>NC_072793.1:16905000-18120000 GCF_028583425.1 Eublepharis macularius | reverse complement strand
GGTTAGTCTAAGTAACCGACTGGTATTGTAAGCGGTCACTGCCTCAACAATATTGGAAGGCTTATGGTTATGGATATGCCGTACACCCTGTCACAGACTCAGCTTCAAAAGCTGGGATTGCCGGGCAGTAAAGAGGGGAGGATGATTTTTCTTTCTTTCTTTTTTTCTTTCATTAATAGATTTTTATTGGATGGGTCAATATATATTCAATTTCAAATACAAATACATTTCATTTCAATTCCCCTGTGTATATTTCCCCACCCCCTCCCCTACCCTCCTTTTCAATAATGATTTCCAACAGCACTCCAACCGCCCGTTATTAATAATACCTTATTTCTATACTAAAGTTGTTCTTTTCTTATTAATAGTAAAGATCTTAATTATATCTTATCTTACTTAATTTCTTTAAAACCCCTCGAAAGACCGTAATTGTCCCTTAACATCCCATTTCTTTTCCATGTATTTTTCCAACTTTTTCCAATCTTCCAATAATCCTTCTGTATCTTGCTCCTTCAAATTTCTTGTTAGTTTGTCCATTTCAGCCATGTGCAACAATTTCCTTGTCCATTCTTCAATTTCAGGTATTTCTTCTCTCTTCCATTACTGAGCATATATTATTCTAGCTGCTGATATCATATAATATAACAATATCTTATCATTTCTATTAACATCTTCCAAATGCAATGATAATAACAACATTTCTGGATTTTTTGCAACATTATAACTAAGTATCAAAGACATCTCAGTACATATTTTGGTCCAAAAGTCTCTAGAGGGGAGGATGATTGACAGGTCCCCCCCTTTGTGGCTAGCCTGCAATGGCAGTTGGTGATAGAATGTTGACGGGCTGACAGTTGGAGTAAACTGATGAGTGAAAGGAGTTGGAATCTGGCTTCTGACAAGAGAGGATCAGCCAGAGAATCCTCTGAGTGAGGAAGGAAAGGGAAGGAGTTCCTTTAAAAGTGAAATCAGTACGTTCCTCAAGCACTTGTAGTCCTTGGACTAATGTGGGAAAGTCAGCACTAACTCCAGCATAGACTCAAGAGATCTGGGAATTATAGTGGGCCAAGGAATGGGGTAGAGAGGAGTCTCCCCTTCAGTGCCAGGAACAGGATTGTAGCTCATAACTATAACGCCTGCCCTGTATCTTGAAAGGGTTTGACTCAGTGGAGTTCCCTAAGGTCTGTAGAGGAGGCGAAGTCATGGTGTGTCTGTGCGTTAAAAGTGGAGCATTTGTGAAGCAGTGCCAACCTCTGAAAGAACCCACTTTAACAGCTTTAAGTCTTTAACATCAACATCTCTCAAAGAAGCCAGCAACTAAGGGCCAAACTACAAGCGACGAATGACACTTGAAGGGCAAGTGTATTCCTCCCTGTTCACTTGCCCTCTACTTGCTCTCCACTCAATCCACTTGCCGTTCAAGTGTCATTCGTCACTTGTAGCTTGGCCCTTAGAATCATACCAAGTGATTAGTGCCTCACACCAGTGGAGTTTCTGTACAAAAACCTTTCCGTTACTTCAGTTCAAACACCTGCCTACCTGCCTTCTTACATTACCTACTTGTCAATAAACATTCTGTTACACTTAGAATCTTCCCAAGCCTTGTGTGCCAGTTTCTGTTTATGGGAAACAAAAACCCCTGATCTTTCCCCTACTTGGACTTGGCTGGGTAACCATTCCATTTATATGTTCCTAAGGGTGGGACAAGAAAGAAAGTTGAAGCTAAACATCCACCATGCTACTAAAGGCTTCCCGGCCCAGTATTCAGCCTTCATAGGCTTAGAGAGGAGACATTTCACCACAGGGTAGAGGAAGATCAGCCCAAAAGTGAGATGAGGGTTTGTGACACACCCCTTCTCTAAATATGCTTCCAGCATTAAAATTATTTCCCAAGCAGGCAGAAAACATGGAAGCCACTGCTCAAGCAGGCAAGCCAGATCCCATCCAGGAGATGGAATGTGTAAGCATGGGGAGCAACAGGCAAGGCCAGCTCAACCCCTTCTCTTGCCCCAGAGGATCCGGATACAATAGGGCCTTCCTGGAGTTCCTGAATTAATCAATGAATCCCACTCCAGTGATCTCATCTTAACTACTCCCCCATTCTTAAGCAACTTAGAGGACTGATAGCCTTACCCGTCCACCTTGACTCATCAATCATAATTTGATAACTTTAGTTCCAACCGGGAAGACTTAATCAAACATTCCTAATTCTTTGTTACACCCCAGAGACAGTTTACTGGCCTATTGTCCTACTCTGGGAAGAGTTCGCCAGCTCTTTGTCTCCCCCTATAGACGACTTTGCAATCCTTTGTCCCATCCTAGAACCAACCACTCAAGCCTTTGTTTTGGGGATAGAAGATGCAGTCTTGCCCCAAGGTAGGATCCATGGTATAAAACAGACTAACCCTCAACCCCCAAGTGTGTGCATGCTTAGATCCAGCATTCCACCCTCGAACCTTTGTTTGAGTTTCTTCCACCTTGAAGTGCAGGCCGCTCAATGCTGCTTCTCTTTCTCGGACATCTGGATAGGTAAATATCACCTGAACCCTCAAACTCTTTCTAACTTTCACCACTGCTTTCTGGTTAGCTCTGTATGTGTATTGTGTGTGCTGTGTGTCTTGTGTGCAATTGATCTTTGTTATTTTAAATAAACCCCCCTTTTGATTGAACACCTGTCTGTTTATTGAAAGGAGTTCTCTAGCTGGGAGAATCCCCGTATACATAGACTAAACAATCCTTAAGTTACCCCGCCTCTCACAAACCTCTCTTGTTGCAAATTTCCTGTCAGTTCTAGGGACGACAGTCCATGGCAGATAGATCCCCAAACCCCTCACAGCAAGCACTCCAGTGCATTGGTTGAAAAGGACTTTATTCAGAGATCCATTAATTCATGGGTACATCCATAGATGGGATAGGTTGGCAGGAATGAGTATACAAGCACATGCACTTTGATATAAAGAGTACTATTCCCCCCTCCCTTTGAGTAGTTAGCCTTTAGGCACGAAAATCCTAAAAAGTTCCATGAGAACACAATAGCTTAGTCTGGACAGAGAAACGCAGAAGATTACAAAGACAACAAAGTCTTTCTCTCTCCCATGAGAAATGGTTACATTGTTAGTTCCAGCTGCAAGGCCAGCACCGCATATTTTCAGAGATAACAGGCTGGTTGCTTTCCATGTGAAATCAGCATTGGTACTTCCATTTTCAGGCAAGCCAAGAATGGCATGACATGTGGCTATCTTACAAAGCACGAAGTGAGCATGGCATATACTCATCCAGTAGATCAGATCAATATATCAGTTCCGAGAATACATCAATGGCATGGGTGTGTGCACACATGACATTTCCCCCAACTTGCAAGGAGGCCTCATGAGGCAAATGGAAAGGGGATTGGGGGGCAGCTTTAGGATCTCGTTAGAGAGAAAAGTGGGGTATGCATATCTAAAGAAATAAATGATTTAAAAAAATAACTTCAGAAACATGACATACTAGAGTCTCTAGCAAGCCTGGTGGATCTTTGTGACAAGGGAATTCCAAATGAAGGTAGCACTACTGAAGAAGCCTTGTTCCAACTAGTCACATATTGGACAGATTTCTGGGCAAATAGTGGAGGTGGAGTGTATGTGCATGTTTTATATTGAAATAGGTGCTTAAAATATACTGCAGCAAGAAAGTTACGTACTTTAAAGGACAAAAGCCAGTGTGGTATTTATGAAGGGTGGCACAATACAGAGTTCATTACAGAAATCTAATCAAAGCAGGCAAACCAAGCAAGCCTCTATCACTTGTAGCAAATAAGAAAACAATCAGTAGATTTCCCCATTATTTCACTTCCATGTTGGTAGAAAAATTCAGCAGCGGATTATTTCCCCACAGGATAGGTTCTAATTGTATTTTATGACTGTTGTACCCCGTCCTGAGCCCACTTGTGGGGAGGGGAGGTTAAACACCGAATAAACTAAACTAAACTAAACTAAAAACATAGGAAATATGAGGAGATGGGGTTGGGATTGGGTACCCTATTGTACCCTAACCACTGAAAAAGGAGCTAAGGGGACAAATGTTTGGAGGCCATGGGGACAGACTGGGCAAGTTGCTTGATTTGCTTACATTTCATTCTTTGTGTTCTACAGTGTAGTTCATATTCACAGTGGTTTGTGTAAATGCTTGAATGTGCATCAGTCTCATTCAGGCAAGAATGATTATTTTTTTAAAAAAAAATACGTCAAACTAGAACTTGTTCAGGCTGATGCGTGCACACTAACAGTGCAATCCTAAGCAGAGTTACAACAGTCTAAGCCCATTGATTTCCATGGGCTTAGACTGGAGTAGCTATGCTTAAGATTGCACTGTAGTATGCTTGTGATAACGACACACAGATACTCATAAGGCTGTGTAAGTATAGCAAGTACAGACAAAAGGTGTGGATACTGGATGTGAGAAAAGGCCATTGTCTCACTTCTGTGGCCAATTACTTCCTCTCAGCGTAACCTGCCTCACAGGGTTGGGGTTAGGACAAAATGAAAGAAGAGAGTGTCATGGACGCTGCCCTGAGCTATTTGGAACATGGCTGTCAATTAGCAATACGCTAGTATGAACTTTGGGATTCTCCTGGATGTGGTTTGTCAACTTTGCCCTTGACAAAGTTTGTTTCTGAAATGAGCTAACTTCGCTGGCATCTCGTCAAGTTGGGGGCCTTAAATATTGCGTCCCTGCCTCTGAATTCTATAATGGTCCTGCCTGTGGAAAGAACAAACTATTATTAGTATTGACCTGAAATTAAGATACAACTACACTTACCTCCACTTACCTCCATCTACATCATAAACTGTTGTGAGATTCCCATCCTGGCATACCTGTAAGAAAGAAGAGACAGATTAATACTATCTATATTGTATCAACTTGGCAACAACAATTGTGAACTTAACAGCCATGAATTATCACATTTGCTACAGTATTTATTGACTATCAACCAACTGATGCATTTATTAATATTTTTTAAGATGATAAGAGCCCCATGGCACAGAACGGTGAGCTGCAGTACTGCATCCCAAGCTCTGCTCACACGACCTGAGTTCAATCCTGGCAGAAGCTGGGTTTAGGTAGCCAGCTCAAGGTTGACTCAGCCTTCTATCCTTCCAAGGTCAGTAAAAGAGTACCCAGTTTCCTGGAGGTAAAGTGTAGATGACTAAGGAAGGCAATGGCAAACCACCCCGTAACAAAAAGTCTGCCAATAAAACGTTGTGATACGACATCCCTCCGTGGGTCAGTAATGACTCGGTGCTTGCACAGGGGACTAACTTTACCTACCTTTGTGAGAATGTATGTTGTAGAATACAGAATATTTATTGCAAGCACTTGGCACTTGAAGAAGCACTTGGTTTCAGGTTACAATTAAAATAGATAAATTTTAAGTACATTGTGTCTGTGATATTTTTGATGAATTAATATGATTTTTATCTCCAGATGTGGGGAATCTCCTTAGAAACTTATGTCTACTCAGGCTGGCAACAGCTCTCCAGGATCTCAGGGCCAAGCTACAAGTGACGAATGACACTTGAACGGCAAGTGGATTAAGTGGAGTGCAAGTGAACAGGGAGAAATACACTTGCTGTTCAAGTGTCATTCGTCACTTGTAGCTTTGCCCTCAGACAGGTCTTTCACATTACCTACTACTAGAGATACTGGAGATTGAACTGGAGACCTTCTATATGGACCAAGCTACAACTGACGAATTACACTTGAACAGCAAGTATATTTCTCCCTGTTCACTTGCGGTCCACTCAATCCACTTGCCGTTCAAGTGTCATTCGTCACTTGTAGCTTGGCCCTGAGTCAAGTAGATGCTCTACCACTGAGCCAAGGTCACTACTCAGAGCCATGCTCTATCCTCTGAATCATACTCGATGCATGGAAATATCAATGGGTTGTGCAAATGTTGAAGAAAACATTTCTTCTAATACTTAAATATTTCTTACTCGTTTTTGAAAACAAGTAACTCTGTGTGGCAAGCAGAGAACAATATAAGTATCAAGCTATCATCGATTTCCTTTTGTATTGTGGTAAATCAAGGAATTTAAGTGCTTGCAAAACGTCTGTCACATACTGAGAATGATTGTATCCAAATACCAGCTTGAGCTTCATTTTCAATTTGAATCATCAGCTCAAATTGTATTTTGATTACAAATTTAAAGACAGATATAGGAAAATATACGTTTGTATTTATTTGCAGAAGAGAAAAGAGAGCAGAAAGTTGACTTTACTCGGCGACATTGTAATTAAGGAATTCTTTATGACAAGAAAGACTGTGACTAGATATTTATGCTATCAGCATGGAACACATTACTGGGCCAGACCAATCCATATCATTCTTTGGCAAATACCAGATGTTACAAAGGAAATGTACAAGGGTAGGAATGGTGTATTCCTGTTATCCAATCACTTGGCAGCATTAAGCTGCAGGTCTAGGATTTAAGTGTTATGGGAGATGCTGCCAGTACAACTGCCTTTCCTTTACGGAAAAATGTTTCCTTGGTTATTTTCCAGCCAGACTGCTCCTTTCAAGACATTCCAGGCACCCAACAGGATCAGGCACAGATTTTCACGGCTCTACAAGTCTCTAACCCATAACCCCTGTGGGTTTTCCACTTTCAAGCAGCTGATTCATGCTGCTGCTACAGCAGTTCTAGGATCCCAGAAGTGATATAATCTATCAAGGACTAATAAAACTAAGCAATTACAGCTGGCAGAGATTATAAACCGCCTAAACATAATGAGATGTATGCCCAGGATCTGAGCTCAGTATTCATTTCTCAGGTTTACAGTGGAGGATGCATCTGTTTTACCAGGGCAAATGGAAAGTTCTACTCCATTGCTTTTTTAAAAAAGAGAGCCAGGTTTATTTAAACATACAGGCACTCCAACTGTCACATGGAACAAGTGGTAGCAGATGTTTGCCGTAATGAACAGTGAGCTTCAGATCCAACAGCGTTTGAATCCTGTTTGGCCATGAAGTCCACTGGGTGGCCAGCCACCATTTTCCACTGTAATCTACTTCGCAAGGTTGTTCTGAAGATAAAATTGAATGAAATCCATCAGAGCTTCCTTGACTCCTTGGAAGAAGGTGCAGTGCATATATGACAAAGTATTTACTACAAGCCGTGGAAGTACACAAATAGGTAAAAGAGGGAAAGAAGCATAGCCGCAGTTTTGCCGAGAAAGATGTTTGCTGAGCAGTGGGATTCAATTAGTAGATCAGACCCAAGGCGGTGGTGTAGTTAGGGTACTGGACTGGGATCTGGAAGGCACAGAATCAAATCCTCATTCTGATATAAAGGTTACTGGGTCACTTTCTCTCAGCCTAAGCTGCCTCACAGGACTGTTTTGAGGCTAAAATGTGGAATGGAGAACTATGACTGCCTTGAACAAAGGTAGGATTTAAACAATGTGCTTGATAGATAGATCGGAGCCCAACATGATAGTTGTCTTGTCAGCAATGATGTTGTCACCTATGTGCTATGTCAGACTGCGTAGAGGCTAAGAATCACACCAGACACTTGCTTGGGTTAGAAATGGCCACAACTTTATTGATTACAGCTGGATGGAGCATTGACCTGGCATCTGGGCATGGATTCCCATTGGCATCGTAGGCCTGGCTGCCGACCGATGCATCATCCTGCTGGCACCTCGGCACACATTCTTCCGTCGCCGGCCCTGGCAACCCTCGCTTCCAGATCCATCGGGGTGAGCAGACCCGAAGGCCCACTCACCCTATTGGGATCCGGCCCAATGCCTCAAAAACTGCCAACCCATAAAGTTGTGACAGTGCCCCCCAATAGTCCTGAATCAGCGGAGGGTGGGAGGGCAACCAGCTGCTCCTGCGGATGCTTGGGAATAATGTTGCTGACCATGCAGCTGGGCCAGCGCAGGATGGACGCTCCTCCTCCTTACTAATCCCGCCTCCACTCCGTCTTGCACTCGGTGCCAACCCAGCTTGCCAGTAAGTCGTCAGCTTCCTTTATGTTATACCACCTAATTAACTCGATTGGCAGGAAGGGGGAATGTGCGAGAAGTGCATGAGTACTTTTCCCCCCCTACCCCTACCCAGGCAATGGCATTTTCTTCCTGCCAACCAGGTCCTTGCAAGGGGAGATCCCTCTCTTCTGATTGGCTTTGGAAAGGTTCGTTTAACTCTGTTGGAGGGAAGAAGGAATGTACATCTTGAGAGTGTTTTTTTTGTGTGGTACTACTAGGGGCTGCCTGCTCCAGGTTGTGAAATCCCTGGAGATTTGGGGGTGGAGTCTGAAAAGGGTGGGGTTTTGGAGGGGAGGGAACTTAGCAGGATATAATGCTGTAGATTTCACTCTCCAAAGCAGCTCTTTTCTCCAGGGGAACTGATTTCTGTTGCCTGGAGTCGGTTGTATTTCTGGGAGATCTCCAGCAATCACTTGAAGACTGGCAAACCTAGGAGCTACCTAGGCACTGGTCTGTCTCTGTTACCAGTATTAAGGCACTTGGATGGTCAGTTGCTGTGAGGGAAAATGCCACTGGGCATGGTGCCAGTGGTCTGTTCAATCAACTGAACTTGATAAAAGCTCTGGTAGACTTCAGTCATAGGCTGCAATCCTAAAGACACCCCCCTGGGAAAAAGCACTACTGAATAACATGGGACTTATGTCTAAGTAACCTTTTTAGGGGGTAATGTGCATCTTGGTACTGTTAACTGCAAAAACAGCTGCTCCAAAGAGCCTCGAAGCTCTCCGGGCCATATCTCATGATAATGGAAAAAAGAATGGATTAGATCGGAACCAGTAACACCCCTATATGGAAAACACAGATAATGGTAAATAGTTTGTTTGGAAATCCCAGATTCGAAACAGAAATGAAAATTCTCTTAGTGCATGTCCTTAATATTGGACTGGAGGCTGGTGGATACAAGTTAAGTTTGGGGGCATGGGGAAAAATCAGCAAATAATATATAATCATCAATATATCTAATTCTCAAGTCCACCATACCTGAGGGATACTTAAATCCAGAGACTGGAGCCTGGGTTGAGACTGCAGGTGTAGGGTCAGATAATGGGTAGGCTGGGGGGTGGGGGGGGGAGAAAAAGAGGTGGGAAAGGGGGCAAGGCTATGGATCAGTCAGGGAAAGAAGTAATAGTGGGGGGGCGGAATTGAGATGCCCTCTGCAAGTCCTGGCAGGTTCTTACTTGTCGTGGTCTATTTCCCCCCAGTCTAAAACAATAACTTATGTTATCTTGAAGGACAGAATACAGTTTTCTGAATCTCTCATTGCCATGTGCTCACACAACCATAAAGGATTCAGAAAGTTAATAATTTATTTTAATTTCTTTGGAGACTATAAAAGGGGTAGTTCAGGTTAAGGCCCCTGAAAGCCAGCACAGCATAGTAGTTATATCAAGATAGGTAGCCGTCTGTAGCAGTAGAAAAGAGCAAGAGTCCAGTAGTGCCTATAAGACTAACAAAAGTTCTGGTAGGGTATGAGCTTTCATGAGCCGCAGCTCACTTCTTCAGATACCTGAAGAAGTGAGCTCATGAAAGCTGTATCTGAAGAAGTGAGTTGTGGCTCACTAAAGCTCATACCCTACCACAAATTTTTTTAGTCTTCTAGGTGATAGTAGTTACAGTGATGGGCTAGGATCTGGGATCCCAGGTTCACAGCCACGCTCTGCCATAAACCATGCTGACCTTAAGTCAGTCTTTCTCTTTCTTAGGCTAAGCTGTTCCCACAGGGCTGCTATGATGGTAAAATGGAGGAGAGAAGACTGGTGTGTGCTGCTCTGAACTCATTCAAGGAAGAATAGGATAAAATATACTATATAAAAGAAAGCAATGGGCTAAGATAGGAATAATAATATGGTTTCATTGTGTAAATCACTCACACGTCCGTGCCTTTTTCAACTGAATTTAGAATTTTCTGTATTCAGCCATATTCCTTGTCCAGTGTCTAACAAAAATCACAGGTGAAAGGAAGGTCACCTGTTTTGTCCAGAGAATAAGCAAAGAGGAAACTAATCACTGATGGAAAAATAACTGCCAAGCTGGAGATAAGTTAGCAAAAAAAAAAAAAAACCCTGCCAACAAGCAAGCACAGCTGCTGGGCTGCCTGTGCACCAGAATGGAAAATATGTTTACTGTAAAATGTGTGCACTAAGGAAGAGATTACAGTATTTCCATGCAAGTGTTACAGTAACCGTAGAACTTCAACTGAGTGTTCTCCATTTTCATGTTCTGGCAGTCAGTGGAAGACTTCAGGTAAAAAATATACTTATATGAAATATCAATGCAAATGTGGTTGAAATGAACAGATGTAGAGATCTGAGACTGAGGGCCAAACTACAAGTGACAAATGACAGAGATTTGACACTTGTCAGCTTCCCTCAAGTTTTGATGGGAAATGCAGGCGTCCTGGTCTTGCAGCTTGGCTCTCCAACTGCTGTCTGATGGACTCTTCAACGGTCACTTCTCCAACATTCCGCCAAGCTGCCTACATTTCCCATCAAAACTTGAGGGAAGCTGACAAGTGTCCAACCTGTGTCATTCGTCACTTGCAGCTTGGCCCTAAGAGAGCCTCTCCGTTCCATGTTTACTGAAAAGTCTTTTGGGGGTTATTGGCTTTACCAGGCAAAATCCCGGTGAGCTACTGCCCAAAAAGGCCACCTGTGCCAAACCCCCACCCTGCCAGCAGCAATGGCATCTCCAGCGCTGGCTTGGGAGATTCCTGGAGATTTGGGGGTGGTGCCTGTAAATGGCAGAGTTTGTGGAGGAGAGGGAGCTCCCAGTGGATGTAATGCCATGGAGCCTACCTTATGAAACTGCCATTTCCTCCAGGGGAACTGTTCTCTGTGTTCAGAGATTAGTTATTATTCCACCTGAAGGCTGGCAACCCTCAGAGCCACAGAGGAGGGATACGGGGGCACCCAGAAGTGCCCTGTGCTAGTCTGGGCATGGCGCAGCCAGTAAGGCAGAGCAAAGCAGAGCAGTGCCCTGGATTCACTTTGCTGTAGCCCAGGAATGGTGCAGCTGTCAGGGAGCACAGCATAGCTGGCTTTACCCAATGTCAGCCCCAGTGTGGTGTGTGTCCAGCAGGGAGGAACATGGCACAGTGGCACCCACCTCTTCCCTGTGTTTCCAGCAGGGCTTGTTTTCAGCTGGAACGCAGTAGAACAGCATTCCGGCACCTCTTGAAAATGGTCACATGGCTGGTGGCCCCACCCCCTGATCTCCAGACAGATTGCCCTCCACACTACTGTATGGAGGGCAATCTAAACTCCCCTCTGTCTGGAGATCAGGGGGCAGGGCCACCAGCCATGTGACCATTTTCTCCAAGGGCAACTCACTGAGTTCCACCACCTCTATTCCCAGAAAAAAAAGCCCTGATTTCCAGGCTAAGAAGCTGAGTGCTGCCGTACTTCTCACCAGCTTTAACTGTGACTGGGCCAGGGATAGGTTATGGTGGGGCGAAACATCAAATGATACCTCAATCCCTCCATTTTGCTCCCACTGCTGCACCAGGCTTGCCTAGTCCAGGATGAAGTACCAACCAGAAGCAGCACAGCTGGCAAGAGGTACAGCAGTGCCTCCAGCCTATCGTTTGGCTGTCTACCAAGTTAGGGCTGTGTGGTTGCAACACGTCCTGAGAAAGCAGGAGGAAAGCTCTTTTCCATTAATTTCTCAGTTCACCCCTGAAAGTGGTCCCAACAGGGCAAAACTAATTCATATAACGATAAACGATAAAGTCTGAATTGGCTGTTGATTATCCAGGAAAGAGATCTGAGAGTTATGGTGGATCCCAAATTCACAAAAAATGTCCTCCATCTCCAATGACAATGAGAAGAGAAACACTGTGTTGCTGAGCATTGTATTAGTAAAGAGATTAAAAATAAAATCTGCTGGCATCCCGACGTCTTTTTAAAAATAATCTATAGTGTGGCCACTTTTAGAATACCGAATACAATTCTAATCACATCTCAAAAAAGATGTCACAGCACTGGGGGGAGTGGGGGGGGAGAGACAGGAAAAGGCAACCAAAATGATGAGAATTCTTCCCTGCAAGGTGTTAGGGCCTTTTTATTTTAGAAAAAAAAGATGATTTAGACCATAATTGTCAAGCTGCATTTTTGAAATCATAAAACAGTAACGCTTACTTTTCCTTGACAATCTTCAGTTGGCTCACTTTTTTTGTTCTTAATCATAATGGATTTTTAAAAATCTTCTATTATTTAGTTTCCTTTCTACACTTGAATTGTTTTTAAGGCTTTGGAAGGAGCACTCTTGTGTTTCTGAATGAATGGCTAAATAAATAAAATACTAAATAAAACCTGCTTCCATGGTTCTATATTTCTAATGCACATTTGTTCTTTTTTTTTATTCTCCCCATCTACAAAAGTACACTGTTACAATTTAAAAACGAATGTAAACAGCATTCCTGCTTTAACACATTTTTATTACCTTTTCAATCATTTAAGAAAAATGTCTCCTACAGTGGTGTGGTCCCGGGCAATTTAGAAGTTATACACAAATGCACAGATTAAAAGAAGGTTTGTCTGGATGTTTTTAGTTAAATTACAGACAGAAGTCCATTATCAAGGGCAAGGGGAGCTCTCCTTGGATCTAGGACTGTCTCCTGGTAAACTCATATATTGAATTATATTTTTGAAATGGGAGGCTCTTATTTATTCTGACCACTATTTGCCATTTTGTTGTCTGTTCACGACATTTTAAGTTCACACAAGGGGAGTGGGGTGAGGAATTAATTTGGAGTTCTTCACTTCCTGCTTTGGACCTCGCTATCCTGAACAACTTGATGTCACTAACAGTCTTGGCTAATGTACTGTTCACCTCAATCTCAGATAGAGATTGGCACAAACCTGAATACAACCCGCAAAAAAACACGAACAAGCCCAGTTTGTGGTTTACAAACCAGTGGTTCGTGGAAGCTTGTTTCCACGAACTTCCACGAACTGATCTACTGGTTCGTTTGGTTCGTATTAAAAGCAGTTTAAATGGCCATTTCCCCAAGGAAACGGCCATTTAAACTTTTCCTGCCCCTTTCAAGCAGCAGGGCCTTTTAAACTTCCAAACCCCACAAACCGCAGCCCCAGCCCTGCACCCTCCACTCCAGCCCCAGCCCCAGCCCCAGCCCCACACTTATCTTGTCTGGTGGATCCGTGGCCATGGCCCCCTTCTCCTGTGAGGCGCGAGAAGGCTGTTCTCTGCCTCCTCTGCTGCTGCGCAGGCCCACAGAGTGGCAGAGGCGGCTGAAAATGGCCTTCCCGTTCCTCAAATGGCCGCAGCAGCCATTTGAGGGGTGAGAAGGCCATTTTTGGCCTCCCCCATCTCTCTGTGAGCCCGTGCAGCAGTGGAGAAGGCTGAAAATGGCCTTCCTGGCCCTCTCAGGAGGAGGGGGAGGAGGCTGTGGGCCAGCAGGGCAGCCAGAGCTGTGAATCAAGGTAAATATGGGGCTGAGGCTGGGTGGGGAGGGGGCTGGGGCTAGTGGGGTCGAGGGCTGGGAATGGGGTGGGGGTGGGGCATGGGTTTGTGGGCCATTTAAAGGGCCCTGCCACTTGCAAGCTGCAGGTTCCTTTAAACTATCAGATGGCAGGTGGTGGGGGAATCCTCCCCATGCCGCCTGCCAGCTGATAGTTTAAAGGGACCTGCCACTTGCAAGAGGCAGGAATGGGCCCTTTCAACAATCAAATGCCCCTTTCCCTGCTACTAAGCAGCCGGAAAGGGGCATTTAAACCCCACAAATCACGAACCATGAACTGGTTCGTGAACTTGCCTCAGTTCATAGGAGTTCATGGTTCCTGGTTCATGAAAACCCATGAACCACGAACCACATGGTTTGGTTTTTTTGTGGTTCATGCCCAACTCTAATCTTGGATCACTCATGAATAAAACAATAGCATCGTTCCTAATTCAGATTCTTGGGACACTCCATCAACTTATTGACCTCTATTATGAAAACTATTGTTTTATTCTTACTTCCTTTAACCAGTTACCATTCCATAGGTGAGCCTGTCATCTTACTTAATGATTGCTAAGTTAATTAGGAATCTTTAGAGAAGGATTTATTAGAAGTCCAATGGTGTAATGTTAGTTGATTATTCCAATCACAATAATAACAACATTCGATTTATGTATCACTCTTCAAGACAACTTTAATGCTCACTCAGAGTGGTTTACAAAGTGTATTGTTATTATCCTCATGAAATATTTCCGAAGGCTGGTCAGGTAGGAGTTCCCTTTGCAGAATCCATGCTGAATCTTTCTCAGCAAGGCATATTCTTCTACATTTGCTTAATATAATTAGGCTGAGAGGTTCTGATTTTTTCAATAATATTGCACTGGTTACCTTCCAGTCTTCTGACAAGTCACCTGATTTTCATGGGAAGTTACATTTTTCTGCTATAAAATTAACAATTTCACAGTGAAGTTCTCTGTAGATTCTCAAGTGAATGCCATCTGGTCCTCACAACTGTCACCCCTCATCTCCATCTCTGTATAGCAAATAATGTGAGTCTACACCATTCTGGAATTGGGGGAGGGGACCAGGCATGCTTTAAGACACATCTGTCAGCCTTATGTTTCCCTGGGAGTTGCCCTCCACTACTAAAACAGAAAGAAATGTTTATGTCTTAGTGCCTGACCTCTGAAATTCCATGTTTGGATTGCACTCATAAAAATTGTATTTGTTCTCAGAAACTTAGTGATCATTTTCTCTTAGACCTGTAGGCAGCTGTCTCCCCTACCTGTGGTAGCTTGCCTAAATCTCATTCTCTCTCTCTCTCTCACACACACACATACACGTACACACAATACAAACTGGACAAGAAAGAAGTAGAAGTGTGCACTGAGAAAAAATTCATTACAGATTCTAATCAGGGTTTTCCAAACCAGCTCTGTTCTGCTTTTGTTTTTTTTCCAGGTAGGCCATTGCTAGTTTGAATTTAATTGTTTGTTTTTTCATTATTAAGTGTTTCAGCTCCATTGCTAATGCAAGGTGAGTGTTGGCTGCACTTGCACAAATGCACACTGTTCTTTTCAAGGGGGGTTGGGGAAACGAGGTTTAGGGGGCAGCTGTTTTGCACTTAATGGCACCAAAACGGCCCTAATGGCATCAACCCGCTCAGTTTTTCCCCATGTACACTACACACACAAAAATGGAACCCAAAGGAGGTAAGTGTCAGTGGGCACACACTAGGATGGGAAACTGGTTGCTAAACCAATAGCAGTGTTGTGGCAGCAGCAAGGCAGTGTCCAAGCAGGAGAGCGTTCCAACCAGCACAGTGCAACGACGGCGTTAAATAAAAATTCTGCTTTTTCCTTTTCCAAGTGATGATAGTCTCAATACAGTATTCTTACCACTGCGTTCTTCTGCTGTGTGTTGGTGCCATGTAATGTTGTGTTTTGCATTTTAGTTCCCATGATGAAGGGAGGCCAGCAGCGAATTTCCCTTTATGCTTAGTCCAGTAGCACCTTTAAGATTAACCAACTTATTTGTAGCATAAGCTTTCGAGAACCACAGCTCTGTTTCTCAGATGCTACTGGACTCTTTACTATTTTGCAGCTACAGACTAACACAGCTAACTCCTCTGGATCTTTTGTGCTCAGTCAGTTGATTCAGTTGATCCTCTGGATCTTTTGTGCTCAGTCAGTTGATTCCTCGCACGTTGGATAAGGCACTTCCAATCCTCTTTAGAGATCATTTGGAACTGAATTTTTTGTGTGTGAAACAAAAAATCCACTTCAAAACTATTGCTAAAGTGCATTGAAAGTGCATTATCCAACATGCATTAGAAAGCGGGGTGTTCTTGCCTTCATGTTCACCAATTTCCTCCACCGATCAGGTGCATGCAGACAGGTGCATGATTCCCACCCACCCCTGCCCAAACAAGATGTACCTTCTCTCTAACAGAGTTAAATTAAAGGAAGGTTTCCAAAGCTGACAGCGGGAAGGAATCAGGCACTGGGACTTCTCCCCCATCACAACTGGCAGAGAGACGATGCCATTACTCAGGTGGCACCAAAAAAGTTCCCAAGACACAACTTTCCCCCTCCGCCACAACAAAGTTCAATTGAAGGAATGTTTCTGAAGGTGATGTGTGGGGCTCAATGCTCTTCCCTTTTCGATGACCCAGTTGGCAGAGAGACAACATCATTGCCCAGGAAACACTGAACAAAACACGCACTCATGCACACTGTAACATTCCCCTTCCTGCCAACAGAGTTAACTGGTATAATGCCAGGGGCTCAGTTTCTCCCCCTGGAATCTGATTGGTTAATAGACTTGCCATTAAGGAAACAAAACAAGATGCGGCCAGCCCAGTGCCTGCCCACCTGTGCTGATGCTGTGTGGTAAGAACCAAAACAAAACATATGAACTTTTCAGTGTGTGTGTGGAGGGGGGACTTGTTACAGCTTCTTTTCCCAAATTAGGGTCTCCTTTCTGGAAAGCGTGTTACCAAAAGAAAACAGCAAATGCTGGGTGTATTTTTAGCTTGTTTCATTTTGCACACCCCTAGAAAGACAACTGCCAGGATTGGACTCATTAGGGATGTGTTCGTTTAAGTATAGTTAAATTACTGTGGGGCAGCTAAGAAGGAACCTCATTTGGTGTAGTGGTTAAGAGCACGGGACTGTAATCTGGAGAGCAGGGTTTGATTCCCCACTCCTCCACAAAGCCAGTTGGGTGACCTTGGGCGAGTCACAGTTCTCTGGAGCTCTCTCAGCCCCACCCACCTCACAGGGTGATTGTTGTGGGGTAATAATAACACTTTGTAAACCGCTCTTAGTGGGCATTAAGTTGTCCTGAAGGGCAGTATATAAATCAAATGTTGTTGTTGTTGTTATTGTCCTTTCTATTTGGACAGAACCAACAGCGTCAACTTGAGTAGCACTATGAAATCCCACCCCCACCCCCCGCTCCCAGATCTTACATTATTACAGCTTGTGATGCAGCTTGACATAGTTTGGAGGAAAGATGGAAACAATTGACGATATTTTTCCCTTTTAACTCATCTCTGAATGAACATCACTCCTAACCTGAGGGTAATAACTTTTTGAAAGAATAACCGGCAATTTAGTCGTAATGAACTGAATCATTCTAATTGTGTCACTCTTGGTTTCGTGCTCATTTATGGAAAGCTCAGTAATTCGCCTACTCGTTCCTGTGCTGTCTTTCAAGTGAATGCAATATCTGACATTTTCAGGCGTTTGCCTTTTCATTCAATCACTGTAGTAATTTCATGTTGAAGACCACATGTCGCTAGATTGATCTTTTGCGCTGTTGCTGTTGCCGTAAGGGAAACAATTTAGAATCTTGCTTTGGACTTCTGGTTTTAATTAGTGCAAATAACTCATTTTTTTTCCTTTCTCCATTAAAACTGTGGCCTAGCTGAACATTAAATATAACAGCTTACAGCCAAGTGCCATTATTGTTTTGATGGGAAACTAATGATTTGATACTTTTAAACAGCAAATAAAAGTCCGTGATTAAGCCCTCACCGTACTTACCCATAGTGGACTTAGACATGAGAAAGAGCACAGTGAATGGTAGAATAGTCAAACATCAACTTATTCAAAAAGGCTTTTGTATTGTAAGGAGGGGCTCCGCTAATGAATTAGAGACCATAGACTTCACCCATAGACTTCACCACTATGTTGCTTTACATGTTATCTGTTGCTTTAAATATGTTCTCCTATGTCAGCCCCAGAATCGCTTATGTTCTGTTTCAGCATTTCTTCAACTCTGTATTAAATTCTTGCTAATGCTATGTCTTTGTAAACTTGCATTTATTTATCCCTCGGCATTGTTTATGAAATTGCCCTTGATACTAACTGTACTACTCTCACACCTTGAGTCTCAGAGCAGAACCACAAGTGACGAATCACACAGGTTGAACACTTGTCAGCTTCCCTCAAGTTTTGATGGGAAATGTAGGCGTCCTGGACTTGCAGCTTGGCTCTCCGACTGCTGTCCAGTGGACTTTTCAACTGTCACTTGTCCAACATTCCACCAAGCTGCCTACATTTCCCGCCAAAACTTGAGGGAAGCTGGCAAGTGTCCAACCTGTGTCAGGTGTCACTTGTGGTTCTGCTCTCAGAGAGAAAGGCAGCCCATAAATGACACAAAAATAAATAAATAAATAAAATTCCATCGACATCTTTGTGACTATTCCTCTCCTTGTTTTAGCCTCACAATAACACTGTGAGGTAGGTTTTTCATTGGTGTAATTCAGCGGTGTCTCATTTGAACATACATGAATGCGACTGAACTACAGTGGTCCAGGCAAGGGTCACCTCTATGTTAGACTACTGTAACGCACTCTATGCAGGGCTTCCCCTAAACCTGATTCAGCAGCACACGTCATCACAGGAATGCTACCTACTAGCATGCCCGCCGTTCCAGCTGGGAGGACAGGCTCTGCTACCTCCAATGCACACAGCGGGAAGAAACCTCCAGCAGAGACAAAGCTGGCATGGTTAAATCCAGGCCCTGTTCAGTCTTTGTCTTTTTAAAATTTAAAGGGCCAAGGGTACAGATCAGTTCAACTTGAGTCAACTGTTAGTTGGCATGTATTGTTTTGCCGTGTAAATAGTCTGCAGGAACACACAGGTCACAGAAAGGCAGCAAAACACCACAGATGCTAACTAACAGCTATTTCCTGACCAGCTTCCCCTTTCCCATTGCCTACTCCTGTGTCTCCTTGAAACCCTGAAAATACTGCCAGAATTCCAGGAGATAAACTTTCCTTGCTCTCAGAATTTTATTGGTATTTTGTATCTATTTCATGTGTCCTTGAGCCAACCCAAAACAGCTAATTTCAGGTACAGTTTTTAAAAAGTGCACCCCTATGAGGTATAATATTACTGGTCCATGACACCAAGATTAAAAACAATAGTCAGAATTAGCTTTAAGAAATGCAGTGCTTTCCATAAAGATGTCCACCATGTCTAGGTGAGTTCTTCCAAATGTAAATATTTTGACGACATATAGCGCATAATAACAGAAATATTTTTCAAATGATGGTTAAGTTTTAATTCAGATGCTTTAACTATAGTTTGAAATTATCTACAAATGGAGGTACAGGATTGAACAAAATTTTAATTTAAAAATTACTGACCGTTTCTATCAGTTTATCACTGGAAATTAGCTTCACCTCCAGCTATTATAGAATGTTTAATTATAGATTTCAAGATAACTTGGATGCACAAATTAATGGATGTGGTGTGGAGGAGAAATAGACAACTAATTATTATTAGTTTATCTTAGAAACAGTCTGAATTTGTTGATTACTAGTTGTTGATTATTCATTCTAATAATGTGACATTTGATTATTCTGTATTTCTTTCTCAGAAAAGAAGCCTTTTTTCAGAAGTGAGGAAGAAATTCCCTGGAAACTGGATACCTGACCCTAGATTTTCTGACATTTCCAAGGTATTTTTACAAAAAATTGGGGGCAGTTTTCACTGATTTCCCTCCTTCCTTTCCATCAGGGAAAATTACTATTAAATCCAAGCCATCAGTATGCAGAATAGGCATTCCAAAAGATAGGTATATATTTTAATTTTTAACAGTGATATAATAATAATGATCAATTAGCAGAACTAATTTTTTTTAATTATCTGTTGAAAAAAATGTGAAGAAGGACTTCAGCCAAATGTGAATAAATATAAAGACTGGAAATTAAAAACAAATATTAATGAGTATAATCATAATTAGAAAACTAGTAAAACACTATAGATACTGATAAATACATACAATGAAGTATTGCTAGGGAATACATGAACCCCTCAAGCAATATGCATACAGTTCTGCAGGCTGTATGACCCCCCCCCCCTTCTGGGACTAATAGAAGTAAATGAGTAGCCATTAATACCATTTTTTTTCAAAGTCCTCTTGTATACCTTTGTGTTCCTAAAGCACACGGCGCATATTACTCCCATCTTGCAGCAGCTACCCTGGCTCCCCATGGAATTCCAGATCAGATTCAAGGTTTTGATTTTGACCTAGCAGACAGGGACTAACATGCCTGCAGGACCACCTCTTTCCATATGTACCCCAGAAAGTGCTTCGATCAGCTGACAAACACCTACTGGTGGGCTCTGGTAGACATGGGCACGATCAAAAAAATAATCCCGATTTAGCTGATCGTGATTCCACAGCGGCGCCGAACCCAGGTATCTGAACCTCACCGATCAAGTCCCGTTTCCGACACAGAATCGGGAATCGGGAATCGGGAATCGGGAATCGGGAATCGGGAATCGGGAAGGCCGATGCGGGAAGGCGCCCCGCAGTTTCCAGCGCGAAAGGAATGGTGGGTGAGGAGGATGGTGGCCGTCGGGCCCGGCAGGCCCGTGGAGGCGGCTGCGAGCTGCCTCCCCTCAGGGGGCGGGGGGGTCTGTCCCCACGGGAGTGTGCCGGTACCGTCACCGGGGGGGGGAACCAGAGGAGATAGCTCCTTATTCCCTAATTCCCTATCCGCTGAAGCCCAAAGCTAAAGCTCCCCCCCTCTCTCTCTTGCACTTTCTCTCTCCAAAAGCGGCAAGCGAGAGCTCGCCTCAGTCCCACTCCACCCGTGAGCGGAAAGTGAAACTTTATTGCGCAGCACATGGCTATTTATAAAGCCTGGGTCTGCTACGCAGGAGGGCTGTGTTTGGGCGTAAGAGCTGCCACTCAGGCTTTGCAGGGGTGAGATTCGAGTGCCCATGGCTACAAAAGAACACCACCTTCCACCCCCTCTCTTCTCCCAAATGGACGAGACGGGCACGCGCTTTTCTGGCTGCTCCATAATTGGAAGGAAGTCCTGCTGATCAAGGAAAGCTGGACTTCCAATTGTGTTTCCAGGGTGACAGAAGGAGAGCAAACAGCTCCGGCATTCCCCAGGCTCCGTTTCCACGGGGCTCCGTTCCCTCGGGAACACATGGCTGGTGCCAGACTGTCTGCAGACTGCAATCCCGAATGCAAACCTATCAATCCGATCGAGACCCGATAGAGCGCCCCACCCGACCGCTGAACCAGGAGCCATGGACGGAACCCATCAGCCCGGTCCCGATGGTGCAAACCCAACATAGGGGCAATTTTCAGTCCATAATTCCAATCGTGCCCATGTCTAGTCTCTGGCCCCAGGGAGGTTAGACTGGCCTTGATCAATCTGATTGAAATAAAATCTGATTGTATTTCCTTTCTTTCCACTGTGTTTGCCTAATCCTGAGTGTCTCCAGGCATGTATTCGTTTTGTAATAGGTCACAGCTCAGCAAAAACATGGGCTTCTTACCAAGGCCGGATCTTGGGTTCCTGGCGCCTGGGACAACCCAATTCCGGCCGCCCTCATGTGCACATGCAGTGTGCGCGTGCTCCTGGTGCTGCGTGATGATGTCACTTTGTGACATCATCATGCAGGGTGGCATGCTGCCAGCGGAGCGGAGGCAGCACCGGTGGCTGAGAGGCCGCCCATGCCACCCGTCTGCCTGGCTGAGGGAGCGGTCGGCTTGCCGCGCACTCCCTGTCCTGTGGGACAGGTGAATGGTGTGGGTGGCCTCCCAGCTCTCCATGCCATTCAGGTGCCCGGCTGAGGGGGCGGCCAGCTTGCCATGTGCTCCCTGTTCTGCTGGGCAGGCAAATGGCGCGGGCGGCCTCTCAGCTGCCTGCACTGCCGGTGGCGCGCTCCTGGAAGCTGGCAGCTGTGCCCGGCACCCCCTCTTTGGCAGTGCTGGGGACAGACTACCCCCTGCCCCCCCTCAATCCGGCGCTGCTTCTTGCCTGAAGAAGCTTCTGGATCAAATTTTACATATCTCCATACCTTTACCTATCTTTATGTGTGTTCAGCACTTCAAAGTTGCCACTATTCTTCTGGCTATTAACTGAATGTATACAATACCACTCCCAACTCCTTAGCAATCTCTTTGATGAGTCTCTTCCTTAGAATTTAGTTCCCAGACTCTGAGGCTGAGGTGCTGATATGTGGCTGTCCCAATTTTAAATAAGGCACAAGAGCGCTATTGGCTCTTGGGGAACCATTTATCACCTTGTATGGAGCAACCATACAGAAGAAGGGTGCTAGAGAAGTTCCTGTGCTCTGCAGGCTTTTGCTTCAATCTGATGTAGCCTCATCCCTGGGCAGGGCTGTATTATTCATAAGGCTGAGTAGGCTGAAGCTTAGGGGCCCCACAGCGACTAGGGGCCCGCCAATTTTTTTTGCTGAGGTACTGTTACCTGCACCCTAGGGCTCCAATGGTTAAAGGTACTTTACACTCTGTGCTGTAGCAATATGTATACATGTATATTAATCCATATATATACTCTCATAAGTATATATGAATAGAATTCTTCAGAAGACCCTCAAAATAGATATCAGGCTATGTACTGCAGTCTAGTACTTATCGTACCAGGATCAGGCTGTCAGCTGTAGTGGAGTGAAAGATTGAAGTACTGGAGGGGCCCCGAAATACCTGAAAGCCTAGGGGCTCGGCCATGGGTTAATACAACCCTGTCCCTGTGTATAAATACATTCACACTTATAGAGCTGTGGAGAGTTTTGTTGTGGCCTCTTCTTCATTTCAAACGAGGCACATGGTGTATGTTGTCTGGAACTTGTGTTCTACGGTGAATCAGAGGTAGAGGTGAGACCGAGAAAACAGTTGGCACACTAGCCCTGTGATAATGTTGAAATAGCTGGTCACCTTTTGAGGGGTCAAGCAAGATTTTTGGGGGCCTTCTTCAAATTGGTTTGGAAGGGAGCTTTTTCCCCTCTGCCTGTTCCACAGTGTCCCAGGGATGGTGGTATTCCCTAATTAAGCCTGTTTTTCTTTTCTTTTCTTTTCTTTTTTTTTTTTAAAAAAAAAACTGGTTAGACCATAACTAATTTTAGTAGGAATAGCGTGAGTTGCTACAATAACAATAACAACAACAACAACAACAACAACAACAACAACAACAACAACAACAACAACAACAACAACAACATTTCAACCAATCAATCATTTATTACGGTCGCAAGACCAGCCAAGTTAAGTACAGATAAAAAAGAATGGTTTTTAAATACTTAAAATGGACAAATACATAAAAGATGATAATATATATATACACATCTAACTTTAAAACTCACTTCATTAATTCACTTCCCAGCAATTGACATTTCCTTCATTAAGTAATTCCACTTCCTGAGAACTGTCACACAGAATTTTGCAACTTCCTAAGATACACTTCCCTGACTATCCTCTAAAAGATATACCCGAAGGGTTTCAGGACTAAAATCCATATAACACTGTAATGGTTATAACAACATTTGTTTTATATACCGCCCTTCAGGACAACTTAATGCCCACTCAGAGTGGTTTACAAAGTATGTCATTATTATCCCCGCAACAAAACACCCTGTGAGGTGGGTGGGGCTGAGAGAGCTAGAAGCTGTGACTGACCCAAGGTCACCCAGCTGGCTTCAGTTGGCTGAGAGCCAGTTTGGTGTAGTGGTTAAGAGTGCGGGACTCTAATCTGGAGAACCGGGTTTGATTCCCCACTCCTCCACTTGAAGCCAGCTGGGTGACCTTGGGCTAGTCATGGCTCTCTGGAACTTTCTCAGCCTCACCTACCTCACAGGGTGTTTTGTTGTGGGGATAATAGTAACATACTTCGTAAACCGCTCAGAGTGGGTGTTAAGTCATCCTGAAGGGCGGTATATAAATCGAATGTTATTATTATTATTAAAGTGGAGGAGTGGGGAATCAAACCTGGCTTTCCAGATTAGAGTCCTGCCGCTCTTAAGCACTTCACCCAACTGGTTCTCCGTAGGTAGGGATAATTAGCAAGCCCTCTGAGCCACCTAAGGTGACAGGCTGGTCTCATGCTTGCCCAGCATTGCCTATAGCAGCCTGGTACGCTGGTGGAGTTGCTGAATCCGAGTCCTTAGTTGCAGGAAGGGCATATGGGGTTGGGAGGGGAGGCAGATAAAGCTTAAAACCTGTTGACAGTATTTCAAATGCCGCTGAAAATAAACAAAGCCAGGGGTCACTCTGGCTAAGTTTAGAGCCAATACAAATTTCGAAGGTTATATGTTAAATATATTTTGTAAATTTTTATATTTTTGATTCTTACAAAAGTGCAAGTGCTCAAATGTGATAAATATTCTACAATAGATAGACTACAATAAATATACAGCTAATAAACCTTCATAAATAATCATAAATATTCATCAAGCGTTCAATCCTTCCAGTCCACTTTGAATTCCAAAAGCCAGAGTTTGCATTTAATGCTAGAGTAGTATATTTATTGTAGAATATTTATCATATTTGAGCACTTGCACTTTTGTAAGAATCAAAAAGATAAAAATTTACAAAATATATTTAAGATATAACCTTCGAGGTTTGTAATTTGTTTTGGGAGTGCTCTGCACTCGGAGGACCCGAGTGCTTTAGAGAGATCCTGCACTGAGCAGGGGGTTGGACTAGATGGTCTGTATGGCCCCTGCCAACTCTATGATTCTATGATTCTATTATTCTATTGCCCCTCTTATTTGGCTAAGTTTAGAGCCAAGCTTGGATTGCCCAAAATGCTTGCAGCCACGGTAGGCTGCCTGTAACTAATGGTAGTAGCCATGGTAGACTGCTTGTTACAACTCACACTAATTCATGTGTGTTCAACTAATGTAGACCAGCTATTAATAAATTAGTGAATCCATATACCAGTGTCTCGTGTCCTTATTGGGGTGTACTAGTAGAAATAAACTCTGGCAAGGATAACAGTCCAGATCTCCTGGAAACAGTCAATTTAGGCATATTGCACTAACACTGGAACTATTTCGGGTTTTTCCAGTACACCAAATGGTCGTGTAAGTCAGCACTATAGAAAAGAATAGCACCAACTATTTTAGAACCTGGCATACGGACAGTTGCCACAGTGCTTTACAAGGCTTAGGAAGCTATTGTGCAAAGCTAACTGTGGGTAAAATAAAACCTAGCAGCACCATATTGAACCTGTTTGCGTTCAAAGAGTCAGCAAATGTTTTGTCTCTGCCCTTTTCCCATTGAGAGATGTTGGGCACAAGAGCATTTGATTTATAGAAAAGCTGAGTGTCGTGAGGAGAAACGAGTTCTTAACAAGGCATCGTTTGAGACCTGGCAGAAAGAATTTATTAGCCTCATTATATTTTGCTGTCATGTTTTTCCCCGTTGCTTCCCCAAAATAACAGGGCCATCCTAAACAGAGTTGTACCCTTCTACACTTACTGACTCCAGGGAACTTAGAAAGGTGTAACTCTACTTAGGATGGCACAGTAAATCATGGAGCCAAGAATAGGACCAGCCAGGTGCTGGGAATAAAAAACAGTTGCACAGTTGCACAGGCAAAATAGAACTGTGCTTTAATAGGTACATATTGTAAAACATGATTAGAAAGACAATTAGACGAATGCTGTGGCTAGTCCCAGTGCTCCATGGTGGACAGCAGGCTTATTCTTCTAAACTAAGTTTCCGTTCTTTCTTTGCCCCATGGTCCTTTGTTTTCAATGAAGCCAACAGAGGTAGAAGTTGTTGAGTTCACGGCTCAGTCCTGAGGGCCACCAAGGTAGAAGTGGCTGGCTGCCAAGCACAACTTTGGCACTGCAAATCCATTCCTTAAAGGGTTCTGGCAGATAGAAGGGGCCAGGCAAGTAAACTGCCGGGGATGCCACACAGTTTATAATCCAAGGAGGCTCCTCCACCAAACACTAAAGACAAGAAGGGAGCAGAATAAACTGCAAATGGAGGGGTAAACCAGCCGAAAACAATCACAACACAGTCAGTTACAAAAATCAATCCTGTG
Organism: Eublepharis macularius; assembly: GCF_028583425.1. NCBI lineage: Eukaryota > Metazoa > Chordata > Lepidosauria > Squamata > Eublepharidae > Eublepharis > Eublepharis macularius. Next base: position 18,094,174 of record NC_072793.1, on the reverse strand, counting down.
ATATATTCAATGAACATGAAAATATAAACGCCCTCAGACATTTATGTAGAAGTATAAATACAAATGAATTGAAGCATAAATACAAGTAAGGCAACAATCAAGTGCAGGCAAGCTGCTCCAAAAAAACACTTATTGGATGTAGTCCAACGGGTGAAGTCCACCAAATGACTGGTCTCCACAACGGTGATTCCAAACGTTGGCTGCTGCTTTGACTTCTTCTATGTTGACTGCTTGTTCCTTGATTACCTCTGTATTTGATTGTATTGGTGATATTCGTTTCCGCCCCTGAGGAGGCGCTTGCACGAAACAACAGGCAACAGATGGCCCTGATTGTTGGGCAGTGGATTGTGTGTATTTTTGACTTCTTTCTTCTTGCAACACACCTGTTCAAGAGGAGGAGAAAAGAAGAATTGCCATCTTTTACTTTATGGGACTTCCTTAACATCTATTTCGTATACTTACCTCGTTTGCTTACCTTTGGAATCACCGTTGTGGAGGGGTGTTTTTTGCCTACCTTGTACTGCCAGTTTAGGTTAGTGTTGCTTTTTGGGTTATTAAGTGCTGCAGGTTAGTTTGGGTAGGCAGAGCGGGCCGGTGAGCACCCGGTGGCACATCCCCATTGGTGAGGAATGGGGGTCTGTCTCGGATTGGCTGGTGGTGCCAGCTGAGAGGGCAGGCTGCCCTTGGGACCCCCTGGAAAAGGCCTTCCCTCGGGCTTTACGGCTGGGGTGTATGGTGCTTTAAAGGGGGAACCATTCGCCTGGCTGGCCGGGTTACAGCCATGCATATGGATGGCTCGCACCTGGGGCAGGGGGTGCTCGCCCATACAGGTCGAGGAGTAGGTCCAAGGGACCCCTTGGCTCAACCAGCACCGCTAGCTATCCCCTTGCTGTTATTACATTATTACGTTAGTAAGTTATTAATTTAATTTGGTCAATAAAAGGCCCTGTTTTTCACCCAAGCCTTGTGTACGTCTCTTCATTCCAAATAGGGGGGCAAATGAATGAATGATTCGTGGGTTTGATTTTTAACAATAGGGTTCTGAGGTACCAATAAATGAGACACAGAAAAAGATGTTAAAGCTGATTGATAAAAAAGGAGTTAAGTGCTGTAGGCAAAAAACCTGCAATGGATTAATGATATGCCTTTTATGTTTTTTACTGTCTTTACTAGACTGATTTGTAGGCTATTCTTGGCTCTTTGTAGCGGTCTTTTTATTATGTTTTACTTCCTTTCTTTTGTTCTATTTTTTTAACTTTTCCACAATAAAAATAATACATATTTTTTTTAAAAAATGAATCTAACTGCTCCTACTCAATCACCACCACGTGGCAGACAGGTTTGGGGGATGTACTGTGACAGCTGTTGTCCATATGCACAGACACCTACTTTGGGGGTCTGTAAAATCAACCCCCTTTGTTCATAGATCCAAAAGAGTTACCTGTGTTCGTCTGTAGTTGCAAAATAGTAAAAAGTCAAGTAGCGCTTTTAAGACTAACCAACTTTATTGAGCATAAGCTTTTGAGAACCACAGCTCTCTTCGTCAGATGCATCTGATGAAGAGAGCTGTGGTTCTCAAAAGCTTATGCCTCTATAAAATTGGTTAGCCTTAAAGGTGCTACTGGACTTTTTACCCCTTTGTTCAGTCTGCTTGAAACTTAGGGGGCTTTATATTAGAAGGAGGACTGTGTTCTGTGCAAATGTGGTTCTCCCCGACCCTTGTATATAATCCCCATTGAAAATAATGGTCCAGAATCCCCCAAAACACACAGATTTGATAATGCCCTAGCAGGAAATAATCAATCCCTGTAATAATTTCCCCCACCCCCCACCCTAAACCAGATCTGAAACTATAACAAAATATTTCTTGGTGCACTCCCCTAATATTAGGCCCTGCACTGCTGCTATTTTCTTCTTAAAGAATGCTGACGAAATCCTTTCACCCAATGTCATTTCAGTTTTGACCTTTATTGTTTGAACAGAAGTAGTCCCTGAACTTTAGATCAAGATTTTGAATGATTGGTCTGGACTGCATCACATTACAGTCCCAGTCCCTTGCTCTATTGGCAAAAATTACAGACAATTTCCATTGTTCTATGCATTTAACAAGACTATATGAATCTTTGCAGCTTTATATGTTTTCATTCGGTACAAGGGGAAAGTAATCATTGAGAAAGTCTCTTTATGTAGCTGAACACCTTTGTGGTATGTTTCAGCAGGCAAAAAAATCAGTGCTTCAGTGTCACTTCCTTTAAAAAATGTATTTGTTTTTGTAGAACAAAGAACAGAGTATGTTTAAGAAGGTCTTTTATTTCTCTGGGGCTGGAACATATGGAACAACTCAACCATATGTGTATCTTCCTCATATGCCTATTTGATCAATGGGTGCAATTTGCTGGATTTCAAATATCCACCATGTTTCTTCACATGAGCTGCATTCCTTGGCCATATTGGAGGAAATAACCTAGAGTCCTTTTGCCCCCTGGTTTCTGTGAATGTGTGTTAGCCAGGGGTCATTTCGTAGAAAAAGAGCTGGAGGAATTCATTAGCATAACCCATTAGCATAACTCATTAGCATATGCCACACCCCTTGCCATCACCGGAAGTGTGTCATTAGCATAACTGATATGCATATGCCACACTCCCTGACATCATCTATCCTGGCTGCTTTGGACCCAATCTTGGCCATTCAGGGCCGAAATTGGGCCCAAAATGGCAAAAAGGGGCTGAAAATGGCCAGAAAGGGGCCCAAAATGGTCAGGATCGGGCCACTGCTGAGCAGGAGAGTGATCCACCACCCATCAGAGGCCTGATCCGGGCCATTTCGGCTCCAATCCAGGCTGAAATGGGCCCAAAATGGCTGCGAGTCAGGTGGGCAGGACCATCTGACATGTGACCTCTTTGGGGAACTGCCGGAACTGCGTTCCTGCACGTTCCCCCTCGAAATGAGCCCTGGTGTTAGTTAATCTTTTTGTAAACATTTCGAACACTGGGAAGTTTACCACCTTTCTCCTCTGGGGTTCTAATGCTCTCCTTAAAAGGAAGCTGCCTGTTATTTCAAAGATCCAGAGGAGTTAGCCATGTTAGTCTGTAGTTGCAAAATAGTAGAGAGTCCAGTAGCACCTTTAAGTCTAACCAACTTTATTGTAGCATAAGCTTTCAAGAACCACAGCTCTCTTCGTCTTGAAAGCTTATGCTACAATAACGTTGGTTAGTCTTAAAGGTGCTACTGGACTCTCTGTGATTTCAAAAATATATTTGTCTCTCTTCAAGTTGCAGTTACAGGATCTGTCTCTGTAACACTAAAAAACCTGTTCATGTAAGATTATTTTCCCCCCTCTGCAGCTCTTTATGAGTCAGAGGCTAGGTTGAGACGGTATTTTTACTGGGCTAAATTTTGCTGGAGGGTTCCTCTTTAGGAAAAACTTACAATAAAACCACAACAAAATAGAATGAGTAGCAGTAATACGTTGAAACAGGTGTGTGTGTGTAGCTAATACTGAAAATGATACCTTGTTTCCTCTGCACCAATTACCCACCCACTCTGATTTCACAATGACTTTGGGTTCTGGTTTATTTGATTTCTGTTTAAAATGTGTATACTTCTCCTTACCAGCTTTAGAAACCTTTGTGTTGGGGGTGGCTTAGGATGCCCTGACATCCTTTATCTTTGCTGGCATTAAGTAAGCGAGAAAGCCTTCTCTGAATGAAGCCTATCCCCTCCCCCCCCCGCCCACCAGTCAGCATGTGAAAGCATAGTACTAATCCATATCTATTTTACAAACACATTTGTTGGTGAATTCTGCCTAAAAAGGAAAGTGTGTTCTTTCTCCTGAAAAAGCTACTGTGCAATAGAAGCTTGTAAAAACGTTCCCTACATGCTCCCACTGCTCTAGAATGTGTGATGAATTTTGTTTTCTGCAGACAAACACTTTGTAAGGCAATGATGAGACTACTTTATGACTGGAAGATAAACAATTGCCTTATCAACTTTCTCATCTTAATTGAAAGGTATGAGAGCTGCTGTAGCACAGTGGTTAAGTGGTTCGGTTGTGAATCAGCATTCTGCTGGTTTGAATCCCACTCCTGCCATGAGCTCAGTAGGTGGCCTCAGGTAAGCCCCTCCTCTCAGCCCCAGCTCCCCAGCTGTATTGTGGGGATAATAATAACACTAACTTGTTCACCGCTCTGGGTAAGGCACTAATCTGTCTAGAAGAGCGGTATATAAATGCAGTTATTATTATTTGAATTACACATAACATGATCAATAATAAATAAAGATCACATGTTATCATTGATTGGCCTTGCTGAGCTGATACAAGTTTCCACCAGAGACTTAAGTATCAGCCAGGTATTGGTGCAATATGTGCGCTGTTCCAAGTAATGCCATCTTTTGCAAGTCTGTAGGTGTTATGTCAGGAAGCTGCAGTTTTTCCATATAAGTTGCAACATTTTTTGAAATAGTTCCCAGTGTCCCGATGACAATGGAGACTACAGTTGCATTCTTCTTCTTTCTATCGCCAGATCTCTATATTTATATTTATATTTAATCATTTTTTTCTTGTTATTTTTTTCCGACTCTGGCATCCCCCGGAATTGCAATTTCTATTATCCAGACTTCTTAATTTTCCACAACTGTTATGTCTGGTGTATTGTGTTCAAAGTTTCAATCATTTTGTATTCTAAAATCCCTCAAGATCTTTACTTGATCATTTTCTAACACCTTTTCTACCTGATGTTCCCTTGAATTCTTTGATACTGGCAGATTATACTTTTTACTCTAGGTAGATAAATTTATTGTATATGACCATTGGCCTTTACAAAGCAAAACATATATACAATACTTTTTACTCAATGGCCAATAAATCAGCTCCACAACTCTGTCATGTCTAGCTTTGTCGTCCATCTGCGCAATTTTGCTGCATTCACAAATAAGGTGGGACACGTTTCATCTTTTTCCTGGCAAAGTTGACATTTTGGATTTCTACTGATTTTCTAAATTTTGGCTTTCATAGCATTCATTTGCAATGGTTGTTCTCGTGCTGCGAAGACCAGACCTTCAGTTTCAATCTTGAGTGTACCCATCTTCAACCATGCCCAGGTTAGGCTGTTGTCACTTTTTCCTTCAATATTTTTTAGATGTTGCCCATGTAAGGGTTATTGTTGTTAAATCAGCAAAGATAACCAAAAAGTTTTTTTAATATTGTTGACTGCACTAGATATGAAATTTTGGTTTTAATCATTTTGACATAGGTGTGTGAAAATGACATAACAATAGGCACTTCTGTGCATGAACTATGAAGCACTTATTCACAAAATAAACCGACAAAACTCTCCATTAGTAGCCCGGAAAATTCACAACAACCATCTCCATTAGTAACTTCATGTTTTTTCCTATGGATCATGGCTTTACATTTCCTTTTTGTTTGAAGAAACTCTTGAAGCAATAGAGGGTTACGATAATCTCTGAATCTTCGATGTTTACTTTGAGTAAGTTTTTTCATTTTCTTACATTCATTGTCGAACCATGAGCAGTGAGATGATTGAGTTCTCGATGGTTTACAAGTAAAGGCTGGAGTCAACAAATCTAATAGTTTAACCAAAATTGACGACCCACAAAACTCTGTCCGATCCGATCCAAGCCACACAGTCGTGTCCGACCCCCGGCTACTCCATAGATCGTCTCCCTCCAGGCCTTTCTGTCCTCTAGCACATCGACAGAGATCCACAGAGTCTCGCAGTGAAGGTTTTACAGGGTAGTTCACCATTGCTTTCCCCAACCCAACACACTTAGCCGTATGACAGCCACGGATGGTAAGTCATATGTTGCCACCCCCTCGGCATTTTGAGCCAGTGTGGGATAAGGGAGACAAAACTCTGTAGACAGAGGTATATAGTAAACCAACAGTTCCTTGACCTGGTTTCATCTGAAGCTAAACCTGACAGCTGAGTTCCTCCAGGTCCTTCTGGCAACTGATTAAAAGGCAAACGGTCTGTCTCTGCTGACTCACATTGCTGCTGCAAGGCTGCCTCCAAGCAACTGCTGCAATTATTGTAAGACAATTGCTGTAATTCATTATAAACAAATATTTGAAAATGGGTGGGGGGAGGTGTCTTTTGAAAGTTTTAGATGACATTTTTTTAAATGTCAAGCTTCTTTATGCTTCTTGAAAACTGACATTTGGTTGCCCCTCTTCCTGTCATAAAAATAGAAAAGAAATGTGTTAGGAAAGAAGTAAGTATATTTAATTGGTACGTGTTTCTGTGGCAATGCCTCATCTTTCAGCTCTAATTCATTAAAATGCCAGGTTCTAGAGTTTGTAAGCCTGCTGCAAATTTTCAGTATCACAGCAGGAACCTGATGCCTAGGGAGACAACAGTGCGGATGGGGAAAGCTACTCCTGTTACCTATCCCAGCCTTGCAATGTATGGGAAATCAGACACATTTTCAACAAAGATTTGGAAGCATGCCAAGGTTGTGTTAAGCTTTTGAGAACCACAGGTCTCTTCATCAGATGCAACTGATGAAGAAAGCTGTGGTTCTCAAAACTTATGCTACAATAAAGTTGGTTAGTCTTAAAAGTGATCCTGGATTCTTTACTATTTTGCATCTACAGACTAACACGGCTAACTCCTCTGGATCTATGACCAAGATTGTATTAGCAAGAGAGACTGGGAAATATCTTGTAGTCTCCCAGTACAAGCACACTGTACGTAGCTATGCTGTTGACACTAGACATGGGCATGAACAGAAAAGAACCAAACATGGTGTTCGTTGTTTGTTGCCATCCATCAACAATGAACAACGAACACTGACTAACATGATCCTGTCATGAATATGTTCATTGCTAGTTGTGGGTGGGGGCCAGTAGGCTCTCCTCCAGCCATCAAGATCCCTACCGCACCACTCCCAGAAACCTTACCGAGCAGGCAGTAGGAAAGGTACCAATAATAAATAGCTTGGCCCCAGAGCCTGGCAGCAGCCCTGGAACCTGAAGGGGTAGATCACTATCCCATCACATACAAAGAAAATTCAAGCTCCAATGCATTCACTCTGTCTCTCTAACAGCAGCTGTGTCTCCCTGAAAGCCAGAGCTGGGAGCCCTCCCCCCCCCCGGTCTTTTCCTCTTGTAACAAATTTGGAGCTCCAGTCCACATTTGGAAGGAAGACCTGCCTATCAAGCTAAATTGGGCTTAGATTGGGGTTTCCAGGACAACAGCAGGAGTTCAGATAGAGTCCAGACAATCCCTGCCTAAGTTGCAAAGGGAATTGATTGCAGGTGCCAGACTGTCTGGCTTGACGAACAGCAATGAACAGCAATGAACGAGGCTTGCAATGACCACCTGTTCATTTAGAATAGGGCCTAACAAACAGCTTGTTCGCAAACAGTAGATTGGGCTGTTCGTGGCTTTTTTTCGTTCGTATTACTGTTCGTGCACATCTCTAGTTGACACCCGTAAATGTGAAGTGTGCATAAATATGCAGCAGAAAAGCTCCATGGAACTGCATTCTCCTAACAGGGCTTCCCTCTTGATGTCCCAAGAGTTTAGGAATATAGATCTGCCTTTCACACTGTATATGTTTATTGCAAGAAACACTAGAGAAGCTGTGGTCGATATGACGGGCTGGATCTTATACCTCCCTTCTATCAGAGGAAGACTCTTCCCTTAGCAGCAAGAAGTCTCAGGATTCGTCTGATAGCCACATACGGCATACAATGTGAAGTCACTCTAAAACACTTTCTTTCGCCTCATATGTGAACATGGTTAACATGGTAAGCAATGTTGAGAACAGCTCTGAACATCTGAAATGAAGTCTATGCTATAGTGTGGCCTCTTTGTTCAATTGATTTAGTAGTAGGACCTGACTGGTACCAGGGCTTAGATATTGTTATTTATTTATTTTATTTATGTCATTTATAGTCCGCCTTTCTCACGGAGACTCAAGGCAGATTACATTGTATGAGATTAGTACAATTAGTATTAAGGACATTTCCATACAATATCAAGGGCATTTCCGTACAGTGTCAAGGACATTTCCATAAACAACAACAGAGAGTAAATAAATACAAGTTTACAAAGACATACCATTAGCAAGAATCCAATACGGAGTTGAGGAAATGCTGAAACAGAACAGAATCAATTTTAGGGCTGACAACAGATAACATGAAGCAGAAGTAGTATATGGGAGTCCACATTTAAAGCAACAGCTAATATGTAAGGCAACATAGTGGTGAAGTCTATGGTACCTAACTCATTAGTGAAGCAGCGGAGATCCCCTCCCTACAAAACAACCCTCCTATCTGAGTAAAAAGCCTTTCTGAATCATTCTGTTTTGCTTCGTTTGCAGAAAGCCGGGAAAGTGGGGGCTCTCCTGACCTCCTCAGGCAGGCCATTCCACAGGGTAGGGGCCACCACAGAGAAAGCCCATGTGCAGCCTGCTGTTGATTTTGCCCATGTACAGGCTGGCACCTGCAGGAAATCATATCCCCCATGAAAGGACCTTCATAATTGGCCAATGATCCATCATGTGATGCCCATGGGCACTATGATGCCCATCAATGTGGTGCCCATTTCTTCTCCAAAGCAAAGAAACAATCCTGGCTTTCCTTGACTTCATTGGAGCAGGAGGTGTTCCCGAAGAGCCCTGTGTGTTTGCAGGAAGCGTCCATTCAGCAACAGCTACCTCCGTCATAAGAAGATGCTCGGCTTGGGATCTTCTCACTTTTCACAATTGCCCGCTGCTCCCGTGGCAGTCATTTTGTGAGAGTGATGTCTACTTACACTCAAAGCCCCAGTTCTGCCTCCAGGCTCAATAACGGCCATTTCCACACACACTGAATAATGCACTTTCAATGCACTTCAGCAATCCTTTGGAAGTGGATTTTTTGTTCCACACATGGGAAAGCAGTTCCAAATGTTCACTAAAGAGTATTGAAAGTGGATTATCTCACATGTGTGGAAGCAGCCAAAGTTGGGAACTCTGGTTTAGGCTTCTTTTTTTCCCTGTACACTTGGGCTGGCGGGGAAGGAAAGTATTTATGAATATGTGAAGAACAAATTTCCTTTGCTGCTGAATAATGATTGGATCGTATATGGTACTTGTAGCGTTCAAAGGGTTCCACACACATCTCAGTAATCTTTACAACAGCATTGTAAGGTCGGACAGTATTATTATTGTATTTTATCTTGGGCTGAGAGACAAAGCGGCTTGCTACCAAGTGAATTTGTGACGGGAGAATTGAATCAGAGACTGTCCAGATCTCAGCTCATTTTCTTAGCCACCACACTCCAGACACAACCTACCTTTACAAATCCAAAGTTAAGAAGCATGGATTCCACAGATTTACAATCTCTGGCACCTTTTGTTTTCCAAATTAGGTATTGTCAGGAACACAAGTGATTTTGTATCCCTCTGAAGGTGGATGGTGCTAGACTGGTCCACAACTGCAATCCGGCCAAAGAAAACATAGTATCTGGGTTCTTCTCCCTTTGCACTCTAGAACATGGCGCACAAGGCATTCCTTGGGGCCCTTCACCTTTGAACATGCACAGCTCAGGTCAGTGTCAAGATTCTGTGCAGATGCAGAGAACACAAAAATTACGTGCCACCTGGGTATCTGACATCTCAAAATGGTTGTATTTTACATGCCACTTTCCTCTGGACCTTCTCATTCCTTTCAAAACAGAAAATCCTTGAAATTTGCTTGCTTTCCGCTGTTTGGGTTGGATTCTTCCAAGCTAGAGCGGCTCTCCCTTATTACAGCCAAAGCTGTTCATGCTGTCGGGTCTATTAAAATTAGTCGTTAAGCTGTCCCCAGACCTGGTGTCCATTAGCCACTTTGGAAGCTCGAGGGCATTTTATAACACACTAGACTAAATAATGATTCAGGGGGAAGCAGCCTAATCATGTGTTGACGTTTTGGATTATTTTATGAGTTGCTTTTATCCTCGTCAACATGTTCCCCTCCCTAATGTGTTATTCCGGACCCTGCCCTGTGGAAGAAAGATCATATCCGCATGGTGCAATTGTAGATGCAGTGTTTCAGTTGATTAATTGTCTGATCCTAAGCATTTTTTTACTTCAAAGCACAAAATCAATGGGACTTAATTCCAAGTGACGCTATGCTTTGGATTACAAGATTAAAATGGAACAGATGCTTGCCCAAAAGAATATGCGCCCTCACAAGTATACACGAGCACAGGTGTGCCTCGGCTGTCACCCTGCCATTGTTGCCCACATGAATGCTGTACCAGGAGCTCATCTGCTTTCCCAAAATATATAACACCCACCAACACAGCAATACACAGCCATTTATTTATTCACTAGCAACAGCGCCTGTTATAAAAATAAATACAATGGGCTCTAGCAGTGGGGTGAAGGTCCTGCTGCCGCAATGGAGGTAGCAGGAAGGCCATGCAGGGGGCTCCCCTTCATGGCACCTCCCTGCCAGCTCCACAAGCAGGCCCCTGAGGGGCCACGGAGCCGGCAGGGAAGTGCAACGTGGCCCCACAGCTGCTGTAGAGGTGGTGGGAAGGCTGCGTGGGGGGGGTCCCTCCATGCCGTGCCTCCCTGCCAGCTCTGCTGGCAGGCCTCGGAGGGGCCATGGAGCTCGCAGGATGTGCAATGCAGCCCCACAGCCACTGCAGAGGCAGCGGGAAGGCTGTACGGGGGCCCCCATGCCATGCCCCCCCGTCAGCTCCACAAGCAGGGATGTTCTGTGGGCCAGGCAACAACTACAACAACGTTTGATTTATATATACCGCCCTTCAGGACAACTTAATGCCCACTCAGAGCGGTTTACAAAGTATATCATTATTATCCTTACAACCATCACCCTGTGAGGCGAGTGGGTCTGAGACAGCTCCAGAGAGGTGTGACTGACCCAAAGTCACCCAGCTGGCTTCAGGTGGAGGGGTGGGGAATCAAACCCAGTTCTCCAGGTTGAGCCCTGTCGCTCTTAACCACTACACCCAACTGGCTCTTTCAGGGGCAAAAGCATCTCTTCAGTTCTATACTGCTGCTACAAAACCGCATGTATGAAAGCCATTTCACTCTTTACATGAGAAGTATGACTACAACAAGTAAAGTGGGAAAAGGAATAGGGTGGGGTATTCAGAAGGGTAGTGGGTGTGGAGAAATTAGCATTGGTAATGAGACAGGAAACCTAGGTCTTGATTCAGTCCAGGTGGATGCATTCTCTTGAGCTTCGTTATCAGTTGCAATTCAGTAGTCTCTTTTTCTAATCTGCGTAGCCCACCCTATTCAATCATGCCTGCCATTGTCATTCACCGGCTATTATCATTCAGCTTTTGTAATCACTCCACTCTCCAAGATATGACAGATGGACTCTCATTCTAGCTGTATCTGAAGAAGTGAGCTGTGGCTGTCAAAAGTTCATATCCTACCACTATTTTTGTTAATCTTACAGGTGCTACTGGACTCTTGTTCTTTTCCACTGCTACAGACAAACTAACACGGCTACCCATCCCGGACCATAGGAATTTTTTTGAGAAAGCAAGTGCCTTTTCTCTGAGGACTCCCTTATGAACTCTGCAGAAAACAAATTGCATAAAATATACTACAGAATTCTTGCTTTCTTCTGCTATCAGTGCCTCATCACAGAGGATTGATAACTGAAGGTCTCTTGCTCTGGTTTGCAGTAGAGATTAGGGGCACTAAAATAAAACCTTTGGTGCCCTAAATAGAAGTTGTCTGGGATCTCACTGAAGACCTATATTACATCATTCTTCTGAGAATAAAAATTGGTATAATCCTTATAAAACAAAATTAGAATATGGGTTATCATTTGACCATAGCTCGGATGGTAGCAAAGATTACTGAACTGCACGATGATATTCAAAGTGGCGTGAAAGGAGGCCCTGACCCAGCATCCCAATAATATGTTTCCAATTAGTTTATGTCGTGCACAGGCTGCCGAGTAATTTAACTGTGTTTTGTTTCTTCCATAGACTTTGTTGTAGTTGTAATCCTATTCAAAACAGCTAAGGAATCACAAAGGACTCTTGCTTGCGTGGTACATATTAATGGAAAATTTGAGGCCATGGAAACATTATTTCCCCAACCCGTATGTCAATGATATTTACCATTTGCCAATTCACTGACATTTTCGACAATTACTATACATGCCAGTAAATACCAAACAACTCTAGTTGCATGCAGAAGAACAGATTAGAATAGTATGGTGGGAGAGATTTTCCACATGAATTAGAGCTTTTATCTTCAAATGCAAATGATTTCCAAGGAGTCATTTCTTTTGTATTAAAACTGGGCAGATTTATCCTATGGTCTCATGAAGGAAGTTAATTGGTATACTGCTCAATTCCATTGCATATCATAATAACATTCAATTTATTTGATATCATGGCATCATCCTAATACAGCTTCTCTAGAAACTGATATGGAACCACCATTTACCATGCATTAACTACCTTGCTAGAAATATAGAAGCCATCCTTCCCCATTTATGCAGTCCTCCATTCTGTGATTTGCTGAATCTTATTGATCTAGTAGTACTATAATGTCATAACTGAGTGACCAGGAGTCACAAGTTCATACCATGTTCATGACTAGAGATGGGCACGAACCGGAAAAAAAAATGAACCATGTGGTTCGTGGTTCATCAAATTTCACAAACCACGAACCATGAGCTTTCACAAACCTGCCCCTGGTTTGCGAACTGGTTCATTTGGTTCATGAAAACGTCACATCCAGGTCAGAAAATCATCACTTCTGGGCCAGCAGAAGTTGACTTTCGGGTCAGCAGAAGGTCTGCAGGAGGTCCATCCCCTGTTGCCTAGGAAACAGATTGATTGGCACCAGGCTGTCTGCTGTCATGAACCAAAAAACAAACCAAAACGAACCAGCCTAAAGTTCGTGGCAGTTCGTCAGAAATGGGATCTGATGAACCGTGGTTCACGAAGCACGAACCGGCCTGGTCCGTGCTTAATTTTGGTTCGTATTTCGGTTCATGCCCATCTCTACTCATGACAGATGTTGCCATGCTCTGACTTCTGCCCTACACTTTCCTCTACCCAAATACCTGCTCAGAATCAATATTTTCAGTACAATTCACGATTAGTCATCTTCAGCAATGAGACAGCAATGGAATGGAATTGTAACGGGAAAGTTCGTGGTAAAGGAGAAAAAGAGGTATGGTCACTCAGACAACAGTGTTGGAAGCCTCTGGTCTGATATGGCAATCTAATGATTACAAGATCTCAATGAGGAAGCTAGAGAGGAAGACACGGCAGCAGTATTGAGGAGAAAGAGTTTGAAGGAGGGACCGAAGAGAGTAGGGGACTAAGGAAAGATTTTCTTTTGAGAGAGATCTGTGGTAATTCTGAACCTAATAAAATATGCTGTTAGGTTAAGCTGAGTCGCTGTTTTCTGAATAGCTGATTCAGCGATTGCAGCCCTTACATATCCTCCTTCCCAAGCACAGCTACAGTTGGTATTTTTATTTTCTTGCTTTATTTATTATTTATTTACTTACATGTCATCCAACGTAATGATGTAATCCGCCCTGCGCCCGCTTGCGGGGAGGGCGGAATAGAAATCCAATGAAATAAACAAATAATAAATAAATAACTTTCTCATTGTGACTCAGGGTGGATTACAAAGACAAGTCAAAGCAACCCTTTTGAATGGATGAAGAACTTTGGCAACAAGAGAATTTAAACCTGCCAGTTTAATAGGCAATGGGACTTAAATAAGAGGACAATATCATGATAAACAATTCACCTTCAAATTGCTCCTAACAGTTACACTTGTGTGAGCGCGACGGCCTCAATTTGTATGACTTTCCCAACTGTAAGCTTTTAAAGCCCTCTTTTGCTGATCATATGCTCACCTGATCTATTTTCTGAGCCATCTGTGGGGGAGATAATTGTGTCATCTTTTTTCACTGCAGCTTGTTGCCTTGGAATATGCCTCACCTGATGATATGATCTGTTTCTTGTTTCTCCAAAAGAAAAAAAGTAAAGATGATTGTTTGTGTTTATGTGGCTCATGGGTGGAGCACTTGCTACCTATAATCATATTTGTCTGTGCTGCCCGTTTCCTTCTCAACTTTAAGAATATTTTTAGTCCACCCTTGTCGTACTTAATATTTAGTGAGAAGCTGGTTATCATGGGGAATAAGGATGAGCGAAAGTTGCCTTTTGGGTTTGCAACCTATGTGCTGTGTGCCGGGAGGGTTTGTTGAATGGAATGGAATGGTTGGAATGGTGACAACTTTATCAATTACAGCTTTTTAGAGCATTGGCAAGGCATAAGGGTAGCAGATCCCTTGGTATCGAAAGGTCCCTTGCTGTTTGATGCTTTGTTCCCCAGCCCTGTTGCTGATTGCCGGGGAATGGCAAGTGGTGTTCCGCCACCCACAGCTGTTGGACGGCCCTTGCCTCCCTATTAACCTCAGGGGTGGTCTGCCCAAAATGACCTCTCGCTCCTTAAGGATCTGGCCCAATGCCTCAAAACTGCCTAACCCCTAAAGTTGTGACTGTCCCTGGCCACCCTGATGAAGTGGTGGGTGGGTAGGAAAGCATCCTGCTCCTTCCGAGGCACTGATGGAATGGTGTCAACCATGTTGCTGCATGCAGAAGAGGATCTCCTGGCTAGCTCCCCCTCTTCCAGCACGGGCCACTCCTCCACTTAACAACAACAACAACAACAACAGCAACAACAACAACATTTGATTTATATACTGCCCTTCAGGCTGACTTAACACTCACTCAGAGTGGTTTACAACATATGTTATTATTATCCCCACAACAAAACACCCTGTGAGGTGAGTAGGACTGAGAGAGCTCTGAGAGAACCAGGGCTCATTTTGAAGGGGAACGCACAGGAATGCAGTTCCGGCAGTTCCCCAAAGAGGTCTCATGTCAGGTGGTCAGATCAGGCCTCTGACGGGTGGTGGATCACTCTCCAGCTCAGCAGCAGCCCGATCCTGACCATTTGGGGGTCCTTTTTAGCCGTTTTCAGCCCCTTTTTGCCATTTTGGACCCAATTTCGGCCCTGAATGGCCAGGATTGGATCCAAAACAGTCAGGATAGGTGATGTCAGGGGGTGGGGCTTATGCAAATCAGCTATGCTAATGACACACTTCTGGTGATGCCAAGGGGTGTGGCATATGCTAATGAGTTATGCTAATGAGTTCCTCCAGCTCTTTTTCTACGAAATGACCCCTGGAGAGAACTGTAACTGACCCAAGTTCACCCAGCTAGCTTCAAATGGCAAAGTGGGCAATCAAACCCAGTTCTCCACATTAGAGTCCCACATTCTTAACCACTACACCAAACTGGCTCCAGTCTCGAACTCGGTTGCAACCTTGCCCGTGATAAGTCTACGAGCTTTCTTTATGTGTGTGTTTTTTTTTGCCACCTGCTTTAGTTCTCTGCTTTTGGGCTAGGTTTTGTAGATTCATTTGGACATGTATGGGTTCTATGCACAGTTTATATGGAACTCTGTGCACAATATGTTATTTATTTAATAGCAAATACAGTCCCCTTGAGAAGATTAAAAAAAATCTAAAAGGAGCAGTATATGCTTCTTTAAAAGCGTGTAAAAAGTTTTCTGTAAACTTTTATTTTTAATTGGGAGGCTAAAGAACCCCCACCCAGTAAAAGTGACATCTGTACATGTGCAGACGCCACAGGAAAAATTGGATGGCATTTTATGTTGCTAGATCCAGAGGAGTTAGCCGTGTTAGTCTGTAGTAGCAAAATCGAAAAAAGTCCAGTAGCACCTTAAAGACTAACCAACTTGACCGTAGCATAAGCTTCCGAGAATCACAGGTCTCTTCGTCAGATGTGTCTGACAAAGTGAACTATGTTGCTAGAGCGGCCCAACAATGAAAGAATAGGGAGGAATCCAGGAGTAGAAAGAGGAGAGGGAAGGAGAAAATGCAGGGATTGTGGGATTGCAGAGCAGGGAGAAGAGCTGATATGGGTGGCAGGAAAGACAGGAGAAGGGATGGATCCATGAGCTGGGTGGTTAGGTGAGGGGATCGGGCCTGTAATGTTGGAGGGTGGTGCCCAGTGGAGGAAGGAGTGTAGAGACTGAAGAAGTGAAGAAGAGATGGAAGCCAAGAGGCCTGGTAGAAACAGTGGTGGAGGAATGGGATTTTCTTTTTCTGAGATTTCTCATGGGCCCCCAGTTTGCCTATGTATAATGCACAATGCTGGTTTATTGATGAACAGATATTACTGAGCATGAGGAAACAGAAAATGGCATAAGAATAAAGACTACAATTCACACAAGGGGAAAATCAAACTGAGAACATAGCATTAAACAAACATTAAAAACCAGCATTAAAAACCCAGCCATAAAACATTTTGCAATTTAAAAGGTATCATAAAACACACAAAACATATGTAAAACATATGATTGATGGATGGATGGATGGATGGATGGAGGTAGTGCTAAACAAGGTGTATGCATGCAGGCAGGGTAATTTTAAATCACAGCTCAAGATAATGGAATATATTGCTGAACCTTTCTCTGTCCCCCTTTGTGTGTGTGTGTGTGTAAATTGCAAAGCAGTGGAATTAGAGTGATGTCCCTGGGAGGTTTCAAAGGATTTATGCGCACATTTGATTCTGTGTTGGAATCACAGCTATTCAGTGCATCTTTGTTCAAGACAAAAGAGCCACATAAACAAGTTAATGTAAGCATAAGATTGCCAATGGAACTTTGGGGGAGGAGGAAAGAGTCAGCCTGGCCGTACTTTATTTATCATAGAAAATTAAGTGAGAAAAATGAATTTGGGATTTATCATGGGAAAGATAATTGCAATGAGCAATAATTATAACCTAATTCTCACTGAGGTGGTCAAACTGTGTCTAGACATTACCATTCTGGACTGCCAGGAGACATACTGAGTTTGTCTAGAAATCAATGGAAATGTATTTATTTGTGTTTACGTTATTTGTAGTTTGCCTTTCTCACTGAGACCAAAAGCAGATTACAGTGTAAGTGCATGTGACCAACAGCAGGGATATTCCATAAACAATGCAATAGGATATGCATAGCAGAAATTTGAAAAAAATATATTCAAAAATAGGAATTTGGGTTGCCAGCCTCCGGGCGATGGCTGGATATCTCCCGGAATAACAACTGATCTCCAGAATCTCCACGTGGATTCTTCCACGGCGTCACTCCTGGGTTTATCGAGGAGAATGCCCCACGGGAGAGCCACCGGTCCCTGAGGAAGTGGTCCCGACAAAAGCTGCCGCTTAACTGGTTGCAGCTTGGACCGTCAGTGGCATAGCTTCTCGGAATAGGGGTGCGTCACAAATTGCCTGAAGTACCTGTAATGAGAGAAAAGAGACATTGACACACCTCCCCTTGTGGCAACTGTTTTCCATCTTCCAACCCATGGAGTACATGCCTGAGTTTACCTAAGACTCGGAAGAAGAAGAAAAAACAACTGGGGGGGGGTGCGTCCAAGCATATCCAGACAGAAGGCAAAAGGGCCGTTTACATGGTGAGGGCTGAGGCCATACACCCAGCGGAGTTCTGTTTGCTTACTATAACTGGCAAAGGGGATTTTCGGATGTGCTGTATGAAGAATAGCAATTTGTTGTTCAGATCATTCATATGAATTGATTGTTAATATTTATATGAACATGTTTGCATAGCTTGTGAATTACGCTTTTCATATTTGTAACTATGTTTGCCATCATTATTACGTGTCTAGATTACTGAATAAGTTGTTTGATATCTGGGTGGATGCTCCACTGTTGATTCTCAGCCTCCAGGCGATGGCTGGATATCTCCCGGAATAACAACTGATCTCCAGGCCACAGAGATCCGTTTCTCTGGAGAAAATGGCTGCTTTGGAGGGTAGACTTTATGCTATTATATCCCATTGCGGCCCCTCGCCTCCCCAAACACCACTCTTTCCAGGCTCCACCCCCAAAATCTCCAGGAATTTCCCAAACTGAACCTGGAAACCCTAACAGGAATATAGAAGTTAATCATTGTTGAAACAAACTATAAGTAATTTGATTTGACCTTTTGAACAATGCAGAAACGACCCAGTAGCATCATATTTACATCTACCTAGTAGTATAATCTACAGTCCCTTTAACAAAAGGACTAAAGAAGTGAGCTGTGGCTCATGAAAGCTCCTACCCTATCACAAATTTTGTTAGTCTTCTAGGTGCTACTGGACTCTTGCTCTTTTCTACTACTACAAACAGACTAACATGGCTGCCCATCTCAATTTACCTTGTGGGGTTGTTGTTGTGAGGATAAAATGGAAGATGGAAGAACAATCATTGTAAGCCATGTTGGATCCTTTTTGGTGAGAAAAGCTGGGTATAAATATATAAATAAATAAGTAAATAAAATCAGTAAATAAATAAATAGCTAAGTAAATAAAAGCACAGCCTAGAAGCATACATTGGCATTAGTTAATGCTTTTAAGTAGAGATGGGCACGAACCAAAATACGAACCAAAATTAAGCACGAACCAGGCCGGTTCGTGGTTCACAAACCACAGATCATCAGATCCCATTTCTGACAAACCGCCACGAACTTTTAGGCTGGTTAGTTTGGTTCGTTTTTTGGTTCGTCACTGCAGACAGCCTGGTGCCAATCAATCAGTTTCCTAGGCAACAGGGGATGGACTTCCTGCAGATCTTCTACTGACCCAGAAGTGAACTTCTGCTGGCCCGGAAGTGACCTTCTGCTGACCCAGAAGTGATGATTTTCTGACCTGGATGTGCCATTTTCATGAACCAAACAAACTGGTTTGCGAACCAGGGACAGGTTCGTGACTGTTTGAAATTTGACAAACCACGAACCACATGGTTCAGTTTTTTTCCCGGTTCGTGCCCATCTCTGCTTGTAAGCAGCCTGTGGTGTAATGGCTGGCTGCCAATCCAGAGAGATCCTGCCCTTGTGGTGTCTCTGGAAGATGGCAAAACTCAGAGGAGCACCAGCTGCCTTCTCAGCAGCTTCAGATGGAATGATCTCTGCAAGACAGTGGAATGAAACCCCAAAGAGGCACATACAGACTGCATTGATCTACTGCCTTCTCAAACCTGCCTCTGCCACGCAGTATTGTTTTTTTTTTCTATTTCTGCACTGCATTTCATTCTAGAACGGCAAAGTCATATTTTTGGACAGTGCCTTGTGGGAAAGTTGCCCCCCAAAATTGGCCTTCCTTGTATGAAGGGATATTGAGTTCCTGTGCTGTCATCCTATATTAGTTTCCTGTTGTCTATCAGGCCAAGTGTGATTTGGGGTCAGCTTTCAAAAATACATATGGAATCACCCACAATTTTTGCTTAAATAAAAAAGCCCTCTTTTTTCTTCCTTCCCCCTCTAGCGTCATACTCATTTTAAGTAGTGGAAAAATGAAAACAAACAAACAAACATCAGCATCCCATTATTAAGGGGGGAAATGGATCCAAAACATCACCTCGTTTTTTTTTCTTAATAATCTGCTACTGCAGAAAGAAAGACATGGTTTTGACTAGTTCTTGGCTGACCATTCCTCTAGCAAGTTATTCTCCAGCTCTTGTTGGATACAATTTTGGATGAATAAGGAGGGTTTAACTTCAACAGTAATCAGTCTTGTTTGTTTAACAAATAAGCCACATATTGCACTGCAGTCCTTTATTCAAACACTCTGACAGGCTGGCTATGATCGCAGACAAACTATTTGAAGATGGAAACTGAAATGTGCTATAGCCCTAACTAAATTGAAAAGGATCGGTGGGGGAATATACAGTGACTAATGTTGGCGGTTTGGCTTCAGAGGCTATATATTTGTTTTTATAACCTGTTTGCTTTTGACAAATAATTTATTTCAATTGTGTCTCTCGGAAATAGAGATATATCCAGATTTTGAGAGCAGAGCTTAAAGCTGCATTCTGGTAATCTAGTTTAACACCATACAGGGATCTTCATTTTTTTAAAAAAAGAAAAACCTGGCTTGCTGAAAGCATGATGGCATTTGAGCCGTGTGGTTGGAAAACTGAGCTCTGATTGTTATGGACTGTGATTGTGGATTCAGTCTTAAATCTCTCCAGTTCAAGTCCAACACAATCCACTGCCATGTATTGGCTTTTCGCAGCATGGAAGGTCAACACTGATTTCACTGTACAATATAAATCTTCTAGCTTTGCACATTCAGACTTTTTTTAAGACTCTAAAAATGATTTTCTTTAGTATTAGCAGGAAATTACAACAGAGCCGCAACCATTTCAATGGGCCTTAGTCATGATTTTTAGATTTCAGATTTTTCAGCAAACATGATGTCTTTTTCAAGTTTGTAAAAGAATCTGTCATGTTTGTTCATAGTTTCAGCCTCCATATTTAAACACCCACAAATTCGGCCATGTTGAAAATTAGATATATTGATTATATGCAGGGGTCATTTCGTAGAAAATAGCTGGAGGAAATCATTAGCATAACTCAATAGCATAACCCATTAGCATATGCCACGCCCCTTGACATCACCGGAAATGTGTCATTAGCGTAACTGATTTGCATATGCCACAACCCCTGACATCACCTATCCTGGCTGCTTTGGACCCAATCCTGGCCATTCAGGGCCAAAATTGGGCCCAAAATGGCAAAAAGGGGCTGAAAATGGCCGAAAGGGGGGCCTAAATGGTCAGGATTGGGCTGCTGCTGAACAGGAACGTGATTCACCACCCATCAGAGGCCCAATCCAGGCTGTTTCAGTCCCAATCCAGGATGAAATGGGCCCAAAATGGCCGAGAGTGAGGTGGGTGGGGCCACCTAACATGTGACCTCTTTGGGGAACTGCTGGAACTGCTGGAACTGTGTTCCTGCACGTTCCCCCTCGAAATGAGCCCTGATTATATGGGGCGGGGGTGGATGTTTAACTTTGTAAACTTTTCTGGCTGAATTATTCAGAAGGGCTTTCTTACACAGGCTGTACTGTAAGCAAATGGTTCAAAGAGATGCTTTGTTAAGGGATAGGAACTGTAGACAATACTACTGTGCACTGTCTGTTACTGTATGTCCCTACTTGGTTGATTCCATATCATTTAATGTGTTATTTCAAATTGCATCAGTAAGCAAATGGTTCAAAGAGATGCTTTGCTAAGGGATAGGAACTGTAGACAATACTACTGAGCACTGTCTGTTACTGTATGTCCCTACTTGGTTGATTCCATATCATTTAATGTGTTATATCAAATTGCTTCAGTTTGTTTCAACATTGTTTTACCTCTGTATCAGACTTCCGTTTGTTTTCAAATTTCTGCAACCTATATCTTATTGCATTGTTTATTGAGTGGTTGTATTGTTGGTTGTATTGAATTACACTGGGTAATCCACCTTGAGTCTTAGTGAGAAAAGTAGACCCCAAGTAAGTAAGTACCGTCAGGATTTTTTCAGTTGCAAATTTGATCCAAACTTGTCAGAATCTTTATCTGTTTCTCTGAAAAAGCCTCTGTAAGCATGTCCAGTTTAAGAAGGCATAAATCACAAGTTTTAGTTTAAATTTATAATGTTCTGTCAATGTAACAGCAACTATGCTGGCAGAAATGGGGTTCATGGCCTTAAGGGCCAGTTTGCCATGGCCCACCTTAACTAGGGTTGCCAGCTCCAAGTTGGAAAATTCTTGGAAATCTGGGGGGTGAATCCTGGAAAAACCTTGAGAAAGTGGGGTTTGGGGAGGGAAAAGACCTGGGCATGGCATAATTCCATAGCGTCCACCCCTCAAAGTAGCCATTTTCTCCAGGTGAATTGATCTCTGTGGCCTGGAGACCAATTGTAATCCCGGGAGATCTCCAGCCACTACCTGGAGGCTGGCAACCCTAACCTTAACCCAGATGTAGCATGAGGCATAATTGGTGGGGTGGCTGTTAGGATCAGCCAATCAAAGGGTAAGCAGCAGGAGGCGTACTGTGCTGCACCCTCCCATTGGTGGGCATTTTGCAGCTGTGGTTGACCCATGCTCTCACCCGATGGGCAGCTCAGGAAAAGCTGGTTGTCCCTTGGGGCCAAGCAGGAATGTGGGGGGGGGGGTTACACCTGATTTACTGTGGTGCGATCCTTTTTTCACCTGCTCTGTACTGTCTTTAGTGGTGGGATTACTTAAACAGACGTGGTAAAATTCCTTTTACTGCTTAGGCCGTGACTAGTTGGCAGGAATAGGGTGGGCTGCTCAGGATACATGGGGTTAACTGGCAAATATCCAGCAGTATCACATGTCCAGAACAGGCCATGACAGGCTGTGTGGCTGGGTGGTGCTGTGAAGGAGCATGCTGGGTGCCAAACATCATCTCTTGAACCTAATAGGTGCCTTGTGGTCCATCAAGGGGAGACAGATGATACTGGGCCTCTCGCAGCCTGGCGAAACTGCTGACTCGGGGCCAAGCTACAAGTGACGAATGACACTAGAACGGCAAGTGTATTCCTCCCTGTTCACTTGCTCTCCACTTGCTCTCCACTCAATCCACTTGCCGTTCAACTGTCATTCGTCACTTGTAGCTTGGCCCTGAGTTTGGAACCAGGGGGAACTTGCCCGGGGGGCACCCAAGAAAGTTGCCTAGAGCAGCTGCTCTCAAAATAGCTCAAATAAGCTATGACATATTTATTTATTCATTTATTTATGTCCTTTATAGTCTGCCTTTCTCACTGAGACTCAAGGAGGATTACATAGTGTTAGATTAGTGCAATCAGTATCAAGGATATTTCCATAAACAATGCCATAGGATAAATAAATACAAATTTACAAAGATGTAGAACTAGCAAGGATCCAATGCAGAGCTGAAGAAATGCTGAAACAGAACATAATCTATTCTAGAAGTTAACATGAAGCACATGTAGTAAATAGGAGTACATATTTAAAGCAACAGATAATATGTAAGGCAACATCGTGGTGAAGTCTAAGGTCCCTAACTCATTAGCGCAGCATCTGAGACCCCCCTCCCTACAATACCCCCCTCCTGGCTGAATAAAAAAGCCTTTTTGAATAATTTGGTTTTGCATTGTTTGCAGAAAGCCAGGAGCGTGGGAGCTCTCCTGACCTCCTCAGGAAGGCCGTTCCACAGGGTAGGGGCCACCACAGAGAAAGCTCATGTACGGGCTGCTGTTGATTTCGGCCATGTACAGACGGGCACCTGCAAGAGACCCTGTTCGGATGAGCGAAGCTGCCGCGGAGGGATATAGGGAGGGAGGCGGTCCCATAGGTACGCTCGGCCAATGCTGTATAGAGCTTTGTATGTAATAACCAATACCTTGAACTGAGCATGGTAACTGATAGGGAGCCAATGGAGTGACTGTAGGATGGGAGTGATGCTCCTTCTCCTGCTCGCTCCTGCTAACAGCCGATCGGCAGCATTTTGCACCAACTGGAGCCTCCTAGTTAACTTAGATGGGAGACCAATGGACTATGAGGACATTTACCACAAATATAGGTTGAAAGCAATTGATCATAAGCATTCAGAGAATTAAATCTGGGGAGTTAACAGCGCAATATTAAGCAGTGTAACGCTTTTCTAAGTCCAACGATTTCAGTGGATTTAGAAAAGGGTAACAGTGTTTAGGATTACATTGTGTAACTCTTCCAGACACACTGTAATAAATTGTTACTGGTGATCACATACACTGATCACAGAAACTTTTTTTTTACAGGGATTAATTGGAGATGTGGAATTACATCAGTGTTCTTGGGTTGTATGCATGTAGCTAATAATTACTATAGACTTCCACTCTGTATATGCAGCAGAGGGTGGATCTACCCTCAGGTCATACAGAATCAAGGGCAAAGCTGCCTTAGCGTGAAATTGGCCACCAAAACGAACTACTTCCGTTTGGAAGATGTACTATTTCTCTGCTTCCAGCCTCAATCTCCATGCGTCATTAAAAACACAAGTGATGGGGTGTGTGACACTTTGACCTTTCAGTGGATATAAAGAATTTAAAAAACACATGTATTTGATTGGGTTGCCGCTCCCTTGGGAGGACTGGGAAGGCATTCCACGTCCATCACCCTCGGAGCTTTATTTCTGAAAATTTTTGACAATGGTTGTATTATTGCATTATGCTGGAATGCTAGACCAGCACAAGGTGGCTTGTTGGGTGGTTCATCCACTCTTCCCCAAGGACACCAAAGACAAGTGAAAATTAAACACCGTAATTAAACACCCTATCTGAGAAAAAAGCCTTTTTGAATAATTCGGTTTTGCATCGTTTGCAGAAAGCCAGGAGGGTGGGGGCTCTCCTGACCTCCTCAGGCAGGCATAAATTAGCCATTCCAATTATTAAATATATGAATAGTTAACCCCACATCAACGAGTCTATGTATTTGTTCTGTCATGTCACTCTCGGCTGCTGAGGTAACAGCATTTTCATTAGTGAAGGAGGGAAGAGTGATTTCTGTTGATTCTCCCTTTCTCTGCAGTGTTGGAAGAGGAACATTGAGCACTGTCCCTTTCCTCAGATTTCAGAGAGGGACAAACCAAAGAGTTAGAAAGATAGAAAGGTCAGAGCACTCTGTTTACTATTTACTGTTCTGACTGTCCTTTGATATGTAGATTGCTATTCTCAGGATTTCCTCCTTCTGACTTCCTCCCTCTCACTTCTTCTCTTCCTGGCATTGTTCCAGGCAACACCTCTCTCCTTCACCTCCCTCCATCTTTGCAGCATGGATGCAGGCCTTGTCCTAGCATCCATGCCCATCTTTAAACCAGATAGGTAGCTAGGATCTATCTCTCCTCCTTTCCTATCAGAGTATGGACTTCCTACAATAAAGAACTCTTATTTATTTTCTAAATATAAAGCAAGTGTATGATCTATTATTTTCTCTCCTACACACACACCAGCCAGCAGAACCAGCTCACAACCACCTATAATCACGCTTCCTATGCCAAACGACAGACTCTGCTAACAGCCCAAACATGGAATCCTTTAATTAGGTTTCTGGGACCTACATAATGATTTATTTATCATGCAGAGCCACCACTTTACTTTCCATAGTGTTCTTGGGTGTCTATTGTGTACTGAGCCTGGAGCTCAGAATGATTGCAGCCCAGAGTGATTTCAGCCAAAAAAAGGTTCTTTATTGCAAGCCAGAACAGACAGACGACAGCAGACGCTACTCACTAGACACTCACTAACAAGCTGAACAGAAGCCCTCATTATATACACAGAAACCCCGCCCCAGTAATAGCCAGCAACCAATAAGAACGTGCATTTTAGAATGCCATCATTTGCATAAACTATATACAATGTAGTGAGCAGGCAGGCCACTGATTGGTCTTTATTTGAGAGGACCAATTGGCTGCTGCCCCCGGAAAGTAACCAATGAAGATGCTTATGAATGTATCCAATGAGGGTTAAGTGCAGGCAATGTAACCAATGAGAATGAAGTGTGTTAGGAACCTTGACATGTTATGGAGCTCAACACAATGCATAACATTTAATATGATACAGTAGAGGCCTCGTCCGGCCTAACTCAGCCCAATACACAGCAGTGTCCATTTACTTGCAGAAGCAGAACTGGGGGGGGTGGGCAGCAGAGAAGGTAAGAGGGGGAGGGAAGACAGGGAAGTTGCCTACTGCACTTAGAACAACTCCTCTCACCCTGCTCAACACACAAGTCTTTTAAAAAATTGCCTGTGGGCCAGTGGGAACCTGCCTCTTTGACACTTTATGAAGCTTTTAGCTACTGTTTAGCTATCTTTAGCTACCAGGGGCCTTATACATTTTCCTCCATAATTTGAACATTAGTAGAAGTGCTGTGGTAGATTATCTGGTTTATGGTGGCAGAGTCTTTTGTAAACAATGAAATGCTTTGCATTTGAATCAAAGCATCAGTATTTGCTCTGTGTATTCTCTGGACCCTGGGGGGAAAAATAGCATGAATGAAATGTTTAAATCTAATTGGCGAAAGAAACCCAGCTGAAGCAGAAGGAAGTTATCTTGGGTGGCATGGTAATGGGTAAACATTGTACGAGCTTTTCAGGTGGCATAAATCAGTCTAGTTCTTCCATTAAAGTCAACAGTGCTACAGCGGACAAGAGGTTAGCAATATCCCCTTCACTAACAAGAACTGAGAAATGGGGAGATCCAGCAATGTGACTTGGTGCTGAGTCAACAGTGAAGGACCTTTCTTTCCATGTGCATTAGTTTTGCAACCATGGCAACAATGTATGCATGAAGGGGAAACTTAAAATAGCTTTGAGCTCCACGTTGGAAAGAGCTGAAAGCAAACATATGTGGTCATCTGAGAAGAGACAGCTCTACTATTCTCAGTTTCTCAGCTAGGGTGTCAGTTGGTTGTTATTGGTTGGGAATCCCAAGATTATCTGATCAATAGGATAGCAAGCAGGCAGGGCAGAAAGAGTCTGGAGTTTTTTAAAAAGCATTTCGTACCCTTTAAGAAGGAGACAATTCTCCAGAATTGCTTCTTGCTTATTAGTGGACTCGATTGTTCTTTTGATGTTTTATTTTCTGCCTCCTTGACTCCAATATCTACCATATCTGTGAAGTAATCTGTATTGTGTTTATTCTTTGATAAAGATGTTGGTTTATCCTGAGATTCTCGTTCTCTGCACCTGGTTTCCCAAGAGTGCATTAAAACCCTTTGGCTTTAAAAGGTATAAAGCTTGATTGTGACATCTAGGGCAATGAAGAGACTGCGAATATTCAACTATTCATCGATAGCCCAAATGCTCTATACAACACAGTTGTATATAAAATCAGGTATTCCAGAAATTCAATTAAAATGTAACCCAAAAACATGGTTTATTTTAGCTACGGTTCGTTTGTGAAGATATGATTCTGCTCATAATAAACTCAAATAACTCATAATAAACTCAATAAACTTACCCAAGAAATGCCAACTTTAATAACAACAACATTCAATTTATATAGTGCCCTTCAGGACAACTTAACACCCACTCAGAGCGGTTCACAAAGTATGTTATTATTATCCCCCCAACAATCACCCTGTGAGGTGGGTGGGGCTGAGAGAGCTCTGAGAAAGCTGTGACGGACCCAAGGTCACCCAGCTGGCTTCAAGTGGAGGAATAGGGAATCAAACCTGGTTCTCCAGATTAGAGTCCTGACGCTCTTAACCACTATGGCGAAATAAACTAGAATTGAGGAACAGAATACGTTTCTGCATACTATAAAGGCTGGTGAAGAAGCAGGGTACAGCAAAACAGAGAACCATCGAAGCCGGCATACCCGTTGCCAATCTCCTGCCGGGAGCTCTCTTCGGGAGCAGTACGGCGGGTTGAAACAGCTTTGCTGCATATGAATGATTTTGCGGCTAAAAAGACTGTGCCCATGAGAAGCAATGGAAAAAGAAACATATCTTTAAGCATTCCAGTTTACTGTTTGATGGTTTGGATTCTCTATTTGTACATTGCCGCATATGGAAGTTGTGCGGCTATGGAAATTTTGTACCTGTGAAATTAATAGAAAACAACATGACTATAAGTGTTGCAATTTATTGTGTGATGGACTGGATTTTTTAATTGTATATTGGTTGTCATAAGAACCTCATATGGTCTTCTTGGACTGATTGGTCCCCCTTTTTGCTATTGCTCTTATCCACTACACCAAACTAGCTCTCTTTCCCCCACTTTCCCTGCTGAGATGCAGCTGTAATCCTTGACACTGCAGCAATGGTGGCCTTGGGGGGAAAACACAAAGGGTCCACATTCATACATCACATGGAAATGTAGTTAAGACACAATTGTGCTTAATAAACCAAACCATAGTTTCATGTCCCTGGTCTGACATACGTTCAGTAACTAACCATACTCAGACGAGTGGCTATCATTTCGAGGATAGTGCTAATCACAGTTAGCATAATTAAACCATGGTTTGTGATGATGTCTGAACTGAACTTTTGTCTTTATAGAAACGCATTGCCACTAGCAAATTCAATGCATTGAAATAATGCACCAAATGCCTTTTAAAAAGACAAGGAATTCTCTGTCATCAAATCCAATCACTAAGAACACACACTCCTATTTTTTCCCCATTTTGAATTCATACCAAAATGTAACTATTGTGCTGGATTTATATGTTCAGCACCCTAAATCTGTAACCCCCCTCTTTTGAAGCTCAGTCTAGCTTCCAGCCCGATGTCCATACGGTTGCCAGCCTCCAGAAGTGACCTGGAGATCTCCTAGAATTACAACTGATCTCCATACTGCAGGGTTCAGTTCCCCTGGAGACAATGGCTGCTTTTTAAGGTGGAGTCTACAGCAATACAACCCTGCTGATGTCTCTCCCCTCCCCAAAACCAGCCCTCTCCCAGCTTCATCCCCAAATCTGCAGGAATCTTCCAACCTGGTGTTGGCAACACTGTGAAGCACTGCCTTCAGGTACTATTGAATTTTTACCTCAAGACCTTTTGCATGTGGGTGTGTGTGCGTGTGCGCCCATGAGCTCTCTGAAATGGGAATTCTGGACCGGTCTGCAGTAAGGGGCCCTCTGTTTAGTCATGTATAACATAGCTTTTTTTGTGAGACCGTCTCTGCTGCGCCCTGGCAACTTGTTTGACTCTGTGCTGCTTGCTGCTCTTCAACCACTAACTTGTTTTTCCATCCTTAGTTTGTTCCATGCCTCCAATTTCAGCTTTTTCTTCCATCTCAGCCATGAACTTCTCTGCCTGCAACAGACTTGAGGATACTAAATTCTGGCTCTGTTTTTTGGAGCTGATATTGCTGGAATTTCCCTCCTGCCACATCTAATTCTGTGAAAATTTACATACCTTAGGTTCTCGTACTAGAGAGTTAAAGGTTTGCCTCTAATCAGGTACTGGAAATGCTGTACAGATACGTGAGATTCTGTCCCGGGTAACATAAGCCTACATTTCTTTGTAGGGGAAGAATGCTAGCTTCTAATTTATTTCAAGATAAATGCTTTAAAAATGCAATGGGGGTCTTAAACTCTAAAACTATTCTTTATACTTTCCATTTCTTACCTACACTTAGATAAGATTATTTGACATTAATAAATCCACTTAAATCTGTATTTGTCTCTGTACAAAAAGGATATTTGTGTTGTAAGAAAATTCAGGAAATTTGTCATATTAATTATTTTTTCCTACTAGGAAAATATTTGTCAGAATTTTCCAGTCACATAAATTAAGTAATTATCCTCAAACTTTATTGGAAGTTATTATTAGTTTCTTTTTCTCCTCTGTAACAAATTAGAGTCATTATGTCTGACTAAAAATAAAACATTCCTCACTGCTGGCTTGCTTTTATAAAAAGCCCTATATACAACATATGTGTAAGAATGCACAGCTGTTTTGTATGTGTGTGTTCCAGAAACACATAATGTTCCAGTACTTTAAGGATAAGGGTGCTATCCAATAGAGAGACAGAAATTTTTTCCTGTGTGAGAGACCTTGAATGTAATCTTCAAAATATTCCACTTGTCCAAACCCCCATTCATTCCAAAGAATTTTGAACTTGTGGAACATTTTTAATATTCCAGAGTCTGTATCAAATAAACTATAAAGAACACAAGATTAGCCACAATTGGCACAAAGCAATCGCCCTTCTAGATCAGAGGATTTGTTGCTAAGAGTAGTGCATGTTACAGCATCAAATGAATTGTACAAGTCACCTCGAGATAATAATGAACCCAGAAGGTCATAGAAGGGTCAGAAGATGGTCAGCAAATGTCTAACATGGGACCCAAAGTGAGATTATACATGAACATCGCATCCAGCCTTAGCATTTTCAGACTGTACTTAAAGCAATTAAAAGGAAGGAAAAGGGATCTCTTCACTTGAAAAGGTGCTAATAGTCTGTCTGTCTGTCCACACCAGAGATGGGCGCGAACCAGAAAAAAAATGAATTATGCAGTTCATGGTTCGTCACATTTCACGAACCGCGAACTTTCACAAACCTGCCCGGTTCATGAACCGGTTCGTTTTGGTTCATGAAAACATCACTTCTGTGCCAGCAAATCACCACTTCCGGCTCAGCAGAAGGTCACTTCCGGGTCAGCAGAAAGTCTGCAGAAAGCCCAACTCCTGTTGCCTAGGAAACTGATTGATTGGCACCAGGCTGTCTACAGTGACAAACCAAAAAATGAACCAAATGAACCGCCCTAAAGTTCGTGGTGGTTCATCAGAAATGGGCTCTGACAAACTGCTGGTTCGTGAACCACGAACCAGCCTGGTTCATGATGAACTTTGGTTCATATTTCGGTTCGTGCCCATCTCTAGTCCACACAGACATAGACACACACTAATATTCCTCACATGTTGACTAAGATTAAGCCCCAATAAAGTATATTTCCAAATTTATGTACATAAGATTGCAGGGCTAATGCCCCCATCTGATATGAAGAATCACACGTGCAAACGGGGAATGGAGTACAATGTTTTGCAAGTTGAAAACTCATCTCTTTAAGGACAGGAAGAAGAACAAAGGCCTGAATGTCTACAATATTGTATGTCCTTTGAATTAGTTCCTGGACTGGCCTTTTGGCTCAGAGAAATATGCATGCCTTCTGTCCTTTTCTAGACTCTCCTCCTATGGGATCATAACTTTACTGTTCAATGCTATGCATATTCATTTGTAAGTCCTATGGTATTTACTGCGGGTAACTGCCACAGTATACATACGACTGCACTATTCACTATTTCCTTTTTAAAAATGTTTTTAGAGGACGTCTAAGTGTTTTTAAATCCCAGCTGGTCTCCAGAATTACAATCCAAAGAACTTTTCTGAACAGGAGATTGTTTCTAGTAATATTCGAACCCCTTTCTCACTATGATTATAGGCTCATCTTGAAAACATCCTTCCTGTTGAGACAGGTGCTGCTCATGCATCAAAGGATCACGTGGCAATAGCAATATACACAACTATGCATATGGTCCTGTATGAAACACACAGTATAACATTTTCTCCTGTGAATTTGGAATCACTGGTATCTGTGACGCTCCCCAAACTGTGATGAGCACTGTTTATTTTTTTCAAGGAATGTGGAAAAATATGGAATGTTCCAATGATATTTTCATCTTGGGCCCACACAACATTTGACAATCTGGGTACATTCAAAAGTAGAATGTGGACTATTTTACAACTGAGCAATTTCGAGATGTTATGGCTGGGGTTGAGGGGGAATCAAACAATATTTTGAATGTTTGGTACATTACAAGCACAATCTATCCAAACTGAAGCCTTTCGAAGTCCTAATATTTCCACAGGGAATGATTTAAGCTCATTATCCATTTTGAAATCCGTGAGATGTAAAAAGATTTGTTAACTCATAGTAAACCTCAAAATGTAAGCTGAATGATCCTCACCAGTTTTATTTAGGAGTATTTGATGACTGCTGTTATTTTCAAACCACTTTGTATTTAAAAGAGTTGCTCTGTGGAAAACAGCAAGGCGAGCATTTAACAGTTCCTTTTATGACTTTCACTTACTGTGACTTCTTGTGTCTTTTTTTCAAAGCCAATTATGTTATTGACATGCCCTGAAGAAACACAGGGTAACCATATCTATTCTTTCCATTGTTCGACCAGACAGGCATCTTTAAGCACAAACTAGCTTCAACTTGTCCAGTCTTTTATCACCTGGCCATCTTTAGATCTGCTCTTTAGAGAAGAATAAGTTAATGAATGTCCTTTGGAATCAGTACTGAATTGCTCCACCTTCCCTGGCCCACTGGACAGGCTGCAGGTTTTACAAAACATTTTGCCTCTGGGAACATGAACGCCGTTCCTTTACTATGCATTGACTGGATAAAATTGCCTTTTGCAATTAACAATACTTGATACAAAATGGAGAGAGTAACGGAATGAAGCTGCAACACGAACAATGTAACCGTCACCTACTAACTACTGTAACACTAAAAGATACTTGACACACTTTTATGCAAAATTACAAAATTTACTAGTACATAAGGTGAATTCTAAATGCACAATAAAACAAATTCTGTTTAAGCAAACATGTTGGAACATATATCACACCCTCACTTCTACAAAGAAGGAGGGGGGGGGGAACATACAAGCCAATCCCTGATGTCTGCAGAGCCAATACAGTTATAATAGGGCTAAAAAGCCTCTACAAAAATTCATCCAAGTGTCAGTATACAAAATACACACGTATGTTGCCAGAGTCACTGGTCAACAGGCAATCAATTTCTGAATTGTAATCAATATATTCAAATTGTAACCGCAACGGGTCAGCTAGCAAGAGGTCCCGTTTCCGGTTTCCCCTTCTTCAGAGCAGTTACAACTGTAAAGAATGTACAAGAAATACAAATTAATTATACACAATATAAACTTCCATTCAATATGATTCTGCAAACGCATACTTACATCCAGCAAATTCAAGCAATTCATATACCACATCTCACATAGTTATGGCTCACTCACCGGCGTACGCAAAATAAACTCAACGTATCTAGTCCTTGAAAGGTCCTTCTCCAATTGTCCTCATACTCAATTGCAAAATATTTAAAGGAACAGAGTCCCAAGACAGTCCTCAAAGGTAAGACGTCAGATCACAATTGACATTTAGTCCTCGTGGTTCCTCTGTACGTAATTTGTAGATCCACCACGCCTCTTTCCTCCATAGATCTCGTTGTACAAAAGCGTCCTCCTTAAGTTTGCTCACATGTAAGACTGTATATACAAAGTCATTCTCTCGATGGTTCATAGCCGAAAAGTAGGATACCAACGGCACATCCTCCACTCCCCGCCGAATTCTGGACCAATGTTCCTGTATGCGTGTTTTTATTATTCCAGTGGTACAACCTACATACAATTTTTTACAAACACATACAATGAGATATACCACATTCTTGGTGTTACAATTCGAGAAAGCCTTCCAATATAGCCCCATCGCTTTAAAGCTTTGCACGGACATCACTAAGTCACAGGTGTTGCAACTCCCACACTTATAGTGCCCCTCAGGGAGTGTCCTAAGTTGTTTATTACATGTCAAGTCAGTATGTATAAGTTGATCTCTAAAGCTCCTAGTTCGTCGGTGGGCCACCAGAGGTTTGTCTTTACAGCCTGGAAGAGCTTCAATTAAAGGCCAATATTTATATGCTGCCTGTTTAATATACTTTGCTAATGGTGTGTAATCAAGAGCAAAGCAAATTCTCATCTCCCTTTCTATCCTTCGTGCTTTCAAAAATTCTTGTCTATTTCGTTGGAACGCTTGTTCCCTACCACTCTTTATAACATGTTCTGGGTATCCCTTAGTTGCAAACTGTTCACCCAGCTGTTCCGCATTTGCTAGAAAGTCTTCCACCGTGGTGGAGTTTTGGCGTAGGTGTAGGAACTGACTGAAAGGTAAGTTACATCGTAAATGAGGATGATGGAAAGACTGGTAATGTAAAAAGGCATTCCTATCTGTTGGCTTCCTATAGGGGCGCACTTGAACTACGTTCCCCTCTGCTCTAAACACTGACACGTCCAAGTAGTTAATTGAATTACTGTCAGCTGCCCAAGTAAACTTGATGTTGTTATGTACCGTATTCATCCAGTTACACAATTCTGCTGTGTACAATTTATTGGACAAAATTAAAAATAAATCATCAATGAGGCGACAGTAAAACAAAATGTTTGAAAGAAAAGGATTTTGATCCGAATTCTGAAAAAAAAATTTCTCCAGCCGTGCCATAAATAAATTAGCTATGCTTGGTGCCGCGGAGCAGCCCATGGCCACCCCGCAAGTCTGTAAATAATAAGTGTCCTGAAACCGAAAATAATTTTTTGTGAGAACTATATCCAGTAAATCTAATAAAAAATGTGTGGGAGGGTCCTGAGTGTCCCGTTGATCCAAAAAAAATTGAATAGTATGTAGGGCTTCCTCATGTGGTATATTCGTGTATAAGAAGGTTACATCTAAGGTGACAAAAGCAGTTTCTTGGGGTATAATCAATCCCTCCACAGCATTAATGAAGTCACGAGTATCCTGTATATATGATTTTATTTTCTTGACAAATGGCTGGAAAAATGAGTCCAAATATTTAGCCAATGGCTCTAAAACTGAATCAGACCCCGAAATAATTGGCCGCCCCGGAGGGGGAAAACCGGGTTTATGAATCTTGGGTAATATGTAAAAAATCGGAACCCTGGGATAGATGTTCACTAAAGCTCTAAACATCTGTTCCGATATCCAACCCATTGCTACTGCCCCGCTTAGGGAGTTTTTAATTATACTGGTGATACTTTTAGTAGGATCATTTGGAATCACCTTATAGCTGTTTATATCATTTAACTGACATTCCACTTCCCTAATATAATCTTCCCTATTCAGAATCACAATGGCTCCTCCCTTATCGGCCTCTTTAATAATTATAGACTCATCCTTCAATTTGAACAACAACATCGCCCCATGAGATCTAACCTTCACAAAATAGATCAGGAAGCCTTGAGCCAACTTGAGCCATGTAGAAGTTTGCTATAACTGGGCTGAGAGGGCTCCCCATGGCCA
The DNA here is from genome assembly GCF_028583425.1 of Eublepharis macularius. NCBI lineage: Eukaryota > Metazoa > Chordata > Lepidosauria > Squamata > Eublepharidae > Eublepharis > Eublepharis macularius. The sequence continues at coordinate 18,059,722 of NC_072793.1, read as the reverse complement.
CCCCATCCATCTGTTCATAGAATTTGTTATCCCATTGGAAGTAACTGGTTGTTAGACAATGATGGAATAAGGCTGTTACATCCTCTGGGCAAATCTGATTAATAAGTGCAATAGTGTCTTTTACTGGAACCTTGGTAAACAGGGATACAACATCAAAACTGACAAGTATGTCTTGTGGATTGAGTTTCAGAGAACTGATTTTGTTGATGAAATCTGCTAAATCTTTGATGTAAGACGAGGTTTTCCCGATGTGGTCCTGCAGGAGATCGGCCAGATGTCTATCTAATTCATATGTCGTTGAACCAATGGCACTCACAATGGGTCGGAGTGGGACTGAATCCTTATGTATTTTGGGGAGTCCATATAGTCTAGGTGGCTGTGCTTCTGTCTTGCATAGTTTTCTGTGTGTGTCGGGATGTAGTGAGGAATTCTTGATCAGCGCATTTGTTAGCCTGGTGATTTTGCAGGTGGGATCTCGTTTAGTTTTTTGTAGGTGGAGGGGTCCAGGAGTTCCTTAATCTTCTTTTTGTATTCCTCTGTTTTCATGATCACTGTAGCATTGCCTTTATCAGCTGGTAGAATGATGATGTCTGGATCTGCATTGAGGGTCTCTCAGCCCAGTTGTAGCAAACTTCTACATGGAACATTTTGAAAAAACAGCTCTAGAATCAGCACCCCACAAACCTAGTGTATGGTTTCGGTTTGTGGATGATACATTTATCATTTGGAGCCATGGGGAGAAAGAATTGATGGGGTTTTTGAATCATCTCAACAACATCCACCTGAACATACAATTCACAATGGAGAAAGAAATCGAGGGAAAACTCCCATTCCTGGATACCTTGGTCATCCGCAAAGCAAACTTTCAGTTAGGTCATAAGGTCTACAGGAAACCAACTCACACTGATTGGTACTTACACAAAAAATCCAATCACCACCCCCGACAGAAAAGAGGCATAATGAAAACATTAGTGGATCGTGCAAGACGGATATGTGAGCCGCACTTTCTCAATGAGGAAATTAATCATCTAAACCACGCACTTCAGGCAAATGGCTACTCCAGAAATGAAATCCAAAGAGCAATCAAACCCAGGATGAATCAAACAACCAAGGAAAAACAGTCTCCTACAGGAAAAGTGTTTTTGCCATATATCAAAGGAATTACTGATCAGATGGGAAAGCTTATGAAAAAGCATAACCTTCAAGCAGTATTCAGACCCACCCGAAAAATACAACAGATGCTACGATCAGCAAAAGACAGTAGAGACCCCCTCACCTCTGCAGGAGTATACCGTATACCCTGCAGCTGTGGACAAGTTTACATCGGGACCACAAAGCGTAGCATCCAGACAAGAATAAAAGAACATGAAAGACACTGCAGACTTGGACAACCTGAAAAATCAGCAGTGGCTGAACATAGCCTAACTCAAACAGGGCACAGTATCTTATTCCAGGACACCAAAATACTGGACAACACTTCCAACTACTTTGTCAGACTGCACAGGGAAGCCATTGAAATTCACAAGCATAAGCAAAACTTCAACAGGAAAGAAGAAACCTTAAGAATGAACAGAGCATGGTTTCCAGTTCTGAAAAACACCAGGCTAACAAAACACTCTACACCCGACAATAGCCCTGCGGAGAAGATTAGCACATCAAGCACCAATCCATATGCAAAAGAACCTCCTCAGGATACAGTGAAGCCTCCCGCCATTAGCATTCCACACCCTGGGAAACTCTTACAGGATGACTCAGCTCAACCCCACCCCTCCTGAGTAGATATAAATGACCTGCCAACACCTTTTCCACACTGTGACACTGAGAGATCTCTGTCTTTTGGTGCTACACCTCTGAAGATGCCAGCCACAGCTTCTGGCGAAACGTCAGGAACTACAATGCCAAGACCACGGCAATACAGCCCGGAAAACCCACAACAACCAACGAACATCTTGTTTGTTGTTTTTTCTGTTCATGCCTATCTCTAGTCATGAAAACTCTCTCTTAACTCTTCATGGCTCTCTGAGCATGAGCAAAGAAGATAAAAAGCAGGCCTGTCTGCAGACTGACTCCATTTCAAAGCAAGATTTCTTGGAGTGGCGTGCTGCCGCCGCCCTGATCTTTCTTGGCCTTGGATTAATTCTGCTGCCTGTTGCTGCTCAGGGAGACATTCTTCTTGTTCTGTACCAGACTGATTTTCCCTTTGTTTTTTTTTAAATGTTTTTCTGGTTTGGTTTGGTTTTTGCCAGAGAGGGGTTATCATGGGGGGAACTTTCCAAGGGAAATTGGGGGATTTTCCAAGTTGGATTCTCTGGTTTAGGCTTGCCACATTGGCCTGTGGTTCAGCTGAGGTTTTCTGGTTTAACGTTGGTTCTGTTTGCATTTAGAAGCTTTTGGCCAGTGGTTGCTCTTATATATTTGGCTACTGACTTCTTTGCCCTGGTATTTTTTCCCCCATAGGATGGCTGGGGGCACCTTGTTCAGGGGTGAGTAGAACTGGACTTCATGAGCCAATTTGCTTGATACTTGGGGAATCTTTAGTGAACAGGCAGGACTAGGCTCTCTGCTATTTTGGTGTCAGTTTCTTGAAAGCAGCCACTCCAGCCCCCTAGAAAAAGTCCCCCCTATAGAGAATGATGCCCCCCCATTTTTGGAATTAAAAAAAAATCAGAATGCAGGACCTGAATACTTCAGAAATCCAAGCAACAGAGGTTTTTTTCCCTAGATGTACATCCTTAGCTACTACGCTACCCCCACATAAACAAGGGACACATGGAAAATACAGCTAAATCTTTGTTTTTATAGAAAAGAACAGTTATTTGCCTGGACTAAAACTGTTTAATATGTATATAAATGTATAAATTATCTTCATGTTATTGCTGTATATTTATTTATTGAACCATCAGGCTAAATACTGAACATATTTTCCTTAAAATTGTACTTAAATAACCAGATATGAATTCTTGTACTTTACTTTACTTGTACTTTAGAAAGTTACAAAGTGTGTTATTGTTATATTTCGTTATGTATTGTTTATTGTTATATATCAGGGGTGGCCAAATTGTGGCTCGGGAGCCACATGTTGCTCTTCTAGACATATTGTGTGGCTCCCGGAGGTTGCTGAGTATCACCGTGGCCATACATTTTATTTTAGTCTAGTTTATTTCCCTCCCTTTTCTTTCTTTCCATGTCTTTCCCTCCCTTTTCTTTTCCTTCCTTCCATGTCTTTCATATTTTCAATAAAAATGTTGGGGTTGCGGGGGCGTGGCGTCGCAGCGGAGAGGAATGGACGCATGTTGAGAACGCTCCGACCCTCCCGATCCCAAAGCCTCACCAAAAAACACTACGAGGGGAAATAAATCAAAAATAATGCTTACAAACTCCATCAAGAAAAAGAAAAACAACTTGAAATCGGTGAAAAACCTACAAACTTTTTTCGCGGCTTCAGGAGAGCCGACGGGGAAGGAACGCAGCAGCACGGAGAAAAATAAAATGGCGGAACTCGTCGCAAATGAAGGCGCGGCGGAGGTAGGCCAATCAGAAAACTATTTGGATCCCCAACTAATTCAATTAAAACAAGACATTATAGAGCAAATGACTAAACTAATAAGCCCAATTACAACACAACTCGCGGACATAAAACGCGATTTACAATCGGTTAACCAAAAGGCCGAAAAAGCTATGGAAGTGAGTGTGAAGTCACAACAGGACATTAACGACATGCAAAAAGCAATCATAGAACAACAAGACAGACTAATGAAACTCGAATTAAATGCCAGACAAAATCAGATTAAAATAAGGGGGATAGATGAACTACTTACGTATAATACAGATCTCACAAGTTTCATCGCTAACTGGCTTGCCAAGCAATTAAAACTGGAAGAAGGAGTCTATCCCTACATCACAAAATCTTATCGAGTGGGACCTTATAACCAAAACAAAAATAAAGATCGCCCGAGAGATATAATTGTCGAGATACCAGATCAAAGGACAAGAAGGAAGATAATGGAAGAAACCAGGGCAAGAGGATCGTTTAAATGTGAAGGCAAGCTGATATATATTTTCACTGATCTTCCAAAGGAAGTGCTAGCCAAAAGAAGAGAACTTAAACCAATTTCAGAGACTCTGCAAAGAGCGAATAGAAGATATAAATGGCTGGATCAATGCAAGCTAATGGTCTATCATCAAGGCAAAAAGTATATAGCAACGGACGTCGACACGGGACTAGAACTTTTGAACGCAGTCGGGCTTGAAACACCAATGGAGACGAACAAACAAAACCAAAAAAGAAAATCTTCTGATCTACTATCTCCACAGAAAGGGAGCAAGATCCCCATCAGAGACACTTAATTTTCCCTGGCGTTGCTCCTAAACGTATAGGTAAAATGCTCATCAGTATGGAAGTTTGTTAGTATATGAAGTAGTGTATTTGTAAATAGAGGTAAAATTCAGAGGTTTCTTTGGGGGGGAGGGGGGGTTCTCAACATAGCTCACACAGATTTATTTAGCTCTCATAAGTGGACGGGGAGGGAGGTTGATTTCCACAACCGGTGAGTGAAGTTAACTCATCAGTTTGAGAGAGCTAAACTTGAATAAATCTTAACAGGGAAACGGAATTTTGGCTTTAAGGGAAAAAAAATAAAGACAGTGTTATTTTCAATTCATTATAGAATGAAGGGGTCTTAGGGAGGGAGGGAGGGAGGTAAGGGAAAAGGGGAGGAAGCGGGATTAGTTAATTAGCTGCATATATTAACCAGTTTTATATAGTTAATAATAATAAAAATTAATTAAAAAAAATATACATAAACAAATAAAAATAAAAAAAAAATTAAAAAAAGAGAGAAAAAACAACTAGAATAAAAAAAATAAATACAGTTCATTGCTTTAGTTCACCAACACAGGAGGGGAGGGAGGGGTGTGTAGTAAAGGGGGGTGGGTTGGGGTGGCTAAAAGGTGGTGAGGGGAATAGAACAAATATATAACAGGCTAAAGATTGCAACGACGATAGAAAATCAAGAAAGAAAGAAGAAAGTAGTAAGAAAGGTAATAAAAGAAGGAAAGAATAATAGTAAAAGGTGTATATATAGAAAGGAATTGTACCAGATCAGGAATTGATGAGATATATTTGATTTAACTGGTTTGAACTTTAAAACCTGAAAAGTTTATGTTATAAAGAGAAAAAAGAATTGAATCTATATTATCCATATACCGATTTGAAGGGTGTGATCTAAATATAACATCTTGGAACTGCATATCAGGAAAACATTGTGATATCAGTAACACCTCTTTAATAATTATAATACAAGACTTTATTAAGAATCCACAAGTGGTGCTACAATATTAAAATTGATTGATCTTTTAAGCCCAACTCAGTCAGCCTTTACACTGTCTAAAGAGAAAGGAAAGAGAAGAGGGGAGGGGGGAAAAGAGAAAGAAAGAAGTTCTAGATATTGTATTGTCCTTTGTTTTGCTTGTGGTGGGCCATTCAAGAAAACCGGTATCATAGTGTACATTGCATTTAATTGGGAATATTCAAATTATAGTGCAAATCAGATTGCTAATAAAAATAAATAAATAAACAAATAAATAAAAAAGTGAGAGAAAACAAGATAAAATTAAGAAGGGAAAAAAAAATCCACATTGGAAACCCCAGAGTGATATATCAATAATATTAACAAAATAAGAGTTAGTCATAAATAATCATTACAACCTAAAGCAGAAATGTGTTCTAAAATCAAAGTTTTAACTTTCAATGTCAGAGGCTTGGGAAACCCAATTAAAAGAAGGAGAGTGATCTCGAACTTAGCCCATACTAGGGCGCAAATTATTTTTCTGCAGGAGACCCACTTGCGGCATAACAATTTTGATTCACTGAAGGCTAGGTGGCTGCAAGCACAATATCATGCAACTGGTAATTCCAAATCAAGGGGAGTAGCCATCCTTATAGCAAAAAATATACAATTCCAACAAACCAAAACTCTCAAAGACAAAAAAGGTAGATATATCTTCGTTAAAGGGAAAATAGGGGAGCACAAAATTACCTTAGCCTCGTTATATGCTCCTAATACAAATCAATTAGATTTTATAGAGGAAATATTGCAGAAATTAACTAAATTCCAAGAAGGAGATCTGATAATTGGAGGAGACTTAAACTATATAATAAAACATCAATTAGACAAATCAAATTTCAATAAACCTCACCCAAAAAATATTCATAAAACAACAAAACTAGCAGCTATTCTAAAAAAATATCACTTAATAGATACATGGAGGTACTATCATGACGGAGAAAAGGACTTCACATATTTTTCACAAAGACACAATACGTATACAAGAATAGACTACATATTAAACTCCAATACCACTATAGATAAAGTAGAGGAAATTGAAATAGGAAATAATACAATCTCAGACCATGCATGGGTAACAATGACATTTAATCTAGGTGATAAAACACAGAATAGCAGACAATGGTGCCTGCCAAAGCACTTATTATTTAATCAAATCGCATCTAAAGAAATTGGGAAAATAATAGAAACAGCTATAGCAGAAAAACATATCTAAAGATATTGGAGAGCACATACTTTGGGATACAATAAAAACAGTGACCAGAGGCCACATAATAGCCCTTACGGCTAAAATCAACAGAGAAAAATTAAAACAAAAACAAGAGCTAACTAGTAATATCAAAGCTTTAGAAACCAAACATAAACTAACAGGCAGTAAAAAAGTATACAGAGAGCTTCTAACACAAAGAAAAATTTTAGAAACCTTAGAAAGCCACACGATATATAAACAACTGCTAGCTGTTAAGCAGTCTCACTGGTCCAACTCGTCTAAATCGCTCCGTATCTTAGCAAACAAAGTAAAACAGAGAAGATCACAAAATAATATTAATAGAATCTACAACAGTAAAAACGTAATACAGTATAAATCAGAATCAATTCTCAAGGTTTTTAAAGACTTTTATACACGACTTTACTCTTCAAAAAATCCTGACCAAACTAAAATAAATCATTTTCTAAACTCAATAAAAAGTCTTAAGAAACTAGAGGAAACACACCGAACTCTTCTTGACAAACCCATCACTATTCAGGAAACAACAAATGCAATAAGGAATGCTAAAAATAATAAAGCCACAGGGCCGGATGGCTACCCGGCAGAATTTTTTAAAAAATACACAAATTTATTAGCGACACACCTAACTAACTTGGCCAATTCAATTTTAGATAAGGGTATAATGCCACCTACTTGGGAGAGAGCTGACATTATAGTACTTCACAAACAAGGAAAAGACCCTCTGAAAGCAGCATCCTACCGTCCCATATCATTGCTTAACCATGATTATAAAATCTTCACTTCCATCATTGTGAACCGTTTAAATACATTTATATCCAATTACATACATACAGACCAATCAGGATTCATACCAAAAAGAGACATTACAGATAACATTTATAAATCATTAAATCTTATAGATCACTGCACTCACAACAACATGGAAGCTATTTTACTTTCACTAGATGTCGAAAAAGCTTTCGACTCGGTAGAACTAGCATATCTCTTAAAAACACTGTCATACATGGAATTTGGAGAAAAATTTTTAAATTTAATCAGTGCAATTTACCACCAACCAACAGCAAACATTAAGGTAAACGCTATGCAATCAGAAACCATTTACATCAAAAGAGGCACAAGGCAAGGTTGCCCTCTATCCCCCCTTTTATTTGCACTCGCTTTAGAACCCTTCGCGTCAGCGCTCAGAGAAAACAATCAGATAAAGGGGATAAAGGTTAATTCCACAGAATTCAAAATAAGCTTGTTCGCAGACGACATGTTGATTTATGTGACCGATCCAATAAATTCACTGTCCTATCTCTCATCTCTACTCACAAATTTTGGTACGATCTCAGGATTAATAATCAACCAAACAAAATCATATTACCTCGCCATTAATATCCACAACAAAATGATCCAACAAATAAATAAAGCGTACAGCTTTCAGTGGTCACCATCACACTTAACCTATCTAGGCGTTAATATCTCCCCCAAATTAAATGAACTGATAAAATTGAATCACCTCAAGTTAACAAACCAAATTAAATCAGACATTATTAATTGGAATAAATTAAAACTCACGTGGTATGACAGATTTCATTTGATAAAAGCTTTTATACTGCCGAAATTTCTTTATGTATTTAGAGCGATCCCTCTCTCCATCAACAGATCACTAATTGCACAATGGCAAGTACTAATCAATAAGTTCCTCTGGCAAAACAAACACCCGAGAATTGCGTTTAATACTTTGAGGAGGAAATCAGTAAACGGAGGTTTCAACTACCCAGACTTAGCATTATATCAATCAGCAGCAAGATTGGTCAACCTTTTGCAATTGACATCTAACTCTACCCAGCCAGATTGGATTAAGATCACACAATCATCTTTAAATCACTATGACATCGCAGACACAGTTTGGGATAACCCAAAAAATAGACCACAAGGTATCAAAATCAGCTTTGTGATATCATCCATACTAAAGACGTGGGACCAAGTTAAGAGCAAAATTGTTCCAAAACTGTCTAGATTCTCGACATTTATAAATCAAGAATGGTCCCCTCAGGGGTGGGAGCGGTCATTCATCCAAATATTGCGACAAGCCAAAGTTACTAGGCTAACAGATATTGCCACACACTCAGGACTATTAAAGAAGCTAGAGTTAGAGGATAAAATAAAACAGAAATTACAATGGTTTAGCTACTTACAACTCTCATACATGGCAGAGAAAATAAAACTAAGGAACATCATGAAAGAACCTCTGACAGAATTTGAACAAATTTTGAACTCATCCTCACAACAAAAAAAAGGGATGATAGCTAAACTGTACAAAATTCTATTAAACACTATGGAGAATAAATGCCTAAGTTGCCAAAATAGCTGGAATAAAGACTGTTCAATTGAACAGTCCTTAGAAACTTGGAATGACATTTGGTCATCCAACATATTTACCTCAAAAGTTATTATATCTAGGCTCCAAACATTCAAAGTGATACATAGGTGGTACTTAACTCCCAAAAAATTAGCACTAATCTCAGCCAAGGCATCCCCTAAATGTTGGAAAGATTGCGGTGAGGAGGGAACCTTTGCCCACTGTTGGTGGGAATGTATAAAAATCAGACAATTCTGGGAGGAGGTTCTAATGAAAATTAAAGATATCACTAATTATGTACTCCCTTTTGATCCGAAAATAATTTTTCTAGACATATGGGGAACTCTGTGCATACCCAAAATTAGGAAAGAACTCATTGACTCACTTTTTATTGCAGCTAAAAGCACAATTGCGACAGTATGGAAATCTAAGAGATTGCCGACAATTGAGACTTGGTTCTCAAAAGTTTGGAACCATTTTATTATGGAAAAAATAAGTAATGACATACAAAATGCAGAACATTTCACAGAAAATACCGGTTTTATTGATAAATGGCTCCCTTTCTTGGATTATATAGAAAAACATAATCTGCAGCCCAACTCAAAAATTTTTCAAGTTATAACACACAATGGTTTCCTTTCATTCTATTAATCTAACAATATACTCGAGTCATCAGAAGTTTATGTTAATGTTATTGTTAATTTTCAAAACACAAGGTTAAAAAATGCATTGTATATGGAATTTTTGTCGTGATCTGGATTGATGTTTATGATTGTAAGTTATATGTTGCAACAAAGGTTTAATAAAAAAAAAAAATTTAAAAAAAAAAAATATAAAAAAAAAAAAAAAAATGTTGGGGTTGCCAGGTCTGACTCAGAAAATATCTGGGACCTTTGGGGGTGAAGTCTAGCAAGGATGTGATGTCACTTTTGTGATGTCACTTCCAAGTCAAAGGCCATGTTATGGCTGTTCCCAAGCTCCACCCCTTCCGATGAGGTCTCTTCCAGAATTCTGCACCCAAACCCCACCCCTTTCTGTGATGTCACTTTCAGAACACTCCCCCAAACCCACCTCCTCATCTGAAATCACTTCAATGCATCATGTCTTGTATCTCTCAGATATCTGACGTCTCTTCTGTGTGGCTCTTATATTAAGCAAGTTTGGCCACCCATCTTATTGTAATTTTGAGCATTATAAAGTTTCAATAAAACTTTTTTTTTAAAAAAAAGAAAGACAATACAGCTAAGAGAAAAAGCCTACTTGGTAGGCTCACGATCACTTAATAAAGACCGAAGACAAAGTGCTTGTGGCCCCTAAAAGGCTGGTTTAAACATGAGGCTGAAGCTTCTGAAAAGCACACACGACTTGGCACTCTGTGTAGCTTGTACAACATTTTCAGTGCTTACTGCTTATGTGTCACCCCGTGCATGTGCAAAGTTCACAGACCTATGGAGAATTGTGGCTACATTTGCCATTCTGCTGCTGCATGTATATTGGACACTTCATGGGCTAAGAGCCTTTTAAGCATTACTCTGCCTGTACTGAATGCACTGAGAGCATTAATGAAAGCCAGTAAAGCAAATGCCAGAACCACGAATGATCTACAGATGATTGGCCCTAATATAGAAACTAACCACCATTTCTACCTGCTGTGGTATTCAACAACCCCAGCCCTGTAAAGTCTCAGCTTTACTGCCAGATTAAACACCACAGTAAGCCAATATTGCAATTGGAGAGACAGACTTGCATTACTATATTACTTATGTGACTATAATGCCTGCATATTGGGTGGGAAATCTTTATTGTTTAAGCCTTAAGGGAAGGCAGGTTCATCCAGAAAACATGTATTCTTAACCCCGAAGTTCTGCAGCTTTCAACGCAATGTCCGATTCTCACTATATTGCTGTCTCCATCAACATCTTTTTGTTGCCTGACTATGGGAGCTATTAGAAATTTACAAGTGTTTTTTGGCAATTATCTCAGGGTAGGCCTTTAACTGTTATTCTTTTAAAATATTACTATCTTGTTACACATGTTTTTAAAAAGCTTATCTGACTTTACAGAGATAGTTGTTTAAAGAAAGAGGACCGTGTAAAAGCACAATGTGTTGGCACAAGGCTCCCAAGGAGCAAGTTTGCAGGAGCGGCTCTTTCCCATTTTCCTAGCAGCCTGGAAAACCCTGGAAAGGTCTGAGAGCCAAGCTACAAGTGACGCCTGACACAGGTTGGACACTTGTCAGCTTCCCTCAAGTTTTGATGGGGAATGTAGGCATCCTGGTCTTGCAGCTGTAATGGAGAGCCAAGCTGCAAGACCAGGATGCCTACATTTCCCATCAAAACTTGAGGGAAGCTGACAAGTGTCCAACCTGTGTCAGGCGTCACTTGTAGCTTGGCTCTGAGGATCAGGAGGCCTTGCAGAGCAGTGTGTCATATGGCAAAGCAAGAAGAAAGCATCAGATAAAAGGAGATCCAGAGGAGTTAGCTGTGTTAGTCTGTAGTTGTAAAATAGTAAAGAGTCCAGTAGCACCTTTAAGACCAGGGGTCATTTGGTAGAAAAAGAGCTGGAGGAACTCATTAGCATAGTCATTAGCATAACTCATTAGAATATGCCACACCCTTTGACATCACCAGAAGTGTGTCATTAGTATAACTGATTTGCATATGCCACACCCCCTGACGTCACCTATCCCGGCTGTTTTGGACCCAATCTTGGCCACTGAGGGCCGAAATTGGGCCCAAAATGGCAAAAAGGGGCTAAAAATGGCCGAAAAGGAGCCAAAAATGGTCAGGATCAGGCCACTGCTGAGTGGGAGAGTGATCCACCACCCATCAGAGGGCTGATCTGGGCCGTTTCGGCCCCAATCCAGGCTGAAACGGGCCCAAAATGGCTGAGAGTCAGGTAGGCGGGGCCACCTGACATGTGACCTCTTTGGGGAAGTGTCAGAACTGTGTTCCTGTGCGTTCCCCCTCAAAATGAGCCCTGTTTAAGACTAACCAACTTTATTGTAGCATAAACTTTCAAGAACCACAGCTCTCTTCATTACATGCATCGTGCAGCTCCTGTCTGCTTTCCTCATGCTGTACTGCTTCCTAACCCCATCTTTGCTTACCTTGGTGTTTGCTTCAGGTCCAGGTATTGTAAAAGGAGACAGAGTGCCCTCAATACATAGCAGCATGGAGCACAAAGCAGCATTCATGTTCCCAGGCGGAGGCAAAACGGTTCAGAATATTTAAAATGCCCTATTGTGTGCATGATAAGAACACTGTCCATTCCTTTGAATGTGGAGTGTGTTGTACTTGTCAAAACATTTGACCAACACTGGAGAAAATGATGTGCTTCTCTAATGGACATGACTATTCTCTGTAATTTAAGTGGCATTACAATTCATTCAAAGCTTGCGAAGTACACCTCTTTTGCCTGGCCCCCTTTTTACTGTCCATCTCTTGACCCAGGTCAGATTAGAAATAGCATGAACTGACCTCCAAACAACTGTCTAGCACTGGGTGGGAACATTGAGAAAGAGAAGCACTTCTCTCTCGGATCGCAACCAAAAACATGTGAGCTCCAGCTGACATTCCTTAATCTCAAATATTTACAACTTTGTTAATGTTTTCGTTTTGGCAGCTCTGCATGCAAAGAGGGGAGAAAAAGACACATTTTTTTGTAAAGCACAATTTAGCCGCAGCTGTTTCCTACTTCCTTCAGATAGTGATTTAAACACCTTGTTACGGGGGGGGGGGAGGTTTTCCAAATAAAATATCTCCTGTCTGAAACTCTGTTATAAAAATGATTGTTACTCACTCAAATAATCTCTTAGAATTACCAGCAAACAAATTGGAACCACACATAGGTTGATGCATATATGTTTTTAGATTAATAGATTGTCCTAAAAATCCCCACCATTGAAAGGAGCTGTGTGTGCGTTTGGAGAGAGATAAAAAGAAAACATACCGGAGGAGAAATGAAGAATACCGTAGAAAAAAATCAAGAAGGAATGGAGCAGTGGCACAAAGCTCAGTCTGGGGGCAGGTCTAAATATAACGACTGCTATAATACTGTCTGAGCTTCTCTTTGGCGATATGAACACAAAGACTGAGGACCACATTTTTGGCTCCCTGTCTTGAGTTACTGTGGGCCCCAAAAGAGATGGACAGATCGGCATCCTTACGGGTACAGCGTTGAAGGGTGAATGGGTGAGGGCAGATGGCACAAAGACACAGAGATGACTTGTTAGAATAAAAGCTGTTACCTACAAAGGTCTTCACAACCTTAGTCTGTCATATCTACCTCTCTCCGTATATTCCACCATGGCAGCTTCGCTCATCTGAACAGGGCCTTCCGGAGATGCCACCCAGTACATGGGCAAAATGTGCACAGCTGCCTGGACATGGGCGTTCTCTGGGGTGGCCCCAGTCTCATGGAAAAGCCTACCTGAAGAGGTCAGGAAAGTCCCCACTCTCCTGGCTTTCCACAAATGCTGCAAAACTGGAATATTCAAGAGGGCTTTTTACTCAGATCAGAGGGCTATACTGTAAGGAGGTGGTCTCAAGAGATCCATCGGTAAGTGGATAGGGATCCCATCAGAAAAGGGATAATGAGGGACCACAGACTTTACTACTATTGCTGTAAATATTGAGGGACTACAAACTTCACTACTAGGCCATTTCCACACACATTGAATAATGCACTTTCAATGCACTTTAGCAATCCTTTGGAAGTGGATTTTTTGTTTCACACATGGAAAAGCAGTGCCAAATGCTCGCGAAAGAGTATTGAAAGTGGATTATCCAACGTGTGTGGACGCAGCCTCTGCAATAAGTACGATCTGAAAATGTTCAAATGTTACACAAATCTCTACTAAAACTCAACCTCATTTCCACAGAATAGATGATTCCAGCTTGGCCCTATTCCTGAGGAGCTGCAGCCAAAATACCAAAGGAACCTTGCAGCACCCTGAAGACTAACAAGCCTATTACAGCATAAGCAGAATTCATAAGCTAGAGCTCACCTCATCGGATGCATGGCAGTTGTTTCATTCACTTGGCAGAGATTTATGCCCAGGGCTACAAACAGTGAGGAAGTGCTATTAGAGAGGCCAGGTGTTACGACCTTTACTTTCTCTAGGGTAGATTTTGCCTTTAATCTTTCCCTTACACCCTCTGGGTAGTTTGCTGCCACCAGGAATATTATATTCCAAGATATTTTATTTAAGTTTTCCCTTTGGTAACGTGCCTAAGCGTCAGGCGCCTTCGTGGTTCTATGTGGCCCTGAGGATAGGAATGGGATATTGCAATGACAGCTACTCTGGGATATAACAAAAACAAAATAAACTTTTATTTTTTTAAGAAGCATATCGGTTTCATAAAAGTAGTTCTCTGTTCTTAAAGTAACTAAATTTAAACTCATTCACACAGGCATCTTCTAAGGCTTCACACACAGTTAGCCTCTTTCTCTCACTCAATATTTCTCTCACAACTGCTTAAATTTACTAGGCTGCACGCAGCTTGCCTGCTTTCTCTTGACTAAATATTTTTCACAGAAATGCTTAAACTGCTCAGGCAGCACACAGCTAGCCTACTTTCTTCTGACTGACTGTTCTTTCTCCACTCTCAGTCTAAAACTGCATTCACTCCACCCACACTCTTAGGGCCAAGCTACACATGACAAATGACACTTGAACAGCAAGTGTATTTCTCCCTGTTCACTTGCCCTCCAATCAATCCACTTGCTGTTCAAGTGTCATTTGTCATGTGTAGCTTGGCCCTAAGTCATCAACCAATCATATCACTCACTCACCCTTCTCTTTCACCCCACTCTTCACCTAAGTCACACCAAGCATTTAAAGACACATGCACACATTTACTTAAAATCATTACACCAGGAGACCCATTGTAAAGTTATATAGTAGAATACAGGTGAAAATGAGATCCGGGTTAAAAAAAGTAAATGCTCCACAGAGTTGGGGAGAAAGACTCTCAGCTATTGATGATGTGCCAGAAGATGATGGATCTGAACTATACTGGACTATGCTAAATATATCCATGCAATTGTTATAAAGTGGCATTTACATAACAAAGGTGAGGGTTAAGATTAGGCACTTCCATGTAGAGTAAAAGGTAAAGGTAATCTCCTGGGCAAGCACCGAGTCACTACTGACACATAAGGGGACTTCGCATCACAATATTTTCTTGGCAAAATTTTAATGGGCTGGTTTGCCATTGCCTTCCCCAGTCATCTACACTTTACCTCCAGGAAACTGGGTACTCATTTTACCGATCTCAGAAGGATGGAAGTCTGAGTCAACCTTGAGCCTGCTACTTGAACCCAGCTTCCACCAGGATCGAACTCAGGTCGCGAGGAGAGCTTGGGCTGCAGTACTGCAGCTTACCACTCTGTGCCACTGGGCTCCTCTGTCCATGTGGAGTACAAGCAGATTCTATCAAGCTTTTAGTGCCCCGTACTCGGATGGGGGGGGGGGATGCTAATGCAATGTGGCAAGAGAGAGACAAGAGGAGTATAATAACCAATGAAAGAGTTGCAGATCATATTAATCCATGTTCTTATTCATATTCCTAATAATCACAATGGTCTTAACAAGGCATAGGATTGTATGGTGTCTTGCATTTTATGACACCAAAACTTTACTTACTTTAATGATACTGCTCATGCAGCCTATTTGGCTCTGAGCAGTGCCACACTAGAATTAGAATTAAAAGGAAAAGTTTTTAATATATAATCTGTATAGTATTAAAAATTTAAAAATTTAATACGTTTTTTCCTTAACCAATTGGGAGAGAAACTTGGCTACTGCTAAAGTAGTACTAAAATTCACCCTTGCTAAAAGAAGCCTTAAATTATCCTCTATACCTCCTGGGTCCTGGATATAGGGCTTGCTCCAGCTGTCTCTTGCCACATTTAGAATATTGCATTCAAATAGACAATGTTGAAGAGTGTCTATTTGGCCAGAGCCGCATTGACAGAGTAGCTCTAGACATTTAGGATAGGATCTCCAGGTGTAGCTGAGTTCCTCAACAACTTTTAAATAATACTACTTCAAGAGACCTGGGCTCTGGAGGATGTGTCCCTCCCAGGATACACAACCTTTATGGAGAAAGCAATAAGAGGGGAAAAGGGGGGGGCGCCCCAAAGCTGGCCTCTCTTGTATTACACCAAAACACCTGGGACAATACCATACTGCTTTCTAATAAACAGATTGTTTTACTTGTCCTTCTCTCATTCATACAATCATTGTTAATTTGATCACTGAAAAAATAGCCCATTCTTTTGATATCCACTCTGTTTTCATTGCACAGACAGGAGGTAGGAGAAGGAAGAATACTTGTACTTTAGAAGTTTAGGTGGGGGGCTGTGAGGAACCATAGGTGGGGACCATTTTAAAATCCTCCCCAAATTTTCAGATTTCTCTGAGCTCTTAAGGGCTCGAGTAGAATGATTTCCTCTCTCTCCTTTTGTCCCCTTTAACTGATACTGACACTTAAGATTCTGTCTTTTCTGGAGCTTTATTCAGTCGTCATCAAGATGCATTTTGAGGGTTCATTCATAAAGTCATATTTTTCTGTCTCCTTGGGGAGCCCCCAAGTATGTAAAGTTATCTAGCTTGTACATGTCTGGCTCTGTTTTGCAATTATAGCCAGTGCATCATACAGGCCTAGTTTAAGTGAGCCACAGTTAAGTATTATTGTTAAACTGTAGAGTTTCGTTTAGTTTCAGAAATGCATTGGGGAGATTAAGAATGCTTGCCAGAAAGAGACCTTTGTTTTCCTCTTGAGCTCTCCGGAAAGTAGACACGTGTACACACGTTTCTAACCCAGAAAACACTAAGAAAAAAATTGCAAAATCTTTAACTGATATTCTAATGGGAGTTACATTCTTTCCATGTCTGCAAAACTGAAGTTGGAAAGTTTAATTTAAACACACATACAAACGTTTCCCCTTTGTGAACAGCCTGTGACATAAAGCAGGTATTTATTAATCCTGTCTTCTTAGCAAGTTAGACAACAAGGGATTCCTGTAATCTCTTTTTAACTTTTCTTATCCACAAAATATACATTCCAATAGTTATGAGAGCTAGACTGCTTCCACACCAGGGTAGTTTTCCATCGTGGTCAGGTTGCTATCCAAAATTATTCCAGCAACAGAGATTTAAGACAGCAAACGGTAATCTGCATTCATTGTTAGCTGTGGTTTCCCTTTCATATCCAATGTGAATTGAAGTCCTCCCTGTTGGAATAGGCAACTCAGCATGCCTTGGATATTGGAAGGGTGCTGCATGAACAAAAGCTATTGAGGAAGACTCAGCATGGGTTCTGTAAGGGAAGATCTTGTCTCAGAAACCTGTTAGAGTGCTTTGAGGGAGTGAACAAACACGTGGACAAGGGGGAACCAATAGATGTTGTCTACCTGGACTTCCAGAAAACTCTTGATAAAGTTCCTCATCAAAGGCTGCTAAGTAATCTCAATAGTCATGGGGTAAAAGGACAGGTCCTTTTGTGGATTAAAAACTGGCTAATGAGTGGGAAACAGAGAGTGAGTAAAAATGGTCATTATTCACAGTGGAGGGTGGTATGCATTGGGGTACTGCAGGGCTCAGTGTTGGGTCCGGTGTTTTTTAACTTGTTCATTAATGATTTTGAGTTGGGAGTAATCTGTGAAGTGGCTAAGTTTGCAGATGACACTAAACTTTTCAGGGTGCGGAGAATCAGGGAGGATTGTGAGGCACTCCAAAGGGATCTGTCAAAGCTGGGCGAGTGGGCCTCATTGTGGCAAATAAGGTTCAATGTGGCCAAGTGCAAAGTAATGCACATTGGGGACAAAAATCTCAAATATAAATACACAATGATGGGGTCCAAACTGGTGGAGACTGACCAAGAGAGAGATCTTGGAGTCATGGTAGATAACTCACTGAAAATGTTGATACAGTGTGTGACGGCAATAAAAAAAGCCTGCGCTATGCTGGGGATTATTAGGAAGGGAATTGAAAACAAATCAGCTAGTATCATAATGCCCCTGTATAAATCAATGGTACGGCCTCATTTGGAATAATGTGTTCAATTCTGGTCACCACACCTCAAAAAAGATATTATAGCATTGGAAAAAGTGCAAAAAAGGGCAACTAGAATGATTAAAGGGATGGAACACTTCCCCTCTGAAGAAAGGTTAAAGCGTTTGTGGCTCTTTAGCTTGGAGAAATGACAACTGAGGGGCGACATGATAGAGGTTTGCAAGATTATGCATGGGATAGAGAAGGTAGAGAAAGAAGTATTTTTCTCCCCTTCTCACAATACAAGAACTCGTGGGCACTCAATGAAATTGCTGAGCAGTCGGGTTAGAATGGATAAAAGGAAGTATTTCTTCACCCAAAGGGTGATTAACACATAGAATTCACTGCCACAGGAGGTGGTGGCAGCTTCAAGCATAGACAGCTTCAAGAGGGGATTGGATAAACATATGGAGCAGAGGTCCCTCAGTGGCTCTTAGCCACAAGGTATAGATGGAACTCTCTTTCTAGGGCAGTGATGCTGTGTATTCTTGGTATTTGGGGGAGCAACCAGTGGGAGGGCTTCTAGAGTCCCTTCCCCACTGGCAGACCTCTTGATGACACCTGTTTTTTTGGCCATTGTATGACACAGAGGGTTGGACTGGATGGGCTATTGGCCTGATCCAACATGGCTTCTCTTATATTCTTATGTTCTTATGTCTCTCTATAAGTCTAGCAAGATGCTACTTTCTTGTCTAAAGTGGGAATGCCTCCTGACTCCTCCTTTTTGTCTCTATGACTCTTGGGAGATCTCTTTCTTGCCTCGTGGTCTTGAAGGAGAAGGATGTAACCCTCCATGCTCTGCCATGAAACCCTTATCCACAGACTCACATCTCAGCCTTGCCACCTATTTCATGCTGTGGTTTAGATTTAGGGAATGTAACTTTTTAGATTAGGATCTTTCTCTTTTTCTCCAAGATATTGCTATGGAAGGAATCTTCTTCAATAAAATGGTAAGTTGTATCTTTCTATAATTTTGTCTGATGACTAATTAATGCACTTTGGGGTTTAAGCGCTTCTGCTTAAATCACTCTGCTGTGTTACCATAAAGGTATCACTAACTGTATACAAAATTATCCACACAATTCCTAATAGGGTTATGGGCCCGGACTTGAATCTAAGAAGAGTTTAAACTGCAATTTTTTCCCTTCACTCTTTTTGCCCTCACAGACTTTGGTAAGAGAACAAAAGAACTTAATTATGCTTTGAATTGCTCTAACAGGAAAATTCACAAGAAACGAAACTGGGCGAGTGGTTTAACAGCCCCTCCCAGGCTCCAACGTGCAGAGAAGCCTCCCTTTTAAAACTTTTGGTTAATTTCAGCCTGGCATACAGAAACTAAAATTAAAGACGGAAAAATAAAGGTTCCTAAAGAAATAATCTGGAATTTCTTTTGAAAACGTTGAACAGAAAAGCAGTGTTAGAAAGACTATCAGGAGAGAATTTTGATTCTTGGTATTTTAGATTACAATCTCAATTGCAAGAAGAAAAAGTATATTTTGTACTAACTGATCAAAAACCGTCCGGTTCAGATAATGACTCAAATGTGGAAAATTGGCCGGATGCTGATGCAAAGGCCAGAAACCTCATTACAACCACACTGGCAAATTCCCAGTTGGTGCATATTAACACAAAGAAAACTGCAAAAGATATGATGGAATCTCTTAGGAGTTTCTTTGGGGATCAGGACAAAGTCAGCAAAATTGCTTTGCTCAGAGAACAATTCTCTAGTAAAATCCAAGAAAATTGAGATGCATGTGCTCGTATCGACTCATTGTTGAATCTAATTGATAAGTTAGCTACTGCTGGTTAGATACTAGATAAAGATTTAAAAATTGTCTCAGTTTTCAGTTCACTTCCAAAAAGTTATTCCATTTTTAGTAGCTCTGTTACTACAAAACGTGTTACACTGGAGGAAGTGTTAGATCAGATAAGATCACAGTAAGACAGAGATCTTATCCTGAGGAAAAGAAATGCAAAACTGACTCAAGTCACATGATCAGAGAGGTCAGACCCAGAGGGGAGGGACCTAGGCAAATTGATTACAGGCAAAGAGCCAGTCCGAGAGAGAGGCAGACTCCTCCTTTTTGCCACAAATGCAACACACCTGGTCACCTCCAGAGGGAGTGCTTTGGCAATAGAAGCTTTAGCAACAGAGGTGGAAATAATTTTGCTACTGTGTCCCCTCCCCCTTCACATTCCTATGTGACCCTCAGGATTCTCCACTCACTTTGTTTTAACATTTTTTTTAATTATTATGAGGAGCTCCCCCTGTTCAAATGGCAGGCTGACATGTGGGAGCTTCTCTTCTGTTGTTTAAAAAACTAGAAATAACATAATACCTTTTTACAATTGAAAAACCCCTCCATGTTTGGACATCCCCTCCCTGCTTAAAAGGCAGGCAATTCTCTTCTGTTATGCTAAACAGTCAAAAGGGAGACTGCAATGAAGAAATTAGAAGAAGACTGAGACTTGGAAGAGCAGCTGTGAGGGAGCTAGAGAAGATCCTTAAAAATCAAGGCTCCTTTTGCTCTTACAGTTTAAATTCCTATTTCTGAGCAATTGCAGCGATTGCAATAGCTTCAGCTTTGCGCCTGCTCTTTTCACACTGTCCACGGCAGTTTTGATTTGGCATCTCGTGATTCCTTTCAGACCCACATGGAAGCCTCCGTTCAGTTTCGGGCGTTTGGGGCTTCGTAGTGCATGTCACCAGGTTTTCTCAAAACTTTGAGGATGTGTAGTAATGGGGGGCTTAGTAGGCCAGCAAATCTGGCCTGGGAGGTGAGCATCCACTGGCCCTGCTGGGCCACAGCCCACGCCCCCCACAACAACATGCCAGCCTCTCACCTTGCCCATAGGTGGTGCAGGGCAGGTGCGTGCTCGCCCCAGCCGAGCCGTGGCTCCCTTCCGCAGTGTCAGCCCCCACACTTTGCTCAGCCCCAGCTCAGCTGGGCTGGGCACTTGCCTGCTTCACGGCCATGGTGTCAGGACAACCCCCACTCCACTCACCTGGGAAGGTTGTGGAGTTGGAAAACACCCAGCATTGGCTCAGCTGAGACACTGGCTGAGCTGGAGCCAGTGTCTCAGATAGCTTGACTCATTAAAAGAAGCCATGCCCTCCAGTTTGCAGGATCTGAGCAAGTCTGTTCATGATAGGATGTTGTGGAGGTCCTTCATTCAAAAGGTCACCATAGGTTGGAGGTGACTTGACAGCACATCACACACACATGCTAAAAAGAGATCCAGTGTGCTGAAGTGTTTAAGGTGTCAGACTAGGGTCTAGGAGACCCAGGTTTGAATCCCCATTCTGCCGTGGAAGCTTGCTGGGTGACCTGGGGCCAGTCAACTTCCTCAGCCTAATCTACCTCACGGGGTTGTTGTGAGGATAAATAGAAGAGAGAATAATGAGGTAAACCACTTTGGGACCCTGTTGGGGGGAAATGAAGTAAAATTTTAAAAAATTGCAAGGAACTGGCTCCTTGAGTTCATCAATAAATGAAAAGAGTAATTGATGACTAATTGACTAAGCTCTTTATCAAAGCCTTACAATTACATGGTTTTCTTTTCAGAAACAGAGAAGTGCTGGTGTTAATAAGAAACACCTTTTTTACAGGTTTAAAATAGGGCAAGTTTTTGTGGAAGGAACAGGCTCTTAATTGTCTGGGCATAAATCAAGAAAGATGTCATGTGGAATCATGGTGAAGAAAGTACACCAATTAGGCAGCTGAAACATGGGAAATCCTTGGTGTAAAAGCATCCCTCATATGCTCTGAGCATCTTTCCCCTCAAGTCCATGTTAAAGATGGGCACAAACCAGGAAAATGGTGGTTCATTGCAGTTCATGGTTTATGTTTCACGAACCATGAACTGGGATGAAATTGCCCTGTTCGCAAACTGGTTTGTTTGGTTCATGAATAAGTCACTTCTGGGGCAGCAGAAGGCTTGCAGAAAGCCCATCCCCCTGTTGCCTAGGAAACTGATTAATCGGTATCAGGCTCTCTGTAGTGACAACCCAAAAAATTAACCAAACAAACTGACCTAAAAATCATCACCGTTTGTCAGAAATGCCCTCCAACAAACAGCCAGTTTGCGAACCAAAAAGCAGCTTGATTCGTGACAAACTTTGGTTCGTATTTTGGTTCATGCCCACCTCTGGTCCATGTTCATTGCTGCCCATACTGAGCTCTGCCCATACTGAGCTCTGCCCATACTGAGCTCTAATTTTCCTTGATTTCTGAGGACTACGCTAATGTAAACTAAGGTTTGTCAGACTTCTTGAGAGAGAAGAAAAAGTTGAAGGTATCTAGCATATTAAATACTTTTAAAAATACAGCTTCTCTGCTTCCATTTGCATTCAATGACACAGTTCTTTATTAAGGCTGTTAAGGAAATAGCAGACTCCTCAACAGATGCTAATAATGCAGGATAGGCAGTTAATTCTAACATTAAAGCTGATTTAATTCTGCAGTTCAGTTTTGCCCTGTGGCATTAGGTATGCTAATGTAAGTGTTACATATATATGAGTCACCAAGAATGTGTTCTGCAGGGTTATTAAATGGATTATTTTTTACCCCAGGTGGGTGTGAGGGAAGGGGAGGAATAAGATGAGCTGGATTCGGGGGCTTGGGTTGGGGCTTGATGGCAAATTTGGGTTTGTCATTGTAAAATGGACAGTGAATATAAGAGAGAGTCACGGTAGCAAGACCAGAAACAAAGAAACCACTCAGTGACCAACTAACTAAACAAAGTAACAACTGCACAAAAAAGAATAACTTTAAAATACAATCTGAGTGAGATATATCTAATTTCTATATATATAAAGAGAAGTGTCCTGACTGACTCATCAACAACCAGCCCAAACCCCTGGACTTAGAAACATGAAATTTGGGGAGAACGTTCTTTTTGTGGTGTAAAGGTTCACTAAGAAGGGATTTTAAGAAATTCACCCCCTAAGGGGGTAAAAAAGGGTAAAATGTGTTTTTGCATAGAGATACAGCTTCCCTGTGTGACTGGGAGGCTGCTTATCCCCCTCCCCCTACCAACTGCGAACTCAGCCACTCTGCCCTGAGGTCATTTGCATATGCAGCCTGATTGGTGGAACTCTGTGCTCTGAGGAAAATCAGGTCAAGGAAACTGCAGACCATTGAAGAAAGACAGTACAAGACTCCTGAATAGGGATTTTATTTAAAAGTCAGCATGGCAGCTGAGTTTTTAAATGTTCATGGGGAGATGGTACACAACCATTCCAGGGGCTATTTCAATGGGAACCTTTCACATGAACCCACCGAAGTGCCCACCACACCACCCCTCCCTCAGTCCAAATCCACCTCACACCTCTTGCAGCCATCACCTCTTACTGCTGCCAAGAAGCCTTCTGGCAGATGTCATGCAAGATACACCGACGCTAAAAAGAGTAAGCAACTTAGAGATGCAGCGAGAAAATATGCATGTCCTGCTCCTGCAGTGCACCGAGCAGCAGTGGCCAAGTACCAGCAAGATCACCCCAAGGTGCACAGAGCGGCAGAGTCTCTCTATGAGCAAAGCAATCCTGGAAGACAAGTAGAGAGGCGCTCACTTCCATGGAAGCTCAAGGCTCACTCAGGCATGGCAGATAATCCTTCACTACCTTCAAGATGCCTCTTAACCTCATCCATGCAGAAACACCCCTGTTCAGCATCTCAAAACAAAGCAACATGGCCCAAGTGCTGTGGAACTGTAAGCTCATTGTTTGGGGTGAGAGCACCATGGCACTTAAGGGGTGTTTTGAGGCACTGCGCATAACCCTCAAAGATGTCAGGGACAACGGGGGGAGTCACAATGCTGCTGGCTGGAGACTTCTGACAGACTCTGCCAGTAGTCCCAAGGGGAACTCGAGCTGATGAGGTTACCGTGTGTGTCAAAGTGTCGTATCTATGGCCCCTCATCAGGAAACTCTCACTAAGAAAGAACATGAGGGTCCACTTGAGAGGAGAGGTGTCCGCTGGGGAATTCTCTGAACTCATAGTCAAGAGACTGCACTTCCCCCTCAAGGCCTGCTTTGCTATGAAGATGAACAAGTCCCAGAGTCAGACACTGAAGGTGGCAAGAATTGACTTGAGGGAGGACTGCTTCTCACATGGGTAGTTCTATGTGGCCTGCTCCAGAGTAAGCTCACCCAGCAGCCTGGTGATCCTAGCACCTGAGGGGGAAACCACCAATGAGGTCTACTAAGAGGTCTTTCAGTAGAAAAAAAAGGTTGTATGTATTTTTCACTTTATTTGTTGCACTACAATCTTTTCCTTTTAAAATCTCTTCAATAAATGTTACATTTTAAAATTCATTTCATCAGCTTTCAGCATCAACACACTCTGCTTTATTCAAACACCTTTGTGAAGCTCCGATACTATGTTATTATACTACAAAACCAACTCAAAAAAACAAAAAAACCACAAACGAAAAAAATGTTACACACACACACACACGAGATAAATTGTGAGGCTCATTTGATAAACATGAGGCATACGAAATAATAATTTCCTGAGGGCAAACAAAGTCTAACAATGGAACAGGCAGCTATAAGGTACGTACATGAGTTACACAAGTAACGATTCCGTTTCAAAGTGCAACGTGCTTGTTAACATCACAACAACATATTCCTCCGTCCACAATATACAAAGTGCAAGTACCTGTTCATTAAAGAGACCATTCCTCTCAGTATTCATACAAAAGTATGCAACATATAGGTAATTAACAATGATATACAGTATACGTTATACAGCCAAGAGACATATAGCAGTACAGAAGTAGTGTAAAACTTTCCATAGGGATTATTTTCTTCACAGTCCTTCTGGTTGTAACTGCTACGGGTGAGCTAGCAAGATCGTCTCGTTTCAGTATTCCTTCCTCATGGCAGTTACAAGCTGAAGATAGCACAAGCAATCAAATTATAGCATATTCTTACTTAAAGTTATCCCCATCAGTGTACAAACTTAAACATATATTGACAAATTTATGTCTCAAACAGTTCCTACAGAGTCTCAAACGTTATCTAGCCTCACCTCTTGGGCGTCCCCTGAACAACCACCAGTGCAATCCAAGATCTCCCTCTACCCAGAATCTCTTCCAACCCTGGGAAAGTTTGTTTCTCAGATGGAATTTGCTCGTGATATTAGGCATATAGCCCCTATCAGGAGGCAGGGGGGAGGATAGATGTCAGAGTTTTCTTCAAACCTGGTGCTTTCCTCAGGTTTGTAGAAAGATTTGTCTTATCTGTTCATGATTCTAGTCTCTAGATTTAAGTATTCACCGATGGAGCTATGCTGAGAATTAGATATATTGATAAGAAATAGTTCTCCTGGAATTAGAACTGACTTCCAGACTGTTGAGATCATTTCCCCTGGAAAAATGGCAGCTTTAGAAGACAGACGTTGTGCATCATATCCCCACTGAACATTTTCCCTTCCCAAAACTCCACTTTTTCCAAGCACCACTCTGAAAAGACCAGGAATTCTGAAGTTTGAGTTGGCTACCCTAAACAGAGTTAGAGGTCGCCACCAGGATCTTGACAGCAATGCACTCCACGCCACTTCTCCTAACATTCTCATGTTGATGTTAACCAGCATGAGAGAGAGGGTGAAATCTTGAGGCACCTCATAAACCAGTGGCCAAAAGGTGAAGCACCAGTTTCTGAGACCGTTTTGCAAAACCTATCTACTGGGAAAGGACTGGTAGATAAAAAGTCAGTCACTCCTAAACCCATTTGAACCTGGTGGTCCAGAAGCATTCAAAATAAAAAAAAAACATATTAAGTGATCCAGTATAGATATATTCTCTAATTCAGCAACCTGGTGAATTTCATTACCACAGGCAACCAAGGTGATTTCTATCACAAACTCAGGAAGGAAACTAAATTGAAAGGAACCCAAATCATTTGTATCATCACCATCCTCTCAACCAAAAGGTAGATTTGGACTAGTTGTTCTTTAGGTTCTGGGAAACCAGAGAATTTTTTTTATATAATAGCTATCATATAGCCTTTTTTTTCTTATGAAGCAGTTATGTACTGGTGTCAGATTATATGGCACGGCACTGGAAGCGCTGCTATCAATTTCTGTTTGGGGATGGTGGGTGAAAGAAGCTGATATCTGACTCCATTTTGCACAAAGAGTGTTCAGAACATCAAGTGAACAGTTTCAGTTCAGCCCTACTGATTTCTAAAACTGCTAATCATGCTTTTCTTCTCCAGAAAAGATTCTCCTAAATGTCTGATTTTTGAAAGGAAGTTCCCCTGAACATTGGAGAATTGAATGTTCCCATGCACAGCCATATTTATTGGAGGAGAGGGGAATCCACTGGGGGGGGGGAGCATCCTACTATATAAAAGGCTAAGCATGTTCCAGACAACTCACTTCCTACCCTGGTGGGCCTCTAGAGAGTGCTGTTATGAAGGGAAGCCCAGAAGAGGCAGCCCACCCTTCTGTGAGCGTGCCATGGTGAGAAGCCCAGGCTGGGATCAGATGTGGAGCAGGCAGCAATGCCTGCCCCCGCCTTCACCCAGCTGGGATTAGATGCAGAACAGGTGGCATTGCCAGCCACCCCTCCACCTAGCTGGGATCAGGAGCAGAGCAGGTGGCAATGCGCGCCTGCTGCCTTCACCCCCCCTGGGATCAGGCGCGGAGCAGGTGGTGATTCCTGCCCCTCCACCTTCACCCAGCTGGGATCAGGCATGGAGCAGTGGGCAATGCCTGCTCTCCACCTTCACCCAGCTGGAATCAGGAGGGGAACAGTTGGCAATGCCCCCCCCCACCATCACCCAGATCAGGAGTGGAGCAGGTAGCCTACCCCCACCTTCACCCAGCCGGGATCAGGTCCAGAGTAGGTAGCAATGCACCTCCTCCCCAACATCACCCAGCTGGGTTCAGGCACAGAGCAGGTGGCAATGCCCATCCCCTGCCATCACCTGGTCAGGATCTGTAGCGGAGTAGGTGGCAATGTCTGCCCCCCTGCCTTCACCTGGCTGGGATCAGTCACAGAGGAGGAAGTAATGTCCACCCACCCCTCACCCAGCTGGGATCAGGAGTGGAGCAGGTGGCAATGCCCACCACCTTCACCCAGCTGGGATCAGGAGCAGAGTAGGAGGCAATGCCCGGCCTCCTCTTTCTAGAGCCAGTTGTATTTTTCCCCCACAACAGGCTTTGTTACTAATAAAATATAGCCGGCAAGTTTTATATTTCTTGCTTTTGTGGAAGGTGGATACAATTTAAATATATCCTCCTCCACCTCTTCATCTATAAATAAGAAGCAAGTATTTACATATGATAAGAGCGAGCTGAGTATTGTATTTCCTGGCTTTGTAGCATTTAGCTAGAAGTTTATTGAGTCTCTTATTCAGACTAGTGCTATGCAAGGGACAGCTAAGAACTGGGTTTGGAGACTGAGGTGGGACTGGTATGTTGCCCACTACTTCTTGTCATACCAGGGGCATTGCAAGGTGTCCCCTCCTATCCACACTCTGTATGAGAACCTGGATCTCCTAGATGCTGACACTCTAATCACAATACCATGCTGGCTCTCCACACCACAGTAGCTATATCAATATAACAAATGAAATAATAGATGTCTTGTCCCTTGATGACTTCTGTGGGATTTTGAAGCGCTCCATCGACCCAAAATACTTGTTTAATCAATAACAACCAAGGGGCAGAAGAGACAAATTTGTATACTACTGACAGTGATGAGGACACTTTTGGGGGAAAAAAACCCAGGTGATTTATCTTCTGCTTAAACCTGGACTGTGTTGAGTCCTAGATTAGAGATCTCATTCATTTATTTGTGTTTACTTAACACCATTTTTATGCGAGCTGCATTGGTTGCCAGTGGAGTACCAGATCAGATTCAAGGTTCTGAACTGGGTCCATCTGGTATAAGGCCCTGTGCGGACTGGGTCCATCTACGGGACCGTCTCTCCCCATATATTCCCCGGAGGACACTCCGATCAGGGAACAAACAGCTGTTGGTGGTCCCTGGCCCCAAGGAGGCCCACCTAGCCTCAACTAGAGCCAGGGCCTTTTTGGTCCTGGCTCCCACCTGGAGGAATACTCTGTCTGCTGAGATCAGAGCCCGGCAGGACCTACTAGAGTTGTTCCGCCAGGTGTATGGCTGAGGCTGATGGCTTGTTTATACTGGATGCCTCCTTCTTGAAAATTGATGACTTGTTTATACCGGATGCCTCCTTCTTGAAAATTGCCAACGGCTCTTCCATTATTTAGGACTGACCTTCTATGAGGCACCTTGTGCTTGAATGAACATTCGCTGCTCTTGCACCTTGCACTTTAATAATATCGTTTTAATTGTATTTATAAAAACTATATTTACAGCAGGGCTGAGCACGTAGCACTTTAAATTGTAGCCTCTTATTAATGAATTGTATACTCAGGAAGTGGCTGTGGTACCTTTGTGTGTGTTATTACGTGAATGTTAACTAGAATTGTGGTTATAGAAATAATAATGAAATAGAGATATTAATACAGCTTTACTGTTGGTGTGAGTCATTGTGGTTAGTAAGGTTCACAATTTTTTTCTTTTTTTTGGTTTCCAGGATTAGAGATGGGCATGAACCAAAATTTGAACCAAAAGTAAGCACGAACCAGGCCAGTTCATATTTCGCGAACCAGTGGTTCGTCAGATCCCATTTCTGATGAACTTTAGGCTGGTTCATTTGGTTCATTTTTTGGTTCGTCACTGCAGACAGCCTGGTGCCAATCAATCAGTTTCCTGGGCAACAGGGGATGGACTTCCTGCAGACCTTCTGCTGACCCAGAAGTGAACTTCTTCTGGCCTGGAAGTGATCTTCTGCTGACGCCAGTCAGTCAGTTGTGTGTTTATTGTCTTAGCCATAGGCCATAACAATTCAAACAAGAAAACAGTAAAACAAAAAGGATGACAAAATCACTGACATAGAAGTGAAGATTTTCTGACCTAGATGTGACCTTTTCATGAACCAAATGAACTGGTTCATGAACCAGGGGCAGGTTCATGAAAGTTTTGGTTCGTGGTTCGTGAAATTTGACAAACTGCGAATCACATGGTCCAGTTTTTTTCCAGTTCGTGCCCATTTCTACTCAGGATAATCTGTGGTTTTCCACATATGGACATCAATGGGTAGATTCCCTATCCAATCTTAATGAAAATGGGAATAGAAACCACTAAGAGCCAAGCTACAAGTGACGCCTGACACAGGTTGGACACTTGTCAGCTTCCCTCAAGTTTTGATGGGAAATGTAGGCATCCTGGTCTTGCAGCTGTAATGGAGAGCCAAGCTGTAAAACCAGGATGCCTACATTTCCCATCAAAACTTGAGGGAAGCTAACAAGTGTCCAACCTGTGTAAGGCGTCACTTGTAGCTTGGCTCTTCAGAATATAACATTATTTCTGAGAATTTTTAAAACTGATACTCCTTTCTTTTTTTAAATTATGACATGGGATTAACTATAACAATATTTTTTCTATTGCACACTCCTATTATGTGCCTTCAGACCATATCCTGGCTAGGTCTTGAAATATGGAGTGATTAGGTGTGGACCTTCTTAGCATCATCACTGCTATAGAATTAAAGGATCACATCATGAATGGATTTCCATAGAACTATTGTTTCTCTCCATATTCAGAATAATGAATTGTATTGGATCCTGGTTTTAAGAGCTGAATTATTAACTAAGGGGTGTTGTTTGATACCTGGCCTGGACTGACTAGACATTTTTCTCTTTCAGTTCTAGGCATGCTCCAAAAACTGAGGATTAAAAAATATTAAATGCATCCCATCACACTGCAAAATCTGGAAGTATCTGTAGTTAAAATAACAGCCCAATCCAGGTGGAGGCTGAAAGATATTTGACAGCTATTAAAAAAAAATAAAACATTTCTCAATGTGCAGCTGCAAAAAGTATTTTTTCACTATGAACAGTTGTACCCCCTTAATGAGCGTTGAACCTTGTACACTTTTAACTCACATAATCCTTTTTCCTACAACTATTCCATCTTGTACAAATCAGTCTCTGACTGCAAACATATTTTCCATTCCTGTCCTATATATTAATATCAATGGAAATGTGGCAAGAAGGGAAACATAAATATCCCCACTTCAAGAGAGTCCATAAGGGGAATGGGAAGCTTTTGTTTAGCAATTCTGACTTCACAAATCTTTTTAGGTTTAGGGCTTACTCATTTTTTAGCTAGGCATAGGCTCAAACTAGACATTACACATAAACATCATGGGAATTTGCAGCCAGACAGTAGCTACGAGTTTCCTTTAAAAAAAAAAATTAAGAGTTTAATAAAAAGACAACACCTAAAACGACAATTACACAAAAACTAATCAAACAAAAAACAACAACTAAACAACATAAAAGAATAATAATATAAAGAAACAACATAACAGAAAAGACAAATTATATAAACTAAAAAAGGTTTCTGATTTTTATCCATAACAAATATTGGTGTCATTTTCAGATTTACACTTACTCTTAGTAATGTTTAAAAGCTCTCTTTTTCTAACGTCCAAATTCCTTAGTCCATTAATCCACAAATCAATAGACAAATTTTATTGTCTGTTTCATGTAAAAAGTCTATTACTTGTTTCCATTAATCAACAAGCAAACTTATTAACTTTTTCTGATCAGTGAAGTAAGTTTTGCCGTCATTGCAAATTCCAGCACCCCTCTGTTGTACACAGTGTCAAACCCTTCCCCATTTTGTGCATGTAATAGTCATATATAAAGACAGAGTTCCAACCCGTTTTTTCAACTGAATATCCATCATTCTTGGTTTCAGTTGAACTTTAATCTTTAAAATCTTCTGGACTGATAATTGTATTTGTGTACAAAAGGTTTTTGCTTTCTTACAAGTCTACCACATCATGTTGAGCACATTTCCAGCATAAGTTCAAAGCACCCTTATACATCCTAGCCAATTTCTCAGGAATCATATACCTACAATACATCTTATAAAAATTCTCCATAAGACTGGAACATAATGTAAATTTCATCCCTTTTAAACACATATTTTCTCAAATATGGCAGAAATGGACAAGTTAACAAGGAAATTGAAAGAACAAGAAGAATTGGACTATACATCAAGCTGGGAAAAATTTAAGAAATATGTGGAGAAATAGTGGGACATGAAGGGGAAATTGTGGTCTTTGGATAATTAAAGGAGAGATAGAAACTTACTTAAGGTTAAAAGGGGGTATATTTTACTGTATCCTATTGGATTAGTATAGAGTTATAGTATTATAGTATTAAAAAGTTAAGAGTAAGATAGTATATTCATATGGGAAAGTATAAGATTGAATAATAAGGTTGTATAGGTTATAGGGAGTATATATGATATTTTAGTGATGTAATAGAAAGATAATAGGTATCTAAAGAATAGTATATTACACATATATATGTATCTTTTTTTTTAGTTAGTATATGGACTTACTATATACTTATATAATTTTTGTACTTTTAATTAAGATAAGTAGTATATTAAGCGTAGATAGTTAAGATAAGTAAATAAATTAGACTAGTATGTATAATATAGATATATATTACAGACTTTAAGAATTTATATGATATATTCTTTAGCTTAAGTTGGGTATGGAAAACTGCTGGGAGTCACTAGAAAAGGGTGGGGGAAGAATGGGGAAAATGCAATGGGGTGGAAAATGATAACGATTTTTATGTTTATGTTTGTAAACCCATCCAATAAAAATTAAAAAAAATAAACACATATTTTCTCATTGTTCCATTAACCGAAGTTTAATCATACATTCTTTGACTTGCTTTTCCTGTCTCAAATTTCAGCATGAGTTTATACATTTTAGTGATAACATGTTCATCATTTGTACATAATTCTGTCTCAAATCCAGTCTTCGATTGATCAAAATCATATTGCGTCTTGTCAACTTCAAACTTTTCCACCATTTGCATATAAGTAAACCATTGGTAAGTGTATCTCTGTGTTCAAAGATCCTCTCTTGATTTTAACATCACCCTGTGAAAATACTAGCATGTCTCAATACATTAATCAATACGAAGGGCTTACCAATTCCCTTCTAAAATATGCTTCTTGTGGCAATAGCCACAAGGGTATTTTTGGACAAATTCTAAGTTTATATATGTTCCAAATTCTCAACAAGGCCCATCTAACATACTGGTTATTAAATTCTGCATTAACTTTAGCTTTATCATACCACAAGTAACCATGCCATCCAAAAGTCATGTTCTTCTAAATCCAATAATCTTCTGGGTTTTTTTAACAAAATCCATTATTTCATCCATATAAAACAACTTGTGGAAAAATATGATTTCAAATCAGACAGGCCCAACCCACTTCTTTCCTTTACATCCTTCAAAACCTTAAATTTAAATTTAAGCCTTGGTTTTTTCCCTTGCCATATAAATCCTACTATATAAAAAAGCTAAGCATATTCAAGATAACTCACTTCCTTCCCTGGTGTGCCACCAGAGGACACTGTTGTGGAGGGAAGCCCAGATGAGGCAGCTAGATCTCAAAAGAGCGTGCCACAGTAGGAAGCCCAGGCTGGGAACAGGCCTGGTATAGTGTGTAGCTCCAATGGAATGAGTAGCGTATAGCTCCAATGAAACTATCACAATAAATGTTAGACTTTATAAAATAAATAAGGCTATCTCTGGTATAGTGGCCAGATTAAGGACCAGTTTGACTACAATAGTCATGTGTAGACATGGGCACGAACCAAAAATTTAATGAACCTGTGATTCGTGGTTCGGTGCTGCCGATGAACCCAAACGAACTGTAACGAACATTTCCCGTTACCAAACCGGTTCATGGTTCATGGTTTGTGGGCGTTGGAACGGCCCCTGTTGCACTTAGAGAGCCCATATTCACAGGGAGTGTTTAGCAGGTTCTTTTCCAGCCAGCATCCAAGTTTGGTCAAGATTGCAATAGGGATCTTGGAGTTATACCCTTTCCAACCCGAGGAAACTCCCACTCAATACAATTAGAGCCACCAGTTGACGTTGGCCCAGTGTACAAGGTCCCATTGAGCAACGCAGGAGGTCTGTGTTTGGCCGTCAGAGCTGCCTATCAAGGTTTGCAGGGATGAGATTGGAGTGCCCATGGCTACAGAACATCCCCCTTCCCCCTCCCTCCCCCAGGGTGTCTTCTCCCATGTAACCAATTGTAACCAATTTGCAGCTCCATGGTTGGAAGGAAGACCTGCTGATCAAGGTAAGCTGGGCTTCAATTCAGGTTTCCAGGGCGACAGAAGGAGCACAGACAGAGTTCAGGCATTCCCTCAGCTCCGTTTCCAAGGGAATTGATTGATGGTGCCTGACTTTCTGGCATCATAAACCGTGGGCAAACGCAATGAACCGGGCTTCCAACAAACACTGATTCATTGGCCATGGAACCTCATGAACTGCCAGATCACAAACAGACAATCAAGCAGTTCGTGGTTTTTTTTCGTTCGTAATGCGGTTCATGCCCATGTCTAATCATGTGTTGACCATAATTATCAGGAATTGGTGCATTGGTAAAAGTACAAGCTGGCACTATCAGAAAGAAGGAATCATCCCCCCCCCCATTCCCCACTTCTAAAGTAATTGTCTTTGTTGCTTTTTGTCCACACATTTCTCCCCTACAAATATATAGGGAAAATACACACTTTTACTCTTGCAAGCGGCTATTTTGCCAAGTGCAGATGTTTGGAAGCCACAACTAAGAGAGGCGAGAGACCATGAACCTGTGTTAAACATCAGAAACTGCAAACTAGATTTCTGCAGTTTCCTAGACAGAAAGTGGCTTCTGTCCTAGTGCTTACAAGGAGAGCTAGCCATAAAGCATACTTTGAATACTTTTATTAATAGCCTTTCATATTTTATTTATTTCCAGTTCTCACTTTCTTGCTGGAAGATATTATTTCTACCTCTGTTCTAATGCTATTTGCTGAAGCCTTTCTGATTTTTCCTCGCTGAGAAAAGTAGGGTTGGACAAAAGTAAAGGTGTCTTGCATAGTTTCAGTCTTGATTGTGAAAAATCAGATTGGCTTCTATAACAAGCAATCTTAGCTTCTTGAGAGGTCCTGTACTGTACTCAAAAGCAGACCTCAGTAGGTTGTGCTAAATAGGAAGATGCTGGAATGAAAGTTGTACAATGCATTATTCCAGATCCATACTATTTTATCAGCCATTGTTTTATAAAACAACAAACACACATCATTAATGGAGAGTGATCTACACCTGAGTTCCTGTCATATTGGCCAAAATGGAGCATTCTGGGAAGTTCCTATGTAAATGCTTAGTAAGCATAGTTAGACCTGACGGACATTTATAATCTCCTGAATTTCACACTGCAGCCTATAAATTTTTTTTGTCTTCTGCATCTCTGAAGAGCATTCACCCAACCCAAATGCCAAGATGTAGAAGATATTTTTCCAACAGCAGCAGCTGTCTTCTTGGCTGACTCCACTGGCAGTCGCCTCCGGCTTTTTGAAGTTGTCTCCAAGTCTGTCATTTGTTTATAAGGCTTGTTGATGAACTGTTTGGGCTGTCTCAAAGCCTTGAACATTCCCTGCCCCCCTTTGACTCACCTTTCAGATTGACAGAATTTATGAGAATTCTTTCTTAGCCATTTTTTTGTTAGAGCAATGAAACAAATATGAACTTGACACCCAAAACTTGGAAGGAAGAAAGAACTGGCTGAGAAAAAGACAAGTATTTCCTGATTCTAGCAGTCAAAGCTATCTCCGGCGGGACTTATTTTCATATCAATCTTACAACTTCTTTAGAAGATCGTTTCCATGGCCCTGCATTAGTCAAAGGCAGACCGGGAATTCGGAATACTACAGATGAACGTGGGGCCCCTTGTGTGTAATTTTGTAAAGGTTGCTTCTGCCACAACCACACTTCACTTCCCTAAATCATTGAGTGATATACTGAAGGAACAAGAGGTTTCTATGGGCAGCTATATTTTAGTACCCATGTTAGGGTGTACATTTGGGTATATGTGCCATAAAGCTGCAACCAATTTATGGTCATCCCAGCAAGAGGTTTTCAAGATAAGTGAGAAGCAACAGTGGCTGACGATGCATCTGACAAAAGAGAGCTGCGGTTCTCGAAAGCTTCTGCTACAATAAAGTTGGTTCATCTTAAAGGTGCTACTGGATTCTTTACTCTT
This sequence comes from Eublepharis macularius, assembly GCF_028583425.1. Lineage (NCBI taxonomy): Eukaryota > Metazoa > Chordata > Lepidosauria > Squamata > Eublepharidae > Eublepharis > Eublepharis macularius. Next base: position 18,024,563 of record NC_072793.1, on the reverse strand, counting down.
TCACAGTTACAGACTAGCACAGCTAACTCTTCTGGATCTATGATCACAGAAAACAATAACCCTTTAAAATTTAAAGAAACCAGGCACCACCAAGCAGCTGTTCCAGTACCCGAAAAGTTCAGGTCCTGGAAAAAAAAATCAGACTCTCTTGAACTATTAAGGGCACCCCTGAACGTTTGGAATAACAAAGCAGATGTCCTACCTATAATACAGATCCAAAACGAGATTTTTATAAAGTGATTTTTTAAGAAGTGCACACCCCTAACCCCTGTTCTCAACCCACAAGCTGTAGCATTTTTTTCAATCTGGGGATAGGGCCATTGGTTCTTCTGCTTTGTGGTTAAGACAATAGCGGCTAGAAAATAACAGCAACAACAATAATAACAACAACAATAAATCACCTCCATCATTCAAACAGGATTTTGCTGATGTTTGGGTGGAGGTTCCCCAAAATTATATGGATTACTTCCAAGGATGTTTGAGCATCCTCCAGTATGACTCATATCCTAATAACCTATGAGCAGAAAGCGGATTTTTCAGCAGGCAGTTTGGGATGCTTGCGAGCTGCTGAAGCCTGTTCACCAGATTCTGTGTACATAACCCCTCCACCCTTCCTGCCTTGCCAAATGCCACTGCCAGTCCTTTGAATGAAGAATGAACAAAAACAGTCATATATCCATACTGTCTCTTATATCTTAGATTCAGAAGAGTGAGCCATGTTAGTCTGTAGTTGCAAAACAGCAGACAGTCCAGTGGCACCTTTAAGACTAACCAGGGGTCATTTCATAGAAAAAGAGCTGGAGGAACTCATTAGCATAACTCATTAGCATATGTCATACCCCTTGACAGCACCAGAAGTGTGTCATTAACATAACTGATTGGCATATGCCACACACCCTGACATCACCTATCCTGGCTGTTTTGGACCCAATCCTGGCCATTCAGGGCCAAAATTGGGCCCAAAATTGCAAAAAGGGGCTGAAAATGGCTGAAAAGGGGCCCAAAATGGTCAGGATTTGGCTGCTGCTGAGCAGGAGAGTGATCCACCACCCATCAGAGGCCTCATCCAGGCCATTTCGGCCCCAATCCAGGCTGAAATGGGCCCAAAATGGCTGAGTCAGGTGGGTGGGGCCACCTGTCATGTGACCTCTTGGGGGAACTGCCAGAACTGTGTTCCGGCATGTTCCCTCTCAAAAAGAGCCCTGAGACTAACCAACCTTATTGGAGCATAAGCTTTTGAGAACCACAGCGCTCTTCATGTGTGTATGCACGTATGTCAGCAATCTCTACATACCGATTGAATATTAAGTTCTGCTTCTGAGTGATTCTGTAGTCAGAGACTGGATAGGTGACAAATGGCATCGGAGTCTTCCCTGTGGTAGCACCATACTTAGGGGATGCCTCTATCTAGAGACACTTCCCTAGTTTTTATGATGGGTTAATTTTTTTTCTGATTTCTTATTGTTACGGCTGTACTTTAAAAAATGTTTCTATTGGACTATTGTTGGAATTGTTATGAATTTTCATTGGCATCACAGTTTTTTCTTTTACTGTAATGACAGTAAGGTGCTTTGGAGATTGTAACAGGGTTTTAAAGTTTTAAATAACATTTTCAAAGAAAGGCCTATAGACAAAAGGATAGATCCTATGAACAGGAATCCCGTGCAAGGTAAAAAGGGCTGGCAGTTGAAGGCTTAAAGCAGTAAATACTTCATGAAAACAACAAAGTAGGTGCCTTATGGAAAACATATAAAACACACTGTTTATATACACATTTTTTCGCATTGATTGTAGTTTAATGAATTTTCTGCTCTTTAGTTGGATAGCAGAGATTTGTTGGATTTGGGCCAGGAAGCAATAGGGGTAGAATCATTTCTCAGCTGTGAAGCTCACTGTGTGGTCTTCACACCAAGACTTAAAGTTTTGAATTCCTACACTCCTACAAATTCCACATCACATAATGACTTAGAAATATGCACACATACACATGCAACATCTGTATGCTACACTGCAACAATGTCATGATGCGGTGATCATCCACTATAATGCTAAGGTTATATGGAAGTGGGGAAAGCCAATGTGGATTTCCAGATGTAAGCCTGTTCCATGTTCATGTTTTCACACTGCTTGTTACTGAGTGGAGATAGAAATTCATTTTAAGTGTGATGGAACTGCTTTGTACACACATTCTCTGCCCTGAAAACTAACACCTCAAAAGCATGTCACCAGTGTTCAAACTGTTTCCACCAGAATTTTAAAAAATTGTCTATCCTCAACCAAAGATCTTTCTAAACTGTATCTATTAAAATTATTTATGTTGCCATGAGCTTTTGAGTCTTTGGCCTTGAGATTTCCATACCTTTCAAGTAGCTCAATTTATGCAATATGAACTAGGAACAGCCTTATTTTCCTGGGGAAAAAATACTGGAAAAGGCTCAAGCTCTCCTAAACAAGCGGTAAGTGGCCCCAGGGCTCATTTCAATGGGGAACGCACAGGAACACAGTTCTGGCAGTTCCCCAAAGAGATCACATGTCAGGTGGCCCCGCCCACCTGACTCTCTGCCATTTTGGACCCGTTTCGGCCTGGATTGGGGACGAAACGTCCCGGATCAGACCTCTGATGGGTGGTGGATCACTCTCCTGCTCAGCAGTGGCCCGATCCTGACCATTTTGGGCCCCTTTCAGCCACTTTTTGCTATTTTGGGCCCAATTTTGCCCCTGAATGGCCAGTATTGGATCCAAAACAGCCAGGATAGGTGATGTCAGGGGGTGTAGCATATGCAAATCAGTTATGCTAATGACACACTTCCGGTGGTATCAAGGGCTGTGGCATATGCTAATGAGTTATGCTAATGAGTTATGCTAATGGATTCCTCCAGCTCTTTTTCTACAAAATGACCCCTGAGTGGCCCTATTACAAGCGCAGTGAGATGAACAATGCTATCCTGAGCAGATCAACTCAGAATCCTATTCAAGTTTATTCAGTGGGTCTTGCTTCTAGAAAAGTGTTCTTAGGATTGTAGTGTAAGTAACCAGGTTTGGCATGATATTGAGGTCTGGCAGTTATATGTGGTGGATCTAAGGAACAGTCAGACCTCCCAAAATTTATATAATAGTAGAATAATTGCAAGGCAAAACTCTATCAGTCTAAGATTGCTATATGGTCTCTGGGGAGGGAGATTTCCTGCTCCCAGCAGGTCTTGGCTGCCTGCACTTCAGTGGCTGCAGGAAAAATAAATCATAAAAATTCCATCAGTGATGGTGTGCTGTCTTGCCTGCCCCCCCCATGCCTCTCTAGGAATCAGCAGAAACTCTATGGCAAAATCATAGTGTTTCTGGCAATTTCTAGAGAGGTGTCACTTCCAGATTTTCTCAGACGGTCATGCTGTTGCTGATGGCCACCCTTCCATGTCTCCCTTCTGATTGCCAGGCCTGGCAACCCTACATCAATCCCATTTTGTTGAACTTTCTGGGAAGTTGCTAGACTTTGTTAAATAAAAACAATCCCCAAAGGAATAATCTTTCTTTCTTGATCATTAGAATGCCAGACTTTAAATTATCAATCTCTTGAACTAAAAATATGATCTGACAATCCCTAGTAATTTAAATACATATTAATGAAATACCAAATGTCAAATATTTGTATGGGAATTCCAATGAGTTCATGGGCAAGTCCCAGCCTCAACTTCCTTACTGTGCCTTTGTTTTCCCTAATTGCTCCTTCTCTGCGTCCCTTGGACACTTGACTCTCTCCACATCATTATCATAGGCCAGTGATTTTTTTCCCTTCAGTCAGAATAAAATAATTTATAATGTAAAACATTATAAACATGGTCTGCAAGCCATCAGCTGCTGGTCCGTGGTGAATTCTGGATAGAAAGAAACAAGTATACTATAAACATTGCATCAAAATTCTACCAAGAATGACTATCAAGCAATAAAGTTGACAATATTAAATGACATCATGTTTTCTGCAGCACATAATATAATATTGATAATTATGCCATACCGCTGCATAACATTTATACAAATCACATTAACTCTCTTCAACAAAAGAGTCCAAATGAAAGCATTTCTGCATCTGTGCAGAAAACACACCTTTTCTTTCCCATCCAGTGCTGGGGTGTGGCCACTGAGACTGGGCCAGGCAGCGATGCTGCTCATTGAGCTACCCCAAGGGCTGCCCCAAACCGTGGCTCAGAGAGCTGAACCACCCTGGGTCTAGGCAGGACCACGGCAAGGTGACCCAGCCCAGGCCACCCGGCACTGCTCCTCAGCCAGGCAAGACACCCTGGGCCTGGCCACTGCTGTGGTGAGGTTAGCTGCCCTGGGCTGCCCGGCACTGTGAGGTAAGGCAAGCCACCTCAGGGCCACCCAACTCAGCAGTGAAGCCCAGGAAGCACAAGCCATGACAAGACCGCTCTGGGAAAAAGTAAGGAACAGGTAGAGGTGTTCTGAAGGTAAGGGGTGAAGGGTTTTGGGGAGGGTTAAAAAGTAATTTCCTTTGGGAATAATAATAACAACATAATATTTGATTTATATACCACCCTTCGGGACAACTTAACATCCACTCAGCGTGTTTTATAAAGTGTGTTACCATTATCCCCACAACAATCACTCTGTGAAATGGGCGGGGCTGAGAGAGCTCCTAGAAGCTGTGACTGACCCAAGGTCACCCAGCTGGCTACAAGTGAAGGTGTGCAGAATCAAACCTGGTTCTCTAGATTAGAATGCCACCACTCTTAACCACTACACCAAACTGGTAGCAAGAGTAACAGTGAAGGGGCTGTGGGGACCAAGCAACAGGGAAGGGTGACTGGGACAACTGTGGAGATAACTATCTCCACAACCGGCCACATTTTTTGCGGGGCCCTGCTTATACAATTCTACATATGTTTGTCATTTGGGACCCCGTCTGAACCCACTGGTCTGAAAATGTAAGTACTAATAATATTACAAGTTTTAATAATTTTCTATCCTACTCTGCCATGACTGTTATGTAGAGATGATTGATATAACACACACCTGTAACCAAATAGACAGCCTTTGCTTCCTCTATAACCATATACCGGGAAAAAATGCCAGTCTAGCATACCAGATAGTTTGAGAAGCACTTAACTAAATGTACCCCTCATTGTTGCAAGGAAGCACCATCATTAGAATTTTCGTTACTATTATTATAGTAACATACCTGATCAAATTAGCCCCCAGAAGTAGTGAAGCCACCAACATTTGGAAACTGCAAGTTTAGAATATGAATTTACCCAGGTTATATTCTGATGTTTAAAATATTCTTCCACACTTAGAGCCAAGCTACAAGTGATGAGTTACACTTGCATGGCAAGTGAACAGACTCAAGTGTATTCCTCCCTGTTCACTTGCCATACATTTGCGCTCCACTTGATCGAGTAGAGCACAAGTGGAGCACAAGTGAACAGAGAGGAATACACATGAGTCTGTTCACTTGCCATGCAAGTGTAATTCATCACTTGTAGCTTGGCTCTTAATTTTAAGGAAAGAGGATTACAGATGCATTTTCTTTGCTTCTTCCTCTGGGCAGTAGGCCTTGCTCAGACTAGGTTCTCGAAATGCCAGTCACTGTGTTGGTACATGAATTTGCTTGAAATTAACTTGGAAATTGAAAAGGAATGTCTGTAAATTACCAAAAAAAAAAAAAACCCTATTCCTGACTAGGAATTCTTTCCCAGTCAGGAAATTTCACCTAGGCCCTACAGGCAGGGTATGCAAATGTGTTACATAGTATAAAATATGTGTTTGTCTGCTAAAGTACAAACAATTATAATATTAAAATGTGGATTCTTTAAAACAAAAACAATTCTTAGGAACAACCCATTACTTTAGACTGAAATTTTCTTTATTTAAACTATAAACTACACACCGCAAGACAATAAAAAACAGAGAACAAGAAAAAACATACATTTCTAAACATAACACACTAACAATACATATATCTATAAAATTAAGAGGAAAAGAAAAAAGAAAAGAAAAAAACACCTAGATTACACTACAAGTTGAGTTCCGATTTTCTCCACCACAAGTATGTATCATTTCTAGAGTCCCACTTATTCTAAGTTAGTCACAAACCCCCTCTTTTCTCTATTGTTCCTGTTTCTTAATCCATAAATCCAGATGTCCTCAAATCCTTGTTATCCATTTCGTGCAAAAAGTCCATTAGCGGTTTCCATTCAGACAAGAAGTTAACGAATGTCCTTTCTCTAATTAATGCAGTAAGTTTTGCCATTAACGCAAACTCCAAAACTTTTGTCAACCATTCCTCCACTGTAGGCAATGTTGTAGTTTTCCACTTTTGTGCATAAAGTACTCTTGCTGCTGTAATAAAGTATAAAAACAGTGTTCTAAAACTTTTTTCCAACGGGCTGCCCATTATTCCCAACAGAAAATTCTCTGGTTTCAGCTAAAGTTTAATCTTCAAAATCTTCTGAATCAATGATTGTATCTGCAACCAAAAACTCTTTGCTTTCTTACATGTCCACCACATATTAAAAAATGTCCCTTCTTGTTTAGTACATTTCCAACATACATTAGGCGCCCCCTTATACATTCTAGCCAATTTTTTCAGGAGTCATATACCAACGATACATCATTTTGTAAACATTTTCTTTAATACTGGAACTTAGTATAAATTTCAGCCCCCTTATCCACATATTTTCCCATTGCTCCATTAATATATTGTGTCGACAATTTTTCGCCCACTTAATCATGCATTCTTTTACTTGCTCTTCCTCCATCTCAAACCTCAATAGAAGTTTATACATTTTAGAAATAACATGCTCATCCTTTGTACAAAAGGGCTATTTCAAATTCAGTTTTAGATTTCTCAAAGTCATAATGACTCTTGTCTAGTTTGATTCTCTCCAAAATTTGCATATATGGAAATCACTGATAGGCGTGCCCTTCTGCTGCTAAGTCCTCTCTTAGCAGCAGAAGAGAGAGAAACAACCCATTACTTTAGAAGTTCAGTAACATAACCCAGTTCACCTATGAATCTTTGTTGCAGTCAACGACCAGCATAACACAGAAGCAAAAAAATGCATTACCCTAAAATATGGTTTAAAAGTATAAAATCGATATATGATTAAAATATGATACCAATATAATTAATAGTTAGAAGTTGTGTATATAAAAATATTTCCTAATAATAGATATAATAATTATAGCAGCCTTATCCCATAGAAGATACCGTCTTGTTTGTGTCTTCCTTTGGTAACGACTTACTACTACTGTTGATACTGTTCAATATATTACTATTCTTATTAGAACAATCCAAGATGAGCATTTGTATCTAGGTAAACTGTAAGCTACAACAAGAATAAGTGCATTCATTTTAAATTTACACATATCTAAAAATTAAGTACAGCAGTGTGCTAAAATGGATAAAATCATTAAAATCTTAATTAAAATTTCTAAAAGAATAATCAGTAACATAACCAACAGAGTTTCGTATGCCAAGCAGGACAACGAATCAAGCACGAAGAGTAACAAAAATATAAATGCGGGATTTTTTTTAAAAAAAAATACCGGCCTTTGTGACTTTTGCTTAAGGCTGCACAGATTTGGAAGTACGCTACTATCGCTACTATTTCCAGAATTATGAACCAGTATAAAACACTTTGCAAAAACCAATGTACTCATACTGCTTTGGGAAAAGGGTAACTTATACTGGGGAACTGGTGTTCTCTTTCACACACAGAAACAGCAATGTTCACAGAGTCAAATCTCTGGTAATGAAAATATCGTGAGATGGAACTTACTTAAAAAAAAAACAACTGGTGTACGTTTCCCAAAAAAGATTTTCCCCCATTTTTGTCCACTGTTCTGCTCTCTAATTCTCACAAGAATTTATTCTAGGTATATGGAATTAACAGTGCAACTCTAAAACAGAATTACAGTCTTCTAAACCATTTGACTTCAATGGACTTGGAAGAAGGTAACTCTGTTTAGGAGTGAACTGTAAGACCCGATATTTTTTATGTCACGTTGCTATCTAATATCAATATAGAAAAAGAAGAAACATGGCCATGTGCAGTAAAGGATATTTTGCTATCATTTTTGAAGATCAATGGTTGACATAAGCCATTTTAAATACGAGACTTTTATCAGTCCTTGGTCAGGTCACCCAACCATACCTTCGTTTTTGTATTGAAAATTGAATAAATAAAGATTCTCTGCTGAAATTGTTTGACATTTTCCTTCGCCCCAGGGTTACATTATATGGAAATGGAAAAAGAACAGGATGACACATTAATGGTGATTTATTACTTATGAGTTTGATTTTTTTTTTAGAGATATGGTCTGTCCAATAGTCCTTTAAAAAAATCTAGTCCAGACTTCCCTACAGGTTACACAAATGAAACCTAAATGAAAACTCTCTCCTGGAAAAGCAATTACTAGGCAACTTTGGCCTGAAGCTGCACTACTATCCTGAGCCAGAAACATGGGTCAGTAGAGGAACAAATCCCTCTCTACTGTGGCTACCTCTTCTAACTACGGCAAGGAGGTGCAGTTTCCATAGCTAGCCACAGAGTCTATCAACTAGATATGGGCACGAACAGGGGAAAAAACCCCGAACACCCTATTTGTCATTCGGTGCCATCCACAAACAACAAACAACGAACACGGACAAACATGAACTGTTCCCAGACATGTTGGTTGTTAGTGGGGGCCAGAACCACCCCCAACCCCCCACTTACCCCCTCTCCCCTCAAACCCACTTACCTGGCCCTTTAAAGATCCCTTTAAACTACCAGCTGGCAGGCAGCACGGGGGATTCCCCCCTGCTGCCTGCCAGCTGATAGTTTAAAGGGCCCTGTCCTGGCAAAAACAGCAGTGTCTGCTGGCAGCTAGTTTGAGGGGTTACAAAAGTGACCTTCCCAATGTCCCATACCCACCAAATTTGCAAGGGACATAGTCATCACTGTCCTCTGAAGACCCTCCGAGTTTCAGAGAGATTGCACCCCGGGAAAGGCATGATCCACGGGTCTCCCCGTTGGCTGTCATTTTCTCTTCACAGTGGCAAAAACTGGACTCTCTGCTGGAAATACTTTGAAAGATTAAAGCCAGAAGGAAGGCCAGAGGGAGTTCAGACAGAGTGCAGTCCCTCCTGGTTGCCAAGGGGATTGATTGCAGGTGCCAGACTGTCTGGCTTGATGAATGGCTGCTGAAGGCAATGAACTGAGGCTTGCAACGACCACCTGTTTGCTTAGGATGGAGCCTCATGAACAGCTTGTTCGAGAACAGCAGATTAGGCTGTTTGTGGTTTCTTTCTGTTCATAAAGCTGTTTGTGCCCATGTCTACTATCGACTCCTCCAATCTTCAAAAGAAATGCAAGCAATTTGAAAGGGCAGCTACAATGTCACTTTTGCTCCCTCTCCTCTCTGATGGCGAATGAGTTGAAGCATTTTTCTAAAGCTCTCCTGCTCTCCACAAGAGTGCGGTGAATCATCGCTCACACTCAGCAAATCTGTATATCTGAGTGGAAGACGATACCCCTCTTCTTGAGAAAGCTTTCATGGCACTCTATGTTGGAGTATAGCAATGTCTTGTGTACAAAGAAGAAGAGAAAAAGATCCTGCAGGGGGCGACAAGTGCTAGCTAGATAGGACTGTAGGAGTATCTTCTTTCTAAATGGGATTTTTCTTGTCTGTCTGCAGCATGTTTAGGCCTTTCTTCTAGAACTCGGTGCATACTCTCTCATCTGTCAAGGCAGCTAGTTTATCTTTTCTCTTTCCTACCCTGGAGATTGAGCATGCTGGGTAGCTGTGTTTGTCTGTAGCAGTAGATAATAGCAAGAGTCCAGTGGCACCTATAAGACTAACAAAAATTGTGGTAGGATATGAGCTTTCATGAGTCACAGCTAGACATGGGCACGAACAGCATTACGAACAGAAAAAACCCACAAACAGCCTAATCTGCTGTTCTCGAACAAGCTGTTCATGAGGCCCCCTCCTAAACAACAGGTGGTCATTGCAAGCCTCGTTCATTGCCTTCGGCAGCCATTCGTCAAGCCAGACAGTCTGGTACCTGCAATCAATCCCCTTGGCAACTGGAGGCAGGGAGGGACTGAACTCTGTCTGAACTCCTTCTGGCTTTCCTTCAGGCTTTAACCCTTCAAAGTACTTCCAGCAGAGAGTCCCGTTTTTGCCACTGTGAAGAGAAAATGACAGCCAATGGGAAGACCCATGGATCATGCCTTTCCTGGGGTGCAATCTCTCTGAAACTTGAAGGCTCTTCAGAGGACAGTGAGGACTATGTTCCCTGCAAATTTGGTGGGCATTGGACATTGGGAAGGTCACTTTTGTAACCCCTCAAACTAGCTGCCAGTAGACACTGCTGTTTTTGCCAGGACAGAGCCCTTTAAACTATCAGCTGGCAGGTGGAAGGGGGGAATCCCCCCTGCCGCCTGACAGCTGATAGTTCAAAGGGGTCTTTAAAGGGCCAGGTAAGTGGGTTTGAGGGGAGGGGGGGCTAAGTGGGAGGGGTGGTGGTTTTGGCCCCCACAAACAACGAACATGTCCGGGAAGAGATCATGTTCATCCTTGTTCATTGTTCGTGGATGGAAATGAATGACGAGCAGGGTGTTTTGGGTTTTTTTCCGTTCATGCCCATGTCTAGTCACAGCTCATTTCTTCAGGCTGTGACTCACGAAAGCTCATATCCTACCACAAAATTTGTTAGTCTTATAGGTGCCACTGGACTCTTGCCCCTTTCCACCTTTCCTATCCTGTTTGTTGGTTCCATAAATAAAGCTTTTCTTACTCCTAATCAGTTCAGTATTCTGACTGCTACACAGGCATTCTGCTAACACTATTGAGATAACAAAAGGCTAGTGTAGTATGTAAACAGTAATCATAAGTTTTCTATGATTATTGAGTTGGATCTTTTGTATATTTTAATGCCATAATAACAGATATACAAATATCAGAATCCCATTATTTTCAGCAAACCAGGCACATCCTAGTCCATTGTTTTAAGGTACAGTAGCTCAGCCCAATTTGCCATCAACACTCCATCCTAAAGTACCATTAAAATCTCACAACTTCTTACTATTTAAAATTAAACCCCTAAGATTACGAGAACCCTCCTGCATATCTGGAAAACTCCTCACGTCCTCTCCTTAAGGAGAATGCTTGAAAATGGATTAATCTCCTCAGTCTTCTTTGAAAACAACTGCCTTCATGGTTTAAATACTGGGCTGATCCGCCAAGGCAAACACTATGCTAGGGTTTGAGCGGAAGGGATCAATACGCCTCCTATTTCTCTGCCTACCTCTTTCTACAAAACAATTCATTGTCAAGCACCTGTCAAGCAAATAGGCTGCGTTCAGCTTGGTCAATCACATGTCGTGCATAGCCGGATTTCCACATCTGACTTTCCCTGGCTTCAGTCCTAGCCCTGCTTCTTGTTCTTCTGTTGTTCCATCATTGCACGCAGATCAGATATGTTCTATCCACGTGGGCATTTTGAGCAGGAGGACAAGATAACCATTAAAAGAGCACGTTTAACTTGTCTCCGTTACCCTGTTTTCTCTGGAACTGTTTGTCACCCATTTGCTCAAAGACAAGCGGACCTCATGATACAGCATGCCTCTTCCCATCGAGTAGTCAATCAAGCTTTTGCGGATTTTGACTTGCTAATCAGGCGGGATGTGGGAGACCAGCCAGAAATCTTTTGCACAATGCTCAGGAAAGCATTCAGCGCTTGTCAGCTTAACAACAGCAGGAAATGGCACGGCATCTTGAGGAAGACAGAAACAACCTGTTAGAGCCAGGAAGAGAAAAGGCAATTTGATGTTGCCAAACATTTTCCTTAAAAAAAAGATGCTAATTGTTAAGGTGGCCTCAGAATGAAAGTGGCATGCAGAGGGGTGGCAGTTTCCTGCCTGTAAAGAAAAAGAATGGGATATAAAAGGACGTCGGGAATGGAATAGCTGTGGGATAACCTTGCGGGAGAAAGCGGGGAGGGGGAGAATGGGTGCACAACTCTGTTTGAAAAATGATTCACGGAGGGCATTGTGCGGCTGATTGCTATTCCGATGAACTGAGGCTTCATTGTTCAAATAAATTACAAAAAAAAAAAGTTGAACAAAGAGGTTTGCTTTCACAGAAATATGAACCAGTTCAAGGCTCGGAGGCAACACCTGCTGTGCTTACAAAAGAAAATAACAAACGGCCGAACAGGGTTAAAGTGCATCTAGGTGACTGGAAAGAGCAAATGGCTCAAGGGGGTACTCCTTGCTAGAACTTGCTGGTTTTGTATAGATTCATGTTGATATGTTTATGATTTATCTGCACAAGAAAAACACATTTGATTCATTGGGGGGGGGGATTTGTTAATAGCACTAATTTAAATTACTCTTTAATTCTTAAATTTTGTTTATGGCCCATGGGCTGTTAAACTTGAATAAACTGAAACAGAACTCAGAGCAGAACCACAAGTGACAAAAGGCACAGATTGGACACTTGTCTGCTTCCCTCAAGTTTTGATGGGAAATGTAGGCATCCTGGTCTTGCAGCTTCGCTCTCTGACTGCTGTCCAATGGACTTTTCAACTGTCACTTGTCCAACATTCCGCCAAGCTGCTTACATTTCCCATCAAAACTTGAGGGAAGCTGACAAGTGTCCAATCTGTGCCTTTTGTCACTTGTGGTTCTGCTCTCATTTGAATTGGAAAAAGGTCAACTCAAGTTTTATTCTCGTTCATTACGATCGGTTGGATCCTAAGCAGAGTTGCACCCTTCTAAGATTTCAGGGTGGTTAGAAGGAGGTAATTATGACAACATTTGAAGCCATTAACATCTCATTGCTTGAATAATCAATGCAAATTTCCCCGAGAATGCATCATTGCCTTTGCCTAGCTATTTCCAGAGGAGCAACTTTCCTCTATGGCCCAAAGAAAGGTTTGAAAGAATCTGGTGTGCTTTCAGTTGTGTGTGGGCTTGGCCGACACCTGTACGTGCAATGATTTGAGGACCCTTGGAGGAAAGGCGGGATAAAATTAAACGAAGAAACTTCTCAGCATATTTATTTATTTATTTATTTGTGTCATTTATAGTCCGCCTTTCTCCCTGAGACTCAAGGCGAATTACACAGTGTGAGATTAGTACGGTCGATATCAGGAACATTTCCATAAATGATGCCGTAGGATAAATAGATACAAGTTCACAGAGACGTAGCATTAGTAGGAATCCAATCCAACATAGTGGTGAGGTCTATGGTTCCTAATTCATTAGAGGATCATCTGAGATCCCCTCCCTACAATATAGCCCTCCTATCTGAATAAAAATCGTTTTTAAATCATTTGGTTTTGCATCGTTTGCAGAAAGCCAGGAGAGTGTGGGCTCTCTTGACCTCCTCAGGCAGGCCGTTCCACAGGGTGGGGCTGCTACAGAGAAAGCCCGTGTGCAGGCTGCTGTTGATTTTGCCCGTGTGCACCTGCAGGACACCCTGTCCGGAAGAGCGAAGTTGCCATGGAGGAGCATAGGGAGGGAGGCAGTCCCGTAGGTATGCCAGACCAAGGTCATGAAAAGCTTTGTAAGTGATAACTAGTACCTTGAACTGAGCACAGTAAATGGGTAGCCAATGGAGTGACTGCAGGATGGGAGTGATGTTCATGCTTGCTACTAATAACAGTCAAGTGTGGCACTTTGCACCAATTGGAGTCTCCTAGTTAGTTTAGATGGGACACCTATGTATAGTGCATTACAATTTCCCCCAGCTCCAGTGAGAATAAAGAGTGTGTGGTTGGATTTTAATAATAATAATATTTGATTTATATAGCGCCCTTCAGGACAACTTAATGCCCACTCAGAGTGGTTTACAAAGTATGCCATTATTATCCCCACAACAAAACACCCTGTAGGTGCGTGGGGCTGAAAGAGCTCCTAGAAGCTGTGACCCACCCAAGGTCCCCCAGCTGGTTCCAAGTGGAGGAGTGGGGAATCAAACCCGGCTCTCCAGATTAGAGTCCCGTACTCTTAACCACTACACCAAACCGGCTCTCCAGGTAATACAGGTCTTTCCTGGTAATACAGGTCTTTCCACACACAGAGGCAGAAGTTCATCATGTGTTATTTGCATATGCTATGCCATCGCTATCATGTAAAAGGAGGCAAAATAATTGGGGTGCAGTTCTCAGTAGAAAACACCCAACCTATACCTTTTCACTCTTTTGCATGGGGCTTCCTCATGTCTGCACAACTTACATGGGCTCAGCTTCTCTTAGGTGTCCGAATCAAAGAAATGACACTATCATGTAAATGGTTTTGCAAATCACAAGCTTCCTTTATTTTGCAATGATCCATCGTTGGAAAATATTTCAGTAGGCAGAAGCACTCTCAAGACTCCTCTTGTCTGTCCCTCCCTATCTCATCCATCCGGTGAGGATTTACTTTTCCTTTGCTTGAATACTAATACATTTTCTTATTAAAGCGGGTTTGTTATTTCCAGACAGACAATATTTACATTAAAGGTACCGGATCTCTTATAGATAAGTCAATGCCTTTCGTTGAAGCTGGCTAATTGAGAGCTTTCGATCCATCTCTATGGAATTTTATCATAAACACATCTCCTGCCAAATTAATATGATGGTCTGTATCAGGGCTCATTTCGAGGGGGAACGCGCAGGAATGCAGTTCCGGCAGTTCCTCAAAGAGGTCATATGTCAGGTGGCCCCACCCACCTGACTCTCAGCCATTTTGGGCCTGTTTCAGCCTGGATTGGGACTGAAATGGCCCGGATCAGGCCTCTGATGGGTGGTGGATCACTCTCTTGTTCAGCAGCAGCCCAATCTTGACCATTTTGGGCCCCTTTTTGGCCATTTTCAGCCCCTTTTTGCCATTTTGGGCCCAATTTCGGCCCTGAATGGCCAGGATTGGGTCCAAAGCAGCCAGGATAGGTGATGTCAGAGGGTGTGGCATATGCAAATCAGTTCTTCTAATGACACATTTCTAGTGATGTCACGGGGCGTGCCATATGCTAATGAGTTATGCTAATATGTTATGCTAATGAGTTCCTCCAGCTCTTTTTCTACAAAATGACCCCTGGTCTGTATTAGATATTTCTATCTCACATATACTCCCAGCCTCCATATTTTTTCTTAAAAATGAAAGTAGGATTCACACAAGACCATGTCAAGCAAGATCCTGGTTGGAGTGGAATCTGATCAGTCTTATGGGTCAAAGGTAATCCAGCGGCTCAAGTGAGTGGATCCTGAAGTGAAGGGATACGGACTGTCTATTATAGCTCAGGCCCTTGATAGCACTGAAAACAATTTGGATATTTAGTTAGATGAATAGATAGAAAATACAGGAATACTTGCAAGGGAGAAGATGGAATGTAAGGGATAGTCTTTCTCTCTGTCCCACTTTTCCTTGGCAACCCCTCTCCCACCTGTTCTTCTACCTGTCATGATATTTCACCAGAGTGAAAACATGAAAAACTAAGGGAGATACAAAATCAATGGGGATTTTCAGACCATACTAAGAGGGATGAGAAATTTGAAATCATCCCCACCACCTAGGCCATGGCTGTTGTTCGCATTTGCTGTTTAGTCTCTAGGAGAAGATGAAACTAGGGCACAGCTCGCACGATTCAGTTGATTAATGGAAAATCTCTTTCACTTGAGCAAGGGTGGTATGTTTTGCCCAGAAACTCTTCAAGGAAAAAGAAGTAAATGGTGTGTCTTAAAACATACCAGCTGTTATTGACTAAACCTAATAACAAAACTGGGTGGGGTCAACATGTCAACCATAGCTGAGTTAATAACAATTGGTTGGGAAACTGAAGTCAGCTTCTTCAACTGTTCCATGTGGGATAGGCCAGTATGGAAGATATCAAAGTTACGGGGAAATCCAGTATTTTGCGTGTATGTTACCACCTAATACTGCTAGCCTTAATTAAATGAAGCAGGTTCCAAAATTAGGTTAGTCAGCTCCATAAAAACATAAGTTCAAAATACTTTCAAAAGATCACCAGTCTGCAGTATTAAATCAGAAGTTTTAAGCTGAGATATTTGAGATATGTTCAATGATCTGTTGACAGCAGCCCTTTGGATTGCCCAAAAGTACGCTAAAGCACATACAATTTAGAGGGAGGGAGCCATTAAAAGGCATTCAAATATCCCAATGCATCACATATCTTAGAATAGTAGTAATTTCAAATTCTAGTTGATATCTTGCAATATTATATGATTCATTCAGTTTATGCAGTTTGAATAAAATGATAAAGAAAGAGAATTGGGCGGGAGGGTAATTCCACAATCCATACTCTTTTTATATGTCAATACTTTATGACACAATACAGTGGCTGATTCCACACACGTTGGATAATGCACTTTCAATGCACTTTATCAATCATTTGAGGTGGATTTTTTGTTCTGCACACAAAAAATCCGTTCCAAATGATCTATAAAGAGGATTGGAAGTGCATTATCCAACGTGTGTGGAATCAGCCATTCTTAGCTTGAATGTCTGGTAAATGTAATTTGGGTTTTTTCCCCATCACTGAAGCAAAAAAAAATAATCACTCAGTTTTGCAGTAACTAACAGATTGTTTTTTCCAGTTGGGTATCCAGTTTTAGAAGATCGTGATACTTCAACGGGATAAGCTTGAAGAGTTGTTCCTGAATTGCCGAATCAGTTTCCAACTGTGGTTTGTAGAAACATGGTCCTTGGTGGTTTTAAGGAAGCCTTCACATCCAGCCTTTTTGTATTTGGCATTTAAATCTTTAAATGTTTGATAAGAAGCTGGACAATAATTCAATTTTTGGTTTAGTATTGTTGTTTCATTGTATCGTTATCTTTTATCCTTCACTTTGAGAATGTATCTTGTTGGAAAGTGGGATATACATTTTCTAATACATATTTTTTAAAAGAACGTATCTGCTGTACAGCCAAACAAAATGTCACATGGCATAAAGACCTGAACCCTATTCAGGATTCAGAGCATAGAGTTTTGCAGAAACAATGGATGGCCAAAAAGATAAATAAGTGGGTTCTAGATCAAATCAAGCCTGAATCCTCCCTAGAAGCTAAAATGACAAGACTAAGGCTATTGTACTTCGGTCACATCATGAGAAGACAAGGTTCTCTGGAAAAGTCACTAATGCTAGGAAAAGTGGAAGGCAGTAAGAAAAGAGGAAGACCTAAAATGAGATGGCTTGACTCAATAAAAAAAGCTACGTCCTCCAGTTTGCTAGATCTGAGTAAGTCTGTTAATGATGTTTTGGAGGTCTTTCATTCATAAGGTTGCCATAAGTTGGAAGTGACTTGACAGTGCATAACACACACACAAATATGCTTTGCCTAGGCAGAGGTCAAGGAACCATGATCACACCCAAGGACTCTGTCCTGGATTGTTCAGGGTTACAAATACACACCAGTAGGGGTGCCAGACCCCCAGTGGGGGCAGGGGATCCCCCACCCTCACCCCCATACCCCTCCCCACTTACCTGGCCAGTGGGGGGGGCGCACACCCTCTGTGCTCACTTCCCTGCGGAGCTGCGTGCTCCCACAGATCAGGCCCATTTTGAGGCACTGCGGAGCACTCCTGTGCTCCACAGCAGCTCAAAATGGGCCCATTTTGGCCCAGATTGGGCCCATTTTGAGCCACTGTGGAGCAAGGAGCACTCCTGTGTGCCACAGCGTCCTAAAACGGGCCCAATCTGCACCAAAACGGCCACGGATTGGGCCCGTTTTGGGATGCTGTGGCATGCAGGAGCACTCCCTTGCTCCACAGTAGCTCAAAATGGGCCCAATCCGGGCCAAATTGGGGCCGTTTTGAGGCGCTGCGGAGCTCAGGTGCGCTCCTGAGCTCTGCAGTGCCTCAAAACGGGCCCAATTTGCAGGCACATTTTGGGCTGCTGTGGAGTGTAGGAGCATTCCTGCGTTCCACAGCAGCCCACAACACAAGCCCCTGCGGAGCGTGGGCACACTGGGTGTGTGTGTATGTGCAGCGTGATGATGTCACTTTCCAGAAGTGACATCATCGCACTTTGTGGGAGTGCACCCCCCCTCAGAACAGAGGTAAGAGCCAGGTCCCGATCCCCTGCTGGGAGGTTGAGGGGGTCTGGCAACCCTACACACCTGTGGAAGCCCTAAGTGCATAGAAGTAGGACTTTTATGCACAACTGGAACTCTGCTTTTTGCAGTATTCCTGATCTTGTACAAAAAGCCTATGGTTATAATCTGATCCTTGCAGATACTCATTCCATACACACAGATGTTCAGGTGTGATTGTGTTCCCCTCTGCATAAATACAGTTGTTTGTCCAACTGAACAGAGCTCCTGACTGTGTGGTAACTATAGGAATCCTCAAATGTGAAAAACAAGCGATCCAGTTTGTGAATAAAGCCCCATGCATATTTTCCCTTAAACTACAGGATGTTTTGTTTTTTCCTATAGGCATTATCTTAACATATCAAAAAGAGGATCCTTGGGTTGGATGGAAAATTGGGTGGTACCCAGGGCAAATGTAGGTCTTCTGGCCCTTAATCCCCATTTTTATCAGAACATATTTGCCCTTTCCATTTTGGATCTGATTCACCACTTTGCCTTTCATTTGTTTGCCGTGTCCTGAGCTGCCACACTATTTCTGTCCATGCCAAATGCCTGGTATTCCCCTAAATCCTGGCCAAACTCCAACGTAAAATTACTATAAGGCCTGAAAGAAAAAAACGAATCACTGAATGAATGAAATAAAAGGCCTTTCCCCCATCCTGATGCGCTGCTTTGAAAGTCCAGGTTTATCAGTCACTTACATTATCTACGTTTTAGACAATTTCACAAGCGTGTACACAACTTTGTTTCTGTGCAAGTCTCTGCAGGACATCTCAGACTGTTTGCCTTGACAGAGTGAAAGGAGCAAACAGGACAAGAAGAAAGGAACGTGCATGTCCTGAAGCTTCTGTGTCCAACAGGTGAACTCTAAAAATTTTACGGGGAGAAAAAAATAGGGCCGCAGCAGCAGCTGCAGACCTGTTGGAGGAAGTGACTGGGTGTGATTTCCATTGGCATCTGTTTCAGTTGCTCAAGAGCTTTTCTAAGAGATGCAACTTATATTTTGGGGACTGAGCTATTATTACCACTCTCCGTTTAGTCGGCACAGCAACAGCTTCTTTCCCTACTCCCCAAACGCCCTCCCAAACACCATTTACTGAGATACTAAATAAAAACCCTGGAAGATTAATATAGATGAGAGGATTAGTATCGCAGGGGTGAGAGGGTTTTGCATGGTCTATTCATCTCCTTTGCCGCTGGCTCTGGTATGCAAAGTCCATTCTGCAGTGTCTCCCTATCCCTTCTTTCTTTCCACACAAAGTGATCCTCATGAAAAGGATCTTGAAGTTATGGTAGAAAGCTAGCTAAAAACATCATCCCGGTGGCTGTACTGAGACAAGGTGAGACAAATTCAAATCAGGAGCTATACAAAACAGGATTGGAATCAAAACATCAAGTATCATAATGTTTTTACATAGATCCATGTTATGTCCATATTTTCAGAGCAAACCTATGTTTGTCTGCTTAGAAGGAAGCCCTATTTCATTCCATGGGACAGAATCTCAGATTGGTGCACATAGGAGATGAGGTTTTCACAGTGCTCAGCTTCAGTGCGCACCGTGATTCCTCCATAGCTGGCATAATGGGGAGTGCTTGGACACACTTCTCCCCACCTCATGCCTTCCCCCCACCAGCCAGGTGAGTGAGCCCAGGGGGGCGGCAGGTGGGAGCAGGATTTCCCCCGTCCTGGGCAGGGGGATGGCAAGCCTAAACTGAACTGGGCCTGGCTCAGCCAGCACCAAGCAACTGGACCATAAGGGAGAGGATCCTGGGGGAAAGGGGAAAGGTGAAGACAGAGGAGCAGACAAAGTGGGTGGGAAAGGAGAGAAGGAAGCAGGAAAAGAGTGTGAGGCTGGGGTGGCAGGGAAAGAAAAGAGGACATGGTGGGTGGAGGTGGAAACAAGATGCCCCCTGAAAGTCCCTGCAGGTCCCCCAATTGTGAACATATGTATTTTTCAACATGGCGAAATCTGTGGATGATTATATTCAGAGACTGGAACCATGAACGGATAAGCTTGAATTTCCTATAAACTTGAAAAATGTAGAAATGTAAGCCCCCCCTAAAATAGGGAATTAAAATCTCCCACAATAATAGAAACAGCAACTGTAGCTTTAAGGAGAAAAGTGCTCTCAGTGGCTGTTGCTAGGCAACAAAACTCTATTGCCAGCCTTCAGGCCTTGCTTTCTGTCAGTAAAAAGTGTGTGTGAGGGAGGGGCTTTCCAATTTTGTTTTGGCCTTTGATAGAGGAAGTAGATGGGGTGTGAAAAACAGCCCTGGAAAAGGGTACCACCCCTGGCCTGCCCTGGCTCCAACCTCCAAAGGAATACCCTTCAGAAGCACATAGTGCCAATCACAGAGTGGTACAAACTTCACCAGGCCTTCAACGGTTTCCACCTTACCATCAACCTGACCATGAATTCATTCACACAAGATGTAATTTTTCTAGACGCCACTGCACAAATACATGATGGAAAATTAAGAACTACCTTAAATATAAAACCAAATGATTACTAAACATATCTACATACCTTCAGCCATCATCCGAAACACACCGAACATTCCTTTGTCTACATCTACATCTGCTCCATTCCCTCTGACAGAGATGTTCTCCAGCATGATCTACAACAAAGATTTATGGAATTATAATACCTAGCAGATGTAGTAAGAAAACATGTCAACAAGCCAGAAGGATGCGAAGGGATGACCTGCTACAAGATAAGCCCGAACAGAACAACAACAGAACACTACTGGTAGTCACATACAGCTCTCAGTTCAAACCATTTCAATGCATCATTAATGACTTCTAGCCTATGCTGGACAAATGATACCTTCTCTTTCAAACCCTTTCTTGCCTATAGGTAGCCCCCTAATCTTATACCACTTCTCACTCACAATAATATACTTCCTAACATGGTGGTAAGTTGCAGTACTGCAGCCCAAGCTCTGAGTTCGATCCTGGCGGAAGTTGGGTTCAAATAGCTGGCTCAAGGTTGACTCAGGGCCAAGCTACAAGTGACGAATGACACTTGCCTGGCAAGTGAACAGACTCACGTGTAATCCTCCCTGTTCACTTGCCATTCAAGTGAATGGCAAGTGAACAGGGAGGAATACATGTGAGGGCCAAGCTACACATGACGAAAGACACTTGCCTGGCAAGTGGATTGAGTGGAGGGCAAGTGAACAGGGAGAAATACACTTGCTGTTCAAGTGTCATTCGTCACTTGTAGCTTGGCCCAGAGTCTGTTCACTTGCCAGGCAATTGTCATTCGTCACTTGTAGCTTGGCCCTTAGCCTTCCATCCTTCCAAGGTCAGTAAAATGAGTACCCAGTTTCCTGAGGGTAAAGTGTAGATGACTGGGGAAGGCAATGGCAAACCACCCCGTAAAAAGTCTGCCAAGAAAACATTGTGATGTGATGTTCCCCCATGGGTCAGTAATGACTCGGTGCTTGCACAGGGGACTACTGGCGAAGCTACAAGTGACGAATGACACTTGAACGGCTAGTGTATTTCTCCCTGTTCACTTGCACTCCACTCAATCCACTTGCCGTTCAAGTGTCATTCATCACTTGTGGCTTGGCCCTACCTTTACCTTTAACGTGGACACAGACTCTGGGATCAGGCCCTGAAATAAACCAAGATGACAACTCTGCTCGCCTATTCACTTCAACAACACAATCATTGGACCTAAAAGCACCAGTTATACTGTCTCAGGATCATTCACTGCTACTCGTTCATCTTTCAACATTATATCTGCCATCAAGAGTCAGCAAAGCTTGAGTAGCAGTTCTCAAACAGAGAAACTTCCCAGGAAAATAACAATGCGAGATTGCTGAAATTGAGTTTATTTACAAATGTACAAGAATGGATCCCCCAGATTTGAACCGGGACATAGGATTTTTCTCACATTACAAATGCTAATTTTCTGCAGTTCAGCTTGTTCGCCCTTGTTCATCCCAGAACTGCCTTCAGGCACGTGTTCGATTTCCACAGCATCCCTGGGATCTGCTGGTAGTACAAGATAGAACAGAGTATCGTTTGCATATTGGCGGCAAGTCAAGTCAAATCTCCGGATGACTCCTCCCAGTAGCTTTCCACAGATGTTAAACAGTATGGGGGATAAAATGGAGCCTTGAGGCACCCTGTAGGCCAGTGGCCAAGAGGCACAGCAGCTGAAACCTACCCTCGCAACAGGACTATGATCACTGCAGAATAGTGCCTCCAAGACCCAATCCTGATTTATGTTAGAGAAGTGGCCAAGAGGTCCAGGAGAATTAACAAGGTGGCATTTCCCCATGCACCTCCTGGGGCACGTCATCCACCAGGGGCAGCTATTGTTCCCTCAGCCTCCATTTATTCTGCCATCAATTTAGCAGAATTTTAACTCCACGCCTGCTAAAGCTAACTAAAACTTAACACAGCCTGTCATGCCAGCAATACTGAAATCTCTTTATGGCATACTTCCTGATAATACTTAGTTATATAAAATACTTTCATAGGTGAAAAAAATCCTCCAAACCCAACATTTTTTTTTTTTTGCTAGTTATTCACAAGCACGGTGACAGGTTGTCACTTGGAACACTGCATAACCGGGGTGAGTATTGCTCACTGTTATGTGATGTAATATGACATCTGTTATTTGAAAATCAAAGCTGTACATTGACTATCTATCAGCTTCACTTGTTATACCACATGTAGGGTAGCTCACCCATACAAGTACCATGTACCCAAACAGCTGAAGGCTATGCATCATGGGTGCTGCAGATCTCCTGCCAGCACTTTATCCTTTATTGCAGTTTTAATCCAACTGTCATCTGCTTGGTTAGCCATCCCTGGGAATTAGGGTTGCCAGGTCCCCCAGTACTCCTTGTGGGAGACGGGGGCCCTGGTACATATCTTTTGGGTGTCTCCTTTGCGCTCGTGCCCCCAGACATGCACAATGACATCACTTTTGGGAAGTGATGTCATCATGCAGGCTGTGGCCACCCTGGGAGCACTCCCATGCTCCATGAGGGGGCTGATTTGGACCCGATTTGGGCCAGGATCAGCCTGGAACAGGCTGCTGCAGTGCGGGGGAGCGCTCGCCCACCCGCCAGCAGCCTGATATGGGCCATTTTGGGCCCAAATTGGGCCAAATTGAGCCCAAAATGGCCTGGATGGTGTCCAAATCAGCCTGGAATGGACCACTGCAGTGTGAGAGAGCAACCCCCTTTCCTGGCAGCAGCTCGATCTAGGCTGTTTTGGGCCCAAATTTGGGGGGGGGCACATGGGGAAGCACTCCTCTGCCCAGCAGCAGCCTGATCTGAGCCATTTTGGGCCTGAATTGGCCTGGAACAGGCCGCTGCCGTGCGGGGGAGCACTCAGGAAGCTCTGAGCAGACTGGAAGGCAGCTGGGGATTTACTCTTCTGCTCCTGCACATTATTCCCAGCCCAGGAAACTTCTTTTACATTAGAGGCTTCACTTTTTCCAGTCTGAAGGTACCTGTAGTTGTCTAGAACTCAGAGATTAATTCATCTTAATTTTAAAAAATTGCTACCACCGATTTAATTATTTGTATCCTTCTTTTCTTCTTGAAGAGACACAAAGCAGCTTGCAACAAAGAAAAAATAAACACTATATATTCATAAATAACAAATTATATCTTGGGCCAGTCCTGGACATTATATCTTGGGTAAGTCCTGGACATACTCGCTGGCTCATCCAAAGGCATGGGCTACAGCCATAGGCTAAAAGCCAAAGGACTTTTGCCCTTCTACTCACATCTACGGACTGGCTTCTCTGGCCACACTCCAGCTATATAGCTACCTAAACAGGAAGGGAGAAACAAACCTTAGAACAATGGTGCAGCTATTAAAGGTGTTGCTTCATAGTCATAAGGTTCTTGAAGTGTAATCCAGGAATAAAACATAACCTTCACTAAAAAAAAATGATCAGACCTTTAAAATAATAATAAAACCAATAACTGCAAAATCTGTAAAAGCTTGAAAAGAAGCAATGGTAAAACTTTTTTTAAAAGCTACTACGGGAAAGACCACGAGATAATGGATACTATACCATTCAGACACTGATAGATACCATTAGATAAAATCCATCATCAGTTTAACCCAGAACAGAATCCAGTCATTATAACTGTGAAGTACCTGGCTAAATAAAAACATTTTTACTTGGTGCCAGAGCATAACAGGGAAGGTGCCAGGTGAATAGTCAACAAAGAAAGACCAAACCCAAGGTGGAAACCCACAACAGGGAGTAAATGTAAAGGATAATTATAACTTCTAGTAAGATATATAGAATTTTATAAATTGGCAAGTGCAATGTGCTAAGTGCTATTTCATATAAATACAATATAAATACAGTTCTACACCATAAATAACTAAAAGTCAAAATATCCACAATCCATAATAAATATGATTAAACAGCCAATAAAGTCCGTTCATGGTGATATGGAAAAATCACCCAACCAAGAGTTTGTTGTTAATTCTTTCTTTCTTTCTTTCTTTCTTTCTTTCTTTCTTTCTTTCTTTCTTTCTTTCTTTCTTTCTTTCTTTCTTTCTTTCTTTCTTTCTTTCTTTCTTTCTTTCTCTTTGTAGGTGCGAGTTGTTCCTGACGGAAATGGATACTTCAGCAGGTAAGTGTTCAGCAGAATTATATTAACCGTATAGACTTTTAGATCTTTATTGTGTAGAACAGTATTTATATTGTATTTCTATGAAATACCACTTAGCACTTTGCACTTATCAATTTATAAAATTCTATATATCTTACTAGTAGTTATAAATCATCCTTTACATTTACTCCCAGTTGTGGGTTTCCACCTTGGGTTTGGGCCAAGTGAAGTGGCAAGGAGAGAGTTTCGCAGGCAAGGGGGCACTGTCCCTCAAGGCCATTCAACTTACCTCAGGGAACAATGGCTTGAATAACAGGGCTTCTAACAAAGATCTCAATGCTCCGACAGGCCAGATGGGAGAAGGCTAATTTCAAAGCAACCAGAAATAGCATAAGAATAGACTGGTGAACTGGGACTGGAAAGACATGGGATCAAATTCCTACTCAGCCATCAAGTTCACAAAGTGACCTAGGGCCAATCACTCTCTCTAAGCCTTATCTACCTCAGAGGGCTGTTGATAAGATAAAAGGGAGAGCCATGAATGCCATCCTGTGGAAGGCAGGACCATTTTCTCACTGCTTACCAGCCACGGAACATCGCACCAAGCTCCCGGAACAACAGCGTCTTCCTGGCGTGATTTCGCGCGAGAATTCTCACATGAAATCACGCCAGGAAGATGCTGTCATTCCGGGAGCTTGGCATGATGTTCAGTGGCCGGTAAGCAGTAGCTGTTGTGGAGGGCTATGGAGCAGCTTTTGATCATTCAGGCACCCTCTGCGGCCGCCCCACATCCAACTGAATTGATGCGATGCTGCAGGGACCAAACTCCCGAGCTCAGGTGATCCCTCCGGCCTCAGCCTCCCGAAGACTGGGGTTACAGACGTGCACCACCAGTGTGAAAACAGCCCAGGTTGGAAAACAATGTGATATTTAGATCGCAGTCTGCTCACTTATACAACAAGAGGTCAACAGTTCTTTTAACATTTCATTCGCTAACTGTAATTTTATTGTGATTAAATGTTAGATACCTGTATTTCGTTTGACCTTTTTAATTTATTTTGAATCCTCCCTCCAAGGAGTTTAGGGTAACATCCATGATCCCCCTCATTTTATCATTCAAACACCTCTGTGAGGTACAGGAAACCAAAGGAAAGACCAGCCAATATAATCTATTTAAGTGGGAATTGAATGAATGAATGAATGAATTTATTTATTTGTGGTCAGAAAATGTAATCTTACACTTACATCTACCTGGGTCCCACATTCTAACTATTAAACCACACTGGCTAATCTGTTGACCTACTTTTTTCATAGTCTCTGCCTTTCATAGACTGTTGTAATGCAACACAGAGGACCTTCCAGCTGCTATCGTCTATTTTTAAGATCAGTTTGGAGAACGTGGAGCTTCACAGTGCTTAGTAGATCATGTCCTTCCTCACATTTGTTTGCTAAGAGATAATCTGTGCATGGCCAGTTCTTTCTGTGTTGGACTTGACAAGCATCTGTTCACATGCATCGTTTCTGGCTCAGGTTCCACATATCTGACAAAGAACATGCATACAGGAAGGAACAGAACACGAAAGGCACAGCACGACAAAGCTATAGCCACCATTCTTGGAAAGGTATCATTCCTTGATCACTTTTTCTATGTACAGATCATCATACTCATCAACATTTGGCGAAGGAGAGCATAAAGATATGATAAACAATGCTTGATTCACATTATCATACTAGGCCTTTTTTATTTGTTACATCTTTCGGCACTACTACTTCACTGGTCATCATCATCATCATTTATGGTCCATCTTTCTCACTTGGACTCCAGGCAGATTACAAGTATGATAAAAAAAAGAACGTCTTTCAGTCAATCATTAAGTAGATTACAAAATATAACTTCAGTCAATAAGTAAGCCGTTTACAAGATAGGATGACACTTGAATACAAGAGGAAAGATTACTAGTAACGCAAAATAATGCAGTTGGGTTAGGATTGTAGAACAGGGGAACAATAAGGAAGATCTATCTGTTTAAGGCAACAGGACAATCAGCGTGGAAAAAGACCTTATCCCTAATAAAAGTCGTATCTTGAGCTGATCCATTATACTGCACTTGGCTCCCTTTACATGAGTGCCCTTCTAAACAAGTCTGTTTTGCACGTTTTGTGAAACAATAGAATTGTGAGGGGCTTCCTAATAGCCTCAGGCAGACCATTCCACAGTGAAGACGCCACCACAGAGAATGTATGTGTACCTTTTTGCAGGATGGCACCTTCTGGGCGCGTTGCTCAGATGAGCAGAACTGTTGCAATGGAACATAGCAGGAGATGCAGTCCTGCAGGTATGTAGGTCCAATGCCTTTAAGAGGTTTGTGGCTGATAGCTTGAACCTTGCATTGAATCTGTTAACTGATCAGAAACCAATGGTGTCTGCAGAAAGAGAATGATCTGCAGATTCTGGCTGATTCTGCACACATTGGATAACGCACTTTCAATGCACTTTAGCTATCGTTTGGAAGTGGATTTTTTGTTTCACACTCGAAAAATTCAGTTCCAAATGATCTCTAAAGAGGATTGGAAATGTATTATCCAATGCGTGCGGAATCAGCTTCTACTTAGTGACCACTAGTAGCTTGGCTGCAGTCGGTGTTCTGTACCAACAGGATGTTTGGAGTTGTCTTTAAGGGCACACCCATGTAAAGTGCATTACAGTAGTCTAGCCTCAAGATAACCATAGCATGGATCCATATGGCCAGGTCAGCTGAGTCAAGGTATGTGGCTACATTCTGAGCTAAGCAGAGTTGGGAGAATATCTTTTTTGCAGCTCTATTAGCTTGCTTTTCCAGCAATAAAGTTTGATCAAGTATCACTTTGTGGCTCTTAACCAAGTGAGCAAGGGTCAGTCGGAGCCCTCAAAGATGAGAAACATCTGTCCATGAGGACCCCATCTCAAAGTCTCTCCATTGGGAATAAAGGAATCAAAACCTGAATCTCAAAACAGTACTGTGGGACCTGAATACCACTGCATTTATATTGGGTGGTGATGGAAAGTGCCATGAAGTCATAGCTAATTTATGACAACCCCTGCTGGATTTTTCAAGGCAAGAAACTAACAGAAGTGTTTTGCCATTGCCTGCCTCTGCAACCTTGGTCTTCCTTGGCCGTCTCCCATCCAAATACTGACCAAGGCCAACCCTGCTTAGCTTCTGAGATCTGACAAGATCAAGCTTGCTTAGGATATCCAGGTCAGGGCCCAGTATTTGTGCCCTTCCCAAAATCCAAATACCAAAAAATCATTATTTTCAGTGCATATACCTACTAGTCTCACAAAATGAAGACCACATATATTTGGAGGATCTCAGTAGCATGCTCTCCCAGTGAGCATCAAATATGTAACAACTGAAAAGGGCTATTGTGGTTTGAGAATGGATCCCTATGGTAGTTGTCTGTATCTGAAGCAGCTTCTTGATAGTTTTAGCAAGCACCAAGCTAGAAATTCATCCCAATTTCTGTTGCCCCAAAGAAGGCTAGTTCATTTTTATGTATGTATGTATGTATGTATGTATGTATGTATGTATGTATGTATGTATGTATGTATGTATGTATGTATTTATTTATTTATTTAAAATTTCTATTCTGCCCTCCCCACGAGTGGGCTCAGGGCGGATAACAACATATTAAAATACAATAAAAATTCATCTACATTAAAACATCATTAAAATAGCAGCGTATTTCTTTTAATACACATTTAAAACAGGATGGTGGACAGCCTTCACAGGGAGGGTTAAGATTTTACACACACCTTTTTTCAGGCCAGCGGAGGCCCAGCCTCAGCCATATGCCTGGCAGAACAACTCTGTCTTGCAGGCCCGGCAGAAAGATAGTAGGTCCTGCCGGGCCCTGATTTCAGCAGACAGAGCGTTCCACCAGGCGGGAGCCAGGACTGAAAAGGCCCTGGCTCTAGTCGAGGCTAGGCGGGCCTCCTTGGGGCCAGGGACCACCAACAGCTGTTTGTCCCCTGATTGGAGTGTCATCCGGGGAATATATGGGGAGAGATGGTCCTGTACAAACATGGATGTTTATGGCCATTTCTTTATCAATGTGGCTTTATCAGCATGGCAAGTCAAGTGACCAAGAGCAGATTCATACATCTATGTTTGCCATGGACACATGTAAGCTGGGCAGTCAAATAAAATAAACAAAACCAATCAAGTCAATAAAGTCTATAAAGATCATACAAGTCAATAAAACAAGCCAAACTGCTGGAATAAAAGCATGTCAGTAGTAACATTCTGATAAAAAGAAGTCAAAGCAGGCTGTAATAAACACATAAAACAAGCAAAGCACTCTAACATAAAATTAATAAAACAATTAAAAAGAAATCCGTCAGTTAAAAAGTCTAAGTAAAGAGCAATGATTTGTCCTGGAGTCTAAAGGAAGGGAAAGTAGGCACTAGGAAAGCCTCCAATGGACAGTATTCCCCCCCCCCCAAATGTACATGATGTATATGGTATGTAGAAATGCTTAGCTAAATAGTTTCATCTCATAATTCCTCTGTTTTATCCCGACAATAACCCTGTCAGTGGTAGATCAAACATAGAGTAACTGGCCATTTTCACACCAAGCTCCCAGAACGACTAAGCGGCCCCTTCGGCTGCTGACGCAGCTGTGCACGTCGGGGGCCGTTCGTTGCCTCCATGGAAGGAGGAAAGACGGTGTCATTCCCGGGCATCCAGGAACTTGCCGTGGGGGCGGAGCATGTGCCTGTTTAGGCGGCTCCACCTGCCTCCTGGCCTCAGTTGCGTTTGGCGGTCAGCCCACCCTCTTCACCCTGTATGGTGTAGAATTAGCTGACTGCTGTATTCAGAGCAGGTAGGAATTGTTTCCTCTTTTCACCCTGATTGGCTTGGGGTATGGGAGGTTTCTTTGCACGTTTCCTGCTGCCTGCTCAGGTAGGGTTTCTGGGAGTGATGTGGTAGGGAACTTGATGGCTGGAGGAGAGCCTGCTGGACCCCACAAACAACGAACATGTTCATGAGCAGGTCATGTTCGTCAATGTTCGTTGTTCATGGATGGCAACAAACAATGAACACCATGTTCATTTTTTCTGTTCATGCCCATGTCTACTAATAATCACTCAGGTTTTTTTTTTTAAAAAATGATACTGAAATGATACTAAAAATGATACTGAAATGCTAATAATTGTAATATACAAAATAAAAACAGAAAGAGTTTTTGGGGACCTGACACCTGTCTCAGCCTCCACTGTATATCCAAACAACACAAATCCAGGTTAATCCTGGACAAGCAAACAGAAAATCAGTACTGGTGTTCCAATTTTGGCCTTCGTTTTGATTTTTGAATCTCTTGTGGATTGCTTTCAAGATCCTTTTCCATATTGCATTTGTTTCCAAAAACAAATGGAAGGAGCAAAACAAGATCAGCAAGTAAAATGTTGGTATCTGCCCATTTGAGAAATATTCTACTTGGGCTTAATCATGCCCATCTTTCTCTACAGTTAAACAGCCTGGGAAGATTTATAAAGGAACCTACTCCTTTTTTATGTCAAATCTGCCTTCTGCTTGGCACGCTCCATGGATGCATAATTCCTTAGCAAATAATCTTCATGCTGTAATCAGGTGGGTGGCAAGGGCTGTTGCTTGACAATTTTTGCTTAACTACCAGCTGAGCCAATAATAGGATCTTTAATAGAGTAAAAACCTAGTCATTTCATTAATCATCATCACCACTGTTAATCTCTCGGCATTTTCTATCTCTAGTTAATAATATTACATGTGACCTGACAGTATCTCTAGCTATGAACAGCAGAAATAAGTGCGGCAGGCACCAGCCTTATCGTGAGTGTGGGCGTTGTTTGCCACCCGTTATTCGGGAGTCTACATTCATCCATCAAACAAGGCATGGGACATTTGATCCTCAGCGATAGCGTGGCAGTCCTATAATTTCTCTGCATGTTCATGATGTATCTGAAGATTGTATTGAGTGCTAATGGTTTTTCAAAACAGGTTCTAACACTCCCGCCCCATAGCTCCATTAAAGTGTTTTGCTGAACAGAAAAAAGAAGGAAAAGATATGAAAAGGCATATAAAGAGCTGCCTAGGCCCAATTCAATTTTAGTCCCAAGGGAGGGGAGGATTCTATTTCATTGTCTGTGAATGAATAGGCAGTTTTGCCAGCAGACAAATAATTGTCCCCAAGTTCTGAAGCTCTGCCCCTTTTGCACCTTCACTGCCATTATTGTCAAAAGAAAGAACAGTTCATTCTTCAGTAGAGGTGAGCACGGACCTCATAACGGACCTAATTTCCCCACGGAATTACCTTGTTTGGTGTTCGTGAACATGCGGGCTGTGGGTGCGTGTTTTTTTCACAAAAGCTCTGAATTTTGGGGTGTTCTGTCCGTCTGTCCGTTGGCCCGTTATGCCAGGATTCCTGGCATCACCACTCAATCAATTTCTTAGGCAACGGTGTGGAGCCACCTTCCCCATTTGGAACATGCCAATCTCAGCCCAGGAAACCTTGATTGGCAGCTCTGTCAGCCAAACAGAGAGCGCCTATTATTCTGTAGCATTTAAGAGAAAGCACGCGAAGCACTGCTTCACTGCAGGTGGGAGAGTGACTTAGCAGCTGCTTGCTGTGGAAAGTTTTTCTTTCGCATTGCACATTGCGAGAGCGGCTTGTGCCTTAGCAAGCGGCTTTGGGGCTTTGGATGCAAGAGGGCTTACTCTTTCCTCCATTCCTGTTTAAATTTTTTGCCTTTCAATTCTTGCTTGCTTGGTGAGAGCACTTTATTTTTTGGATCCTTTTACCGTGCTATTGGGTTGCTCTGATTTCTTTCCCCTTTCAAATCTTCAGTTCTGGGGCTTGATTTTTTTTTTCAAGCTCTTACTTGCATCTGGGTTGCTGGTGGTGGGTTCTATTGTGCTCTGACCCCACCCACTCGCAGTGGGTGCAAGGCCGATTTTGGCGCTGTTTGCTTGAGTTATTTCAAAGCCTTTCTTTCCCCCAAACAGTGAGTACCTTTTGGGGTGCCTTTCTTCCTGGCTTTTGAGGTGCCAGGGGGCTGCTATTGGACTCTGTGAAACACACACTCTCTGACAATCTGCAGTAAGCTTTTGGGGCTCTCTGTGTGAGTTCTTTCAAAGTATTTCCTTCCCCGTACAGTGAGTGCCATTTGGGGTGCTTTCCTTCCTGACTTTTGAGGTGCCTGGGGGGCTGCTATTGGGCTCTGTGAAACAGACGACCTGCAGTAAGCGTTTGAGGCTGCTTGCTTGAGTTCTTTCAAAGCCTTTCTTTCCCCAAACAGTGTGCCCCTTTTTGGGTGCTTTCTTTCCTGGCTTTTGAGGTCCTGGTGGGAGCTATTGGGCTCTCTGCAGCCTGAGGAGGAGATTTCTGTTCCCCCCGGGAAACTCTCCTTCCCCCCCAGAATCACCTCTGTTCTATCCTGTCCTGTTATGTCCTGTCAAGGGCTGTTCCTGTGTGCCCAAAGACATCCACTCCCCCCCCATTTAACCTCCTCTCCAAGATAGTGTCTGTCCTCGTGTACTTTCTAAGAGGCTTCCTCCTGCTATCTCCGCCCCCCAAAATGTCTCCTTGACTGTCCTCTCAAAGAGTCCTCCTTTCCCTCCCCATTCCAGCCCCAGAGCAGGTTTCCTGCTGCCAGGAAGGGGATGTACTAAAACAAATGACAGAATTGCCCATTGGAAATCACGGGAGGCAGGAATGCCAATTTACTTACATGGGCTCCACATTACAGCAAAAAAAGGGGGGGGCAAAGAAAATGTGGAATGGATTTTCCAGAAAGGTCTCTAGGCCCAGATAAACTATACAGGGACTGGAAAGACAGGCCCCACAGTACAATGACAGCCCCAGGAAATAGCTGAAGGGCTCTGGGACTGGAATGACAGGCCCCTGAGTGGAAAGACAGCCCCTGGGTGATGCTCTGAATTCTTGGTGTTTGGGGGGGGGCAATCAGTGGGAGGGCTTCTAGTGTCCCTTCCCCACTGGCAGGCCTCCTGAAGACACCTGTTTTTTTTAGCCACTGTGTGACATAGAGTGCTGAACTGGACGGGCCATTGGCCTGATCCAACATGGCTTCTTTTATGTTCTTATGTTAAAAAACTGGAATGGCCTGCCATTGAGTAAAAAGACAATCCCTGGAAGTAACCGAAGGCCTCTGGGAGTGGAATGACAGGCCCCTGAGTGGAATGATGGTCCCTAGGTAGAGAAGAACCATTTTGGGACAGGCCTCAGAGTAGGATGACACCTCCTGTGTGTAGCAGAAGCACGGTGGAACTGAAACGACAGGTTCCAGTGTGGAATGACAGCCCCTAGGTGTAGCAGGGTGTTGAATGACAGGCCCCAGTATGGAATGATAGCCCCTGGGTGTAGCAGATGTGTTTTGGAACTAGAATGACAGTCGTCAGAGTGAGATTACACCCCCTAGGCATAGCAGATGTGCTTTTGAACTGAAACAACAGGTTTCAGGGTGGCATGAAAGCACCAAGGTGTAGAAGGATTCTGGGAGTTGAATGAAAGGCCTCTGGGTGTAGCAGAAGTGTCCTTGGAGTGGAATGACAGACCCCAGAGTGGAATGACAGCCCCTCGGTGTAGCAGCTGTGTGTTTGCTGCTGGCTTTCCCCCTCCCTTCCTCCCATCCTGATGCACATTTGATCCAAAGTGGCAGGGAAGCTGCTGGGAGGAAATGAAGCACCAGCATTTTAATGCTTTCCTAGTTTCACTATAAAAAAAAAATGAGAGTACAACAGGCTTAAAAAGTACACGTTTTTCCCCAGAACGCCACTACCAATTGCCTCTCCAGTGGGCAAGGGACAGCACAAACAGCAAATACTGGTGAGGGGGAGGGGATGGGTTCCATCATTGCAACATTGCCACGCTTGTGAAATGATTTTTTAAAAAAACTGACGTCAGCTCCAGCCCCACAAAATGTGGCTCCAAACAGACATATCTGAACTCATCAGCAGTCACCAACTTGCCTTGAGGTTGTGCAGTGCAGAATGATGCTACCCCAAGCTGTTTCAGCACCAATCGAAGTGAATGCTCAGCATCATCGGCTTAAAGTGTGCTCTGTAGAACGGACCATGGTGCTTGTGGGCACTAAAGCAGCAGGTAACATTTTCCAGGTACCCATCAAGTGTTTTAAGAAAGAGAGGGGCCAGGAGGGACTTTTGCCCAGCAAGGCTACTGATCAGCTGTGCGGATTTTAAAAATCATTCCTTTGGTAGAAGCAGCCACCACACATTAGAAGAAGCTTCACTGTGTGAGTGAAGGTGCACTGTGGCCATTCTTCACCTGTGTCTGCACCCACCTTGGTGTGTCAAAATTACAAAGGGGCCTGCAGGCTCGAAAGGTTGAGGAGTCCTGAATGTTATTGGATTTATAGTCCACTCTCCCTGCAGGTTGGAACAGAGCGGATAATAACAAACTAAATACATAAAGAAATAAAATAGTAATACCATAAAACAAGATAAAACGGTCAATACAGTTTGTTAACAGTTTGTAAACTAGAGTTTGAGATGGGATTTTTCACAGAGAGTCTAAGTAGGGTGCTTTGGGTCAGTGGTGAACACAGTGAGCAAAAGTGAGCAAAGAACTCAGGCAGGGTGTGACGCGTGATGGGGACAGGAAGGTCCGGAAGGCTGCAGAATTGGAAAGGAGAACAGGAAGGGGTACAAGGGCAGGATTTTTGCTTGAAAATAGAGGAGGTGGACCATATCAAGCTCATGAAAGCTCAAGTAAACAGAGGAGCTGAAACGAAGGATAAATATACAGATGGATGTGATTTGGTGACAGCTACACATCTTCTAGAAATAATTAAAATGTAAAGTATTTAATTCCACCATCTCTACGCCCAGGGCTGTCATTGCACTCATGGGGCTGTCATGCCAGTCTCACAGCCCTTCTCCTACCCCTAGGGTCCGGCATTCCACTCAGGGGCCTGTCATTCCAGTGCTACAGCCCTTCTGCAACACCCTGAGGCTGTCCTTGGAATCAGGGGCCTATCATTCCTCTATCAGAGCCCTTCTGCTACACTTAGGGCCCCACATTCCATTCAGGGGCCTGTCATTCCTGTCCCAGAGCCCTATGGCTGCACCTAGGGGTCGTCATTCCACTCGGGCCCGTCATTCCAGTCCCAAAGCTCTACGGATGCACCCAAGGGCTGTCACTCCACTCAGGGGCCTGTCACTCCACTCCCAGAGCACTTCTGCTACACCCAGGGGCCATCACTCCACTCAGGGGCCTGTCATTCCACTCCCAGAGCACTTCTGCTACACCCAGGGGCCGTTACTCCACTCAGGGGCCTGTCATTCCACTCCAGGAGGCCTTCTGTTACTCCCAGGGATCGTCTTTTTACTCAGAGGCATGTCATTCCAGTTCCAGAGTGCTTTTGCTACATCCAGGGGCTGTCACTCTACTCAGGGCCATGTCATTCCAGTCTCAGAGCACTTCTCCTTCATCCAGGGGCCGTCACTCCACTCAGGGGCCTGTCATTCCACTCCCAGAGCCCTTCTCCTACACCCAGGGATCGTCTTTTTACTCAGGGGCCTGTCATTCCAGTTCCAGAGCCCTTCAGCTATTTCCAAGTGATGTTATTGCACTGTGGGGCCTGTCTTTCCAGTCCCAGTATAGTTCCTCTGAGCCTAAAGACCTTTCTGAAAAATCCATTCCACATTTTCTTTGCCCCCCCTTTTTTTGCTGTAATGTATTTCAATAGAGCCCATGCAAGTAAAATGGCATTCTTGTTTCCCATTATTTACAACGGGCCTTCCAGCCTTTCCCATTATCCTGCCAGGGAGCATCATTCCCCTCTGGGGGCTGACCTTCCATTCTCAGAGGAAGATTCTCCCACTCCATCCCAGGTTTTCATTACAACTTTTGAGTGCTGCGAGGCAGTGCCAGCCAGTTGGCTTTCCGGCTCCTATTTTCTGTATTGGACGTTTCCTTGGGGTGGCCACTTTGGGGGCCTGTAACTCAGACATATGAAATGCAATCTTATCCAAACTTGGTGGGTCGATGAGGGAGAGGCTGCTGAAGATTCTTTGTGAGTTTGGGCTGCCTGGGTGTGAAGGGGGCAGAGCCAGGGCCCCCGGAAGTGATGTAACCTGGTTCGCAAACCGGGCTGGTCCTTTTAAAAGTTCGTGGTCCGTAGTCCGTGAAAATCAACATACCATGGACCAACGGTCCATAGCCTATTCCCAGTCTGTGCCCATCTCTATTGTTAAGTACTTCTGTTAATTTAGATCCTGACATCAGCAGCATTGATGATACATTCTGTGCTAAATGAACTTTAATGGGCAGCGGAATTTTGGCTTCTACAAACGATTTTTCTGTGAAGCTTCAAGAGCAATTGTTAGACTCTGTGAGTTCCAAGTGGGTCTTGGCACATTTTCAGAGAATCAAGACGTTATGCTCAGCCTGTGTCTGATGAATAGAACTGACTATCACTCACAAATAATCCCCTCCTACCAGAGATGCTCTGTTCAGAGACCACTCTGTTTGCAAATTGCAAGCAGAACGCTTAAACCTTGAAAAAACAATTGTTTTTTGAATTTCTGAAACTGAATTGGAAAAGTTTTTGCACATAGTCACTGTTCCATACTGCTTTCCCTGCCCACTATTTATCATCTTTCTTGTATATTAAAATATAATTTAAAGGGTTTTTCAGTCCTCCTGGGGGGAAGAGGAAGCTGTGTGGCTCGTCTCTCTGTCTCTCTCCCTTAGCAATTATGAGTGCTTACTGTTTCTCACTTTACTGTTTCTCATTTTGAAAAAAAAACAAAACAGCAACATACTAATGTTATACCTGTGCCTTGCATGAGCTTCTTCTAGACTTGCACTTCATGCTGTCCTGATTCAGTGTTCATTGGGAGTAGATTCTTCAGAGAAGCTTGTTGGCATCTCAGTTTTCACTGAGTACAGATAGTGATTACTTTGCTATGGTTTCCCCCTTCTCTATCTTTTTGGCCCATACATCTGACAGGGGCGGGGGAATCTCAGCTTATAAAGGAGGTGATTTCCTTGGGATGGAGAGGTGGAGGATGCCCTGCTGCAGTGGAGAGGTGGAGGAAATTTCATGATATCTCTCTCATGTTTACCATCCTTGCCCATTTTCCCTCCTTGCCTGATTCCCAAAGCCAAGCGTGTTAACGGTTCTTTGTACTGATTGAATTTACATGCATTGCCACTTGGTAACTTTCATTCATTCCAGTCCAGAGCATGCAATAGCATGATGAATACCATGGACAACTGATGAATGTCACCAATTGTGCAGGCACAAAAGTAGCACAGACATTCTAATATAGTTTATTTTAAATGATGCATGCCCTGCCCCATGATGGCAAAGAGGCATATATAATCCAAGCAAGCACGTGAATTGGAATGTGAGTCAGCAGCAGCCACCCACTGTTCCAGGGATCCAGCAGTAGACCCCAACCCCTGTGTTAGGGCACCGGGGATGAAATTAACAAAAAATTGTCATTGCATTGACGGCATGACATCATTTCCAGGGTAAACCCAGATGTGATGTCATGCTGTCGGCACAATTGTAGCCCCTATGTCCCCGCCTCCCAGTTTCCTGCCGGTTTGCAGCTGCTGACTGGCAACTCTCCTGACTATTCTGAATATTATGACTGTGCAGATGCAAAACTCTTTGAAAATGCTGTTGATGAACAAACCCTCTGCTTGACTAAATGAGATGTTTAACCGGACAAAAAATGAGCATTATGAACAAGGTAAGTTCAAGCACCAATCAGTTTTTTGCAATGTTCTCAGCATCCCTGCCTCCTGCTCTCCCTCTTTTGCCACCTCTGTAGTGATTCACTTCTTCTACTGCTGCTCATGGATGTTCTGGAGACACCCACAAGTTACAGGCGTACCGCCCCCCCAAGTCTGCCCTCACCAATTTTAGCTCAGATCTACTCATAGCTAGAAATCCTAAATTTCAGTCAGTCCTCCTCCACTTACATTGCTTCTTTTATTGCAGAAGCACTACCCAACCCAACAAATTAGGTCAACACTGTGGAAAGAAAGTACATGCTATCAATTGGAAATCCTCCATATTGGACATACACTGCAATGGTGGGAGTAGCACAGGACTCAGTCCAGGGAGTTGCCTAGATGCCAACAGATACAATGGAGTAGAGATGGGCACGAACTGAAATACAACCCAAAATTCATCACGGATGAGGCCAGTTCATGGTTCGCGAACCAGCGGCTCATCAGAGCCCATTTCTGATGAATTGCCACGAGCTTTAGGCTGGTTCGTTTGGTTCGTTTTCAGTTCACCACTGCAGACAGCCTAGTGTAAATCAATCAGTTTCCTAGGCAATGGGGGGATAGGCTTTCTGCTGCTCTGGAAGTGACCTTCTGCTGCCCTAGAAGTGATGTTTCCATGAACCAAACAAACTAATTCGCAAACTGGGGCAAATTCATGTAAGTTTGTGATTCATGAAATGCGTTGAACCACAAACAGGTTCCTGGTTCATGCCCACCTCTAATCAGGAGCAATCTTGGTTTGTGCTCAAGACAGAAGGAAAAAGCAAAAGGAGGCAGACGTTTCCAGTAGAAAATGTGCCCAAGGCAGTTGGCAATATCTGGGATTTTTAAAATTAATAATGTGACTAATATGTAAATTCATTTCATGAAGTGTTCAATTACTGAAAAGAACAAAAGAAAACAAAAGGAAGCAAGAATGTTACATTCAATATAAAACCAGTGTACTCAATCGAATCATTGGTACCCTTCACTACATATTGTATGCTCTAACACAAGTGGCTCTCTAGGCTCTCAAGCAAAGAAAGGCATTTCTCAACACCTGTTACCTCACAATTTCACTAGAGATGTCAGGGACTAGACATGGGATTTTCAACATGAAAACACGTGCCGTCCCCCAAAATGCATGCTTTTGAGTCTGCATTTGAAAAGGCTTTCAAGAAAACTTTGACTAAACATCTTTCTTACTGATTGAGGATTAGATCTTGCTGGCGCTGGATGGAGAAGCAAAAATAAATGTAGCTCTGTCCCAAATGTCATTCTATAAAGCTGGAGCAAACTGTTATCACGTTGTTTTCTTTTATTTCAGTACCAGCTTTCTAGCGGAATTAAAAAAATAGTATGTATGCTTGCACATATATTCAAATATACCCTTTGATGCACGGATGTTCAAGGATGTTACACAACATTATTTACAGAACTCAGAGCCGAACCACACGATACAAATTACACGCAAATGACATGAAAACTTACTTACACGTGTTCCAACGTTGTTTTCACCTACACATGCCAGGACAGCAGGACCTCCATCAAACCCGTGTTCACGGTGGCATGGGTTTTCTCCATGTACCTCCAAGATATTCCATCATGCATCTCCACTTTCCACAGATAGGAAGCGGAAGATATAGGAAACAAGGACGCTCTGCATTGCCGACTTACTGTAGCTGTGACAGTGTGCTGTCACAGCTACACTGAAGCAGAAAATTTTGAATGCGTGCCTGGACCAGGACACTTGCTCATCGATGGAATGCTGGACACAGGCATTTGGGGTAAGACAGGACTCCTGACACTCGCTCAGTCTCGTGTACTTCGTATTGTGTGGTTCGACTCTCAGTCCCTAGATGTCAGCTTAAATAAAGTATAGAGTGATGAAATCCAGTTCCCATGATATACAGGGGCAAATTTGGGTTTGTCATTCAGAGTGTATTCAACAAAGATCTGCAGCCTTTCCATGGTTTGAACATCAAACTTGTACATGTAAGTTTAAAAGTTTTTCTGTCTCCTGAGGGGAGCACTTGCTCCCAAGCATTGCTCAAGTAGCAATCATCAAAACTTTGTAAAAGCTAATGGTCCTCTTGGCTGGGGACAATAAAATGGCCGCCTAACATCTTAGCTGGAATCTGACACACAGAAGTTGACATAGAGATATAGGGCAGTGAAAGGCTGGACTATATCTGCCTGAAGACCATAGGAAAGGATTCTTTGACCCCAAAGGGGTGGGCAAACAAAGATGATAAAAAACTTTCACACAGAGGGAGAGGGGTTCATTTTCTCTGATTTTATCTGGGGATAACTTGAAGGGGGGAGAGATCACATCAAGCTCCATCTTGGATGCTGCCTATTGCCATGTGGAACAGGCAAAAGTCTGGCAGTCTGGTTGGAGACTCAAAGATAATAGGAAGCTTTTAACTGACTTATAAGTTAAAGAGCCTGCCTTAGAAAAAGATCAGCTAGGGCATGCATAGGGGTGAGGAACGGAGGATCACATTTGCATCTTTCTTTTGCATTCATTGCTCAATCCATTGCTGTGCAAAGAGTGTGCAGACTTTTTTATTTTTAAATAAATACTATTTTAAATGCTGGTAGTCACTCCTAGCTTCCTAGCTGTATTGTGAGTATGATAATAACATTGACTTCGTTCACTGCTCTGAGTAGGGCACTAATGATAAGCACATTTATCATTCATTGTTGTGTCTTCTGTGCAGGCCCATATGGGACTTATACCTGAGTAGGCCAGCCGTGGATATTCTAAAGCTCTTGGAGACATGAGGCACTAGCCTACCCTTTTTGCATGCTTTTCCCCAGGTGGGGCTATAAAAGGCAGGGTGAGCAGCTCCCTCAGGCTGCTGCAGAAAAAGGATACTTCCTTTCTCCACTTCTTATATCCATTGAACTGTATTCAGGTCAGGGCCTTCAGATCCATAGCGTTGAAGACCCTTATCAAGAAGTTTTCCCGTTG
Source organism: Eublepharis macularius (assembly GCF_028583425.1). Lineage (NCBI taxonomy): Eukaryota > Metazoa > Chordata > Lepidosauria > Squamata > Eublepharidae > Eublepharis > Eublepharis macularius. The sequence continues at coordinate 17,984,098 of NC_072793.1, read as the reverse complement.
TGGGGCGAAGATGGCCCAACTGGATAGGCATGAAAAATGCTTTTTTTCTGTCTGGGCAAAGGCCATGAAAACTTGTGGTGAGTAGTAGAGATGGGCACGAACCGAAATATGAACCAAAATTAAGTATGAACCAGGCTGGTTCATGGTTCAGCAGTTTGTCAGATTCCATTTCTGATGACCCTCTCAAACTTTAGGCTTGTTTGTTTGGTTCATTTTTTGGTTCATCACTGCAGAACGCCTAGTGCCAATCAATCAGTTTCCTAGGCAACAGGGGATGGACTTCCTGCAGACCTTCTGCTGACCCAGAAGTGAACTTCTGCTGGCCCGGAAGTGATGATTTTCTGACCTGGATGTGATGTTTTCACGAACCAAACAAATCGGTTTGTGAACCAGGGGCAGGTTTGTGAAAGTTCATGGTTCATGAAATTTGACAAACCATGAACCACATGGTTTGGTTTTTTTCTGGTTCATGCCCATCTCTAGTGAGTAGTCTGCAAGCAATTCATGCCATGAAAGGGCATTGTGGCTTAAAGTGGGTCTTTGGGAGTCAGCCCTGAAAGGCTCCATCAATTCCAATCATCATGCCTAATATAAAGAACCACAGGCCTCCTCAGTTCCACTGGGTTATTCAGCACCAGATACAATTCAGAAGGACCAGTCAGTTCCAGCTGAGTCCTCGTCAGTTCCTCCTCGGTGTCAGTCAGAACCACCTGTCAAAAAGGCAAAGCTCAAGTCAAAACATATTGATAAGCCCTTGACATCAAAGGTACATAAGAGAAAGAAATTTTCTTCTTCTTCAAGTCCTCAGTTCCATTAAGTCCATCCAGAGTTACATCACCAACTCCCAGTCATTGCTCTGCTTTGATTCCTCTCTCTCAGAGGGTGAAATTCTTGAAGCCATCAAGCCATCAATAGCTCTTTCCCCACTGCCACTATTTCCAGTATGGTCCACTGAAAGGCATAGAGAGTTCTCGATTCTGTCTGACAATAACAATAAACTAGAACTGGCTCATCATCGATGCCATCACTTCCATTAATCTCCATATGGCTCCCCTTTTCAATATTATGCATACAGATATGAAGGCGCGCCAGATACGTATGAGAGCCAGTTTGGTGTAGTGGTTAAGAGCTATGGGACTCTAATCTGGAGAACTGGGTTTGAGTCCCTACTCCTCCGCTTGAAGCCAGCTGGGTGACTTTGGGTCAGTCAGAGCTCTCTCAGCCCCACCCACCTCAAAGTGTCATTGTTGTGGGGATAATAATAACATACTTTGTAAACCGCTCTGAGTGGGTGTTAAGTTGTCCTGAAGGGCGGTATATAAATCCATTATTATTATTGTTGTGATGATGATGATGATGATGATGATGATGATGATGATGATGATGTATCTGCCTCCTCATTCCTTCTACCATGACAAAGACCCTTATGTGCTGGTTTGCTCAGATGTAAAACAAAATATTCATTGGTTCCTACTACAGATCCAGAAGGCAATACTGCCCCGGAACTGACACTGAACCCTGCCACATAGTCTGAGGATGACTCTGATGTCAGTTCAGACTTTGCATTGGAACCATCTCCACCAGAATTCCTTATTGAGGACTCTGCTCTTTCTCTAGGTGAGGATCTCCATTTGTACACTAAAAAGTTAGTTTGAATGACGAGACCTTTGGAAATTGAGATAAACTTCTCTGCTCCGGCCACTTCAGACCCGGTCTTCACTCAGAAGTAGCTGGGCCTGTAGCATTACTGATCATGCAGGGGATGCTTAATATGACCAAAGATGTGTGGTCCAGACCAGCTTCGATTCCAGCAACATCAAAAAGCGGAACAATAGGTATAAGACCAAACAAGAAGGGCCAGGCTTTCTCTTTACTCACCTACCCAACCCTGCTCCTCTAAAGGGAGCAAAAAGGACCAGCAGGTCTCTGCACAGACTATTACAAAATGCACATTTTCAAAATGGATAGCGTGGCTCATTAAAACTTGTTATAAACAGCCTAAGCACCCTTGTCCATTACATATAAGAGTTCATTCCAATGAGGACTCAAGCCATCTTGTGAGCCTTCAAATTGGGCATCCCTCTAGTCCATTTCATTCAATCAATCAAAGGTTTATTACGGTCACAAGACCAGCCAAGTAAAGTACAGATAAAAAGCAGTTTTTAAAGTCAATTTGTGCAAGGCAGCCGCCTGTCAATGCCATCGACTTTCATCAAACATTATTCCATTGACGTGGACTCCAGAAGGGATGCAGCAGTTTGCAAAGGTGCTAAAAAGTCTTTTCCATTGAAGAGTTTCCTCCTCCTGGTAAATTAGATCACTAATCTGCCATGTGGGACTGCACAGAAGACACAATGATGAAAACAGGGTTGCACTTGCCTGTATCTGTTGTTCATCAAGTGGCCTTCTGAGCAGGCACACATCCCTCCCTCCTCCCCTCCCCCCACCACCATGAGCTCTTTTTTCCTTCTGCACTGGTGGCTTAGAGAACTGATGAGGGTGCCGTTCACCTCGCCTTTTATAGCCAGCCTGGAGGAAAGCACGTGAAAAGGCTAGGTGAGCGTCTTGCACCTCTAGGAGCTTTGGAACATCCATGGATGACCTGCGCATGCGCAGATGCCATGTGTGCCTGCACAGAAGACGACTCGATGAACAACAGTTAGAGGCAAGTGCAACCCTGTTTTATTATTATTTTCATGTTTCCCTGCTTCTTGTGCATACTAAAGAAAGAAAACAAGAATGCTGGCATTTTCTTTAAAGCCCTAAAATAAATGTTGGCACCCCTTGACACACCTTGGCTAGGAATGCCAGTAAATGCTGGCTAAGTGTTGCTAGCTTATGAGAAATTGTTAGTCACAATGTACTTTATAGCTTAAATCTTATCCAGATTTGTCTACGTGATTGCTTTGATTAGTCGTAATTCACTGTTACAGCAGATATCTCTCCCTATTTCTTTGAGTGGTTTACTTTTTATTTTGGTATTTTTTTTCAATGTGTTGTTCCCTCCTTACTCAGGCTTTCCAAGCCATGATACGGCAGATTATGACAAACAAAATTATCTTAGGAAGAACAAAATCGTAAGACCTGAACAAGGAAACCTGCGAGATTCAAGGTAATGAAGATAAGCAACAATATTTTGCCAGAGGGTAACTGCCACGTGCAACCACTTGTGTTTGCAAGTTCTCTCTTGTTTGATGGTTGTTGGGGGTTTTCCGGGCTGTATTGCCGTGGTCTTGGCATTGTAGTTCCTGACGTTTCGCCAGCAGCTGTGGCTGGCATCTTCAGAGGTGTAGCACCAAAAGACAGAGATCTCTCAGGTGGCACAGGCGGACACTGAGAGATCTCTGTCTTTTGGTGCTACACCTCTGAAGATGCCAGCCACAGCTGCTGGCGAAACGTCAGGAACTACAATGCCAAGACCACGGCAATACAGCCCGGAAAACCCCCAACAACCATCGTTCTCCGGCCGTGAAAGCCTTCGACAATACATCTCTCTTGTTTATTTAGATAAGCGCTATGAGAGATCAGTTCAGTTTAGGGTAATGGTGATTAGAACACCATTAGATCTATAGAGTTGTGGGTTTGGAGGAAGGAGTCTGTCCTGTTTGTTTGTTTATTCCTTACTTAGCAAGTTTCTCAGCTTCCCTCTCAGGAAGTAATGTGAGTACCTACATATGTAATTATTAGTACACAACATTGTATTTCCTTATCATAGACCTATCCTATGACTAAAAATATAGACCCCAGGGGAGAACTGTGCAGATCAGAGATTCTTAGGGCTGGATCGATGAGAGGGCAGGGGGGTAGTCTGCCCCTGGCGCCGCCAAAGAGGGGGTGCCAGGCACAGCTGCCAACCACCATGAGCACACTGGTGGCAGCACAGGCAGCTGAGCGGAGGGGGGAGGCCGCCTGCACCGTTTGCCTGTCCTGCACGACAGGGAGCATCCGGCAAACCGGCCACCGCCTCAGCAGGGCAGGCGAATGGCACAGGCGGCCTCCCAGCCACCTGCGCTGCCGCTGCCAGCTCCACAGTGCACCGTGCGCCGGGGCAGTCAGCTTTGCTGCGCTGGTGGCATGCTCTGCCCCTGCATGATGATGTCACAGAAATGACATCATCACACAGCGACGGGACCGCGTGCGCAGTGTGCGCATGGGGGACTGGACTGGGGTTGCCCTGGGCACTGGTAACCCTAGATCCAGCTCTGGAGATTCTTAATGAGAGTCATACACCCTTCTGGGATCTTGAGGCTATTTAAGAGTCTGAGGGTGAGGGGACTGGGATTTTAGGCAGCCCCTTCTTCCCATTTGCAATAGTTTTTGATAGCCAATGGAAGGGAGTGGTTTTATACTGCTCCGCCTGTTGTGGCATGTTGTGGTGTTGTTTTATTTACACTGGCCGTTTCCACACTGCTTACCTTCATCCAGAATACCACGGAACATTGTGAAAAAACTACGGAAGATAGTGTCTTCTCGCACGAGTTTTGCGCGATGTCGCACAAAACTCGCACAAGAAAACTCTATCTTCTGCGTTTTTTTCGCGATGTTCTGCGGCATTCTGGATGAAGGTAAGCAGTGTGGAAACGGCCAGTGTAAATAAAACAAAACCACAACATGACCCATCCAGAACTAATCAGCAAAATCAACACATTGAGCAGAAAGCTCTTGCACCCTCTGCTAAAAAATGCCAAAGACTCCCAATGGAAACTCATTCGAGAGCACTGGAGCAATTCTTGAAAATGCCCTAGACTTGGCCGAAGATGCTGATCAAATTTCCCTATGAGAGGGAACCACAAGAATGAGTTGCTGGGAGATACATAATTGATGCATTGGCACAAAACAAGAGAGATGGGGTCTTTCAATATGTAATACATCCTTTATTTCATGCATCTCATAGATAGATAGATAGATAGATAGATAGATAGATAGATAGATAGATAGATAGATAGATAGATAGATAGATAGATAGATAGATAGATAGATAGATAGATAGATAGATAGATAGATAGAGATAGAGATAGAGATAGAGATAGAGATAGAGATAGAGATAGAGATAGAGATAGAGATAGAGATAGAGATGCACAGCAAAAGCTATGGTGTTTTTCTTTTGCAATTCTGAACAACTCCTGCCTCATGTGTACCGATAGCTATTTTGTGTTTAACGTACTAATCTTTGCAGCATTTTGTGGACTGGTGGACAATAAACTGTGAAATGTGACATTACTTTCTTGCCGGAACATGATGAAATAAAGCTTGGGGGTTGTTTGTGTGGATTTTTTTTTATCAGCTTTTGGATTAAACAAGAAAAGACCTGATATATCTTCCCATCTGGTGTCATAAGAAAATAAACCTTTCTCAAAGTTATGTTTCAAGAAGCACTCCTCAAAGGATTAGAAATGGGGTCATTTGTAAGGCTGTGTGGAATTTTCATCTCTTTTTTTTTCTGGAGAGGATTTGGGGTGGGGCAGTGAAACGGGAGTTTAACGCAGTCATGCGCCTCTACAACCTGGATAGGAAGCAATTGCTGAAGACTCCCCAGTGTAAGTCCTCTACAACTGGGGACCCACTACAAAATGTAGATTGTTTTTACCTTGCTCCTCAGGTGCCCCAACGAAAAAACTGCAATATGGGATGTGAGTTATGAAGCAGGTGGCGAGCAAGCTAAAAAAACAACCCACCATGACAATTAAATTCCTATTCTTCACCCCAGACCCACCAATTTTCATTTTTCACTTGTTTAAGGTCTGCCTCGACAGTCTTATTTCTTAATGTTTTTCTTTTCCTGTTCTCTCTCTCTTTCTTCTTCTGCTATGGCTTCCCATTCCCTGTTTCCTTTTTCCATGTGGTCACTTCACTGTCTCTGCTGCATTCTCTTATTCTCCCCCATCATCCCATATTATTCCCACATTTTCCCCACAACAGCTTCTCGTCTTTTCTTTCCTCTTACTCACAGCCAGTACCCCATTATCCTTCCTCCACCGTATTCCTTATTTATCTCCAGCATGGACTTTCCATTTCCTGTCATGCTGGACATCTTCCCACACTCAATTTACACTCACTGCCTTTCACACCCCTATCAACCTCACCCTTTCCCCTTCCTCATCTGGGTGGGGAATTTCCTGACGATTTGGGAGGGCTAGAGTTGCCAGGTCCCGGTTGGGAAATTGCTGGAGATTTGAGGGGTGGAGACTAGAGAGGGTGGTGTTTGAGGAGGGGGAGCTCAGAATGGTATAATGCTATAGACTTCATCCTCCGAAGTAGCCATTTTCTCCAAGGGAACTGATCTCTATGGCCTGGAGATCATTTGTAATTCCGGGAGATCTCCAGCCACCACTTGGAGGCTGGCAATTCTAGGGGGGCAGGGTTTGGGGAGAGGAGGGACCTCAGAAGGTTATAATGCCATAGAGGCTACCATCCAATGCAGCCATTTTCTTCATGGGAACAGATCTGTGTAGCCTGGAGAGCCACTGAAATCCCCGAAGATTGCCAAGCCCCAACTAGAAGCACTTTCAACAGTAACTTGTGCTGTTCTCATCTCTATAGAGTAAAAGTTTCTCTTCGTGTTCTTATGTCTATAGAGTAGAAGTTTTGTAGCACAGTGCACTTTAATTATAAAGGATCAGCAACTTTCTCCATGGGAGATCTTGTATCTTTCTGCTGCCCCAACTGGAAGCTGGCGAGCCTACCTCCCTATCCAAATGAACCCTCCATTTTTTTCCTCCTTCGAAGCACCCATTTCGAAGCCTGCTTTTCATTTCAGTCTTGTTATTACCCTCTTTCTGCCCCAGACTCACATCAATCCACTTCCCTATCCATTCATTTACCCTGTCACCACCAGGGCCAGATCGAGGGAGGGGAGGGAGGGTAGCCTTCCCCCGGTGCTGCCAAAGAGGGGCACTGGGCGCAGCTGCCAGCTGCCGGGAGTACTCCAGAACTGGCAGTGGCAGTGCGGGTGGCTGAGCCCAGGGTTGGGAGGCCCTCCACCTGCCCCGCCAATGGGTCAGATGGCTTGCCGCATACGCAGGACAGGGAGCATGCAGCAAGCCGGCCGCCCCATCAGCGGGGCAGGTGAACTGCGTGGAGGGCCTCTCAGCTGCCCATGCAGCAAGCCAGATGCCCCAGCGCACGCCTGCGCTGCCGCCCCTGCATGATGATGTCATGAAAGTGACATCATCACACAGAACCAGGAGTGCGTGCGCGCTGTGCGCATGTGTGAGAAAAACCGGACAAGGGTTGCCCTGTGCGCCAGCAACCCTAGATCCGGCCCTGGTCACCACCTACCCTTTCCCCATGGTTCTCATGTGTCCTATTCCAGACATATCTAGTTAACATTACTGCTTTTCTAATTATTCACAGGGAAATTATGGGATCTCTAAGAACTAGACTCTCACAGTAAGAATAATTTTACATGCTTCATGATGTGATTTTAACATGCTTACTTACCCTCTTCCACTTCTCTCATACCTGAGGTAAATCTTATCTACTTTCCATAAAACCAGTTGGGGAGCTGCTTCATTTAAATGAAGATTTCTAAAACATGAGATTGCTGCTTTCATTAACAACCGCAACAAAAGCCAGCAATTTTGTCTGTATTTCCTCATTAAAAGGAATGGCAGATGTATTAAGCTGCTATTTTTAATGAACCCCCAGTAGATTTTATAACCTGTAATTGCAGCAACCAGGAAGTGACATCACTGCGGCCTGAGAGAATGTGAATATGTTTTTATTATCCCTGGAGACTTTTTTCAGAGCTCATTTACCTTCCAAATGAAAAATACTGAATAGCCATGGAATGATTTATTCCTTTTAACTATTGAGTTGGAATTTTGGCTTTTCTAGAATTTGAGAGTGGGAAGTGACCATGTCTCATTTTCCAATGGCAATTCTGTTGAACATATGGACATTTTAACCTGCCCACTGCCAATGCCAACCACTTGCTTTAAGACAGGATTACAAATCCTCTAAGTTTTATTTCACTGGTTAAGGTCCATCTAATCCATTACGCTGCTTCCCACACAGATTGTGCTATTAAATCAGTGTGGGATAGTGGTGAGAGTACAGCTCCAGGGTGAAGTCTAGGGTTCAAATCCTCACTCTGTCTTGAAGATCGCTGGCCTAGTCTCTTTCTCTGAACCTAATCTAACTCACAAGGTTGTTGTGAAAATGGAGGAAAGTAACACATATGCGGCCCATAGCGCCTCGGAGAAAGGGTGAGGTAGAAATGTGATAGAGTAAACTCATAACAAAAGCATAGTATCATAACTGTGTCAACCCAGGTAGAAATCAGTCAGGAGCAATTCTGTGGTGCCTCTATCGAAAAGAGTCCAGTAGCACCTTTAAGACTAACCAACTTTATGGTAGCATAAACTTTTGAGAATCACAGTTCTCTTCGTCAGGACATGATACTGGCAAATTCAGCAGAGGGCACTCTGAGTCTGCTGAGTCGCGTCTGACGAAGAGAACTGTGATTCTCGGAAGCTTATGCTACAATAAAGTTGGTTAGTCTTAAAGGTGCTACTGGACTCTTTTTGATTTTGCTACTACAGACTAACATGGCTAACTCCTCCGGATCTGTGGTGCCTCTGTATGCTTCTTTCAGGTTTTCACTAACATCTTATGCAACATGATAGCTCTGAGTCCATCCCCAGCCCAGTATTTTAGATTTATCCTCAAACTGAGCTGCGAGCCAATTGAAACAGAAAGGTTGGAGACACACCCTTTGCTACTAATCCTCCGTTCCAAATGGTGAGAACTGAGCCAGCAGTAACAGGATCACAGTTCTCTGACTTCAAATAGATCGGCCAGCGCTTTGGCCTGTCCAACGGTATTGTGACTGACGGGAGTCATGTAACCAAATTACCCATATGGTGATGATCTGCATCTGGAATTGACACAGGAAAGGCTCCTGCACCCTGCCTCATCCTGCCTTATGGGAGAGTAAACTGGCTGTTTAGCAAGCCACCATGTACCATTTATGCTCCTGCTTCGCTACCCCTAAGGGCCAGAAACTCGAGCCCTTATACCCAAATCCTCTTCATCGTGACAAAAATTGTTCTGGTCGTTTAATCACTAAAGATTTGCTACTTTGGATATTTCTTTCTTTGGCTCAGAGTCTCCCAACAAAGTCTTCAATTAGGTTGTAACAGCTGGCCGCACAGGAACTGGGAGTGGAAGCCGATCTGCTGAGAAGAGAGCTTATTTTGAATAGCCTTTTGGAACGTGCTTAATCTCAGCAGGGCGGGTTAACCCTTGCGGACGTGTTTCCCTTTCAAGTTATGCAGGCTGCATTTATCGGCAACGGCATGATCCAGCTGTGGTGAGGACATGATACTGGCAAATTCAGCAGAGGGCACTCTGAGTCTGCCGGCCTGATGGTCTGGCACTCTCTGCTTGGGAATCCCAAGTCTGTCGTACAGCATATAAAAAAACTCTTGATGATGAAAGAATCCTGTAATGGCATGCTGTGCAAGAGAAGGACCCTAGCTCATTAAACAGGCCACCAGCCACTGCCCATTTCCAGAAAAGACAATGCCCGCTGGGCAGCACCGCTATATACCAGGCACTTGCCCTCTCAACACTGCGTGTGTTCTTTTCAGCCAAATGTAGGAAAAATCAAAATGAAACATGATGGAAAGAAAAGACCAATGTTTTTCTTTTTAAAAGGTTGTGGGAAAGAATAATAATAATAACATTTGATTTATATACCGCCCTTCAGAACAACTTGATGCCCACTCAGAGAGGTTTACAAAGTATGTTGTTTTTATCCCCACAACAATCACCCTGTGAGGTGGGTGGGGCTGAGAGAGCTCCAGAGAAATGTGACTAGCCCAAGGTCACCCAGCTGGCTTCAAGCAGAGGAGTGAGGAATCAAACCTGGCTCTCCAGATTAGAGTCCTGCCGCTCTTAACCACTACACCAAACTAGCTGAGCTATAACTCGTCGTGGTCTTACTTCGCAGCCCAGGGTCCCATCTTCTTTTAAAACTGTGGCTCCTGCAGAAGTTTCTAAGATTTCCTTTGAAAACAAGTTAAAGGAGTAGTGCGATGTGCCTGATCCCATCAACCACCCCAACTTTAAATTCTTGTATCGTTTGTTTGCAGATTGAACCATCCTAGTTAGAGGCATCCCAGCCTTCCATGGGCTATCTCAATACCTTACAGTTCAGGGGAGATTCTTCTGAGAAATGAATATCAGACATCTCTTCCTTTGTACCATTATCATTTGTAACAGAATGGCTCTGATGGGCCAACAGACATCAGATCTTTACCCACTGATGAAGGGTTAAGAATGCTGTATTGTAGTTGATATCATACCGCCCTCGCCTTTGTCTTCACAGTGATTGTTATCTAACAGAGGGAGAACAGTGGCATTGCTGTGCAAAACGGTGACTCCTACAATGTTGCCGTGACATAAACTTAGCTCTGGGACTTTTTTTTTTGCAGGCACATTCATTCAAATAACTTAAAATAATTTCCTAATCACATTTCAGCACTGGCAGTACCCTCTTTTGAAGTCTCCATCTGTTACTGTGTTTTGATTGTTCGAAGCCATTATATTTTAGGCATGTGAAACATGCTCTGTATCACACACTTCCTGTAAGCCCATGTCCTTTTTGATTCCCACTGACTCCTGCCTCATATGTTGGCATTGTCTCAGACTGGGCACATATGGGCACTGGATCCCTTTTCCATGAAAGGCAGCAAAAAAAAGCGAATACAGGGCTGATTTGAGTCATAGTGACAGCACAAGTACTCCAGGCAGGTGCCTGAGTTAACCCAGTTGATGAAGTTAGAAAAGGACATGGGGTAGAACTGAATGGGCAGGGGCAGAAAGCAATTTGGATTCATTCCACTTCCTGTGCCATTTTTGAAAACTTGCATTAGCAGGGCTTTTTTTCTGGGAAAAGAGGTGGTGGAACTCAGTGGGTTGGCCTCGGAGAAAATGGTCACATGGCTGGTGGCCCTGCCCCCTGATCTCCAGACAGAGGGGAGTTTAGATTGCCCTGGAGATCAGGGGGCGGGGCCACCAACCTGCTCTGTCTGGAGATCAGGGGGCAGGGCCACCAGCCATGTGACCATTTTCAAGAGGTTCCGGTACTCCATTCCAGCTGAAAAAAAGCCCTGTGTGTTAGGTTCTTGAATCAAGCTAGTCATATTGACAAAATCAATCCAATACTCATTTCAACAGGAAACATATGGGTATGATTTCCCTCCACTCACCCAACTCGGAAACCTCTCTGGCGTTTTATTTTGCTGTGCTCCACCATCACCCCCACTCCCATGCTCAGCATTTTAGCCCTGGCTGGCTTTCCATATCAAGGCTTCCAACAGAGAAGCATACTAAGGAAAATTGAAAGGTGGGTGCTATATTCATTCTCCTCACCGACACATTGTGATTTTAAAAATAGACACACAAACATTTTAAATGTGAGCGGCTGGATTTGTGCCTATCTGTCTCTGCACCCTGCTCCAGGCTGCCAAAGACAACTGAGAGATCTCAGATTATGAATCAGCAGGTTTTTTCACACAAAGAGATGATCTAATATGTCATCATCAGTTTCTTATGAAATAGCTCCTGCAAGCACAGGGCCTATGTTTATACGTTTAGGTAGAATCAGAAAGCCCCACTAAAATGAGTATGGCAAAGTAATAGTTCATGAAAAGTTAATGCACTGTGCACAGAAACACAAGAGGGAAGATCAGCTGTCTGTTCTGGTTGGATAATGTCCCTGTCAAGCAGACATTCTTTTATCAGTCACTACCCTTCCAACCTACCACCTGCTCATGAAAGTAAAACCAGTGAGGCACCAAAATAAGTTTGACATCTGAAGTTTTCTTACCAATCCTGATTATTATGGGGGGTAATTCTTTATATTAGGAGCATATATCATATCAGTGAAAGGAACTGGGTTGAGTTGGATCTTGATTAATAATATTCTATTCTTACGTGGTGTGACGGACTCAGCTTCAGATGCTGAGATTTCCAGCCAGTGAGCTATGATTGACATGTTTCCTCTCCCCCCCTCCCCAATGTGGCTAGCCTAAAATGGCAGTTGGGGATGGAATGTTGGGGAAGCTGGCAGTTGGAGTTGGAGGGAAAACAAGAGAGTGGAAAGGCAGGGGGAGCCTGGCTCTAGACCAGAGAGGGTCAGCCAGAGAATCCTCTGTGAGAGGAAATAATGTTTGTGAAACACTTTTAGTCCTAGGACTAAAGTGGGGAAAACCAGCACTAACTCCTACTTGGACTCAAGACATCTGGGAATTATAGAGCAGAACCACAAGTGACAAAAGGCACAGATTGGACACTTGTCAGCTTCCCTCAAGTTTTGATGGGAAATGTAGGCAGCTTGGCGGAATGTTGGACAAGTGACAGTTGAAAAGTCCATTGGACAGCAGTCAGAGAGCCAAGCTGCAAGACCAGGATGCCTACATTTCCCATCAAAACTTGAGGGAAGCTGACAAGTGTCCAATCTGTGCCTTTTGTCACTTGTGGTTCTGCTCGTAGAGGGCCAAGGAAGTGGGTAGAGAGGAGTCTCCCCTTCAGTGCCAGGAACAGAGTTATAGCTCATCACTATAATGCCTGCCCAGTATCTAGGAAGGGTTTGTCTCAGTGGAGCACCCTTAAGTCTGGAGAGGAGGGAAAGTTGTGCTGTGTTTGTGTTTGAGTATATAAAGTGTAACATCTGTGAAGCAGTGTCAACCTCTGAAAGAAGCCAGCAACCTAGTGTTACACCAAGTGTTTTCTGCCTCACACCAATGAAGTTCCTGTACAAAAACATTTCTGTTTCTTCAGTTCAAACACCTGCCTACCTGCCTTTTGACTTTAACCTTCTGTAAATAAACCTTCTGTTACCTTTTGAACCTCCCCAAGCCTTGTGTGCCAGTTTCTGCTAAAGGGAAGCGCAAACCCCTGATCTGTCCCCTACTAAGACTTGGCTGGGTAACCATTTTTAATAATCCTTAAGGGTGAGACAAGAAGGAAAGTTGAAGCTTAACATCAACCACGCTACCAGAGGCTTCCCAGCCCAGAATACAACTTCATAGGCTTAAAGAGGAGAAGATTTACCTCAGGGTAAGGGAAGGTCAGCCTAAAGCCTGAGTTGGACGTGGGTTTGTGGCACATGGCAATACATTTTTCTCATAGATATCTATAGTAAATAAAAATTGTCTCCAGATTACCAGGCAAGTCTTTCTTGCTATAAGGATAGATCTGTATGGTTCTTATTCTACCTTTAAAGAGCTTCTAGCCAGAGACACCAGTGTTCAGCCTCAATAGCACAGCCTTTCATAACGCAGGATACATCTTGGAGTAGTGCTTAGGACCCTTTCTTCCTCTCTTGCAGCTTCAGAACCACAAGAGAAACAGAGAACAGGGATGGGTAGAGTTTTCCCATTCCATTATTTTCAAATTTTTTGCTTTGCTTTATATTCTACTTCTCTTGTTTTCCAATTTAGCTGCTCAACAAAAGAGAGTCAAAAAGAGACATCTGCATGAAATTGCTGAATTAGAATTTAGCAGGAAGCTTTATATTGTCCAATTAGGATTTAATCACAACTGAGATCCAGAGGAGTTAGCCGTGTTAGTCACAACTGAGGTTTCTCATGCTAGGACTTCGTTTAAATATCATGTGAAATGGTGGTTTTATTTAATTATAACTAGTGTGATTGTCCTGACACAAGCTGGTCTATTATGGTTAGATTACATCAAACCAGAATCTGAAACCATGAGTTAAAGTTGATTTATTAACCATGGTTAATTTTTTGGTTTCATAGCATGTTTGACCGTGAACATTCTGGATTCAGCCTAGCTTGTTCTACTGAAACACAGAATGGAATACTACAGGGTCTCTTTGAGCCAAGTGGGAAGAAGAGCAGAGATGATGTCAAGAGCCATTTCCACACGTCTTACCTACCTGCGGAACATCATGTGAAAGACCCAGAAGACAGCGTCTTCTCGCGCGAAATTGCACCAGGAAGATGCTGTTATGCGGGAGTTTTGCGCAAAATCATGTATTCCTGGTCTTTCGTGTGATGTTCCGCAGGCAGGTAAGACTTGTGGAAACAGCCAAAGTCAAACACAATTCAAATTATTGCTCGTGAGCCAAATCCTGGTTGCGCAAATTAAGCATAATTAAAATAAACCATCGCATCTCATTATGTCTGAACTGAGCCATTCGACTTTCAATTAGCTTAGTAAATCTAGCCAGACATGTTACTACTATTTCATCTGTTATAGATGGAAATTGTGCTTGTCTTGTATACATTTTAATTTTGCATAGAAACGTCATAGCGTTAACCTCTTGTATTTAATTGCCTTTTAATACATTGTTAACAATGTATTTTCCTCCCCCCATGCTCAAAGATAATACACTGACATATATGTACAGGGCATATTTTATATGTCTGATCAATGGACTTTAGTCCATGGAAGCTTATTCTAGAATAAACCCTTTTTTCCCTTTAAGATGTCACAGACACTTTTTTTGTTTTAACTTGAAGCATTTCTAAAAATAATTTTAGAGTCGATGCATGCACAGTCATCTGTAGCATTCTTATCCTTCATCTCATTTGCATCCTTTCCTCGTGTAGGTTATTAATGGATATGCATTGGTAACACTGCAAAACAAGCACTCTGCATTTGATTGTATGTCTTAACCGTATTATGATTCTTCTGTGAGGGCAATTTACTAATCTGCTCAGTCTGACATAGCAGTGACATGAATGCTTTCAAAGTATCACAAACAAGTAGGGACAGGTTTCAAACAAAATATTGCCAAACAAGGACCAAACAGTCTACAGAAACCTGATAGATAATAACAATAATGCAATTTTAATGAAAGTGGCAATGCAATGAGTGCAAAAAGTGCAAGGTAAGTATTCCAATATATATACTCCAAAAATACTAGGGACTATCCATCTGCATACATGTAGCCCCAATGCATGGAATACAGTCCATACAACACATGCATAATAACATGCATGTAAATACAAAGTTCCTGACTCAGGAAGAAACTTACCAATGCTGGTTAAAATGCTGTTTGGAGAAGATGATGCAATAGAGGTATGGCTTGATAAAGCAATATACTGCGAAACGGGCTGTCTAAATTGCTAGCGCACCCGTTGCCAACAGCCCGGGAGCTTCCTTATCGACCTTCTGGCTCCTGTCAGACCCTCTTCTCCCTTCATTGGCAGGTATGCCTGCAAGAAAGAAGAAGCAACCTGTTGGAACCATACATTTTGAAAGACGAACTTTGTATTTACATGTCTGATGTCTGTCGGCCCCCCAGCCAGGTGAGTGATGGCATGGGGCAGGAGCAGGGGATCCCCTGCCCCCACTGAAGGACCTGGGATCCCTATTGCACACAGCTATCAGCCATCCAAATGTTATAATTCCCATTCTTACAATTTCCAGAGACTACATTATTTTTTTCTTAATGATAAAGGTAACAAAAGGTAAAGGTAGTCCCCTGTGCAAACACCAAGTCATTACTGACCCTTGTGGGGGGGGCGGTGTCACATCATGTTTTCTTGGCAGACTTTTTGTTACAGGGTGGCTTGCCACTGCCTTCCCCAGTCATCTACACTTTACCCCCAGGAAACTGGGCACTCATTTTACCGACCTCGGAAGGATGGGCGGCTGAGTCAACCTCGAGTCGGCTACCTGAACCCAGCTTCCTCCAGGATCGAACTCAAGTCGTGAACAAAACTTGGGCTGCAGTACTGCAGCTTACCACTCTGCACCACGAGGCTCTCTTTTCTTAATGATAATTCATTTTAATTGATGAAGGAAGCACCAAAACAAGTCATACGATGGTGAGACATTGCTTCCTTCTGCTCTTCGATATAACACTTTCTTTTGCTGACCATAGCGGAATGTGTTGTGCGTGTCTTTCTTTACTCTGGGAAACATTAGCTATGAATCAATGTGGTTTCTTGATCTACTGGGAAGCACAGAATGTCTTTGTCTCTGTATGCACAGTCCAGTCATTCAGCATAATTAGCCAAGGGTATATCATGTTTCAAAGGAACATTGATTATCAACCTAGGAGAGGGTGGATAAAGAACGGAACCCTCTCTGCCAAGATAGTTCATCTTAAGAGTACCTTTTGACTGAATTAGCTAAAAATGAGTAACACAGGTCATACTTATTAACAATTATGAATGGCCTGTAATGGAGCAGTTAATCAATGAATGTATGTACCTGGACATCAAGGAAATCTACTGCTTTAATTGGAAACTCATATCTATCTTCTATGGTTAACGAAGCACTGAAATAAATAGATCATCTGGTTCCATAGTTAAAATACTGAGGTATGGACCAGGAAAACCCCTGGTACAAATTTTACTTCTACCATGAATTTAGTAGGAGACAGGGCTCAAACTCACAGATTTAGGGGATAAAATACAGACCTACCTCATGAGGCTGTTGTAAGCATTATTGAGATAATGAGGATTGGATTTGGGAGGGGACATTTCTGATCTGAATAATTTAATTGTTTTACTTTCATTATCACATTAATTTAGTATTTATGTTGATACCTCATCATTTCCCCCTTCTTTTCCTCTCCTTCCTGCTAGACTTCCCAATATATCAATACAAGTCACCAAAGTTCTCCGATAAATACATATCTAGTCAATTTCAAATGTCCAAGTTAATATAACAATCCAACTGGTGAAAACCAATCAAATGGACGTTCATCCAGAGATGTGTCTCCAAAGTAAAGGTAAATCGAAGTATAGGTCCCACTTCGTAAATGCTTATTGTGTATTTGTCTCTTCTTTAAAAAAAATATTTTTATTGTTTTTCACATATGTATAAAAGAAATATGAGACAATTATCATTATGCTTACCTATATCCATTACCTGGTTCTTCACCTCCGGCATACAATTTAATAAAGAAGTTTCTGGTTTAAAAGGAATTGGTATCTGCAAAATAGTTTGTATTAATTTGTGTACCATTGTCCAGTATCTATGCACCTCTTTACAGGAACACCACATACAAAAGAATGCCCCTGTACATTTTTTACATTTCCTGCACTTATTTGACATATTTTTAAACATTTTGTCCAATCTATCTGGTGTTAGGTACCATCTATGAAACATCTTATATAGGTTCTCTTTAAACATAGCAGATTTAGTTATTTTAATATTTACTTTCCATATCTTATTCCACTGCGCCGTGTCAATATTGTTACCTAAATTCCATGCCCATAAAGTTTTACATTTCTCCACCCCTTCATTTTCTTTCATTTGCTTTAGGAAGATATACATTTTCTTAATCAACTTTTCATCAGAGTCACATAACAGTTTTTCAAAATCCTTTTGTTCTAGATAGGACCCCCCCCCCTTTTATCTTTGTTATATCTGGATTCAGTCTATACTCTTACCAGTCCAAATTAATATCTTGATTTAGCCATTCTTCTTTTGTTTTTAATATTCCTTTATCATCTAACAATTCTTTATATCTAATAATCTTATTTGCAGAGTATACATTTGGTTGTACATATACAAATATATTTTGTACATTGTATATTTCTCTTCACAGGTGATGCCAACAGAGTCAGGATGTTCAAAAGACGCTACCCCGCCTGCCCAACATACAGTGGCTGCCACTTTCATGATGTTACACTGCTCCAAGGTGCTTTGAAAATTTCAACTTGATATTTAGACTTGTGAATTTGTATTTATTGTATAATATTTATTGTTAAACATATTGGTAGATGTTTCAACCACCCCTGAGGAGGTCTTTGTGATGAAACATCAGGTTTCCTTGCTGGCCCTGTATGCTGGGTGGGTGGGCAGCATCTTTTGAACATCCTGACTCTGTTGTCGTTCTAGGAAGTGATGTCATCATACTATGCACAGGCCTGCTCCCACATGCCTGTGGCCAGCGTGATGATGTCACTTCAGGAAGTCACTTCAGGAGGAGCAGGAAGGCAAACTGTGTTGCCACCAACTCAGTTCTTATCCCCGTGGAGTGCTCCTGTGCGGGGATAGAAAGTAAGTCGTCGGCAACACAGTTTGCATTTTATATTTTAGGATTAGGTTCCCAGGTCCCTATCCTCTCCTGGAGGGAAGCAGGAGACCTGGGACTTACCTTTGGAGGTGTCCTCACATGCAGTTCTAGGAAGTGATGTCATCACACTACGCACAGGCCTGCTCCCACATGGAAGCATACCTGTGCCCAGTGTGATGATAGCACTTCAGGAAGTGACGTCACACCCCCTGGGAATGCACACACTGTGCATGTTCCCGGGCTGCCTGCTGGTGGCAGGTGATCTCCAGGCAGCCCAAAAACTCCTGCCAGTTGCCAGCAACTGGCAGGCAAACAGGTAAACCACTAGGAGATTGATTGCTACTATCTACTAGTGGGCATCTGGGATACCTAACTGTATGCTAAAGTCTGCATGTGAGCAACACCTAACAGTGCCCAGCTGAATGGCTGCTGCAAGCGTTTGTGCATTAGCTGTTTATAGACCGTATAGGCTGCTGTTCTGTTGAAAAGATGCCATTTAAAGTACAAATCAAAAGAAAAAGAGAAAAAGATTGCTTCTTAACAGTTTTCTTAAGAATTTTAAAATCGTTACAGAAATACATAAAATTCCATGGTGATGTATAGAACTCCATTGCTGGATCCTGCTGTGAAGTATTTCCTCTGCATATGCCTATACTAAAGCAACATGAAATATTTAACAATCTTCCCATTCCTCTCCAGCAGACCAAAGATTGTGCTCAGTTGTGTGTGTGTGTGTTTTTAAACAGCTTGAATTGGAATACATTGTTATTGCAAATAAGTGTACTCATTTAGAAGCAGATCCTATACAAATCTCTACAAGTCCATCCACCTGAAACGATTTGCTTGAAGATCCTATACAAATCACTGTCCTTTAACAAAGCTCTGGCATGAAACTTAATTTATTCTGGACTGCATCTAAGAGCTTAGCAGGAAAGCTCAAACTGGCAGTCTGAGTACCTTTACATAGTGCGGGGGATATGGGGGGTGGGGATGGAAGAGAAAATATCCATTACTTATGCAGACTACAAGTGTTGCTATTAAGATCAGACTTGCTGCCTGCTTTCATCTTGCCATGAAGAAGTCCGAGTTTGCACACTTGGTGATTAAGCTTTAATTCCAGTGAAAAGGCTGCAACATCACTCCTAAGCTACCCATGCAATGATTTTCTCATATACTATTTAAAAATTCAAAATTTACTCCACCGTTTGCCAGCCTAAGTGAGACAGATCTGATCAGCATTTTAGTACATGTATTGTATTCTAATGTCTCCATTGTTATTTGGTTCCAATCAAGAAGAGTCTTTTCCCCTTGCACAGAATAGTAAACGGAATGGAGCTGGCCCAATAAGAGCGGATGTTGTTAGAATGACGCAGTGGGTGGAGCCCTCCAGCAGTATGGGAGGCGTAATCCTTCAGGCTTCTGGGAAGTGTGGGTGAATAGCACTATATTTGTACATTTTTCAGCTATGCACCACTCCTCTGTTAATAGCTTTTGTCTTTTTCACTCAATTAGTCCTCTTCTGGGAAAAGAGATTCCAATCAGGTGGGAAAGTCATGTGTGATTGGCCCGCTCTTAAATAGATTACTTAATTCACCCACTCTTCAGGGATGTCTTATCTGTCTATCTGTCTATCTGTCTATCTGTCTTGGGTGGAGTGGGTGGAGTGGGTGGTGGCCATAGTTTGATCATATTCTGGTGACAGCACTTATGGGGGGCAGATGACTTTGTCATCCCCCTGGTGGGAGACCAGTAGGGAGTCACCTAAGCAATCAGAAAGTTAAAGACTGGCCTCAACCATATGCCTGGTGGAACAATCCGTCTTACAGGCCTGCCGAAAGGACATAAGTTCTTGGTGGGCCTGGGTGTCCTCCAACAGAGAGTTCCACCAGGTTGGGGCCAGGACTGAAAAAGCCCTGGCCCTGGTCGAGGCCAGCCGAGCCTCCCTGGGGCTGGGGACCACCAGTAAGTTCTTATTTGCAGATCTTAATGCTCTCCAGGGTACATATGGGGAGAGACGGTCCCACAGGTACAATGGTCCCAGTCCTTTTAAGGCTTTAAAGGTTAAAACCAAAACCTTGAACCTAATCCGGAACTCCATGGGGAGCTAGTGCAGCTACTGCAAGATGGGAGTAATATGTGCCCTGTATGGTGTGCCCATCAGGACACAGGCAGCAGCATTCTGGACCCGCTGTAATTTCCAGGTTAAGCCCAAGGGAAGCCCTGCATAGAGTGAGTTACAGTAGTCTATTCTGGAGGTGACGGTTGCATGGATCACTGTAGTTAGGTCGTGGGTTGACTGATAGGGAACAAGCTGCCTGACTTGTCCAAGATGGAAAAATGCAGTCTGGGCAACTGCCGTGACCTGGCCCTCCATCGATAAGGAGGAATCCAGTATCACTCCAAGCCTCTGGACCAATGAGACAGGCACTAACGGCGCCCTATCAAAGGTCAGGAGCTGGATTCCGAGATCTGGCAATCCCTGGCTCAAGTACAGGACCTCTGTCTTTACCGTGTTCAGCTTCAGCCAGCTCTGCTTTATCCATCCAGCCACCGCCTCCAAGGCTCTCATTAGGACATCAGAGGCAGAGTCAGGCCGGCCGCCCATACAACTGGGTTTCATCCACATACTGGTGACAACCCAGTCCGAAACTTCGCACCAGCTGGGCAAGGGTGCAGGTTGAATAGCAAGGGGGAGAGTATTGCCCCTTGTGGGATGCCACATTTCAAAGGCTGGCATGTGGATAAGCTCTCCCCAAGCGCCACCCTCTGTCCCCGACTGTGAAGAAAAGAGACAAGCCACTGCAAGGCAGTCTCTCGGATCCCCACCTTGGTGAGGCGGTGGGTCAACAGTTCATAGTCGACTGTGTCAAATGCTGCTGAAAGGTCCAACAAAATCAGCAGTACCGACTTGCCTCGGTCCAGATGTTTGCAAAGCTTGTCCATGAGGGCAACCAGTACTGTCTCCATCCCCTGTCCTGGATGGAAGCCGGACTGGAATGGGTCCAGGACAGAAAAATCTTTCAGGAAGAACTGCAGCTGTTCTGCCACTTAATATCATTTCTCTGATGTTCAATTGTTGCCCCTATATATTTTGCCACAGAAAAGTAACGGAATCACTTGTATCCGATAATAACCATGTCACCTGCACTCTCATATTAGTTCTGTATTTTTAAGAAACGGGTACTGGACCAACTGGAAAGTGTTCTCATGCTGCTGGACATGGATGCATGCAAAGGAGGCTTAAGAATCTGAACTCTATTTCGGGACCAGGAATGTATTTCCACCCAAGTCCAATTGTACAGTGACTTTTTAATCCCCCTTTCCAGTTGGTTGTAGCTTGGCTTGGTTGTGCGAGTCATATAGACTTGTTATTCAATATGCTGTTGCTTGTCTTGCAGCAACCTGCTCTTGGAGCATTACATATTATGTTCAGGAGTACCATGTAGGAGTACTGTGCATGTAAGGGGTGAATGTGGAGAGGCAGTTCTGCCTCTGGGAAGGGATTTGGGTTCTCTGGATTTCTGCTACCACTAATACTATCTTTGTAAACCATTTTGTCTGTTGGTTGCTAATGGTTTGTTTATGCTGTTTCAGACCACAATGGTTTGGGCTGTTGGTTGCTAACTGATTTTTTAAAAACTTTTTTTACACAAAGCTGTTTGTGTCCCATTTGCAATACAAGGGCCGTTTCCACACGCCTTACCTTCCATTGGAATGACCGGGAACATCATGCAAAAAACGTGGAAGGTCGCATTTTCTCGTGTGAGATTTGTGCGACATCACACAAATCTCGCACGAGAAAACGTGATCTTCCGTGGGTTTTGCATGATGTTCTGGGTCGTTCCAAGGGAAAGTAAGCCATGTGGAAACAGCCAAGGTTAAGTCTTTAAAACACTCAGAAAACACACACACAATAGCAACATCCTTTCCCCCCATTCTTCAAGTGTTCTGTACATCTCTACTTCATTTCAGAGAACTGTCTGTGGTGCTTCTGAAAAGACTGCCTTTTGTTTTTCCTGCACATTTTCAGTGTGCTCTTTTCCATTTTTTCACAAAAGTTGGAAACTTTAAAAACAAATGGTGCTTATAATCAGTAATTTGAAATGGCTACAATGCTTCACATACTGTTCATAAGCGGATGTAAATACTGTTTGAAACGGCCATCTTCGCATGGATTTGGGGCAGCAGTGGCTAAAAACTAGGTTAAAAAGTAAATATGAAAGGGCTCTATGATTCAGTGGGCCATTTTTCACAGTATACGAAGCAGCAAAAAAAAAAGTAAGCACGCTATTGCATTTGCACTTTGGCTTTCCTCTGGCTTTTTTAATATGTGAAAAAGAAGCTTGAAATGAGAAGTTATCGTTTTAGAAGGTCAGTTCCTCAGCAAGTTCAAAAGGCTGGCTCTTCAGTTTTATGTTCTAAATGAAACACCAAAATAAGCATCGTCGGTGTTTGATAGCATGGTCAGTGGTTATTTGTTAAATCACAGAGCATCTACAGCGTTTTCCCCCACATTCATCCAACAAAACAATGAGCAGAGACGGACAGGAGGCCCAATGTGTTATTTCCTAGTGCTGGAAGGGAACACTGGCAGGGACTCTGGAGGATGTGTTCAAAATGACTTGGACTCTGTATCCTCTCCTTCCTTCACTCTCTACAAGAGTTGGAATGGTTGGCTGATGTGGTGCCATCTATAGAACCAGTATATATGCCAATAAAGGCTAAGTTCTTTTTTTATAGAACCAGTAAGTGGGGCGGGATGACCTGCATGAACACCCTTGCTGGTGCTGAAGCATGCCCCTCTCTGTTCACAGGCCTCATATAGCTGGAAGATACACTAAGGGTCATCTAATTCAACTCCCTGCACAATTTTTTTATATATATATTTTTGTTTTAATTTCTAACATAGAAAACTACAAAAAACTACAAAAATATAAAGGAAAAAAGGGGACTGGGGAAAAAGGGAAGAGCAACATATAAACAGAAAACACACACTACATCTACATGTCTTGTATTCCCTTCATACTGCAATTTTTCTTTAAAGTTAACTTTCTGATATGCTATCGGATTGGTAGATCTTATAAAATACAGACTACATTCAGGATCAGATCTCCCCCCCCCCCCCGCGCGTCTCGGTCTCAGTTCTCTCTGCGCAGCTGCACAATTTTATTTATTTATTTATTTTATGTCATTTATGGTCCACCACCCCCATTCTGCAGTCACTCCATTGGCTACCTATCAGTTAATGTGCTCAGTTCAAAGTATTGGTTATCACATACAAAGGTCTTCATGGCCTTGGTCCGGCATACCCACGGGACCACCTCCCTCCCTATGTTCCTCCATGGCAACTTTGATCCTCTGAACAGGGTCTCATGCAGATCCTTTTTTTCATAGTTGAATGTCAAGTTTAGTGGATGACTCGAGACTAGAGATGGGCACGAACAGAAAAAAACCCAAACATGATGTTTGTTGTTCATTGCCATCCATGAACAGGGACTCACGAACAACCACGAACATGGCCCTGTTCATGAACATGTTTGTGGTTGGCTGTTTGTGGGGGCCAGCAGGCTCTCCTACAGCCATCATCCAAGTCAAGATCCCTACTGCACCACTCCAGAAGCCTGAGCTGAGCAGGCACCAGGAAAGGTACCAATAATAAATAATAGCTTGGCCCCAGAGCCTGGCAGCAGCCCTGGATCTTGAAGGGGTAGATCCCTACCGCACCACTCCCAGAAACCTTACCTGAGCAGGCAGCAGGAAAGGTACCAATAATAAAGAATAGCTTGGCCCCGAGCCTTGCAGCAGCCCTGGAACTTGAAGGGGTAGATCCCTATCCCACCACACACAAAGAAAATTCAAGTTCCAATGCACTCTCCATGTCTATCAAAATGTCAACAGCAGCTGTCTCTCTCCCTCTCCACTGTCTGCAAAGACTAGCCAGAGCTGGGAGCCCCCCCCCCCCCCGCCATGGTCTTTGCTTTCTTGTAACAAATTTGGAGCTCCACACTTGAAAAGAAGACCTGCCTATCAAGCTAAATGGGGCTTAGATTGGGGTTTCCAGGGCAACAGCAAGAGTTCTGACAGAGTTCAGACAATCCCTGCCTATGTTGCCAAGGGAATTGATTGCAGATGCCAGACTGTCTGGCTTGACAAACAGCAATGAATGAGGCTTGAAACGACCACCTGTTAGTTTAGAATGGGGCCTCAGGAACAGCTTGTTCACAAACAGCAGATTGGGCTGTTCGTGGCTTTTTTTTGTTCGTATTGCTGTTCGTGCCCATCTCTAGTTCAAAGTATTAGTTATCACATACAAAGGTCTTCACGGCCTTGGTCCGGCTTACCTACGGGACCACCTCCCTCCCTATGTTCCTCCATGGCAACTTCGCTCCTCTGAACAGGGTCTCCTGCAGATCATTTTTTTCACAGTTGAACGTCAGGCTTCGTGGATGACTTGAGACTGGTTGCCATAGGTTTATATATATCCTGAGGAAGAGTTTATCAAAGTTGATTTGTGGTTTTGGTAAAAGGGAAAAAAGGATTATATAAAAAGGAGTTTTATTCTGATAACAATAGAACAAATTCATTGTTCAGATATGATTTATCATGGCTGTGCAATATGTTTTAACATCCATTCATTTATGGATTAAGGAGTTCTTTACTCAGGATTTCCACATTATATCTACTTTTCAAATCAGAAACCGCTGGTACTTTTGTGCCTTTGTTGTTGTAGAGGTTTGTCCAGCCCTTCTCCCCTTTCTTTAGATACTATAGAGACTTCCATGTAGTTAGTTCCTAAGGAATGCAACCAAATGGAAGAGGTAACATGTGACCTGATTCTTCAGGAGCCATAGTGACATGCACTACTTCATCAGGAGGAATTTGTAAAAACACAGTGGGTGAAGGATGAGCCTTCGTGTGAATCACTGCCAAGAAATTATGCTTGTCCAGCACAGGTGTGCCAAATACAGTGGGGAACAGGGGGACACTGTGAGGAACAGGGGGACAATATGTGGGGAGGGTTTAGAGTTTTTTAATTGGGCCAAAGAATGAATCCAAAGGCACAGGGGCATCTATTTTCACATCCTCTGAATCCACCACCACCAAAAATTAATACGAAAACATACTACCATTTCCTTTCTCTTGGAACTATTTACATATTCTTTAGCCCCATTCTACACAGCAGTAGCCTTCAGTTCACTGGGAGCAAATTGTTGGAATATAGGCTCCAAGGTCTGACATTCAGTCATTATGGGGTTTATGTGTTTA
Organism: Eublepharis macularius; assembly: GCF_028583425.1. Taxonomy (NCBI): domain Eukaryota; kingdom Metazoa; phylum Chordata; class Lepidosauria; order Squamata; family Eublepharidae; genus Eublepharis; species Eublepharis macularius. Next base: position 17,958,819 of record NC_072793.1, on the reverse strand, counting down.
CCCAATGTGTTATTTTTTTGTATTGACCTGGAAGGGAAACCTGGCACAGAGCCAATAGCCTTATCTATCTCAAAGCCCGGGAAACTACTAATGGTCAATTGGCCAGGTGATTTCCTCTCTCTGGGATCAAGAAGAAGGAGATACTCCATTACTGGTGTGGTCTAAGTTTGTACTCCATAGTGTCAAGATGTAACTGATAGGTTTCTTTGTTTTGTAGGAACCCCTTTTCCTTTAGAAGTAAACTTTCTTAAAAGCAAACAAAGCATCTGACTCACTGTTGTTTCAAGATCCGTTGCAACTCTGGATTTAAACTATTTTAACCCCTTTTCCCAACACAAATATCTTCAGTTGAAATACTACAATAGACAACAAGAAAATTCTGCTCTGCCATTATTCATAACATAACCCAATCTTCTTCGTTTTGGATTTTACCAGGATGCTGATATTCTATGCCTCACCACAATTACAAAAAGAATCTGCTTATGCCTAATGGGAATATCTCTGAATAAACAAGAAAAGAAACAAACTCCTCCAACTGGGATTTATCCATGAGAAATAAAGCAGAGAAAGCATGTGGGTAGCACCAGCTGGATGTCTGAAGACCTTCAGGCTTTCTCTGCCTCTGCTTATATGACATAACAAGAGGGTTGCCGTGCAGGAGTGGGGATTCTCAACAAAACGAAATAAAACAAAAACAGTCAAGAAACCAAGCTTTTTGCCGTGAGGATTTAGTAATCCAGAAAAGCTTAAACATAGCACTATGGATTACATGTGAGGAGGGCTTAAAACATCAAAAGGAATAACAGTTTCTTCAGAGTGCCTTTCGCCCCTTTCTGTAAAAGGAAATTGTTCAGAGATCCAGCAAGTTGCATTTAAAAGGTAAAGGTATGTGCAAGCACCGAGTCATTACTGACCCATGGGGGGACATCGCACCACGACCTTTTCTTGGTAGACTTTTTACGGGGTGGTTTGCCATTGCCTTTCCCAGTCATCTACACTTTACCCCCAGGAAACTGGGTACTCATTTTACCGACCTCAGAAGGATGGAAGGCTGAGTCAGCCTTGAGCCGGCTATCTGAACCTGGCTTCTGCCAGGATCGAACTCAGGTCATGAGCAGAGCTTGGGCTGCAGTACTGCCACTTACCACTCTGCGCCACGGGGCTAGATTAAAAGGAGGAGAGAACTTCAGGTATTACTGTCTGGTTATGGGACTATATGGAGTCAAACTAGGAAGGAGGGAATGCTTTTCACCGCCTCTCCTTAAGATCTGTGCCTTCAACACATTCTCCTCAGCTATTTATTTCATTGGCATCCAATCTTTTGACACTTCCAGATTCTCTTCTTGCTTCTTCTCTGCTTGCTTGCTGCTCTTACTATAATCTCAAAGTATTCCCTTTAGGATTGCCTACTGGAGTTTAACACTTACCTACTGGAGGCAGGAGATCTCCCACGCCCAGCTCACACTGCTTTCTGCCACTGCAGAGGCTGGCAGGAAAAAAAATAAAGTAAAACATCACCTCCAGGGAAAATCATAGCATTTCCAGCAATTCCCAGAGCAATATGACATCACTTACGTGTTTTCAGAGAAGTTGCACTTCTGTCCTCCTCTGTGTCCCTTGCTTATAACCTATTCTTTTATTTCCCCCATCTAAACTTCCTGTACTATAACATCATATATGGAGCTGAAGTGTGGGGTTGGAAGGAAGATATTCTGACCAGTCTTGAGGTAATCCAAAACCAATTCTTGAGACGGATTTTGGCTTTACCCAAAGGCGCTCCTGCTGCCCTGATGAGGGCCAAAACAGGACTCCCCTCCCTTAGGGCGCAGGTACACCTTGCAGTTTTAAAATACTGGAAAAGGATCAAATTCTCCAGTTCTGACTCCTTAAGCTGCCGATCAGTAAATTACTTACTATCCAAAGATCCCACATGCCCTGGCTTTCTATCCACCATTTGCTAAAGGTATACCATTCCAGATGACCTGTTAGGGGTCTTAGCCAACAACCTCCCACTTAAGGAGTGGATCTACAAGTCAGATGCAGTGATGGGTCAGCTATCAATACTAAAATCTAAGGCAGCTCCTTGGTATAAACTAATCAAATTTGACCACTTAAGATCTCCCTACCTAGCCAGTATTTCTCATTACAACCTCAGAGTGTCTTTCACTGCTCTGCGCTTTCAGATGATGCAGACAGCTTTTTGGCAGGGCGTTATTCTCACACCCCTATGGAACATCGCACCTGCATTTGTGGATTACCTACAGTGGAGAACCTTTCCCACTACCTACTTTATTGTCCATTATATAGTGTACCCAGAGCTAAATTTTTGGCTAGAATCCTATCAGTGACAAACACATACTCTGAAATCGAGAAGATTGTGTTTTTGTTATCTGACACTAATAATCATGTGTCCTATAGAGTCTCTCAGTTTGCACTCGCAGCCAAAAAGATAAGATCTAAGGTGGTACGGAATGAGGCTGTTTCGTGATTCCTGGGATAGTTTGGCATACTGTATTGTTTTGATTAATTTTAATTAACCTTTACAAACTGCGATAAGGGATTTAACTGTTTATTAGTTGATGTCTGGTAAATTGTGACGGCCTATGGCTATAGACAATAAACTCTTTGGACTTTAATTTTTAATTCTTACAAAGGTGGAAGTGCTCAAATGTGATAAATATTCTACAAAAATACACTACAATAAATATACAGCTAATAAACCTTCATAAATAATCCTAAATATTCATCAAGCGTCCAATCCTTCCAGTCCACTTTGAAAAACCAGAGTTGTAAACTGTATATTCTTAGTTCTTGTTCTGTTTCAAAGCTGTTAATATCTGTGTGGAGCTTGAAAACTATAAATATCTGTGTGGAGTATGTTCATTTTTTAAAAAAAAAAAAATTATTGGTGAGTACATAATTAATACAAACATTTCCCCTCTTACCTAATTTATATCGACCCCACCCTTTCCCTCCCCCCTCCTTATTGACTTCCAACAGCTTTCCAACCCTTAACCTATCTTATTACTTAATTTATTTTCAACTATATTCTTCTAAATCATATATATATTATAACTCTTACTCTAAGCGTATTCAGATTCTTTTATATACACTATATCAAATCCACTTATATATCCATTCTCTATGTCACTATTTAAACTGTATATTTTTAATAAAGTCTTCTTAATACTAATACTAGCTTAGGTTAATTAATAGCTAAATTTTCCCATTGATGGTAAAGTTACTTCTCTCTTCTATTTATAAAATCACAAATTAATAGTTCTCAAACTGCCACAGTCCTCCCTTCACATCCCATTTTTTTTCTAAATATTGTTTCAATTTCCCCCAATCTGCAATAAATTCTCCTGGATCAAGATCTTTCAGTTTTCTTGTCATTTTGTCCATTTCTGCCATGTACAGCAATTTGTAAATCCAATCTTCTGTAGTTGGTATTTCTTGCACTTTCCATTTCTGCGCCTGGTGGAACGCTCTGTCAATGGAAACCCGGGCCTAGCAGGACATATTATCGTTCCGCCGGGCCTGTAAGACAGAGCTGTTCTGCCAGGCGTTTGGTGATTGAAGAGGGCGGTGCCATGTTGGCCTCCCACCTTTGGGGTGGGGGAGGGTTCTCCCCACCACTGCACTTTGTTAATTTGTTTTATTGTTTGTATATTGATTTTAGTTCTTGTTTTTATCGATTTTAACTGATCACCACCCAGAGCCCCTGGGGATGGGCGGTATATAAATTGAAATATAAATAAATAAATAAATAAATAAAATATAAGAGTCTTGCTGCTGTAATCATGTAAAATAACAATGTTCTGTACTGCATTGGAACATCTTCCATTTCCAAGTTCAGTAGCAACAATTCTGGGTTCTTATTTATTTGGGTTTGCAAAACCTCATTAATTACTTCAATTATATCTCCCCAGTATTGCTTAGCTACCTCACAAGTCCACCACATATGATATAATGATCCTTCATGCTTTTTACATTTCCAGCATCTGTCTGACATATTAGCATTTCCTAGTGCAATTTTCTTTGGTGTTAAATACCACCTATACATCATTTTATATACATTCTCTTTAATATTAGTACAAGTTGAAATCTTCAGTGTATTTTTCCTGTGTGGAGTATCTTCAGATGACAGAATTGCCTAGTGGTTACACCTGAAACTCTCCAAGATTGGGCTATGAGAACCTGTATGATCTTGTTCTTTGTTCTGTTTCAGAGCTGTTGATATTTGATTGAAGTCTCAGAACTGTTCACATCCGTATGGAATATCTTCACACAACATTGCCCAGTGGTTATAGCTGAGAGCATCCAGAAATGGACTGTAAGAGCCTATAAATAATAATTTCTAGGATATATCGGAGCCAACTGAGGCCCAAAACAAATTTCCCTATAAACCCAAGCGAATCGAACTGAGCACCTCATAACATTGTCTACTTAGTGCTATTTATGTTATGTTTGTTTCAGAAAACACACACAACAGTTGACTTCTGGGGTTATTCAGGGTTTTGTGTCTTGCTGTAACCCAATCGGATGCATAAATCTTTAATTGTTGCTGGTTTTCTCTAAATGCTTAATGATGACACGATGTTCAAATGGCTGCCGGTCTGGATGTATTAGCAAATGTGGCAAGGTTACAGAGTTGCTTTGCTGTAAATAAACCAAAGGCTGGGTAGAAATCCATGTGGGGTTTTCTGTAATAATTCCATATTTAGGGCTTTCAGATTGACACTATGTAGGACTGTGTGTGTTTGCGTGTAAAATTATGTAACGGTTATTCCCTTACATCTGGTAAGGTAGGTGACCTTACATGGTAACCTACCTTACATGGTAGGTGGTCAGGATGGAAGGAGACATAATTTTCAAAGATGAGGTGGCGTGTGGGAGAGAAATGAGATCATTTGAAATAAATTGCTTTTTAATTAAACCTTAAATTATTTATCAGCAAATGGTAAAATGCCTCAACACATTGTACTGGATGATTTACAGTCCAATTCTGAAGGCCAAGACTCTGAGCCATGTGCCAGAACAGGCCTGTAATGGAGTTTACCTACCTTCTGAACAAAGGAAGCAAGTAGGTCATATTAAATACAGGGACTCACTCTGAAGTGACTTTGGGAGCCTGTATTTAGGAGAAGGGGTTACCTGAATATTGTAGAGAATAGTATAAAAGATTTTGGGTTCTTCTGATATGGAAGGCCCAGATTTGCTATCACATCGCCCGACAGTGAGATCCTTATGCTATACAATTAAAGAACTTGCATTTTGGTTTTCTCTGGCTCCTCTGTGCACTTTCACAAACCTACTTTCAGGGCTTTTTTTCTGGAAAAAGAGGTGGTGGAACTCTCAAGAGGGAAATGAGGAAGAAACAGACAGAAGAAAAGTGTGGCTGCTTTCAAATGCCCCGCTTCTTTTTTCAGCTGAAGAGGAAGAGGGGGTCCCTCCTCCCTCTACCTTCAGCTGAAAAAGCTGCTGGCATTTTAAAACAGCTTTTTTCAGCTGATGGGAGCAGGTGACAATGCCAGCTCCCCCTTCATGAGGCCGGGATCAGGTGTGGAGCAGGTGGTAGTGCTCACCCCCCCCCCCTTCACGCTGCTGGAATCAGGTGTAGAGCAGGTTGCAATACCTGCCCCCCTTTCACCTGGCCATTGTTCTTAATTTCACCCAGCCGGGATCAGTTATGTAGGAGGAGTCAATGCCTGCTTGCCCACCCTCCCCTTTCTGAAGCCCATTGTATTTTTCCCACAATAGGCTTTGTTGCTAGTGTGTATACAGAGAGAGAGAGAGAGAGAGAGAGAGAGAGAGAGAGAGAGAGAGAGAGAGTAACAAAGCCCATTGTGGGGGAAAATACAATGGGATCTAGAAAGGGGAGGGTGGGCAAGCAGGCATTGACTCCTCCTATGTCATTGATCCCGGCTGGGTGAAGGGAGTGGGCATTGCCTCCTGCACTGCATCTGATTCTGTCTAGGTAAAGGGGGGCATTGCTGCTTGCTCCACGCCTGATCCCAGCTGGGTGAAGTTGGCGGGTAGGCATTGCCACCTGCTCCACTCCTGATCCCAGCTGGGTGAAGGGGGTGCTGGCATTGCCACCTGCTCGGTGTCTGATCCCAGCTAGGTGAAGGCAGTGGGTGGGCATTGCTGCCTGCTCCACACCTGGTCCTGGCCTGGGCTTCCTGCCGTGGTATGCTCTCAGAGGAATGAGCTGCCTCTTCTGGGCTTCCTTCCATGGCAGCACCCTCTGAAGGTGAATCAGGGTAGGAAGTGAGTTGTCTGGAACACGGTTAGCCTTTTGTATAGTAAGATTATAATATATTTTCTCTTTTTTATAATATATTTTTATTTTTTAATATTTCATTTGAAAAAAAATAAAGAAAAGTTTATTTCTTTTTAATAACATATTTTATTTGAAAAATAAATAATGAGAACAATAATATAATATTGAAAAAGAAAATCATATAACAGTTAGATGAATCAAAAATAACTATAAGTAACAGAATGTATAAACTTCAAAATATTTCTTCCTCCATCTTCTTGCTCACTTACTTATATTAAAATGCATTATGTGCAACATTTTATATTACAAATTTAATAAGTAGTCCATTTTATTCATCATTGTTCTTAATTTTTCTGTTTTCAGTTACATAATCAAAATACTTTCCATATTTTTCTGAAATTCTAGGATTGGTCTATTGTGTATCTCAGATGTTAATTTTACCATTGACGCATATTCATATAATTTATTCAGCCATTCTGTCAAATCTAGACAGATTTCTGTCTTCCATTTAGTTGTATATACTACTCTTGCTGCTACCACCATATATTTAAAAAGTTTTCTAGGTGTTTTTATATTACTTGGTAAAATATTTAATAATGTATTTTTGAGGTCCGATACAAAGCAACTGTCTGAGGTCTGAAGCTCTGCCCCCGGACTTAACAGGAGAAGGGGAGGGGAGACAGCCAGATGACCACCATGTGGCTGCCAAGACAGACACCAAGACCCTGCCACATCCAGCAATAGAGGATAGGGAAGAAACACCCAAGCCCCAGAGAGTCAGGCGAGCAGGTGGAAGCCAGCTAGTCCCACCCTCCGGTGGGAGGCCAGGTGGCCAGGCAGGGAGAGTAAGGAACCCCCCCCCAGGAGGGGAGTAGACCTGAGGGAGGAGGCGCAGGAACCAAGGGCAGTCAGACAGCAGCCTTACCAGCCAGAGAGGAGAGGCAACCAAATCAGCACAGAGCCATGCCCCAGCCTACAGGCCAGCTAGAAGGCAGTAGCCTGGTCCAGGCAAAGCTGGGAGCAAAACAACCCCAGGTTCCTGCCTGAGGCAATCTGCAGGAAAAACTTGGCAGCCAGCCAAGGAAGCACAGGTGTGCCTGGCCCAAGCAGCCAACAGAGCAAACCCAGGTGCGACTGCCTGAGTTAGCCAGGGGTGTGGCTAGAGTGCGGGAGGGGGGCATGGCTGGCAGGTGGAGAAGGGAATGGTGAAAGGATAAAAGGGAAGTCCACCCACAGGGCATGGTGGGTTGTGTAGGAGTGGAGGAGAGAGAATGAGAATGAGAATGAGAATGAGAATGAGAATGAGAATGAGAATGAGAATGAGAATGAGAATGAGAATGAGAATGAGAATGAGAATGAGAATGAGAATGAGAATGAGAATGAGAGAGCAGCAGAGAGGAGGTGGAGGAAAGAAGATGGACAGGATGAGAAGGAGTCAGACCGACAACTGGATAGAGACAGCTGTTGTGGAAGGCAGCCAGGACTCTGTCAGGTTGAAGGGATCTGTGGGTGGACTGAGAGGGCATGAGGGTGAGGTATACCCCCCCTTCCACCAAATGGGATCCCACATATTCCCTGAAGGTCCTGTAAGGCTGAAATCAGGCAGGCCGGCGTCTCACAGGGTGATGCGCATGACAGGACCTGACAGCAGCTCTACAATATCTTTTGCCTCTCTTCATATATTTTTATCCAGTATTTCCTCACTGTCTTGCATGTCCACCACATATGATAAAATGTTGCATCTATATGTTGAAATTTCCAACACTTTCCATTGTAATGCTTATTAGCTTTTGCAATGTCTTTCGGAGTAATATACCATCTAAGAACATCATATACTAATTCTGCCTTAATATTTAATACTCTGTAAATCTAATTTCATTAGTCTATAAATTTTACTTGTGGTTCATAGATAAATTTTCTTCAAAATTTTGCATCTATTATACCTTATAGTTTTCACTTGTTCTGAATCTGATTCTATATCGGATTGTAATAAAATAGTTTTTAAAATAGTTTTCTAAATAGTTTTTTTTTTTGAGGAAAAACTATTATTTGGAGTAGTAAACGGCTCATAAAGGAGCCCTTAGCATGCCTTCTAAATTTACATCATCTCGATAGATTTAAAATATTATGACAATTTGTCTAGCAACCTTCGCTCCTTTAGATTAATGCTTTTATTTTACTCCCCAAAACTCCCATCCTTAATTATGTCAAATAGGGAGTGGTTTTGCGGTCGTAGTGTTTTTCCTCAATGCACCCTCAAAACTAGTGTATTTACCCCTTTTTCCCTCTCCACGTTCTCTTTGAAACTCCCCTCAGAAGAATTTAAACCATATAAAAATGACAGCAGCAGACCTCTAAAAGTTAGGAGGCAGGCCTCCAAAGCTCTGGAGATTCCACTGATAGACGTAACTATCTATTTCGCAAGAGACCAGAAAAGTGCTTGAACCACAAAGGGAGAAGAAAACCCAAAATTGCACTTCAGTATTCTCAAAGGGAAATGATCTTGATGTTATTGACAAAAGTTTCTTAAACCCATTTGAGGCCCTCCCTCTAAAACAAACTGACATCATTAAGAGATTTGTACAGTTACGAGATCAGCTAACTAAAGTTCAACAGAGGGATGCAATTAAACCTGATAATAATGACAAGAATAAGACTATAGAACATACTCTATCATAATAATACAACCCCCCCCCAAATTTGGAGAGATAAGTAAACAACCTATGAGGATATCAGAAAAAACGGGATACCACACCACCTTCGCAAAGCCATGAAAAGGCTTATTCCCTTCCTTGTAAAGAAACTCTCCTGTGACGTTTCAGCATCTGATTCTTCAGTTGCAATCCCTCTTGAACCCAAAATTCAAATATACTCTATAAATTCAAACGTTGCTTTCTCAGCCAACCAAATTGAAAATGCCACTCCTGATAGCCAATGACAATACTTCTGTAGCAATATTAAAATATTACTTTGGAATGTGGATGACTGGAAAACTAAATGCTTCTTTCCAGAAGCCAGCTCGTTCTTATCTACTTTTGATACCATTTTAATACAAGAGACTTGGCTATGCAACCCCATATCTTTTCCAGGATGTGCAAAATGAAACTCCTGAGCCAAAGATTTACCGAGAAATCACTATTTTAAATCATTGCATTGATTATCTGGAACAGTAACATGAATCCTGCAATAACAAAAAAACCTCCCTGAAAAAATTCATCTCCCCCCCCAACTACCAGTGTTTACCATCCAGGCAGCATTGTTGAGCACATGTTTTTCTCTGTATTGATTTCCTGGAAATGGCATCTCTCCCTTCCAATCAGACCCTTACAAGGAAGGACAAGAACACTTCCAGCCAATCTAAGCTGCAGAGAGCTGCCATTCTCTTTCACCCCCTTCACCCCTCTTTGTGAGCTGGAGAGAGTTCTTTTCTTTCTTGTAAAAGTAGAAAAGCTTGCTTAGGGTTCTGTAGAATTCAAGCACTTTGCCCAATTTACCTGAAACTTGGGGTTCTTTGAAGGATAGGTACAAGATACTCCGCTGCAATTTTGGTGATATTTGGTTGAACAGCAATGACTCCATCCCTCCTAAAGTCCCCATCCTACTATATAAAAGGCAAAGTGTATTCAAGACAACTCACTTCTTACCCTGGTGCGCCACCAGAGGGTGCTGCTGTGGAGAGAAGCCCAGATGAGGCAGCCAGACCTCCAGAGGACACGCCACAGTGGGAAGCCCAGGTCCAAATCAGGCGTAGAGCAGTCGGCAATGCCTGCCCCCTTTCTTCACCCAGCTGGGATCAGGAGCAGAGCAGGTGGTAATGCCCTCCCCCACCTTCACTCAGCTGGGATCAGGAGTGGAGCAGGAGGAAATGCTCATCCCCTCTTCACCCTCTGTCTTCACCCAGCTAGGATCAGTAGTGGAGCAGGTGGCAACGCCTGCCCCCCTTCACCCAGCTGAGATCAGGCAAAGAGAAGGTGACAGTGCCCACCCCCTTCACCCAGTCGGGATCAGGAGTAGAACATGAGGCAATGCCTACCCCCCTTCACCTGGCCTTGATCAGGCACAAAGCAAGAGGCAAATCCCGCCCCTCATTCAACCTGCCAGAATCAGGCACGGAGGAGGCAACAATGCACCCCTTCACCCTGCTGGAATCAGGTGCAGAGTAGGAGGCAATGCCCATCCCTTCTTCACCCAGCCAAGATCAGGAGTGGAGCAGGTGGCAATGCCCCCCCCCCCTTCATGCAGCCAGGATCAGATTCGGAGCTGGAGGCGATGCCTGCCCTCCAATCACCCAGCTGGGATCAGAGCAGGTGGCTCTGCTCTCCTCCTTTCACTCGGCCAAGATTAGGTGCAGAGGATGTGGCCATGCCCGCCCCCCCACACACACACACCTTCATCCAGCCCAGATCCGTGATGGAGGAGCACGGAATGCCAGCCTGCCCACCCTCCCCTTTCTAGAGCCCATTGCCGTTTTCCCCACAATGGGCTTTGTTGCTAGTAGTAAATAAAGGGGAAACTGCTGACCCGATTCCTTACTTTTTTAATCAGGCTAAAAGAAGAAAGCATGGCAAATGGATAGTTTTCAGCTGAAAGGTAAATGTTTTTTCATTGTCAGCCATTCACTGTAAGAGTAGGAAAATGAAATGGATGCAAACTTGAGGGTGGGAGGGTGATGCCTATGCCCAGTCTGAAGCTGTTTTGCTAGGCTTCTGCCATTTTAGAAACCAGTAGAGATAAGCACAGCTGCACAGAGAGGGAACTACTTGGGGGGGTCTTTAAAATAACACACACACACACATGCACACATTCAATCTCTTTGAAATTTAGGTGTTTAGAGGGAGGTCTATGTACTGTGCAAATTTGGTGTCATTATCTTTATAAACAGCTACCCCAGTCCCTTGAACAGATTCCCCATTGAAAATAATGGTCCCAAAGGGGGAAAAAACACACCGATTTTACTCCTGAACCAGTACTATCTTATGTGGAAATAAATAATAACATTAAAAATTTCTCCCAAGGTCTAGATCAGACATTATAATGCAAGTTTTCTCAGTGCACACCCATATTACACACCTTTTTCTTGGGAAAAAGTTGAACTTTTTGCAAAGATTGCAGTGACCAGGGGTGGGGGTACTCTTCTCCAACTTCCAAATCCTTACTTTGTGAAAGGAGAGAAAAGACTTCAACAGGATAGGAAATGCAGATTGTTCATCAGAAAGGTGAAAAAGTGTATGTAAGAGGCACAAAATTCATAAAGAAACCAGATGCATTGTAGAGGGGATATGTTTTATAAAATGCTGGTGGATGCCGTTCTCCTGTTGGGCCACCACCTTTTCTCCCACATGAATCAGTCAAGAGAAGTACAACTGTGCTGACAGGAACCTACTTCTGGGATCTGTAAAACTGAAGCCCTTGTTTCACTTTCATTGAAAGCTGCAGGGGAATGGGAATTTAGATTAGAGGGTGGACTGTGTGCTGTGCAAATTCGGTGCCATAATCTTCAAAAACAATTGCCCCAGGCCCTTGAATTGGTTCCCCCTTGAGAAGGGTCCCCAAACTCCACACACACCCCAAATAACCCCACAGATCTGAATCCTGAACCAGTAACATTCTGCCCCAAAGCAAGAATCATGGTTATTATAACATTTTCCCTCTCACAGCACACCCCTAATGTAGATTCGCAACAGGACTGTAACCAGAAATTTTAGAGTAAGGGAGCAGGAATACATGTGCTGAGGACTAGGGTTGACAGACCCCCATTATTTAAACCCTGAGACTTAGAGCTAAACTTCAAGAGACGAACTACACAAGGACGCTCACGTGAAGGGAGTCACAATGTTACCGGGGAAGACGAGTTTTAAAAGACAGATCGGAAGGCTTTGTCAATTTCCCCTCTCAACAGAGCCAGCAAAGATCACTCCTCAGAGAGTTTATTTCCTCTTCACCTCCTGAAGGCCGTGTCAGTTTCACCTCCCTTCTGGGAGAGGAAGAGGAAATAGACAACACCCCCCCCCCCCCAGCATCTTTGCTGGCTCTGTAGAGAGGGGAAATTGACAGAGCCTTCCAATCTGTCTTTTAAAACTTGTCCTCCCGGGTAACAGTGCGACTCCCTTCACATGAGCGTCCTCGTGTAATTTGTCTCTTGCAGTTTAGGTCTTATTAGGTGGGACCTTATGATGTCATGGGTGGTAGTCCAGTGATGGGATGGGATGGAATAATTATGTTAACACTCAGTAGATCTTCCACACACCGTTAGGTATGTAACATGGTAGCTGTGTGTAATTACAGTCATTTGGCTTTGAAGAGATGAGCTATTTTCCAGACTAAAAAAAAAAAGAACACAACATGGAAATTAGCTATATGCTAAATGTAAAAGCTAGGCAGACTTTTGTGATAATTACTGACCCCATCTACAATTTACATGTGCAGTAGTTATCACAAGCCAGGCATTTGCAGAAGTCCCAAAAGAAGCCATGTCTGCAAAATGGCACACTATCAGCTACCCAGGGGTAAATTATTTGCTTATGATCAGGAGTCTTTGTTAGTTAATTGGAGTACGCATATTCTTCTTATTGCAGGGCATAAGACTGTGGGTTAGCATTCAAATCTCTATTGGGAAAGCTGAAGGTGGGGGAGATAGCATTAAACCAGTGCCTTAATTGCTGAATTGGCAGCTTCCTAAATTATACCTGCCTGCAAATTACTTACTTCAATCTAGACATTTTCCCCTAATACCAGGTAGATAGATGTTTGTGGTTACTGTGAAAGAATTCTGCACATGTGCAGCATGCTTGTGGTTTGGCATTCAGAGACTTGGTTATTCTTGGCACAGATTTATTTAGATCCTCCCAAAGACTTTATTCTTTAATATTGAGCAACGATCAGGCTTAAGATACTGCCTGAATATTATGCCCATTTATGTCTTTGGCCTTCTGTAATAAAGTACTTTTTCTATTGTGAAAAGTTCTGATGTGCTTAGCTTTCACGTATTACCCAGCCCTATGTTGTGCCCCACCACTTTGACCGTCTTGGCCTTGAGATTCTCACTACGTGTAACTGGGACTGTTAAATTCCTGGAAGTGCTCCTGTGTGCCTCAGCACTGACATTTTCCATCACAGAACATATGCTGGTGCTCAAAGGAACTGATCGCACAGAAAGACTATTTCCCTCACCTTTACAAGTTCTGGCAAAACTTTCCTTCAAAGAAAACTCTGGCCTTAATTAAGTCTGCTTCTTTTAAACCAGGTGCACCTTTTCCAGTAAGGGTGATAAAAAAAGAAAAAAGAAATGTTGGTGCAGATATGGTGACTGATGGATAAGTGATAGGAAAATCAACACGGCGGGATGGAAAACTGTATGTTGATAATACCACACTATTTGTGTGGGCATTGCTAAGTACACAAATGTTCTGTATTAAAAGTTTTCACTGACTACGGGAAATTGCTCCTGAGCTAATGAGTACACAACTACATTAAAGAAAAAACCTTAAGGTCACTTTGTCCTCCATAGTCCTTCACAACTGTGGGATCCCAGCGTTATTTAAACTAGTGTTTTTCAGGCTTTTTACTTTCAGGAAATACTTTCCATATGAACATGACTGCAGAAGAGCCCTATGCATTGCATTAAAATCCTGGGGAATGTGCTAGGGCAGGCACTCCGTTCTTCCCCCAGAAGAAATGTTTCAAGTGGGTAGCTGCATTGGTGTGCATTATGCAAGAGTCAGGTTTAGAGGTGTGCACCCCACCCAAAAATTCTAGGTGATCCAGATCTGAGTTTCAGGGATACATTTTTAAAAAATTCAGTATCCTTGAAATCCAGGTCAGGTTCTGTGTTGGTTTTCAATGGATATTAAGAATATAAAAACACTAAAAGCAAATGAAAAACAAAATATAAGAACTAAGTCTTCTGCAAAGATAATTAAAATAGCAGTTAGAAAGCATACACAGACAATGAGTAGAAGCAGCATAAAAATCCCAAAAACTTAATGAACAACCAGCAAGTATTGTTACTGTTTAACAGTAGTATCCTCTTCTATGTCAAATTTTAGATGGTATGCTTCTCAAAGCAGGGACCTGTATTCTAGTTCTGTACAAACTGTCATGCACATTGATGGCATACAGTTATTCCTACTGCATTTTCATGCCAACTTTGATCAGACATTAATTGGGTTGGAAAAAGTCTTAGGACTGGTTCCATTTCTTTCTTTCTTTCTTTCTTTGAGTTGCAAATTTTATTTTATTGTGGAAAAGTTAAAAAGAACAGAAAGGAAAAAGGAACAATGGCCTACACAAACTAATAGACATAAAGATAAAACTAGCTTATATTGTTAGTCAGTACAGTTTTTCCCCTACGACACTACATCCTTTTCACAGCAGCCAGCTTGTGGTCTAGTTAATTTCTTTTATTGGAAATTGGAATTGGAATCCCTTGATGACTCTTTGCGAATGGAGAAGAAAAATAAACCACTGATTGGTATAAGTAAGAATAAGGAGCTGAGCTGAGCTGATATATATATATATATATATATATATATATAAACCACTTATATATATATGTATCTCAGCTCAGCTCCTTATTCTTACTTACACCAATCAGTGGTTTATTTTTCTTTTCCATTCGCAAAGAGTCATCAAGGGATTCCAATTTGCCATGAATATAAACAATACTTTGATTTCTCTTTGCCACTATGAGTTGGGCTATCCCAACTAAAATCCACAAGCTTTCCAATCCAAGGATTGGTTCCATTTACTACTACTTCTACTGCTACTACTACTCTACTACTACTGCTAATACTACTACTACCACCACCACTACTATTACTGCATTTTCATGTGAAATTTGATCAGACATTAATTGGGTTAGAAAATGTCTCAGGATTGCTTTCATTTATTCCTTCATATATGGATTTGCCACTGCTCATTTTGGGCAGACATACCTTTATATAATTTTGCACAAATTTCATGAATGCATCCCAATTCTCCTCCTCCTTTTGTTTTCAAGCATACTTTTGTTTGTTTTTGTCTTGCAACCTTCCTTTTGATTAAATAGCAAATGTATAATTCCAAAGCAATTAACATGGATGTTATTGGATGTACACCGATGATTACATTATAGGACTGGTTATCAAAGGATTACAGCTAAGAGGTTTAATATTCTCCAGTTGATCCCATAGCAAATTAATCTGGCCCTGACCTCTAATGTTCTTTGTTACGTCACCAAAGTATCATTTCAGCTGTATCATCCGTTATTCATTTAAATAAAAAAAATCAGCAAACACTGAAACATCAGAATACTATTTTTAGAGGACAGAGGGAGAAATGCAGCTTAGCATATTTGTACTGGCTGTCGAAAATACATGGAATGCTAACAAATCCGCCGTCAGAAAGTTTAACATTTACTGCAATTGAATTGCTGTTAATGGGGGAGAGACTGAAATAATTGCAGAATCATATACAACTACGGCCAAAAATGTTCTTTCTAAAGCTCAGGCAGAACATATGGGACAAAAGATGTGATCCTGTAGTATCCTACATACATAGTAACTGGGTGAAAAGATAAAGTGGAGATCAATTTTATATTGGAAAATTTCTGGAGATCATAAGAAAATACCATAGATACACAATGTACAGAGGCACCGCATCTTCATGGACACACTACAGCCTCTGATTGGCTGAATCAAGAGATTATTAATTAGGCCTGAGTACCAGCAGAGAACTTCAGTCACAGTTGTACCTAAGACTTTTGATTTCAATGAGGCAGAATTTTATCGGGATTGTGCCCAGTGTGCTGTTGAAGCACAGTGGTTAAGTGGTTCGGCTGCGAATCAGCACTCTACTGGTTCAAATCCCACTACTGCCATGAGCTCAGCCTTGGGTAAGCCACTCCTCTTAGCCCCAGCTCCCCCATTGTATGGGGACAATAACAACACTAACTTGTTCACTGCTCTGGATGGGGCACTAATCTGTCTAGAAGAGTGGTACATAAGTGCAGTTGTTATTATTGTTGTTGTTAGTGCCTTTTCATTTCTAACACATGGGATTGATTCACTTTCTATCCCAATGTGTAGGTGATTAGCAGCACATGAAGTACATTTTCAGTCCATGACTCCCCATCATATGTGGAATGTTCAACTTTCACCATGCCTAATGGAGGTAAATTTTGATAAGATAGTCCTTTTAAAAGAAGCAGACAAGTTGCATGGTGTGGTGTTGGTCTACTTTCATGTATACAGAGCCCTGACCTGGATGGCCCAAGTGAGCCTAATCTCATTAAACCCTAGAAGCTAAGCAGGGTCGGCCTTGGTTAGTACTTGGATGGGAGACCTCCAGTGAAGTCCAGTTGCAGAGGCAGGCAATGGCAAACCACCTCTGATAGTCTCTTGCCATGAAAACCCCACCAGGGGTCGCCATAAGTCAGCTATGAACTGAGGGCACTCTCCACCACCATGTATACCAAACTGCTTAGGTGTCACTTCACACAAAAGATTCTACAGTTTTCAGTAATAAGCCGCAGGCTTCCTCCCGCACTGTGCCATATCACACACATTTTCTGCTGTGGCCCCACCTTATGGAATGGCTTTCCACAAACTATGCAAAACTGAAATATTCACTGGGGCTTTTTTTTACACAGGTAGCAGGGCTGTATTGTATTGTAGGGAAGATGCTTCGCTAATGAGTTAGGGACCATAGACTTCATCACTATATTGCCTTACGTATTATCTGCTGCTTTAAATATGTACTCCTGTGTGCCACCAGTGCTCCATGTTGTCTAATGTTAGTCCTAGAATTGATTATGTTCTGCTTCAGTGTTTTTTCTACTCTGCATTGGATTCTTGCTAATGCTATGTCTTTTAAACTTGTATCTATTTACCCTATGGTATTGTTTATGAAATGTGCTTCATACTCTATTGAAATGTACTTGATACTGATTGTACTAATCTCATACTGTGTAATCCGCCTCGAGTCTCAATGAGAAATGCAGACTATATATGACATACATACATACATACATACATACATACATGCGTATGTACTTAAGTAAATAAATAAATACATAAATAAATAAATATTGTAAGAAAATGATTCAAAAAGATGCTTTGGTAAAGGGACAGGGAATGAGCATAGACTACACTACTGTATATTGTCTGTGCTTTAAGTATGCTCCTACTAGATTTCAGCATCATTCAATATGTCACGTTAAATTGCTTATGCTTTGTTTCAGCATTATTTTAGCTCCGTATCAGATTTCTGCCTGTTTTTGTCAAACAATCTCTGCAATTACAAATCTTATGGTATTTGTTGGATGTCTCAGCCATATGTAATCTGCTTTGAATCTCAGAGAGGAAGGTGGACTACAAATAACGTATTTTTTAAAAAAGAAGAAAATATACCACCCTGTGAAACAGCCTGTAGGATGCAGTTATATAACTGTCTCTGTAGACTTACCAAAACTTGAGCTGAGTTATCTTTTGATTTGACTTCTGACACTTAAAAAATTTAAGACGTTTAATTTCAGCATATATCCCTTCAATCCAGAGCCCTGGAGCATTCTGATAGTCATATAAGCTATGGTGTGGATGTGTCACAATCAGTTTGAAAAACAGGGCTAGATCCAAGCATACATCTATCTGTTGGTTCAGGATTGCTGGTATGGTGCAATGGTAAAAGTGGTGAATTAGAATCCAGAGAACCCAAGTTCAGTTCCTCCCTTGTGCCATTAAGCTCGCTGCCTGTCCTTTGGCCAGTTGCTCCTTCTCAGCCTCACCTATCTTATGGGATTGTTACAAAGGTAAAATGAAAAGGGAAAGGTGGAATAAAAATGCAACCGGTAGACAGACACAGCTATATCCCCTAGCATAGTGGAAGAAGAAATCTATGCAAGTAGAAGAGCTTCGTTAGCACGTTAGAAATTTCATGCCCTCAAGAAATCACTCTTGCTGCTTTTGCTATCTTTTGAAAGCATTATAAAACTTCATATGTGAATTAAATTGCTGCAGTGATTTGGGTGTCTGTTTTTGCTTACGCAAGATTTGTTACATAATTTCATTGATTTCACCTGGCTATATTATATGTGCATGTGTTTAATGTTTTTATAGTATTCTTCAATACAGTTTGGAAAAAGATATATATCTAATCTGCAATGGTACTTTACACTAACCAAGCTATTTAGGTATAAGCTTCCGTGAACGAGAGTCCACTTCACTAACTTCACTGGATAAAGAAAAATCTAATCTATAACAGTTTTTGCTACACTCAGTCTTAAACGTGTTGACTTGGAAGTAAGTCTGATTTGATTCAACAGGGCTTATTCCCAGGAAAGTGTTCTTAGGACTGAGCTGTAAGTTGCCATGATAGTCTGTGCTACTGTTGCAGCTTCATACTAACATGACCATAACTGTGGAAATTAGAGGTAGAGATGGGCACAAACCAAAATATGAACCAAAATTAAGTACGAACCAGGCTGGTTCGTGGTTTGTGAACTACGGTTCATCAGATCCCATTTCTGACGAACCGCCATGAACTTTAGGCTGGTTCATTTGGTTCATTTTTTGGTTTGTGACTGCAGACAGCCTGGTGCCAATCAATCAGTTTCCTAGGCAACAGGGGATGGATTTCCTGCAGACCTTCTGCTGACCAAGAAGTGACCTTCTGCTGACCCGGAAGTGACCTTCTGCTGGCCCAGAAATGAGCTTCTGCTGACCTGAAAGTGATGATTTTCTGACCTGGATGTAGCGTTTTCACAAACCAATTGAACTGGTTCATGAACCAGGGGCAGGTTCGTGAAAGTTCGTGGTTCATGGTTCGTGAAATTTGATGATCCATGAACCACATGGTTTGGTTTGTTTCTGGTTCATGCCCCTCTCTAATTAGAGGTGATCCAGAACCATGTTAACTAGAAACATTTTAGAAATTTTAAAAAGTCCATTTCTCAGGAATCCATATTTTGTGCCAGAAACTGGACTCCATGCAACAGTCTATGCATATTGAAGACAACCACTTTTAATACTGTAAGCATGAAACCTGATTTGCAAAGCTCCTTTTAATAGTGACCCATTGGTAACCTGGCCTGTAACAAAACAAAAACAGCTTTGCGTAACACATCCTTGAGCTTGTCATCTCATCTTGCATTAAAACAAACGAGCCAAGGTATGAAATCAGTCTCATGACTGTGTTATGTGAATGTGAAATACAAGTAACATGTGATTTCAAATGCCAGCTCCACTGGAATTCATGGCAAACACCTCACACTTCACTCATCAGAAGGAGAATGCTGGCCCTGGAAAACTTGAGAAGAATGAATGACCCCTTTGGGGCCCGTAGAGTAAGCCTATAAGCTCGTCTTAAACAGAGCAATTGGCTCAGAATAGGGAAACTTAGGTTTGAATCCTCATTGTGCCATGGAAGCCTGCTGGTCGACTTTGGGCCTGTCACATGCTCGAAGTGAGGATAAAATGGAGAAGAGAATGATGAAAGATGCTTTGGCTCCCCACTGGGGAGAAAGGCAGGGTTTAAATGAAGTAAATAAATAAAGATGTATTGTCGAAGGCTTTCACGGCCGGAGAACGATGGTTGTTGTGGGTTTTCCGGGCTGTATTGCCGTGGTCTTGGCATTGTAGTTCCTGACGTTTCGCCAGCAGCTGTGGCTGGCATCTTCAGAGGTGTAGCACCAAAAGACGGAGATCTCTGTCTTTTGGTGCTACACCTCTGAAGATGCCAGCCACAGCTGCTGGCGAAACGTCAGGAACTACAATGCCAAGACCACGGCAATACAGCCCGGAAAACCCACAACAACCATAAATAAATAAACACTGCACGTCACTGGTTGGATGAGCATCCAGGTCCAGCAATATTTGGGGCTCTGGCCCAGGAGTTGACATGTCCCATTCCTACCTGCTAGATAAAGAGGCTTCTTAAAGGGAGAGCAAGGGGCTAACATTACCGTCGGAGAACGGATGTAAAATGAGTTTCTAATGAGTTGATGGGCCACTCCCTTTGCCCTTGAGAAAGCTTGCGCGAGTGTGCGAATGTGCGAAACAATCCTCAAGCTAGCAGTTTGTCGGGCAATTTTGTTATCTTCCTTTACCCATGCACATTGAGGGGCTGGAAGATCATATTTTTTGCGATAACACTCTGCTTTGAGAGTCCAGCAGTCTGCAAATAAACGGAACCACAACAACGAGGTATCACATTGGAAATGGTGATTGAAACGTTTATGGGAATGTTCATTGAAGCTCGTTGATACTCCTTTGAATACTAATTCAATTGTGTACGGACTAGAGAAACCGTTCTCCCATCATTCACCAGATTGTGTGAAAAGTTTCATGTAAAACTATGTGTATGAAATTAAGACAATACTGTCTACGTTGTATTTAGCTACACATTGATACATTGCATTGATTGTTATTTGCACTGTGATTTCGTAGAGCACTGTTTACATTGAATACACTGGTATGATTTTTGTATGAGAGGGAGCTTTGGTTCTTTGCACATGTCCCATTCTTAGCCCTTTGTTGTGGCAAATGTAACAAAGCAGTCATCTGCATCATGCCATACCATCTTGGAATCCCAATGTGGTGATGTATTTGAAGATCAGTGTTTAATCTAGCAACAGTAAAAACAAAGGAAGATTACATTGCATGAAGTTTCTGACCACTTGAATTGCATCTTAGTTCATGTTAATGCTGGGAACGAGGATTTGAAAACATTTTATCTACAGAACTGTAGATGCTGCCAAATTGGTATGCCCCAAAACATATTTTGACTGTAGCAAGGCAATCCACCAGAAACCCAAGCTATATGAATTGTTTAAATAGATCAATTAATTGTATTTTTTTTTGTTGCAAAGTGCTGCAATTTTTGCAGAACTGGGCAAGAAAGGCAGTGGAAAGAAAGAACAAATGGGACTCATGGAACACAGTCCGAGTCCCACTGAAGAACAACCAGTCCCAAAAGACCATGTAATGCGCACAGTCATACAAATTTCATTGGCAACTTGAGAGAATCTGATCCCCCAAACAAATAGTTACAGCATTTACAATATTTTTCCACAGGCACAGAACATCCATAACCGCAAATATGCTCATATGCGGCAAACTATGTTTTTAGCCACCGAGCTGCTCCCCCGGGGAGGCTCCCGACGGGAGAATGGCAACGGGTATGCCTGCCTCGGCAGTACCCTGTTTCGCTGTACCTTGCTTCTTCGCCAGCCTTTATAGTGTGCAACGTAGATATTCCATTTTACAACTCAGAAGTCAATGCATCATCTCTAGCTTATTTCGCTGACTGTGCGCATTACATGGTCTTTTTGGACTGGTTGTTCTTTCTTGGTATTGCCATTTGAAGACCATTCCCTCATTATATAGCCGTTCAGAGTCCCACTGAAACCAAAAGAATTTAAATGTACAATTAAGTGATTAAATGCCATTTCTCCCCTAAACTTGGGGATTGTCCCTAATGTAAGCTTCCCAGCAGTATACCTTTACCAACTCCTGGCTCCCAATTTATGCAGAGCCTTTTCTCTGGCCAGATTTAATGTTCTTCCTTCAGCCATTTTATCTGGCAGATTTCATGGGATTCCTTATTATAGCAGGTGTTGTCCTTGTTTGATGGACTGTGTTGAAACTGTTTCCCATGTTCTTCTCCAGTGCTTTTTTTTATCTGGCGCCATGCCGGGATCTTCTACATCCTGTATTAGCCCAACTTTCCGAGTTTTCTGATCGTTTTAAGGTTCAGTTTCTGCTTGACAACCCGGATGGGGAAATAACTGAAATGGTAGTAGCCATTGATTTCGATGGGACTTTACATGGAACTTATGCTGACTGGGTGTTAAACATCAGTAGGTGTATAGAACTTGGGAACCAGGAATTAAAAGGCTTGAGTCAGAAGAGAGTGAGAGGGGAAATCCCCATCTGCTGTATCTTTGTTTCAAATCTGTTGGTATTAATTGCCTACACATTGGAAAGTTTCAGTGAATTTCCTCATTTTAAAAAAAAGTTGTTGAACTTTGCCGATGCCGTGCTGCTGTGTCACCAACTCCGATCCTGTCAGTTACAATGTGACTACATCCATGAAGATTTGTTTGATGTCTACTCCCATTCTAGAACTTGATACTTGTCATTCAGTTCGGTAATTTCCTTGTCAAACCAGTTCCATTTTCTCATCAAATTCTGCTACGACTGTACGCTTATGAAATAGCAATTTGAGTTTGACGTTGGAAGAATTACAACGAGAGAATTACATTGGGTACACAAGGTGGGAAGAAAGCAGGCAGACCCTCTGCTCAAACATAACCAGAAAGGATCTAGTCAGGAGAGGGCAACTTTTGAAAGCTTTCCCAGGAAGTTGGTAGGTGATGTTAGTGGAGGTTTTAGATGGATTGTTTGAATGTATTGTCGAAGGCTTTCACGGCCGGAGAACGATGGTTGTTGTGGGTTTTCCGGGCTGTATTGCTGTGGTCTTGGCATTGTAGTTCCTGACGTTTCGCCAGCAGCTGTGGCTGGCATCTTCAGAGGTGTAGCACCGAAAGACAGAGATCTCTCAGTGTCACAGTGTGGAGAAGATGTTGGCAGGTAATTCACTGTATCCTGCGCTCAGCTGGCCACTCTTACAGGATGACTCAGCCCAAACCCACCTTCCTGAGTAGATATAAATTACCTGCCAACATCTTCTCCACACTGTGACACTGAGAGATCTCTGTCTTTTGGTGCTACACCTCTGAAGATGCCAGCCACAGCTGCTGGCGAAACGTCAGGAACTACAATGCCAAGACTACGGCAATACAGCCCGGAAAACCCACAACAACCATCGATTGTTTGAATGTTTGTTCTTGTGTTTAGGTAACAATATTGCCCTTGAAAAAGCACTACGTGTGTGAAACAGATGCGGCCGACTGTCTGTAGGGTGTGGAGATTTATTGAGTGTGTATGCTGCATATTATTCATTGAAATTATTCATTGAGGAAATTGTTTACGGACTGGCACCGCACTTTGCGATCTTGAAGCTTTCACACCACTTCTACCTCATCGCTTCAAGGGAAGAGATTGACCAAGTGTTTTTGGACTAGGACTATATGATTCCTCTTGCATTTACTGTATATGTAAAATTATTTGGATGTTTGTCATCTTTGTACCGGCTTTTGTATATATTTATTGCATATTTAGGAAGTGTTTATTTTGAATGTATTGATGTTTCCATGATTATAGTTAATATATATATTGATATTGAATGATTATTTATTGACTGTATGGTTTAAACCAACTGGGGAGTTGTGTTGAGATTACATGTCTCCTTATAAACAGCTTTCAATAAGGGTTATGATGACATTTCACTGCAAAGAAATAAAAGCTATCAAGCACTGCAATTGCACTCTAGGGCGAGCATGCTGGCTTCTCTGTTGATGTGGCTTGATGTTGATGTGCCTAGATTACAAAGACTTATGTGGAGGCATTGATGCTCAGGCTTCTAGACTGCTTAAAACAGCCCTTAGGAGGTTATCAGCATATTGGCCCCTTTCTGCTTTGTCCTTGTTATGGTACTTCCATGCCACAACATGGAAGCGGTGGAGATATGGCCAAATTCTGGGGATATGGCCAAATTCTGCTGCAAAGCAGGAGTTATGCACTTTCACCAGAAGAAGACCTTTAATATCAGCCCCAGATGCTTTAGTGCTAGAAAGACAGATCATAAGACTGGATTATAAATAAAGCTGAATACATAAGCCGAGGTGGTTTGTTGAGCACTTTATAACAAAGTCTCGTTAGACTAAATGTCAGATCCATTGACGTAAGTATTTTAAGCAGCAAACAAACAACAGCCACTTTATAGTCAATTGCTTCTATTAAAATTTTATTCCCATTATAATTTCATCAGTCTGAAGCTGTGGAGCAGCGAGATAGAGGTGCAAATTGTTTTTATTAATGGCAACAATTACAAGCATTCCTATGATTTGCACATATTTACTGCTGTTCACTTTCAAGGGAGTTTAGAAACACTACCTGACTTAACATAATGGAGTACCAGACATCATATTTTATTCCTTTGAACACCACATGCTCCTTGTTCACATCTGTTGGGCTCGTTCCTGCAATGCTTCTCTCTCCCGTCCCTCCTCTTCCTGACGATTCCAAGGTATCCCCCTTGGAGCATTCATAGGAAGAAATGTGAACTACAAAGACATGGAAGCTCATTGGGTGACCTTGGGCCACTCACTCTTTCTCTTAGCCTATCCTCCCTCCAGGGTCGGTACTGCAAGGATAACAACAATAACAATGACACAAGAACAATAACAACAACATTCGATTTATATACCACCCTTCAGGACAACTTAATACCCACTCAGAGTGGTTTACGAATTATGTTATTATTATCCCCACAACAATGACCCTGTGAGGTGGGTGGGGCTGAGAGAGTTCTGAGAGAGCTGTGATTGACCTAAAGTCACCCAGCTGGCTTCAAGTGGAGGAGTGAGGAATCAAACCCAGCTCTCCAGATCAGAGTCTCACGCTCTTAACCACTACACCAAACTGGCTCTCTAGAAAAAATGGGGGAGGGGAGAAGAACCATGTTGTAACCACTTGGGGTCACCACTGGGGAGAAAACCAAGGTATAAATATCTAAATATATTTTAAAATGAACTCAAAAGAAATAAAATTAGCATCCTTGAATCTCAGTCAGGGCAGTGTTTTGTGGCACAGACAACAAATAGAAGGATTGAATCCAGGGGCTGTGTATTTATTTGTTTGATTTAAAACATATGCTGCTATTCCACCCAGCTTAGGCTCCTGAAAGTGGTGGACAATAAAAACCATTAAAACAAGCTTTTAAAAATACATAGTCTAAAAACAATTAAAAACAACAATTAAATAAAACATATAAGACATTAAGACATGTAAACAGACCCATAAGAAGGAGGGTCAGGGAGGGAACATCGAATTAAAGAGATAAATTTTCACTTTCTGGTAGAGGAGAGTCATTGAAGGAGGTGGATAACTCTCCATGGGGACAGAATTGCATCATTTTAAGGACATAGCTGAGAAGGCTCTCTCTCAAGATGCCAATCATCTAGCCTCAGATGGGGAGGGCATCCAAAGAAACAACAGCAATCTTAGCCACAGGGCATCTGGGGCAGCAACTCTGTGGCTGAGGCTGGAATGCCTTTAACTGCCCATGCCCCCCAACAAAGGGGGAAAGAAGAAGAGACAGGGGCCATGTAGCCTGCCCACCCCCTCCAGGGCTAGGGCAGCAGCTGCCTAGTTAAGCAGCCATCTCATATATGTGCCCTCTGCCTCCAGTGCTTGGGAGGCAGCTGGCCAGCTTGGTAGTTCCCTCTTCAGATATTAGGCAGCAGCTGGTTGGCCCATTGTTTTGTCCTTCTAAGAGAGTGGAATCGTTTAGCCCACATGTCTTTTGACAACATCTCCCTTGAAAACCTGCTAAAATAATCCAACATTAACTCCAGTGTCACATTGTTATTGTTTGCAGAGTTTCTATTTCACCTTCATATAGTAATTAGAATTTTAGGTTTCTAGCCTACTGAAGCATTTGATTACATCCTCAGAGGCAGAGAAAGGCTCCATTCCACTGGACTTACTCTGCACTGCTTCTTGCAGAATACCTTTTTGTACATAAATTAATGATATCTGTTGATCCTTTAAAGGCAGAGGAGGACAAAGATGTACTATACCTTCAGTTTCAGAGCATGAATAAATTGCAGAGGTTGAATGCATTGAAAGAAGTGGTCTTCCCCAGAAAACAAAGGGTAATATGAAGCCACAAAGTTGGAAATGCCAGAGCTGGGCACGAACCGGGAAAAAAACAAACCATGAAGTTTGTGGTTCGTCAAACTTCACAAACCACGAACCATGAACTTTCACGAACCTGCCCTGGTTCGCGAACTGGTTTGTTTGGTTCATGAAAAGTCACATCCAGGTCAGAAAATAATGACTTCCGGGCCACTTCCGGGCCAGCAGAAAGTCACTTTCTGGTCAGCAGAAAGTCTGCAGGAAGTCCATCCCCTGTTGCCTAGGAAACTGATTGGCACCAGGCTGTCTGCCGTTACGAACCAAAAAACAAACCAAACGATCCAATCTAGAGTTCATGGCGGTTCATCAGAAATGGGATCTGACGAACTGCGGTTCACGAACCATGAACCAGCCTGGTTCGTGCTTAATTTTGGTTCATATTTCGGTTCGTGCCCATCTCTAGTAGCAATGCCTCTAGCCCCATTACTAAGCATATGAACGCAAACATAAACTAATGAAGCTTCTTTATAATAAGTCAGACTATTCGTCTATTGAAGTTAATATTGTTTACTCTACCACTGAGCTGCAGCTCATTCCCTCTCCTTGCACTTTTCAAGTTTCACTTCATCCCTACTTAATTCAACACTACACCTATGGAAGTAAGCAAGTCTTTTCTTTTGAGTGCCATTTTGAAACTGCAAACATCAGTCAGTTCAAGTGTCACTCAGAATCAACAGAGTAAGTTCCCACGTGGCTGACACCCCAGCCCTAAATATAGTTTTAGATGGGAAGCCATGTCGGTGTGTAGTAGAACAGCAGATTTCAATCATGTGGCTTTTGAGAGTCAGAGCTCCCTTCTTCAGATATCTGACTGTCAAAAGCTCATATCCTGAAAAACTTGTTGGTCTCTAAGGTGCCACTGGACTCAAATCATGCAACCCTACACAACAAGGAACCGAATACATTTCCATGCATGATTAATAATGAAGTACAGGAGAATGGCCAAAGGGTGTTAATTTAACCAACGTATTAAATTTTTGTTGCCAATTTGGTACGTGGAGCAAATAAAGATACTCTTGATAGTGTTTTGAGAAAGTCCTGCTTTTCTTAAATGCTTGAGTGCTTTTGAAATTCTGATTTCTTAGTTTTGTTCATTCAAATACAAACAGAGAAAAGTTAATTAAGGATAACAAACTCCTTCTTGCCACAAGTAATGACAGATCTGTTTCTCTTGGTTTAGTAAATGTTTCTTCCTGAAACAAGAGCCCATGAACGGATTTCTGTCACAAGAGTAACTTTCCTTTATCATTAATTGATTGATTACTTAGTTAATACTTCCTGTGTGATGGAGCCATTTAGTCTACATTACAATCCTTTGCAAGGACTTTCTGAGATCAAAATCACCCCCTCTGGAGGTGGGATCCTTCCTACATTGCTGGTGGTCATGTCAGGTGATAAAAGGCAAAAAAAAAATCGTTACTGGCTACAATAATACCAGCACAACTGGAAACAGTCCTATTAAATTATTGGCAAAATATTGATATCCCTGTCGTAAGAAAGGAGCTAATTGCCACTTTATTAACAGTAGCCAAAAGCCTAGTTGCAACCAATTGGAAGAATCCCCCACACACACCCTTATCACAATGGTTCACCAAGATATGAGACTACTTAATCTTTGATAAGATCTCAGATGACCTAACCGAGATAGACAATTGTAATGTACAATAGTCATGGCTTGACTATTGTAATGCTTTATACTTAGGTCTCCCATCTAAGTTAACTAGAAGGCTCCAATTAGTGCAAAATGCTGCAGTTCAACTGTTACTAGGAGCTAGCAGGAGCATGAACATCATTCCCATCCTACAGTCGCTCCATTGGCTACCCATCAGTTACCATGTTCAGTTCAAGGTATTAGTCATTACAAAATTCATCACGGCTTTGGTCCAGCATACCTACAGGACTGCCTCCCTCCCTATGTTTCTCCACGACAGCTTTGCTCATCTGAACAGGGTCTCCTGCAGGTGCCAGGCTGCACTCGGGTGAAGTGAGCAGCAGCCTGTACAAGGGCTTTCTCAGTGGTGGCCCCTATCCTGTGGAATGACCTGCCTGAGGAAGTCAGAAGAGCTCCCACTCTCCTGGCTTTTTGTAAATGATGCAAAACTGAACTATTCAAAAAGGCTTTTTACTCAATTGGGAGGGCTGCATTGTAGGGATGGGGTCTCAGATGCTTCGCTAATGAGTTAGGGACCATAGACATCATCACTACATTGCCTTACATATTATCTGTTGCCTTAAATATGTACTCCTGTGTACCACCAATGCTCCATGTTGTCTAATGTTAGTCCTAGAATTGATTATGTTCTGCTTCAGTATTTTTTCTACTCTGCATTGGATTCTTGCTAATACTATGTCTTTTAAGCATGTATCTATTTACCCTATGGCATTGTTTATGGAAATGTCCTTGATCCTGTATTGAAATGTACTTGATATTGATTGTACTAATCTCATATTATGTAATCTGTCTTGAGTCTCAGTGAGAAAGGCAGACTGTAAATGTCAATCAATCAATCAATCAATCAATCAATCAATCAATCAATCAATCAAAATCTTGCTGGATAAATGGCAAACTGTGCTTGACAATCTTTTTGATTTGTCATTTGACCATGCTAACTTCAATATCAAACAAATTCAAGAAATCTTTGTACGTTTTTGATACAGAGTTGGAGCTGTATATTGTGGATGCTTTACTATGCACCTTTAACGGTACTCAGTTCTTGGAGAAGTGTTATTTAATAGTTTACCCTTGTCAACGTTATTGTTATTGTTATGAAAATACTTTGTTTTATTTTATTATGATTGTTTAAAGCTGTATTTTAATATTTTTTCAATAAAAACTGTTAAAACTTTTTAAAAAATCGCCTCCTCCAGCTGCTTTCTTCCCAGCAGTGGGGAAATATGGGGACTTGTATACTATCCCCTTTGTAGATAGTTAGTTAGTAGGAGCTGCAGCTCAATGGTAGAGCAGCTGCTTGACATGCAGGAGGTCCCAGGTTCAATCCCCAACATCTCCACTTTAAAAGCTCATGTAATAGGTGATGTGAAAGACCTCTGCCTGAGACCTTGGACAGCCACTGCCAGTTTTAGTAGATAATACTGAGGTTGATGGACCAATGGTCTGATTCAGTATTAAGGTTGCCAGGTCCCCTGACTCCCCCGGCAGGAGATCAGGGGACTGGCACTCACCTTGCTACGTTCCTGTTCATACGCGAGCTCCCAGCTGGTGCGATGACATCACTTCTGGGAAGTGACATCATTGCACAGGTCGAAAGGCATCCTGGGAGCACTCCTGCACTCACCAGGGGGACGAATCAGGCCCAAATTGGGCTGCTGTGGGCACAGGAGTGTGCCACACCACTCGGGGGTGCACCTCGCCACTGCTGGCCAAGGAAATGGAGATGGGGGTGGAGGGTGGGAACAGGGGATCCTCTGCCCCCGGCTGGGGAATGGCACCCCTATTCAGTATAAGGCAGCTTCATGTTTGTTCATTTGAGGAGCTTGGAGAGCATAAAAGGCTCTGATAAAAAGTCATACCCCAAGCTACTTTTCTCACTTGCAATAGGAAATATAGGACAGGATATAAATAGCAACAACAACTGCACTTCTGTACTGTCCTTCCAGACAAATTAGTGCTCTGCTCAGAGTGGTGAACAAAGTCAATGTTATTATTTTCTCCTGGACAGCTGAAGCGGAGAGGAGTGGCTTACCCCCGGCCACCTGCTGAGCTCATGGCAGGAGTGGGATTTGAACTGGCAGAATGCTGATTCGCAGCCCAACCATTTAACTACTATGCTACAGAACGGGCAAGGCAACCAACATTTTTTTTAAAAAAAAGATATTGGAGTCAAAACAGAGAGCTCAGTGAAAGCATCAAATCAGTATATGACAACAGTGAAAACTGCTGATCATGCCAGAAAATAAGAAAAGGACTGAGAATAAAACACTGCAATTTCTATCAATTCTTTGTCATGGCTTTATTTGGAATACTGTGTCTAATCTGGGTCTCTCGATCTCAGAAAAGATACCATCAAGATGGAAAAGCTGCAGAAAAGAATAAGCACAATGACTAAGGGGTTCGAGCATGTTGCAGTACATTCCTAAACAGCAGAGATTCTACACAACACAAGATAATCTGTTTTTTTTCTCCCTTGTTAGCCACGATTTCCCTTTCATGCCAAATGCAGATTGTATCTCCTCGGCCTTGCTGTCGGCATGCCTCCATCATGATTCTCTGTCCCCCTTTAAAAGAAATTATTGCATTTGGAGCGCTGCTCAAAAATAACAGAACATTACACCTTTTCAAAATGGTATATTTGCAAATTGCTGTTTCAGAGTAACATAATACGTTAATCCTTTGGTGATCCTTATTTCTGGAAAGTACTGGGCATTTCGTTGCAATCATTTATACTGAAAAGTCTAATTGGTCTTCTAGAGCTTTGGAGAAAGAGGAGAGAGCACTTCAGGAACTTCAAATACTTATCGACAGGGCAGAGAAAAACATTCTGACGTTGCTCCAATACCTTGTTTTTTAAAAAAAAATCAGTTGTGTTGATGCTAAAGAAACTAAGGCAGTTCACTGTGAAAATGCAAAGAAAGGGGGTAAAAGGAGTGTTTCTTTCAATAAAACAGAAGGCACACCGTTCCTTCCAGACGCATAAAACTATCATTCCAACATTTCCATGCCAGGAAGATCTTTTTTTAAAAGTTAAAAAAAAAAAACCCTGGAGTTTTTAGCACGCTTTGAAGATATTCCGGTACAGTCCCTTGCTGAAGATACCAGTTGCTTTTCATTTTAAATTCACACATAGAGTGATTCCGCACACATTGGTTAATGCACTTCCAATCCTCTTTATAGATCATTTGGAACGGATTTTTTCATGTGCGGAACAAAAAATCCACCTCAAATGACTGATAAAGTGCATTGAAAGTGCACTATCCAATGTGTGCGGAATCAGCCTGAGACCCAACACTGGAAGAAATCTCTAAGAAATCCTGGGCTCTTTGGCATTTTCTTTTATCATTTTTATCAAGGTCTCATGGACTACTGGGGAAGGTTTTGGCCGAATCCCCAGTTATTTTCATCTGACAAGGCTCACGAATGAATTTTGGAATTCAGAGTGGTGAGATCTCTTTTTTTGCATTCTCAAAACATTGAATACGGTGATGGATCGGTAACATCACCATCATCCTGTCAGGTGCTAGAAACATAAGGAATACGTCTGGAACCAACCATAATGTGGACTGTCGTGATTCCCTGTTAGTAAAGCTGTCCCTCAGCCAAACCCAATGGCCAGGAAGATGAAGGGCAGATGCCACAAAAATGGTACTATGGTGGAAAGCTAATGACACAGTCAGCATAAATAAAACATGCTAGATGAAAGGCAGAAAGAGCAACCATAACTATAGGATAAGCTGGAGATTCGGTAAATAATTGAAAGGACTGTTACCTAATATAATAAGATGAAGCGCAGCAAGGAGCTAGTAAGAACAAGTCAGGAGTATAGAGAAGAACACGCGGAAGTAGCCTGAACACGCACAAAGAATTAGCAACTGTGCAGTAGAGAAGTGAATCTGGAGAGCACATAATACTCACCAGTGTTGTTTTTTGAAATGATAAGCAGCTGGTGAGACTGCAGTTGGTTTAGGGGTCGAGCAGGCAAATATAAAATGGATGAACAACTGAACAGCCAATTAGAATATAGCATGGAATCGGACACAGTGAAGAAAGGATTTGAAAGTTCAGCTAAAGATCACATGAAGATAGGTGTTTCCCTTTTAAACACAATTAGAGGTTTTTTTAAAAAAATCAAAATTGAGGTAAAAACAAAACCAAATAAGGATATTTAGACCTCACCATTCACCAGTACAATGACAATAAAAATAGTTTGTATATAATATTATTTTTATGACAGAACGGTAGAACTTTCTTGTGGTGTTTCAACAACTGCGTCCCTTTAATCCAGGTCAATGTTTGAGACTGCCGTAGTGCACTCTACGATTTGATGCGGACAGAGAGAGGGTAAGGAAGTTGTTGTAGCTTCAGCGAGGGAGAATGAAGGAATGGAGACTGAATACAACTCTTGCCTGTTGTGGAAACAATGCTGCCTCATCATTTCTAAGTCTGGCATTAAGAACACAACATCTTTGATCCAACGTACTTCATATTACGATTGAGAAGTAAAATACTTGATAATGTCAAAAATGTGACAGTTGTCATTTTATCTATTTGGCCCATGGAGGGGAATTGATCTGCACTAGGGCCGTTTCTGCACGTCCCAGTATAGAGCTAAACTTACGGAACGAGAGTGTCGTCCTGGCACGATTTCTGACATCATCGTGCCACAAGAATGGAATGACCTTATAGGGTCTCTGGCCAATTACCCTCAACTTAGGAATTGGATTATTAACGCTGATGCGTTGATCAATTGCTCCCAAATTCTAAATTCTCAAACTCCTATAGCCCAAAGAGTCTGCATCTGTGGATCTAATACAGTAGAGGATTTACTTCATTTTATTCTTTTTTGCCCCTTATATTCTGACCCCAGATCAAAGTTTCTGGCGGGATTTTTATCTGGTCTAAGCTTATACACAGATGCGGAGAAAATGTCATTTTTGCTTCCTGAGTTTCACTTTTTGCCTTTGCCGCTATGAAAATAAGGTCTAATGCAGCAAAGAAAGAGGGCATTACTGGAATGCAATTAACTTATCGATGGTTTTAATCGATGTCTGTTTTAATGGAGTT
This sequence comes from Eublepharis macularius, assembly GCF_028583425.1. NCBI lineage: Eukaryota > Metazoa > Chordata > Lepidosauria > Squamata > Eublepharidae > Eublepharis > Eublepharis macularius. Next base: position 17,925,998 of record NC_072793.1, on the reverse strand, counting down.
TTGGCAAATCTGTACTGTATATAGTTTTACTTAATTTTTATCTTATTTAATGGGGTCTTTGTAATTTTGTGACAGCCTATGGCTATACACAACAAACTCTGAATGGAACAGTAAGTTTAGCACTATGCTAGGACATGTGGAAATTGCCTAGGTCAGACTTAGTCCTGCAAAATGGCATTTATTGGTTGACTCACATATTCTGTTTTGAGCATCCAGCAAACTCCCATAGCTGATAAGGATTTTCATTTCAGTCAGTTAATTTCTCTGTTATGCATATGAATTGAAGGTACTAATTATATAGCAATACATAACTTAAAATCTAAATATTGAAATACAACACCGTTTCTGACACGATAAATTTCTTAGTTGGATGGCGTAATCATTATGTGCTTGCTTGTATCCAACATCAAAGTCCTCCCCACGCAGAAATTCTTTCAAATTAATTTAGTTTCTAATATTACTAGCTTTGTACCTTGAAGAAAGAGTTAAACTGTAATCAAGAAATCTGAAACTCTTCAGACTAGAGCATGTGTTGCAATAACCTGTTTCACACACCCCTCTCCCAGATTTCGGGGGCCTGAAGACACCTTCTCATTTTCTGCCTGTTGCCTATATGGAGTTGCACAGTGGCAAACTATGGATTTACCATTGGCATAGTTGATCCATAACTGGTTTTGATCATGCAGTAAAGGAGACCTTTTGGATTTAAACACTATTTTTCAAAGAGCAGCAGATGGGAAACAATGATAGTAAACAGGCAAACTCACAAAAAACAGTGAAATACATGGGAAATTTGAGGTTTGTGAGCATTTCACACACACACCTCTAAAGCAGGACCTTTTACAGTGAAAACCAAACTCCACAACAATTTGCCATGGTATAGTCAGTGCCAGATCTTGGGAGGAAGCCCTGTCCATGAATAATTCAGATTTCTTGATTGAATAATTGCTTATTTCTAGTGGGAATCTAACAGAATAATCCACCAGATTCAGTTAATATCTGGCAGTGCCAATATCAGCAATGGGTGGTAGGGCTGCCAGTTTCCTGTTCCCAGTCCCTGCCTCCTGCTGCCACTCACCTGGCTGGTGAGGGGGAAAGGCCCAAGGAATGGGCCCAGGAGGCCAAATAAAACTCCTCCCGGGCCAGCACACAGTAAGTACACTCCTCAAGGGCATAATGACATCACTTCTGGGAGCATATATGTAAAAACCAACAATTAAAGACTTAGATTGTGATTAGAGGCGGGCACAAACCAAAATATGAACTGAAGTTCATCATGAACCTGGCCAGTTCATGGTTTGTGAACAAGCGGTTCATGAGAGCTCATTTCTCACGAACCGTGATGAATTTTAGCCCAGTTCGTTTGGTTCTTATTATCTCTGCAGACCTTCTGCTGACCCAGAAGTGATGTTTTCATGAACCAAATGAACTGGTTCATGAACTGGGGCAAGATCGTGAAAGTTTGTGGTTCATGAAATGTGATGAACCACAAACCACATGGTTTCGAATTTTCCCGGTTCAGTTACCTGAATTGGCCTCCTTGCAAGTAATAGAGAGTGGGGGAATTTGCAGCAAGGAAGACAGCTATGCGAGAGGAGGTAACTACAGGATCTTTTCCACCAATTTTTACGGAGTCTTTTCCCAGAAAGCAGATGAGACTGGTGCTTTAAGTTCAAACGGCAGTATTTTATTAAAAGAGGAAAATGCACACACACATACAAGAGTAAATAGTAAAAATGGTTACACACACACAGAGTCCTAGGAAGCTAGTCAGAAGTTGGAACAAAGTGAGAGAGGGAAAGTATATCTACTTGTCCTAAAGAGTAGTCCAGTCCATGGAAGAAGAAAGTAGCTTCAAACATCGAGCGTCCTTGGCCAAGAGAGCAAGAGGCTTAGGGTAACCTCAAGGGAGCAGAACTTTGGATCCAATAAGTGTGCACTACTTGGTTTGGAAGGGGAAAGGGCACTACTCTTATATGGTAAAACATGCCCTGAAGTGGGAGAGTCCTCCCAGCCATTGGGACAAAGATTCCAATGGTCAGTTCCTGGGAACGACAAAGGTTTGATTACCTTGATTATTTGCTGCTGGGGTGTGTGAAAGAGAATGCAAAGTCTCTCCTGGAACTGCACAAAAGGGGCAGTTTGTTAATGGAGTTCACCAGAGCTAAGTTGATTAATTTAGGTTGTTGGGGGTTTTCCGGGCTGTATTGCCGTGGTCTTGGCATTGTAGTTCCTGACGTTTCGCCAGCAGCTGTGGCTGGCATCTTCAGAGGTGTAGCACCAAAAGGCAGAGATCCCTCAGTGTCACAGTGTGGAAAAGATGTAGGTCATTTGTATCTACTCAGGAGGGGTGGGGTTGAGCTGAGTCATTCTGTAAGAGTTTCCCAGGGTGTGGAATGCTAATGGCGGGAGGCTTCACTGTAACCTGAGGAGGTTCTTTTGCATATGGATTGGTGCTTGATGTGCTAATCTTCTCTGCAGGGCTATTGTCGGGTGTGGAGTGTTTTGTTGGCCTGGTGTTTTCCACACTGTGACACTGAGAGATCTCTGCCTTTTGGTGCTACACCTCTGAAGATGCCAGCCACAGCTGCTGGCGAAACGTCAGGAACTACAATGCCAAGACCACGGCAATACAGCCCGGAAAACCCCCAACAACCATCGTTCTCCGGCCGTGAAAGCCTTCGACAATACATTGATTAATTTAGTTGGGGAATGTATCTTTTCCAGGAATGAATTATAAGAGCTTATGAATGCTAATTGATTTTCTCCTCAATCGTGGGCAGGAGATCTCATCATGGAAGAAAAGGAAAGGACTGTGTTAAGTGGGATGACTCTGCAAGACCTTCCTTGCTCTGGATTCCATTCAGAGCTGAGAGGACTGTAAACTAATCACTGCTGGTCACTCTGAATTTACATATGGCATTCCGTTAATGCCTGGGTCTCCCAGGTGGGACTCAGCAACTGCTAGCTGGAATTCCCCTGTTTGCAAGCCAAACTGCTTTTAATCCAGGGGTCTTGTGATTTTATATCACAAGTAGCTATATTAAATAGCTATTAAAGATGGTGGAGGCTGAGCCAACTGCTTACAGTTCATGCCGATCTCTAATTGTGATATTTATTGGAGGATTAAATTCATTGTATCAGAGATGTAACTCTTGGTTACTTAATATTGCTTTCTCAATATTAAGGTTTCCCCCTTGTCTTAACTAAGTTATGGCTCCTTTGATCCAGTGCTGAGTGATAGAATTAAGTTCCCTCCTTTCTAACAGATAGTTCCAAATAAAAGTCTTGGGATTGTTCTAAAGCATTTTAGATGGATGGGGATTGGTCTCTTCACTTCTGATGAAAAGAATGGAGACATTTTTCTGCAGACTTGGAGATAGAGTCTCCTCTAGAACAATATTTATATTTCTTTTATGCAGATGGTGCCAATTTTATCGAACAGCACCCCGAATTAATCAGGGAAGGCATATTTTCCCCTCTGTTTCTATATAAAGTGATAAAAGTTAATAATTTCTCTTTGCTCAAATGGAAAGATTAAAAGGTTAAAAGGGGGAAGGGAGGTTTGAAATGGAAGGGGTGTGGTTAGAGGAGAAATGGGCTATACTCAAAGGGGAAAAGTGATCCAGTAGTTATCCTCTCTTGCCCAGGGCCCACAGAATCCTGGACCTGGCACTGATAACTAGAACAGAAGTGGCACAGTTTATCTAATGCAGCTGGAAACTACATTCCCCAGAATGCATCAGGAGTGACTGGAATCTATTTAAAGGGCAAGATCCTTTTTAATAGATAAGGATTTTGCATCATGTTTCATACATAACACCATTATAAATTTGGCATTAACTGATTTTAATGTATAAAATGTAAAGTGCAGAGAGCATGGTTGTATTGGATAAAACAAATGAGATGTGTGGATTTTTTCATGCTTAATCAGTTCAGATATTTCATTTACAAAAGGTAACACAAACTGCTTGTGTATCTTCTTTCTTTCCAGCTGTAACTGACCTACATTAACCTGGTGGCTATTCAATACCATGGGTTTCACCTTTCCAAAACAAAAGAGAGAGAGGTTCTCTCCCTCGTCCCACTTCCCCATTCTCCTTTTTAGATCTATGTCGTTTAGAAGAATGGAAAATGTCATTGTTTTTCCCCAACGATGCCTCTCAAAGCTGATCAGGTTAACAGTGGGTAGCAGCTGGAGTTTAATTTGTGAGTGTGCAATTGAAAATTATACAGTTATTGGATTACTGCACCTCACCAAGAAGTTGGCACTTTGCCTGCTCTGCTTCAAAAAATAAAACTCACGAAGGGCTTGAAGGAACTATTGGAACAACACTAAGCTTTGTTACCATAGAGGCATTTGTTCTCAGCAGAAGAGTGTGTAAGGAGGGAGGGTTAGGGTTAATTCGTGGGAAATTAAACTGCAACCAATTTGCCAATATGATGAGTTCTTACTCCTCCCTTTCACTTCTAGATCTGTGAAAATAGGTCTAGAGGAAATTTTCTTGTCTTAAAAGCCTAACTATATCCTAAAGTGCTAGTTTACCATTACCATTTAAGAATACCTTTATTGGAATAACAATGTGAACATGCACAGTTAGAAGGAAGACAAGACCACCGTTACCTGAATATTTAAACCAATCCTCTCCTTTCGGATGCATGACAGAGGAATTTAGCCACGGACTCAATGGTCTCATGGCTTTGGGTGAAAAATAGAAGGGAAGTCTTATTAACATCAGATTGTCCATTGTGACTTTGCATAAGAGGTTCTTAATGCACAGCACAGATATCACAATAGAATAAACAATACAAGAGAATGTGTTCAGTACTTTCTACCTCCCTCAGACCACAGGTACATAGCCTAGTGGAGTATGGGATTTTCTTAAACCTCCCATAGAATATGGCAGAAGGAAGCACATTAAACCGAGCTAACATGAATGTTCCCCAAATGTAAGGGGAAGTCAGACAAGAGAATTACTCTGCCAAGGAACCATTGGGAAAGATCCCCCATCTCAAAGTGGAGCATTTGCCAGAGGCAAGGCTTCTCAGTTCTTGTGTCTCAATATCTATGAGTCTTTGTTTGATTGAAGCAAATACAGACCTCTCCGTAAGGTAAACTAGTTCATCAAAGCTAAGCCTGATAGGGAGACTTTTCCCCCTATATCAGCTAGCCAAGTAGATGACTGGTAATCGGTTAGCATGTGTGCAATGAGGCTATTGGGGCTACTCCTAAAGTGCAGACGCAACCCAAATTTAATTGTTACAATCCATGCTTATGTCTCCAACCATCTTTGGTTGGTCTCCAAGCATATAACTGCATAAGGAAATTTTCCTTAGAAAATTAGATTGTATTCATTCCACTGCTTTATTAAAAGCTGTAATCCAGATTGGGATGCCATAGAGCAATTTAGTACTAATTTTATGACTGAACAATCTAAGGGCTTCAGGTACACATTGATTTCCCTTAGTATAGAAGAAGCGTGTAATCGCTAGTACATTATTATCCACAGAATTTATCATTTCCTTTTTGTGGGTTACCCAATGGAAATAAATTCCTAGGTATCTAAAACTTGTAACCTGTTCAATCACTCTCCCTCTTATAATCCAATTAACAGGTTTCCAGGATTTCCCAAAAGCCATGATTTTAGACTTCTCAAAATTTAGTGTCAATGTATTCACTTCACAGTAATCTACAAAGCGAGATAACAGTGCTAGTAAAATACATTGGAATACATTGGAATAAAGTGGAATTAATTGGAACCCTACTGGGCTAATTTCATTTCACTCCATCTAGAATATAAAGGGATAGTTTCCAGCACCACATAGGCCACTCAGTCTGGCTTTCTCCAGGGCCGTTTCCACTTCCGCTCCTGGTCACCTGCCTAGAGTCCTGAAAGCTACAAGCATAGTTGCCTGGTTTAGGCTTTGCAAATGCAAACCTAAACAGTTACATGTTTTATATTAACAAATGCAGCACATGCCACCAGCTGACACACAAAGTAAGAAGATGGGGGGGTTCAATTTCATCATTTGAGGCTATGCACTGAGATTCCAGCAATCTGGTCAAACAAATTCCCTGCAAATAGGTTCTACCCTCATTTACTGCAAAATAAATTCAGTATCGTGTCAGGCTTTCCTAATTTGCACCAGCGTTTCTGAGGGCAGAATACAACTCTAAATATAATCAGATGCTTCACAAGCCGCAAGAGATTTTCAAGATGGCTGGCAGTTTTTAAAATATCCATTTTAAAATTCATGTTTCTAGAATATGATACAGTTTGAAATCTTAGCATTCCGGATCTTTAGAATCACCGTGAATGAAATGGGAATAAAATCCCTTTACAGAACGAAGTGCATTGGTAGCCAACCCTACCTGACTTACAAGGCATTATGATTCTCAAGCAAACCGTGCAACCAGAGGCAGCAAACGGGATCCTCTGAGGGTTAATTTGTTCATATATCTTTTCCTCCAAGGCCAAGATTCTTCTTTATAACAAATGAAAGATAAATATTCCCAGAGAGAGGCAGAGAAGAGGCTCACACTATATGGCCAAGCAAACATTTTTTTTTTTTTAGTTACAGGTTGGGTGCCTTAAAGGAAATGAAAGGTGTGAAATGTAGCAAAATTTTAATGTGTAGGTCTCTTGCAAATAAGTTACTTCCCCCCTTCTGCATTTGTCAGATGGTACAGTGCCAGGAGACTCATGCCACATGACCAGGGTTTTTTTTTCAGCAGGAACATGGTGGAATAGAATTCCGGCACCTCCTGAGAATGGTTATATGGCCAGTGGCCCCGCCCCCTGATCTCCAGACAGAGGGGAGTTTAAATTGCCCTCTATGCTGCTGCGCAGAGGGCAATCTAAACTCCCCTCTGTCTGGAGATCAGGGGGCGGGGCCACCGACCATGTGACCATGTTCACCAAGGGCAATTTAAACTTTAAAATACTCCCCCCTTGTTCCAGCTGACCCAAAGTGACATCATTGTGCAGTCTTGAATCCCACCACTAGAGGTGGGCACGATCCAAAAAAAATTAATGATCAAGCTGATCGTAGATCCGTGCCGGCAATGACTCCAAATCACTGATCCACACCGATCATCTCCCGTTTCCGATCCGGGGATGAGGGAGACCAAAGCGGGGCACTCTGCTATTCCCAGCTATGTGGGAAGGTGGGTGGCGGCGGCCGCCGGGCGCATGCAAACACTCCCGCTCAGCTCCTCTGAGCCATCTAGATCTCTTTTCAGTGTTAACTCTTTCAACGCACTGAATGAACTCAGAGAGGAGTGCAAAACAGCTTCAGCTGATAGCCGCTCTCAAAGCCAGGGGTTTTTGTTTTCTCCCTCTCTTAACCCCTTCCTCTCCCAATCACTTTGCTTATATTTTTCTCAGGAAGCCACCTTATCACTCACAACTATTTGCTTTTCCTTCCTAGGGGAAATATTATCAAGTTTCTTGCTTTAAATTTCTTTTGCTAAAAAGTTAACCTCAAGCTGCAGTATGAAACCTCCGTGTGCTTTCCAGACGGCGCACTGCCCGTTTCTCTCCCTAGCTCAAGCAAAAAGTACTGAGACACAAAGTTTTTTTAACCCCTGATTTCCCCTGTTTTGACAAACAAGACAGATAAGGATAGGGGGGGCAGGAGGACTGTTTGGCCGTCAGAGCTGCCTATCAGGGTTTGCAGGGATGAGATTGGAGTGCCCATGGCTACAGAACACCCCCTTCCCCCTCCCTCCCCTGGGTCTCTTCTCCCAACTGGTGAGTGCGTTGCTGGCTGCTCCGTGGTTGAAAGGAAGCCCTGCTGATCAAGGAAAGCTGGGCTTCCATTCGGGTTTCCAGGGCGACAGAAGGAGGGCAAACACAGCTCAGGCATTCCCCTGGCTCCATTTCCCTGGGAATAGATTACTTGCACCTGAATGTCTGGATCTCCGATCAGATCCCGATGGCCCTGATCAAGCCCCCCCCCCCTGAACTCTGGATCAGTCACCGTGACCGGAACCGATCTGCCGGGTCCCGATTGCACAAACACCATTATCATGGGTATTTTTCTATTGTAATGCCGATCGTGACAATCTCTACCCACCACCTCTTTTCCCAGAAAAAAAGCCCCGTACATGACTATCTCAACATGCCCATCAACTCTAATAATAAATGAAGAAAGGAAATGAAGGAAACAGAGGCTGTATTTGCTCTTCCACAAGGCTCAGTTTCTGCAATGGGACACTGATTTCCCAAGGTCAGAAAAAGAAGACTCGTTTTGGTATCTCTGTGACCTCACCTGCAAAACATTGTGCTCCATTATGTCAGCAAAAATATTTGGCACTCGCACATGCCACAGTTGTCCAGCACAGTATTTTATGTCATTCTCCACTGGTTTCCTCAGCTGCGGAGCATCCATGCAACGTTCTATGTCCTGAATCAGAGGGGATTGCACAAGATTGTGTAACAGCATCAAGAAGGACAGTAGTTCACCCGTTGCTGCTCCTGTACAAGCCCTGTAGGAATGAATGAAGAGTGTGCTGACTGCAGTCCAGCACCCTGAAATCACTGGGACTTGATCATGGTGAACAGTGCATCGGATTGCATTTTACGTGATTAGCTACTAATTCTTTCTCCTTATTTGTTATATTGTTTTGCACATCTTCAACTCAAGCCTAGATGCAAAAATCTAATATCAGCATTGAAATTAACCAGATATGCTAATTTAAATATAGCAAGCAAGCAAGCCTTTATTGGCATATATATAATATAAAATTTTAAATACAGAATCGAGCCCATACAGAGTAAGATTAAAATGACAGATAGGAACAGGACAACAGTGTAGTAAAACCAATATAGGATATTACTTGTCAGGCATTAATTTAAATGTAAAATATTTGTTTTCAAACTGAACAAATTTTGCATAAACCAGATTTCACCAAATTCTGTTCTCTCTCTCTCTCTCTCTGATTTTTTAAAGGCTAGGTTTGAGCTTTAGCTTCCAGGCTCCTGCCCGTCTCACCGGCTGCTAAATAAATAGCTTGCAGGCACTGTGGAACAGGAGGCAGGCGATCTGGACTATTTCTCCAGCAGGTCCTGCCCCACTGCTTTCAACAGCTAAACAGCTCAATTGGTAGGTGAACAATGAAAATGCCAAAGTGGAAGGTATGAAAAGACCTCCGCAGATTTTTAGCCTAATGTTCGGTGGCTGCGGATCATTCTAAGACAGGAGAAACCTTGGTTTCATGGTATATGGAGTGCTGTTAAGGGAAGCCATAGGCGAGTGACAGAGTTTCACAATATTTGTGATGGATCACAAGACAAAACAATAGTCATAAATTAACAGCAACCATAAGAAACTTAAAATAAGCCTTTCTTAAAACAAGCCAAAATACAGTGAGGAATCTTGGTGGGGAATAACACGACAGTGTGCACCCTCCGAAGCTGCCGTTTTCTCCAGGGAAACTGATTTGATAATCTTAAAACAAGCCATGTCTTTACCTTGAACTGTATGGATCCTGACTCTTTGCCTGATACTGATAACATTTCTGCTAAACCTTTGGCCCTTGCCTACCCCCGAAACCCTGGCTACCTGTAGGGCTTCCAGGTCCCTCGGTGGAGGTGGGGCATTCCCCGCTCCCAGCCTCTGCCTTCCACCACCACTCATTTGGCCAGTGGAGAAAAAAGTCTGGGGAACAGGCTTCCGGGGCCTGCTTCCAGTGCAGCACGATAACGTGACTCCAAGGAGTGACATTGTGCAGGCCCCGAGGGTGTTCCCGCGCTTTGCACTGGGCTGTTTGGGGCCCTAATCGGACCAGTGCAAAGTGCGGGAGCACTCCTAGGGCTTGTGCAATGATGTCATTCCCAGAAGGGATGTCATCGCATTGCACCAAGAGCATGTGCAAGGAGTGAAAAAAGGTGAGTGCCAGGAGGAAAGAGGAACTGGCAGCCCTAGTCCTCTGACATAATTTGTACTTTTCTACTCTGCTCAACCGGCCTCACTCTTCACAGGCACACCTTTATGAAGCCTCTGCATTGACCAGCCTGGTAAAGTTGTTAGGAACTATGCCTTCTGTCCTTGCCTGGCCAACAAACAAGTATGTGCATCATTTAGGGCTCCAGTTCCAGCTTCTTTCTCATCCATGCACAAAACTGGGTGTAGCCACCCCCTTTCTTGGCTGGGTTCTGATGTTGCCCAACAACTGTCATAAACATCATAGGGAAGGGGAACAGTTCACAGTTTCATTAAAGTAGGATGACCCGAGTGCTGATTTGCACAAATATGGGAGGGGGCTTCTTTCCTTACTGATATTTTATTTGGTCATTGCGGATCAAAAAGAAGCTCCAAAAATGGTCATCCGATTTTTCCCAGTGCCACCAAACATCCAGCTTCTGATTTAAAACGACACTGACACCTCTAAAGTATAACTTTGGTAGCCTATTAAATCAGAAATTCTTCAACCTGCTGTGCCCCCCCCAAGGTCATGAACTTGTGGGTCAGTATGTTTCAGAGGACAGTGTGAGCGGTGAAGGGGGGGCATAGTGGATGGAGGAGAGACAGCCGGTGAGACGGGCAGGAGCCTGGAAGCTAAAGCTCAAACCTGGCCTTTAAAAAATCAGAGAGAGAGAGAACAGAATTTGGTGTAATCTGTTTCATGCAAAATTTGTTCAATTTGAAAACAAATATTTTACATTTAAATTAACGCCCTGACAAGTAATATCCTATATTGGTTTTGCTACACTGTTGTCCTGTTCCTATCTGTCATTTTAATCTTACTCTGTATGGACTCGTTTCTGTATTTAAAATTTTATATTATATATGCCAATAAAGGCTTGCTTGCGTGCTTGCTGTGTTTAAATTAGCGTATCTGGTTCGTTTCAATGCTGATATTAGATTTTTGCATCTAGGCTTGAGTGGAAGATGTGCAAAACAATATAACAAATAAGGAGAAAGAATTAGTAGCTAATCACGTAAAATGCAATCCTATGCATTGTTCACCATGATCAAGTCCCAGTGATTTCAGAGTAAGAATCTATCCATAGAATGAAGATATATGAGAGTGGCATTGTGGGAGCAAGTTCCACACCTAACCTGTATTCACCGGGACGTAGGCATGGAGCCTGTGTGTGCTTGACTCTCTCCTTGCAATCAGGGATCCTGTTTTTTCGGGTGTGGAAAGAGGCCTATAAATGTAGATACGTAGACTGCATGAATATGTTCCAATGGATATGAGCGCAATGGGGGTGGAACATGCTGCTACAATCTAGTTTCTTCCTCCTTCCTGGTAGAAGTTCAATGTATGCTTTTAGAATATCTACAGAGGACTACTGTCCCTAGCAATTTGGAGGTGGCGACCCTTAAAACATGACCATTGGATTGAGCCATAAGTCTCAGGTCTTAAAAACTGAGATGGGAGACAGACAAAAGCAGGCTGAGACGTGACTGAGATCAATGAAAGAACATCACGTTCCTATTATATTTAGCTTTGGAAAGTGGGAAGGATTATAGTTTGCTAGACATTTGTACAGCATCTGTCAAAATAGAATCCCACCTAACAGACACCCTTGGACAACTAACATGGCACAAATAATAAAATCTGACATCAACATTATATTCCGGATGCTCATCTCCAAACCTTCAATCCTATGTCTGTTTAGACTAATACATGCAAACAAAGGGGAGGGAAAATTTGGTTTCTGTCACCTTAGTTTGCATGAACTTGTCTGCTCTGCCATAAATATTTTCTCCCCCTCCCCCACAAATAATGAAATTGTCTGTTCCTTTTCAAACTATCCATTATCCTGACATTAAAAAAGAGCGATCCTTTTTTAATGTGGAAATTTCTTACACCAACATCTCTATCCTTTCAGCCAAGTCCCATTTTAAGTTTCTTAAAGATTTATTTACTGATGGATTTTTGGCCAACTGAGGAGTTACACAACTTCGTATCACACGCAGGATGTAACCACTACTTTGAAATCCTTATGTAGCCAAATAAGCTTTATTAGTATTTCCTGGACTTATTTATCATGTATTATGATTTACTATGATATTCACTCCTTAGCTGGAAATGTTAGGAAAAATTGATATAACTCACCAAAGCTTTGTTCTCTGTCCTACTATTTCTGAGACGTTAAACATTTTCCTATTTAACAACCACAAAAAATAAAACTTCCAAGCAGCAATGATTTAAAATAGACGTTAATGAATTCTCTCCAGAGGGGTAGGGTTTTAATTTTTGCCAGAAGGTTCCAAACCTTCTTCTTCTTCAAAGCATTTCTTCCCCAAAGCAAAAAGGTACTACTGATTTTCTTTTACCTCAGAAAGTAAAAGAACCCAGAAGGCATCATCTTTGTGTCTTCAGAGAGCACCCATTCAGGAACAACTACCTCCGCGGTATAAGATGCTTGGCTTACAATCTCCCAGCCTTTTGTGATTGGCCTCAGCACCCCACAGCAACCATTTTGTGAGTCCCTCATGGCAGCCATTTTGGGAATGCTCACTCCCAGTACTTAGAATTCCAAAAGTGTCCATAGGCTCAATAAGATTGGGACCCCTGATTTAGTCCTTCAGAAAAAATAGCTCTGCCTAGTAATATTTTTGTGGTGCAAAGCAGATTTTTCAACGGTTTTATTGTTTTACTGTTTTATATGATTTTACGTTATATTTTATAGTATTTTATGATATTTAGATATTGTTGTAATTCTTATAATATGAAGTTGGCCTGCCCTAGGCTCACTTGCGGGGAGGGTGGTGGTGGTGGTGTGTGTGTATGTGTGTGTGTGTGCATTGCAGATTTCACAGTGAGCTTATTTGGCAGTTAAACTTGTTCAGTTCTCATGGTCAGATTCAGAGGAGTTAGCTGTGTTAGTCCATAGCTGCAAAATAGTAAAGAGTCTGACAAAGAGAGCTGTGGTTCTCAAAAGCTTATGCTACAATAAACTTGGTTAGTCTTCAAGGTGCTATAGGACTCTTGACTATTTTGCATGGTCAGACAGTGACCCAGTCAGGGGTATGTTTGGATTACATTGAGAAATTCAAACAGCTGCCTGTTGGTCAGAAGCCAATCCACAGCACATCAGAGGATAAGCTGGGAAGCCAGGTTCTGATTTTCCAGCACTTCCCTGTATCCTAGCCTTGTTGTGCTGGGACACAGGAAAACTCTGGGAGAAATCAGAACCTGACTCACAACTAGACATGGGCACGAACCAAAAAAAATTAATGAACCAGCGGTTCACGGTTCGGTGCTGACGACGATCTCAAAGTCGCGAACCGCAATGAACATTTTCCGTTGCTGAACTGGTTCGCGGTTCGTGGTTCATGAGGTGTGGAATGGCCTCCGTGGCACTTAGAGGGCCCATATTCCTGGAGAGTGTTTTGCAGGCTCTTCTACAGCCATCACCCAAGTTTGGACAAGATTGCAAAAGGGATCTTGGAGTTATACCCTCTCCAATCCGAGGCCCCCAGGAAACTCCCACAAAAATCCAAGCTCAATTACACTCTTTCTGTCTCTCCCCAAAGGCTAGCAAGTAGCTAGCAAGCAACAGCTCTGTCACACTCCACTGCTTGCTGAAAGTGAAACCCAGCCTGGGAGCCCACGGCTATTTATAAGTACAGGTCCCATTGAGCAACGCAGGAGGTCTGTGTTTGGCCATCAGAGCTGCCTATCAGGATTTGCAGGGATGAGATTGGAGTGCCCATGGCTACAGGACACCCCCTTCCCCCTCCCTCCCCTGGGTGTCTTCTCCTAACTTGTAACCACTTTGCAGCTCCGTGGTTGGAAGGAAGACCTGCAGATCAAGGTAAGTTGGGCTTCCATTTGGGTTTCCAGGGCGACAGAAGGAGTGCAGACAGAGTTCAGGCATTCCCCCAGCTCCGTTTCCAGGGGAATTGATTGCTGGTGCCTGACTGTCTGGCTTCCCAAACCGCAGCCGAATGCACTGAACCAGGCCTCTCCTGAACTCTGGTTTGTTGGCCATGAACAATAACAAACTGCTGGATCGCAATTGCGTGATCGCCAATTTCGTGGGTTTTTGAAGTTCGTAATGCGGTTCAAGCCCATCTCTACTCACAACTGGATGCTATTATTGTGTGGTCTATGACCATAATAAAGATTGACTGACTTCCTACTCACAACTGAAAAGGGACCAGCTGGGATTGGGCTTCTGATCCACCACCCACATGTCAGAAAAATCACTACATAGTGAAGCTGTGGAGATCAGAAGCAATTGGCTTTGGATCCCTGCAAAAATGGGAAGGGAAGCACATCATTTCTCTTCCCTCTTCTCCATGCTGGGAGGTGGGAGGAACAGAAGCGATGCTTCTGATCCAGAGCAGAAAGAGATTGTTTCTCCGCTTTTCTCTATAGCCAGAGTAGACAGCTGGGCAGGGGGAGAGAAGCAATCGATTTCTCCCCACCACACACTGTAAGGAAAAGGAGAGTCAGTTTGGCTTCTTTCACACACCAAATTTGTTGCATCTCAGCAAGACAAGAGCTCAACAGTTTCCAGGATGACAGATCAGAAGAATTCGACTTCCAGCTGATCTCCCCAGTCGACTGGGAGAAGGCTCCTGATTTCTCCCTCTCTTAAAAAAAAAGCCTTTACTGGATACAGAGCAAAATAGTTGCCTGTTCCTGTGAATAGAGGTAAACAGGTTGCAAACAGCACACTGATTAATCAGATGCCTGATCACCATTGGCAAACAGATGTGGACCCAACTGACAGTTGTTTGGACATCCCTAGTTTTGTGTAGTTTTCAGGCCTGTTTATTGTTCTAAGATGCTGAGACTTTTGCACAATTTTTAAGGGAGATGGAGGTTTATCTTCATTGCATGATCATATCTGATCATGAATCAAAAACTGTGAGGATATCATGGACTGCATAGCCAATCAGATTTAACAACATCAAGATGTCATTGAAGAAAACACATCCCCACTGTAACGGAAATCAGGCGATTGCTCCCTACCTTTAAAAGAATGAAGGCTATTAGATAGGAATGTTAAAGCAAACATAGCAAGTGAATGATTCATAAGGAGATTTTGAAGCATGATAAAGTTTCTCTCTCTCTCTCTCTCTCTCTCTCTCTCTCTCTCTCTGCATTGACATTCTGGTTTCAATATTATCAGATGAGATATTGTAACATGTCCTAACTAGAGATGGGCATGAACCAAAATTAAGCATGAACCAGGCTGGTTTGTGGTTCGCGAACCAGTGGTTCGTCAGATATCATTTCTGACAAACCACCATGAACTTTAGGCTGGTTCATTTGGTTTGTTTTTTGGTTTGTCACTGCACACAGCCTGGTGCCAATCAATCAGTTTCCTAGGCAACAGGGGATGGACTTCCTGAAAACCATCTGCTGAGCTGGAAGTGAAATTCTGCTGGCCCGGAAGTGGCCTTCTGCTGACCTGGAAGTGATGATTTTCTGACCTGGATGTGACATTTTCACAACCCAAACGAACCAGTTCGTGAACCAGGGGCAGGTTCGTGAAAGTTCGTGGCTTGTGAAATTTGATGAACCACGAACCACATGGTCCGTTTTTTTCCCAGTTCGTGCCCTTCTGTAGTCCTAACTCTCTTTTTTAGTTTTTATTTCAACATATGTAGAAGTGGCATATGCATTTCTAAAATGCTGTAGAAGTGATACCATCATGCCAAATGGGAGTGCTTTTCTGTTACCATATACTTTCAATTCAGTATTCCTTTGACATTAACTATGGTCCAAACTGAATTATTATGGATTTAATGTCTACATTTGTGAACTCAACAAAGGTCACTTGGGAAACTCCTGTTTCTACCTCAGTAGCAAACATCATCCTCCTTTTGCATGATCTATGCTACTCAGATACTCCACTGTTTGCCTGGCACGAAACAGCTGAATGTCCTGTGGTTTTAAACTGCCGTCTCTTTCTTTTCATTATACAGAAATGTGTTCTTGACAAGCTCTTTGTTTTTCTACCTAATTAAGAACATCAATCCCGCTCTCTGGAGACAAAACCCTCGAATCACAGCCTACTGCTAACAGGCATATTAAAAGAGATTTAATGGAGCTCACATACCTCTTTGTGTCTCTACAGCCATCATATTGCTCTGGAACTTGGAACCTTTCAGTATTCTGAACCTTAGAGCTTTGGTCTCATTCAGCTTCCCTATGTACACACTTTTTATTCCATTCATCATATGGTGATGGTAATTACACTAGTATTTAATCTCAGCAACAAATAGCTTAAATCCTCTATCTGAACATGACAAAAATCTGACCATAATTTATTTATTTAATAAATAAAATTGCATATTACATCAAAGAGAACAATATACTTAGGCATACTTTGCAAAAAAAAAAAAAAACTGACCAAACTATAGATTATTCTGTAATGATATCTGCAGATGTAACTTTCAAGGGAGGGGAGACTTTCTGTAAAATATTCTAGAAATTCAATGGCATAGACATTTTGAGCTGCTGCTTTTCCTCAGGGCAGGGTATGAAAAATGATGTGAATATGAAAACCTATTGCAAATGTGTCTTAACAGTCATTAAAAGTTAAAACATTTAGCACAGGATTAAGAAGTGCATACACTCAAAAGGTCCCAAACATTGAACTTCCAGATTATCAGCTATATGCTACCACTCTGCTCAGCTGTTTGAAGCTACCGTTAGTGCCCTCACCATCAGAGGCTAGATGAATGGAATCCTGAGACGGGGCACCAAAATTATGGAATCCCCTTCCTGGGGAGATTCATCTGTCCACTCTATCTTCCACCTAGCATTGAAGACTTCACTGTTTCGTTTGGTATTCCCTCACTGATCCTCCTTCCTTCCAGTTTATATATTGTGTTTACTTGTTTTTTAATGTACATGTATATGCTTTAAAAGATTGCTTTAATAGTTTTGATTGTTTGCCACTTTGGATACCCTATGTTGGGTGATGAACAATTTTTTAAACAAAATACGTATGCACATATACACACACACACACACACGCATACATATACACATATACATATGGCTCTTCCACCAGAGGAAGAGCCATTTAAATGGGAATATGTATATATATATTTCTTCCTGTTTAAGTGGCTCTTCCTCTGGTGGAAGAGCCACATAAATTGGGCTGATTCCGCACACGTTGGATAATGCACTTTCAATGCACTTTATCAATCGTTTGAGGTGGATTTTTTGTTCCGCACACACAAAAATCCGTTCCAAATGATCTATAAAGGCTGATTCCGCACACGTTGGATAATGCACTTCCAATCCTCTTTATAGATCATTTGGAATGGATTTTTTTGTGTGCAGAACAAAAAATCCACCTCAAACAATTGATAAAGTGCATTGAAAGTGCATTATCCAACGTGTGCGGAATCACTCTTGGAAAAAAACTTCAAATTAAAGTGTATGCTCGTCCGCTGACAATTTAAAGTCATACAGTTAGTCCAGTAATACTAGCATAGTAGTTATCAAGCTGTTACCACACTCTGCAGGGTGTGTGCATCCATCTTGTCTTTAATTCAAAAACTCCGATCATGCTATGGCCCAATACCTCATTTGTTCACTCCTTCATGCTAGGAATGAGCTGCTGAAAACCCTACTCTTTAAGCCTGACCAATCATGTCACTCAAGTATGATGACTGGACAACAGTGGGATAATAAATAAGCAACTGAGGCAGCTATGAATAAGCATTTTGTGGACTAATCGATTATCTAGATTTGAAACCTTGCTGCATAAGCGACTACTGAGCAAACTGTAGGCCATCACTCAGCTATGTGATATCTCATTTGCTCCATCCACACTTGTGAAAACAAGGCAAGAGTAAAGTTCTGAAGAAAGAAGACCCGGTTGATGCATAGATAAGACCTGTCTTCATTACAGGTGGATGTCAGGAAGTGTTATTTGTCTCAGATGTTTGGCATTCATTTGTGATCTGCTTGCACAGAGGAGTGCAGAATATTCCATTCCTGTTTTGTTCTCTTTCTTGACACACAAGAACCTGGAAAAAGACAGGCTCGTTTCCTAGGATGTTCCAAACACATATTAAGAAGCTGTATTGTCTTTCTGTGCTCCAGATTTTCTGGTCTAATTCAGAAACTCTTGTGAAAATGAGTAGTCATTTTATACCACTGAATTTTTTTCAAATTCAAATTTATTATTATTACAGTCATATGACCAGCAAGAAAAAGATCACATACACATACCACAGTTCCTATCTAAATAAAAAGAAAGGGAGAACAGATTTAGTTAAAGCTATTATCATACTCTGCAGATAATAAGTCCTGAAAGATAAAAACTATCTTCAATCTCTTCTTTTGTTAAAAACTTCCACTTGTTTATGACCAAAAAACAATATTTTGCTACTGTCAAGGATACAGTTTTCTTAGTATCTTCCAGCAAATATTTCAGTAGCACAGTATCTGCAGATTCCAAATGATTATCCAAAGATTTAAACTTGGAGAGTAATGGATTTACTAACTGCTGCCTCTCTTCGGAATACAACTTGCAATGTAAGAGAATATGAGCAACGGTTTCAACGTTGGTTTCTCTTCAGATCACATACCATTGAATTCGGATTTCGTTTGCACTTGCAGGAGCTTGTCTTTAAAAAAAAGTCCACTGAAAGAATCAAAGATGGAAGAGAGAGAAAGGAGAAATGGAAAGTAAAATGAAACATAGGATGCTCAGACCAACCAGACAGGAAAGGCAGCACAGCTCCAACAAGCTTTGCCACTCATGCAACACCACCTCCTCTGCCACCATGAAACCCACCTGCCCTCTTCAGCCAGCCAGCGTGCTGCCTTAGCCCACTGCTCCCCTCACTAGCTGCCTGTTGTCTTCCCCACTGGCATGCTGGCTGTGCTCCTTCCGAGCAGAGCCCAGCTTCCTCCTCCTTTCTCCAGCAAGGAGAGCCATAGGTGGGGAAAAGATAGTGAGAGAGATGCCACCTTTGCTCACTGCTGGGAGCCTGGCAGGGGAGACAGAGGTGAGCAACACACGTTGAAGGTAGCATGCAACAAACGGCAAAGGGAGGGCCTGCACATGTGGTGGGTCGGAGGAGTGACCCAGAGTTTCTCTACCCATTACTAAGGCCCTAGGGATGCTCAAGTGAACCTCATTTCATGTGGTCCCCCCCCTCCAACATTCCATGTACTCTCTCGCACAGTCACACTTCAATCTGCTCCCATGATGCTAAAAGAATCCCAGTTTCCCCCACACCTATTCATTCAAAGGCAGATCTTGACACTTTCACACACCTCAGAGAAACACAAATTGGTAATTCAAAGGAGCCTGCAGTACTTGTTCTCACAGTAAAAACAGACCTGAATTGGTGCTTTGCCCTTCGGAGTCACTTGCAGATGCACACAAAGGGAGCTCCCGTAAAAGCAGCATTCTCGTGCACTGAGCAAGAACAGCCTGCATGTAAATTGAGGACTAGACACACAATTCTGCACTTGAGCGTCTCCAGGTACTTAGTAATGTGTAGAGAGACTCAAGCAGCTGTCTGCAGGCACTTCTGAGCTCCCTTGTACAAGATAGGGAGGGGAAGGGGAAGGGACGGGGGCAAAAAGACCGATCATCACATGGTGTGTGGGTCAAAGAAAGGCAAATGAAAATATCTGCACAGGAGTCAAAGTCAACATGAGATCACAATGGGGGGGGGGTAAGTGCCACAAATGTGCATTTAGAAAAGTCAGACAAAACTCAGGATACCATTGGGGTGACTGCCAAAGGCACTGAATGATGTACAGAAATCTGTAAATCATCTGATACAGTTGGGGGCTGAATGACAAGCAAACATGTAGAAAAGGTCAGAAAGAGAAGGGGAAAAGTGTCGGAAAGACTCAGCAGTCATCACGAGCTTACAAAAGGATGAAGAGGTGTGCGGGGGGGGGGGTCACAAGAGGCTGGGGGGGTCAGAGGGAAGGGCTGACAGTTACAAGTGAATTTAAAACTCTCAGGTTGGGGCAGGAGGTGTCTTTCCCAGTGTTATTCATATTCATTGGCCCAAATGAAGAATAAGGAAGTTTGCTAGAAAATAAAGGACAGGGACTGTGGTGGCAGTTCAGAATGTTGAAATACAAGTCACAGCCTGTAAGGTATGTAGTTTATTTTGGACACCTGGTCCTGATCATTTCTTAGCCAAGACTAGGTGACTGTTGCTGAACAGGGACATATTCCACAGAGGATGACATGCAGGGATAGTTCCAGGTTTGGCAGAGCCCTGCGTGGAGACTGTTAGAAAAAGGGACTGGCGATGTCTCTGGCTCAAACCTACAAAACAAAAACCATAGAGTTAGACAGATAGATAGGCTAGTATCAGTCTCCTTCCTGCCTACTCTACTATCACTCACTTTCTCTGATTGGTAGAATGTAGTCCAAGAGAACTTCCTTCTTTTCTTCTTCTTCCCTCCACCCTTCCCTGCATGCATCAGGAGAAGCAGCATGGTATCTCCTCCTGGGACAAATGAAGCAGATGGCCTGTTATCAATCTGAAGCCATCCTAGTTAGTTAGATTAGTTAGTCACCTTTTCTCTCCACTATACTTAAGATAATGTACTTCTATAAATAAATAGGCCATTATTGGTTCTTTAACTCAAGGGAGAGGCTTTTTGTGTGCAATTTGTAAGATAGTGCGGTAAATACTAGTTTAGGCCACGCTGCTGCACTGAAGCTCAGGAGGAGCACTCTGTTAAGAAGGAAAGAAAGGGCTGTCTGACTGGTCCAGCCATTCTTAACTAAACCCAACAGAGACTGCTCAGGGACTCCCTGCCCATCCTCTACTCACTGCCAACATCTCTTCTCACACCTCTCCTCCTGTCCCTACTTGTGTGCCCCACCTGCCTGTGTGTCCTTTTCCTGCCCACAATCCATCCCACTGTTCATGGTCACAGCCGCCTGCATTCTTTTTCCTCTAAAGCACGGCATGATGTGCATGGCTGAGAATGCTGCTGCTGTAACTGTCAGGAGAATGCTTGCACCACATATACCTTCTTCCCTGGGGATGCTAAGCAGTCCAGGCAGCCAGAAGCACAGGGCATGGACAGGAGGGGAAGACACACAAGAAGATGTACAGGTTGGGTTGGGTGGCAGTGGGCCGTGTCAGAAGACCTGGGTCCCGGCAGATGCCCCACCTCAAGGGATGCTGACTACGGCCCTGGTGACAAGATACAAAGGAGGAGAGTTCTTCTGTATCGTGTGATAATTGTATAGATGAGAGGATTACTGTAGGACAAGAGAATCTTCTCCATAACTTTGCAAAAGACTTCTATCCTTTTTCATATCACCAACAGCCTTGTTCTCAAACTGTCTCTAACTTCCATTTCTAGCAGATGAGATAATAATAGTATTGAATTAGGCTCATGAATCCATATGAAATAATATAAATATTATATTATTTGTGAATTGAGGCTCCGGTGATACAAATCTCAGTACAACAATAGTTCGGTTACCCAGATTCCAGGAGCTGTCAACTTAAGTCTCCATTTATGTGGCCAAACCACACATGAAGATTAAACCTATTCCCAACTCCCCCCTCCCCCACTTTGCACTGTTGTTCGGTTATGCATCTGTCACATCTCAACCATCTTCTAGGTGGGAAAGATTAGCCGACATGAATTGTGTTGAATTGTGTCTGAATCAAATAATACTCAAATTATACTCATGTAGCACTCATGTAGCACGCAGTTAACTGGATGTACATTCTCAGCCTCTATCTTTTTACATCCCCAGTAGCTTGAATTGCAACCTGCATTTTGATGCTGTACTCACTTGTCAGAAAGAAGTCAGAAAAATAAATAAATAAATGGATGGCTTTTTCTGGAACAAGTAGTGATTACAGCAATTTTTTTTTATTCCTCCAGAAAATTATCTGCAGATTTCCTGGTATGAGGTATCCTATCACTTCCATTCTTGTGTTTTAGGATGTTAAGTAGAGATGGGCAGGGACCAAAATACGAACCAAAGCTCATGACGAACCGGGCTGGTTTGTGGTTCACAAACCGGCAGTTCATCAGAGCTCATGAACTTTAGGCTGGTTTGTTTGGTTCATTTTTTGGTTCATTACTGCAGACAGCCTGAGGCCGATCAATCAGTTTCCTAGGCAACAGGGGATGGACTTCCTGCAGACCTTCTGCTGACCCGGAAGTGGCCTTCTGCTGGCCTGGAAGTGGCCTTCTGCTGGCCTGGAAGTGACGATTTGCTGACCTGGATGTGACATTTTCATGAACCAAATGAACCAGTTTGTGAACCGGGGCAGGTTCATGAAAATTTGTGGTTCGTGGTTTATGAAATGCGACGAACCACGAACCACATGGTTCTCCCCCCCCCCCCCCGGTTTCTGCCCATCTGCAATGTTAAGCTAATTCAATTTTTCTTTGAGCTATGAAACCACAGCCAGCATAAACCTTGCCGCACATGGTATAATATCTAAAATTTTACTCCTCTAAAGCACACAAACCTTGAGTACAGCAAATGGGACATGCTCTCAGGAGATAAGTTGATGGTTTATGAACAGCCATAAAAACATGATAGTGGAAATATAATAGGATCACCTGCAAAATTTTCTAAAGCTAAATTGAACAACATTTGCCCTTCAGCTGGTGGGCTGAAAGCACATCAAACCCTATTCTAAGGTGGATTGCATTAAGTGCCATCACCATTTGTTTCTTTGCTTTTGGTAGGAGAGAAAAAGTGATGAGAGGAACAAATGTGGATTCCATACTGTAGTAGGGTTGTCAGTCCCCCAGTGGGGGCAGAGGATCCCCCACTCTCACCCTCCACCCCTGCCTCTGCTTACCTGGCTGGTGGGGGGAAAGGCAGGGAAATGCACCTCCCGGGGTGTGTTCCTGGGTGGGGCGGCATGTTCCCGCACTCCAGGGGCTGTCGTGCCACCCTGGGCAGCTCTCCCGTGCTTCGCAGCAGCCTGATTCGAGCAGTATTGGGCCCGATTTGGCCCCCTGTACAGCACAGGAGCACTCCAGTCAAAGAGATTTTTTCTATGCAGGAAAGCATGTGCC
This sequence comes from Eublepharis macularius, assembly GCF_028583425.1. NCBI lineage: Eukaryota > Metazoa > Chordata > Lepidosauria > Squamata > Eublepharidae > Eublepharis > Eublepharis macularius. Next base: position 17,903,014 of record NC_072793.1, on the reverse strand, counting down.
TATGCAAAAAAAAAAAAAAAAAAAGATTAACTGCAATGCAATATATGTAGGAGTAAACACTGACCAGGTTGGGACTTACTTCTGAGTAAACATGCAAAAGATAGGATTGTACTGATAGGGCAGTTTCACGTATGGTGTTTCAACCAACTTATTGTCCTGTGTGTAAATGCTTGTGCATTATTGTGCAGGGGAAGGGGCACATGCCCACAACTTTTCAGCACATGTATATTCAATTGCATAAATTATTTTGTGCATATTCTCTGCACTCTCTCCAACATTTAGAAGCCGGATGTGACTTCAAAGTGTCGTGCTTATTATAGTTCCAACATAATGTTTTGAACAATCTTTAGTGAGTTACTCAAGAGACTGAAATGCACTGAAATCTTTTAATATGTATGGATAAAGTAAAAGTAACAAGAGGTTACTTTTACTCTATTATACCAGTCTGAGACAGCTAAAATGGTTTCAGAAGTTGATATGAGAACAGTTTAAGTAGTTTTTAGGATGACCCTTCAAGCAACATGGCATGTTGCTACAACAGCCAATACTCGGGAAACATGGAATTTTTCTCCTAGTTTTTACCTCAATGTGCCATGTGTCTAGAAGAAGTTCCTTCATTTCTCAATGATTTTCCTTCCTTTCCCATCTTTTATCTCTCTCAAATATTTATTTTGTATAAGATCTGCAAGGCAGGTGATGTCTGAACAAAATATAAACAGCACAATGTGTTTATTTCACACAATGGTGTTGCTAACCAGTGGGGTTCCTGCTTTCTCTCAGAATAAATAAAAGCATCCTGCTTTAGTCAGACAAGCTTCTTAAAAGCTTTCATTGATTAATCACTTAGTTCTGGTAGTATTGCTAAGTATTAGCTTTATGAAAGAAATGTGTGTGTATTGTATCAACACTTCCTTCCACAGACATATTATTTACCTCAGTGTTCCCTTGGATTAGGTGAAAGGAATTATACTAAAGTAGGGGAAACAGGTACCTCCACAAAGGCAGGTAGGCCTTGCTAGGTTGAGGGGTGTGGGGTTCTATAACCCCAGTTGTTTCCAAAACAAGTTTGAAAACTTGGAACATCAGCAAATGCACCCATATTAAGTCTGTGAGGGATACTTCCTCGCCTTCCCCTCTCCAACTCTTCACTAACTCTTAGTAGGTTGTTGCCACTGTTTTAGACATTACAGTGAAATAGGTATATTTACATATGTCCAGGGTCTGAGGCTCAGCCCCCAGACTTGCCAAGAGGAACAGGTGGGGCACAGCCAGGAGGCCACTACTCTGCTGCCCCGACAGACCAGGTCCCAAACTTGCCAGCATCAGAGGGAGGTAAGGAAGCACCCAAGCCTCAGAGGGCTAGAAGGGGCAGGTGGAAGCCAGCCAGCCCCACCCTCTGCTGGGAGGCTGGGAGCCCAGGCAGGGAGAGTAAGGACAACCAGGAGGGGATCAGACCAGAGGGAGAAAGCCCAGGAAACAGAGACAGAGAGACAGCCAGCAGCCTTACCTGCAGCAGAGGAAGGGCAGCACAGGGCCACACCCCAGCCTGCAGGCAGGCTGGAAGGAATCAGCCAGAGCCAGGTGGGGCTGAAAGCAAAGCAGCCACCGGTGGAGCTGCCTGAGGCCCTTAGCAGAGACAGCCAAGGCACTTAGCAAAGCATCCACAGGTGTGACTGCCTACAACAGCCAAGGCTTGGATATAAGGAAAGGCCACCCACAGGGCAGGGTGGGTTGTTGTGTAGGAAGGTGGTGGAGAGCGCGCGCGCGAGAGAGAGAGAGAATGAGTGAGCAGTGGACAGGAGGTGGAGAAGGGAAGACGAGGAGGAGGAGGAGGAGGAGGAGGAGGAAGGCCAACAGCTGGATGGGGGCAGCTGTCATGGAAGGCTGCCAGGACAAGGTCAGGTTGAGGGGACCTGCGCGTGGACTGAGAGGGTGTGAGGGTGAGGTATACCCCCTCCTTCCACAGAGCAGGATCCCACATATTCCCTGAAGGTCCTTCAAGGTGGAGGTCAGGCAGGCTGGCATCTCACCAGGCAGCACCCTGGGCAGAACCTGACATCCCTGAAGGTTGTTTAGGGTGGCAGTTGGGCAGGCTGGTGTCTCACCGGTCGGTGCCCTTGGCGGGGCCTGACAACGTAGTTGCTGAAGGGAAAACACAAATGGTATCACCAAAGAACATAAAGACAAAATAATGAGGGAACAGTAGGCCAGCAGACCATGGGCTGGAGCAACAGGCAGGGAATAGGGAATCATTCAACAACAACAACAACAACAACAACATTTGATTTATATACCACCCTTCAGGACAACTTAAAACCCGCTCAGAGTGGTTTACAAAGTATGTTATTATTATCCCCACAACAAACACCCTGTGAAGTGGGAGGGGCTGAGAGAGCTCCAGGAAACTGTGACTGACCCAAGGTCACTCAGCTGGCTTCAAGTACAGGGGTGAGGAATCAAACCTGGTTCTCCAGATTAGAGTCCTGGCACTCCTAACTACTACACCAAACTGGCTCTCTGGATAAAATAGAGGAGGAGAGAAGAATAATGTTGTAACCACTTTGAGTCTCCACCGGAGAGAAAACCAAGGTCTAAATATATTTTAAAATGTACACAAAAGCAATAAAATTAGCATCCTTGAATCTCAGTCAGGGCAGTGTTTTGTGGCACAGACAACAAATAGAAGGATTGAATCCAGGGGCTGTGTATTTATTTGTTTAATTTAAAACATATGCCGCTATTCCACGCAACTTAGGCTCCTGAAAGTGGTGAACAATAAAAACATTAAAACAAGCTTTTAAAAAAACATAGTCTAAAATTAAAAACAATTTAATTCAGCAAATAAATTTGCTGAAGTGAAAACACAATGGTGTGTCTACAGCACAAAGTATCTTTTACAGAATGTAAAGACAAAATAATGAGAGAACAGTAGACCAGCAGACTATGGGTTGGAGCAACAGGCAGGGAATAGGGAATCATTCAATAATCATAATAACAACAACATTCGATTTATATACCGCGCTTCAAACCTATGGTTTACATAGTATGTTATTATTATCCCCACAACAAACACCATGTGAAGTGGGTGGGGCTGAAAGAGCTCTGGAAAAGCTGTGACTAGGGGTGTGCAATTCTGGTTTTGGATTCGGGTAAAGTACCCGAATCGGATCCGATTCGCAGTGATTCGGAAACCTCGAATCAAAGCTTCCTGAAGCAATTCATATTGCTTTGAGAAGCTTCACGTCAAGGGGTTTAAATGCCCTTTTCCGTGCCGCTGCAAAATGGCATGGTAAGGGGCATTTAAACTCACGGATCAGCTGTTTGGCAGGGAGATCCCTGCCAAGCAGCTGATCTGGGCATTCCCCGCCACCCTGCTGGCCACTGCGGCCATGGAGGAAGCAGCATGGGCCCTGCAGGAGCCATCCCTGAGCTTCCCCACCACCCAGCTGGCTGCTGAGGTGGCGGAGGAGGTGGTGCAGGCCATGCAGGAGCTGGCTCCAGGCTTTCCCGCCACCCAGCTAGTCGTTGCAGTGGCGGAGGAGGTTGTGTGGGTGCCACAGGAGCCAGCTCAGGGCTTCCCCACTGCCCAGCTGGCCACTGAGGTTGCGGAGGAGGTGGCGTGGGCCCCAGAGGAGCCAGCTCCAGCCTTCCCTACCACCCAGCTGGCCACTAAGGTGGTGGAGGAGGTTGTGCATTTCCTGCAGGAGCTGGCTCTGCTGATCAGCCTCCCCTCTCTCTGCCAGGTAAGTGGGGTAGGTGGGTTTGCCCCAGGGGGTGGGGGGATTTGCTCCCCTTCACTTCTGTATGCTCCAAATCTTTACGGAGCATACCGAAGTGAGCTAAGTATCAGCTTCAGGATACTGGTAATTCTGGCTTTCCCCCCACTTCTGGTAAACCCAAAGCGCGAAACCCAAATTTGGGGGGAGTGCACACCCCTAGCTCCAACTGACCTAAGGTCAACCAGCTGGCTACAAGTGGAAAAGTGGAAATGAAATCCAGTTCTCCAGATTAGAGTCCTGCTGCTCTTAACCATTACACCAAACTGCCTCACCCATTCAAATCTTTCAATCAAAGAGTCCATATATACGACTAAACTATACTATTCTTTCACTCAATGGTAACCTGGACACCTCTATAATCCTTCTGCTACTGAGTAAACTCTTACTGACGTTCCAGTAAACTCTTAGTGACCTTCCTCCCTGGTAGTGACACATTTTAAATGGTGTTTTAATGTTTTTATTGCCTTTAAGTTTGCCACCTTGGGGGCCCTATTTGGGTAGAAAGGCATCAGATAAATGTTTTAAACAAGTAAACAAGCAATAAAGCTAATAGCGCTTTTTAAATGTAAAAGTTGACATATTAAAGATGCTTAGGCACCAGCATTCATCATTAGAAGCCAGGGCAACTGAACATGTACACTCCCCTCAGAAATTACCTCTGCAACTGAGAGCAGAACCACAAGTGACAAAAGGCACAGATTGGACACTTGCCAGCTTCCCTCAAGTTTTGGCGGGAAATGTAGGCAGCTTGGCGGAATGTTGGACAAGTGACAGTTGAAAAGTCCATTGGACAGCAGTCAGAGGGCCAAGCTGCGAGACCAGGATGCCTACATTTCCCATCAAAACTTGAGGGAAGCTGACAGGTGTCCAATCTGTGCCTTTTGTCACTTGTGGTTCTGCTCTGAGATGCACCCTTTTCTTATTCTTTTGGCACAGGCAAACCCTGAGTGTGAAAAGAGATCAAGGTGTTATTGAGACTTTGGTGTCATCTAGACTAATGGGGTTTATGGTTGTCCAACCTGTCTGTATACTCTTGAGAAGAGTTAATTAAAGCTAAGAATGTGCTTCTCATCTTACAGGCACACTACGCTCGCTGAATTGCAAACAGGGCATCTAACATATCACAGACTACTTATATTTCCATGAATTTCGGTTCTATGTCAAAAGAAAGACACTCTAAACGTATCTAGAGATCCTATGTCTGTACTGTTGTGCCTGTGGAGAGATAATGTTTAATAGGTCAGGTTCAAAACTAGTGTTTTTGTCCTGTATAACTTTTTAAAAATGAAAATATTTTGCTGTCTTCCTTACTTAACAACAACAACATTCGATTTATATACCGCCCTTCAGGACAACTTAATGCCCACTCAGAGCGGTGGTGGAACTCAGTGGGTTGCCAGCACAGGGGGCAACTCTTGGCGGGAGGAGGTGCCCCTGGTACCACACGTGCACCCGCAAAGTGCGTGCACGGTCCCAGGGCCAATGATGTCACTTTGGGTCAGCTGGAACAAGGGGGGAGTTTCTTAAAGTTTAAATCGCCCTCGGTGAAAATGGTCACATGGCTGGTGGCCCCGCCCCCTGATCTCCAGTACTTTAGTACATGTAACTAAAAGGTGAGTTTTCAGAACTATATTGAACACATGGCTTTATTACTGAGTCAGGTGTACCAAGATCAGTATAATAATAACAACAATAATAACAATAACATCTGTGCTCATATACCACTCTTCTAGACAGATGAGTGCCCCACCCAGCACAGTGAACTAGTTAGTGTTATTATTATCCCCACAATACAGCTGGGGATCTGGGGCTAAGAGGAGTGGCTTACCCAAGGCCACCTGCTGAGCTCATGGCAGTAGGGGGATTCGAACCAGTAGAGTGCTGATTCACAGTTGAACCATTTAACCACTGTGCTACAGAGTACTGCATACTCTGACTGGCAGGAGCTCTGAAGGGTCTCAAGTGGAGGCCTTTCACATCACCTGCTATCTGCCTTTATAATTGGAAATGCCAGGGTTTAGACCTGTGACCTTCTACATACAAAGCAGATGCTTTACCACGGAGGCATAGCCCTTCCCATATTTGTAGCTGATGTCCTACTACTCAAAGAGTAGTCCAGCCTTTAAATACCCAGACTTCTCGTGTAGAGCTTTTTGTTCTTAACAGTGATTGGTGATCACCAGGGCTTTTTTTCTGGGAAAAGAGGTGGTGGAACTCAGTGGGTTGCCAGCACAGAGGGCAACTCCTGGCAGGAGGTGGTGCCCCTGGTACCACATGTGCGCCCGCAAAGTGCGTGCATGCTCCCAGGGCTAATGATGTCACTTTGGGTCAGCTAGAACAAGGGAGGAGTTTTTTCAAGTTTAAATCACCCTCGGCGAAAATAGTCACATGGCTGGTGGCCCCGCCCCCTGATCTCCAGACAGAGGGGAGTTGAGATTGCCCTCCATGCCACTCACGGAGGGCAATCTCAACTCCCCTCTGTCTGAAGATCAGGGGGCGGGGCCACCAGCCATATGTCCATTTTCAAGAGGTTCCGGAACTCCGTTCCCCCGTGTTCCAGCTGAAAAAAAGCCCTGATCACACTTAAGTTCAATTAATCTTACTACCAGAGAAAGATTTGGCCTTTAAGACTCTAAAAACTGTAGTTCTGCTCTGGGATCAACTAGGTCTCTCACAATTCCTTCACCTTCACAGCCCACCACCAATGTACCTTCCACACACACACATCTGATATTTCTCTGGGCTCCCTCTTGTGTCAGGGCCAATCCTGCTTCTTTCCAGGTTGCCTAAGCATATGAATGTAAAGGTTTCAATAGGAAATGTTGTGGTGACTTACCTGCAAACATGAAAGCACTGGTAGAGTATCCTTCACAAGGTTACAAGTATACGTATGCAGGATTTCAGTGACTCAAGACATACTATATGCACTGAGAAATTATTTAAGCTCTCTGGGGTGCTTAATTACCACTAATGGTACTAGCCTCAGTAAAGGTGACATTACCCTTCATAGTCCTCTTAACTGTTGAATCTGAAGGGATTATTTATTTACTTACACTATTTTTAGCCTCCTAGAAGAAAAGGAAGAATAAAGAAAGTTGCAAACCTCTAGAAACACAGAGGCATGAAAATGAAATCAAAAATGAAAAGCAGGTATATTGTGGAAATCCAAAATAAGGCACACCTTAATTGATACAATAAATAAATAGCACAACACATACACATATGGTGGAAGGGAAGGCAGCATGGTGTAGCTTGATCTTGTCAGATCTCGAAAGCTAAGCAGAGTCAATACTTGGATGGGCAAACCCCCAAGGAAGACTCTGCAGAGGAAGGCAATGGCAAACCACCTCTGCTTCTTACTTGCCTTGAAAGCCCCTTGCTGGGGTCGCCAGAAGTCAGTTGCAACTTGACTGCATGTACACACACACACACAGTAATACATTATAACGCATCTGAATACTGAATCTGTAAATCACGCACACAATGAAAAACATTGTAATAGCCACACAATTTGAAATCCTTGAGAAAATGTGACATTAAAAAAATGCCCTTTATACAAATAGCCAATAGATTACCATGCCACTGGCAAAATATACTCATAAATTAATAAACAAAATTCACTATAATGGCCAAACAATTTCAATCACTGACAATACTGGATTAATCAAAAACCCCAATTTATAATAATGACCATATAATCATAATAACACTGACCAAAATAATTGCATACAGAATGTTAGCTAACTTTGTTTTGATAAACTCTACCTCTTCCTTGCACTTTGGAGGTATGGTTGCCAGGTGTCCGATTTTCATCCAGACAGTTCAGTATTTGGGGGGACTGGACAAATACTGGACATCTGGCCTGGCCCCTCCCCTGTTGGTTGCCCAGCATGGCTGCCCAGCTTCCTGTAGTGGTGCAACACTGCCATCAGGCTGTGTAGCATTGCCCAGGAGCAGCCAGCCAACCCAGGCACCCGGCTGGCCTCCTGCAGCTGAGCGGTGCTGCCCAGGAGTGGCATCTGGAAGTGAGGGGTCGGTGTGATCATATGATCATGTCACTTCTTGCAGTGATGTCATCACACTTCCCAAGGCATGAGCAAGCTGTGCATGTGGAACAACAAAAAGTAAGCTCCCCCCCCCCACCCCCGCCGCCTCTCCCTGGGATCCAGTAGGAGTCCAGACCCCATCTGGAAACTCTTTCTGGAATGCCCCAATGACATAACTTCCAGTTCAAAACTGGAAGTGATGGGGTCTCAGCAGGGACAACATCTGCCCCAAACATAGAATCATAGAATCATAGGGTTGGAAGGGACCACCAGGGTCATCTAGTCCAACCCCCTGCACAATGCAAGAAATTCATAACTACCTCCCTTCCCCCACACATACCCAGTGACCCCTGTTCTATGCCCAGAAGATGGCAAAACATTGTCAGGATACCTAGGCGAACTGGCCTGGGGAAAATTGCTACCTGACCCCAGGGTAGCGATCAGCATTACTCTGGACATGTAAGAAGGGGACACAAGAACTAATCACTTATGTAACCCTTCCTGTCTTCCCTCTCATCCTCTGCCTAGGTTCACAGAATCAGCATTGCTGTCAGATGGCCATCTAGCCTCTGCTTAAAACCTTCAAAGAAGGAGAGTCCACCACCTCCCAAGGAAGCCTGTTCCACTGAGGGATCGCTGTCAGAAAGTTCTTCCTAATGTTTAGCTGAAAACTCTTTTGATTTAATTTCAACCTGTTGGTTCTGGTCCGACCTTCTGGGGCAATGGAAAACAATTATGTACCATCTTTTATATGACAGCCCTTCATAGCATTCTTGTTATATTTGGGGCTGATTTGGCCCCACTGAGACCCCATTGCTTCCAGTTTTCAACCAGAAGTGTATCATTGAGGTCTCCAGAGCACATGTGCATGCCATTTCATCACATACTCTGATGGCTCTAAGCCTGCCTCCCAACTTCTTTCCCCCACCACCCAATAGATCAGAGCTAGGGGGTGAATAGTGGGTGTGGGGATCCTCCATTGCCCCAAGGAGGTTGGCATCTTTATTAGAAACTCTTTCCCACAACTATTTTGAATTGACAGCTCGCAGGGGTATGCAACCCCCAAAAATTCGGGTTCGTGTTTTTAAGCTGATTCGGGTTTATTAGGGAAGATTCGACCATCGTTTCCAATGGGAAACATTGCTCCTGGCTATTCGGGGGACTGGGGGGGTCATTTTATTCCCCAATAACACCAAATTTTCAGGAGATCCTCTCCCAACCCTCCTCTAACAGCCACCCAATTTTCAGGAAGATTGGACTTCGGGAGGCTATGTTATGGCCCCCCAAAGAAAGTCCCCCCAGCTGCTGCCTATCTCCATTGTTTCCTGAGGGAAAAATCGGGGGCTGGGGGTGGCATTTTGCAAGCAAAATGCACCAAACCTGCAGGGGACCCTCTGCCAACCCTCCTCCCATGACTACCCAACCTTAAGAGAGATTGGATCTCGGGGGGCCATGTTATGCCACCCCAAAGAAGGTCCCCCAGCTGCATTATTCCCTATGGGGACTAACTTCACTCCAGAGAATCACAATAAGAAAAAAATGATTTAAAATGCACAAAGCTGTATGAAGCGAGTGAGCGACTAGAAGTGAACTGATGATCAGCCTCCCTCAATACAGCCCAAACTGAGTGATCAACTTCACCCCAGAGAGGTGAAGTTATTCCACATTCAAACAAAATATAACATCACACCAGATAATCACACCCCCAATTTTGGGGGGGGGGGATTTCAGTTTTTTGATTTTGTGGGAACAGTTTTAATAGTGCATTCAAATCACAAAATGCAATCCCACCTTGAAACAAAATATAACATCACACCAGAGAATCACACACCTAATTTTTTTTTTAATTTCAGTTCTTGGATTTCTGGCTCTGGGAACAGCATTAATGGCACATTCAATATAAATAAGTAAATAAATAAATGAATGAATGAATGAATGAATAAATAAATAAAGGTTTAGTGTGGAATGAATAGTAAGAACAAACATACAACTGGCTTGCACTCCACTCCCCAGAGTTTATGCTTTTTTCCCCACTGGGAGTTAACTGGTTGAATTTGAGCCCAAGTTACCAACTCAGATACTAAGGGAAGAAATTAATGCTTTTCCTCCAAGCAGGGTTCCTCAGCACTTAAGGTTTCAGTATAACCTCTTTACCACAGCTGACAGGCTTCTACTCGATAACTAGGCTGCTCTTTTAAACTGTCAAGGAACCTGACCTCAGGCTCAGTCAGTACCAATACCAAAAAACCTTAGATTTTGGACAGGTCCTTCACAGGGTGCTTGTTTACTTCCTTCAGCAAGGTTTCAACCCGACCATGACATCCAAAATTGTAACTACAACATCCAAAATAAAAAGCCTGTCTAAGCTTTTGCAGCTACCCAGAGCTCCCCAAATCCCTGTGTGAAAGGAGTGGTGAGATTTCATCAACATTCATAGAAGTACTCATCAAAATAGCCCTATTTTGTGGTTAGTAATTTAGGAGCCTTCCTAATATTAAGTAGGAAGCTGTTACAACCAAGTGCTTGCTATTACCACAAAAGATTTGGAGTAGGCAATAACATACACTTTGAATAGATCCTAGAAGCGAATAGGCCACCAACAGAAGGTCTGTAGTACCTTAAGACCTATTGTAATGATCTGTGCATGCAACATCATTTGAAGACAAATCAGAGATTTGCATTGGTTCAAAAGCTGGCAACATATTTATTATCAGGGGTTATGTTCACAGTACATTACGCTAGCCTAGTCTTAAGATTACTCTGGCATGGATCAGCATGAAAAAAAACAAAAAGCAGGGAACCACTTCCCCTGACAAATATTAGATCATAAGGGAGCCCAGGGCTCAAGGAAGCACACCAAAAAGCGCTACTGGGCGTGATATATCAGCAAAAGGTATATTTCCATTTAAACCACAACTGTAGTAACAATAACAATTCATGGACTTGTATAGTCCCAGCAATTTATAACTTCAAAGATTTTAGAACAGTTCAGAAGCAGTTTGGTGTAGACGGAAAGCTGCCCTACATTCAGGCTGGCATCTGCGAGTAGTAATGGTTGCAAAACTCCGGATGGAAAGCTGCAACCCCGCAAGAAGAAGGCGACGAGCCTTGCTGGCTTCTTTTAGTGCACTCATTTCGTCGCCTTCTTCTTGCAGGGTTGCAGCTTTCCATCCGGAGTTTTGCAACCATTACTACTCGCAGACGCCAGCCTGAATGTAGGGCGGCTTTCCGTCTACACCAAACTGCTTCTGAACTGTTCTAAAACCTTTGAAGTTATAAATTGCTGGGACTATACAAGTCCATGAATTGTTATTGTTACTACAGTTGTGGTTTAAATGGAAATATACCTTTTGCTGATATATCACGCCCAGTAGCGCTTTTTGGTGTGCTTCCTTGAGCCCTGGGCTCCCTTATGATCTAATAATGGATCAGCATGGCCAAATCAGCTGAATCAAGCAGAAAGCCAACTTCTGTCCCAGATGCAGCTGGAAGAAGTCACTTTTCATAGTCAGGGAGGGGTCCAATATAACTTCCATTCTCCACACTGAATCGGACAGAACCAGCTGTCATCAAAGTGAAGAGAACAATACCTTCCCGAGCCTCAGCTTTTCGGATCAGCTTCACCTCCAGCTTTTTGGGCTTCAGCTTCTCTCTGAATTGTTCACAAGCGCCTTGGCTTCTCAGCGGTGAAATGTCAGCAAGAAAACAATACCAAATACGGGTTCCTTTATCACAAAATGTGTCTGGTGACTATGTACACCCTACGTGTCCTTCCAAACAAAGCAACATTTTTTTTTTGTTTATCAGGTACGTTCTGCTGAAAATAATGACTGCAGGAAGTAATCGAGTTTTAAGGGTAAAATTTAATTGTACAGTTTTCTGCATCTCAGATTAAGAACACAATACAAGCGGTCATCTGTAAAGAGTAGACATGGAATGAAATACTTTCTATCTTCCATTATTATACGTTGCTATCGCACCGTTTTTTATTTTTTCCCCAAAGAACAGACAAGGCACGTACTAAGGAGTGAGCATGCCTCATTGAATGAATATATTGATTTTTTTTTCCTGCATGGCCTACACCAAAGCTTTCTCTCAGCTTTCACAGGGTAAGGAAGCAAAGCAATGCTTGAGCCATTTATTATAAGGCAGAATAAGGATCCACATATCAAAAACAGCCAAGTATCTCAATCCTCATTTATCTGTATATACATTACAAGTCAGTAGGCTTAACTTCACAGGTAGAGTAAATAAAATCACTTATCAGAGGCCAGCAATTATTCATATTGTTGAACATTGCTGGGATTCTCAAAAGTGGATCAGACTGTTGGGTGTATAAAGTGCAGTCAAGTTACAGCTGACTTGTGGGCAAACCCATATGGTTTTCAAGGCAAGAGATTCTCAGGGGTGCTTTGCCATTGCATGGCATCACTGGATTTCCTTGGTGGTCTCTGTCATGAGCCTTCCTTTCCCTCAGTTAGATTTTGCTTTTTACCCTTTTGCCACCCTAGTTAGACTAATGAGACAGACACAAGGAACTAAAGGGCCACTTTATTAAACATAACATCAACCATTAATACGGCAAGGGCCAACTAGAGGTACAGGTCAAGCCACGGGGTCACCCCTAGACCTCCACCTTGACCTGTCTGGGCGAGCCCTGAAACCCCGGGTGTGAGCCATCCATGTGTATGGCTGGGACCCGGACGGCCAGGCAAATCTGGGCCCCCCCTTTCAAGCTCCTAATGCCTCAGCCATACAGCAGTTAGGGAAGGACTTGCATGCAGCAGTCCGCCTATGCAGCTGGCAGCCATCAGAGCAACTGCCAGCCAGCTGGGCGGAGCTGCCTCATAATGCTCCTGTCTCCACCCCCCAGCCTGAGCCCCAGATACCATGGAGATGCTCTGTCTCCTCCTCCTTCCAGGGAGGCAAAGAGCGGCCCCCAGCCTTATCAGTGGAAACTTCTGGCTGGGAGGGCCATATTCTTCTTGCCCCCTCTGAGTAGATTGCTGCCGTCAGGAATTATATTCCAAAATCATTTAAATTTCCCCTTTAATAACATGACCGTCAGGCTTCTTTGAGGGACTATGAGGCCCGGAGGATAGGAAAGGGATATAGGAATAACATATACTCTGGGTTAAACAAAAAAAGAAAAAATAAACGTTTATTTTTACAAGAAGCTTATCAGTTTCATATTATTTCTTAAGCTTGATGGTTTCAAAGAGTGTTATTTGTTCTTAAGTTACTTTACTTAGGCACAGTCACTCAGATCTTCATAAACTTTCTCTCTCAGGCTGCACACACAGTTTGCCTGCTTCAGCTATCAATTTCTCACTCAAATACACATAGACTTTCTCTCAGGCACACACATAGTTTGCCTGCTTTAGATAGAATGAATGGTTTTGTCTCAGACACACAAAGTTCAGATTTCCACACAGGTTATATTTCTCTCAGTAATTCACAGATACTCTCAGGCTGCACACAGCTTGCCTCTCTTGCCCTGACTGAGTGTTTCTCTCAGAAATGTTTAGACTTCCTCAGGCTGCACACAGCTTGCCTGCTAAAATCAGACTCAATATTTGCTCTCAGAAATGCTTAGACTTGCTCAGGCTGCACACAGCTTGCCTGCTAAAATCAGACTCAATATTTGCTCTCAGAAATGCTTAAACACACTCAGGTTGCACGCAGCTTGCCTGCTAAAATCAGACTCAATATTTGCTCTCAGAAATGCTTAAACACACTCAGGCTGCACACAGCTTGCCTGCTTTCCCCAGACTGAATCTTTTTTCTCCACTCAGTAACTGAAATAGCAGCTCTCACACTGCTATTGCGAAATAGCAGTTCACACTGCTTAGCTTCCAAGACTTGATGAGATTGACCTAGCCTGGGCCTTAAATATGTAACATACCTGAAACATAATGCCCAACCAGAAGAGGTGCGTCTAGGATGAGTACTTCTTTTTGTTCTTCTTTTTGTCTCTGATTATTCTATCTTGACCAAAACAATGTAGTGCCAAACATCTGCAACAATTCAAAACTACGAGAACCTTTCTTTTGCGCACTCTCTCTACAACTAAAAAAAAAAGCAAATGGAAAACTATGCAGTCTTAATCCCTGCTTGAATCAGGTTCCAATTCAGATGCCTAATAAAGAGCTTGGACAAAGGCCACTATGTCCAATCAGCAGACTCAGGTGGTAAAGATTTCCATTCCTCTAATACCCTAGTTTTCTCTATGCAGGGAGTTGTTTCTAGTGGAAACATTCAAAGAAGCAACCAATCTACCCTCAACAGCTTGAAAACCTTAATCATTAGATTCATTGATCGTATCAACAGGTCCTAAGCAGATGGATTTATCTCTAAAACCACCACGCTACCTAATTTTCCCATCATCCAGGAAGGAAATGGTAAGGAAGTTTGCCCAGAGTATGAGAAAATGAGCACAGCTGCATTTCTCAGTGGCTTAATCTTCCCAAACAATGGTTGTACACTTGGCATCTCGCCACATGTCAAATTGTTGTTGTTGGGAGTCCCATGGCAGAGAGTGCTTCCTACAAGAGAGTGCTTTAATTTCCCAAGCCTTTTTCATGCTGTCCCTTCATTTCTGGGTTACCCAGGAACTGGCCTTGAATCATATAATCAGAATCAATGTTTTTGTGATGCTTTTAAAATTAATCAATAGCCCTCCTTTCTCACTGAGACGCAAGGCAGAATACAGAATACGAAATAATGCAATTAAAAACATGAAACATCCAATGAACAATGTAATAGGACTAGGATTACTAAAATAAAAATTAAAAACAAAAACAACGAACTGTCTCAGGTAAGGATTGCTATAAACAATGCAGAAAGGGAAATTGCAAAAGTATAACATAACGCAGAAAACGCGAGATGGTACCTCCAATAATCATCACAGTAGACTGCAATTCTATTGCATTATAAAGGTGGTTTACTGGACTGTTCCATTCTATTCCAGTTCTAATCCCTTTATAAAAATGCCTTCCTGAACATATCTGTTTTGCATATTCTGAGAGAAGTGTGAGTATCATCCTGACCTTAGTAGAGGTGTGCAAAATGGAATTCCTGATCTGCCTATATAGCCAGATTTATGCTAATTGGGCTAAATTTAGCTATGCCAAATTAGAGAATCTTGGGTCAGATTTGGGACGCTGGATCAAGATGGGTTGGGTGCACCGGGTTAATTTGGTTTAATCTGGCAAACATTGGTTGCTTCTTCAGAATACTTTTCTTCTTACCATGGTTTTTCCCACCAGGGGAGGGGGAAGTGAGGCAGGAGAGAGGGAGGAGAGGGAGGGAGGAGAGAGGGGGAGGGAAAGAGTGGCCAATAATGAGAGAGGGCTTGGTTGTTTGGCCAACTTGGATTATCTGATGAGAGAGAGCCTTTTTCATACTGTGCGAAGGAGATTAAAAGCAGCCATGGCTCAGAGCAGATTCCATTTTGAATCAAAGACTGGAGACACTGCTTAGCCTCAGGCTGCTCTCTGCCTTGAACTCGCTGCCTGCCTGGATCTTTAGGATTGCTGACTGTGTGGAGGATTTCTACCTGGTTTGGGCATTGTATAGACTCATTGTTTTTTCCTGTTGGGGAGGGGAGGTTGGCCTGGTGTATGAGAGCCAAGCTACAAGTGACGCCTGACACAGGTTCCACACTTGTCAGCTTCCCTCAAGTTTTGGCGGGAAATGTAGGCGTCCTGGTTTTACAGCTTGGCTCCCCATTACAGCTGCAAGACCAGGACACCTACATTTCCCATCAAAACTTGAGGGAAGCTGACAAGTGTCCAACCTGTGTCAGGCGTCACTTGTAGCTTGGCTCTGAGAGGGATAAAGTGGGACAAAGGAGGGACAAGTTTTTTCTTTACGTTTATCTTTTAAAAATTGCTTTTGCTGTTATGGGGGTGCTTAGCTTTTTGCTAAATTGTCTGCAGTTACTTGTTCATTTATTTGCTGACTGTTCTTCTGAGGGGCCCTCTTTTTTCTCTTTTTGTCGCATGCTGGTTTAAAGGCAAGCGCGAGAGTTGGGGGAGGGGCATAGCTGCTTTTCTCGTTGCTTGGTAAAGATAAGAGTCTCCTCTTGCTATTCATTGCTGAGGGTTCATATTCTAGTTTGGGGGAGGGGGAATTGCTAAAGAGGCATGTTATTCTGTGCTATAGTTATTTAATAACAATAACCACTCGTTTTTGCCACCACTAGTGAACTTTTGAGTTGCTCTTCTTGGGTTGTTCTTCAGAGAACTAGGTAAACTTCAAATAGATAAATAACACCCCTCCCCAGTAAAAAAAAAAAAAGTAACTAAATTGCTGCTGCCTTGCTCTGAGTCTGTCAGCTTCAGAGAAGCCAGGCCACATGCTTGAGGAAAAAAATAGTATTTGTACTGCCATAGGTTGACCCATAGTCTGGCTTTCAGTTAGTTGCTTGATTCCTGAAAGGGAATTAGATCCAGAGGAGTTAGCCGTGTTAATCTGTAGTGGCAAAATCGAACACTTCAGTCTACCAGAACATTCCATCAAGGAATTAAAGGTCACTGTAGTTCAACAGAAACCTTTCAAAAACAGAATCCAACGGGAAGCTGCGGAATTGGAATTCATATGTAAATTTGATTCAGTCAGGCTTGGATTGAATAGAGACTATGAATGATTATCTCATTATCAGAAGTAACTGATTTCATTATCAGAAGCTCCTAATTGCATCTACTCCCCCCTCCCCATACCACCTATATATGTCTGACCAGTTTCTTCATACCCTCCATGCATCTGACGAAGAGAACTGTGGTTCTCGAAAGCTTATGCTACAGTAAAGTTGGTTAGTCTTAAAGGTGCTACTGGACTCTTTGCTATTTTGAAAGGGAATTAAGTTTCTTACTAGTATAGGTAAAGGTAAAGGTAGTCCCCTGTGCAAGCACCGAGTCATTACTGACCCACGGGGGGATGTCGCATCATGACATTTTCTTGGCAGACTTTTTACAGGATGGTTTGCCATTACCTTCCTTAGTCATCTACACTTTACCCCCAGGAAACTGGGTACTCATTTTACCAACCTCAGAAGGATGGAAGGCTGAGTCAACCTTGAGCCAGCTATCTGAACCTGGCTTCTTCTGGGATTGAACTCAGGTCGTGAGCAGAGCTTGGACTGCAGTACTGCAGCTTACCAAATAAGGTCTTTTTTAAAAAAGAGATTTTTCCCATCTCCAGGTTAGAGCCAAAACAATTAGCAAGCTTTTAAAACATGTACTAGTCAGAGCAGCTTTTTAAAAAATGATTTTTGACTAAGTGTTTTGGGAGGCTGGCAAATGTTTTGGGTTAGTAAGTGGCTAGGTTAAAGAGTACGAGGGGGAGGGAATGAGCAAGAGGAGAGTGCAGCAGGCGCCTGTGGGAAAGAAAAAGATGAAGAATAGCAAGGTAGAGGAGAGACTACGGCTCTTCCACCACCTGCTTGGAGGAGGCCCTCCCTGGCACAGCTGCCTTCCACCAGCTCAGCCTGTGTTTTCGGTGATGACAGCAAGAGGCCTTGCAAGATCCTCTTTGCAGCTGCAGGAACACCACCGGAGCAAGGAGATGATGGCACTGGTGAGGCGCCTGCTGTTGAGGATGCCCCTCGCCCTGCTGTTGAGAGATCCAGCAGTGGGAGGAGGAACAGCTTGAAGTGTTGCTTGGGGTTGACTTGGAGAACTTGAGTTTTCCAGCCTTCAAGGTCACTGCAGGGACACAGAGGATGCTGAGGTCAGCAGCAGGCCTTCCAGGGAGAAGTAGGAAGAAAGGCTATTGGAAGGAAAGAGATGGAGGAACTGCCCTCCACATCTCAACCTCTTTGTCCTCAGCCATCTCTTTCTGCCCATCCCCCAGGCACAGTGTGTCTCCCCTAAATGCCTCACAGGAGGCAGCTCCTGGGGTGCCCGCAGCTGCAGGGAAGTGTGGGTGCCCCTACACATCTGCCATCTGGAGGAAATTCCTGAGATGGAGGACCCCCACTATGTACGTTGGAAGGGAAAGACCTGAATTATCTCTCAACTTCCAGCCTCAGGAACCACTTGAAGAAGTACCACCAAGCAGGGCTTCTTTGGAGGAAGAGGCTGAAACCACACACATTGCTGCTACCATCAAGAGGAAATTGCTGGAATAGGTAGGCAAGGATGTCACTAGTCCAAGGAGAGAGAAAATCAAGTTTCAGGCATAGACTCCATCTTAATGGGATTTTGCTATCACTCCATGTATACTGGTTTCAAGAGCCTTGCAAAACATGCCTAATGCATTAAAGGAGAAAACGTTTTGTCTGTCTAATGTAAGTTGCTCTTGTCACAATTTCCTAATTACAAATTCTAAGGAAGACGCTAACTAGATGCTAACTAGACAGAGCAATCAAAGAATGAGCACCCCAGATTCTGGCCTCACATGGAACATAATTTAAGATAGTGCATCTGATTATAATTATTAATGTACCCAGAACATGGAATTGTAAGATTTCTTTTATATCCTTCTATGCCCCCTTCCTTCTTCAGGAGAATAAAATGTTTGAGGTGTAAAAATCACTTTCATCTCCTAACCATTATAAGAAATAATGATTGTGAGACAATGATGTGATATGATGCACAATACACAGAGAGTGTTAGGCCATTCACTGGAAATTCCTGGATGTGAATGATACGGAAAAATGCCTGGAGCTGTATGTCAGCTAAAAGGAGAAGGTCAAATAAAGTCAATGCTATAACTCTGTCAATGGATCTTAAATCCAGTATTTCACATTGATTGCCAAAGGAATACTGGAGGGGGAAAAAAACCAGTGACACAAATAGTGACATCAGTATGATGAAACAGCCAGTATTTATTAAATTGTTGGGGTCATAACATTTCTCACCGCTACAATCTCAGAGAGGAATCAGAGCTGCCTGCAGACACTTAGGGCAAGCATATATTGTGAAGCCATCAATAAAAGCTCTGAAAAAGATAATGCTGCTTGCAAGTAGATTTAAAATTAGAGTGATTTTTCTTGCTATCTTTGTCCCCTCTACTCTCCCGCTGGGCAGAATCCTTCCTCATAATCTTAGAGTTAAGCATTGGATGATTTTACATTTCAGTATCTATTATTATAAATGTTTGTGTGTAAATCCGTAATTATTGATTATCTGATAATTAAGACATTTGATAAGTCTTGCAGGACTGGAGCATTATAAGGGGGGTATCAAACCACCTTTCATGCCTCTTTGTGATATTTTTGAATTTATATTTTCAGTAGTCTTGGATTTTGTCATCTTTTCTTAACAGTAATGAAATAGACTTAACAAGAAAGAAGAATTTCAGGTTAGTGAAGGAAGCAATGGTATTCTGGGGTTTGGGAGGGACGAGCAGTTGGCAAACACTCAGCGCCTAAACCAGAGAAGTTAAAGAGAATGTCTGTCTAAGCCAGGAGTATTTTTATTATCATCTTTAAACAGCAGCTTCGTTCCCTCTGCCCTCATGCACCTGGGATTGAAAAGCAGCTTCGGACAAGGCTTTGTGCTGCAGATTTAGAAAACAGCTGGCGCATGTAAGCAAGTCTATATTTGCTTGCTGAACTGAAACAATGCTTGCATGTGTGGCCCCCTCCATTGGGCCAAATAACCACCCCTGATGCTGTTTTGGATCAAGAAAATGGCACGGGGGAGGCAGGATCCCCTCTTCCCCCTATGCCATGGTCCCAACCAGAATTGGTCTTCTGTGGTGCTTCTAAATAGAGGCAGAAAAAACCTCCATATTGTTTTTATTTTATTTATTTATTTATACCCTGCCTTTCTCCCCAAAGTAGGGAATCCAAAGCTCCCTACTAGAGATGGGCATGAACCGAAATACGAACCAAAATTAAGCATGAACCAGGCCAGTTCGTGGTTCGCGAACCAGTGGTTCGTCAGATTCCATTTTTGATTAACTGCCACGAACTTTAGGCTGGTTCGTTTGGTTCATTTTTTAATTTGTCACTGCAGACAGCCTGCAGTCCCAATCAGTTTCCTAGGCAACAGGGGATGGATTTCCTGCAGACCTTCTGCTGACCTGGAAGTGAACTTCTGCTGGCCTGGGAGTGACCTTCTGCTGGCCCGGAAGTGATGGTTTTCTGACCTGGATGTGACGTTTTCATGAACCAAACGAACTGGTTCGCAAACCGGGGCAGGTTAGTGAAAGTTCGTGGTTCGTGGTTCATGAAATTTGACGAACCACGAACCACATGGTTCGTGTTTTTCCCAGTTCATGCCCATCTCTACTCCTTAACTCACTCTTCTCCATTTATGACTGCAACCCATGTTTATTCAAAAGTAAGCCCAGCTTACTTCAAGAGGACTGAGAGCCTCTCTAAAAGAGATGAATTACACAAGGATGCTCAAGTGAAGTGAGGTGCAATGTTAGCCAGAAAACTGAGTTCTTAAAAGGACAGATCAGAAGGCTTTGTCAATTTCCCTCTCTACCGAGCCTGCAAATATGGCTCCTCAGGGAGGTTGTTTATTTCTTCGGCTCTGTCAGTTTCTCTTCCCCTTTTGGGAGCCTAAGAGGAAATAAACAAACCCCCTGAACAGTGATATAGAGAGGGAAATTGACAAAGGCTCTGTAGAGAGGGAAATTGACAAAGCCTTCCAATCTATCCTTTTAAGAACTTGGCTTCCTGGCTAATATTGCATCTCACTTCACTTGAGCATCCTCATGTAATTCATCTCCTTTAGAGAGGCTCTCATTTCCAAATAAGTGTGCATGCATTGCACCAAACAGGCAATCAGAAATAAGTGGGAAAGAAACCAAAAGCAAAGGTAGTGCCTGGGAAATAGAGGAGGTGACTGTCACTATTATTTTATTTAGCTTTGTTTACAGCGAAACTAGCTTACTCATAATGAGATTCAAGGGCAGGTTAGATTATCACTGTAGTGTCAGCAAAATCAGTTTAGCTTCACGACAGTGGCCAAATCAATTGTAAGTTATTTTTTAAACAATCATGAGGCCGTTCTATGTTGAAGGCTGTGAACGAGATAGTGAAGTTGTCTTCTTCTTTTCATGATGAATGTAACAGTTTTCACAAGGGAGGTACTGTGTTGGATGCCTGCTGGTCCCCTCAGAAAGACTGTTGTGCCAGTACATGATGCATCATGGAAGTATTATTTATTTAGTGCCATCATTACCTGTGACATTTCACTGAGTGACCTCCTGCTACAAAGAGCTTACAATCCCTGACAGAGGGGGGGAAACACAACATAAAGGATTGCTTCTGTGGAAAGGATGACAGAAGCGAAAATATGCTCAAATGCAGTTACGAGTTGTAGGTTTAGGAAGGCTTAGGAGCTAAGCCAAGATCTTCATTGGGAGGTGTGAATTTTGAGGACCAAAGTAAAAAACAATAATGAGTTTTAGCTCATTTCCACAATAATCTTTAGCATATGCAACATAAACCGAGAGTTGCAACCAATTAGTAACCTAATCTGTAACACTTTTCAGACTCTCATTAAAGTTGAGTGAATAATGGCACTGACTTCTACACAATAAAGCCTGAAAAAAATGAAAGTCTCTGATTGCATGGAGAGCTGTACAAACATGTCTTAAGAAGGGAGTTGGAGAGCTGTACAAATATGTCTTAAGAAGGGAGTTTGATGGAGGGAGCTCTAACTCTTGAAAGCTTACACCCTGAAAATCTTTTCGGTCTCTAAGGTGCCACTAGATTCAAATCCTGCTGAACAAACATAGATTCTATGTTGACCTTTAAATGAACACATTTAAATTGGAAATGCTACCTTGATCTGTTCCCTCCTCAAATAAGAGAGCCAGTAAGGTGTAGTGGTTAAGAGCGGCAGGACTCTACGCCGGACAATAGGGTTTCATTCCTCACTCCTCTGCTTGAAGCCAGTTGGGTGACCTTGGGTCAGTCACAGCTTCTCAGAGCTCTCCCAGCCCCACTCATCTCACAGGGTGATTGTCGTGAAGATAATAATTACACACTTTGTAAACTGATCTCAGTGAACATTATGTTGTTCTGAAGGGTGGTATATAAATTGAATGTTGTTGTTGGTATGTGGATTCACTAAACTAAATGATGGTCCACAATTGGGGATTGGCCCAAGAGATTCGGGTCCTCCTATGCGGTCATCCTGTTGTTGAAATGTAGTTCTGCCAGGCTAATATCATGAAGATATTCTAAGTAAATTTGTCTGCTTATTAACCATGGACGTACTCTGAATTAGTTCAAGATGGGGTGGGGTGGTCTGAAGCCATTTACATTTTTCTAACAGAAAATTAGAACTTGGGGAGAGTTATGAAAAAAAATACTCCTATTAAATATTTTATCATTTGGAACCAGTAAAATGTTTATTTAAAACAAGACTTTACTCATGTATTTATTTGCTTTGTTTTTATCCATCTTTCTTGACCATGGGGACCTAAAGCGCCATACTTCATTCTTCTCACCTCCCTATTATCCGCAGAACCAGGGCTTTTTTTCTGGGAAAAGAGGTGGTGGAACTCGGTGGTGGAACTCAAGACCGCACAATGACATCACTTTGGGTCAGCTGGAACAAGGGCGGAGTTTTTTAAAGTTTAAATTGCCCTTGGCAAAAATGGTCACATGGCTGGTGGCCCTGTCCCCTGATCTCCAGACAGAGGAGAGTTTAGATTGCCCTCTGCGCTGCTTGGCAATCTAAACTCCCCTCTGTCTGGAGATCAGGGGGCGGGGCCACTGGCCATGTGACTATTTTAAGAGGTGCCGGAACTCTGTTCCACTGCATTCCGGCTGAAAAAAAGGCCTGCTCAGAACAACAACTCTGTGAGGTAGATTGGGCTGAGAGTGTGGGACTGGCCCAAGGCCACCCAGCAAGCTTCACTGGCCGAGTAGAGATTTGTCCTAGTCCAACACTCTAAGACGTTTATACTTTTAAGTTCCATAAATATATAAAATTGTATACCCTAAGTTATACATGATGCATTTTATGTTGCTAAAGCAGTAAAATAGGTAAGAGTCGATAAGAAAGTATTGCATATATTTCAGGGTCCCCCCCTCCCAATATTCTGTTTCCCCTCCAAAAAATCCAAATAATAGAGGTTTTCCCCACATGGCTTGACAATTTCTAGAAATTTTATCATTGTACTTGAGGTCTGAAAGCCCTTGCCCCTTGATGAATCCAGTGCAAACACTTCATCAGACGTGGGCAGTCTCTGAAAATACAGCACTCAGAAAAACTAAGCAGTTTCCATATATGAATCCACTGTGCTCAGTGCTGTCTATTCTCAGGTTAAGAAGGGGCTTTCCTAACTTGGACTGGCCAAGCAATTTTCAGCATCCAAAGCATGGGCTGCAGGCCCTTCCTTTTAAAAAATATTTCCACAGTTTTGTGCTTACAAATTAGTCATTGTAAAGGTTTGAGTATTACTGCAAGATGTATCACATCTCCTTGAACCGTAGGTGTAAACTACAGGGGGGCTGAGGGGCTTGAGCCCCCCCTGGATTTGGCCAGGGGGTGAGCCCCCCCCGGGCAACTTGTGAACTGCATGGGGGCTGAGGGGCTCAAGCCCACTCAGATTTGGGGGGGGGGGCAAGCAATGACAAAATCACATGTGGGACTCAGTTACAATGGCAGATGAAGCACAGGACCGTCCACCCTTCCTGTTGTATCATATTACAATTTCCATGATTCTTGGGGACTTTGTTTCTGTTTTTTTTGCTCTTATGTATTTCCGTGTTTATTAAGAATTTATAATTTTAAAAAGGAGTTGCAGTTTATATAAACAATTTACAAATAAATGCTACAGAAGAATTAAGAGACTCTGACGGAAGATATATGATTTTGAAAATCAGGCTCCTGGAAGACAAGATTTACACACTAGCAACAATGCAAGAGAAAAAAAAATTATGAAAACGTTTTCCAGTCCATTTTTGATTTTCAAGAAGATAATGATCTTCGAAGAAATGAATGGGGTAATGGATCTAAAAAAAAAGATAATTTAAAAAACCCAAAGAAGGCAAATTTCCCAAAAATGTGTTTAATTATATGGAAAAGCTACAACTGGAAGATGCTTAGAGGATCCAAAATCTGAATAGTGGAGACTAGGGGTGTGCAAGGAAAAAACTTTCGGCTTTCTTGTTTCGGGATTACCCGAAACAAGATTCTCTACCGTTAAAGCCGAAAGCCGAAACAAGAATCTCTTTCGGGATTCGGGATTCGGGATTCTTTCGGCATTCTTTCGGCATTCTTTCGGGTTTTTTGGGGGGGGGAAATGCCTCCGTCTTTCAGGACGCCTGGAGGAGGCATTTTCCCACCTAATAAGCCCAAAATTGGTGGGGACCTTCCTCTAACCCTTCTCTAACAACCACGCAAGTTTCAGACAGATTGGACTTTGGGGGGCCATGTTATGGCCCCCCAAAGCAGGTCCCCCATCCTCCCATAAGAAAGCGAAGGAGCAGCATATTGTTAGCATGCTGCTGCTGATCTTTCTTCATTATTTCCTATGGGGAAAAAATGAAGAGGCAGGCTTCCTTTGCCAGGGGTGGCATTTTGCATGCAAAATGCCCCCCTACCCTCAGGGGCCCTTCTCCCACCCCTCCTCCCACCCCCCACCAAGGCTCAGCCTGCTCCCACTTGGGGGGGCCATTTCATGGCCTCCCCAAGTAGGTGCTCTAATCTCTACCACTGACAGCTGGGGGAGGCTTGTGTTGCCAGGGGTGGCATTTTGCATGCAAAATGCCCCCCAACCCTCTGGGGCCCTTCTCCCACCCCTCCTCCCACCCCCCACCAAGGCTCAGCCTGCTCCCACTTGGGGGGGCATTTCATGGCCTCCCCAAGTAGATGCTCTGCTCTCATCTCTACCACTGACAGCTGGGGGAGGCTTGTGTTGCCAGGGGTGGCATTTTGCATGCAAAATGCCCCCCAGCCCTCTGGGGCCCTTCTCCCACCCTTCCTCCCACCCCCCACCAAGGCTCAGACTGCTCCCACTTGGGGGGGCCATTTCATGGCCTCCCCAAGTAGGTCCTCTCAGCCCCTAAAGTCCACCCCTTACAGCCCCACACAAACCCAATTCCCCCCCCAGCTGCCACACACAGACCCAAATCCCCACATTAGCCCCTCACAGACCCAAATCCACCCCCACCTGCCCTACACCCATAACCCCAGGAACAGGCTGGCAAAGGCCAGCCCTCTCCCTTTGTTCCCTATGCTGGGAACTTCTAAACTCTCTTTCCCTGGGCAATTCTGCACAGCCCAGGGGTGCCACAATGGTGGGCACACTTCTGAGTGCCAGCTGGTCCCTGTGAAAGAGCACCTGAACCACAGACACCCTCCCTCAAATTCCCCCACCACCTACAGAGATGGCTGGCCAGCCAGCCCCATTGTTCCCTATGATGGGAACCAACTGCACAACAAAGAATAAAACAAGAACAACACAAAATAAAGTTTTAAAAAAATTATATTTTCCCTTCCAAAGTACAAGTAGGCAAAGCATTATGACACATTACACCAGCAGTCCCCCACACAGAAAAATTAAAACAAAACTCACTTAACATCAGAGAATCACAAAGCATGATTCCTGTCAAAAACACTTTATTTCTTGAACAGCTTTAGGTTACACAGCAGGGGGGAACACCAAAGGGCATGGCAGCACTATCTTACACAAAAATAACACAACTCACTTCACATTAAAGAATCACCCCAAAAAATTGCTGTCAAAAGCACTTTATTTCTGTAACTGCTTTAGGAAGGCACCACAGAGCAGGAAAGCAGTGTACTACACAAAAATAACACAACTCACTTCACATCAGAGAATCACACAAACACAATTGCTGTCAAAAACGGTGAAGTGGGTTGTATTATTTTTTGCAGTACATTGCTATCATGCCCTGTTGTGCCCTCCTACTGTGTAACCTAAAGCTGTTCAAGAAATAAAGTGTTTTTGCCAGGAATTGTGTTTTTGTGATTCTCTGATGTTAAGTGAGTTGTGTTATTTTTGTGTAAGATAGTGCTGCCATGCCCTTTGGTGTTCCCCCCTGCTGTGTAACCTAAAGCTGTTCAAGAAATAAAGTGTTTTTGACAGGAATCATGCTTTGTGATTCTCTGATGTTAAGTGAGTTTTGTTTTAATTTTTCTGTGTGGGGGACTGCTGGTGTAATGTGTCATAATGCTTTGCCTACTTGTACTTTGGAAGGGAGAATATAATTTTTTTAAAACTTTATTTTGTGTTGTTCTTGTTTTATTCTTTGTTGTGCAGTTGGTTCCCATCATAGGGAACAATGGGGCTGGCTGGCCAGCCATCTCTGTAGGTGGTGGGGGAATTTGAGGGAGGGTGTCTGTGGTTCAGGTGCTCTTTCACAGGGACCAGCTGGCACTCAGAAGTGTGCCCACCATTGTGGCACCCCTGGGCTGTGCAGAATTGCCTAGGGAAAGAGAGTTTAGAAGTTCCCAGCATAGGGAACAAAGGGAGAGGGCTGGCCTTTGCCAGCCTGTTCCTGGGGTTATGGGTGTGGGGCAGGTGGGGGTGGATTTGGGTCTGTGAGGGGCTAATGTGGGGATTTGGGTCTGTGTGTGGCAGCTGGGGGGGGAATTGGGTTTGTGTGGGGCTGTAAGGGGTGGACTTTAGGGGCTGAGAGGACCTACTTGGGGAGGCCATGAAATGGCCCCCCCAAGTGGGAGCAGTCTGAGCCTTGGTGGGGGGTGGGAGGAAGGGTGGGAGAAGGGCCCCAGAGGGCTGGGGGGCATTTTGCATGCAAAATGCCACCCCTGGCAACACAAGCCTCCCCCAGCTGTCAGTGGTAGAGATGAGAGCAGAGCACCTACTTGGGGAGGCCATGAAATGCCCCCCCAAGTGGGAGCAGGCTGAGCCTTGGTGGGGGGTGGGAGGAGGGGTGGGAGAAGGGCCCCAGAGGGTTGGGGGGCATTTTGCATGCAAAATGCCACCCCTGGCAACACAAGCCTCCCCCAGCTGTCAGTGGTAGAGATTAGAGCACCTACTTGGGGAGGCCATGAAATGGCCCCCCCAAGTGGGAGCAGGCTGAGCCTTGGTGGGGGGTGGGAGGAGGGGTGGGAGAAGGGCCCCTGAGGGCTGGGGGGCATTTTGCATGCAAAATGCCACCCCTGGCAAAGGAAGCCTGCCTCTTCATTTTTTCCCCATAGGAAATAATGAAGAAAGATCAGCAGCAGCATGCTAACAATATGCTGCTCCTTCGCTTTCTTATGGGAGGATGGGGGGACCTGCTTTGGGGGGCCATAACATGGCCCCCCAAAGTCCAATCTGTCTGAAACTTGGGTGGTTGTTAGAGAAGGGTTAGAGGAAGGTCCCCACCAATTTTGGGCTTATTCGGTGGGAAAATGCCTCCTCCAGGCGTCCTGGAAGACGGAGGCATTTTCCCATAGAAAAGCCGAAAGAAAGCCGAAAGAATCCCGAAACGTTTCGGCTTTTTTCTTTCGGCTACCCGAAACGTTTCGGCATTCCCCGAAACGTTTCGGCATTCCCCGAAAGAAGCCGAAACACTTTTGTTTCGGCATTCTTTCGGCATTCTGAATGCCGAAACGCACATCCCTAGTGGAGACTATACTTGCTTTTCTGACAGTCACCAAACACATTCAAGGATTGATATGTGCTGGATATAAAAAACCTGAGTTATTTATATTGTTTATTATATGTTTACTCTTTCTTTTCCTTTTCCTTTTGATGTAATTATAATTGTGCTATCGTTTTTATTTTATTTTCTCTGTTCTGCTTATATTTATAAAAATATTTTTACAGAAAAAAAGAATTTATAAATTACCTTAAAATACCTATGGCTATGGCTCACATTTGGAAAATAAAACAATGGCCCACAGACTGGAAATGCTCAGTCTACATTACAATTTCACAAAAAGGGGATGCGAAAGAGTGCAGCAACTATTGAACTATCACGTTACTTTGCCATGCAAGCAGAGTGATACTCAAAATTCTAAAGCAAAGACTCTTACCATGTATGGAATGAGAAATGCCAGATTTCAAGCTGGATTCAGAAAAGGAAGAGGCACTAGAGATCACATTGCAAATTTATGATGGCTAATGGAACATACCAGAGAATTTCAGAAGAAAATCAGCCTGTGTTTTATACATGACAGCAAAGCTTTTGTCTGTGTGGATCATGAAAAGCTATGGAGACTGTTAAAAGAAATGGGGGTGCCACAACATCTGATTGTTTTGATGCACAACCTGTACTCTGGACAAGACGAAACAGAATGGTTTCCGATTAGTAAAGGTGTCAGACAAGGATGCATATTATCTCCCTACCTGTTCAATCTCTATGCAGAGCATATCATAAGGAAAGCTGGGTTAGATATAGAAGAAAGTGGAGTGAAAATTGGTGGAAGGAACATTAACAGTTTGAGATATGCAGATGACACCACGTTACTGGCAGAAAATAGTGAAGACTTGAAATGACTATTGATGAAGGTTATAGGAGAAAGCACCAAAGAAGGATTACAACTAAACATCAAGAAAACAAAAGCAATGACTACTGAGGAATTACACAATTTTAACGTTGAGAATGAGGAAATTGAAATTGTCCAAGATTTTCTATTCCTTGGCTCAATTATCAACCAAAAGGGAGACTGCAATGAAGAAATCAGAAGAAGATTGAGACTTGGAAGAGCAGCTACAAGGGAGCTAGAGAAGATCCCTAAAGATAAAGATGTCTCTCTGGGAACCAAGATCAAGATAATCCAAACTGTGGTATTCCCCATTACTATGTATGGATGTGAAAGTTGGAGAGTGAAGAAAGCTGACAGGAAGAAAATGGATTCATTTGAAATGTGGTGCTGTAGGAAAGTTTTGCGAATACCATGGACAGCCAGAAAGACAAACAAGTGGATACTAGATCAAATCCAGCCTGAATTCTCCCTAGAAGCTAAAATGACAAAACTGAGGCTATTGTACTTTGGTCACTTCATGAGAAGACAAGATTGTTGGTTGTTGTGGGTTTTTCGGACTGCATTGCCGTGGTCTTGGCATTGTAGTTCCTGACGTTTCGCCAGCAGCTGTGGCTGGCATTTTCAGAGGTGACACTGAGAGATCTCTGTCTTTTGGTGCTACACCTCTGAAGATGCCAGCCACAGCTGCTGGCGAAATGTCAGGAACTACAATGCCAAGACCACGGCAATGCAGCCCGGAAAACCCACAACAACCATCGTTCTCTGGCCGTGAAAGCCTTCGACAATACATAGAAGACAAGATTCTCTGGAAAAGTCAATAATGCTAGGAAAAGTGGAAGGCAGTAGGAAAAGAGGAAGACCCTAAATGAGATAGCTTGACTCAATAAAAGAAGCCATGCCCTCTAGTTTGCAGGATCTGAGCAAGTCTGTTAATGATAAGACATTTTGGAGGTCTTTCATTCATAAGGTCACCATAGATTGGAGGCAACTTGATGGCACATAACAACAACAACAAGACTCCACTTCTAACACTGTCGCTTTCCACAGGTTTCAGAGGGGGAGAAACCAGAGAGTTAGAAAGATAGACAGGTCAGGGCATCTGTTTACTGTTTACTCCTTTACTACCCTGAACTACCCTTTGATGTGTAAATTGCTAATCTCAGGACTTCCTCCTCAGGAATAGATCAGTAGATAGGAATCTATCTCTCCACATTCCTATAATAAAGAAATCGTACTTCTTTTCTAAAACTAAGGCAAGTATAAGTTTATTTTCTCTTTCTCTTTCACTCTCTCACCAGCCAGCATGCTCCAACCACCCATCATGATGTTTTCTCTGCAATTAATGCTTCTCGGTTAAGGAGCAGTTTCTGTTCCTTTTAATAGAGAAAAAGTGAGTCTCTATTTTATTTTACTTAACAGTTACTTTAGCATTACATTGTATTTTGGAAATGGAACACTGGGAAAGGGTAGACCCTACGTTATCTTGTTGAAATAGCTTTGTTTGTTTGCTTGCTTGCTGTCTGGGGAGCTGGGTGTGGGAGAACAGTTGGTTGTTTCATGGTTGTGTGGGGGGCAGGGGCTGCTTCAGCCACTCCTAAGCTCCTCTTTCAATTTCCATTCCATTTTTAAATGGAGAGGTGGTGTTTATTGCAAAAAAGGACAATTCCTAAAATGGCAGCCTAAGAGCTCTCTCTCTGAAACAATAAGAAAGGCCATCTGCATGAAAAAGATGGGGAGGGGGATGCAGATCAGAGGCCTTTTTAAAATTTCCTTTTGCCCTGTGTGCAGCCCAGAAAGAACATTGGTAAGCAACGTGCACTTAATTATGTGATTTTGTTAAGAATGTGTTCTGAATGTCTGTGTTTTTAAGGTGTTTTTAAGCAGTGTGCTAAGAAAGCAAGGTATCCTAGAGAGTATAACTGATTTTTCTTTGGGGTCGTGACTAGCACTGTTCTGAATTCTCTCAAAATGTGCTTGTACGCACTAAGAGCCGAAACAGACGTGATGAGAAACCTAGGTTCAACTCATGTTCTCTTACCTCAAGGTTTGTTGGGAAGTGTAGGCTTAAAGTTTAGCATTTACACAGCAGCAGGGATGGAAGTGCAGGTGTGGGGCACCTTTCCTCCCGCTCTCAAGGTGCATCACGGCATTTTCCCTTCCCCACTTACATGGAGTATTGCTTCATCTCCCCCCTCTCACCCGGCCTGGCCCCTGCACAGCGATGCCTGGCTGCACCAGGAGAGCTGGGAGGAAAGGCACCCAGAGCATCTCCCCTCCCCCTGCCTGGCTCCTACAGAGCAACGCCTGGCTGCACCGGGAGAGCCAGGAGGAAAGGTGCCCAGAGCATCTCCCCCCTCGCTCGCCTGGCCCCTGCGCAAAGCCACATGGCCCAGAGCTGCATAGCCCAGCGTGCTCTGCCTTTACCCCGATCACACAAACCGTCGCTCCATCGACCCCTTGCCCAGCCCCCACAGAGTGACGGCGAGCTATGCAGCTCCAAGCCTCATGGCTTCAGGTGGGGGCCAGGCAAGCAGGGGGGGAGATGCAGCAATGCTCTGGGCGCCTTTCCTCCTGTTCTCCCTGTGTAGCCTAGCATCACTCTGTGGGAGCTGGGTGAGGGCATTGCTGCATCTTCCCCCTTGCTCGCCTGGCCCCCACCTGAAGCCGTGTGGCTCGGAGCTGCATAAACTTTAACCTGCAAGGACGCCGACACTTCCTGACAAACCTTGAGGTAAGAGAACACGAGTTGAACCTAGGTATCTTGTCACGTCTGTTTTGGCTCTAATAGGATATGAGTCTGAAATGAGAAGAAGGAGATTGCTACTACTCTGAACTCTGTACATTGCTCAGAAACCGAGTGCACAGCAACTGTTTTTTATTCTGCCCTGGTTCAGACTTCAACCACACATTTACCAAATGAAGGCATCTGCAATGCCACAATTTAGTAAATTTTAGTACTAATTCACCCTTATGAATAAGGCAGAATCAAGACTCCTGTAAATGAACGTCAAGGAAAACTTAAGAAATGTTCCCCTACAGGTTTTTCTGTGTTGACTCTCTTAGTGTCAAATTTGTGACCATTCATTTGTCCTATACACATGGTATGTATATTTGTAGATCTTAAAGTGACTATCCTAAAAGTGAATTTCAGAAGCAGGACACAGCAGGAGATCGTTGAGATAGCACTATAACCACTGGCCAACTCCCACCTTTTCCTAGGTTTGGCCCAGTCCAGGGGCATCGTTAGGGGGATCCCCATGGGTGTCTGGGTCCCTCTAAATTTGTGAGGAGCCCCTCTCTAAATCCCCCGTGGCCCTGCCTCCATAGATAGTGGCAATGGAAGCCCCTCCCTGTGATGTCATTGGCTCCTCCCTATAATGTCACTGGACCCTGGTTCTTTATTTTATATATAATTTTATTGATAATACTTATTCTCCATACAATGATTAAATAGAATTTGTACAATGTAAAATACAACTAACAACTAACAAATTACAAAATTCCAAACTTTTAAAATTCCCAGTTTCAAAATTACAACATTCCAAAAATTTCAAACTGTCAAACTTTCATAATTACAAAATTTCCGAGAGAGTTGATAACTAGTACGTAACTATGAAAAAGTTTGCAAAGTGATGAAATACAGAAATTTACAAATATTTTAAACATATTCTAAAACCTGAAAGAACTTTAGACCTGGATGAGAACTGTTACTTTCTAGATACTCAAAAAACGGAAACCACTTCTCCACAAAATTTGTACTATATGGAAAATGCTCTGCCTGATAAATCTTATCAGCCAGTTTTTCAGAGATAAAATGATCCCAAATTTTTGTAAGCCAATTTTCAATTGTCGGGACATGCTTAGACTTCCATAAGGTCGCAATGGCACTCTTTGCAGCAACCAATAGGGTTGCCATAAGGTCCCTACGTATCAAAGGAATGTGGACCGGGTTTGTTTCCCATTGATCAAGGAAAATGATTTCCGGTGACAATGGAATGGAATAGCCTGTCATTATTTGGATTTCTTTAAGAACTGGAAAGTCTACGCCCCTGCCTTGAACTAATGCTTATGTGCCATAATAATAATCATGAGAGGGAGAAAGACACCGAGCTCTCATTTTCTCACCCTATTTTCCTTTCTGTGACCAAAACAGCCCACCCCACCCCCACCCCGCTTCATATTGAGATCTCAGGAAGCAAAGCCTAGGACATACATTATTTTTTAGCAGCCTGCAATTAAATTCAGCTCTGCATTTGAAGGCCAGACATATTTGTCTTTGCAAAGCAAGGAACTGATATTTTACTTCCCATTATCTCGTAAACCTTTCTATTAATATTTTCAAAGATTACTTTTTTATTTTCTTTCTTTCCAAGAAGCTCAAAGACCCCCCTCCCCATTTTCCCCAAGATAAAAGATATATTTGCAGGGGGGGGGGCAGAATCTGTTGCCTGGCAGGAAAAAAATGTAATGCCCACGAGAAGACTAATTATAGAAGTATATTAGAACAACCTGAAAGCAAAATGTTCCTTCCTTCTTTCTACAGTCTCTTTCACAATCTGAGGCACCTGGTTCTAGAAACAGATGCAGTAAAGTCAGTTATTAATTCTTGCATACGAGGATATTATTTCTGTTGTGTTGAAAGCAAGCAATATTTGCTCCCTTATGACTTCCCATTCAGTATCATTTAACATTTATATAGGCCCAGGGCAGCCAGATTTTAAGTATTTGTATTAGCTGGTGTACTCCTGCAGCAGCTAAAGTGCCTCTGGATTGTGAAACACAGGGCAGAGGAAACCAGCTGTGCTCCATATTGCCCCCAGAAACAAGACTGCACTGTTTCTGGCTTCAAAGATGATAAACGAAGCCCCAAAATATACTGCAAAAGGAATATGCCATTAATAGCAATATTTTCTTTAAAAAAATCAGGCAGGCTGTAGCCAAAGTTAAGCATTGAAAGTTCCACCAATTTCAATGAAAGAGTTACACTTAAAAACAGGGCTTTTTTTCTGGGGAAAGAGGTGGTGGAACTCAGTGGGTTGCCCTCGGAGAAAATGGTCACATGGGTGGTGGCCCCACCCCCTGATCTCCAGACAGAGGGGAGTTTAGCTTGCCCTCTGTGCCACTGACCGGTGCGGAGGGCAATCTAAATTCCCCTCCGTCTGGAGATCAGGGGGCGGGGCCACCAGCCATGTGACCATTTTCAAGAGGTGCCAGAACTCCGTTCCACCGTATTCCACCGTATTAAAAATATCTGCCAATAAAATCATGTGGATATAACAGCTGCTGAATTTTGTCTGAACAGTGTTCAACTGAGAAGAGCAGCAAGAGCAGGAATTTCTCCCTTCGCAACCTCCCCCTGCCCAACTACCAGCTATACATACAAAATATTGAATTTCATGAGAAAACAAGAAGGAATACCCTAGAGAAAGACAAAAGAAAAGTACACAAGTACAAGAAAGTACATAAAAATAAGAGTGTGCCGTAAACTACAAAATGAAAATGTCACCTGGACCTAGGGCCAAATCCAAATGGGGAAATTCCTGAAGAGTTGGGGGATGGAGCCTGGAGAGGGCGGGGTTTGGGGAGGGGAAGGACTTCATCGGGGTTTAATGTCACAGAGCCCACCCCCCAAGGTAGCCATTTTCTGCGGGGGAACTGATCTCTGCCACCTGGAGATCAGTCATAATTCTGGGAGATGTCCAGGCCTCACCTGGAGGTTGGCAACACTACCTGAACCCACAGGAGGAAACGCCATTCTGCTACTAGCACAGTGCCATTTAAAAAAAAAAAAGAAAGAAACCTCTGCCAGACCTCAGTGCTGGCAATGGCAGGCAACAGAAAGGGGGAATGGTTCGGTGGGAGGTCTGAATCCCTAATTACAACTGATCTCCAGGCCATAGAGATAGGTTCTGCTAGAGGAAATGGAAGCTTTGGAAGGTACACACACATCCCTGCTGAGCTCCTTCTCCTCCCCAAACTCTTCCCCCAAATATCCAAGAATTTCCTAACCCAGAGTTGGCAACTCTAAGGATTACAGATTGCCTGCAAAACTCTGTTTCAAGTAGAGGCTCCTCCTTCACCAGTAATCCCGCTTGACATTCTCCCATCCTGCCAGCTCTCCAGGCAGGCGTGCTCCAGCCTGAGATGGGCAGAGAAGGGGGCTGCACCACCTTGTTCCTTCTCCTGCCCTGGGAGTCACCGCACTCCTCAGCTGCCTCTCCCTTCACTTCCTCCTCGGCCTCCACAGAAACCTCAATTTAAAGGCCTCTCCTTGCCCCACCTCCCTGGCACCTCTCCCAATCTCCACCCAGCCTCCCTGACTGGCCCTGCTCCTGGCTCACATGACACCTGGCTCACTTCTGCGAGTGACATCATCACGCGGGGTCAAAGGGTGCCCCCGGGTCAAAGGGGGGCCTTGTTGCCACCGCCGCCCACTCCTGCAGTGACTGTGGCTGCTTGCTCTTGCTATGACTGTGGCCCACTGCCATTTTCGCACAGGGGCTGCAGCGGGGAGAGGTGGTGGCAGCAGTGGCAGCAAGAGTGGCCTGCTCTTGCTGCTGCCCGCTCTCGCAGCTCAGGAGTGGACCCCCTGCCTGGGCATATGCTGCGCTGCCTGGGGAGGGGCGCCCCAGGGAGCACCCCGCCAGCCAAGTAAGTGGGCACGGGGGGGATCTGGGGATCCCCTGCCCCTGGTGGGGTAATGGCAACCTTATGGAGGAGGCCTGGGGCCCTGTAGGGGCATCTGCAGCTGACGTATTGCCAGAGGAGGTGCTGCAGGGCCTGAAGATGGGGCCTGCTGCTGGAAAGGGGTGGACAGGAGGATGGCGTCACCGGACACAGACCATTTGTGTGTTATTTTGTGTCTCGTCCAGCAGTGGTGAGACTATTTCGGCTCCTTGTTTTCCACTAGGTGTTGTTTTAAAACAGGATAACACAGAAATAGTCTGATGAACAACTACTTGAAATGGAGTTTGGTTAGCGATACACAATGTATCATGTGCTTTTTATATTTCTACACTCAGATTGCTTATGTTTCTGTGTATTTCCATAATACAAGTTCAAGGTTGTATTTTCATTTTGTAGTTAAAATACATGCTTATTTTTTTATTTGCCTTCTTGTACTTGTGTACTTTGTTTTTGAATTTGTTACATAATCACTGACTACATCACTGAATGTAGAGTTGTTGTTTTTTTAAGGGTCCTTTTGGCTTGATTCAAAATAAGGCATTTACAAATCAGATTTTTGATATATTAACAATGTTCTATTCTAGTTTTTAATGCACTCGTTTATATTTGAATTCCAGAGAAGTATAATCTCTTGTTGTTTGTTATGCTGGTCTGCGACCATAATAATAATAAATTTGATTTGATATTTTAACAATATATATATATATATATATATATATATTATTTTATATTTTTATTTTATATTTTGTTCATTTTCATTAGGTGTTTTGGCCTTCTTTACCAATTCATTCAGCAATTTCTAAAAAGAAAAAAATATCCAGTTTTCTCCTCAAATGCCTCAGAAATCACTAAATAAATAACCAGTGTTCAGACTAAGTGAATCTTTCTTATGTTAATATGGATGAACTATTTAAAATAAAAAAGAATTCTAGTCCAGTTCTGTTAGATCATCTATATAGACATGAATTACACAGCAAAGACATCCACAACAGCTAAAACAGCTATTATGATTTCACCTGGTGCCAAGTCAAACTCCTGGTGTACAGTTAGTATTTGTTCAGACCCTGAAGTCTGTTGATCTTAAGGGAAGGAAACACCACAAGGGATGCACTGTGGTGGTCAGCGTGCCAAGAGGCCAAAATGAGCAATAGAGTTTCCGTCACAGCTTGAGAAAGATATGGGAGAATGTTCCCAGTACAACAACGGAGAAAAATCGTGCTCAAAGGAAGAGAAGTAGCACTGTGAAAACAGAGAACACTTCTCAGATCTCAGGCTGCAGTAGCTGAATGTAAAGGATTCCTCAAATGAGCAGAAAGAGGGTTTTTTAATGTGACAACCCAAAATACTGTGGCCACTGGCTAAAAGGTAAAGGTGCAAGCACCTGTGCAAGCACCAAGTCATTACTGACCCACGGGGGGACGTCGCACCACAATGTTTTCTTGGCAGGCTTTTTATGGGGTGGTTTGCCATTGCCTTCCCCAGTCATCTACACTTTACCCCCAGGAAACTGGGTACTCATTTTGCCAACCTCGGAAGGATGGAAGGCTGAGTCAACCTTGAGTCGGCTACCTGAACCCGGCTTCCGCCAGGATCGAACTCAGGTCGTGAGCAAAGCTTGGGCTGCAGTACTGCAGCTTACCACTCTGCGCCATGAGGCTACATGATAGCAATCCATGTAGATATTGCCCGTGTAAGAAGTGAAGGACTTGTATGCTGTCCCTTGTTCCTGGTCTCAGGTTACAGAGGGGGCTTACAATAGAGTTTAAGCCAAACTGCACCAGATGCCCAACATGTGTTCTTCTCATGTCTGATCCCGCAAGGTTTCCTGGGTAGTGTAGTCTTACAAAGAACAGCTGCTCCATGCAATTCTTCACTGGGGGAAGACCAGTGGAGGGGTTTCTCTCTCTGTCTCTTGCGAAAATACTCTGCTCGGATTTTCCTCCAGGAGCTTGGGGGTGGATATAACAGGAGGCAGGAAATCTAGAGCAGCTTTTTGCAAGAGTGTGTGTGGGGGGGAGAGAGAATCTCCCCCACCGCTCTTCTCTTCAGCGGAGAATCGCATTGCGGATTCTGTTTCTCTCTTGCAAAAAGCCACCCTGGTTTTCCTGCTTCCTGTTACATCTCCCTGCCCTGAGCTTCCAGAAGAAAACCTGAATGGAAGCTTTTTGCAAGAGACAGAGAGAGAATCCCACCCACTGCTTTCCCCCCTGAGGAGAATCGCAGCTGTTTTTTGTAAGACTACATTACCCAGGGAAACTTACCAGATCAAACACATGCCTAGGCCTCTTGTTAGTTTCCCTCTTAGACAGATAGAGAGGAAGACCCCCTATTCTGCTCTATCTGATGCTATCCCTTTGATATATAGCTACTCTTAGGGATCTAATTTTATTTATTTACTTTGAATTTTATTTACTTTGAATTTTCTTCCTCCTTCTTTATCTCCCTCAGGTGCACACACTCTCTCTCCATATTGCCACCATGGAGGACACAGGGCTTGCTCTCTGTATCCACCAGCACCCTAGTTTAGATAGATTAGATTCTTTCCTATCCTGAGTGGAGTTCCTAAATAAAAGGACTCTTATTTTCTTTACTGAAGTAAGTGGACTCTCTGTGAGTTTATTTCCTCATCAGTATGCACGCACAGACATTGAGCTGTGCTCTCTGAATTGCTCTGCTTTACTTATTCACCCTACATTGCTAACAGCCTGGATGCGATTCCCTAATATCACAGGTAATCTTGCTCAACACGAGACTACAATGCTAACAATGCATTTGGAAATTGGAGGCGGAAAAACAATATAGCTAAAGAGCTGGACAGTGATCGTGCAGGTAATGGTACTAGTTTGTATCTTGTTCATGGCATCAAGTTCACCATGAAACATGATGTTAGGTCGGTGGGTGGATATCAAGGAGAAGATCTTCTTTGAGATCTATGGCACTTTCAACCCAGTTTGCTAGCATTTTGGTTCCGGAAAAAGGTATTCATTTTGACCAAACATTTAACAGCATCTGATGTTTAATGCAATTTATGCTGGATTTATGCTGACTTTTTGACTATCAGTCTGTTTTTATATTGTAGAATGCATTCATTTTCTTAGATAGCTATTGTCAAACAATCATTTGCATACTACCTTGAGGACCATGCTATCAAAAAAGAAAGAAAACCTTAATAAATAAATACGGAAGATGAACAGAACTAGAAACTATGCAGCTAGGGATTACTTGACATGTTTTGCAAGATCAGAATAATATACATCATCAATTTATCTAATTCTCAGCCTGGCTCCATCTGCAGATACTTAATCCATGGACTGCGGCCAGGTGGAAAGGAGGAAGATTTTCACTCGATCTTGGAGCAGCCCCCAGGTTTGCAGAAAAATCTAAAAGTTTACCCAAAGTGGATGGAATGGTTAAATTCCTCTACTCAAAATAACCCTCTGCATTTGTCTGAAACAGCTGCTGCTGACACGAGTGCTGCCTCTCCTCAGCAACTTCTAAGGTGGTGAGTCAGTGGTGTGGAGGGCGGGGGACAAGGACCTGCCTGCCATATGCCTTACCATCTCTGCCTGTCCTCATATTGAAAAAAGGGTTTAGGGCCTAGGACCTAGGTCTTATTAATAGACTGCAGATACATAGATAGACCAGATTATCAAACAGGACGAGCAGATAACTGAGCTATACCTAGGTTTGTATTAATTTGCATGTTTAGCAAAGGGTCGTGGGGCATATGTTTTGTTTTTTTTAAAAGGTCACCATGACTAGGAGGTGGTATAATGCAAGACTAGGCTAGCTGAAAACTGGAAGGGAGAGAGATGTGCAGAAGCTATTGCTCTTTGGAAGGCAAAGCTGGTTTCCAAGCTTTGGATCTAAGAAGGTCATAGAGTTGAAACTGCAAACTG
Source organism: Eublepharis macularius (assembly GCF_028583425.1). Taxonomy (NCBI): domain Eukaryota; kingdom Metazoa; phylum Chordata; class Lepidosauria; order Squamata; family Eublepharidae; genus Eublepharis; species Eublepharis macularius. The sequence goes on along the minus strand of NC_072793.1, from coordinate 17,864,219 downwards.
GGAAGAGTTGAACCCTTCTCCCTGGGAGAACAGCGGGAGCTGGGAAGAGCTGAAGAAGCAAAGAAGAGCAAAGAGCAGGAACTGCTGGCAGCTAAACTCTTTGTTGACTGCTTGAGACCAGCACCCTAGTACAGAGCTGCCCCACTTCGTCTTGCCAGGAGGAAAGGGGAACTGCTCCTAGGGCAATAAGCAAGCTCCAGGATTCAGGCAGCATCTTCACAAAAAGAGTCCTGCTGTTGCAAGGCCTTCTGGATATTTGGGATGCGTAGCCTCCGTCCAAACCCACAGAACTGCCTGTGCCCTCTACCAAGTGGATTGTGAGTAGAGATGGGTACAAACAGCAGTATGAACAAAAAAAAGCCACGAACAGTCAAATCTGCTGTTCGTGAACAAGCTGTTCGTGAGGCCCCATTCTAAACAAATAGGTGGTCGTTGCAAGCCTTGTTCATTGTTGTCCGTTGCTGTTCGTCAAGCCAGACAGTCTGGCACCTGCAATCAATTCCCTTGGCAACCGGAGGCAGGGACTGCCTGAACTCTGTCTGAACTCCTGCTGTTGCCCTGGAAACCCCAGTCTAAGCCCAATTTAGCTTGATAGGCAGGTCTTCCTTTCAAGTGTGGAGCTCCAAATTTGTTACAAGGGATGCTCTGGTTTTGCAGACAGTGCAGAGGAAGAGACCGTTGCTGTTGGCATTTTGATAGAGAGAGTGCATTGGAGCTTGAATTTTCTATGTGTGTGGTGGGATAGGGATCTACCCCTTCAAGTTCTAGGGATGCTGCCAGGCTCTGAGGCCAAGCTATTATTTATTATTGGTGTCTTTCCTGCTGCCTGCTCAGGTCAGGTTTCTGGGAGTGGTGCAGTAGGGATCTACCCCTTCAGGTTTCAGGGCTGCTGCCAGGCTCTGGGCCAAGCTATTATTTATTATTGATGGTACCTATCCTGGTGCCTGCTCAGGTCAGGTTTCTGGGAGTGGTGCAGTAGGGATCTTGACCAAACTTGGATGATGGCTGGAGGAGAGCCTGCTGGCCCCTACGAACATCCAACCATGAACATGTTCATGAACAGGGCCATGTTCGTGGTTGTTCATGAGTCCCTATCCATGGATGGCAATGAACAATGAACATCATGTTCGTTTTTTTTTCAGTTCATGCCCATCCCTAATTGTGAGTAGGACTCTGTTCTGGGGTCACTGGTTACTGACGCAGTACTGATAACTCTGGGAATGTTTTCATAGTTGTGTTCTGTTATATTTAAATAAATTGGATTTACATTTTGAATTTGTAAACGTATCTCTAGACATTGAAACTGGCCCTCTGGGAACTCTGGGAGTTACATGACGGCAATGAGGCAGTGGTTCTATTGGCCAAGGAGCCTGCAGTTCTGCCACTGTGAGCAAGAGGGGAGTTGCATCACAATAACTACCTCACCTATGAAGCCTTATAATGTGTATGAGTCCTGCCCTGGCCAAACTTCCTCACCAGCCTCAGAGGTGGTGGTAATGTGGGCAAGGGAGGAGGAGCCAACAGCACAGCAAGGAGGAGAGATCACCACGTGCCATGCCACCTGAAGAGGAATCTCCTCCACCACAGGGCACACCCCTTCCTCCACCATTGTACCCCATATCTCCCATGCCACAGCCATGGGAAGGGGAAAGCAGCAGCTGTACCTGTGGACAGGATCCAAGTAACTGATGCGGAGAAGAGAGAGAGAAAGAGTGACAGGTGGGGGAGGGAGAAAGAGATCAAGATGAGTGACAGCAGGGGTTTTTTCAGCAGGAACGCGGTGGAACGGAGTTCTGGCACCGCTTGAAAATGGTCACATGGCCGGTGGCCCCACCCCCTGATCTCCAGACAGAGGAGAGTTTAGATTGCCCTCCGTGCAACTATCGCTCTGGTATGAAACGTGTGAAACTGTTAAATGAATATTTCCTCAGAACGAACTGCATTTGTCATAAGACAACACAATTTCTCTGAGTTTCACACATGGAAAATGATTGGCATAGGATCTTTAAATCTCAGTATGATGAACAGAAGTCTCAAGAGATCGGGGGGGGGGGCCATCGGCCATGTGACCATTTTCACCAAGGGCAATTTAAACTTTAAAAAACTCCCCCCTTGTTCCAGCTAACACAAAGTGACGTCATTGTGTGGTCCTGTTCCACCACTGAGTTCCACCACCTCTTTTCCCAGAAAAAAAGCCCTGAGTGACAGTAAGAATGGGGAGACACAGAGAGAGACTGACAATAGGCATGGAGCAGAGAGAAAGAGAGAGATACAGAAAGCAAGAGAAGGGGTGGGATGGGAGAAAGCGAGAAAAGAGAATAAGCAACAGTAAGCATGATGAGGCTATCGTACTTTGGCCACATCATGAGAAGGCAAGTTTCTCTGGAAAAGCCAATAATGCTAGGAAAAGTAGAAGGCAGGAGGCAAAGAGAAAGACATAAAATGAGATGGCTGGACTCGATAAAAGAAGCCGCATCCTGCAGTTTGCAAGATCTGAGCAAGTCTGTTAATGAAAGGACATTTTGGAGGTCTCTCGTTCATAGGGTCGCCGTCAGTCGGAGGGGACTTGACAGCACATAACGTGCACACAGGCATGGTGGAAAGGGAGGAAGAGACAGAGAGAGAAGGAGAGACACTAGGCATGAGGGCAGAGACAGAGAAAATATGGAAAGGAAGAGAAGGGTGGGGGAAGGAGAAAGAGGGACTTAGAGAAGCAGTGGGGAGAAGAAGGGAGGAATCAAATGTGGAGGAAATGGAACTGGCCACTCCAGCAATTTTTTTTACGGGTCCCGCTTGTTCCTTAAACTCAAAGTATTACATTTCTCAGAAATGTCATGAATATTTTAATAGATGCTTTCCATGCCCTCCCTCCCAATCACATTTGCAAGTTACAGAAAACCCTGTATTAGTGACAACAATGCACAACCCATCTTAGCAACCTAGAATAGGTTTACCAACCTAGTGTGGGACCTGAATTACAACGGGAGTTACCACTGATATCCAGACTACGAAGATCTAACCCCCTGCAGGAAATTTCAGCTTCAGAGGGTGGACTCTATAACATCACATTCCTGCTGAGCTCCTTCCTCAATGCCCACTTTCCCAAGGCACAGCCCCCAAATCTCCAGGAATTTCCAAAGCCAGAGATGGCATCCCTAGAATATCTCGAACCTGCTGTGAAAATATAAATAAGGCCTTTCTTTATGTGCAGTCAAAGAAATCCTGGTCATAGTGTGTGAGAATGGATGAATAAAAGTAAAGGATTTTGACTATTGATTGTTTTATGCGTGGAAAGTTTTATCATGATGCCCACTTCACCTATAAACATCTGATCATCTGTGCGGATGTCTTCTGCATTTTTCTGATCAGTACATTCTGAAAGGGGCTCTATGAAATGAGAAGTTTGCTGTTTCTGGAAATCAAAGGTTTGCTTAGGAGGCATTTTATCCTCAATTCACTTAGTCTTGTGTCTCTTTCGTTTTTAACAATAAGGAATAGTTATGCAACAGTAGAAGGTCTTAATCCAGTTAAGGGAAAGAAAAGCAACATTATCAGTTCGCTGAGGTGTAAATTATATACCCATTTTAATCAGTTCCAAAAGGTGTGGGAGCTGACCCGCAAGCAAAGGAGAGGAGAAATTCTAAACACTGAATCTACAATTTTCTTTTTAAAGCAAGAAACAATGTACGCATCTTATAACAGGAGGCTGGCTTTGTTGAGAAAGATAATTACTCAAATAATGCTTTGTTGTAACAAGCGAAAATATCATTATTTAAAACAAGTAATAAAGAACACCTTATCCCAGTTTCAAGAAGTAGCTGAGAATCTGTTTTCTGGAGTGCCGGGCTAAGTAGATGGTGATTGGTACAGCTCTAGAAAGCAAGGGTGGATTGGCCATTTACCTTACCAGGAAAAATCCCAGTGGACAGTTCATTTAAACCCTTCCCACTGATACAGAGGAACCAGTTAGGAGGAGAACAGGTCCTGGTGGCATTGGCTGAAGCCAGGAGCCACTGTTTCTATGCTCAGGGCAGGGAAGAGAAATATGGGCACAGTGGTACCCAGCTTCTATCCTATACCAATGACTGGCCCCTTGGCACCCAGACCACCAAAGTGGAGCATGGCCACAGAAGCACCCAGCTTCACTCTATGCTACTACTGCCCATATCCCCCCTTGCCGACCCACCCACACCCAGGCCAGTGAAGAGGGGCACGGGCACAGCAGTGCCTGGCCTTGCCATATGGCAGAGGCTCCTGAATTCCTCCTCACCACCCACATCATGCCCAAACCAACGAAGCATTGCCCATATGCCTCCTCAACAACCTCACTCTACTCAGGCTTGCAAGAAGTACAAGCATAGCAGTATCTGGCTTCACCATATGTGGCAGTGGTCCACCTTTGCCCTGCTGGTTCAGGCAGGTTGGAGAAGTGTGGTGGCATTTCCTTTCTCTCCAGATTGTTCTTTAGCCCTCCTTCTGGTGAGAAGGCATGGTGATGGGAGGGTTGTGGCTGCAGGAGGAGATGTGGACCTTTTCCAGGGTCCTTTTGACCTCTCAATCTGCCCCTGCTAGACCCTCAATGAGAATCAGCATTACAAATACTGGCATGAAATGTGAACCAGCCTACAATGACCTGGCATGGAATTATGACCCATGGGGAAATAGCTGATAAGACCAGACCATTCCTTCTTTGGTTGTTGTGGGTTTTCCGGGCTGTATTGCCGTGGTCTTGGCATTGTAGTTCCTGACGTTTCGCCAGCAGCTGTGGCTGGCATCTTCAGAGGTGTAGCACCAAGACAGAGATCTCTCAGTGTCACAGTGTGGAAAAGATGTTGGCAGGTCATTTATATCTACTCAGGAGGGGTGGGACTGAGCTGAGTCATCCTGTAGGAGTTTCCCAGGGTGTGGAATGCTAATGGCGGGAGGCTTCACTGTATCCTGAGGAGGTTCTTCTGCATATGGATTGGGGCTTGATGTGCTAATCTTCTCTGCAGGGCTATTGTCGGGTGTGGAGTGTTTTGTTAGCCTGGTGTTTTTCAGAACTGGCAACCATGCTCTGTTCATTCTTAAGGTTTCTTCTTTCCTGTTGAAGTTTTGCTTATGCTTGTGAATTTCAATGGCTTCCCTGTGCAGTCTGACAAAGTAGTTGGAAGTGTTGTCCAGTATTTTGGTGTCCTGGAATAAGATACTGTGCCCTTTTTGAGTTAGGCTATGTTCAGCCACTGCTGATTTTTCAGGTTGTCCAAGTCTGCAGTGTCTTTCATGTTCTTTTATTCTTGTCTGGATGCTACGCTTTGTGGTCCCGATGTAAACTTGTCCACAGCTGCAGGGTATACGGTATACTCCTGCAGAGGTGAGGGGGTCTCTACTGTCTTTTGCTGATCGTAGCATCTGTTGTATTTTTTGGGTGGGTCTGAATACTGCAATCAAACCCAGGATGAATCAAACAACCAAGGAAAAACAGTCTCCTACAGGAAAAGTGTTTTTGCCATATATCAAAGGAATTACTGATCAGATGGGAAAGCTTATGAAAAAGCATAACCTCCAAGCAGTATTCAGACCCACCCGAAAAATACAACAGATGCTACGATCAGCAAAAGACAGTGGAGTGCAAGTGGAGAACAAGTGAACAGGGAGGAATACATGAGGTCTGTTCACTTGCCGTTCAAGTGTCATTCGTCACTTGTAGCTTGGCCCTACTGCAATGCTTTAGGAACTGCACCATCTCTACAGTCTTTACCATAAAGATTTGTGGGATTCCTTGTGCATCACAGGGTGGGTATGACATCATTTCTGTGTTTTCGCCTGGAAATACCATCACCAGGGCTTTTTTTCTGGGGAAAGAGGTGGTGGAACTCAGTGGGTTGCCCTCAGAGAAAATGGTCACATGGCTGGTGGCCCTGCCCCCTGATCTCCACACAGAGGACAGTTTAGATTGCCCTCTGTGCTGCTCCAGCGGTGCGGAGGGCAATGTAAACTCCTCTCTGTCTGGAGATCAGGGGGCGGGGCCACCAGCCATGTGACCATTTTCAAGAGGTGCCAGAACTCTGTTCCACCGCGTTCCAGCTGAAAAAAAGCCCTGACCATCACAACATTGGCAACACTATTTTCCAGGGCTCTATCTTTGGATGGCCTTCAAGGAATGTCAGTGAAGGGTTTCAGTGTGGGTGTTTGGTTCCTACATGTCTGTGAAAAGAAAGGCCTGAAGTATTAAGTGTAGTTTCTCCTGATATACATGCCCTGTACCCTCTCTTTCTGTAATTCTATTAGGCTGTGTAAATATTTCTCACCTAGCTAGACTGAAGCACCTCCACTCGTTCTCACATCTTCTTTTTGCAGTAGCTGAAATGCTGACCTTGACCACAAGGTTGATCCAGGATTCTATCCAAATCTGCTCATTTATCCTCATCGTAAATGAGGTGAGCAATCAAATCCCTCGGCAGATGAATCACCCTCCTCTTTTATTTCAAATTTAAAACAGTACTGCTATCAGCACAAAATGCCATTTGAACCCAGATCTCTAGAGAGTGGGACACACACACACACACACACACACACACACACACACACACACACACACCGAGCATGCTAGGCATTTTAAACAGAGCCCATGCAATGAAAGCATTATGAACAAGCAATTCCACTTCATAAAAATGCAAACTGGCTGCACAACGTTTGGTTTTCGCCATGTGAAAATTCTGGTTTTCACCATGCACAAAATAGTTCTCCATGGCGAAAACCAGAATGAGAAAAGGGCAGGTTACATTTGTTTATTCAAATATAATGTAATGCTAATGTGACACCATTTTGTAATATACATTCCACGGTTTGGTTCAAAGCTGCAAAGAACGCATAGCGATGCTGTATATATGCTTAGCCAGCTGCCCCATTGCATAATAATCTATGCCCTGATATTTTCATCGGAACTTTTGACATATGTACTGTAAGTAAAAGGGATCCTAGATGCTGTTGAGAGGGATACTCAACTGGGATCCTTTTCACACTGCTTACCTTGACTTGCAACAATGCGGAACATTGTGCTAAAAATGCGGAACATCGCATTTTCTCGCGCGAGATTTGCGTGACATCGTGCAAATCTCACGTGAGAAAACTCGATCTTCCGTGTTTTTAGTGCGATGTTCTGCGTCGTTGCAAGTCAAGATAAGCAGTGTGGACTTCCTGTTTGGGATTCATGGAGGTCTAACGCAGCTCCATTTGCGGAGCTGACCGGACTGCCGTTTTAAGCGGCCGGCGGGGTGAAAATAGCCCGCGGCCGACTGCTCTCAGGCGGAGAGCAGGCAAAGAACGCTCAAGACCCTAGGGTGAGTTAGATCTCGGACGAGGGGGGGCTCTGCGTAACGGGCCCCCTCCCGATCCTTGAGGTCCCACCCTGCGACGGGTCGGCTACAATCTCTGCGGCAGTTTTGGGGCCAACTCGGCTGGCATAAGACCTACATACCCAAGCTTCGATTGGGGGAAGAAGTGGAAAGGAGAATTTGAAATCGAAACAGCGATTACAACCCGAGGAAAGTGAAGGGAAGGTAAAGATCACTATCTTCTGATACGGGACAGATTGATAAAAACAGAGAGGAAAAAAAGTAGATTTTTAAACTGCAACAGACTAGCGAAAAGGAGGGGAAGCTTCGGCAGGAGTTGTATTTGAAAAGAGACTAAGTTTAAAGAAGTTATTAAAGAAATTGGACTATTGTTTTGAATACCTGTGGCTTTGGAGCTGTGAGAAAAAGACACCATCGCGAGATCTGCTGTGGGAGGACGGGAGACAGGAAGTGCGTAACAACAATAGAGCGGCTGGAGAGAAGCGGCCCTTGCTGGAGGGCAGGAAGAAGGGAATCGCCATCTTTGAGAGGGGAAGGGTCGCGGCCTCAGCGGAAAAGGAAGTAGGCCATATTGGATTACAAAATCATAGAGAGACCATAGAGAAAAGACGCCCGACATTTTGGACCTTTTAAAATTAATTTATGCAAGAAGACCGGGACATTTGAAATAAAAAAGGTACCAAATTTAACGCCACGGAGCTAAGGAAGAGAGCGGATTCGTGGGAGCGAGCTAAAGCAAGCCCCACGATGTCGAAGAAAGAGTGGCAATCGGCAATAGAAAACCTGGATAAAAAACTTTTAGAGGTGATTAAAGAATTTAAAGACATGAAATTGGAGCTGATTAAAGAGGTTAAACAGACAGTAAAATCGGAGCTGTCAGAAGTAAAATCGGAGCTGTCAGAAGTGAAAAAAGGTATGGACACAATACAAAGTGAATTACAAGGGACGCAGCAGAGAGTTAAAACAGTAGAAGGAGCGATGGAGAACTTAGCAGATACGCAACAAACAGAGATGAGACTGATGAGGGGAAGGATGGCGGTTGCGGAAAGTAGACATATGGAGAAGCAGCTGAGATTTCGCGGTCTGCCGGAAATGGAAGGAAAGACAGCGCAAGAACAGATGACGGAGGTGTTAGCTGAATACCTGGGGAAGGAGGAGGAGGATGTTGTGGCTATCCTAGATGTGGCATATCGTGTGAATTCGAGAATTGCAACCCAGAGAAAAGTACCAAGAGACGTGATTGTACAATTTACAACAAGAAACATGAAAGAGAAGATTGTGACTAAACAGTTTCAAGATCCATTGGAGATCGATGGCAAGACAATTATTATAATGAAGGAATTACCCAGATCAGTGTTATTAGATCGGAAAAAATATAAAACGCTAATCCAGATGTTGAAGGACATGAAAATCAGGTACAGATGGGAGCTTCCAGAGGGTTTGTCCTTCGAATTTGGAGGTGCCAAAAAGCGTATCAGATCTGAGCGGGAGATGGAGCGATTTATAAGGGACAATGAAAAAGACTTACCAACAAGATTATGAACATGGAGTGTAAAGTATTATCTTGGAATGTAAATGGACTAAATTCACCGAACAAGAGAAAAAATATTTTTCACTGGCTACTAAAACAAAAATGCGATATTGTTTGTTTGCAGGAGACTCATATTCGAAAACAGGATGTAAAATATTTAAAACTGGGAAAATTGGGCAAAGACTTTGTAGCGGCCTCAAGTAAGAAAAAAAGAGGAGTGGTGTTGTATGTAAAAGAGGAGCTACAACCAAAATTTATAATGAAAGATGTGGAAGCCAGATTTGTAGCAGTGGAATGTACTTGGAATTTAAAGAGAGTGTTGGTAGTCGGAATCTATTCACCCAACGGTGCAAAAGAGAGCTTCTTTGAGGATTTGAGGAAGCATTTAGATGATCTTTCATATGACCAGATAATTCTTGCTGGAGACTTCAATGGAGTGACAGACTTGGAACTGGATAAAAAGACTACAATGGCACAAAAGAAAAGAGGACTATTACCAAAGCTCTTTTTTGAGTTGATTCAACAAGAGACTCTTGAAGATGTATGGAGGAGAGAATATCCTAAAAGTAGGCAGTTTACTTTTTATTCAGCAAGGCACTCCACATTATCAAGAATTGACATGATCTGGGCCTCAAAAGATTTGGCGTTATGGACTAAAGATGTAGAAATAATGCCGATGGTAGGCTCAGATCACAACCCAATTATGTGGAAGCTAGGGAAAAGGAGAAAAAGGAAAGCATGGAGAATAAATGAGGATTTGTTACAGGAAAAAGAGAATATGGAAATATTGAGAAGAGAGACAAAGTTTTTCATACAATACAACGTGAATAAAGAAGTACCAACTGATAAAGTTTGGGATGCTTATAAGGCGGTTATAAGGGGCACACTAATGGACTTAAATGGTAGATCAAGAAAGAAGAAAGAGGAGAAGAGACAAGAGATTGAGGAGAAAATAAAAACTAAGGAAATACAGTTAAAAAAGAGACCAGGGAAAAAGAAATTATACCAGGAAATTAAAATATTGCAAGAACAGCTAACAGCAATGAGTAATAAAGAATTGGAGTGGAATCTCAAAAGGCTGAATCAGAAAGTGTTTGAGGGTGCAAATAAACCTGGGAAGTACCTGGCATGGCAACTGAAGAAGAGAAGGGAAAAGAAAACAATAAATAAAATTTGTGAAGATGACAAAACATATTTGGAACAGAATACCATTAGTAGAGCCTTTTATAAATTCTACGCTAAACTGTATAATAAGAAAGAAGTAAATAAAGATTCAATAGTGTCATATTTGGAGAAAATGACACTTCCAGAAATCTCGGACGCTTGGAGAAATAAACTGAACAGTGAAGTAACGGATGAGGAAATAAATAAGGCAATACAATCTGCAAATCTAGGAAAGGCGCCAGGGCCAGATGGACTTACAGCTAAACTTTATAAGACTATGGCCAATGAGCTGGCACCATTTCTAAAGGAGGTGATCAATGGAGTTCTAAGGGATCAAAGGATTCCAGACACTTGGTCTGAAGCGAACATATCATTGATCCCAAAAGAGGGCCAAGACCTGACTAGTGTGAAAAATTACAGACCTATATCGTTACTCAACAATGACTATAAAATTTTTGCGAAGATACTGGCGGAGAGACTGAAGGGGTGGCTTTCGGACGTTATAGAGGAGGAGCAAGCAGGCTTTCTGCCAGACAGACAAATAAGAGACAATTTAAGGACAGTGATTGATGCTATTGAATATTATGATAAGCGTTGTGATAAAGAGGTTGGTTTCTTCTTTGTTGACGCTGAAAAGGCATTTGACAATTTAAACTGGGACTTTATGTTTGCCACTATGGAAAAGCTACAATTAGGAGAAAGATTCATCAGAGCAATTAAGGAAATCTACAGAGACCAGACTGCAGCAATTGTGGTGAATGATGAATTGACTAAGAAATTGACTATAAGCAAAGGAACAAGACAAGGTTGCCGGTTGTCTCCACTGTTGTTCATTTTAGTATTGGAGATTCTGATGATACAAATACGACAAGATGAGGAAATTCGAGGAATAAAAATAAAGGACTATTCATACAAGGTCAGAGCATTTGCGGATGACATAATGTTAATTGTAGAGGACCCACTGGAGAACATGCCAAAAGTGATAGATAAGATCAAGGAGTTTGGAGACTTGGCAGGTTTCTTTATTAACAAAAAGAAGTCAAAGATATTATGCAAAAATATGACTAAGCAGAAACAACAATTGTTAATGGAAACAACGGACTGTGAAGTAACAAGTAAGGTGAAATATTTGGGAATTGAACTGACTGCAAAGAATATAGATTTGTTCAAGAATAATTATGAAAAACTATGGACTCAGATTGAGAGAGACTTGATTAAATGGAATAGGCTCAATCTGTCATGGTTGGGTAGGATTGCAGCAGTTAAAATGAATGTGTTACCAAGAGTGATGTTTTTGCTACAGACAATACCAATCATCAGAGACTCTAAACAATTTGAAAAATGGCAGAGGAAAATATCAGATTTTGTATGGGCAGGCAAGAAGCCTCGAGTGAAAATGAAAGTTTTACAAGACGCAAAGGAAAGAGGCGGAATGCAACTGCCCAACCTGAGACTTTACCACGATGCAATCTGCCTAGTTTGGCTGAAAGAGTGGATGACATTAAAGAACAAGAAACTGTTAGCCCTAGAGGGATATAAAAAAATATTTGGATGGCATGCATACCTATGGCATGACAAAGTAAAGGTCAACTCGATGTTCCTGCATCATTTTGTACGGAGAAGTCTATACACAATCTGGAAGAAGTACAGAATTTACCTACAAGAAGGAACTCCTTGGTGGGTGGTTCCATATGAGGTGATAGACCCGAGAGCTGTTGATAACGAACGACAATGTTTAACTTACAAAGAAATAACTAAAATAGAAGCATCTAAACTTAGAATAAAGACGCAAGAGGAACTATCACCGAACTACGATTGGTTCCAGTATAGACAGATCAGAGATTTGTATAACTCGGACTCTGTAAAGGGAGGTATACGAATAGAGAATTCGGAACTAGAGCAGACCCTTCTTAAAGAGGACAAGAAAAGAATATCCAAGGTATACCAAGTACTGTTGAAATGGTATACTGAGGATGAGACAGTTAAAACACAAATGGTGAAATGGGCTATAAATTTTAACAAAGAGATAACAATGGAGGCATGGGAATACTTGTGGAAGACTACAATGAAGACAACGACATGTACAAATATTAAAGAGAATATCTACAAAATGATCTATCGTTGGTACATGACACCAAAGAAGATTGCGCTAGGGAATTTGAACACTTCTAATAAATGCTGGAAATGTAGGAAGCATGAGGGCTCCCTCTATCATATGTGGTGGTCGTGTGAGGTAGCTAGGCAGTACTGGGGGGAAATAATAAGAGAAATGAGTGAAATTTTACAATTTCAAATAAATAAGAACCCAGAACTCCTGCTACTAAACTTGGGAATGGAGGGAATTCCAGCCCATCATAGGACGTTGATATTTTATATGACAGCAGCAGCCAGACTTTTGTATGTGCAAAAATGGAAAGTACAAGAAGTGCCAACTATTGAAGATTGGATCTACAAATTGCTGTACATGGCAGAAATGGACAAGATGACAAGAAAACTGAGAAATCTGGACTCAGGGCAGTTTAACACAGACTGGGAGAAGCTGAAACAATATCTGGAGAAGAAATGGGAGGTGGGAGGAAAACTGTGGCAGTTTGAGAACTACTGAAGTACAATAAAATGTAGAGGGGGGTGACTTTACCCGGGGGAGAAGAGATAAATGTGAATTTATAAGCAGGTAGATTAACAGATTGACATATATATAGATAAATATAGGCTAATAAACAGAATATTGATAGAAAATAATTAATTATAACGATTAAATATAAGGATTGAGCAACCAATAATATTTTCTTTCTTTGATAAGATTTGTACAATGCACCAAACTGAATGTCTGAAGGTATAGAAGAGTCAAATTGATTGACTATGCGATGAGAGCTATATAGAATTATTATAAAAAGACAGAATGAGTAATATATAGAGAATAAGTCAAATTGTTTGATTTAAATGTGTAAGATTTATATGGTTTATGATATATAGAAATATTTAAAATTGGTAAATGGGATAAATTGTTTATCTAAGATGGAAATAAAGACTTACAGTTTGGGGTATATAATAATAAAAATAGTTAAGGATGTACTGCTTAGAATAATGGGGAATATATATTTGTTTTAGATAGAGGAATTTAATAGAAATAAGGGAAAAGGGACAAAGGGTTGGAAAACTGTTGGAAGTCAACAAAAGGGGGGGAAAGGGAGGGGGTTAGAAATGGAAAATGTGGGGAAAATTGAATGCAAATGTAAAAACAACGGATTCTAACCCAATAAAAAAATTTTCAAAAAAAAAAAAAAAGATAAGCAGTGTGAAAAGGGCCTGGAAAGCCATGAAACCATTTTATGTTTGATTCTACATGGACTTAAAGGATGATAAAGAAGAAACTGGCTGTACAGCATTTGACTTCCAAAGTTTCTTCAGCAGCTGTTTTCCAACACTAGAAAACAAAGTAAGAACCACCATATGAGATTTTTGTAGAGGGTTTTTTTGTCACTGTATGGAAATAATGGAATTCTGATTTTTTAAAAACATGATTCATGCTGAATTTCATATGTGAGCATAAGGGAAACAGTATTCCAGAACTAATTTTAAGCACGTGACAATTGAAAATCACTGCAGTATAACAGGTCTAGTGTTAATGGAACATGTTAGGAAGCAACAGGTAGCTTCCCTCTTTTATTAACCAGTAACCTCATGAGAGGCCTTTGACAAAGCTATATTTCTTAGCTTATCCTATTTCACAGGATAAAATGAGCCCCCCCGGTGCATGCTATTCTCCTTGAGAAAGGGTAGGAAAACTGAAGTACACAATATACTGATTTCAGAAAGTTTGAACCTGTGTTGCATTGTAACTTTTAACTTTACACAGTTTGGGGGGGGGGATTGTTTGCCAAACATGTATGTATGTATGTATGTATGTATGTATGTATGTATGTATGTATGCAGGGCTTTTTCAGCAGGAATGCGGTGGAACGGAGTTCCGGAACCTCTTGAAAATGGTCACATGGCTGGTGGCCCTGCTCCCTGATCTCCAGACAGAGGAGAGTTTAGATTGCCCTCCACGCCGCTCCAGTGGCAATCTAAACTCCCCTCTGTCTGGAGATCAGGGGGCGGGGCCACCAGCCATGTGACCATTTTCAAAAGGGTGATTTAAACTTTTAAAAACTCCCCCCTTGTTCCAGCTGACCCAAAGTGACATCATTGGCCCAGGGAGCATGCATGCACTTTGTGCATGCACATGTGGTACCAGGGGCACCACCTCCCACCAAGAGTTGCCCCCTGTGCTGGCAACCCACTGAGTTCCACCACCTCTTTTCCCAGAAAAAAAGCCTGTCTGTCTGTCTGTCTGTCTGTCTGTCTGTCTGTATGTATGTATGTATGTATGTATGTATGTCTCTCACTGAGTCTCAAGGCAGATGATATAGTGTGAGATTAGTACAATCAGTATCAAGGACATTTCCATACAGTGTCAAGGACATTTCCATAAACAATGCCATAGGGTAAATGAATACAAGTTTATAAAGACATAGCATTAGCAAGGATCCAATATAGAGCTGAAAAAATGTTAAAACAGAACATAAAATCAATTCTAGGACTAACAGCCACACATCACTTTGGAAGAAACTGCCACAAAAACGTGCACACACTCAAAATTAGTTTTAGGTACTGTATTGAACTTTTCTTTGGATCAAAGCTACCACCTCATTTTAGAAAGTGACGGGCAGCCTTCGGCCACGCCATGTAGAGAATCGATAAGGTTTAAAGTGCTGAAACAGCATCTGGGAAACCAAGCTCCGAAGCCTCTACTCTGTTGGGCAGCCTTGGTCCACTCATATTCTCTCAGAACCAAGCTACAAGTGACGAATTACACTTGCCTAGCAAGTGAACAGACTCAGGGCCTAGCTACACATGACGAATGACACTTGAACAGCAAGTGTATTTCTCCCTGTTCACTTGCCCTCCACTCAATCCACTTGCCGTTCAAGTGTCATTCGTCATGTGTAGCTTGGCCCTCACGTGTATTCCTCCCTGTTCACTTGCCATTCACTTGCGCAACTGAATGGCAAGTGAACAGGGAGGAATACACGTGAGGGCCAAGCTACAAGCGACAAATGACACTTGAACGGCAAGTGGATCGAGTGGAGAGCAAGTGGAGGGCAACTGAACAGGGAGGAATACACTTGCCGTTCAAGTGTCATTCCTCACTTGTAGTTTGGCCCTAAGTCTGTTCACTTGCCAGGCAAGTGTAATTCGTCACTTGTAGCTTGAGTCTCACCCTAATCGACATCACATACTTTTTGAGAGGATACCTGGTGTATTGGGGGAGGGGGTTATGTAGTAATCTGCTTTGAGTCCCATTAGAAAGAAAGGAGGGGTGTAAATATCTTTGACAGACAGACAGACAGATATTGAGTATATGTTTCGAGTATATGATTCTGCATCTTAATTAGCTTAGAGATGACCTGACCTCCTAAAGGAGGGGGGTGGGGTGGAGGTGCCTCATATCTGCAGGACTAGATGAGGAGCTCCACTTACCTCAGCCTAGGACTATACAGTGACCGTTAAGCCCCTGGTTTAATCTTTTCTTGGCAGGAAAGAGGAGGGGGGAGGGGGATGGAAAGAAGCCTTCCAAGGGATAAACAGGGCCTC
The DNA here is from genome assembly GCF_028583425.1 of Eublepharis macularius. Lineage (NCBI taxonomy): Eukaryota > Metazoa > Chordata > Lepidosauria > Squamata > Eublepharidae > Eublepharis > Eublepharis macularius. The sequence goes on along the minus strand of NC_072793.1, from coordinate 17,848,547 downwards.
TGTTCTGAGAGTGAAACAGCTGACTTGAGGCCTGAGGCATTTTTCATTGGCCCTCATTTGAATGACCAAATTTTATCTATTTTGTGCTATATGTTGCACCAGAAAGGAAATGGGAGGAAGATATCTACCACTGAACTTCAGGAGAGTGGGTTGTGGTAAATGTCTTCTCACTTAATGATCTGTGGGCCAAGCTACAAGTGACAAATGACACTTGAATGGCAAGTGTATTTCTCCCTGTTCGCTTGCCCTCCGCTCAATCCACTTGCCGTTCAAGTGTCATGTGTCACTTGTAGCTTGGCCCTATAAGAGGCCATTTTCTCTTCACAACTACCCTAAGGTTGCCACCCTAGGGATGGGAAATTCCTGGAGATATGTGGGTGGAGCCTGAGGAGGATAGGGTTTGGGGAGGTGAGGGGTCTCAGTAAGAACATAACATAAGAGAAGCCATGTTGGATCAGGCCAGTGGCCCATCCAGTCCAACACTCTGTGTCAGACAGTGGCCAAAAGAACCAGGTGTCCTCAGGAGGTCTGCCAGTGGGGAAGGGAGTCTAGAAGCCCTCCCACTGATCCCCCCCCCAAACACCAAGAATATAGAGCCTCACTGCCCTAGACAGAGAGTTCCATCTATACCTTGTGGCTAATAGCCACTGATGGACCTCTGCTCCATCAGTGAGATATAATGCCAGTGGACAGGAGGAGGGAACCATTGCTGCCCAAACTGGCTGGTACTGCTGCCTTCCCTCTGCCTGTCACTCAAAGACACCCTTCCCAAGGGATAGAATTGGAAAAGCTTGGCACATCTTGGGGTAGCCTGAACTTGGTGTTACATGCAGCTGTTCCCTCATTCCTGCTTGGATTGAGACAGTTTAGGAGGGCTCCCTGTGACTGATATAGAGGTAGGGTGTGTGTGTGTGAGAGAGAGAGTGTGTGACCATGAAGATGCAGAAAGGAGGGAAGGATATGTGTGAGCAGGGTGTGTGAGAGAGACAGACTATGCTCGAAGCAGGTCAGAAGACAGTTGGCATGGTATAAATTTACTTTTTCCCATGTCCATACATTTGCACTCTCACTTGGAAAGATGTTCAGAATCTCTTAGGAGCATCTCAAACTATTTCAGAAAAGCTATTCCCACCCGCGTGCAGGAGGGAAGAGGGAATCCCTCAGCAGAGATAGCCCTTGCTATGTGTAATCTACATATATAAAGACAAGTGTCCTGATTAACTCATCAACGCCCAGCCCAAACCCCTGGACCTAGAAACATGAAATTTGGGGAAACATTGCTTTCATGATGTAAACACTCACTAAGAAGGAATTTTAAGAAATTCACCCCCTAAGGGGGAAAAAAAGGGTAAAATGTGTTTTCCCTGTGTGTGTGGCTGGCAGGCTGCTGCCTGCTTGTGCCCCTGCTCACTGCCAGCTCGGCCACTCTTCTCTGATTGGCCCAGCCTTTCAAGATCATATGCATATGCAGGCTGATTGGGGCTCACAACATTCCACACCTCATTCCCCCCCCCCATGGGACAGTTGGAACACAGACGTCAGTTGCATATGTGGCCTGATTGATCCTCACCCCCCACATCCTAAACAGTTGCTACTGGGAGCCATTGTATGTGTCCTGAGGTCTGACTCTTGAAAACTTACACTTTGAAAATCTTGCTGCCAGGAGGAAAGATCCTCTGCCCTGCCCCCCCTCCAGGCAGGAAGGCATGGAAATGCAAATGCAAGCAAGCACAGACGCTCAGGCTGCTTAAAGAGGTTCTGCGCTCCCTCCCTCCAACCCTGCCCCATTTTGGCTACTCTCTGTCTAGTCCTGAAGGGAGCTTGATCTATCAGGCCTCTTCTCAGCCTTCTGTAGACAGAGCATGCTACAGGTGAGTTGCAAGAATTCCAAAGGCAGGCAGCTGCAAAGCAAAGCTCATATGCACTCACACACACCACTTGCCTCCCAGGGGACAAAAGACTGAACACGGAGCTTCTGTACTCTTTTTGCAAAGACTTGCTCACCAGCAGCCTCCCCTCCCTGCTACATAGGGTTGCCAGCTCCAGGCTCAGAAAATCCTGGAGTTTGGGGGTGGAGCCTGTAGAGGGGAAGGAAGAAACCTCAGCAGAGTATAATGCCATACAGTCCACCCTCCAAAGCAGCCATTTTCTCCAGGGAAACTGATCTCTGTTGGCTGTAGATCAGTTGTCATTCCAGGAGATCTCCAGCCACCACCTGGAGGCTGGCAACCCTGCTGCTACACCAGATACACAAGTAAGATTTAGGAAAAGCGGCCAGCAGCTGCATATGGAGCAAGGGCCCCTCCAGAGCTATGGGGGAGAGGGGGGATTGAAGGACTGGAAGAGACTTGGAAGGCTGTGTGTAGTGGCTAGGTTACTAAGACTTGCCCCCCCCCCCCAGCCATAGCCATGATGCACAAACAAAAATAAGCAACATACCCATAGGAAAGAGTGAATTGATTGAAGCTTGGGGAGGGGGTGCCCAGTGCCGGTGGCCTTCAGCCCCATTAGGAAAAGAACTCAGAGCCAAGCTACAAGTGACGCCTGACACAGGTTGGACACTTGTCAGCTTCCCTCAAGTTTTGATGGGAAATGTAGGCATCCTGGTCTTACAGCTGTAATGGAGAGCCAAGCTGTAAAACCAGGATGCCTACATTTCCCATCAAAACCTGAGGTAAGCTGACAAGTGTCCAACCTGTGTAAGGCATCACTTGTAGCTTGGCTCTCAGTCTAACCTACCTCTCCTCCTCTGCTCCTACTGAGTGCATGCAGAAGTTGTGCACACCAGCTTTTGTCACCTATGTGCTATGCCAGGCTGCATAGAGGCTAAGAGTCACACCAGACACTTGCTTGGGTTAGAAATAGCCACAATTTTATTGATTACAGCTGGATAGAGCATTGGCCTGGCATCTGGGCACAGACCCCCGTTGGCATCGTAGGCCTGGCTGCTGACCGATGCATCACCCGCTGGCACCTCAGCACACGTTGTTCCATTGCCAGCACTGCTTGGCAACCCTTGCTTCCAGATCTGTCAGGGTGAGCAGTCCCATAGGCCCACTCACCCTATTGGGATCTGGCCCAATGTCTCAAAAACCGCCAACCCATAAAGTTGTGACAGTGCCCCCCAATAGTCCTTAATCAGCTGAGGGTGGGTGGGTGACACAAGCTGCTCCTGCGGATGCTCGGGTATAATGGCGCTGACCATGCGGCTGGACCAGCGCTGGATGGACGCTCCTCCTCCTCCAGGTAATCCCGCCTCCACTTCGCCTTGCACCCGGTGCCAACCCAGCTTGCTGATAAGTCGTCAGCTTCTTTTTACAAGGAGGAGATGCACTAGCCACAACTTGTCTTCCTACCATAGAGACTAGGAGGGAAGAATTCTAGAGCGTCCTCCTGGCAGCAGCCATTTCCCAGCCCCCGCTACCTCTGCTAATCTCTGGTTGGGCTTCTGGAGGGCAAAATCACACCCCTGCCACACACCAATCCAAGACATTGTCATGCATGTGATTAAGAGACCAACAACTTCTTGAATGCTGAAAAAATAACTGAGGGCTTTATAAATTTGAAAAGACCAAGGGTGCAGTCCACAGGGTCCACAATGCTGAAGTTCCAAGGAGGGATGGAAAGGAAGGTAGATGGAGTCACTGCGTTGATTCACGTCCTTCCCCTGTGCATCATTCCCATTCCTGCCCAGTTTAAAATTCACCAGCCCAGCCCGCAAGCTTCTGGTCCCAGAGGTTAGCCTCTTCTGCCCAGCTGGTGAACTACGGAACCTCCAGGCACTGATGTCACCATACTGTGGTTCTGGCATCCATGACGATGGAGAATTGTGAGAGATGCTTCAAACTGCAGTTAGGCACTGAACAGGAATCAGTCTCAGTCTCTGAACCGAGTCAGGGTTGATACGATATACCAGCACGAACATGCCTGTCTATAAGAGAGAAAAAACTCACCAGGAGAGTAAAAGGCTGGTAAGAACCAAGGTGGTTCTGAGAGTGGATGGTGGGTTGACGGGTGAGTGGTGGGAAGTTCGCCAGGAGGGACAGATTTGGATTGGGCGGTGATAGTCATTTAGGGAAGGAATGCGTGAAAGACGTCACTTTCACAGATCTGCCCTTTTTGTCCTGTTCTCTGCTTTCAGGAATGGCCACTGTTTTCCAAAGGGGTGAAGAAAATGATGGCAGTCTAACCGCCATGCAAGTCCAGATGGTTTTGGGGAGGTTGAATGAAAAAACTGTCTTTAATTGTTCACTCAAACAATTCATCAATTTCATGGCGATTACTCTGCATATAACCAAAAGGTTGGCGTAAGTACATTCCGTTCTGAACTATCAAGAGAAGCAGGTGGCCTCTTAAATTTAAAGAAGCAAAAGCTCCCAGTCCTTCTTAGAAGGACGGCCCAAATCTCCTTTCCTTGGCTCATTTCTCCATTGTGCTAAATCGTCAGAACCAACCTTGGTTCTGCAATTTAACCAGCATGCTCTTCTTGCAAGAGGGAAAGGCATAGGAAATAAGGTGGTCAACTCTTTCTCCACTTCCCTACCAACAGCCCTGTTATTGTGGAGTTTATTTATATACCCCAAAGATTTACCCTTTGCCTTTGAATCTATGCCTCTCCAAGGCAATTTTCAAAGATACCAGCTGCAACTGTTGTAGCATACCTGGCTCATGGGGTTTTGCTGACCCAAAACAGTGTAGAGAGGGGAGGAGGGGCGATGGTGTCATGTCTGTAGCCTCTACACCCATGTCATAAGTTCCAGGGGTACTAAATGCTAATGCTGTGTTACTGTCTGATTTCATATTGCAACTGAGATGTACATCATTGTTTGATTTCCTAGACTGTATGCGTCACTTTTGTTTTCTCCCTCTCACGGCCTGAGAACACAGCTGGGGGAGCTGTGGCTAATCTATGAGCCAAGCTACAAGTGACACCTGACACAGGTTGGACACTTGTCAGCTTCCCTCAAGTTTTGATGGGAAATGTAGGCATCCTGGTCTTACAGCTGTAATGGAGAGCCAAGCTGTAAAACCCGGATGCCTACATTTCCCATCAAAACTTGAGGTAAGCTGACAAGTGTCCAACCTGTGTAAGGTGTCACTTGTAGCTTGGCTCTGACTCTTTGAAGCTCAGTAGAATGACCTTGCAGTGTCTGTAATGTCTGAAATGTTACAGTTCTCTGTATCTTGTCTAACTAATGTATGAACTCCAGAAAAGTTTCCCAGACTTCTTCCCGCTCAAACTTGTGGTTTAGAAGGGAGGGGAATGTTTGAGTATTTAGACCTGGACTTTCACCAAGCCTTTATTCCTTTCAAAGAAGCTGTACTGCTTGGATGCTTCTTTGGCTCTAAGTAAATGTATGGACCTTTGCATATGGAAAGATCTGATTTCTGAATAAAAGTCATTTAACCAAGGACCTGTGTCTTGCTGAAATGATCCAGGGATCTGTCTGCCGTATCTTCTCCTCCATAATCTGACAGATGGCAGGCAAAAGCCACACCCATCATCTTGTCCTCAGCCACCGCTGGCTGCCAGCAAGAGGAGCCCCAGAACCACAGCAGGGCCTCCTGGGCTTATGGCAAACTTCTTGGGGATAACTTGAGCTGCCTCATGTCATCAGCAAGGGTTATCTCAAAGAGAGGGCATCTGTCTTCTTTCCTTATGGTGAAAAGGCAGTTGGGGAGGGGGGCAGCTGATATCAAGGAAAAGGCATTAAGAAGAAAGAGTACCCCCAACCCAGTTACCCAGCACTGCAGTCCTAATCCCTAGACTATGCCCTTAATTTTTTTTAAAAAATGATTGTGGGTCTGCAGGATGAGATACCGTCTAATCCTAAGAAGGCGAATGAGCACGTAACTGAAGGACCACTTGAATGCCGAGGCTAGTCTGTGGCCTGAGTTTCATGCCCCTAGCCCATGCTACACCTGCTACTCTCTGGTTTGCCTTCTGGAGGCCTCTCAACACTGCAAAGTGAAGAAATCTTCATGCATGTGATTTCTTAATATGCATGCAATTTATTAAATGCCAAAACAAAGCTGAGCGCTTTACCAAATCAAAAACACAAAAGGCCCTGTCCATTGGGTCTCCAATGCTGAAATTCCTAGAATAAGTGCAAGTGAAGGTAGATCAGTCACCGCTTTGATTTACATCCAGTCAGGATGCAGGATTCCGATCCCTGCCCTGTTGAAAACCCACCGGCTCAGTCCGTGAGTCTCTAGTCTCAGAGATCAGTCTCCTCTGCCCAGCTGGAGAAGTATGGAACTACTAGCCGCTGATGTCACTATAGTGGGGTTCCGGCCTCCGTGGTGACAAAGAATTGTAAATGATGCTTCAATCAGCAGTTGGACTTTGAGCAGGCAGAAGCGCTTTTTCATCTGAGAGCTAAGCTACAAGAGACAAATTACACGAGGAGGAGCACGTGAAGGCAGTCACAATGTTAGTCGGGAAGCTGAGTTTCAAAAGAGATCGGAAGGCTTTGTCAATTTCCCCTCTCTACAGAGGTGAGGTGAAACTGACAGAGCCTTTGGGAGGCAAAGAGGAAATTAACAACCCCCCTGAGCAGGGATCTCCCTGGCTCTGTAGAGAGGGGAAATTGACAAAGCCTACCGATCTCTTTTAAAACTCAGCTTCCTGGCTAACATTGTGACTCCCTTCACATGCTCCTCCTCATGTAATTCATCTCTTGTAGCTTGGCTCTGAGGGAATAAACCCACTTAAGGGGACAGAAAGAAACATGCTTGTCTGTAACCGAGAAAGAACTTGCCAAGTGAGTAAACAGCGGGTAAGAAAGGAGATGGTTCTGGTGGCGGATGGTGGGGAGAGGGAGAATTCGTGAGAAGTATGAGATTTCAGCAAGAGGGTCAGGGTTGGGTGGGAACACCAGCTAGGGCAGTGAAGAACGTGGAAATTTAAGTGTTCCTCTTGCTTAAACACATGAGGTGCGCTGCTGGATGGTATCAAGATCTGCCGTATTCAGCAAGTACCATATCTCGACCAAGAACTGGCTAGCTGTCCACCGGCAGTCCATGATCTCTTCTTGTCCTCCAAACAGTTGAATCTCCGGCTCAGGGGCTGGTAGTACTAGCTTCAGCAGGCATTTTCTGATCTACCCTCCAAACATGCAGGGGCTTCTCTCCAGCTGTGTCCGTGCAGTGAGGTGCTGGAGAGTGGTGAAGAACGGAAGAGGTTAGCGATCTCCTTCCTGACTTGAAGAAGACAATTGCAGACAGGGGCTCCAAAAGAGTTTGCAGAAGGATGACCGGATGGTGGATGGGATCCACAGAGTTCATGGAGATTCAGGTGACATAAATTCAGTATGCATCATAACCTTCTAAGTCCCACCTTCTTTGTGCTTGATATCAAAACAGGGAGGTTTGAGGCAGTTGTTTCCTGTGTGGTTGCTCCATTCCATATTGCTTTGAGATGGTTGGCGAGATGGATGGAGCATTTGATTCCTCACTGTCACACAGACAGGGCTATAATGAGGCTTGCCAGCCCCAGGGGCAGCTCCAGGGCTGTTGCTGCCCCTGTGACCACTAGTCCACACACCATCACACAGGGCATGCTCCCCCCAGGAGTGCACCCACAATTCCATGCACTCCCCAGGCAGCAGCTGTGAGCCGGCCACTTCATCGGCGTAGCAGGCAGCCGGAGCAGTGCACAGATGGCCTCCCAGCCCTCCCACTCAGTTCCCCCACACTGTTCCTACCAGCACATGCTCCAAGCCGGGTGCAACAGCTGTGGGCCAGGTGCAGCAGGCAGTCGGGGTGGTGTGCAGGCAGCCTCCTAACCGTCCAGCTCAGCCACCAGCGCTGCTGCCACCAGTTCTGCGGCACATGCTCCCGGCCAGCAGCCACGCCCGGCACCTCCACTTCATCAGCGCTGGGGGCAGGCAACCCCCCTGCCTCCCCTAGATCCAGCCCTGCACACAGAAGAGAATGGTAAGGCACTATTGTCTTGTGGGAGGAATGGTCATCTCTTAAAGAGAGGAACCCTGGGGATATAGTGAGCAGTGCCAAGAAGCGGGGATAATCTCTCACATGATATCATTGAATCATTCTCTTCCTCTTGTCCAATCAGAGAAGAATCCTCTTGACTTGGGTGGAAGAAATAAAGGTTTCTCATCCAACACTGGGAAGGGAGAAGTCAATGGGTCCCATCTTTCAGACCACTACAAGACCCCCTTTTACTTGCTGCAGTCCTTAAGTAGTGAGTTACTTGAAGCTCAGCATAAAAAAGGTCTTGATTAAAATTTTCCACAGGTCTGCAAAGAAGGTCCAGGAAGGCATCCGACACATAGTAGAAGAAATCATTGTAAGCAGGACTAGTGATCACAGGAGTCATGGTCCTTCAACTAGTAGCATTTGCGAGTATAGTCTGACAGCGTGCCATGAATGCTTTCCAGAGCAAAATAAGAAGCCAGCTGCTTGCCCGAAGAGAAGAAGAGAGCAAAAGAAAGGGGTAATGAATGGGTGTGCCAAATCAAAATGGATTCAGAGCAGGGTCTCTTGTCAGTCTAAAACCTCAGATCTGATTCTTTAACATTGGAAGATTGCCTGGTCCCTTTGCATGGTGAACAAAATCAGGATCAGGCCCTGAGGGCACTCCTAAATGGCCACCTTCCGCTTGAACTGGGCTCTGGCTTTCACCAGTCTGACCCATGGGTGCCATAATGTCTACTTTGTCTCTCAGCTATCAGATCTGAACTATTCCCAAGCCCACAATCCCACTGGCTGATTCGGAGGCCTGCTCACATAGCTCCCGCATCTCTGGGGTTCATTTCTGAGCTCCGCTTGGCAAAAAAGGAACTTTAATAACTTTAGAGAAATGATAGATAAGATCCCATTGCTAAATGGTCTCCCACATGAAAGGAGACCGAGATAGGAGGGCATGATTAAGAAAGGAGTTGGTGAAGGCGTAATGGCAAACAGGCATAATGGGAAACTACAGAACAGTCAGCCTGACGCTGATACAGGGAAGGTGGTGCAACAGATTCTAAAGCCCTCAGTCTGCAAGCATTGTGAAAAGAAGGTACTTAGTAGAAGCTAGCGTGACCTCTTCAACCATAACCCCCTAGCAGACAAACCGTAGTTTTAGGGTTTGGGTAACTCTCCTAGATGCTGGTGAGAATGCCCCTGTGTGAACATATCTTGATTTCAACAAGACAGTTTACCTGGTCCCATGCAATCACACCTGTCCTGCGCCAGCTGCACTGGCTTCCGATTGAATTCCGAATCAGGTTCAAAGTGTTGGTTCTTACCTTTAAAGCCCTGAGTGGGTTGGGACCGGCATATCTTCGGGACCGCCTCTCCCTGTACGTTCCCCGGAGATCGCTTCGATCAGCGAATAAACATTTACTTGTGGTCCCCGGCCCTAAGGAAGCCCGCCTCGCTTCAACCAGGGCCAGGGCCTTTTCAGTCCTGGCCCCAGCCTGATGGAACGCTCTGTCAATGGAAACCCGGGCCCAGTGGGACATATTATCGTTCCGCCGGGCCTGTAAGACAGAGCTGTTCCTCCAGGCATTTGGTGATTGAAGGGGGTGGTGCCATGTCGGCCTCCCACCTTTGGGGTGGGGAAGGTTCTCCCCACCACTGCACCTTGTTAATTTGTTTTATTATTTGTATATTGATTTTCGTTTTTGTTTTTATCAATTTTAACTGTTCACTGCCCAGAGCCCCTGGGGATGGGCGGTATATAAATTGAAAAAATAAATAAATAAAATAAAATTTGGGCATGCAAATAGGTTTGGTGTGGGCTAGACGATAGCATCATTGGGTAGAGTCACAGTTGTTTTGAAAATCGGACTCAAAGAGCATTTAATTAGTCCAGAGAGGGAGGTCTTGAACAGGGTGCCACCAGGCTCTGTCCCATTTGCAGCATGCTTCTCAAGTATTGGGATGAAGGGATGAAGATGGCACAAGATTGGGATAGAAAAAAACCTCTCAAATCTTTTCCAAGTCTGTGAACCGATGATGTTGGCCAATGGATGTACTCTCACTTGCCCCCCCTACAGTTGAAGAGGACGGAATTTCGAGATGACTCACCTCAGTATAAGTGCTTCCAATGGGATGATATTTTATCGAAGGTATGAGGGAGATGGGATGTCACGTGGGAATATTAGGGGGTATTTTTGTATCCCGGCATAGCCGATTAACCCAAGAGAGCCAGTTTGGTGTAGTGGTTAAGAGCACAGGACTCTAATCTGGACAACCAGGTTTGATTCCCCACTCCACTTGAAACCAGCTGGGTGACCTTGGGCTAGTCACGGCTCTCTGGAGCTCTCTCAGCCCCGTCCACCTCACAGGGTGTTTTGCTGTGGGGATAATAACGACATACTTTGTCAACCGCTCTGAGTGGGCATTAAGTTGTCCTGAAGGGCAGCATATAAATTGAATGATGTTGTTGTGGTGGTGGTTGGGGTTGGGGTTGTTGTTGTTTGTTGTTGGTTGTTGTGGTTGTTGTGGTTGTGGTTGTGGTTGTGGTTGTGGTTGTTGTTAATCACTCAGGCTCCTTTGTCCCTCATGCCCTTTCTCATCTCCTTTGCCACAGATACTGATCTTGAGGGAATGGATGAAGAAATGATGACTGGAGGGCTGTAAAAACATCCTTTGCCTCTGGTAAGGGAAAATGGATTAAGGGGAGTGAAGAGTTGTAGAAAGAAGTACTTTAGAGACATACTCGCAGGGTGGTGTAGATGGTTCTCACTTCTTCACCTTCTTCTCATGACAATCCTAGGAGGCTGGTTAGGGAGAGAAAGTAAGACTGGGTCAAAGTCACAGAGGGAGTTTCACAGTGTGGGGATTTTAACCAAGGCCCCCTAGATTCTGGGCCAACACCCTCAACATTGCACAATTCAAGCTCAACACCATACCCTGCTATTTCCCCACAGCAAAAAGCATTCAGGGCTTCACTGCTTCGAGACATGGAGGTTCCATTTATGTAGCATGCTGTCCTCCATGCCTTCATCCCGTCCCCTTGAAAGTCCAGCTAAGTTAGCAGCCATCACTACATCCTAGGGCACAGAGGTAAGAAAGAGCACAGAGGTAAGAAAGAGGTCTAGCACATCTTTCTCTGCCAAGCCATCTTTCGTGGCTCAAGATGTAAACATGGAAAGATCTGAAAAGATGCAACTTCAGTGGAGACACTCTGGAGAGAGAGATTACTCTGACCTTGTTTAGCTATGGGTTTCACCGGTAAAAACTGCCAAAGTTCCTGGGAAACACCTGGCTAGCTACATAAAATAATCTGCAATGTTTCAGCACTGATAATTCCAGTTTTTCTCCCCAGTGGACTGCTTGTTTGGTTCCATAAAGAATCTAGCCAGCCTCAAAATATTATCAATTGTTGCTCAAGGGAAACTTTTAAAGGACGGTGACAGCAGGGCTTAGTCCCTGGCTTAACGGCCCTCAGAAATCTGATTTGGGAAAGAATTTTCTCTTCCTGAGATTCTGGAGTTCTGCTGCCAGGCAGGATAGACAATGGTTGAAGCCGATAGATGGCCATTTCATCTGTTCTTAAGTGGAGGTGGTGACGGAAGTGTCATGTTTGGAATTGCCAACATATTTTTTTCATAAATAGCATCCATGGGCGAGCCAATTCTGGATGAGGATATCATCATTGGGCAGATTAAGAAAGGCAACGGGACCAGTCATGTATAAAAAGGCCACCATGTGTGAACAGGTAGTTCTTCCCACCTTCTTGTGTCCTTTATGAAACAGGAGGGGGATCCTGTAGAGAAGGTATGAAATATTCCAGAGTGGTAGAGCCTGCTTCTTTGGGCAGCCAGGAGACCAATGAATCTTTTCCTCAAAGACATGATGTAGCAACCAAATTTTCATACAGTGGGTTATCAACCTTTCGAAATGCAACTCAGTCCAGCAGGATATGCACTACTTGGGCCTTAGCCTTTGTGTGCCTGCATCAACATCAGTTCGAGATACAGGCAACACGCCGTGGATATAAGGTCCTTCTAGTCACTGAAGAATGGGAAAACTGACCATTCAGACAGGTGAGCATTGGGGGTGGGTGGGGAGGAATAGAGAAAATGAACATGACTTTGTGGGAACCCAAAAGCTGAGATTCTCCCTGCTAAAGTTGGAGTTTATGCTGTAGCGCGAGCAGAAGCATGAACATCACTCCCATTCGACAGTCACTCCATTGGCTACCCATCATTTACCGTGCTTAGTTCAAAGTATTAGTTTATTACATACAACGTTCTTCACGGCTTTGGTCCGGCATACCTACGGGACCACCTCTCTCCCTATGTTCCTCCACAGCAGCTTCGCTCATCTGAACAGGGTCTCCTGCAGGTTCCAGGCTGCACACAGGTGAAGTCAGCAGCAGCCCGTACACGGGCTTTCTTGTGGTGGCCCCTACGCTGTGGAATGACCTGCCTGAGGAAGTCAGAAGAGCCCCCACTCTCCTGGCTTTCCATAAATGATGCAAAACCGAACTATTCAAAAAGGCTTTTTACTCAAATGGGAGGGCTGCATTGTAGGGATGGGGTCTCAGATGCTTCACTAACAAGTTGGGGATCATAGACTTCATCACCATTTTTGCCTCATATATTATCTGCTGCTTTAAATAAGTACTCCTATGTACAACCATCGCTCCATGCTGCCTAATGTTAGTCCTAGAACTGATTATGTTTTGCTTCAGTATATCTACTATGTCTTGGATCCTTGCGAATGCTATGTCTTTTAACTTGTATATGTTTACCTTATGGTATTGTATTGAAATATACTTACTTGATACTGATTGAATTAACCTCATACTGTGTAATCCGCCTTGAGTCTCAGTGAGAAAGGTGGGCTATAAATGACGTAAATAAATAAAGTGGGCCAACAGCATCATTTACAGTGTAGAAGTCACTTGAAGATTTATGCTCTGGTATGGGAGTATAGCAGTAAGTGTTTGAAATTGCTTGCCTACTTCCCCTGTGTGTGAATGCTGAGGAGATACAGCAATGAACCAGGAGTTTGTGGAAGATATTCACTGCCTCCCATCCCAGCAGTTATAGTTTGCCCTTGTGCCTGAATGGGAGGCTTGGGACCCCTTTTTTCTGAAGAGATTTTTATTTTATTTATTTATTTATATCTTATTTGTATTCTGCCCTCCCTGAGAGCAGGCTCAGGGCAGATAACAACATTAAGAACATTTAAAAGATTCCATATTAAATCATTTAAAAGCATCATACAAAAATATCATAAAAAATAGCAGCACTCTTTTTCCTGATGGCGGCAATACAATCAATAACAAATAATACAACAGTACAATTGAATATAACAGCAGCTTAAAAACAATGGTGGGCAGCTCTCACAGGGAGGGGGGTAGATGTTGTATCCTCCAGCCAGCAGAGGCCCAGCCTCAGCCATAAGCCTGGCGGAACAACTCTGTCTTACAGGCCTGTCGGAAAGATAGTAGATCCTGCCAGGCCCTGGTCTCAGGGCCAAGCTACAAGTGACGAATGACACTTGAACAGCAAGTGTATTTCTCCCTGTTCACTTGCCCTCCACTCAATCCACTTGCCGTTCAAGTGTCATTCGTCATGTGTAGCTTGGCCCTCAGTAGACAGAGCAGGACTGAGAAAGCTCTGGCTCTAGTCGAGGCCAGGTGGGCCTCCTTGCTTTCCTCCCAATCAGAGGGTCCTCTGGGGAATATACAGGGAGAGACGGTCCCTCAGGTGTTTGAAGAACTCTGGAATCAAGGCTACCAAATGATTGCTGAAGCCCTCATGATGTTTGTGAGGAAACCCTTCCCAATTGTTAACCTGTAGCTGGTATTTGAGGCAGAAAAAAATGCCAGGTTGCCTTATCTGTCTCTGATTTGTCACTTCCTAGCACCCCACATGTCCCAGAAAGACAGGAGAGCATCACTGCATAAACAACAAGGCCTAGTGGAGGGGATTCTAGCAGTGAGACTGAGGGCCAAGCTACAAGTGATGAATGACACTTGAACGGCAAGTGGATCGAGTGGAGAGCAAGTGGAGGGCAAGTGAACAGGGAGAAATACACTTGCCGTTCAAGTGTAATTCGTCACTTGTAGCTTGGCCCTGAGGCCCTTGGTTTTGCAACTTGGAGGAAGCTTGCCAGGGAAGTGAGCTGATGGTCTGCTCTTCAGTACGATCACTCCAGGTGGCCACTGGTACTGTTACAGTGACACATATTCAGGATGGAACAAGTGATAGAAAAGGGCCAGTAGGGCTACAACTAGTGTGATAACACTGCGGACTTGGGGTTGGTTTCTTATGATAGCAGAAAAGTCTAACCTAATGAGCATCTTGGTTTTTCTGGGTTGAGTGAGGTACTCCTACCCCAGAAATGTCATTATGTGCTCAAAACTCAGACTTAGACGCAAGTAGAAAGTTGACACGTAATAGCCAAAGAGTTTTAAAGAGACACATACAAATGAGAAAGCCACCAGACATTTGATTTGTAAATGGTGTCAGATGTTAAATGTAAACAAAGGGAGCTCTTCAGAACATTATTCTCAACAATAACAACATTCGATTTATATACTGCCTTTCAGGACAACATAACACCCAGAGCGGTTTATAAAGTATGTCATTATTATCCCCACAACAAAACACCCTGTGAGGTGGTTGGGGCCGAGAGTGGGGTGGGAACACATCTCACCAATGAAACACTAAGTACAATCCTCTCAATAAGTCAAACATGAAAGATTAATGAGCAAAGACAGAATGCCCGTCCCTGTTAAGGTATTTTGATTAAACAACAGGTGATGGTTGTGGGGTGGCCAGGCATGTCTTCTGGACATTTGTTGACGATTCGTCTTTCTTATGGAGGCTCAAAGTGAATCTCCCTTGTCCTCTTTCCCCACTGATGTGCCAAAAAGCAGGCCATGGGCTCAGCAATTGAAATGGTGTGTGCACCAGTTTTTCTCCCTCCTTTACCAAGAACTTGAGAAAACACCAGTTCAAACCCAAAACTTTCCTCTACAGATCCATGAGCTGTGGCAGGATAAGACAGGGCTCGATAGCGGGAGCAGCGAGATGTCCCAGACCACAACAGAGGTAAGTAACACACGCAAAGGGCTCCCATTCCTTAGAGAAAAGGCAAGAGGACCGAAGATGGAACAAGGTTCAAATCTGAGTAACATCCAAACGTGGCGGTGGTTTGGGTGAAAGGCATACTACTACAAAGTGATAGTTCTAAGTATCATATCTAGAGTTCCAGTCTAATTGAAGGGCAAAACTGCCTTTATGTCTTCGAAGAAGTGAGTTGGCCTTTCTCCAACCAAATTTGATCATATCACAGACAGACTGGGAATTTGGCATGCTGGACCGAATTTGGCTTGGGAGTGCAGTAGGAGGAGAAGCTGGTAGCAGCTTTCAGAGAATATTTGCACTCACTCTTTTTTTTTTACAGAAGCCAATCCCCAGAGCTGATATTTCTGCACAGAGTAAGGGTTGTCTCTGTCGAGAATTCGTAAAAAAGTAATGTGTAGAATGACCCTAAGGGCCCAATAGCCATTTTACCAAGGAAAACTCATCTCCCAGCGCCGCAGATCACATTCATAGATAAAATGGATGCTTTGGAGGATGGAATGTACCAAAGAGTAACCTGATGAGCTCCCACCTCTCATGAAATCCCTCCATCTTCAGGCTCCACCCCAATTTGCCAGGAATTTTCCCAGTCTGAAATGGACCACCCTATTGCCAACTCTCAGTTAGGAACTTCCTGGAGATTTTGGGGTAGGGCTGGGGCCGGGGGAAGACGGGTTAAGGAGGCCCTTTTTTCACAGCAGTTCATAATGCCATCTAGTCCACCCACCAAGGGAGCCATTATATATAGGGGAGCCGACGTCTGTGGCCTGGAGATCATTTGTAATTTGTAATTTGTAATTGCAGAAGATTTTCAACCATCAACTGGAATTTTAGAACTGAAGGGGAGCTAGATCTCCCCTTCCAGTTCAAGACACCTACTGATGGTTGAAGGGAAGGTGGGGATTCCCTAATGTGCCGATAGATCCCGGTTCAGTGATGAAAGGGAAGCGGGGCAGGAAGTACTTAGTCAGCAAACAAGGAGGAACTAAGCTTTTCCAGATGGAGCTCTTTATCACCAGCAAGGATATGCAGATGACACCCAGTTGTATCTGATGATGGACAGCCGGCCCAACTCAGCCCCAGATGTCCTGGAACATGCTTTTGCAGCCGTGACTGGTTGGTTGAAGCAGAGTCGTCTGAAACTGAACCTGACGAAGATGGAAGTTCTGTACTTGAGCCACGGGGGATTTGGTTTGGGACTCCAGCTCCCAGCCCTCGATGGGGCACCGTTAGTGCCAGTTCCAAGGGTTAAGAGCCTGGGGGTGATCTTGGATGCCTCCCTGAAAATGGAGGCACAGGTCTCAGCGGTTGTCAGGTCCTCTTTTTTCCATCTGCAGCAGACCAGGCAACTTGCTCCTTACCTGTCAACCCATGACTTAACTACAGTGATCCAAGCAACAGTCAGATTACTGTAACTTGCTGTACGTGGGGCTGACCTTGAGCCTGACCCGGAGATTACAGCTGGTACAAAATGCAGTAGCATGTCTTATTATGAGAGTGCCAAATAAGGCACATATAACACTGTTCTTACATGAGCTGCAGTGGTTGCCAGTGGAGTACCTGATCAGATTCAAGGTTCTGGTATTGACCTATAAGGCCCTGTGCGGACTGGGACCAGCGTATATACGGGACCATCTCTCCCCATATATTCCCCGGAGGACACTCTGATCAAGGGACAAACAGCTGTTGGTGGTTTGTCCCCTGACCTCGACTAGAACCAGATGCACAGCTGTTGGTGGTTTGTCCCCTGACCTCGACTAGAACCAGATGCACAGCTGTTGGTGGTTTGTCCCCTGACCTCGACTAGAACCAGATGCACAGCTGTTGGTGGTTTGTCCCCTGACCTCGACTAGAACCAGATACACTGCCTGTTGCAATTGTCATCCGATTCCATTCTTGGCTTATGACCACAGCCTTAGCTCTGCATCACAGAATTGAAAAACTTTCCCTTTCAAGTCTCAGACCTTTTTCCTTCTACTCCGATCAGGCCCTTAAATAGTTGAAAGATGATAACGTCACTGCCATGTCATGGGATATAAACTTTCTTTCACCTGTTCCAATAAGAAGCAGACCTCTTTTTTGGTCTTATGCTCCTTAGAATAAGTACCCTAGATACGGTTCTCATCAACCTCACTGCTCTTCTACAAGTGTTCCTCCCTCTTTCTCCTCCTCTTTCTCTCAATCTCATAGGATATATTTCAGAAGCAAGTCAAAGGATGGCTCTCTCTCCCCTATGAACCAACGAGGACTCTCCAAAAAGGGTTTTGACAATGTCTTTCCTCCTGCTCAGACAGCATGGTTTTCAATCACTAAGCATGGGAACAATCACTCAAGAGCCATGGACTCTCTTGACTGGAAGGCGGAGATTGTATATGGAGTTCAAGTCAGTTCCCCCGAACTTTCCACCATCACTGACTTGCCTTCTCCCCCCTCCTTGGTTTGTTGCAGAAATTCAGTCTTTGCTGTCAAAAGATGTCATAGAAGAGATTCCTCCTCCCTTTTTTTGACAGTATTTTCTTTCTTTACTTTCTCAGGGGAAAAGTCAAGGGGTTCCACCTTCTCTTGGACCTTCGAGCATTAAATCAGTTGATAGTTTCAAAAAGTTTTGTATGTTGTCCTCAGAGATGTTTTTTCATTACTAAGTTTTCATTCTTGGTTTGTTACTGTCAATTTACAAGAAACTTATTTTCATAGATTGTTGAAGGCTTTTGTGGCTGGAGAAAGATGGTTGTTGTGGATTTTCCGGGCTGTACGGCCATGGTCTTGGCATTGTAGTTCCTGACATTTCGCCAGCAGCTGTGACTGGCATCTTCAGAGGTGTAGCACCAAAAGACAGAGATCTCTCAGTGTCACAGTTTAATCCATGCACTTCAAGCAAATGGCTACTCCAGAAATGAAATCAGAAGAGTGATTAAACCAAGGATAAATCAAACAACCAAGGAAAAACAGTCTCCCACAGGAAAAGTGTTTTTGCCATATATCAAAGGAATCACTGATCAGATGGGAAAGCTTATGAAAAAGCACAACTTAAATCAGTATTCAGACCCACCAAAAAATACAACAGATGCTACGATCAGCAAAAGACAGTAGAGACCCCCTCACCTCTGTAGGAGTATACCACATACCCTGCAGCTGTAGGCAAGTTTACATTGGGACCACACACCGCAGCATCCAGACAAGAATAAAAGAACATGAAAGACACTGCAGACTTGGCCATCCGGAAAAGTCATCAGTGGCTGAACATAGCCTAACCCAAACAGGACACAGTATCCTATTCCAGGACACTAAAATACTGGACAACATTTCCAACTACTTCGTCAGATTGCACAGGGAAGCCATTGAAATTCATAAGCATAAGCACAATTTCAACAGGAAAGAAGCTGCTCAAGGCGGCTGCCGGACCAGCCTCTATGGATGCACCAGCCCTGCTAGTGCCTCCATACTGACTGCACCACCCTGGTGAGAATAGCCCAGGGCTGCATTCATCATCTTTCTCTACCTCCGGATCTCCTCCACAGAACAGACATTCTTTCTCACAGTTTTACCCATCTCTGTCTGATGACCAGGTTTGTCACTCCAATATCTTGATTTTCTCTTCTCCCATCTAAGAAATTCTTTTGGAAGTCAGAAGACCATCTAGAAGAAGTCAGAAGACCCTCTCTCTAAGTAGACTTGGGTTCTCCAACTGGGCTTCTGCATCAGAAATCAGCCATATGACATTATCCTTACTTCCCATCCTGCACTACTTGCTTTTTTCGAGACAAGATCAGCTTAAAAGAACCATTTTAAAAGAAACAATATGGCTGTCATGTACGATAAAAAAACTTGTACGTGCCACCGTATTCAAACATTCCAAGATTTCAGCATGTGCTTTCCAAAGTCACACAGTTTCCTTTCTCTTCCCAACCAAAAAGAACCCCTCATTTTCTACACAAAGTGTCACAACAATTATTTTAAAAATCTCTTAAGGGGTGGGAGAGCAGATCCTTCTGGAAATGCTCTGCTCAGTTCACATTTGCAAAGCAAAACTGCATATTCTTGCATTCTCAAGGGGCAGGAGTGGGGGGTTTCAGTGGTGCTTGGTGCGCAGAAGTTCCCAAAGTCAGAACAGTCCCTGAGCATTTCCAGTTGGATGAATTTAAAATGGGTCATGTTTATTTTCATCCTTAATGTTACAGGAAAGCCTCATAAAAGCATGTTCTTTTTTTTTCACAACCCCACCCCCACCTGTTTTTTTGTGCTACAACCGTTTGGATGAATCTGCTCCTATGCTGCACCCCCACACAACTGCACATTGCACTATCATTGTGATTGTGAACATTTGCAACTGGATTGGCTTCTCTACACACAATGATCCAGTTGTGAATCATCGCTCTAGCACAATAGCACAACCCCCAATGATGTATAGAGACTGGAGATCAGTTATAATTCCTGGGGGGAGGTCTCCATGTCGCACCTGGAGGTTGGCAATGTTACTTTATTCTAGAAGGAAGCTTTCAGGAAAGCAGTAAACATGTGATTAGAATTAACTGTCTCTTATGAACATGCAAGTAAGGGATCCAAAAGGTATCCTCACGATCTCTCTACTCTCCCACCTTCTTTTCTTGCTTGCTTCCTTCTTATTCTCTTTCTTCAGCCCCTTCTCTCTTCCTCTTTGATCTCTGTTTCTTTCTTCCCTACCTTCCGCCACTCTGACTTTGCTTCCTTACCCCTTCCATCTTTACTACTCTCTTTTCACCTTGCCCTCCACTTCCTCCTTCGTATCCAACTCACCTCAGGGGCTAGCATGAAACTGCAGCAGGCATTTTTGGATTACCTTAGAAATTGAAAACTGTTATCTGAGGTTGCCTAAGCCCTGGTTCCAGACTAGAGATGGGCACGATCCGCATTACGATAGAAAAAAAACCATGATAATGGCAATTGCGCGATCATGACCCGGCGGATCATTATCGTCCACGGCCAACGATCCAGCGATCGGGAGGGGCCTGGATTGGGGTGATCGGGCTCGGATCGGGTATCCAGACACTCAGGCACCAGCAATCTATTCCCCTGGCAACGGAGCCAGGGGAAGGCCTGAGCTCTGTTTGCCCTCCTTCTGTGGCCCTGGAAACCCAAATGGAAACCTAGCTTTCCTTGATTAGCAGGGCTTCCTTCCAACCACGGAGCAGCAAAGCAGACACCAGTTGGGAGAAGACAGCCAGGGGAGGGAGGGGGAAGGGAGTGTTCTGTAGCCATGGGCACTCCAATCTCATCCCTGCAAACCCTGATAGGCAGCTCTGACAGCCAAACACAGAAAGCCAAACACAAACACTGATGCTGCTGGCATCACCCACCATTCCTGTATCACTGGGAACAGCGGGGTGCCCCTCTGCTTTCGCCTCCACAATCCACAATCCACGGATCAGGAATGGGAGATGCTTGGTGCGTGTCGTTAAATCGGGATCGTTGCCGGTGCTGATCCACGATTTTTGGGGGATCATGCCCATCTCTATTCCAGACTCATCTGAGCCCAAGTTTACAGGGCTATGAGGGATGGCTCAGTACGATGGCTGCCATCTTCTGTGGTGGCGTTGCAAGGCTCCATCCCAGGGCTTTCTGTGCTGGTGCAAAGGCCTCCGAGACTGAGCTGTTCAACCAGCCAATCAGGTGTGGCTGGGGAGGTGGGGCACTTCAGGTGGACGTGGAAGGAGAAACTTTCCCTCAGGTCTGCCCAGGCCCACTATAAATTTAAAAGGGACCACCTCACAGTCTCAGTCACTCTGGCTCCAGCTTTCCTTCCCATCCCTTTCCTTGAATATTTTGAATAATTCAGTTTTGAATAGTTATTTTAAATAATTCAGTTTTGGAGGTTGTGGGTTATTACAGTTTACTTTTACTGGCATTTTTGTATTTGGTTCCTTTTCTTATTTATACAACCAAAATAGGGCTCCTTTGGGGAAAACTCTGCAAAAATGAGGGTGTCACCCTCCCAAAGATATGATGAGTAATTACAATCCTATACTTAAATCAGAAATTTTAATCCAGAAATTTGAATTTCTGTATTTAAGCTTATCACAGAATTGGTACTATCAACAGACATAATTACTTTGTAATTAGGTAGACCCTAATTGGCTGGATTTTTCTTTTTTTAAAAAAAAATATATTGGTGAGTACATAAATTTTACATAAATTCCCCATATTACCTAAATTATAACAACCCCCACCCTTTCCCCCCTCCTTATTGACTTCCAACAGCTTTCCAACACTTAACCCATTTTATCGTTTAAATTATTTTTAACTATATTCTTCTAAATCTTATATATATTGTATCCCTTATTCTAAGCATTTTCAAATTATTCTGTATCTCAGATTCTCTAATATATCAATTCTATTCCTAACTGTTTAACCTATCTATTTTTAATACAATCTTCTTAATAATAGTATTATCTTAGATTAATTAATAACTAAATTTCCCCATTAATGGTAAAGTTACTTCTCTCTCCCCTTTATAAAATCACAAATTAATAATTCTCAAACTGCCACAGTCCTCCTTTCACATCCCATTTTTTTTCTAAATATTGTTTCAGTTTCCCCCAGTCTGCAAAATATTCTCCTGGATCCAGATCTTTCAGTTTTCTTATCATTTTGTCCATTTCTTCCATGTACAACAATTTGTAAATCCAATCTTCTATAGTTGGTATTTCTTGCACTTTCCATTTCTGTGCATACAAAAGTCTTGCTGCTGTAGTCATGTAAAATAACAATGTTCTATGCTGTTTTGGAACATCTTCCATTCCCAAGTTCAGTAGCAGCAATTCTGGGTTCTTATTTATTTGGGTTTGCAAAACCTCATTAATTATTTTTATTAAATCTCCCCAGTATTGCTTAGCTACCTCACAAGTCCACCACATATGATAGAATGATCCTTCATGCTTTTTACATTTCCAGCATTTGTCTGACATATTTGTATTTCCAAGCGCAATCTTCTTAGGTGTTAAATACCACCTATACATCATTTTGTATACATTCTCTTTAATATTGGTACAAGTTGAAATCTTCAAAGTGTTTTTCCACAAGTGTTCCCATGATTCCATTGCTATTTCTTTATGAAAGTTTATTGCCCATTTCACCATCTGGACTTTGACTGTCTCGTCTTCCATATACCATTTTAAAAGTATTTTGTATATTTTCAAAATGTCTTTTTTACCTTCTTGTAAAATCACTTCTTCTAACTCCGAGTTTTTCAGTCTTATTCCTCCCTTTAAACAGTCCGAGTTGTAAAGATCCCTGATTTGCCTGTATTGAAACCATCCATAGTAAGGAGATAACTCTTCTTGTGTCTTTATTTTTAGTATTCTATGTTCCATCGACATTATCTCTTTATAAGTTAAAAGTTGTTCATTATAGACAGCTCTCGGATCTATTACTTCATATGGTACCACCCATGAGGGGATGCCACTTTCCATGTAATTCTTATATTTCTTCCAGATTGTGAAAAGGCTTCTTCTAATATAGTGATGCAAAAACATAGAGTCCGCTTTAACTTTATCATACCACAAGTAGGCATGCCATCCAAACAATTTTTTGTGTCCCTCCAAGGCCAGCAGTTTACGGTATTTTAGCGTTATCCAGTCTTTTAACCAAGCCAGACAAATTGCTTCGTAATATAATCTTATGTTTGGCAGTTGCAGTCCACCTCTTTCTTTCGAATCTTGTAATACTTTCATTTTCACCCGGGGTTTCCTGCCTGCCCACACGAAGTCTGAAATTTTTCTTTGCCATTTGTCAAATTGTTTGAAGTCTCGGATAATTAAAATAGTTTGCAGCAAAAACATCACACGTGGTAACACATTCATCTTCACTGCTGCTATTCTTCCCAACCATGACAAATTTAATTTATTCCATTTTATCAAATCTTTCTATTTGTTGCCACAGTTTCTCGTAATTATTTTTGAATAAATCTATGTTTTTCGCAGTCAGCTCAATTCCTAAATATTTCACTTTGTTAGTTACCTCGCAGTCTGTTATCTCCATTAATTCTTGCTGTTTTTGCTTCGTCATATTCTTACACAATAACTTCGACTTCTTTTTGTTCACATAAAATCCAGCCAAGTCTCCAAATTCCTTTATTTTATCTATTATTTTTGGCATGTTATATATTGGATCTTCCACTATCAACATTATATCATCCGCAAATGCTCTGACTTTGTAGGAAAATTCCTTTATTTTTATGCCACGAATTGTATCGTCCTCTCGTATTTGGGTCAACAAAAATTCCAAGATCAAAATAAACAACAATGGAGACAATGGGCAACCTTGTCTTGTACCTTTGCTTATTTTCAATTTTTTAGTCAAATCATCATTAACTACAATCGCTGCACACTGGTCTTTATAAATTCCTTTAACTGCTTGTATGAACTTTTCTCCCATTTGCAGCTTTTCCATAGTGGCAAACAAAGTGGCTGGATTTTTCTTATTATTATCTGTTTTGTTATGAAGATCTTATAGCAATATTGCACTATATAAATTGTTGAAAATTGTTGTTCTTTTGAAAAATGTTAATAAAAAAAAAGAAATTTAAAGTGACAAAAGTGCTCTAGTATGTACAATAAATAGTAAACATCATTCAATAAATAGTCGTGTCCAATAATTTATTCATTTATTTTATGTTATTTATATTCCGCCTTTCTCATTGAGACTCAAGGCAGATTACATAGTGTGAGATGAGTACAATCAGTAGCAAGGACAAGGGCAGGCATTTCTATACAGTGTCAAGAAGAACATTTCTATAAACAATGTCATAGGGTAAATGAATACAGTTTCAAGAACATTTCCATAAACAATGTCATGGGGTAAAAGAATATAAGTTTACAAAGATATAGTATTAGCAAGGATCCGATATGGGGTTGAGGAATTGCTGAAACAGAACAAAATCAATTCTAGGACTTATATTGAACAATATAAAGCACAGGTAGGATATAGGAGTACATATTTAAAGCAACAGATAATATGTAAGGCAACATAATGGTGAAATCTATGGTTTCTAACTCATTAGCGAAACATCTGGGATCCGTTTCCTACAATACCATCCTCTTAGCTGAGAAAAAGGCCTTTTTGAATAATTCAGTTTTGCATAGTTTGCGGAAAGCCAGGAGGGCGGGGGCTGTCCTGACCTCCTCAAGCAGGCCATTCCACGGGGTAGGGGCCACCACAAAGAAAGCCAATCCAATTGCAATAAATAATTCAATCATTACAAATCCCTTTCCTTACCAATATAATCAACATTGCCAAAGTCTGTCAATTTCAATCTTATAACGTTGTTTCTCTTTTTTGTTAGGTCAAGAAGAATAAATCCACCACAGGATCCCAATGAACACCAGGTAAGTACACTGTCTCTTGAAAGTTCTTAATGATAATTGTGCCAATATAACACAAATTTCTTGCTCTTCCAGCTTTACAGCCCATGCTAGGGATGCTGAGGTGCCAACGTCTCCCCAACAGACTGCAGTGCCAATTCCTGTCTGTTTCACTACGTTGTGCTTTTTCAAGGGGTGATTATAATATTTCAAATAAGCCTGAATGAAAAATATACTATGTAACAGACATCCTACGGTTCATTAATAAATAAACTTAATCACAATCTTATTGCGTTGTTACTCACACAACCGTACATATCTTCAATGAACCAGATGCTTTTCTTATTTGTCAGAACAGAGGGTGTGGCAGTTTCATACTGGGACAGATCTATTTGGGAAACAGGGTCTGTACACTCATTTCCCCATATCTTGGGATCCCCTTAAAGAATCCTGGGGTGAGGGAGGGCAAAGATATGCCCAGTTCAGGGTCTGTCCAATACCTTCATACCCATATGGTAGGGGGAACCACACAATGGCTTGCGCCCATGTGGAATCCTAGGGGCTGCCATCCCATGATATCCTCCAATGGGGTGGCCAATGCTTGGATCTATTGCCCTCTGCAGTGCCAAGGTTCTTGCAGCTGTAACCAATAAAGTGGTGGCCATTTTCACTCCAGCAAGGCGTCCATGTCCTTTGTTCTGGGACTTTGTCCTGGTGCTCCCCTTTGGTGCTGGGTCTGCAAGGAATCCAAAATGGTTGCCAAGATCTCATGAGGTCAGCTGTTTCCACACACATTAAATAATGCACTTTCAATGCACTTGTTATCCTTTAGAAGTGGATTTTGTGTTCCACAAAAGAAAACCCAGTTCCAAATGATCACTAAAGAGCATTGAAAGTGCATTATCCAACGTATGTGGAAGCAGCCGTCATCTCACAAGATCTCAGCATTTAAAATGTCTAAATTTTCTTTTCTCCCCTCTTTTTTAATCTAAGATTTTTACATAAAGATGAGGGCTCCTTTCCTTTGTAGAAACACCTTCTCTTCTGTGCCTGGCACCCTGGTATAGATTTTTTTAATATCTATTTTTGAATTCTGTTCCATAACACATGATGCCCCATCTACCTACCCCCACACCTACAACTCTGTATTTCTAAAAGCTTATCTACAGTGAGTTTCACAGTGGGTTTCACTGTGAGTCTGGTTGCACGCCCCTGACCCAGAATATGTCAGGTGTATTGTGTATTGTGTAGTTTGGCCCTAAATATAGTAGGAATCTTAAATCCCTAATAATATGAAGTTGCATGGTTTTTCTTTAAAAAAAAAACCTAAAGATGCAGCTTGCAAAATGTTAAATGAGCAAACAAACCCTTGCAAGGAGATGATGTTCAATCTTAGATATTTTTATACCACTGGAGCATAGCATAGCACTATCTCAAACATGATATAAGATTATTTTGATGGATAATGATGTAATTGAAGAATAAGAAAGGTTGCCAAGGACACTTTAATCTTTAAACATCTCTGTTACTATCTGTGAAGCCCTAGCAAATAAGTAGCAGACACTTTGGACACAATGCACCAAGAACCTTTCCTGTGCGATCCCAACTGATATAAACAGAAAGAACACACGGCTTTGCTTCTCTAGCTGTTGCTATAACAGTGACAACAATTAATACGTGCAACAGTGTACAGTTTGGTGCTCTGTAGGTGGGGCGCTCATACCTGCCATGACGGGATTGAACTTTTCTTAATTTCTCTGGCATTTACTCTCACTTTATAATCCTAGGCAAGCACAGTTTTTCTTTGAAACGCTCCTGATTTGTCATTTGAAATCTATGATTTCACTTATTGGAGGAGGGGGGATTTTTAGAAGGCTCCTTGAAAGCTATTAGGAATACTAAATTTTAAACAAAAGACACGGTTGCCTGTATTTGTTGCTACTCTTTGGGTAAATTCAACCACCGAATTTATGAAAGTATTCTGATTATGGCTTTTGCATTTCAATATGGTGAAGTGCACCAGCCCCAGTTCATCAGCTCAACCATGGCGGACCGTTTGTCTTACAGACCCTTTGGCGCACGGCCAAAGAAGGGTGCGCCGGACTGCCGCTTGAAATTGACAAAGCATCAGCGTGGCCTTTGGAGATGTATGGTGAGGAGGTCTGTTGACCCCTGACGCAGTTTGGAAACAAGCGTTTTGATGACCGGTTCCTTGTCAGGTCTTCGGTCCTTCCAAGTTTTCCATCTTCCTTGTTCCATCTGATAAGAGAAAGCAAGATGAGAGCATCAGTATAAATATTCTCTGGTACAGGAGCAGTGGTTTTCCACAGGTTTCTATGAATCCACTTTGGCTCCCTTTGGCATCTCCTTGTTGAATTTCCAAGAACTATTGCTGGAATAAGAAAATGTATATCTTCCTAATGGAAATGAAAGAAAATAATGGGGTGGAGAAATGTAAAAGACTATGGATACATAATTTAGGTAATGATATTGACCAAATACAGTGGAATAAGATATGGAAAGTAAATGTTAAAATAACTAAATCTGTTGTGTTTAAAGAGAATTTATATAAGATGTTCCATAGATGGTATCTAATGCCAGTCAGACTGGCTAAACTGTTTAAAAATATGTCAAATAAGTGTTGGAAATGTAAAGAAAGTATAGGGACATTTTTCCACATGTGGTGGTCCTGCAAAGAAGTGCATAGATATTGGATAATGGTACATAAGTTGTTACAAAATATCTTACAAATAACAATTCCTTTGAACCCAGAAATTTTTCTATTAAACTGTATGTCGGATATAAAGAGAGAGCAAGAACACTTAGTAATCCATATAGTAACAGCTGCTAGAATCTTATTAGCAACCTATTGGAAACAACAAAGAATCCCCCAGCAAGAAGAATTAATAACAAAGGTAATGGAGACGGCGGAAATGGATAAATTAACATTGTTAATGAAAGGGCACGTGGAAGAAGACATCTCTGTACCATGGGATCTCTTCTACAAATGGATGACAAATAACTATAATCAGTAAACATAAATATGATACTAAGATTAACTGTATTATGACATAATAGAACTCACAATTGATGTAATAAGACGGAATATAAGAGACAGAAATAGATAATAGATATTGACAAGTAAAAAAAGAAAGTTTTCTACGTTTGGCCGTTTATTATTAAATGTATTTGTCCTGCAAGCTTTGTATGAATTCTGTATGAATTATTTATATACATATATACTTGTTTTGATACCACATGCACTTTAAATCACTTAAATTGCTATATTTACTAATATTTGTAACATATCTGTAAGACTCTTTATTGGTACATTGTTTTTGATCCCCGAGATGTGGGTTCCCAGCCGTGTAGTTCGGTTTTGTCTCTAAGGGTGCTTCTCTTTTTCCTGTGGACATTACCAGGCAGAGCCACTCTTTAAACCATCTGCTCTAGTGCTAAGACAGACTTAAGACTCCATGTTGCTGGTGTAGTGGTTAAGAGCGGCAGGACTCTAATCTGGAGAATCAGATTTGATTGCCCACTCCTCTGCTTGAAGCCAGATGGATCAGTCACAGCTCTTTCAGATTTCTCTCAGACCCACCCACCTCACAGGGTGATTGCTGTGAGGATAATAATAACGCACTATGTAAACTGCTCTGAGTGGGTGTTAAGTTGTCCTGAAGGGTGGTATATAAATCGAATATTGTTGTTGTTATTCCAACATTCAACCTTCTCCCCCTAAGTTGATTGGATGCCAGAGAAACATTTCTATATGCTCATTTGCATATGTGGGCTGATTGGGGCTCACAACATTCCACACACACCTCAACACAGTGAGAACACAGAGGTCATTTGCATATGCAGCCTGACTGGTCCTCATCTACCCTGGTTGGCTTTTCCAGGGTAGATAGCTTTGTGTCCATCAAAATAACTAATGGAGTGACTGCAAAACTACTGTAACATGCATATCTGCCTCGTCCCCAAGGGTAAGCAACCTGAGGCATTCTGTACCAATTGGAGATTCCTGGTTGCCTTTGAGGCAAGCCCATGTAGACTGCATTGCAACAGTCTTGCCTCAAGGTCACTGTGTGATGGATCCACGTGGCCAGAGCAGCCAGGTCAAGGAAGGAAGTCTTTTCTTGGCTAAATGAAGATGATAGAAAATGGGGGGTTTGCTGCTGAATTATCTTTATCCAGCAATAATGCCGGGGCCAATATAACCCCTATGCTCTTAATTGAGCCAATGAATGTTAGATGAACCCCATCTATGACTCATCACAATGTCCAGCCCAAACTCCTGGACCTAGAAACATGAAATTTGGGGAGAACATTCCTTTCATGATGTAAACACCCACTAAGAAGAGATTTTAAGAAATTCGCCCTCTAAGGGGGTAAAAAGAGGGCGTTTTCCCAGTGGGAAACAGCTTCCCTGTTTGGCTGGCAGGCTGCTGCCTGCTTGTGCCTCCGCCCACTTCCATCTTGGCCACTCTTCCCTGATTGGACCA
Source organism: Eublepharis macularius (assembly GCF_028583425.1). NCBI lineage: Eukaryota > Metazoa > Chordata > Lepidosauria > Squamata > Eublepharidae > Eublepharis > Eublepharis macularius. The sequence goes on along the minus strand of NC_072793.1, from coordinate 17,819,645 downwards.
GCCTTTCAATGTCATTTGCATATGTGGGCCGATTGGGGCTCATAACATTCCACACACACCCCAAGACAGTGGGAACACAGAGGTCATTTGCGTATGCAGCCTGACTGGTCCTCATCCTAAACAGTATGCAGTTGCTATTGGGAGTCACTGAATATGTCCTGAGGTAAAATGCACCTCCCAGTCTTCCTCTCAATGTTCACTAGGATTGCCAATTTCCCTGTGGGGGCTGGCTTTTCTGTGTGGCTGGCAGGCTCCTGCCTGCTTGCACCTCCCTGGACTTATAGTAGTTAAATACCATAGCAAAGCATGGGTATCAAGCTAGTCATATATATAACAAAACAAAATAAGCAAAAATCAAATCTAAAAAGAAACAAAATAAAGAAAATTTCCTTATCTCTATTAAGAAATTAGCAAGAGCATTATAGATCAAGGCAAAGGTGTTTCTGACCCACCAGCCAGTTTGGTGTAGTGGTTAAGAGTGCGGGACTCTAATCTGGAGAGCTGGGTTTGATTCCCCACTCCTCCGCTTGAAGCCAGCTGGGTGACCTTGGGTCAGTCACAGCTCTGTTGGAGCTCTCTCAGCTCCACCCACCTCACAGGGTGATTGTCGTGAGGATAATATGGCACCTTTTGTGAACTGCTCTGAGTGGGCATTAAGTTGTCCTGAAGGGTGGTATATAAATCAAATGTTGTTGTTGTTGTTATTCTGCTACGGCTCTAGAAAGTTTGCAGGCAGCCACATCTAAGAGATGGGCATACAACACTTTTCCTACATGCAGATATTTTCCTGCAAGAAAAAAACCCATACACCCTTGTATCATATCTGAAGACAGCATAAGTATTTGCTTTGCTGTGATTACCTATGTTTGGCAGTTGTATGAAACAACTTATAAACACATATAGTGACATCTAAGCAAACATTTGTACCTTTTCGATGCATGACTAGCACAGCTTTTTGTTGTTTGCCTACATGGAAAAAGTTGGCATATGAGAGAAAAATGTCATATGTGAGACTGATGGTTTAACAATTTACACACACATACACACTCTGAAGTGAGTCAGTAAAAAAGATGATAGTGGTTCATCCTGGTTTCTATGGTAACTATGCAGAGCAGCTGTTTTATTATGCCACTAAATAGAGATATCCACAAGTGTCATTGGCCTTAGAGATCTTTGTGAACCATGTAACAGAGACAAGAGATTTGAAAAGACAATACCAGTCACTATTGTCTCTCAGGGCATGCTGTCTATATATTTTACTTCAGGTTTCCAGATCAAACTGTTGATTTTTACAGTAAGATCTGTAAAATTTCTTAAGCAGAGTTCCAACAGTCTGAGGACAACCAACAAATTATTCAACACTGACCTTTTGTAGAATAAGGAAAAACAAGCCAATAAGCTAGGTAGCCATGGGACTTGACCTTTTCCGTACAGACCAACTCTGATCTGTGTGCACCACACATGCACACAGAGGACAGTCCTGCTAGCTAGAGAAGACGTGATCCTTCGAATCTTTCTCTGTCCACTAAATTATACAAACTACTACCCACGGTGGAGAAAAATAAATTGAAATCTTTCTATTCTTAATGTGTGAGAAAACCCAAGTCAAATTCTCTCCAGGAAAACGTAAGAAATAAATATGTATTTAAACATTGCGACTACCCCTACAGAAATTGTGCTTTCTTCAGAACCTGTAAATGGCAGTAATCTTGGTGGTGGAGAGTGCCCTCAAGTCATAGTTGTCTTTGGACGACCCCTGGTGGGGTTTTCATGGTAAGAGACTAACAGAGGTGGTTTGCCATTGCCTGCCTCTGCAACCCTGGTCTTCATTGGACATCTACCATCCAATTACTGACCAAAGTTGACCCTGCTTAGCTTCTAAGATCTAACAAGATCAGGCTCACCTGGGTTATCTAAGTCAGTGTGGCAGTAACCTTACTGAGGAGAAAATAGAGGCCTTGTAATAGGGTTGCCAGCTCCAGGTTGGGCAATTCCTGGAGTTTTGGGGGTGGAGCCTGGGGAAGGTGTGGTTTCGGAAGGGGAGGGACCTCAGCAGAGTATAACGCCACAGAGTCCTCCTTCCAGAGCAGCCATTTTCTCCAGGGGAACTACCCTCAATGGCCTGGAGATCAGTAAAAATTCCGGGAGATCTCCAGCCAACACCTGGAGACTGGCAACCCTACCCTGTAACTATAGAGCACTGCTTAGGCCTCGCTAGCTCAGAGCCAAGGTATTTGTTTACATTCCACCTTTCCAACACATGCTCAAAGGGGCTCACAATAACAAAAATACATATATCATAATGATCAAAAATTAATTTTTTAAATGTAAAACCACAGAACAGGGAAGCCATCTTTCTTTCCAAGTACGTCCTGTATAAAGGATGGGGGCAATATTTAAACAAAAAGATGTGCACTGGTGAGCGAGTGAAAAGTTCTTCCTCACGCTCTATTGCTGAGGGTTGAGTAGGGTTACCAACTCCAGATATGGAAATTCCTGGAGATTTTGGAGTGAAGTTTGGGGATGGTGGGGTTAAGAGAAGGAAGACTTCTGCCCCCATCCCCAGCCTCCACCCCCTGCTGCCTCTCTCCTAAGCCAGTAGGGGGAAGAAAGGTGCAAGAAAACAGTGGCAGGGGCAAAGCCTGCTCCCACATGCTCCAGAGTGCCCCTGCATGTGCCCACATCGTGGCAGAAATGACATGATTCCTAGTGCAATGTGGAAGTAATGAGGGACAATTGAATGCAAATTTAGTGTTTGGGGCTGACCATTACTTCCACATTGCACCAGGAATTACATCATTCCTGGCACAATGTGGGGTGCCCTGAAGCATGTATACACTTTGTGAGCACGCAAGGTAAGTGCCGTCCCACTGCACACACACCCTACGTTGTCCCATCCCACAGTTTTGTCCCTGGGACCTGGAAACCCCAGAGAGACCTCAGTGAGGTATAGTGTCATAGAATCCACCCTGCAAAGCAGCCGTTTTCTCCAAGGGTCTGGATTTTGGTGGTCTGGAGAATTGTTGTAATTCTGGGAGAACTACAGGCCTCGCCTGGAGGTTGGCAACCTTAACTGAGTTAGGCAGAGAGTTACCAACTCCAGCATGGAAAATTCCTAGAGATTTCGTGGTGGTGCTTTGAGAAGGCAGAGTGTGGGGAAGTGAGAGAGCTTATCGGGCATGTGATGCCATTCTTAGAATCTTCCATTTTCTTCAGTGGAACGGATGTCTGTAGTCTGGAGATCGGAAGCAATTTTAGCAGAACTTTATGCACCACTAGTTCAAAGGACAACTGTAGTGTGGTAGTGAGGAAGAATTCAGGTACCCTCAACCAGCACACACTTTTTGTTATAAAAATCGGAAAGCGCTGTTTTGTTACATAAATGGGCACATGAATAAACAAACATGGTTGCCCCAATCCTGTTGGACCTGGAAATTTCCTGGAATTACAACTGATCACTTGACGAAAGGAATCAGTTTCCCTGGAGAAAATGTCTGCTTCCAAGGGTGGACCCTATGGAGTTATACCCTGCTGAGACCCAGTCCCCCTCCAAACCCCACCCTTCCCAGACTCCGCCCCCAAATTTCCAGGTATTTCCCAACCCAGAGCTAACAGCCCTACTTCCTGCCTGAGAGCCAAACAACAAGTGACGCCTGACACAGGTTGGACACGTCAGCTTCCCTCAAGTTTTGATGGGAAATGTAGGCATCCTGGTTTCACAGCTTGGCTCTCCATTACAGCTGCAAGACCAGAATGCCTACATTTCCCATCAAAACTTGAGGGAAGCTGACAAGTGTCCAACCTGTGTCAGGCATCACTTGTAGCTTGGCTCTAGGATGGCCCTAAAACAACCAGCTGAAATACCAGCTGAGAGTCACACAAACTCATGCCAGAGATTACAAGTAAAAAGTCTGCCCGCTCAGACTGGACAATAAGCATAGTTTTGGGCCCTCTTGCATTCACGCTCAAGGTCATTTTAAAGCCCTGTTCATATTTAGGCTTCAAAATGAAGGCTATTGATAAATTATAAATGTTTGTAAAACCTTTTCAGTAGAGTGCACCGAACTCCACAGGGATCTTTTGCAGATTATCCTCTCTGAACAGCTATTTTCCAAAGGCATGCAAGTACCCATCACTGACCCTGGCTAACTTCATTCCATATCTCCTTTGAGACAGCTGGGCTGGCAGTGATATGAATTGCTCCTATTTCAGCAGTATTCCCTAGAAACATGACACTGCTGTAATGTTGTTTATTTTTATCTTAATAAGAAAAACACAGAATTGCCGCTGTTTTACGAAGGAACTTGTATATTAGCCTTCCTGAATCACTGCAAAACATATAACTGAAATGGCACTAAGCCAGTTGAAACGGTTTGAGGATTCCAGTTTAATAAGATTTATCCTATTCATTCACACCAAGCTAGATACTCAGCATGAGTACTATCCCCCCCTTTTTTTTTTACACAGATGCACACCAGAAAGCTTTCACACTGCTTACTAGCCACGGAACATTGCACCAAGCTCCCGGAACGACAGCGTCTTCCTGACACAATGAACTGACGTGAAATCATGCCAAGAAGAAGCTGTCGTTCCAGGAGCTTGGCACGATGTTCTGTGGCTGGTAAGCAGTGGGAAAACAGCCCTAGAGAGCAGGGAAAAAAGGCGATCCTTTCCCCCTCCCCGTCTGACCTTAATACATCCTTGCTTAGTCATCATTACTATAGAAATCTTGCTTCTTATATTCTGCAGTACTGCCTTCTTGCACTGAGCTGTGTACCTCATTCAAAACAAAAATAGCTCAGGCTAGTCTGTGGACTTCTTTACATTACATCCACTGCGAGACATATTTTAAAGATTCTTTCTTTGTCTTCTCCTAAAAATATAGTATATATGACTACCTTTAAAATGACAACAAGCCCACTGAGGCACAATGTATTTCAATGGATACCTGGGGTCTATGATTGATTTTGAAAAAAAACATTGGGCCTGAAGTTCATCTGAAAGATTTATCTGTCATACCAGATGGAAGTTGTGGATAGAAGACCCCACAGGACTAGAGTGAAGAAAGTCTATTTTTTACCCCACCTTTTATCTAAGGAGCTTAGAGCCAAGCTACAAGTGACGCCAGGCACAGGTTGGACACTTGTCAGCTTCCCTCAAGTTTTGATGGGAAATGTAGGCGTCCTTGTTTTACAGCTTGGCTCTCCATGACAGCTGCAAGACCAGGACGCCTACATTTCCCATCAAAACTTGAGGGAAGCTGACAAGTGTTCAACCTGTGTCAGGCGTCACTTGTAGCTTGGCTCTAAGACCACCACTTTTTCTGGGGCTGCCCTCGGCCATCCGCTATGCCCATATACGAACTCTCGATATTTGTTTAAATAGCCTGCTCCTGGACTATTTTAATGACTTTTTAAAAAATTATTATTGATTTTATGGTTTTGTGACTTTTAATGTATTTTTTTAATGTTGTTAGCCACCCTGAGCCCATCTGTGGGGAGGGCGGGGTATAAATCAAATCAAATAAATAAATGTTGCCACCAGTCATTACAATAGTAAATACGAGATGTTCCTACTATGATAATAGTGGCACACTACCTTGTGTCACAAAGAATTCCACTTAAAACATCCAAATACTGCTTTTAACTTTTACTCCTGAGGAATTTGATTTCTTGGAAGAGGGAGTGGCTTATCAGAGCTTAGAATGATGAACAGAAGTTAAGAGAGCTGAATGGTGCTGCAGAGCAGAGAGATGTAAGATCATATAGCCTGTTACCATTTGCCTTGGAATCAACTCTTTTATTTTGTAGGGGCTTTAGACTGAAAAAGCATCCTTATAGCAAGAGGCACTGTCATTGTGTGACCTCCCTTTTTCTTTCATCTGTTGCAAAGCAGATAATAATCCCAACACACTACAACAGGTAGAAGGAAGCAGAACTTGGGTAGTGGCAAGAAGAGCTGCACCTTTGAAATGTGGTCCTGCTCTAAAGGGCCTTCCTACACTAACTTGGAGCCACAGAAGAGTAGAGAGCAGCAGTGAGAGAGAACACAGAGCACAGAGGTCACCTGCTCTCTGAAGATTTCACAGATATAGTACTGAACACTTGAGTGTTTTTGCTCTCGGCTGTGCTTCTCCAGGTTGCTGCCAGATATAGGGTCAAACCACACAAGATAAAATAACTTCAATTACACTCAAAAAGACTCGCATTACAAAATACACTCAAATTACCCGTGTATTTCTTCTCGTGTGGTGAGACCCATAGATATGTCTAGAAACAAAGACAGACAAGACACTTCTAGGCATATTGACTCTTGGGGAGCCCCAGGGAAGCAAAGGATATGCTTTTGGCATTATGGAGGTTGAAAATACAGGCCGCCATCTACAGCTGCTTTGTTACTGAACTGTATGTTTATTTATGGTAAATAATATTGTAAATTTTAATACTGTTATCCACTCTGAGCCCATTTAGAGGGAGAGCGGATTGCAAATGTAACAAATCAAATCAGAAATATGGATCCAAACCGTAAGATAAGCAAGGCAATAGTAGGCAAGGCTTCTGAGAAGTAAACCCCACTGTGTTCAGTGCTATTTAGTACCAGGCAAGTGTGCATAGGATTGCATTCTAAAATGCATAGGGCTGAATCTTCTAAACAATAAATGGAAGGCCTCTGCAGACACAGATATTCTGTATTTTCCTCTCCCGCAAGGGCTCCCTTTGATTTGTACAACTGCTGCCAAGAGTCAAGGGAGGCTCATGAACATGGCATGAAATTGACATGGGGCATGAGGGGGTGCTGTAAAGAGAAACTGAATGAGCTTTTGTCCGTTTCCTCCTATCTATCAGAAACGCTTGGAAGTTGAGGACAATTTTGTCCAATTTTGCTTTTTTACTGCCCTGCAGCTACAGCCATTGGACTTTTGCCTATGAAGCTCCTTCCGCCAAACCCAGCACCAGTGTGCAGGGAATCAAACAGAAACTGCTGAAGGAAGTGGAAGGCAGCAAAATCTTCATCTGTGAACATCTTTTCCTTGTGGTTCATAGGCTGCAGAACATCATCTGTAACAGTACTACTATGCCATCCTAACATAGGCCGCTTCCATGCGGCTTACGTTCCCTTGGAACGACCCGGAACATCATGCAAAAAACGCGGATGATCGTGTTTTCTTGCACAAGATTTGCACGACATCGCACAAATCTCGCGTGAGAAAACATGATCTTCTGTGTTTTTTGCACGATGTTCCAGGTCGTTCCGAGGGAAGGTAAGCAGTGTGGAAACGGCCATAATTACACCCTTCAAAGCCCACTGACTTCTTTGAGTTTAGAAGAGTATAACTGATTAGTAATAACACTGCTAGTCTGGTTCTTCTGAAGTAATCAGACAGATAACGTAAAAAGCTTATTTGGACATGCTGTCGTCAAACTATACTACGTGCTTACACAACAACTTATTTTGAAAAAAGAATTGAAAAAGATATGCAAGAATACTTTATTTTTTATTTATTTAGAAATAATAAAATAAGACATAATATATATATATATAATATATAAAAATCTGTACAATCCATGATTTGTGCAGTACGTTAGGAAGACTTTGATACAAAAGGCTGCAAACAGGAAAATAGTAAGGGACAACGATTGTCAAATGCCTATTGGTTTGTTCACCTTACAAACTGCTGCAGAACAGAAAATCCATTTATGAGAAGGGAAAGCTCTCTCAAGTTGCCTGTGTGATGGCAACTATGCAGTACCCTCTCACCTTGCAGATGTTCAACAGCAGCCGGCGTTTTAAAGACATTACAGTACTTCTCAGTTTAACCTTGTAATCCCCCCAAGACATAAGAAAACAAAAAAATACCAGAATCCTTTGTCTTTGCCAAATGAAAGCATGTGCAATTGAACCCGAGTCAGAAAACAAAGAGGTCTGTGGCTGAACACTGTATCTAAAGTACTACATATATGCAGCAATTTTATTAACTTAATAAAAATTGAACCCCGGATCATGGATGAAAAATAATGGGGAGTTCATAGACTTGCTTGCTTGTGCCCTGTATAAGATTATGTTAGTTCCATACAAGAAAATGACCTCCATTCAAGTATTTTAGGGAAGAGGAAAGTGAACTACTTGTCCCTTAAGTCCTGAAGCCACAAATGTGAGTTAAGTGTGCAATCTACATTCCAATGAAGTCAGTGGGGGGAAAAAAATTCCCATTGATTTAAGTGGTTGAGAATTGCATCACAGATCTCAACTGCTGAACACTTTGCACAATTGTCCCTTGTTATCAGCGACTTTAAAAAAAAATGCCCCATGCCCGTAGCTTCATGATGATCATGGAACCTAGGCGGAACCTCCCAAAGTATGTTCAGTTTTCAAACTAAACAACTAAGGGCTGGCAGGTACCAAGATAATACATATGAAAGAGTCTATCCTAGCAATTGCAACATGCAGAAGCCAACAGGTAAAGACAAAGGGTTATTTGAAGGTGGGGGGGAATCAAAGAGTGCAATAGATTATCTATTCTCAAGCAATCTGAAAAGTAGGTAAAATGCCAATAGCTTGGGGGAAAAGAAACAATCAAGTTAAGCTGTTTTCACACTGCTTACCAGCCACGGAACATTGCACCAAGCTCCTGGAATGACAGCATCTTTCTGGCACGATTACGTGCGAGAATGGCAGTTCTTGCGTGAAATCGCACCAGGAAGACTGTCATTCCGGGAGCTTGGTGCGATGCTCCGTGGCCGGTAAGCAGTGTGAGAAAACAGCCTTAAATATCCATGCCTAAATAAATAACAAAAACTTCAGAGCACTAGGAACCCCGTAAGGCTGGCAAAAATCCATGCTAACCGGCAGCATCGTGGGTTCTAACTGATGCCATCTTGGCCTTTTCTTCTGTCCTTCTCTTTTTAAAATTGACTCCTATTTACATTTGGCTTTAAATATGAAAATACTTGATAAACTTTATAAAAATGTACACTTTGTTTTTTAAAAAGTCTTAACACACCAAAACCCTGCATCTTGGAAAAGAAAAAGTCAATGCTGCACCAGGGAAAAAAAAAGAAAAATTGATTTTTAAAAAATCCCTTTATTTTTTAATTTTTTTAAAAAAAACAAGAATATTCAACACTTTCTCACCCCACCTTTTCCTTTAATGTCTCAAGTCTTACAAGTGGGAGCTTTGTGCATTTTGGAGTAATTTCCTCCTTTCTTTGTTTCACATGTCACTGAATACTCTTTGGTTTGCACTTTCTTTTTCTTCCTTTGCAAGAATATCACAATAGCAGCACGAGCAATGTTCAAATGCTTTCATGGTTTCTCTGAGCCAGAAATTCCAATCAGGTTGCCTTGTATATCAGTCCCCCCCTTTTTAGCCTTAGTACATGGTATATAAATAATATCTGGCTTAAGATAAAGCAAAAAAAAAACCTGTCTACATTTGCAATAACTGCACTTTTCCCCCTTGGAGGCCAAAGTCCTCTCTCAACATTTTTTTCCAAATTGCATTAGAACCAGAACAAGCTAATTCTTAATAGCATACAGCGAGATCCAATACTGTAAAAGAGTTGGATTTTGATCCCCTGGTGTCAGCCCTCACCTATTGGAGGACTCACACATCTATAACCTACGGGTGCAGCTAAAACGGTACACTTGATCTTAGAGGCACAGAGAGTTTTTAAAGCATTCTTGGCAAGGGGTCCAAAAATACCATTAAAGTCACGGTTCAGCAGAAGGTTGCAGTAGCTGTTCCAAAAGGCTTTGGTACAGATATTGCATCCACTAATCATTCCAAGGAGGCATATCAAGTAATTAAAAACAAAGAGGGAACTCTTTTACAGTATTGTTCCCTTCCATCTAATGATTCTTGTCAAACAATAGCTAGAATAGCTAGCACACTAGGTTTCTACCATCCAGAGAGAAAGATCTTTGCATTAGATTATCCTGGGACCTTCGTGTTGCTTTGTTCATCCGCAGACTCTCAATAAGTTAGGGCCCATCACTGAATTAATAGTTTTGCCAATGTCTAGCAAGACTAAATTAGAAACAGACTGCAAGTTTACTGGATTGTAATCATCTCCCAAAATGCCACTCCACTTGTTGTATGTTCTAGAAGCTACTTTGGAATGTATACGAGACTTAACATTTGACCTTCTGCGACAGTCTTGCTGGTGTTTAGCAAACAGGAAAGAACAGACGTTCACTCCCCTCCACTTAAACTTTTGTTAAGAAAAAAAAAATCAAAATCAAAATCTTATTCCCCCAAAGGTGAAGGGTAGCACAAGGAACACTCTTAAATGTATTAAGCTTTAGCTTTTGAATAAGGTGCATTGAAAAATACTCCAGAAATAAGGACCTCTGGGGAGGAAAAATAGGCAGAGATTAACCTATTTTTCTTACGTAGTTAAAGCAGCCTGTTCTATTTAAATAAACGTTTACTGTGCAAAAGTATGCATTTTTCTTTGGTATTCACTTAGGTAGTTTTAAATTAAAACATATTTTAGATGGAAAAAAATATCCACCACATTCCCCAAAACAAATTAAATAATCTTGCTGTAGGCTACTGCATGGCCTTGTGTTACATAACACTCCTTATGTAACTGGATAGTATGAGAAAGAAATTGATTGTATCTACCAAAACTACTGGCCTCAACAGAACTAGTCGCTCAACATTACTAGTCGCTTTGATTGACAAACAGCTTTGAAACTAAAAAGTTCAACACTGAAGGGTTTGTTTTCCCCTTTCCTTTTTTTATGAATATACAAAAGAAAAATGAAAGCTACACTAGAACAAAAAAATAAATCACAATTCGTGTTTGTGTAGTTAGCAGCAGCTTCAAAAATAGTAATAATAAGGCAGTATCATGCCTTTGTTATGCCATTAAAAATATTCTTGTTCCCAAGAGAGAAGCATTCTGGGAGAAAAAAAAATAGATGACAAACAATTAAACTCAACCAAAGCTTGCCTGCAAGTTCAAGTTTTGTAAAAAAATATATACATAATTTATTCTACAACATATATGTGCCTTCTAGTCACACAGAGACATAGTGCTTTACATTCCAAGTTCACACTTTTGCTGCTCCTCTTCTGAAGGCAGCACTTTAAGCCAGCCTCGGTTGACTCCACAGGGCTGTATGCCCGTTCCTGTGAAAGAGTACCGTCATCTGAAAAAGGGCTACTTCTCAGCATAGCATGCCTGTAGCCGACAGACAGATTCTAGAGCCATAGTGGAGATCACTGATCTCAGTCATATTTCAGATTCTCGCCTCAAAGGCCTAGGTTCTAGGGGCACCCCTGTTTGGCTGTGATGGTCCATGTCTGGATGGGTGTCCGTACTCGTGCTCTCCGGCACCCCATTGTCACTATCATCTTCTTCTTTGCCGGCCAGAGCCACTTCATTCTCATAGCAAAATGAATTTGCATTAGAAAGGATGTATTTCTTTTCCGCTAAGTCTCTGGCACTACAAAGGGGCGTGTTCGGCACTTCATATGTTTTGTGGAACCTAGAGTAGTCCACTTTATAGTAGTTTTTCTCTTCAAACAGTACAGGCTCATAACGGTGGCCCCAGAGGATTTCGTTTGCCAGATATGAGCTACGGCACTGCGTGGTCATGGCAGTGGCTTCCACCATGCCTTCTAATATTACTACAATTTCAAAGTCTGTGTTGTCCATATCCTGCTTACTTAAGTCATACAAAGGGCTCTCCTCGTCTATTTCATGTACGATTGTAATGGGCGAGACCAAAAATATGCGATCTATCCCACTGTCGAACCCAACGTTGATGTCTATTTGATCTAGAGGGATGTATTCTCCTTCCGTGGTGATCCGAGATTTGAGGAGTTGCGCTCTAACGTGTGCTTCCACCAAGTGGCTTTTGCGCAGATTTCCAACCCGCCACATCAAGCACAGTTTCCCGTCCCGCATGGCGATGACAGCATTGTGGCTGAAGATGAGAGTTTCGTTTCTCTTTTTCGGTTTAGCCATCTTAGCCATGACGGCACCAATGATGAAGGCATCAATGATGCAACCAACGATTGACTGGAAAACCACCATGAAGACGGCGATGGGGCACTCGTCTGTGACACACCTAAAGCCATAGCCAATTGTTGTCTGTGTTTCAATGGAGAAAAGGAAGGCTGCAGTGAAGCTGCGCACTTCGGAGACACAAAGTCTTTCTGTTCTTTCCAGGTCCCCATGCAATAGGGCAATCAACCAAAACACACAACCAAAAAACAGCCATGAGAGGATGAAAGCAAGACAGAAGATAAGTAGCATCCACCTCCAGCGAATGTCCACACAGGTGGTGAAGATGTCTGCTAGGTAACGTTGTCCTTTTTCACCCACATTAATGAACTGGACGTTGCAGTGGCCGTCTTTCTTGACAAACCGGCTTCTGCACTGCTGCCTGGTGTGTACCTTGCTCTTCCCGTTGCCAAAGCCATTGGCAACAGCCATTGTCGCCAGCTTCATGCCGTCCTCCTCTGAGGAAACTATGCTGTAGCGGTTGGTTCGCACGCTGCCCATCGCTTCCGCTGTGGACTGTGGTGCTTCTGCTTTAGAAAACAGTCCGAGTTTCTGCAGAACTCTTTGGAGAAACAGTTTTGAAAGTTCTAGTGGAACACACACACAGGAAAAAAAGGGAGAAGTCAGCGCCTCTTCCGGCCCCTGACTGTGCCAAGGAAGACCTGGGGATCGTCAGTGCTAATATAGCAACAAATCATCTGCCACGAGGAGTCATGGCCTGTAGTAAGAAAGAAAAAAGAAAACGTCAACAATGGTTAGAAACATTCCTCTATTTCTTTGCCTACCACATGGCATCGATCCCTTGGGGGGAAGCAGGGCCTACGGGCCCTGTTTCCCCATAGATGGGGATCCCCATAAGGGATCTTGGACCAGGCATGGCAGCGGCAAGCCCAGCTAGGGGGCTGCCAGGGCACGCCTGCTTCCAGGTGACGGGGGGGCCCACACAGAAGCTTCCGCCTAGTGTGGATCCCTCAACCGTCATCCCACCGTGTCCCCCCTTCAGCAGGCGGGCTGAGGGGGTGAGTGGGTCATCGGCTGGCAGGCGGGTCACCCGATGCTGGGATCCGTGCCCTGCGCAGCCAACCCTCCTTTCTCTTCTGTAACCAATAAAGTTGTGGCCTGTTTTTTCCTCCAACAGAGTTGTTTGCGTATTTGTTCTCCTGCGCTGTCACCCTTGCCTTTAAGCTGGCCCCGCAATCCCTATTGTCTTTGTATACTCAAATTCTGCATTATTTGTTCAAGGACCACAGCATTTATCCACTGGCAAGTCAACATGTCTGGAGGATTAGAGGACTTTTTTTTTTTTAAGGACAATAACTATTTTGAGTCCGTATGCATACTGGAAGGTGTTACATTCCAGCAAAAACTATTCTAAAGTTAAAATGAGTTGGATCTAACGGTTCCTTTTTGCTAATGGGTGGAGCCTTCCTCCAAGATAAAGTACCTTCTCCAGTGTGTTCCACCAGTGGAAGGCTCCTTATCCTGGGATAAATTTCCACTCTTAGGGGAATACAAGCACTCAAAGGGGAAACCCTTGTAAGCTTTAATACCACATTACCCCCAGTGTGTCCTGCTGATATTAACAGGCTTAAACTCATTACATTCTGATATCCCCGGAACAGAGGATCCTTTAAAAGATTTGCACCAGTTTTATTCGTTTCTATTCAATGGGACTTTATCCTTTGCCTCCTATTACATACATACAAACCTCTTAGAAAGCAAACAGAATTTTGTTTTTCATAATTCAATAATGAATCTGCAAAAGCTAATAGCTGAGTTGAAACAGTTTTGATGCTAGTCACCCAAAGCAAAGGAATCCACTTCTACATAAGCTTCAGTACAGCTGATAATGGAAATCGTATGCTCTTATTTGTGCCATCATAAATAGTCTCCTCTGTGGGACATGGGATAGAACTAAACATGGCTGAACACTTTTGGATGTTGATTATAAAACAGTTTTTCATCCTGCCTGGACTTTTCATCCAGCACTTGAAAGTCAGAGATTACAATTACTCCAAGATGTACTCATTAGTCCTGCAAGATGATGTAAGTGAACAAAGAGGGGACTTCAAGTGCTTAGAGGTCAAAGACGTTGTGACAAAACTAAATTATGGCCCTGATCTCGCCCTGGCCTCATACAACTAGTCACATGCAACAACTAGTGGCTGTATAGAAAGATGAGGACTACCACCCCAAGGCAGAAGACTCAGGGCCAAACTATAAGTGACACCTGACACAGGCTGGACACTTGTCAGCTTCCCTCAAGTTTTGATGGGAAATGTAGGCAGCTTGGCAGAATGTTGGACAAGTGACAGTTGAAAAGTCCACTGGACAGCAGTCGGAGAGCCAAGCTGCAAGACCAGGAGGCCTACATTTCCCATCAAAACTTGAGGGAAGCTGACAAGTGTCCAACCTGTGTCAGGCATCACTTGTAGCTTGGCCCATAGCCAATCAGTTCTGTTGCAGTTTCTGTATTTGCATTTCCTATGCATTCAAAAGCTTCCTTCCATATGCAAATCTTCTTTGATGAATGAAGCCATATACTGTTTTGAATATACAGTGATGTTAACAGAATGCATCAAAACCAGTACTAAAGATTTATTTAAAAGAAATTACACTCTAATGACACTTCTGCACATCTGATTGTTGACTAACATTATAGCTATAGCTAAAAAAAACTGTAGGAAAACCGTAGCTGGATTTGACCAGGAACAGGGCTAGCCCAGTCCCGTAGCTAAACATGCCACAAAGGGAGTCTAGAGGCCTAGAATAGAACAACCTTGGAGAAGAGCATGAAACAGAGGAGTAACACAGTGTACATTGAAGAGCTGTCTAACACATAACAATAGAGCCAATATGTTGAGGCCCAGGTGCACAGAACATCTGAGAATGACAACGATATCCAACTTCACTGAAGTTGGAGCTATAACGCAAGAACGAGCATACTGGTGGAGGGCCAAATATAGCTAAAATTATCTAGTGTTTGAAGATATTTAGTTAGCCAAGAACATGAGCCCAAGTGTGAGTTAGTTATTGTTAGGAGATGGATTTGAGAAGCTGAACTGCTCAGGGACTTCTTCCTAGGAAGGGGCTCCTTGCCTGTGGCCTGTTGATCTCTGAGTAAGATACTTCCTTGGGTTCATGTAGTTGCTCTCCTTTAATGATCTATGTAGTTACAACGGATGGTATGATTTTCTGTTGATTGAACTAATATTTAGAATGCCAAACATTTTATTAATAAAAGCTTAGCATGGAAGCAGAGATTACTTGTGTACTATACCCAACAATGAACCTAAAATGTTATTTATGGTGTCTCTCTTACCAGGAGTTAAATGAGTTTATATAGGAAAGCTAACAAGACACTTAGGGCTTCTTAAGTGCACGGCTATATCTGAATCAGGCCTGATCTGAGTCATCTAAAACACGAGCATGGTTACCTTCTCTTTTACCTGGTTAATGCAGCTAAAGTCATATAGTCTATAATTACTTATGTTATAAAAAAACACCCAAGTTAGTAATTATATGCTTCCGTATCCTATGCATTTTGGTTTAAATTCATGTCTCGCTTGCGTTCAACGTGGTATTTATTCTCCTAAGTACGTGGGCCTTACCCAGTCTTTCAAAAGTTTCAGGTTCTTTAAGTGGCCCATCTTTTCTAGTTTTCTATTATTCCATAATGATCCAAATAACCTATTTATTTATTTATTTATTTCAGATTTGTATTTCGCCCTCCCTGTGAGCGGGCTCAGGGCGGATAACAACATATTAAAAATACAATTAAAAATGCATGTTCATTAAAAACAATACATTTAAAACAGGATGGTGGCCAGCTTTCACAGGGAGGGTTAAGATTTATACACCTCTTTTTTCCAGGCCAGCAGAGGCCCAGCCTCAGCTATATGCCTGGCGGAACAACTCTGTCTTGCAGGCCCAGCGAAGAGATAGTAGGTCCAGACAGACCGTTCCACCAGGTGGGAGCCAGGACCAAAAAGGCCCTGGCTCTAATCGAGGCTAGGTGGGCCTCCTTGGGGCCAGGAACCACCAACAGCTGTTTGTCCCCTGATATTTAAAAATGCCAGTGGCACAAGCAATCATCATACCATTTGGATGTATTTTTTTAAATTTGTATAACCTGCCCTGCCTCTTAACACACTCAGGCTAATTGCTACAGACACACGAACAAGTGATCTTTTATTGTGTGGTATATTTTGTCTCCAGCAACCCAATGGCATTCAAATGCACTTTAAGGCTTTCATTATAACAAAGGATATCAGCCTAGTTACCTTCCACCTGTCTGACAGCTTGCCCGAAAGGCAAAGTTCATTACCCAACAACCGCTCAGTTTTGAGTTGAGCCAATATTTAAGGCAAAGAGACTTTGCAAAGTTCAGCTTGCTGCCCAGTTGAATTGTAAGCATGATCTAACAATCAATGCAAGAGGAAATTAAATTATGATCTACATGTTTCAAACAGAAAAAAGCTCATAAAAATAGTTTTTATAGACTAATAATTTTCAGAAGCCACATCCTATAACAGCTATCATTTTACGTTTCCATGTTCAAATTGCATTTTCTTCCAAGCAAGTGGAACCACATATATACAGCATGCAACCTGTTTAGGAGTGAGTTTTCTTTGGATTTAAAGGAGGGAAACGAGCGATCTATAAAATCTACAGGATGGATGTATGATACTTTCCAAAGCCACCTTGACCTCTGGACAGTTAATGGAATTCCAAACGTCACTCACACATAATACCAGCTTCCTATGAAATGCCTGCTGCATTTAGAAATCTGGAAATAGCATCAAGTACCTATTATTGTCAGATTTCCACTACTGTTAATAGTAATTGTTCCATATGCTGTACATCTGTGTGGTATTATTAGCTAAAAGTTTTTACTACTGCATGAATTATGCCTTTAGGGAAAACCAAAACTGTATGCAGCTTAGCTAAATTGATCCTTAAAACAGAGCCTGGGGTGTGAGTCTTTTCGACATTTATAGACTGCATCTAAAAGTTTATGAAACAAAACTCTGGCGCTCACTTGCATGCACACACCATTAGTAGCTTTGGTTATAGTATAACTAGCGTCTCTCTTTTAATAGCACAAATTGCTTGCATCCAAGTAACTAGGATACAGAAAGAAGAGGTGGGGCACAGTAGATCTGAGGAAACAAGGATGGTGACACATTAATAGATACTGAAATCAATTCCAAAAATGAATGGCAGAAATCCTAGCCTTGACTTAGGCAGGATCAAGACATGCATTTTTATGAGCAACGCAAGCACAACAGAGCAGCTACATATTTACATTTCTCTTGCCTCTTCCTGCATAGCTACATCACAGATACAGACTGTGGCATCAGGCAGGATAAAGCCCTATAAAATGCTTCGCAAGGATATCGCCACAATGCTAAAACGGTTATTCCTCAGTCCCAAGGGTTGTGCTCTGTGCTCCTGTTCCTTCCCCTCTCCTTGCCATCACAACACATACGCCCCCTTCCGAATGATCACAAAGTCTCAAAAGAGATATCCGAAACCATTATCTGGCCGTGCAACTTGTTCATATTCTTGCATTGCTGGTTCCTGCCCTATTCGTTTTTAAAAAGATCACAGACGTGAAAGGCAAGATGCCTGCAGGCTTTCCCCTTCCAATCGATCTCTACGCCAACTGCCCACCCTCAAGCTTCCTACACTTTACTTTGAGAACGCATCAGCTGAATGCTTTAGCCCACCTGCTAATGAGTTAGTAAGAGATCTGGCTTGTCTACATCCATATTATAATCAGTATAGCATCTCGGAGGAAGAAAGCACAAATACAGTGCCAATCTAACAGCCCTCTCCTGATGCAAGTATCGATTGTATATCAGATTAGCCTAATACATCCAAGATTAACCTAATAATGCCTAACCTACGCCTGTGAAATAAACCCGACAGGTTGTTTTTAATAACCTCGCTTCCTCTTTAATAAAAGGAAAGTGCCTTTGTTTAAAAAAACAACAGACATTGCAAGCAGGTGTTGACTGATGAACAGTGTCAGCCAATTCTATTGCGTGTGTGAACATGCGCCAAGGATGGGTTCCAAATGGGAGACTGTTGCTTAGGAGGCAGCTTTGGAGCACAAGCAACCTCTGCAAGTTAAACACATTCACATGTAATGGTTGGGGGCGGGGGAAGTATTGGTAGAGTAAAAGAGAAGCAATCAAATCAAATCAATAAAAAAAATAAGACCCAGGCTGACAAGAGATTTGCGATGGAGAGTGAGCAAGAAACCGTTAATGAGCACCAAGCAGTTATTCCCCAGTTGTCATCACACACCTCTACTGAGGCTGTGCAAGGCACATGTTGCTAAGTGAACCTAACTGCTGCCTTCCTGTGCCCTGAGTAAACAGAATGGCTCTGAGCCAGAGCTCAGTCAAAGATCAGAGAAACCGCTCCTTTGCAAGCTGCTCAGAATGGTCTTTTCAGTTTCTCGCTATTAGCAAGCTATTAACCCCCCACTCCACTCACTCTTCTATGGGAGGGGGGGGTCAATTGGTCTGAGAAACAGAGAAGGGGTCAATGCCTTTTGATCTGGTCTGCTCCTTCAGAAGAGATGGCGAGATATTTCTAGATTATGGCAAAGTCACTACAAACGGCACAGCCATCACCAGGGGGTGTCGTTGACAAGGTGCTAGGAGGACAGAAAAGCCAATGAGCGAGCAAAGGTAAGGCACAGAATGAAAAAAAAATATCCCTAGCTTAAAGCAAACCGAAACAAAAGTTTCTAAGCAGCAGAAATTTTGCAAGGGGGAACGATACGGAACAAGAGGCACAGCCTCATTTTTCATCTGCAGACAAATCCTAGCTACGTTCTAGCATTTTTGAGTAGCAACCAAGGTCTATAACATAGAGCCAAAAGGATTTCTAAACAAATGAAATAAGTTTTAAAGCACTATGAATCAAGCTGAAGTGATGCAATCTCTCGGAAACCTTAAGACACTTGACAACCTCTGTCTTTTAATGCAGGTTCTTGGCACAGAGAGCGAGCAAGCCATTTTTTACATAAAAGGAGGAAAGAAAAATCCGCAAGGGGCTTAGATGCATCTTTGAAAAAGAATAGCCAACATGTGATATTTTAAGGCTGTTGTGAAAGCCATTTTACAGCATCATGAAGCCCTAAAGGTCTCGATGCTGTGACCTTTCTCTGAGTCACAGCATATTTGCAACCATAGGCACAGAAAGGAAATAGCAAAAATAATCCAGAGCTCAGCGCGGCAGGCAAGTATTCTTCACCAGCATCTATCCAAAGTCGTTGATTGCAGAGATAAATTCGATACAGACGAAGCTGAGGGCATAGTCTAGCACTCAGCAATTGCAACCCAATCTACTTGTAACTCTTTCAGCTGCTTCCAAGCTTAGAAAGTGGCCACTGGTGCTTGAAACCAAGCTTGTAGACAGGCGGGTCTTGTCCCTTTCCAGCAAGCAACAGAAACCAGAACCTTTTATAGGCGCTCTCCAAGATCAATGTTATTTTAAATCAAACCTTAACCGTGCCGCAACAACTGGGTAGCTTAGAGATGCTCTAATAACAATCAGAGATTCTCTAATAACAATTACAAAATCTTTCCCCCCTCCCTTCCCTTCCCCTCCCCTCCCCACCTACATATCTCTGGTCAGTTTCTTCATGCCCTCCCCGCATCTGACGAAGAGAGCTGTGGTTCCCGAAGGCTTCTGCTACAATCAAGTTGGGTTAGTCTCAAAAAGGTGCTCCTGGAGTCTTTAAGATCTTGCACCGACAGGCTAAGCCAGCTAACTTAGAAGGGGAAAGTTCTAGGTTGGAAAAGAAGAGTCTTCCTTACCTGTCAGTGGATTTTGAACGGGGCAATTATATTGAGTAAAAAAGGACCCGATCCCGAGCTGAGCCAACTCATTCCCCCAAGCTCCCTATCTCCCGCCTGCCGCCGGCTGTACCCTTCCCAAGTGAAACAAGCGACTCAGCCACTGCCTCTCTTTGCAGGGCTACCCATGTGATTTTTAATACCGGCTCGCCTGTCCCCGCCCACGGGGGCCTCCCTCGCCCAATGAGAAGCGGGGGGCGGTCTCAGGCCGGGGTGGGACGGGGCTGCGGCGGCTGTGCGCGGGCAGTCTTGCCGGAGCGAGCCGGGCGGACGGAGCTGCACCCTCGTGCGAGTAGGCGGCGGCGCGCAACACACACAAGTAAAAGCAGCCCCCCAAGAGGCGGCATCTGCGCGTCCGGCGCCCGCGGAGACCGTCTGCCTGAAGCTGTCGTGCTGAGCCCGGGGGGAACGGCGCGGCTCGGGTCCCCTGTGGCCGGGAGCGGGGGAAGGAGACCCGGTCTCTTGCGGCCCCCGCAGTCCCCGGCAGGCGCCCTCCCGGAGGGCCTTTGCTGCCCTTCGAGCGCTGGGGACGCGGCCGGGGTCGGTGGCGAAGCGGGGCGCGCCAGGGAAGCCCTGCGGGGTGGGGCGCGCGGTGCCGGAGAGAGAACGGAGGAGGCGCGGCGGCGGTGAAGGGAGCGGCGGCGCGGCGGAGGCGAGAAGCGTCGGGGGCGCCCGGGCTTGCCTCGCCGGGCCGTCCTGCGGCCCCGGGGACAACTTCGAGCCCGGGCGTGGCGAGGCGAAGCTTTGGAGGAGGCGGTGCGAGGGAAGGGAGGGGAAGCGAAAGCAGGTGGGAGAGGGGGCGGCCGCGGCAAGGCTCCCGGCGCGGGCTTGCCTGACCGCGGCAGGGCTGCTGCGGAAAGGCACCGAGCGGCTGCCAGGGACTGGGTCGCCAGCGCGGGCGCGGACGGATCGCCTGGGCTGAGGGCGGGAGGGCCGAGAGGAAGGCCGAGCGGGGCTGCCGGTGCCGTGCGGGGATGCATCTGACGAAGAGAGTTGTGGCTCTCGAAGGCTTATGCTACCATAAAGTTGGTTGGTCTTAAAGATGCTACTGGACTCTTGATTACTTTAAGACTTTATAGTAGCATAAGCTTTTGAGAACCACAGCTCTCTTCGTCAAATGCATCTGACAAAGAACCGTGGCTCTCGAAAGCTTATGCTACTATAAAGTTCGTTGGTCTTAAAGATACTACTGGACTCTTTACTACTTTAAGACTTTATAATACACATCTGACGAAGGGAGCTGTGGTTCTCGAAAGCTTATGCTACTATAAAGTTGGTCAGTCTTAAAGTTGCTACTGGACTCTACTACTATAAGACTTTATAGTAGCGTAAGCTTTCGAGAACCAGAGCTCTCTTTGTCAGATGCATCACAGCACCAGCAGCCCCGCTCAGCCTTCTTCTCGACCCTCCTGCCCTCAGCCCACTTGATCCTTCCCCGCCTGCGCTGGCGACCTGGTTCCTGGCTGCCGCTCAGTGCCTTTCACCAGCAGCCCTGCTGCGTTTAGGCAAACCCACATCGGGAGCCTTTCCGGGGCCGCTGTGGTTCTTGAAAGCTTATGCTGCTATAAAGTCTTATAGTAATAAAAAGTCCAGTAGCATCTTTAAGACTAACCAACTTTATAGTATACTATAAAGTCATATAGTAATAGAGTCCGGTAGCACCTTTAAGACTAACCAACTTTATAGTGGCATAAGCTTCTGAGAACCACAGCTCTCTTTGTCAGATGCATCTGATGAAGAGAGCTGTGGTTCTTGAAAGCTTATGCTACTATAAAGTCTTAAAGGTGCTACTGGACTACTACTTTGGGACTACGGACTGACAGGGCTAACTCCTCTGGATCTTTATTCGTAAGGCTGACTAGGCCAAAGCCTAGGGGCCCTACAGGAACTAGGGGCTTGTCCTTTTTTTTTTTTGCTGAAGCACACCCCCCACATAAATTACAGTTAATTGAGTCTCTTATTTAACCTCTATTAATAAGCCAATTAACTGCTTCCTGACTGAAGTGAAACAAATAGTCTCTTCTGTTAAAACAATTGTCCATAATTTGTATATTTTAATAAATAATAAAAAAAATTATTCAAAATATTACAGTATTGAACAATTATACCCCCAAAATGTGCTTTCCTGAAACTTTCTACCCATGCAATAAAAATATTCTTAAAAGTTGCGAGTTGAATTCTTCAGGAGGCCCTCAAAACGGATATAGGGTTATGCTCTTCAGTCTGTACCAGGGTCAGGCTCTCAGCTGTAGTGGGATGAAAGACTGAAGTATTGGAGGGGGCCCAAAATACCTGAAAGCCTAGGGGCCCGGCCATGGGTTAGCCCTGGAGGGAGTTGGTGGTTTCAGCAGGGAATAGAAAAAGACGGGGCAGAGAGGAAATTGAGAGAAGATGGTGCAAGGGGGGAATGTGAGGGTTGCAGCGAGAGACAAATTTGGGGGACTGCGGGGGGGGAATGGAAGGAAGTTCTGGGAAGAGGACGACTTGAGCTGTGGTCATTGTATGGAGGAGGTGGGCGAAGACTGGGTCAAGCCAGGAGGAAATATAATTTGGAGCAGAGAAAAGACTTGAGGGGGGTTTTTTTTTAGTGATAAACTGCAAAGAAGACCTCTGGACATTTTGACATATGGAGACTGGAGTCCGAGAAAAACCGGCTTCTGCCCTTTGTACAGTTATGGACAGCCAAAAATACTGCTTTAAGGTTGCTGTTCTGAAACCCCACAATATATATTCAAACAAGTGGGGACCTGAAACAAAATGCTGTGGATTGTTTGTCAATTGGTTGCAAAGGTGAGAACGATCCCTGCTTTGCAGCCGTCCTCAAGAAAGCTAAAAACAATCTTGTTGCGCTCTAAGGTGCCTTTAGACTCAAAATCTGCTGTAAAAACAATATGATCTGCTTTTCCAGGCACCCTCAGGGAGTGAGAATGCTACAGGCAATTAAACTATGCGCTGCTTCCTTCAGAATGGTTGGAAAGGGGATACCACACTTCCCTTTGCCAGTCATTCTTGGGGCTCTTCCAAGTTTGTAGAACCTTTCTCGTTCATATATGGCCCCATCTTTAAAAATCTGCTTTCTGATGCAGTGTTCACAATCCACCCATTGAAATAGTATTCAAGTCAGTCACTCAAATGTATTATCTCTAGTGTCAGAGCCACCAGCTAATCTCATACTTGTAATTCAGGCAATAAATTCGCAAGTACAAAAATAAGTCCCAGGTGAGCCTCCTGCATGGGAAAGTTTTCTTTAAAAATCCTGTCTTCGGGTACCAGTAGAATGATTGCCCTCCTATGTTTCCCTGAATTTAGGGAAATAAGTAGGATCCATCAGTGGGCATCTTAGAACAAGGAAAAATCCCCCCTCCTTCTGTTTTCAGAGAAATTTGCAAAATTGTAATTTGGGATATAGAAGATAGGGACTGATAAAATAATCTGGTGTGAAAATGATGTGATGCAAGCACTGTTGATACAGTGATTAAGAGCGTTGACTAAGAGCCAAAGTAGACGTTTGCTTTTAAAAAGTTGAGTCCCGATCCCCCGCAGCTGCACAGCATCTGTAAGGAATGTCTATTAAAAATAAAGCAGAGCCCATTTGGGCTTGAAATGGTGCAGGGGGGAGAGGAAGGGCTCTTGCACCCCCCGCCAACAGTTTCCATGCCAAAACAGTGCCGGGAGGAATTATTTCCTTGTTTTTGCTTCTCCATGTATACAAATAACTTTTCCCCTGCACTGTACTAGCATAGGAAACAACTGAGGGGTGGGGGGAGAGGCAGGAGACCTTACTCCTCCCACAGCAGCATTCTGAGCCTAAATAGGCTCTGCTTTGTTTTTTAATAGCCATTCTCTGCAGCTGCTGTGTGGCTGCAGGGAGCCCAACTTTTTAAAAATGCAAATATCTGATTTGGCCTTAAGATTTGAGAGACTCAGATTCAAATCCTTTCTTTGCCGTGGAAGCTCACTGGTGACCATGGGACAGTCATGCTCTCTCAGCCTAGTCTACCTCACAGGGTTGTTGGGAGGATAAACTTGGAGATGAATAGAATGATCGATCCTGACTGGTGAGACAGCCAGAGTATAAATGAAGTAAATATATCTACAGGTTTTGTGGCTAATGAATATCTCCATCCTATCCCTTATGTACCACACAATCAGTGGTTCGAATGTCCCTTAGCCAATTCACAAGAAGACAGATGCAGAGTCCTGTGTAAGAAGCAAGTCTGCTACGTTTATTAAACGAGGAGGAACACTGGTTACATGGAGAAGGAAGAATCACACGTCCACCTCGTTCATCAAAGTAACAATGGCTGTGCAAAATGTTTTATACCTTTCGGCTCATTACGATATTGGGGTTCCATTGGTTTAGGCATAATTATGACCCCCCCATTGGCTTGTCTAGGGCGCCAGTTCTAATGACCCGATGGTAGCTTATTGGAGGGATAACTTTGGTCAGCAACTTAATTACAGTATTTCCCAATTAGCTTATCTTTTTAGTGCATTGTTTTATCTTCTCAGGGAACATCTCTTTCCACTCCCACGCTTGCCCATTCATAGAGTTTCTTTATATTCCTCACCAGCCTGACACTGTAACACTCTGCCAAGAGCGCCAACATGTCGCTTCGGCAACCTTGTACCATGCAGGCAGAGGTTGTTCCCTTTTGAGTCTTATGGGAGAGGAGCCCTTTCGCCTCCTCTGGAATGTGTAGTTACTTTCAGTGTGCGCAATTCTTGCTAGGGACTTCTCACAGCCTTGGGAGGTTCAGTTAATCCGATTAGGGAGACGCAAGCCCGTTCCTCTCACTGAAGGGTGTATTGCTCCCTTCTTAGTCCCGTGTCTAGGGACAGGTGTTCCTGATCATCCCGTATACAGCTGGCTCTTGTCTACTTTCAATTATTCTTGTGGCTACATGCAGTCTCTACTCGTCAGGAAGCGGGTTTCCCTTATCGATTTCTAAGCATACCATAGCATTTTCTGACTACAAGTGTGGTTTTCTTTGCAGCAAGCTTTACTTGGTAAGCATACCTATCGCCCTGGGCTATTCCCTGCGTGTCATGTGTTTCCAGTGTTTACTCTTTGCATACTACAATAGTACCTGAGAATATCGTATAGTTGCATAAGGATAGTAAAGGCACATAAATGCAGCGGCACGCATCATTATGAAAGCACTAAATAGGGTGCATATTACACCAGTATTGTGCGAGCTGCATCGGTTGCCAGTGGAGTATCGGATCAGGTTCAAGGTTTTGGTATTGACCTATAAGGGACTGGGCGGACTGGGGCCAGCGTACCTGAGGGACCATCTCTCCCCATATATTCCCCAGAGGACTCTCCGATCAGGAGAAAATAAATTGCTATCAGTCCCTGGCTCTCAAGGAGGCCCTCCTGGCCTCGACTAGAGCAAGAGCTTTCTCAGTCCTGGCTCCTACCTGGTGGAACACTCTGTCTACCGAGACAAGGGCCCGACAGGATCTACTATCCGCTGGGCCTGTAAGACAGAGTTGTTCCGCCAGGCTTATGGCTGAGGCTGGACCTCCACTGGCTGGAGGATACAACATCTACTCCCCTCCCTATGAGATCTGCCCACCACTGTTCTGAATCTGCTGCCATGTTCAATTGCACTGTTGCGCTTTCTGTAATCAACGATATTGCCGCCACCAAGAAAAGAGTGCTGCTATTTTTAATATCTTTATACAATGTTTTTAATGTTTTATGTTTAATGTTTAATTAAATATTTTAAATGTTTTAATGTTGTTATCTGCCCTGAGCCTGCTTGCGGGGAGGGTGGAATATAAATATGATAAAATAATAATAAAATTAAAAATAAATAAAATATTCCAGTCCATAGAATCCATTTCCATCACTTATATTTCTGTTGCGGAATCTGAATTGCAAGGAAAAACACACCTTCCTAGAACCAGCTGTCGGATAATTACGTGTAATGAGGCTATTTATTTATTTAAAACATTTCTGTGCCACCTTTCGAAATAAAGTCCTCGAGGTGAACGCGAAGACATTCAAACATTTTAAACTAAAACGTTTTAAATTAAAACTGCATTTAAAATGTGTGTGTAAAAATATTTAACAATACGCCAAAAAATACAGACACAACACAACTAGAGAGGAGGACCAATAAGAGATTACTTGGGGACGTGCCCAACAAAACAAAAAAGTCTATAGATATAGAGACCTATAGGGCGGCTATAGTTCTTTCGTTCTCCAGTCAGGCTAGTGGAGAACTGGACTGCTGTTCTTGGTTTGTGCTGTCGATGACCTAAAGGCAAGAATATGGAGGAGAGATTGAAGTTGTAGCAGCTCATTGAAAGGACTGAGTGTGCGACATTCAGTCTGCCAGTTGTGATGCGTGTTCCGACTGACTGCTGTGACTATTTACGGTATAAAGATGAAGACGAATCACAAAAGGGGATTCTTTCAACCCCTAATCTGTGAAATCAACAAGTTGTGCCAGTGCAAATGAGATACCTGCACCTTCCCTAAATGTTCTTCCAATTACTTGAAATCCAAGGGCCCTTCACAGAGCATCGCTGGAAAGGAGACTCAGGCTAGTGCATTTAGCTTTTTACAAAATCAATAGCTTCAATTTTAATTGATTTTAGTTAGTTGCCTTTTATTTATTAGGAATATCATAAAACAACGGCATGTGTTATATTGAAGCAGACTATGTGACTTTTGTGAAGGTTGTATTAACCGTTACATATGCTGTAGAGTCACAGATGTCATGCAATTATTTGAAGAAGGGAAGATGTATATTCTAAAGTGCAGGTAAGAGAGATGCAAGCTCCGAATCATTACTGACCTAATGGGGGGACATCACATCACAATGTTTTCTTGGAAGACTTTTGTTATGGGGTGGTTTGCCATTGCCTTCCCCAGTCATCTACGCTTTACCCCCAGGAAACTCGGTACTCATTTTACCGACCTCGGAAGGATGGAAGGCTGACTCAACCTTGAGCCGGCTATCCAAACCCGGCTTATTCCGGGATCGAACTCAAGTCATGAGCAGAGTTTGGGCTGTAGTACTGCAGCTTACCACTCTGCGCCATGGGACTCTTTTCTAAAGGGTAGTGGAATTGATTTGAAACACATTCTGTGCATTCTAAGACATTATTTTTCAAGGCAGATAATGTGTGTTGAAGCCACTTGATAACAATAATAATAACATTCGATTTATATACCACCCTTCAGGGCAACTTAATGCCCACTCAGAGTGGTTTACAAAGTATGTCATTATTATCTCCACAAGATACACCCTGTGAGGTGGGTGGGGCTGAGAGAGATCCAGAGAGCTGAGACTAGCCCAAGGTCACCCAGCTGGCTTCAAGCGGAGGAGTGGGGAATCCAACCCGGCTCTGCAGATTAGAGTCCCGCGCTCTTAACCACTACACCAGACTGGCTCACACTTGGAATGACTGTCTGTCTTTACCTTAGGAGTATTGTGTTCTCTTCCTTTCAGAGACCTCCTTGAACCATCTCTGCTGTTAGTACACAATGTGGATTTTTTCCTAAGGAACCCATGGTTGTGGTCTCGGTCATGGGAAGTTTAAAATACTGGTATACCATAGCTTGATTCAGATGGGAGAATACAGAGGTAATAAAGGTGCAAGATGCATGTGTACATTTCACAGTGGCACCTCTCACAAAGGATGGGGCAGTTGCCATCTTCATGTCACATGGAACAAGGGCATCTTCCAGGCACGATTTCTGGCATCACCGTGCCACGATGCTGTTCTCATCAGAAATTGCACATGGAATTCCGTGTATATATATACTCATTCCGTGAGTATAGCGCTATGCCAGGATGTGGAAATGGCCTATGTCTGACTATCTGCCTACTCAGGGCTTTTTCTCTGGAAAAAGAGGTGATGGAACTCAGGACAGCACAATGATGTCACTTTGGATCAGCTGGAACAAAGGGGGAGTTTTTTAAAGTTTAAATCACCCTCAGCGAAAATGGTCACATGGCCGGTGGCCCTGCCCCCTGATCTCCAGACAGGAGTTTAGATTGCCCTCCGCGCCGAGTGGCACAGTGGGCAATCTCAGCTCCCCTCTGTCTGGAGATCAGGGGGCGGGGCCACCGGCCATGTGACCATTTTCAAGAGGTGCCAGAACTCCGTTCCGCTGCGTTCCTGCTGAAAAAAAGCCCTGTGCCTACTGAATCTTTAAATGTCACTTTTGGTCATTACAATATATGGCTTGCATCTCCTGCCCTGCTTTCGAAGGTCTGTATCTGTGTTCAGCATGTGCAGCATAAAGTCCACAGGCTGATCGTAGCTCCCTCCCTGCTCATTTGTAGCTCATTCTTGTGGAAACATTTAAGGCCTGCCTAATTCCATCAAAAGTGGGAATGTGAATGGAAGAATGTCTGAATCAGAACATAGGTGTTGCTCTTCCTTGCCCTGGATTCAGACCTGTGTGAATCTACACATACAATTGTCTATCCTGTGCTGGCCAGCCAACCATGCTGTGCTGCTGTCCTCTTGTATGTGAGGCATTTTTGGGTGCCAGAAGGGCTGGGGACAGAAACTGAAGGAAGAAAAGGCATAGCTGAACGGAGTAAAAAGTGGGAAGCAATGCTGATTGATTGCAGACACACCTATGGTAGAGAAGAGATCTATATGTAGGGCTGCCAAGAGCCACAATGGATCTTCAGACAAAAATTCTCACTTGCCACCTAGGGATGATGGTGAGAAGAGGAAAGGAGGCACGGTGACAAACTCAAACCACAACAGTAACTGGGTTTAAAACAGGCCACAACTTTATGGATTACAGCAGAAAAAGGAGCATTGGCAATGCATATGGATCGGATCTCCAGAACACATTGGCTGACCCACCTGCTAGCCAATGACCCTCACCCCCCCAGACCCCAGCTGAGGGGGGAAACCAAGGAGTGACATTAAGGGGGAGATCACATAGGTGTACACCCCTTTGAGATTCCCCTGCCACCTGGGAATGAGCATGCCCTGGCAGCCCTTAAGCTGGCCATGCACCTCCATAACTCACTCCCAAGATTCCTTATGGGAATCCCCTTACCAGGGAGACTGGGCCCGCAAGTCCCATCTCCCCCAAAAGGGGGATGTGATCCAATGCAACAAACCGCAAAAGTATGACAAAGTTGTGACAGACTATACTGAGAAGACAAGAAAAAATGAGGGAGAGTTGGGTCGGCTTCGCTTCCGAGAGCCAAAGTGAAGAGCAGAAAGGCCGGCATCTAGTTAAATACCTAGCTGCCGGACCTGAGTGAAAACTGCTCTACTCATGTCTGGAGCCAGGCCCAGCCTCCTCCCAGAGCCGCACCTGATTGGGTGGCCAGGGATTTGAAATTATTGGTCCTCTAGGCGACCCCAGCAGCTCTGATAGGGCAGCTGGGAAAACAATTCTGAAAAGGCACAGCTATCCCGGGGAAGACCGTACAGGCCCTCCAACATGGCAGCCACCATGCTCCGTCCCTCTCCCCCTCCCAGTGTGGCAACCTGGGCCCCAGGTAAGTCTGATGCCCCTCAATTCCTCCCCTCTTTCAGACTGGCCAGCCCCAACCCAAACATGCTAAGAAAACTTGCCCAGCTCCATAGGTCCATGTGACTTTAAAAGGAATACATTTTTAAATTACTACAAAATTTCCTGCCCTTTCATTTAGATTGCCTAAAACATCTGTGAAATAAAACAATGAGGCTGAGTTCTGCCAAAGACACTAAACGAACATCCAGAAGCCTGATGGTTTAACTTGGTGCTTGCCACATTCAGACTGTGACAATAACGGCAGTGATAGTTACAGGCGCCAGTGGCTGGGACAGATGGGAACAGGGTAGATGCTCTCATTTTAAGTGCAACAACTCAATTCCTGCTGTTCGGAAGCCAGGGGGTTCCCGGTTCTGGCAGATGGAAGACTCAAGGAGGTCCCCTGTTTTGTGGTAGGAAAGTATTGGGAAGGGTGGCTTTTAAAGTAGGAAAGTTCACAGATCAGAACACCACTGGTCTAGATAGGACAGTGTAATTGCAAACACCTCAAATCTCTGTATTCATGATGGATTTGACTGTTAGTCATTGGCTGATTCCGCACACGTTGGATAATGCACTTTCAATGCACTTCATCAATCGTCTCGAGGTGGATTTTTTGTTCCGCGCACAACAAAATCCGTTCCAAATGATCTATAAAGAGGATTGGAAGTGCGTTATCCAACATGTGCGGAATCACTCATTGTCACATATGGAGACCAGGTGGGGAAAAGATGTGATTAACACGCTGGGAATTGGAAAAGACATTTGGTGATTTGGATGGGTTTGTGGTAACACACATTCTTTAAATGCAGGAGCTCCCATGTTCAAACCTTCAGCAACTACACTTTAACACAGGCGCTGGGAAATACCTATATTTGCTTTTAGAAATATGAGGAATAGCAAAGCATGCATTCTGCTATTGAGCCATAGGCCCTCCCCCCAATACAGACAGGGGCTGCAAATTGTAGACACATTGCAAGTATGATGGTAGTTGCAAAACACAATACAACGTATAACACCTTGCAAAACACAATACAACGTATAACATGATCCAGGCATACTTAAGTACTTCTTAAGTAGTACTGGTCTAAATGGAACCATTAAGCCCATGTTTAATTACTTTCCATTCAAACCAATAGACAAGTGCTTATCAGTGGTGGGATGTGATAAAATTGAATTGTGCAGGGGGCACTTTCTATAAAGGAAACTAGGTAGTCATTTTAATAGTGTGTGTAAATTTTAGACATGAAATGCAGTTAAGACAACGTATTATACAGTTTTTATTTCACATTTCTCCAGTTACATGTTCCAGTTTAATGCACGGTGTATGTGTATGTATATATGTGCGCGCGTGCACACACACACACACACAGAGTATACTGGCCTTTATTGCTTTGAGTCCCCATGAGACAGATGATAAATGAAATAATTCAATGTGTTTTTCCTAGAGTTGGTCACTAGTCCCATTGATTTCAATGGGATTTAAGTATACATAGCCATCAGTGTTGTGATGAGATAATGATGGAGGTCAGATTACATTAACAAAAGGACTATGTTTCACTCTGTAAATAATCTGAATAATAATAATAATAGTAATAACATTTGATTTATATACCGCCCTTCAGGATAACTTAATACCCACTCCGAGCAGTTTACAAAGTATATTATTATTATCCCCACAACAACAATCACCCTGTGAGGTGGGTGGGGCTGAGAGAGCTCTGGAAGAGCTGTGAGTGACCCAAGGTCACCTGGCTGGCTTCAAGTGGAGGAGTGAGGAATCAAACCTGGCTTTCCAGATGACAGTCCTGCCACTCTTAAGCACTACACCAAATTGGCTCTCGAAATGATATTGGCAGCAGGTATATTTTTAAAATTTTATTTACTTCATTTATACCCTGCCTTCTCAGTAGGGACCCAAAACATTCTCCTCAGTTTTATCCTCACAACCCTGCAAGGTAGGTTAGATTGAGGTTGTATGGCTAGCCCAAGGTCATCCAGCAAGTTTCCATGGCATAGCGAGGATTTAAATTTTGGTATCCCAGATCCTAGTTTCACACTGCAATCACGATACCACACTGGCTCTCATTCATATTTCCTTTGCCTTTGACACACTGATCCAATACGAATCAAATTGTATAGGTAAAAGTCGCAGTTTTTTGTCATATCATAATATGATTTATAAGATAAGGATATTACAGAGCTGTTACGCTTCCATGTTGCCAGGTATTAAAAGGAAAATCTAGTTTTTCAAAGCCTCTTCTATTTCAAGAATTAATGTAGCACATTAGATGGACAGGAACACAAACAGGGAAAGAGCAGTTTTTGTAGGTGCAATCACAAAATGTATAATTTATTTAATTATGTTTCTATTTTACCCATCTCTGTCATTTCAAGCAGCTTAATAATGATAAATCAAATGACCAAAGAACAATAGCAAATAACAATGTTCCAAAATATGTCTGGTACATATTCTTCCAATCTGTCTGGTACATATTCCTCCATAACCCCCTTCATGGTTCTTCCATCTTCCATTTTATCCTCAGAAGAACCCTGTCTAGCTGAAGGCCATCCAGTGAAATTCACAACAGAATAAAGGTCTGAACTCAGGCCTTCCCTGTCCTAATTCAACACAATCACCATTATTAGGAATTGTTGTGTATTCTGGATATACTAATGAAAAAGAAGAGTTGCACCCTAACAGCAAAAGGCAACTTTAATATATTATAATTAAAATGCATCCAACACATTACCAAGATATCTTCTAGTAACACACAAGACATCATTTTCTTAATGGGCTTACTTCTAAGTAAATATGCACAAGTGACATGTATGTAACTGATAAGAAATTAAAATGGTTTACTTAATGCTTTTAAGTAAATGAAAAACCCTCACTCCCTAGTCAGTAACAAAAATCTGCAGGTTGCATTTGGGAAGCAAGAGTGTCAACTTTTTACCAGCCACTGCTTCTGGACTAGGGATCCCATTCTACTGGTAGGGGTGGGGGATCCCCCTCTCCCAGCTGCTGCCCCCCCCACTTACCTGGGCAGTGGGGGGTAGGGAAGTTGTGGGAAATGGGCCTGGGAGGCAAGGAACTTCTGGGCAAGCACTAAGCGGGTGTTCTCCCAGCAGGGTCAAAAACATCACTTCCTCAAGTGATATCATTGCACCCAATGGTGGGCATGTGCCCACACTTCACAGTGGCAAATTTTACCCCCCACCCCATGAGCTATATTGGTCCCATGTGAAGTACAGGAGCAGGTCCGCTACTGACATGACATCACTTCCTGGAAGTGATGTCACGTCGGCGCTGGGAGTGTGTGAAAGGTTTGTGTGTGCAGGGGATTTAGCCTCCAGGCAAGTGCTAGGTCCCGATGCGCATGAACTGCAATACAAACAAAAAAAAGCCACAAACAGCCCAATCTGCTGTTCGCAAACAAGCTGTTCGTGAAGTCCCATTCTAAATGAACAGGTGGTCATTGCAAGCCTCGTTTGTTGCTGTTTGTTGCTGTTTGTCAAGCCAGACAGTCTGGCACCTGCAATCAATTCCCTTGGCAACTTAGGCAGGGATTGTCTGAACTCTGTCTGAACTCCTGCTGTTGCCCTGGAAAGCCCAATCTAAGCCCAATTTAGCTTGATAGGCAGGCCTTCCTTTCAAGTGTGGAGCTCCAAATTTGTTACAACAAGGGAGCAAAGACCAGGGGGGAGAGGGGCTCCCAGCTCTGGCTTTGCAGACAGTGGAGGAGAGAAAGCTACTGTTGGCATTTTGATAGAGAGAGTGCATTGGAGCTTGAATTTTCTTTGTGTGTGGTGGGATAGGGATCTACCCCTTCAAGTTCCAGGGCTGCTGCCAGGCTCTGGGCCAAGCTATTATTTATTACTGGTACCTTTCCTCCTGCCTGCTCAGGTTAGCTTTCTGGGAGTGGTGCGGTAGGGATGTTGACTTGGATGATGGCTGGAGGAGAGCCTGCTGGCCCTCACGAAGAGCCAACCACGAACATGTTCATGAACAGGTCATGCTTGTAAGTGTTCATGAGTCCCTGTTCATGGATGGCAACGAACATCATGTTCCTTTTTTTCTGTTCATGCTCATCTCTAATCTGGCTGGACCTTTAAGAGTGACCATCTGTAGGAACTAGCACTTGATGAAGCTGTTGCAAAACACTTCAGCAAATGATTTCTCCAAATCAACCTGCTGTTAGAAATGCAAGAGCGGGCCATTGTTTGTTTGCTTGTTTGTTTTATTGACCAGAATTTTTTTTACCTTCACAAACTTTGTGGTCCAAATCTTGGTTGCTAGGAGATAGCCAGTGAGGTGTGATGGGCAGTGTGTTGGACTAAAATTCAGAAAACTTGGGTTCAAATCCTTCGGTCTGCCATGAAGCTCACTGGGTGACCTTGGGCCAACCTACCTCTCAGGGTTATTGTGAGGATAAAATATTTAAATATTTATATTGTATTTATTGTGCTTTAACTGAAATTTTAATGTGTATAAATGTAATCTGCCCTGAGTCTGCCAATGTGGGGAGGGCGGAATAGAAATCAACAGGTCTTTTTTTCAGCGGGACTGTGGTGAAACAGAGTTTCGGCACCTCTTGAAAATGGACACATGTCCGGTGGCCCTGCCCCCTGATGTCCAGACAGAGGGGAGTTTAGATTGCCCTCTGTGCTGCTGGAGCGGTGCAGAGGGCAATCTAAACTCTCCTCTGTCTGGACATCAGGGGGCGGGGCCACCGGCTATGTGACCATTTTCGCTGAGGGCAATTTAAACTTTAAAAAACTTCATCCTTGACCCAGCTGACCCAAAGTGATGTCATTGTACGGACCTGAGTTCCACCACCTCTTTTCCCAGAAAAAAAAGCCCTGGAAAGTGAAACAAACAAACAAACAAACAAACAAACAAACAAGCCCATTCAGGCTCTCTCAGAGATTCAGGAACTCCTGGGCTCCTTCCTATTTTTGAATGCCCTCACTATAATAAAAATAAAAAATGATGTGAATAAAAAGTTGTGAATCTCATCAAATGTTTTTTTTAAAAAACCACCTTACCAAGTGGCTAAATTTGATGCCTCTCTTGAGTTTCAGACCTAAGCCAAATGGTGTGTTTCGTTTTCCCACAATTTACATTAGAACAAATGCCCAAACAGTTCCAAGGTCACAAATTCATATACTTAACTGTAGTTAAATGCTTAACAAACCCATCTGTTTGAAGACAAATGTTTCCTTATGGCCAACGCACAAGGAAGTTGATGTTACATGAAAAGTTTCTTTTTTAAAAATCCCTTTTCCTGTTGCATTGCTGCTTTAGAATGAAGGGGTGAGATACAGTTGAAAAGTTAACCCTTATTGAAAGGTGAAGGGCCGTTTGCCTCCTTACAGTAACTGATTCTGTAACTTATCTACACCTCGGCACATATAAGCACTATACTGACTGTATTAAAAATTTAAAATGCATTTTTTATTTTTTCCAGCTGCTTTTGCTTTGGAATTCCTTGTTTCATTTATTGTGTGAGAACAACCCACTTTCAGTTATTGTAAATATAACAGCTGCCATAAATAGGGATTATTTTGTCCTCTATTAATTATTTCCCCAATTAATATTCTAATGCCATTGAATTTTAAAAAAACAAAAGAACAGCTGTAATGGATGTAAATATATAATTAATACAAAAATATGCACCCATTGTTTATTTCCTTCTTGGACTGATTTATTATTTGCTTCCTTAAATACCCGGGCACCAAGTTTTCCTCGAAGGAAGATGGTAGTAATAATGTCTTACAATACAAAATACTTGGGCTTTAAAATTGTAGTAAAAATCATTGCAATAAAGTCTTTGTTACTTCAAGTTGCAAGTATTTGCAGTTTCCTTAAGGAATTCCAGGGTTTGCTCCAAGCCGTTTTGTCACTGGAGAAAACTGAAATGCCCCCTGCAAGAGAAAATGCAATATTTAATAAACTGACCGTTTGGTACTTTATAATGATGCCTTACACCTGTCGTCTGAGGCATCCATCTTAACAAGGCCAACTCTAAACATTTTTTTCAGGGACACAGTCAATATGTTCATAGATTCAGAGGAGTTAGCCACGTTAGTCTATAGTAGCAGATAGAGATGAGCATGAACTGGAAAAAACCCGAACCATGTGGTTCGTGGTTCATCAAATTTCACGAACCACGAGCCACGAACTTTCATGAACCTGCTCCTGGTTCGCGAACCGGTTAATTAGGTTCATGAAAATGCCACATCCAGGTCAGAAAATCATCACCTCTGGGTCAGCAAAAGGTCACTTCCGGGTCAGCAGAAGGTCTGCAGGAAGTCCATCCCCTGTTGCCTAGGAAACTGATTGATTGGCACCAGGCTGTCTGCAGTCACGAACCAAAAAGCGAACCAAACGAACCCGCCTAAAGTTTGTGGCAGTTCATCAGAAATGGGATCTGACTAACAACGGTTCCCAACCACGAAACGGCCTGGTTCATGCTTAATTTTGGTTCATATTTCAGTTCATGCCCATCTCTAGTAGCAAAACAGTAACGAGTCCAGTAGCACCTTTAAGACTAACCAACTTTATTGTAGCATAAGCTTTCGAGAGCCACAGCTCTCTCCGTCAGATCTGATGAAGAAAGCTGTGGCTCTCGAAAGCTTATGCTACAATAAAGTTGGTTAGTCTTCAAGGTGCTACCGGACACTACTATTTTAGTCAATATGTTGATACTGTGTTGATCTGGCTGCAATATCAGTACTTGGGGTGAACAGGAGCAGTCATAGTGCACTCGTGAAGGGAAGAAACTTTGTTTTATCCAAAGAGACAGGTGCAGATTAATGTTATTATCACTAGCTATATTTTACCTGTGATCCTACACATACGTTAGGCAGACATTCACAGTGGGAAACCCATTTGCTTATATTGGCTTCATTCTTTCTTACCTCCTCCACGCACATTTATGTTTTCTTGCAACTCAGTATGCCTGGGTTTGACAGGAGAGCTGCTTTTGATAGCATTATCTAAGATATAGTAAGAGAAATGTACTGAAGAAGGTTTTTCCTGGCACGGAGATTGCTGATGAGGAAGTGTCATCCATCTAAGTTCTGTGATTTGCTTTAGACCGAATGGAAAACCACAGGGACGAAGGGAGCTTGAACGCTCATACCCTGGAAAATCCTGTTGGTCTTTAAGGTGCTACTGGACTCAAATCTTGCTCTTCAATTTGCCAAAATGTGAGTGAACCTCAGAGATGCTTTGCCTTTCCCCCTCCCCCCGCACAACAGTCCTACAGCAAATCATAGTTTATTGCTATGTTCAAAACACAAACTGCAGTTTGCATTCTCTCCAAACCAGGATTCCAAAATGTGGTTCGTAATTTTCGTTTGCAGGGGAAAAACAGCCATAGTTGTTC
This sequence comes from Eublepharis macularius, assembly GCF_028583425.1. Taxonomy (NCBI): domain Eukaryota; kingdom Metazoa; phylum Chordata; class Lepidosauria; order Squamata; family Eublepharidae; genus Eublepharis; species Eublepharis macularius. The sequence goes on along the minus strand of NC_072793.1, from coordinate 17,782,846 downwards.
ACATATATATGCTGTGATATGAAAGTGGAAGGCTTAGTTAGATCACCACATGTGAGATGAGGGAGAGAACACATCAGTTTGAGGATACAGATTCCCCCCGCCCCCCGCTGATTCACGTAGCAGCAAACCATAGTTTGCCATTCTAACTGAAGCAGCATTGCCTCTGTGTCTGATATTCTAAAAAGAGCATGAGAACAACAAAGACAGTAGAAAGTGGTGCCTTACTGGAAGGGTGACTTCCATCTTTAGCATGTAACTGTTGCTTCAATGATTTGGATAGACAGAATATCTAGATGGCTGCTAAACACTTTCTGTTTCAGTGAAAAAGCACATCCTTTGACTCTTCTCTAGACTAGACTTGTTAAAGTCAATGGCAACTATATTTTTTAATGAAAGGGAATGATTTTTCCCCATTTTAAGAATGTACCAAGGGAAACAAAATTAATGGTTAATAAAACTGTCTGGAATGATGGGAGCATCGCCCCTCCCCCATAGCTTACAATTCTTGGAAGGAAAAGGGTTAAGAACCAGCAATTTACACAGAGTAAAGAGTCCAGTAGCACCTTTAAGACTAACCAACTTCATTGTAGCATAAGCTTTCGAGAACCACAGCTCTCTTCGTCACATACATCTGACAAAGAGAGCTGTGGTTCTCGAAAGCTTATGCTTTATTAAAGTTGGTTACCTACCTTGCAGGGTTATTGTGGTGATGATAAAACAGAGGTGGAGAAAGTGATACTGTAAGTCTCTTGGGTTTACAGGTAAGAAAGGGGAGGCTTAACTACCTAAAGAAATAAATAGATATTAATTCAATATATTCCTTCCTTAAGTCTCACCCAATAGGCAAGCACCACATTCTAGAACGTAGTTGGCATTGCAGTGAGAGTCCAGACCTTGCATTTTCCTAAGCATATCAGCTTTGAAGAAGAGGTTTCATTTCTCAAACTGATACAATGGTTGTGCAGAGTTACACACATGCACTATAGTATCCATTTTAGGGATTATTTTTTCCTCTGCTGCTGAGAATCATCCCCTCAACTGTGCCCAGCAGGCATTAGCCAACTATTACTTTATAATCATCTTAATACTTGAAAAGGCAGCTTTGATTGTCTCATATTATTCGTGCTAATGCTCAAATCCTATTAGCATGCATTTTGGTAAATGCGAGAAGGGAAAGGATTATGACATATTCTTATAAAATATTCAGATAAAGACGATGAAGACAGTTCTTAGAAACTGCAGTCACACGCATGCGGCTCACGACGAAGATGCCAAGCATCTATCACCAAACTTTGGACCCAGAGTCATAAAAGTGGTGTGTAACTGCCCCATATTTCCTCTTCCTGCTGTATCATGGCAGCAAGGTTAATGATCCTGATAAAAAATGCCCTCTCTTCTGTTTTAAGAGAGTCTTTTTTATTAATTTACTTGTCACAGAAAATTGCTCTCCAAATAATTTTTGCAAATATTGCCAGCGTTTTGTGTTGTTCCCTGTTGAAAGGTTGGTCAGTGCTGAAATGGACAAATAGAAATAGCATAGAAGTACTGAAACTTTATTTTTGTCTGTGGTACCACTGACCTTTTGCAATCAGAATTCTGAAGAGGTTTTTTTTGAGAATTTTAGTTAGATCTGCATTCTCAACCACTTGAAGTTTGTTTCCCAATTGATTAGAAATATCATAATACTTATATGATACTTTTTGCTGTCCTAACAACTGCCCTTTAGGTAGATTAATATCATAATCCCTGTCTCGAAAATAGATGTCTGAGATGGATTGGCTTGCCAAAGTCAACCTAGCGAGTTCTTGGAAGAGGATAAATTGGAACCAGAGTCCTTAGTTCCAAGTAAAGATGAGTTGTTAATCTCACAATATGTTGACACTTTAATGCAAGGTGAGAACTCATCTTATCTTCCCAGCGTGCCAAAATACAGAATCTATCTCCTAAACGCTCTGTCTAAAGTGGGTAAAATGTATCTGAAATGATCTGAAAATGGATTGCATCATAAAAGTCTTCTGGTTTAGTTTTTATAAGTCAAAGTCCACTTCATCACAGGCAAGCTGCGCTGTGCTCTGGCTCACAAGTAGAGATGGGCACGGACAGCAATAGGAACTAAAAAAAGCCACGAATAGCCCAATCTGCTGTTTGCGAACAAGCTGTTCGGGAGGCCCCATTCTAAATGAACAGGTGGTCGTTTCAAGCCTCGTTTGTTGCTGTTCGTCAAGCCAGACAGTCTGGCACCTGCAATCAATTTCCTTGGCAACTTAGGCAGGGATTGTCTGAACTCTGTCTGAACTCCTGCTGTTGCCCTGGAAAGCCCAATCTAAGCCCAATTTAGTTTGATAGGTCTTCCTTCCCAAGTGTGGACTGGAGCTCCAAATTTGTTACAAGAAGAAAAGACCAGGGGGGGAGGGGGCTCCCAGCGCTGGCTTTCAGGGAGAGACAGCTGCTGTTAGAGAGACAGGGAGAGTGCATTGGAGCTTGAATTTTCTTTGCGTGTGGTGGAATAGGGATCTACCTCTTCAGGTTCCAGGGCTACTGCCAGGCTCTGGGCCAAGCTATTATTTATTATTGGTACATTTCCTGCTACCTGCTCAGGTTGGGTTTCTGGGAGTGGTGTGTTAGGGATCTTGATGGCTGGAGGAGAGCCTGCTGGCCCCCACGAACAATGAACATGTTCGTGAACAGGATCATGTTCATCAATGTTTGTTGTTTGTTGTTCGTTGTTCGTAGATGACAACGCACACCATGTTTATTTTTTTCTGTTCATGCCCATGTCTACTCACAAGTACCCTATGCCACAAGAGACATGCTCCACTTTAAAATGTTAAAAGATTTCTTATTGCTTTCGTTGCAGTTACATATTCACACAGATACCCCTCTGGAATTCAGAAGTTACATTTTCTGTTTTAGTCAACATGTGAGTACCAAAGGGAATCTTACTTTGTGAGTTGCCTCATGTAAATCAAAGGAATTGTTGCACGTTTGTTAGAACTTGGCTTTACAGAGAATGAGGTTATAGGTGGATGTGAGAAATATCCTAACAGTTTGGTAGTAGAGGTTTCAACAGTCACACACTTACTTATCAACATATTTTCTGTATGAGTTTTTGAATGCAGAAAACAGGCCTTGTGGATATCATACCTCTGGGCCAGCAGTACTGTGTGTAAGTTCTTCAGAGACAAACTTCACTAGAACCACAATAGAAACTCGCTACTAGTATTTAATTTCCAAAAGATTGCAGAGCGGCCTTTAAACTAACTGGGATGGAGGGAATGACAAGCTGGGAAGCATCTAGTTCAGAATGAGTTCTTCCTAAGGGACGATGGCAGGGCTTTTTTTCTGGGAAAAGAGGTTGTGGAACTCAGTGGTTTGCCCACACATGGGCAACTCTTGGTGGGAGGTGGTGCCCCCCGTACCATATGTGCGCGCGCAAAGGGCACACATGCTCCCAGGACGAATGATGTCACTTTGGGTCAGCTGGAACAAGGGGGGAGTTTTTTAAAGTTTAAATCGCCCTCGGCAAAAATGGTCACATGGCTGGTGGCCCCGCCCCCTGATCTCCAGACAGAGGGGAGTTTAGACTGCGCCAAGCAGCGTGGAGGGCAATCTAAACTCTCCTTTGTCTGGAGATCAGGGGGCGGGGCCACCCGCCATGTGACCATTTTCAAGAGGTTCTGGAACTCCGTTCCACCATGTTCCAGCTGATAAAAAGCCTTGGACGATGGTATAAATGTTGCAGCTTCTATGGAGAACTGACTTCTAAAAAGCTTTTGCCAAAGCCCATTTCCAAATGCTTGTAAGTAAACTTAGCTCACTTGACATAAGTGGTTGGCTCTGTTAAATTTAAGATTAGGAAATAGAGGACAGGAATAAATGTACAGTTCTCGTAATGGCAAAGGGATTCCCACTGTACTAGCAACTGTTTTCAAGGCCAGTCTAGGGATTTTTGGTGCCCTAAGTGTCAAATAACTTCCCTGCCACCTCTCATGCTATGGGGAAGTCACTCCTTGCCCCCCACACAGCGAGGAGAGGAGAGAAAATGCTACCCACCTTCTCCCCACATTGCCCGGGTAGGAAGGAGGAAGACAGCCCACCTTTGAACCCTAACAGAAGGAAGGGAAGGAACAGACTCCCAACAGGTGCCCAGAGGAGCCAGAGTGACTCCTGGGGCGGACCCAGATACCATAGAGAGGTGGTATCATGACCCCCTCTGAATAGCCCAGTGCCTCTGATTCAGAGTGTCCAGTGGAAGAGCTCAAGGACAAGGAGAACCAGAGGGACCAAGGAGGGCTTGACATTGCAGAAGCACCTGTTGGCCATGTTCCAACAATGCCAGAGGCCATACTGCTGGACCCTGCAAAAGAGACCCTATAGTCCCTCAGGACATCCTCCAGGACCCAGCCACATAGTCCCTCAGGACCTCCTCCAACGCTATAAGAATGATGTCAGCAGGCGGTCCGTTCCAAGGTAGCATAAAGGAGCTGAAATGTCAGACTGGCAGCCTACAGTACCAGCCTGGATCCAGAACAGGGCTGAGAGCCATGTGTCTTTGCAGCTGTGGTGCTCCAACGCCTTGCCTCCAGCTCCAGTTTATGCTCCCAAGTCTTCCTAGCCAGCCCTGCGGCCCTACTCCGGGGGCAACTTGACCAAGCCTGCCTTCAGATCACAGGACAGGTAGGGCAGTAACAGGGCTTGTTGGTGTTTCTTCTTCTCTGGCACCTTAGGCAATCACCTACATATGCCTAGTCATTCAGCTGGCCCGGACTGTTTTTCATAAATTTCGGTGTGAACAGTAAATTGGGCCAGTCTGCAGATGACACCCAATAATTCAAGATGATGAAAACCCAGGCGGACCTCTTCAAACTGGGTAATGGAATGGTAGATATTCAAGAGTTATTGGGCAAAAAACTGCCTGTGGGCTATCTGAGGGCAGCTGGTTGGCTTTGGGAAACAGGAGGGAGGAACTTTGACAGATCAGGCTGGGCTCTGCTTAGGAAGCCTCTGTAAATCTATTATCTCTCATGCTGTATTTTGTCTTCTTCTAGTTCAGAGATACTCAGTGGTTGGGAAACTCTTCTGCTCGCCATTCCCCAGGGCACCTACCCCATGTTCAAGGGAAGTGGGTGTTTCTTTAGAAAACGGAATAGTTTCATCATTACTATACAATATACATCATTACTATACAATAGTAATGAAAAATAATTACTATTATTTTTAAGACAAAATACACGTTGGCTATGATGATTATATTAAGGTTGTAGGGGCTCTATATATGAGGCCCAGTCAACATATGCAACTCAACGATGTGGTAGAACGGGACATACGAATGTGGAGAGGTATTCTGTTAATTTAACAGTGCTGTATGATTGTTTCTGTGTGTTTGGGGCAATGTGCAGGGTGGTGTGTGCAGGTCATGTGGCTCTTTTGATTGATGGGAGTTGTGAATGTGGCTCTCTGCAATCTGCAGAGTGATTACAGCTGCTCAAACAATCTTTCACACCCATTACAAAAATCTTCGAGCCAACTGACGTGTCATATTTTGCTCCTCCTCGTTGACTGTGATGCCAAAAGGTTTAAGCACCCTGAGCTCTGTGCTGGGTTATGGCCAATATCTGTTTTCAAACATGAAAAATGCAGGTATAGTACACAGGTGTGTGCCAAATGCGCTCAACACACACATTTTCTGTGGATCGTGGTAAGGTAAGCAAAGAGGAGGAACTTCCCCGTTTATCTGTGAGCTTGGCATCTCTAGCGTGGAGCTGAAAATAACTTGACTGGGCTTGTTAAGAGGGTTCCTTAAAAAGTACTGAAACGTCAACCCTCTTTTGCAAATGAAAGAGAACTGGCAGCATTCGTTTTCTTGTAATGGATATCCCCTCCATGCGAATGTGTTGTGCCACAAATAGACTGTTGCTGTCTTTGAGATGTTCCTTCCCGAGTGCAACCCATTTTAACTTGCTAGATATATTTGGTCCAGCCAAGTAAACAACTCCTTCACTCCCCCACCTCCCCCCACCCAAGCTCTTGCTTCTCTGTATATAGTGGGGATGATATCGTATCAATCAGAGGAATTCTACATAGGGTGGACTTGATTATTCATAGCATCACCTACTTAACTAAGTTTAATCATGTCAGTGTAGGCAGCGGGCAGAATACAAAGCTTCGAATCAAACTTGTTTTAGGTATTTTCCCCATCGCAATTCCATTTCTTTCAGATTGCAGAACACCCCGCCATTGTTGTCAGTTTAATAACAGTGCACTCCATTGCTATAAATGTTTACTGGAGGCAACTTCTTTCAGAAGTCAGCAATCGTTTGAACATAAACCGCCCCAGTTAATATTATGAAATGCCTGACTTAATACTAAGCAAAATAAGTTTATACCGGCAGTCTGATGTGCTATCACATTGTGAGTGTGAATGGATTTATTTAGCCCAGTGGGCTGTATCATGATGAAACCGCAGGCAGTAAACCAACATTAATCTTAAAAAGATACACAATCTGATGTCCCGAATTCCCAAGGGGCATCCTGCAGGTCAAATGGAGCAGGTTCGTTTTCTGTTGCCCGCCCCTTGAAATGTGTCTAATCCTACCTTCAATACTGTGACGCCCTTTGAAATTTTTACAGTTGTTTCATTTCTATGATGTCTTCCAGCTCATGTTGATGTGATGTTCCGTGCATGCTTACAGATGTGTGACACATCCATCCCCAAGAAAATGTGCACATTTTATTAAACAGTTTTAATTTCCTTTTAAAAAGCCAATAGATCTTTTGCACGGACAGAACACTCTCGATCCAGACTGAATTTCATATTAGGCGAAATGTGGTATGTTAGGCTGTGCAGACGTAACCCTAGGTTGGCCTTTAGTATGAGATTGAATGAGAACACATGGCTGAACCTTGCCTCTACACCCTGCTGTATTCACGTTCCCTTTCGGCCTTTTTCTTTCCATGTTGCATATAAAAAACACTATTTTCACCACATCTGGTCTCAGCGGCTGTTACAAGTTCAAAGTCAGCATCTCTGTGGCAGAAGCATGGGCATTTGGTTAAAATGAGATGAGAGAGAAAGAGGCTTTTAAAAAGAGTGGCCGCTTCCACATTATCCATTTTTTTCAGGTTTTCCCTGTCCCAAAGCTGCAACTTCCCGATCTGCTTTGAGACTTCATCTTTCACATGTATTGTCCTCATGCGCGTTTTGCTGGTGTTTGTCATGGGAAAAAAGGTCCCCAAACAGAAAATGTGTTCTTTATCTGCGCCGCATCACAAATGACATTGGCATATTCCCACCCAACTTTTTTTTTTTTGAGCACATGCGGGATTGCGCTATCCCATTGTCCTGTCGTTCAGCTTCTGTAGAAACTGCGCATACGTAGTACTCTGTTCTCTACTGTTGATTTACCACGCCAAGTTTTAAATGCAGAAGTGCTCGATAAATATGCGGAAAGTAGAGTAGCGTGATTGCACAATTTCATATTTAAGATAAAATCAGAAATGGCATTCCATTCTCAATCTTGTTCCTAGAATGATAGTCTGATTGCTGAGTGATCCAAGGTAGCAAACACTGCAGTATGATTCCCTTTGTATATGTAGATATCATAATAGCACCAGGACCATTTAAAAAAGTTTAGAAGGGAGGGGGCTATATTGTTGTAAGATTACATGGAGGTTCCCATTATCCACCATGGTTAGTAGCTATTAGTGGACCTCTCCATTCCCTCTTAAATCCAGCTATGCTTATGGCCACTACTAAGATCGTGGGCAGCAGTGACTCCCACAATTTAATTTCTTGTTATGTATTTGCTGCTGTAGCACAGTGGTTAAGTGGTTCGGCTGTGAATCAGCAGTCTACTGGTTTGAATCCCACTACTTCCATGACCTCAGCAGGTGGCCTTGGGTAAGCCACTCCTCTCAGCCCCAGCTCCCCAGCTGTATTGTGGGGATAATAATAATACTAACTTGTTCATCGCTCTGGGCGAGGCACTAATCTGTCTAGATGAGCAGTATATAAATGCTATTATTATTATTATTATTATTATTATTACCATTTGTCTGTCCTGAACCTACATTACCCATCAACCTTATTGGGTGTCCCTAGGTTCTAGTATTATAGAAGTAGCAAAAGCTCTATCTACTTTTTCCATCCCATGCATAATTTTATAAACTTTTATCATGTCCTTCCCCCCGCCCAGCTGTTTTTTTTTCTAAACTGAAAAGTCCGAAGTCTTTAGCCTTTCTTTGTAGGAAATGTGCTCCAATCCATTAATCATTTTGATCGCCATCTTCTGAATTTTTTCCAGCTCTGCAATATCCTTTTTGAGATAATGGTAACCAGAAGTGTACATATTATTCCAAATTAGGTTGCACCATAGCTCTATACAAGGGCATTACGACGTTGACTGTTTAATACGAGGTAGAAGTGTGCTTCTCTTGATATTGATGGCTGTTGGGGTGCCTAACTCTGTAAGGGACTGAGGTCACCCATTTTTTTTTTTATTTACAAGATTTATATCCCACCTTTCAATCCAACCAAGATGGTCCCCAAGGCAGCTCCAGTAGGCTAAATGGATTTCACACTCACTCATGCATACACACTTCTGTTGTACTATTGTTCCATGATTTTCTTGTGCCTTGGCTTCTGTTCTGGCTATCTCTTGACAAGAAAGGAAGATTTACAGCAGGCAACAACAAAAACGCGAACATGTTTGCCCAAAGAAGGGGGCATATTTGAGCTATTTTTAAAATATTGCCTTTCCTTGAGATGTACAAGAACCATTAATTCTGACATTCATTATGCCACACAGGCAAAAATGTCCAGTAATTTGGAATCCCAAAAGGTGGGAGAAATCTGATAGGGGAGAATTTAATAGGCATCCTTATTTTAAGCAACACAACTAGATGTTTAAGGAAATACTGGTCCCGCCCCTCCTCTCTAACACACATATGCACACACTCTTGAATGAGGACTTGGCGATTGCTTGGCCTTTTTCTCTGAGTTCTGTTGTCTTCAATATCCTCCGATCTCAGAAAGCAAAATGCCCAGATAAAGAGGCAATTGACACGATACACTTTCTCTAGGATGAGAGGCAAGTATTTCAGTGCGCCATTTTGGCAAATGCCTCCCAGAAACACAAGAATCACGTATGCATAACTTTACCGATGGGCAGCCATTTTTAGTCTGTTGCAGCAATTTAAAACAGGAATACAGAGGCACCTTGAAGAGGAACAACATGAATTTCACCACCAGCTTTGATGAACTGGAGCTCACTTCATCAGACGCTTGTTTTACTTTGAGGCACCAGTTCATTGATTGTCGACGCCTGTTTTTTATGGCCACCAGGTGGCGGCCTGATGACCCAAAATGTTCCACCATAAGTGGCTGTATGGCACAGCTCACATTAGAATGCTTTATGTGTTTGTGTGTATGGTGCCCTTTGGCTTGGTAGAGCACCGATGTGAAAGAGGGTGTACAGGAGATTAATGTTTCATGTAAATGTAAGCATTTAACTTTAAAAAAAAAACACAACCACAACAATTCAAGGGGCAATGGGGAAATGAAGCCTGCGGTTAATTGTTCAAATCCAGTAAAATCAGCCGGATTGCCTTGTACACATTGAAGGCCTATGCATTTCTTGGTCTCTTTCAAAGAGCCCCAATGTTTTTTAAACAGTAGAACTTGCAAAAGTGTTTTTTTTTTTAAAGGAAGCTTAGTTTCAGTGTGGATTATGTGCAAATTCAAGATTAGCTCACAAAGACGTAAAATGTTCCGAAAATATAAAATGTTCTGAAAATATCAAATTATAATGCTCAGTCTTTCGATTGTATGTGTTACGCCATTTTCAACTTGCCTTCAATGGCTATCGATGCCTGGGGGGGGGGGAGAGAATTGCATAACTCCATGACATCAAGACATAGGCAAGTAGCCTTAGATATTACAGGAGACAAAGGGGACTTAAATATGGATTGCCACTTGCCGTGATCGCTGCACATTTAATTTAATATATATTTCCAGCCTTAGTGACCTAGTTTGCTTGATCTAGGATTTTGTTTTTGTGATGATGTGAGATATTGAGCTGAATGCAAAACTGACCTGATTAATTTCAAGTGTCCGTTTCTTCACACACATAACATTTCTTGCCGTCCACCTTGTTCATACTTACTTGACATACTTATTGCAAGTTAAAATGGATTGAAGACTACAAAAGAATACAATGCTCATATGCGTAGGCTCTGGTATATCTTAGGGCTGATCTTGAGTCAGATTAAGGAGAGAAGGAAGGGAGTTTATTCAGGAACTACAACTTTGACAGAAAGGAGAGAAACGGAATAGATACTAACTACCTCAGTAAAAAGAGAGGAGGGACTTCCGGGAAGAAGCAGGAAGCAGCCTAAGAATATCAATCTGGAGACATGCAAGAAGGACAGAAGAATAGAAGAAAGAAGGATTCCACTCTGCCATCTCTCTGTCAGACCCGCTTCCCCTTGCAAGTATTCTCTGTCTTCTACCTTCTCTGTACACAAGACATTGCATTTCCAACAATGTTCAGCTAATTGATCCTCTTTTTGACTTTGCCACTGATCAATTGAAAGATCTTGGGCACGTCACCTGTGAACCAGCATTCTTAGCTACCATTTGCCTGCATTGCCTGTTTAGGATATGTTGTTAAGTTTGGAGTAGAGATGGGCACGAACAGGGAAAAGAATGAAATGATGTTCGTTGTTCGTTGCCATCCATGAACAGGGACTCACGAACAACCACGAACATGGCCCTGTTCACGAACATGTTCGTGGTTGGCTGTTCATGGGGGCCAGCAGGCTCTCCTCCATCCATCATCCAAGTTTGGTCAAGATCCCTACTGCACCACTTCCAGAATCCTGACCTGAGCAGGCACCAGGAAAGGTACCAATAATAAAATAACAGCTTGGCCCCAGAGCCTGGCAGCAGTCCTGGGACTTGAAGGGGTAGATCCCTATCCCACCACACACAAAAGGAAATTCAAGTTCCAATGCACTCTCTCTATCAAAATGCCCACAGCAACTGTCTCTCCCTCTCCACTGTCTGGAAAGTCAGAGCTGGGAGCCCCTCTCCCCCCTGGTCTTTGCTCCCTTGTTGTAACAAATTTGGAGCTCCACACTTGAAAGGAAGACCTGCCTCTCAAGCTAAATTGGGCTTAGATTGGGGTTTCCAGGGCAACAGCAGGAGTTCAGACAGAGTTCAGACAATCTCTACCTACGATGCCAAGGGAATTGATTGCAGGTGCCAGACAGTCTGGCTTGATGAACAGCAAGACGAACAGCAATGAACGAGGCTTGCAACGACCACCTGTTCGTTTAGAATGGGGCCTCACAAACAGCTTGTTCGTGAACAGCAGATTGGGCTGTTTGTGGCTTTTTTTTATTCATATTGCTGTTCGTGCCCATCTCTAGTTTGAAGTCAGCCATTATTTTTTCCTGTATGAAGATCTGCAGGCACATTAACAATTCCAGGTTCTGTTAGGTCCTGCATCTGTTAATGAAGACTTTACTGTAAAATTCTTTACATTGGGGTTTCCTTCTTCAACCCAAGATGCTGGCATTTCCACTTGAAGCCCTGCCTAGCCTGGGACCCATAAAACTTGAAGGACTGCCTCTCTATATGCAAAACCAGCAAGTCAATGTTATTCAGCCCCTTATTCAATGTTATTCAGTCCCTTATTGTGCTCGTGTCACTGCAGATGGTACTTTCTCCTGTTGGCTCTTGAAAGCATTTTCCATCAACACTCCAATCTTGTGAAATGGGTTTGCAGAAGCCATCCCCAAAATCCTGTTTTTCTCAGCATTTTAGAAGGCTGTGCTTGTTGGGCTTTTTGTCGGGGCCTTCTACTTGTAGCCAAGTATACAACTTTTTATTGTCCACTGTTTTTGTATTTATTTATTGGAAATCTGTTAAAATGTTGAACATTTTTTAAGTTGGGTTGCTGTGTAATCCTGTTCTACTTTTTCCCTGCTCTTTTGTTAAGAAAGAAAAAGCCAAAGAGGTGCAACAAAAATTATTTTTATATGAAAAGTCGTTTGTTGTCAAAAACATGTAAGACAAATCCCTAGAGCATTTCAACAGTCTCCCTTGGGGGAATTTTTTGCGATCAGACACAAATGAATTTTCCTTCTATTTGTACAACATTCTCTGTGTTGGAAGGAGAAGCTGAATGCGTGTGATCTCAAAAATTCCCCTGCGGAAAATTGTTGAAATGCATTGGAGATTTATTTTACATGTTTTCGATGAGAAAAGAATTTTTATATTAAAAACTTTTGGCTTTGCCTTTGTCTTCTCTGGTGTTTCGTGTGGCCCAGTTTTGCTTGTTTGGTTGTTCTGCCGCAAGCCCCTGAGCTTGATCAATGAGTGGGATAGAAATCTTTCAATCAATCAATGATGTACCCCACCTCCCATGAGGCTGGGGGCTGGCAGAGCTTTGCTCGATGGAAATTGGCATATCCCAGGTGAGAAAATTGGCATATCCCAGGAAATTGGCATATCCCAGGTCACCACAGCAATGGATTCAATGGAGAGGCATGGATTTCAGGGTATGCAGCTTGAAATCCAGGAGGAGTGGCAGCCTCTTGCATGAGTCTGAAACCCTGGGTTTGCCTTTGAAACTGCAGCATCTCACGCTGGCTCCAGTGAGGTTGGCAGGACTCCCACTGGAGCTGGTTGAAACTCTGCCATTGCAAAAGCGATCACAGTGCTTTGGGCTCACCTGAGAGAAATTGGTGCCATTCAGCGAAGTCTGAAGCTCTACAATTGCCATAGTAACTGCAGCACCTCAGTCATACTTGGGAGGCACCCATGTCTATCAGGTTGAAGTGCCCTTCTCCCCCAGCATGCGATGGGGAGCCTAGGAGCAAATTCCTGTTCAAAATAAAGTACATCTAAAGTACAAGAAGAGTACATCTATTTAAGATATTTATTTTGAACAGGAACGAGGGTACCTCACAGTTTCTCTGGTCTGTTCGTCATCTCTGTTGTGACCTCGTTAGCACCACCGTTGAAACAAGGATTTTTCCATATTGGCCATTCTTGAGCCGTTTGATTGTATTGTCCTTGAACTTCACTTGACTTTATTGTATTCTATGTATATATACAATTACATTGGCTGCTGTTAATATATGCACTGTGCCACTTTATATCAGTAAAAAAATTCATAAGAGTTTTGACAGTTTTTTGTTTTGGTCCCTTAGTTGTGGTTTTCCACTCTAGTTTACACCAGGAGACCGGCAAGCCTAATGTGGAGAGAGAGAGAGAAGCTCAAATAAAAAGCAAAAGGGTATATGTGTTTTAAAAATACGACTGTATGAGGTTGGACCTGATGACGTCACAGGGCAGCTTATTTGTTCACCCGTTTTATTTATTTATTTATCTGTTTATTTTGACTTATATCCTGCCCTCCCCACGAATGGGCTCAGGGCGGCTCACTTCGTAATAAAACACAATACATTAATAGTCAACTTTAAAAACAGATTTAAAAACGTATATTAAAATACTCCGGCGCCATTATATATAGGCTACTTTGGATACTAATAAAAGACCTGCATAGGTCATAGCTGTGGGTAAAATGCGTAGCTGAGGGCAGTCATAGAAGAGGTAGCGATCTTAGATAGGATAAGGGGGGACACCCGCTGGTCCTCAACCAAAGGCCTGGTGGAACATCTCCATTTTACAGGCCCTGCGGAACTGTAATAGGTCCCGCAGGGCCCGGATCTCCAGCGGGAGAGCGTTCCACCAGGCTGGGGCCAGGGCAGAAAAAGCCCTGGCCCTGGTGGAGGCCAGCCAGATGTCCCTCGGGCCGGGGACCACCAGGAGTTGTTTATCTGCAGAGCATAGATTATAATGTGATCTGTGGTTATAATGGTAACATAGCTGCAATATGTGAGATAAATATCTGTAATTTTGTAATTCCTCACCATGTTTACACGTTACAAATCACTGGAGATATTCTGGAATTCCATGGTGGTGTACCATGAACTGCAAATTTTTGCTGTCTTCATATTAATCAGCACAGTGAAGTACAAAAATAAATCCCAGTGTGTACTTGTAGTCTTACTTCTTATCCTTCTTCTCAGTTTAAAAAGATAACGCCTTCTTTTAGAGACGAATGCTCATAATATATGCTCATGATGCTTACAACAGCATTTTCTCCTATAAATCTCCAGCAACTAGCATCACACGTGCTACTTGTTTTATTTTTTCCAAAAAAACCTTTAAAGTGTAGCATAATAAGTTGATTGCCGAAGTCAAAGTTCCTGGGCAGTGTTTAAGAAATAAAGAGGCATACACAAAAGGATTATATGTTCTGTTCTGCAAATAGCTATAAACATTGCAAGGAATTATATATTGCAAGTGGAGGACCCGCAGTGACTTTTGGGAAGCATCTCATTTTCCCTTCCCCCACAGCCCCCAGTTCCTCGCCTTTCTCTTCTTCCCTTTCTCCTTCCTGTCTCTCAGCTGACCAACCTTTTATCTGAAGATCTAATGTAGTAACTTCTTGTCTTTGAAGAATTTTGAAAGCATTGGTTTTAAGACAAAGGCCATAGACAGTACAATTGCCACATGGAAAATTACCGTTTGGAATTTCACTCACCCGTCAGGATATTATCTAAAGTATGTTCCTTCGGTGTACTCCTGTCCAATAAATCCTAAATATTTTTTCCTCTCTTAAAACTAAATTAAGGGTTGGATTTGCATCTGGGAATGTCAGTCAAAAGGTACCAATGTCATCAAAAGGTACCAATGTTTTTCTATTACATTTCTCACACCAGTGAGAAATATAATAATAAAAATTGGCACCTTTTGACAAACATTCCCAGATATGAGTCCAACCTTTTATCTGCCCCCATCTTCAGCTATATTTATTATATATTTACTTCATGTATACCCAGGGCTTTTTTTTCTGGGAAAAGAGGTGGTGGAACTCAGTGATGGAACTCAGGACTGCACAATGATATCACTTCGGGTCCGCTGGAATGAGGGCGGAGTTTTTTAAAGTTTAAATCACCCTTGGCGAAAATGGTCACATAGTCAGTGGCCCCACCCCCTGCTCTCCAGACAGAGGGGAGTTTAGATTGCTCTCCGCGCCGCGGAGGGCAATCTAAACTCCCTGTCTGGAGATCAGGGGGCGGGTCCACTGGCCATGTGAGCATTTTCAAGAGGTGCCGGAACTCCGTTCCACCGCGTTCCTGCTGAAAAAAAGCCCTGTGTATACCCTGACTTTCTGTACAATATGGACCCAAAGCAGCTCCTCTCTTCCATTTTATCTTCACCGCAACCCTGTGAGGTAGGTAAAGGAGGCTACGTAATTGGCTCACGGTCACCCAGCAAACTATCGTTGCAGAATGGGGATTTGAACTTGGGTCTCTCACCACACCAGACTGGCTTTCTTTGGGTGGCTGCTATTGAACAATAGCAAGCAGCCACACCTGGGTGAGTCATGTATGTCACCTGGTATCAAGCCACCCTGGTGGTTGCTGCTGGGCCTGCGCTTGATGAAATCTTTTTCAAAGGGCAAAACAGCCCTGGAAAGGGCCCTGTCCCCTCTCCTTACATGTTACTGACAGAAACCAAAGCTGGAAAATTGGTGATTCTGTTGTGGTTGACTAACAATGGCCACTAAGGGCATCTGTTTCTTACATCTCCAAGTACGGCTTCTATCATTTTGGAGAGTTTTAACTCCCTATTTTCTTTTAAGTCAGGTTTTTCTGCAAACCTGGGGTTTTTCTCAGGTTTATAAAAAGATCTGTCTTGTCTATCCATGGCTCCAATCTCTGGATGTAAGTATTCACAGATCTGGCCATGCTGACAATTAGATATATTGAGGAAGAGGAGGAGGAAGAAGGACCTAATAATTGGTGAAATGAACAGTGACTGGTAGATCCAGGCAAATAATATTTATGCTTTTTCTGTTTTTGTGTGTGTTGTGTGTGTCACTTCCAACTTACAATGCCTTTACGAATTAAGGACTTCCAAAACATCCTATCAACAACCTTACTCGCTTCAGCAGCCCATGTGCTGATATTGCTAATATTCTATTCTATACCATAAACTGAACTTGATTTTATTTTACAGAGATGTACAATATTAAGACTAAATGAGAGCATAGAGAATGTTATAATTTCATCTATTCGTTCGTGCTTTAGTAGGGGTGCCACCTTTTCTTTAGTGGCCCTGATCTGGGTCTTTAACAGCAGCCAGCCAATTATTTCAAAAGTGAGCAAGTGATGGGGAAAGCTTCTAAGTTCATTAATATATTTAGATATTTATACCCTGCTTTTCTCCCCAAGGGGGATCCAAAGGAGCTTTTCAACATCTATCTCTCTGTCTCCCCTTTATCCTCGCAACAAACCTGTGACTGTCCCAAGGTGACCAAATGAGCCTCTAGGGCAGAGTGAAGATCTGAATACAGATCTCCCAGATCTTAGTCTGACATAATAACTGCTACAATGTGCAGGCTGAATTTCAAATTTTAGGTCTAGCTGCTGCATTTCTGAGTGCTGGGTTTAGGGTTGCAGCCGACAGGAGGGCTCAGGGTGGGGACAAGGGTGTATGTGTGCGACATCAGCAATGTTGCCATGTCACTTCCAGTTACAACCTAGAAGTGAAGAAGGGTAGTTCTAGGAACTGCTGGAAATCCTATGATAAAACCATCGAGTTTCCAGCAAATCTTAGAGCTATCCTTTGTCACTTCCAGGTTGTACCTTGGTTTTTTTTTGTTCATTCATGGTTCATGGTTGTACCTGGAAGTGACTAGAGATGGGCATGAACCAAAATACGAACCAAAATTCAGCACAAACCAGGCTGGTTCGTGGTTCATGGACCAGCGGTTGGTTAGAGCCCATTTCTGAACCACCACGAACTTTAGGCTGGTTTGTTTGGTTCATTTTTTGGTTTGTCACTGCAGACAGCCTGGCGCCGATCAATCAGTTTCCTAGGCAACAGGGGATGGACTTCCTGCAGACCTTCTGCTGACCCAGGAGTGGCCTTCTGCTTGGCCCAGAAGTGGTGATTTACTGGCCTGGAAGTCACATTTTCACAAAACAAAACAAACCAATTCGTAAACCTGGGCAGGTTCATGAAAGTTCATGGTTCATGAAATGTGACAAACCACGAACCACACGGTTCTTTTTTTTCCGGTTCGTGCCCATCTCTAGAAGTGACATAGCAATGTCACTTTTTAAATTTTATTTCCCCCATTGCTGCTCTAAGCAATGGCAGACAATGAGACTTGCTGGTTAGAAGCTTCATGCTATAGTGGGAATGCTGGCAAGCCTAGCTAAGTTTCTGTGGGATGGACAAGAACAGGGCTTTCTAAATCAAGATGGGTAGCCATGTTAGTCTGCCTGTAGCAGTAGAAAAGAGCAAGAGTCCAGTAGCACCTATAAGACTAACATTTGTGGTAGGGTAGGAGCTTTTGTGAAGACGTTGGTGTCTGAAGAAGTGAGCTCAGCTCATGAAAGCTCATACCCTACCACAAATCTGAGCTTTCGTTGGTATCTGAAGAAGAGAGCTTGGCTCACAAAAGCTCCTACCCTACCACTAGGGATGTGCGTTTCGGCATTCAGAATGCCGAAAGAATGCCGAAACAAAAGTGTTTCGGCTTCTTTCGGGGAATGCCGAAACGTTTCGGGGAATGCCGAAACGTTTCGGGTAGCCGAAAGAAAAAAACCGAAACGTTTCGGGATTCTTTCGGCTTTCTTTCGGCTTTTCAATGGGAAAATGCCTCCGTCTTCCCGGACGTCTGGGGGAGGCATTTTCCCACAGAATAAGCCCAAAATTGGTGGGGACCTTCCTCTAACCCTTCTCTAACAACCACCCAAGTTTCAGACAGATTGGACTTTGGGGGGCCATGTTATGGCCCCCCAAAGCAGGTCCCCCCATCCTCCCATAAGAAAGCGAAGGAGCAGCATATTGTTAGCATGCTGCTGCTCATCTTTCTTCATTATTTCCTATGGGGAAAAAATGAAGAGGCAGGCTTCCTTTGCCAGGGGTGGCATTTTGCATGCAAAATGCCCCCCAGCCCTCAGGGGCCCTTCTCCCACCCCTCCTCCCACCCCCCACCAAGGCTCAGCCTGCTCCCACTTGGGGGGGGGCATTTCATGGCCTCCCCAAGTAGGTGCTCTAATCTCTACCACTGACAGCTGGGGGAGGCTTGTGTTGCCAGGGGTGGCATTTTGCATGCAAAATGCCCCCCAGCCCTCTGGGGCCCTTCTCCCACCCTTCCTCCCACCCCCCACCAAGGCTCAGCCTGCTCCCACTTGGGGGGGCATTTCATGGCCTCCCCAAGTAGGTCTTCTCAGCCCCTAAAGTCCACCCCTTACAGCCCCACACAAACCCAATTCCCCCCTAGCTGCCACACACAGACCCAAATCCCCACATTAGCCCCTCACAGACCCAAATCCACCCCCACCTGCCCCACACCCATAACCCCAGGAACAGGCTGGCAAAGGCCAGCCCTCTCCCTTTGTTCCCTATGCTGGGAACTTCTAAACTCTCTTTCCCTGGGCAATTCTGCACAGCCCAGGGGTGCCACAATGGTGGGCACACTTCTGAGTGCCAGCTGGTCCCTGTGAAAGAGCACCTGAACCACAGACACCCTCCCTCAAATTCCCCCACCACCTACAGAGATGGCTGGCCAGCCAGCCCCATTGTTCCCTATGATGGGAACCAACTGCACAACAAAGAATAAAACAAGAACAACACAAAATAAAGTTTTAAATTTTTAAAGCTGTTATTTCTTGAACAGCTTTAGGTTACACAGTAGGAGGGCACAACAGGACATGATAGCAATGTACTACAAAAAATAATACAACCCACTTCACCGTTTTTGACAGCAATTGTGTTTGTGTGATTCTCTGATGTGAAGTGAGTTGTGTTATTTTTGTGTAGTACACTGCTTTCCTTCTCTGTGGTGCCTTCCTACTGTGTAACCTAAAGCAGTTACAGAAATAAAGTGCTTTTGACAGCAATTTTTTGGGGTGATTCTTTAATGTGAAGTGAGTTGTGTTATTTTTGTGTAAGATACTGCTTCCATGCCCTTTGGTGTTCCCCCCCTGCTGTGTAGCCTAAAGCTGTTCAAGAAATAAAGTGTTTTTGACAGGAATTGTGCTTTTGTGATTCTCTGATGTTAAGTGAGTTGTGTTATTTTTGTGTAAGATAGTGCTGCCATGCCCTTTGGTGTTCCCCCGTGCTGTGTAACCTAAAGCTGTTCAAGAAATAAAGTGTTTTTGACAGGAATCGTGTTTTGTGATTCTCTGATGTTAAGTGAGTTTTGTTTTAATTTTTCTGTGTGGGGGACTGCTGGTGTAATGTGTCATAATGCTTTGCCTACTTGTACTTTGGAAGGGAGAAAATAATTTTTTTAAAACTTTATTTTGTGTTGTTCTTGTTTTATTCTTTGTTGTGCAGTTGGTTCCCATCATAGGGAACAATGGGGCTGGCTGGCCAGCCATCTCTGTAGGTGGTGGGGGAATTTGAGGGAGGGTGTCTGTGGTTCAGGTGCTCTTTCACAGGGACCAGCTGGCACTCAGAAGTGTGCCCACCATTGTGGCACCCCTGGGCTGTGCAGAATTGCCCAGGGAAAGAGAGTTTAGAAGTTCCCAGCATAGGGAACAAAGGGAGAGGGCTGGCCTTTGCCAGCCTGTTCCTGGGGTTATGGGTGTGGGGCAGGTGGGGGTGGATTTGGGTCTGTGAGGGGCTAATGTGGGGATTTGGGTCTGTGTGTGGCAGCTGGGGGGGAATTGGGTTTGTGTGGGGCTGTAAGGGGTGGACTTTAGGGGCTGAGAGGACCTACTTGGGGAGGCCATGAAATGGCCCCCCCAAGTGGGAGCAGTCTGAGCCTTGGTGGGGGGTGGGAGGAAGGGTGGGAGAAGGGCCCCAGAGGGCTGGGGGGCATTTTGCATGCAAAATGCCACCCCTGGCAAGACAAGCCTCCCCCAGCTGTCAGTGGTAGAGATGAGAGCAGAGCACCTACTTGGGGAGGCCATGAAATGCCCCCCCAAGTGGGAGCAGGCTGAGCCTTGGTGGGGGGTGGGAGGAGGGGTGGGAGAAGGGCGCCAGAGGGTTGGGGGGCATTTTGCATGCAAAATGCCACCCCTGGCAACACAAGCCTCCCCCAGCTGTCAGTGGTAGAGATTAGAGCACCTACTTGGGGAGGCCATGAAATGGCCCCCCCAAGTGGGAGCAGGCTGAGCCTTGGTGGGGGGTGGGAGGAGGGGTGGGAAAAGGGCCCCTGAGGGTAAGGGGGCATTTTGCATGCAAAATGCCACCCCTGGCAAAGGAAGCCTGCCTCTTCATTTTTCCCCATAGGAAATAATGAAGAAAGATGAGCAGCAGCATGCTAACAATATGCTGCTCCTTCGCTTTCTTATGGGGAGGATGGGGGGACCTGCTTTGGGGGGCCATAACATGGCCCCCCAAAGTCCAATCTGTCTGAAACTTGGGTGGTTGTTAGAGAAGGGTTAGAGGAAGGTCCCCACCAATTTTGGGCTTATTCGGTGGGAAAATGCCTCCTCCAGGCGTCCTGGAAGACGGAGGCATTTTCCCATAGAAAAAAGCCGAAAGAATGCCGAAATAATGCCGAAAGAATCCCGAAAGTCGAAAGCCGAAAGAGATTCTTGTTTCGGCTTTCGGCTTTAACAATAGAGAATCTTCTTTCGGCTTTCTACTTTCGGCTATAGCCGAAAATTTTTGGCTTGCACACCCCTACCTACCACTAATTTTGTTAATCTTATAGGTGCTACTGGACTCTTGCTCTTTTCTAGGGCTTTTTAAAAAACCTTGAGTCCCTTTCAGAGAAAAGGAGGCAAGACATTTCATAAACAAAAGAAATATAAATGCACCAACCTAGTTACAAATGTCATATTGCATATGTTTAAAAACTTACATAGTAAGTAGTTCTGACAAAATCAGCAAGCATTTTGTAACTAGACAGTGATAACATTATAATTCCAAATTACTGAGAAAGGGCCAATATTTGTACAGTAAATTACCGAGTCCCTGAAAAGCTGTACCTCTCAGAGAAGACAACACTGAACCAGATGATGTAAGATAGATTACTTAGAACTCGGTGAACTCTGTTGCCATGAATTCCTATCTTAAAGCTGTACTCTTGCAGCATTTTTAATATGTCCTGAAATACACCCCAGGCTGTGCTCTGATGCTGCAATAGCTAGAGATGAAATCATGACAGCCCTGTATCAGAAGATGGGTTAACATTTCAAGTTGTCTGCTCATACATCTGGCTAGGGAATACAGTGAGCTCTGAAACACCACTAAAATCTATGCAAAACGATCAGTTGCAAGCAGAAGAAGAAGTAGGACACCCCTCAAAAATGTAAGGATTATGCAAGAAAATAGACAGTGGCAAGGCAAGAAGTTTACCCAGGTTAGAGTTGCTGAATTACATTGCTGGACAGGCCAATTCTTCACCTAGCCTGCAGCTGTCTGCCTGTCACACGTCTCTTAGAGTCAAGCTACAAGTGACGCCTGACACAGGTTGGAAACTTGTCAGCTTCCCTCAAGTTTTGATGGGAAATGTAGGTGTCCTGGTCTTACAGCTTGGCTCTCCATTTAATTGAAGTTTACAACCCCCTCCCGCCCCCACACACACCCAGCAGAGGGGAAGAGGGGGTCCCAGCAAGAGCCCGATGCCTGAACTCCCATCCCAACCACATGTTCTCCCTCCCATAGACTGCCGCTCTGTAAACTTCAATTAAATGGAGAGCCAAGCTGCTAGACCAGAACGCCTACATTTCCCACCAAAACTCGAGGGAAGCTAACAAAGTGTCCAACCTGTGTCAGGCATCACTTGTAGTTTGGCTCTTAGTCTTCTACTGTTATTCTTAGTGGTCTCTATCCCAGAGTGTTGTTTTTTTCCTTATGTTGTGAGGTGGATGAGAGATAAGTGGGTAGTAGAAGGTTGGTGAGCCTGGGAAAGTGTGGTTGTGAAATGGTTTATGGGCTCCAAACATTCTTGTTCCTCAAGCCAGGGATTCATGAACTTATTTAGGCAGAACAAACATCACCAAAAGCTAGGTTGAAGATGTTAAATGAAAGGCAACCAAGATTCATTGACCAGCTAGACTCATCCATATATTAAGGATTGACATTCCAGAACTGTGGAAGAGAAGCAGGCAGGGAAGAACAAATAAGCCCATTTCATCTGAAAGGAGATGCAAAATAGTAGGAGGAAATGGCTTTACATATCAGTTTTTAATATAACACCAGCTTTTACGGCATTGCCTCCGAATCCTTTCTCAGGCTTGCAAAATGCATTTAAAAACTATTTTACTCTGAATGAGCAGTGATTGGTTTTTCATTATTACAACAAATGTAGCAATTAAATCACCAATCAACACAAAGTGCAAGCAAATCAGGCGATTGGAATCACTTTGGCAAATACAGGTGCATTTTAAAATTTTGGGGAAATAATATTATTATTTCATGATTGGGACTTACCCCAAAGTATTTTATTTGAAACTGCAAAACAATGCAATCAATCTACTCCCAACCAAAAAAACACACAAAATGCACCCAACTTTTTTTTTAAAATGAGTTTGGAAATATTTTGGGATGTAGAGGTGCCTAAATTAACTGTGCTGAAATGCAGAAAGAAGTTACTTTGAAAATGTGTGTTTTTTAAAATTAAATTAAATTATCTATATTCAATACTCGGACACAGACAATTTAAATTGATCCAAAACACATTTACCTGAAACAATATTGCTGTATCTAAAACATAGGCTTAAATAGGACGAAGCCAGTTTCAACTTAAATCCAGTGGCAAAGCAACTTCAACATTCCTATCAAATAAAACATTCTTCAATGATGCAATTGATGATCAGGTGTTTTTCAAATAATGTTAACTAGTAGGCACAATTTTAAAAGAGATGAGTAATATTAAGATATCTGTAGAAAATGAGTGCAAGTTAGGGCTAACCTGGAGTGATTCCGCACACGTTGGATAATGCACTTCCAATCCTCTTTATAGATCATTTGGAACGGATTTTTTTGTGTGCGGAACAAAAAATCCACCTCAAACGACTGATAAAGTGCATTGAAAGTGCATTATCCAAGGTGCGCAGAATCAGCCCTAGATGTGATATTATTCTCATGTCCATCACAGGGATGCTGCTACCATTTTAAAGTGTTTTTAAAATGCTGTGAGGGCTCATGGGAGGGGGCGGCTGTTTCAGCACTTACCAGAGCAGGTGGAGGGGGGGGGAACAAGACTTCTTCAGCCTCCCATGCTGTAGCCCAATCATGACCGGGCCTTTGCAGCATTTTAAAATCCCTTTAAAATGGCAGCAGCATGCCTGTGGCAGACGTGAGGACACCTCCACGTCTAGCACGGCCCTTAGAGCGAAGTCCAACCGAAGTGAAAGAATTTCTTGTTCGTTTTGTGATCTGAGGATCAGGTCAAGTACTTAGTTCAAACTTGTGCGTTGAAAACTGTCAAAATGAGCAGCAGCCATTTCAATGGATTTCTAGATCTGGGATTCCATTGAGATTCTGCGTAAAGTCACAAGAGCTTTTTCATAGGGTAGCTCCGCTGCATTAGCTTGCTTAGTTGTTTGGGCTGACTCTTCCAACATTTCGGAATGAGCGATGAAAGCATCCGCGCTAAATGATCGGATTCTGACTCCTGAAGATGACGTTCCAGGTTCTCCGTCTTTCACTTTTTCAAAAGTTGTGTATTCTTGCTCCTTCTTGTCTAGGTGCTTGGCACTGCAATAGGGTGCATAAACCTCAGTGGTTTCTTCAAACTGGAGGCAATTGACTTTGTAGTATTTCTTCTTCATCTGCAAGACATCATTGAATCTGTGCCCCCAAAGGATTTCTCGAGGTACATAGGAACTCCTCGACTGATGTGAGGTTCCCGTTGAATCTCCAGTGTAGACAAACGTAACCAGAATCTCAAAGTTGTCTTTAGCCAGAGTTTTTCTATCCAGATCATACAATGGACTGTCCTGGTTAATTTCATGTACGATTGTCACTGGAGTAGCAACGATGATCTGGTCATTGAACAGTTTCAAGTCCTTGTATTCCATTGTCATCCTCCCTACTCTGTCTTCCACATATCGCAAGAGCTGGGCTCTCACTGTGCCTTCTACCATATGATTCGGTCTGAAATCACCGACACGCCACATCAAGCAGAGTTTGCCATCTCTTAAACCTATCGTGGCATAGTAGCTGAAGCGGATTGTCTGAGCTCGCTTTCGGGCCGTGGCCATTTTTGCCAAGGCGGCTCCAATGATGAAAGTGTCAATGATACAGCTTAAGACGGACTGTAGGACAACTGTCAAAATTGCTGCAGAGCATTCTTCGGTGACGCAACGGGATCCATAGCCGATGGTTGTTTGGGTTTCTAGGGAAAATAAGAAAGCCCCAGTAAAACTGTGGACATTATCAACACAAGGGGTTATTTCATCATCAGATGATAAGTCTCCATGCTGGAGAGCAATCAGCCAAAATACTAAGCCAAAGAACAACCAGGAAAGGATGTAAGACAAAGAGAAGATCACAAACATATGGCGCCATTTGATGTCCACTAAGGTGGTGAAAATATCAGTCACATAGCTCTCCCACTCCCCAAAGATGTGTTTGAAGTACACATTGCAGGTTCCATCTTTCTGGAGAAATCGTTTTTGCATTCTTTTTATTTCTGCTGAAGAGGTCTCTTGGTAACTCTGTGAATGTCTGAGCTTATTTCCTTCCATGTTTATAAGCCTGTAGTTATCACTGGCTTCAGCCATGCTTCCTGAATTGGCAATGTGGAATTAGTTTAGAAGACACCACGTTTGCTCTCTCTTCATTTATAACCTGTTGAAAACATGAAAAGGCATAAGGTTGATTTTTGGATTGTATAGAAGGCTAACTTAAGCAGAAGGAAGACACAAATATCATTTATTACAAACTCCACTTTTCCTCCAAAGAGCTTAGGTGACATACATGATTCCCTTTGTTCTCCCTCTCAGGTAAGCCTGACCCAAGGTGACCCAAAGAGCTTCAGAGAAGAATGGCAAATTGAACTTTGATCTCCCCAATTCTACTCCAACACTCTGCCTACAGGTTCTCTAACACTTTATATTGTCGAAGGCTTTCACAGCCGGAGAACGATGGTTGTTGTGGATTTTCCGGGCTGTATAGCCGTGGTCTTGGCATTGTAGTTCCTGACATTTCGCCAGCAGCTGTGGCTGGCATCTTCAGAGGTGTGACACTGAGAGATCTCTGTCTTTTGGTGCTACACCTCTGAAGATGCCAGTCACAGCTGCTGGCGAAACATCAGGAACTACAATGCCAAGGCCATGGCTATACAACCCAGAAAATCCACAACAACCATCTCTAACACTTTATTCTCTTGTATTTATTCTGTAAGTTATTTTGGCTGTTAGTTAGCCCAATTGAATAACATTGTACTTATGTCTGAGTAGACCTGCTTGGGATTGGCCCTTTGGTGAGCTTCAATTGGAAACTGGTTTTATGTGTTTTATTCGTAATTTCCCTGCCCATCCCAGTTTTATTTTGAAAATATTTGTTGCACTGTCTCTAAACAGACATAGGGCAATAATTCAGTGATTCTATGCACAATTCTACAAAGATTCTATTCAGCCTTTGAATTCCCCATTAAAAATCTCTGGCATGAGGGACTAGAAACCCCCAAAATCTGTCAAATTCTCTGCTGGGAATGGATCTTGCTTTCCTTTCAACTTTTGTCAAAGTTCAAAGTACAAAGTACAAAGTAGACCGTGCAAGATGGGTATGTGAGCCGCACTTTCTCCATGAGGAAATTAATCATTTAAACCATGCACTTCAAGCAAATGACTACTCCAGAAATGAAATCAGAAGAGCAATTAAACCCAGGATAAATCAAACAACTAAGGAAAAATAGTCTCCTACAGGAAAAGTGTTTTTGCCATATATCAAAGGAATCACGGATCAGATGGGAAAGTTTATGAAAAAGCACAACCTACAAACTGCATTCCAACCCACCAGAAAAATACAACAGATGCTACGATCAGCAAAAGACAGTAGAGACCCCCTCACCTCTGCAGGAATATACCGCATACCCTGCAGCTGTGGACAAGTTTACATCGGGACCCCACAGCGCAGCATCCAGACAAGAATAAAAGAACATGAAAGACACTGCAGACTTGGACAACCTGAAAAATCAGCAGTGGCTGAACATAACCTAACTCAAACAGGACACAGTATCTTATTCCAGGACAGCAAAATACTGGACAACACATCCAACTACTTTGTCAGATTGCACAGGGAAGCCATTGAAATTCACAAGCATAAGCAAAACTTCAACAGGAAAGAAGAGACTTTAAGAATGAATAGAGCATGGTTTCCAGTTCTGAAAAACACCAGGCTAACAAAAGACTCTACAACCCACAATAGCCCTGCAGAGAAGATTAGCATATCAAGCACCCATCCATATGCAAAAGAACCTCCTCAGGATACAGTGAAGCATTAGCACTCTATTAGCATTCCACACCCTGGGAAACCCTTACAGGATGACACAACCCAACCCACCTTTCTGAGTAGATACAAATCACCTGCAAACATCTCCTCCACAGTTTGACACTGAGAGATCCCTGTCTTTCGGTGCTACACCTCTAAAGATGCCAGTCACAGCTGCTGGCGAAACGTCAGGAACTACAATGCCAAGACCACGGCAATACAGCCCGGAAAATCCACAACAACCATACATTTGGTCCCTCACTATCTTCTTTCTGCCTCCCAGGAACTAATTACCTTTTCTCTTTTCTGGCCTTCTCCACACCTGTCATTACTTTGATACTTAATAACATAATAACATTCGATTTATATACCACCCTTCAAGACAACAATGCCCACTCAGAGCGGTTTACAAAGTATGCCATTATTATCCCCACAACAAAACACCCTGTGAGGTGGGTGACGTTGCGAGAGCTCCAAAGAGTGACTAGCCCAAGGTCACCCAACTGGATTCAAGTGGAGGAGTGGGGAATCAAACTGGTTCTCCAGATTAGAGTCCCACCACTCTTAACCACTACACCAAACTAGCTCTCTTTGCTGGCCCCTCTTAGGACAAGCAAGCTTTCACCAGGATTTCCCCTTGTAAACAGACAATCTGCCCCAGGGGGCTACCTTCTCCCATATGAATGTACCCAGGCTGTTAGGTCTTCAGAGAGGCCCTTCTCTCTCTCTCTCTCTCTCTCTCTCTGTGTGTGTGTGTGTGTGTGTGTATGTGTGTGTGGTGAAGGGATTAGACAGAAATGGTCCTCTCTGTTGCAGGACAATGTTTATAGACTATGGCCCCTTCCCGGCGTACAGAGGTGCTGCTAAAGCCAGGGGCCATTAATTGCCACCCTGGAAGGAGGGAGACAGCACCCCCCTTCCATTCAAGGGTTGGCTGGGAGGGTGGAGACAAGGGATTTAGGAGGCTGCTCCACCCTGCCCAGCCACATTTTCAGAAAGTCTTTCAGCCCACCCTCCTCACCCTGTATTGGTGCAGGATTAGCCGGTTGCCTTATCATTAAATAATAATAATAATAATATTTGATTTATATACTGCCCTTCAGGACAACTTAACACCCACTCAGAACAGTTTATAAAGTATGTTATCATTATCCCCACAACAAAACACCCTGTGAGGTGGGTGAGGCTGAGAGAGCTCCAGAGAGCCATGACTAGCCCAAGGTCACCCAGCTGGCTTCAAGTGGAGGAGTGGGGGATCAAACCTGGCTCTCCAGCTTAAAGTCCTGCACTCTTAACCACTACACCAAACTGGCTTTCCTGACTTGTAAATCTGGCCTCATTATCTTTTCCCCAGGACCTGGATCCCAATAGTGGGGGAAAAATCCTGCAACATTTAATGTTGTAATGATTATAATGATGAAACAGTGGGAGTGAAAAATTGTTTGGAGATAACATCACATGATCAAATCACAGACTGAGAATAACAGCAAGTCACAAATCCATGAATGGAACAACAATTTTGTAATTGTAAACTGTCTGTTTTTTAATCTTTCCCTGACATGTAGGATCCAATCTGCTCAGCCAATGAACACTTGTATATTCAACCATGATCAAACATTTATATACATTTCACAATTTATTTATCAAAATGTTCATATCCCATCTTTCCGTGTGGTTCAAGGTGATAATAGTTGAAAAAACTTCATTTAAAACCGAAATAACAATCATACAAGAAGAATATGAATTTTAACTGTATTTTAATTGTATTTTAATATGTTGTTATCCACCCTGAGCCCGCTTGCGGGAAGGGTGGAATACAAATTTGAAATAAATAAATAAAAATTCTCACTTATGTGCTATGTCAGGCTGCGTAGAGGCTAAGAATCACACCAGACACTTGCTTGGGTTAGAAATGGCCACAACGTTAGGCTTGCAATTAGGTTTGTTCACCTCCAGGGGGTGGCTGGATATCTCCCGGAATTACAACTGATCTCCAGGCAACAGAGACCAGTTCTGGAGAAAATGGCTGCTTTAAGAAGGGTGAACTCTATGGAATTATACCTCACCGAGGTCCCTCCCCTCTTCAGGCTCTGCCCCCCAAATCTCTAGGAAATTTTCAACCTGGACCTGGCAACCCTAGTCACAATGTTAGCTGGAAAGTTGAGTTTTAAAAGAGATTGGAAGGCTTTGTCAATTTTGCCTCTCTACAGAGCCAGGGAGATGGCTGCTCAGAGGGTTTGTTAATTTCCTCGTTGCCTCCCGAAGGCTCTGTCAGTTTCACCTCCCCTTGTAGGAGGCAAAGAGGAAATTAGCAAACCCTCTGAGGAGCTATCTTTGCTGGCTCTATAGAGTGGGGTCAAAGCCTTTTGATCTCTTTTAAAACTCAGCTTTCCAGCTAACATTGCGACTACCTCCATGTGCATGTCCTGGAGTAATTCTTGTAGCTTAGCTCTTAGACCGGAGTTGACCTGCTTAGGACCGTTACCTTACATTTCAAGAGCTGATGAACCATAGCAGTTGCATTTGATTTCTTCTCAAAGTGTAGAATCTGTAAAGGATCATCCCTATGGCGTGTAGTACATAACATTTGGGCAATGCTTAAAGACCAAGATTCCCCAGCCACTCAAAGAATAATGTCAACCCTGCAAAGACACTTTTCCAAAACACTTAAAAGCCCAACATACTTTCCTTTTCCTTTTCGGTACAAGAATGAATGTGACATATGGTGCCGTATCCTCAGAATGTGGCCTTCGTTAAAAAACACAACATTCACGCTTCCAAAAATACTTCTTGGGACACAGCTTTTGGAAATACTCGTACTCCACAATGGGAGGTGTGAAAAGGAAGTTTGCTGCAACCCAAGGCCAGCGATCACCCATTAAAAACATACTTGGGTTATAATTGTTTTTTTTTTTCCCTTGTTGACTGGATCAAACAAGAGTTCATGCAAGAACTACAAATAAAAGTCATGTGGGTGTGAGCGACTCCAAAAAGGAAGGAAAGCCTTACAAGGGAGGAGGCTCCAAGGCAGGGCAGGCAATATAATGGAAAGGAGACCTTAGAACAAATATTTATTATGGAGGTGGTTGGTGGAAATGAAGAGACCTAAGCTGTGATCAGGAGCTTTCCTCTCCACAAAATCCTAAAGCCTTGGGCTGCAGAATGGACTAGCAATGTCTAATGGTTGCCGTATAGAATAAGGATACACAACATCAGCCTCACTGACTGGCAAGTGATATGATTCTTCTAGATTGTTCAGGCCTAGTATATCAATACAGACTTTCTGGACAACTGAACAAGACCTTCTGTCTGCTGCTCTTCAAGCCCCAGCTTCTCGTTCCAGCAACTGACTTCAGGGCTACTGAGCAGGAGAACATGACCCTCTGTCTTTAAATTCACTAAGACTTTCCATGAACAGCCTGCCTGAGACATATATAAACAGAGGCAGTTTGTCAAACTTCAGAAATGCCCCTTTCATTGCAAAAGCAAGAACCATGTATATACTGTGAGCAATTTCCAATGTTCCTCGAGACATGTGCCATCTGTTTTCTTCCTGGAAGTGACATCATGCCATCATTTATGGCCACCCCCCATGACACTGCCTCCTGGTTAGACATGGGCATGAATTGAAGAAAAAACGAACCATGCGGTATGTGGTTTGTCAAATTTCATGAACCACAAACTTTCACAAGCCTGACCCCTGGTTTGCGAACTGGTTCATTTGGTTCATGAAAACGTCACATCCAGGTCAGCAAATTGTCACTTCCAGGCCAGCAGAAGGTCACTTTTGAGTTAGCAGAAGGTCTGCAGGAAGTCCATACCCTGTTGCCTAGGAAACTGATTGATCGGCACTAGGCTGTCTGCAGTGATGAACCAAAAAATGAACCAAACGAACCAGCCTAAAGTTCGTGGCGGTTCGTCAGAAATGGGCTCTGATGAACCACTGGTTTGTGAACCACAAACCGGCCTGGTTCGTCACGAATTTTGGTTCATATTTTGGTTCATGCCCATCTCTACTCCTGGTCTCCCACTGGTTGCTCACATCCCTACTCACCTTCCATCTATACCCAATGCTTTTCTCCTAAAAACCGAAGTGCCAGTACTCATTATGTTCTCCCCTTTCAGCAAAGGTCCCAAATGCCCAAGAAATGCCAGTAGTCCATAAAGAGGTGCCAGTACTCTGTATTGCTGTGTACCCCCTGAAAAAAAAGTCTTGTCTATACCTATTTATCTGTTACAATCCTGCTGCTGGATTGGGAATTTGTTCGAATCTGAATGTATGAAGCGCAAGGAAAGGGGTAAAACACAGGGAGTAAGGCCGTAACCACTAGTAACAACTCCCCCACAGGATAATTCCAAACAGTCAAACAATATTTAGTGCAAACAGCACTCCACTTATTAATACTAATACACAATATTTAATTCAGTCAAACAAGTAAGTCAAACGAGTAATGAAAGTCATTAATTTAACAGTCCATATAGGTACAGTGAATTAACCCACAATGGTTCATCAGTCCATACAACAAGTCTCAATCCAGAAACACTTGATAAATCTCTTCCCTGGAAGTGGAGATGATGCCAGTTCTAAAATCACGTAGGAATTATCCAGTGAGAGTATTTCTTCAATGGAAGTATGAATTCAGAATCTAGACAGAAAATGCACAACCAAACCATAGTGTTGTTATGAAAACTGAAAGGCATTGGCCATGACAGTAGCATCATTAAAAGTCCCTTGACACAGCCCAATTGTGATGCCATTTCACAGACATCATGGAAACTAGCAGGATTGAATGTTAACCAAATGATACTTGCTTCAAGAGTCCAGTCATATCATATGAAGAAAACAACATGAAAGCCTGTGTTTCAAAATAATTCCTTTCTGGGAATCTGCTTAAATCAAAAAGAAAACAACCTGAGACTTTGCTTTAAAATTGGGGGCTTTCCCTTTATAATATTCCAAAGCATGCTGTGAATTCCACTCAAGCTTTGGTTTGGTAGTCATGTCAGAGTTTCCCATTAACCGTCATCAAGGGCTTGGAAAAAGCTTCAGTTTTTTAATCTCCAAGAAGTTGTGTAACTTTGGGAGGCTTTCTGTTTTAAAAAAAATGTGGAACATTTTGAGCTGTTTGGGAATTGGTTTGTCCACCAGTTACTTTATTGTTGTTTCTTATGAAGGAAAAAAAAGAAGGCAAACGTTCGTTTCAACAGACAGAACCTTAATATGAATCCTTTCTTCTCATTGGCTGTCAGTGCAATTTTGACTGTATTGGATGAAGGACTCTGTGGTGCCAAAGGATCACATGAGGTACACTGGTGACGAAAGTGGATTAAGAGAGGTTTTTCTCCCTTTCTCATCATGCTAGAACTTGGGTTTGATTAACAGGAGATTCAGAACAGACAAAAGAAAATTCTTCACTTTGTGGAATTGACTTTCAAAGGACGTAGTGATCATGGGCACTAGGTTTTGTTTGGCTTTAAAAGGGGATTAGAAAAAATTAAGGATAATATGTCCATCAACAGCCACAAGAATTACCAAACATTCACAGCCAGGAACCCTCTGAAAGCTAGTGCTTGGTGCGGGGGGTGGGGTGGGAGAGGCAGCAACAGGGAAAGATGACCCTCCATGCCATGCCTGTAAAGCTTCTAGAAACATCTGGTTAGTCACTGTGTGTAACTGAACGCAGGATTCAGAGTGGAACTACAAGTGACAAAAGGCACAGGTTGGACCCTTGTCAGCTTCCCTCAAGTTTTGATGGGAAATGTAGGCATCCTGGTCTTGCAGCTTGGCTCTCCGACTGCTGTCCAGTGGACTTTTCAACGGTCACTTGTCCAACATTCCGCCAAGCTGCCTACATTTCCCGCCAAAACTTGAGGGAAGCTGACAAGTGTCCAACCTGTGTCAGGCGTCACTTGTAGTTCCGCTCTCAATTGATCATAGGTCTGATCCAGCATGGCTTTTCTTGTGATTCAGGGAGGCACGTGTGTGGTGCGATTCATCTTCTGTTAGAAGGGAAAATTTGTGTATAGCTGAGTTGGTTACATCCCACTGAGGTCAATGAAACTTTAGGGCCTGTGCTGTTAAATTCCTTTGATTTAAATGAAACTTCTTTCTGCAGATAAGTGGCCTTAGATTTCCAAACTTTTGTATTTAGCTCATTTTAGGGTTACCAACTCTGGGCTGGAAAAAACCTAGAGATTTTGGAGGTGGAGACTGGAGAGAGCAGGGTTTAGGGAAGGAATAGGGTTATCAGGTCCCCTTACCTTCTGGGCAGGAGGCAGGAGACCTGGCATTTACCTTGGCTGATGTCTTTGCGTGCACGCATGTGCCCAGGCTGCGTGATGATGTCACTTCCAGGAAGTGATGTCATCATTCAGGGCCCCGTGCCACCCCTGAGAGCACTCCCATGCTCCACAGTGGGCCAAATTGGGCCAGTTTGGGGCCCAAATTAGCCTGCTGTGAAACACAGGAGTCTTCAGGGCCCTCCTGGCAGTGTTCTTGCACTCTGTAGTGGGCCAATTTTGGCCCCAAACAGACCTAATTCAACCTGCTGCAGAGCACGAGAGCGCTGTCAGGAATGCCTTGGACAGCTCCTGAGCTTCATAGCGGGCCAATTTCAGCCCCAAGCGGGTCTGATTCAGCCCGTTTAGGCCCCAAATCAACCCACTGTGGAGCACGGGAGCGTGCTGTGACACTCAGGAGCGCTCCCTAGGTGGCATGTTCCCCTGCCTTCCCCCCCTCACCGAGTAAGCGGGGCCAGGGGTGGAGGGGATCCCCTGCCCCCAGCAGGGAAAG
Source organism: Eublepharis macularius (assembly GCF_028583425.1). Classification (NCBI taxonomy): domain Eukaryota; kingdom Metazoa; phylum Chordata; class Lepidosauria; order Squamata; family Eublepharidae; genus Eublepharis; species Eublepharis macularius. The sequence continues at coordinate 17,749,559 of NC_072793.1, read as the reverse complement.
AACCTCTCTGGGGTACATTGCCATAGCGTCCACCCTCCAAAGCAGCCATTTTCTCCAGAGGAACTGATCTCTTTTGTCTGGAGATCCCCACCTGGAGGTTGGCAATCTGAGCTCATTTGCATTGCTCACTTTCCTTGGCTTTAGTAGATACCCCCAAATAGTTTTCTATTAATATAATAATTTTAGAACATAGGCTTCTCTCCCGTCCTTTAGGAAAGATCCTAAAATGTTTTGTTTGGGAAGGAATTTAGGTAGACCAGTTTTGGGGCAGATGGTGGTAAATATGCTGTCGTGTAATCTCATCTTTCATTTTATTCTTTTGCTTACCACGTTCAGTCTTAGTAAATAGTTTTAGGGTATTCCTTAAGCCACGCTGAGCTTATGAAGACATGAAATATCCATATTGGAGGGTGAAAGTAGCTTGAAATGTTAGTAAGATAAAATCCGAATTACAGAGCTAGAAAAACTCCTGTTGCAGTGCACCTTTCTACACTGGTTCCTGATTAGAGGGAAAAGAGGGATAGAAATAAAAATTAATTAAAAATAAGCACTGACACAATACTCTTACTCGTATGATTTATAAGCAGGATGGAAAACAGTTTTACATCAAATGGTCTTAGTGATAGAAAAACTGAATATGGATATTTGTAGTAAGGATCTGTATATCTGTTATTGTTTGTGCATTAAGTACCGATATAAATCTGAATTTGTTGATTTATGTGTTTTTAAACCTGCCTTTGGACCTTTATTTGCAGCTTCTCCTTACATTAACTCAAACTTTTACTTCCGGTGGGCCCTGACCACAACCAACACTCCCTATATTTCCACTCACACAGAGCTTCAGGAGTAGGGGTGTGCAACTCCAAAATATTCGGGTTTCCTGCTTCGGGTTTACCCAGAGCAGGAAAAAAATTCAGGCAAACCCGAAACTTCAGGAGCTTCAGGAGTTCTCTACTTTTCCCAAGCCACGAGTACGCCTTCCCTTTGGGGTTTGAATCCCACCTGCGGCGTTTTGCCTCTGTTTGTGTATGCTGCGGCTTCCCAAAAGCTTTTCACTGTCCCCAATGGCTTTCAACTTAGATCTCTTCTGTTTAACTGGTATGATAGGGAGACTTTGTTATATAGTATGACAGAACGGTCAGCACACACAGGTGGCTGGAAGTTAAAAACGGGATCTTTTTCGTTTAGTGGTAGAATTTATTTATAAGCAGTTTTGATAAGCATATGTATTTTCCACACAGATCTTTCCTAACAGAACAGACGCTCTTCTCATCCTCACAGGTATATGCTGACCCAGACATGCCCACACAGTTCGCCTCCAGGGTACAGCTACCATGCAGTCACAGCAGGTTTCACTCCCCCATCCAGCCCCCACCCCCTTCTTACTTCAGAGGCCTGCATTTAAACCCACAGTAACCAATATTCAATATTGGATAGGAGAAGGCGATGGGAGACGATAACTGGAGTTATCGTGGGAAATTGCGCCAGGAAGGCGTGTCTTTCTGGAAGTTTTGTGCGATTGGATAAGTAGTGTGAAAACGGCCAAGGTATATTCACAGATCCAGATTCAGAATATCTTGGTGGTTTCAAAAATAGTTATATAACCTTAAAGGGCTGTTTTCACACTGTTTACCGATTGCGAGAAAATCCCGGAACGATGCGCCTTCCTGGCTCGATTTCTTTACTTTACTTTACTTTACTTGGTATTTAGTCCGCCCTCCCCGCAAGCGGGCTCAGGACAGGGTACAACATTCATAAAATACATAATTATATAAATACAATTAAAATCATATCATAAAATCATAATCAGATGGCCTATTGCACATTCCTGCCCTCAAATACAAAGAGGGAGACACCCGGACGGACGGGGTGTCATTGGATAGGAGAAGGAGACGGGAGACGATAACTGGAGTTATCGTGGGAAATCGCGCCAGGAAGGCGTGTCTTTCTGGAAGTTTTGTGCGATTGGATAAGTAGTGTGAAAACGGCCAAGGTATATTCACAGATCCAGTCACAAAGACTTATTTTTCACACAGATCTTTCCTAACAGAACAGACGCTCCTCTCATCCTCACAGGTATATGCTGACCCAGACATTCCCACACAATTTGCCTCCAGGGTACAGCTACCATGCAGTCACAGCAGGTTTCACTCCCCCATCCAGCCCCCACCCCCTTCTTACTTCAGAGGCCTGCATTTAAACCCACAGTAACCAATATTCAAAACTCTCACTTTAATGTCACATTCAAAACCTTACAAATGGTATTAGTGATGGAAAGACTGAATGAATATGGATATTTGCGGTAAGGATTTGTATATCTGTTGTTTTTCTTTGTGCATTATTAAGTACTGATATAAATTTGAATTTGTTGGTTTGTGTTTGCCTATTTATATGCATTAATGTAAAATCTAATATATGCATTTTAAAACATTAATAAAAAATAAGTTTCACTACTAGCCGGCACAATAACAAATGTTCAAAATGCCAAATAAACCCTAAGAAAGACATAGATTTAGAAAAACACAGTACAGATTGATTACCTAGAAAAAACATCCTTGACATATGCTTATCCTATGTGCTACATGTTCACAACTTCCCTTGTGTACTTGTTGCTTTGCATAAACTCTCTTATCAACAAGGTTTGTCTTCATGCTTAATCTTAATTTTCCTTCCTGGAAGTACACTGTTTCCGTGTGCTATGTTGATTGACCATCTTGCTCTATAAAGGTTACTGCATTCCAGTTATTTACATTCTTGTTATAGACACAGCTGCTCATATGTAACACAGCTGGTACCCTGGTTGTGCATGAACAACAAAATCACTTGAACCATCCACCATTTTGTCTTCCACAGTCTGACTGTGAGTAGGAAATATCCCACCATTTATAACATTCTCACCCTTAAAAACATGATAGCTTTGACCATGGGACAACCCACAATTGTTTGCTTGTAATGTAATGTTTTCAAGGAGCTTACACAAAAGTACATGCACCATGGCTGGAGCCCACATACATCTGGCTCACCATGTAATCCCCTTCCCCAAATTCTAGTATTCTGAAGAGAGACCACTTCTCTGTAGCTTACCACTCCACGTAGCAAAATGTGATGCCTTCCTACAGCCTGAGGAAACTGCCTCCAAGTTAAATGACTCTTCCTTCAACAAATGTTGTTCCCCAACAACATTTGTGCTGCTGGGAGGTTGACGGGGCCTGGCAACCATACTCATATCACAGGGCCTCACAGAAGATGATAGTAAGGGAGTCAATTTTGGCTCCAAATGACAGAATCAGCCTCGCATGGAGCACAGGATTACTCATGTGGCCGGCGCAATGATATAACGTCAGAGAGTGGCATCGTTTCGCAGGCGCCAGAGTGCACACATGCTCTGTACATGTGTGAAGGATCACCATGCTGCTGGCATGTGGTAAGTGCCAGGCCGCTCCCTCTCCTGCCGGGAGGGTATAGGGACCTTGCAACCATATCAATGAGGCCTATAACCAAGCCACGGGTTGCGCTTTTAATTGTCTAAAAGTTAATACACAAGCTCTGTAACCAATTAAGATAGATTCAGGAGTAACTACAGCATTTACCAAGTGAAAAACATGGATAAACACTGTAGCAATGAAACAATAGAGAAAATGAATATATATATACACACACACACACACACACACACACACACACAGTGTACATAGATAGTCTATAGCATTTGCGTGAGAGCAGCACTGCATATAATACCATGCGATCTCACCATAAATGTATAGAGTGGAATGAACCTGTGCCATTTTAGTCACAAACTTCTTGATGGTTTTGATCAAATAATTTGCCTCTTTTGCTGTCACAGCCCATCGAAATGACCCCAAGCTCTTTTCCCTGGATGACTTTGACCCCACGATCTTTTCCCTGGATAATCATAGCCATTGAGAACCAGCCTACAATACACAACGTGTTTCAATATGGCTTAGGAGCATAATGCACAGTTGTGTTACCAGCACTGGCACATAGTCAATGCAGCTCCCTAGGTTACCTGGCTGTACTTCCTATAGGTAAAATTGCTTTTAGGACTGCATATAATCGCATGCATAAGATAACATCAGTGACCACAGTGAAAATGAGTCTGTCATAGGCAGGAATAGACAGAAACTATTACATCATGTTTGCTCCAATGGACAGTACAAGGTCAGTTCCTGGCACTGGAGCGAGCATCTAAATATTTTGATGGAAGAGGCAGGAGACCTGATTATATCTGCTACAGGAGCAAACAGCCAATGCCCATGAAGGGTTGAATCAAATCAAAGTATTCATAGCCATAGATCTTTCCAGCCTTCCTCTTCCTGCAGCAACCTCATCCCACCATGGGAAAGTTGATTCCTGGGTTCGTGGGACTTACATGGATTAATAGCCATTGTAAATCAGTAGGTTCCAGTTTGGAGAGGGACAGAGATGAAACTGACCTTGGCACATCAAGGGAGCTGGACTGATGGAAGAAGGAGGAGAAGGCGATTTCATCGCCTTCCTCTCTTCAGCAGCTACTATTCCACACAAGTCAAGCAAACCCAGGGAATTAACTCTTACAGTTAGAAAGGACTCTGGGAAAAGCTTAGAAAGGGTTAGGAAGGGGATGTGTGAAATATCAACATATCAACAGTTTGGTGTAGTGGGTAAGAGGGGCAGGACTCTAATCTGGAGAGCCAGGTTTAATTCCCCACTCCTCAGCTTGAAGCCAGCTGGGTGACCTTGGGCTAGTCACAGCTCTCTCAGAGCTCTCTCAACCCCACCCAATTTACCAATTATTTTCAGAATAAGACAATACTGCTCTTAAACTACTCTATAATGTGTGTGTGTTTTTATTGGTCATGATTCATGATTGTAGTTGTAATATGCTACTTACAATGAACAGAGAAGAACAAGTAGTGTTCTTCTCTTCTCACAGGGTGTTTTGTTGTGTAATAACATACTTTGTAAACTGTTCTGAGTGGGCATTAATTTGTCCTGAAGGGTGGTACATAAATTGAATGTTGTTGTTGTTGCTATTTGTTTCCGTGCATCACTGGATTCAGCTCATAGATACATAAAACTAAAATGGTTCCTGTGCCATTTACTTTTCAAAGGAATCTGGGTGGCTACCTAATCATACTTTCTTTGCTTTTGTAGTGTTTCCATAATTTAAAAAGATGAAGAAACAAGCCCAAATGCAATGCTAGATTTTTTTAAAAAGCTCTATAGGATATATTTGCCAAAATAAATGTAAATTCAAGATATTAGAATGTATATAAGTGTACGTTCTGGTAATAGTAGAGGGTTTACTCCTTGGTTTTTTATACCATGCAGAATTTCCACTCTTGTTTTCCTTTTTAAATACAGGAATCTCACATGAACATACACAAACACATGGAATTGGCTTATATTGAATCAGACCTTCAGGCCATCAAGGTTAGCGCTCTCTACTCAGACTTACAGAAGCTTTCTAGAGTCTCAAATAGACATGGGCACAAACAGAAAAAAACCCCCAGAACATGGTGTTTGTTGTTTGTTGCCATCCACAAACAACGAACAACGAACATTGATGAACATGACCTGTTCATGAACATGTTCGTTATTCGTGGGGCCAGCAGGCTCTCCTCCAGCGATCAAGATCCCTACCGCACCACTCCCAGAAGCCTGACCTGAGCAGGCACCAGGAAAGGTACCAATAATAAATAATATTTATTATTTAAATTATATATATATATATATAAATAAATAAATAAATAAATAAATAATTGCAGGTGCCAGACTGTCTGGCTTGACGAACAATAATAAATAAAAGCTTGGCCCCAGAGCCTGGCAGCAGCCCTGGAACTTGAAGGGGTAGATCCCTACCGCACCACTCCCAGAAACCCTACCTGAGCAGGCAGCAGGAAAGGTACCAGAAATAAATAATAGCTTGGCCCAGAGCCTGGCAGCAGCCCTGGAACTCGAAGAGGATCCCTATCCCACCACACACAAAGAAAATTCAAGCTCCAATGCACTCTTCCTGTCTCTCTCTCAAAATGCCAACAGTAACTCTCTCTCTCCCCCACTGTCTGCAAAACCAGAGCTGGGAGCTCTCCTCCCCCCTGCTCTTTGCTTCCTTGTAACAAATTTGGAGCTCCACACTTGAAAGGAAGACCTGCCTCTCAAGCTAAATTGGGCTTAGATTGGGGTTTCCAGGGCAACAGCAGGTGACTAGACAGAGTTCAGGCAGTCCTTGCCTAAAATGCCAAGGGAATTGATTGCAGGTGCCAGACTGGCTTGAAGAACAGCAATGCACAGCAATGAACGGGGCTTGCAATTACCACCTGTTTGTTTAGAATGGGGCCTCATGAACAGCTCGTTCGTGAACTGCTGATTGGGCTCTTCGTGGCTTTTTTTAGTTCGTATTGCTGTTCGTGCCCATCTCTAGTCTCAAACAGAGATGTTTCTCATCGCCTAACATCTGATCCTTTTAACTGGAGATGCCGGGGACGGAATGTGGGACCTTTTGCATGCAAAGTAAATGCACTGATTCATGACCTCTTCCCACATCTCAGTGTGTTTCAAATACACATGTCCATCCAGCTGCAGCTGATACCATGTAAGGCTGTTTTAAATGAGCGCATTGGCTCATCTGTATTGTCTGTCTATTCTTACAACTGGAATATTTATGAAGACATGCCCTTAAAAACTATTTTGCCAATATCTTCATGTTCTTGATGAATGTATTGAAATTTGTATTTGCCTTTGGATTTCACATTGTATTGCATACGTTTCATTGGATTATTGTGAGGCTCGGTCGTTTTAATTGAACAGGCACTAGCACTTTATATTTCCAAAAATATTGTTTGGCACTTTAGAACTGAATTGTTCTTTGCATGGATTGTATTTTGAATGATATATGAAATGATTTATTGCCTGCTCTTTAGTTTTACTGTTTGCTCTTAAACTTTGTTGTTTTGTATGTTTCATGTTGATCAAAAAGAAGTAACTGTTAATATATCAACACTGTTGTAATAGACTTCCAAGTTTCTTTAGATACATCTTAGGAAGCCAATCACAGCATAGTTTTCTTTCTCTTTCTCCCATAATGAGGCCTCTGTTTTAAATATAAAAGTGACAATAACAACAGAAGTTGGAAGATGGGGGGGGGGTGGAAATAGCAATGTCAGTACAATAGTACAATGTCTGGTGTACTGCAGCAGCAAGAAGGAAGAAGAGCCTACCATGCAGGGGGCAGCAAGGATCACTTAGTTAGGACAGTGAGAGCAGCATCTCTCTTGATTCCTGGGGGTCATTCCCTTGTCTTGTCTCCTGTTGGGCTAAACAGGGCAATATCCTGCTTCTTCTCTCTCCTGCCACACTTCTTATCCCTCTCTGCAAGATGTAGTCAGATAGCAAGGAATCTCTCTCTCCTCTTTACTATCAAGTATGTAACTTCCTCAAATAAAACTTTTTGCCTCTTTAATCAGCACAGCGTAACTTCACTGCATTATTTGCACTCAGCCATCAGGGGGCTGGGAATAGAAAATTTGGTGCCTCCTGAATTTTAAACGTTGCCTTTTCCCATTCTGCTTTAAGAAGAAATCAAAGTAAAGTACAATATTATAAGCTTGGAAATAAAAATATGCTTGGAACGAGCTGGAATGGGGAGGAATACTACGTGGATCTCAAGTAAGATGATGCTTTAATATGTCAATATAAAAGTGTTTGTTAAACATTTGAAAAGCAGACATAAATAGCAGGAGACTGTTATGTGGACTTGAATGTCATGCAACTGTGTTGTCATTCGCACTGGAACAGCTCACAGTGACATTTAATTCATATAACTGGAAACAGATCTTATAATTTAAAAAAAAAAAAGAAAAGGAGGAGGTTCTTGGACACAGAGTTGACAAAAGAACAGAGAAAGGCCATAGAAGTCTACTGGATCTCATTCCTCAAATCCAGATGAGACCCCTGTTCTCTCCTGATGTGACCTCCTACATTAGAAGGGACATGAAAATATAGTTTCTATCTTCTGTCGGTCACAGACTCCTTTCCAAAAGCAAGCTAAGAGCCAAATCACACGTTAAGAAATACCTAGGTTCAGCACGTGTTCTCTTACCTCAAGGTTTGCCGGGATCTGTAGGCGTCCTGGAAGCTTAAAGATCTGTAGGCGTCCAGGAAGCTTAAAGTCCTGGAAGCTTAAAGGATCTGTAGGCGTCCTGGAAGCTTAAAGCTTAAAATACAGGCGCTCTGTAAATGCTAAACTTTAAGCTTCCAGGACGCCTACAGATCCCGGCAAACCTTGAGGTAAGAGAACAAGTTTAGCATTTACAGAGCAGCAGGAAGGGGAAGGGAAATACAGGCGCCTGTATTTCCCTCCCTGCTGCTCTGTAAATGCTAAACTTTAAGCTTCCAGGAGGCCTACAGATCCCGGCAAACCTTGAGGTAAGAGAACAAGTTTAGCATTTACAGAGCAGCAGAAAGGGGAAGGGAAATACAGGCGCTTGTATTTCCCTCCCTGCTGCTCTGTAAATGCTAAACTTTAAGCTTCCAGGACGCCTACAGATCCCGGCAAACCTTGAGGTAAGAGAACAAGTTTAGCATTTACAGAGCAGCAGGAAGGGGAAGGGAAATAAAGGCGCCTGTATTTCCCTCCCTGCTGCTCTGTAAATGCTAAACTTTAAGCTTCCAGGACGCCTACAGATCCCGGCAAACCTTGAGGTAAGAGAACAAGTTTAGCATTTACAGAGCAGCAGGAAGGGGAAGGGAAATACAGGCGCCTGTATTTCCCTCCCTGCTGCTCTGTAAATGCTAAACTTTAAGCTTCCTGGACGCCTACAGATCCCGGCAAACCTTGAGGTAAGAGAACAAGTTTAGCATTTACAGAGCAGCAGAAAGGGGAAGGGAAATAAAGGTGCCTGTATTTCCCTCCCTGCTGCTCTGTAAATGCTAAACTTTAAGCTTCCAGGACGCCTACAGATCCCGGCAAACCTTGAGGTAAGAGAACAAGTTTAGCATTTACAGAGCAGCAAAAAGGGGAAGGGAAATAAAGGCGCCTGTATTTCCCTCCCTGCTGCTCTGTAAATGCTAAACTTTAAGCTTCCAGGACGCCTACAGATCCCGGCAAACCTTGAGGTAAGAGAACAAGTTTAGCATTTACAGAGCAGCAGAAAGGGGAAGGGAAATAAAGGCGCCTGTATTTCCCTCCCTGCTGCTCTGTAAATGCTAAACTTTACGCTTCCAGGACGCCTACAGATCCCGGCAAACCTTGAGGTAAGAGAACACATGCTGAACCTAGGTATTTCTTAACGTGTGTTTTGGCTCTAAGCTGCTGCTCCTCTACCCCCATCCCAAGTTTGCAGAACCTTAATACTAAGAACAACAACAAAGTTTACTAGCCAGAGGCCATCACATTCTTGAAATCAATTCAAAATTACATGATTGCACATCAGCGAGACACACACCATTTTAAAATAAATATTTAAAAGGTACATGTTTCAAGAAATACCACCTTTAGAAATTTACTTATAAAATTGATCAGTCCTAAAAGCGTAATTATTTGGCAACAATATAAACTTAAAATGTCCAGGCAATCATTAAAATTGTAGCTTACTATAATTTACACAATATAAATACCTAAAATTCAATTTACCTTATATTATCAAATTATAACAATACTTACTTAGGATGAACCTAAATACTATTTTTATTGGACCACCAAATCAAAGCATATGCTGAAAATCAGTCTATAGAAGATCATCAAACAATAAAAACAATACGCTGAAGTATTTCATATACAAATGGAAGGGAGTCCTACTAGGCAGAAAGGTTAGGCTCAAAGCTTTTTTGAGCATCAGAGTACTATTGAATCCAGCCTGCCGTCCCCCTCCCCCCACTTTGTAAAAGAAATACTTACAAACCAGTAACACAACAGCACAGAGATTTAAAAAAAAACCGCAAAAGAGACAGCAAAGAGAGGATAGAAAATAAAAACAAAACAAACAGGACAACCTACTATCTAAAAGAGGCAGAGATGGTGCCAGGCAGTTTTTTAATGTGAAAATTCAGAATAAAAAGGAAGCACATTTGGGATATATGTAATCATCACCATCTCACAAGGAATGGTTCTCCAGTGGTGGGAGTGGCCGGTGGAAGTAAAACCCATGCACATATATAAATACCATGTTCTATTCCCTGGTCTCTTGTGCTAAAAGATCTCAGGTGTCTAGGCAAGATAGATTGGAAAGTTATTACAGCCAGTCAGAGTAGACAGTATGGGGCTAGATAAACTTCCTGTAATAATGTATGGCACTTCTCTCTATCTTTGTCTTGATAAATCCACTCTCATATCTGAGGCCGCTATCATGGTTTTTACCCAGAAATCATACTTTTACCCCGGAATCCCTTATAGAATTACTACCCCCAAAATGTCTGGCAGAAATGCCCAACGTATTATTGTTTCTAAGATTTTAGAAACATCTTATGAGAATGACTTTAGTTGATTGTCCAGCACATGACGTTCAGATACTTTTTAAAATATTAGGTACAGTGCTGAATTCCAAGTAGACCCAGAACATACTCCCTTCGGGCAGGCTTCGAGCCTCTTCTGGAATTATGAGAGAGGTGAGCTCTTCTCAGTCATGATAGTCACCCTCTCACATTTGAAGTCCTCTAAAAAACAAGGAGAAGCAATGGTTGGTCATCTGGAATGTGAGATAACGTAGATAAGAGGTGACCTTCACTGAGCCACGCTGAGCCATATCTTACTCATTCTTGGAGGGTTCGGTAGTAGATGAGGTGAAAGCCTCTATCTAAGAACTTGGAGATCTGCCGACTGTCACAGCAGTGACCTTGACAGAACAATGGTCATGTGTTCTCGAGTGCTCTAAGGCTTCTTGCTCTCCTAGTTGACCACATATCAAAATATCTCCATGCATTCCTGAAGCTAAGTGTAGGATCCATTCTGGGGTTTTGTTGGATCACAATGGAGTTGGGCCCTCCCCCAAAGAAAACCTTTCAGAGAAGTCTTTACTGATGAATTTGAACTTTCCTATAATGGATATAGTGAGGAAGATGGAGTAATAAAAGGAGGATTATTCACTCATTAAGTCACTTGCTGCGTACTGAATAACACTTTGTGGATCTTCAGCAGACAGAGAAACTCCCAAGCAATAGTTACGCTTGGAGATTGCTCTTAACTTTCAAAAGCTCTATCATTCCTTGCATGATGTTTCGAATGAAGAGGTTTCTTTCCTCTTTTCAATTTTTTCCAATCAGCGTGTTTATGGAAGAAAGAGAAAAACCATTATTCATGAGGGCAGCATTTAAAGCACACATAGGAAAGCCATCTATGAGCCAAGCTACAAGTGACTTTTTTCATGTGGAGAACGCTTGATTGTTTTCACAAGTTTTCCTGGGAACTGAAGTCCGAATGTTTTCCCCCTCTCTGTTAGAATCGCTGCCTGAAGAGCCAGAGAAAGCCAGCAGCAGGGGCAGCTTTTGCAAATCGTTCCTCCAGTCACAAGCCTGCTGCTCTGGAGAAAGTTGCCGTATCAGTGAAGCTCCCTGGGAGCAGGATGCCCAGGGAGAAAGTAGCAGCTGCCCACCCCCAAATGATCGTTGAGAGCCCTCTTGTCCAGCAGGCTTGTGACTGGAGGAACGATTTGCAAAAGGGAAGGACACTCAGAGCGGGACCACAAGTGACGCCTGACACAGGTTGGACACTTGCCAGCTTCCCTCAAGTTTTGATGGGAAATGTAGGCAGCTTGGCGGAATGTTGGACAAGTGACAGTTGAAAAGTCCATTGGACAGCAGTCAGAGAGTCAAGCTGCAAGACCAGGACGCCTACATTTCCCATCAAAACTTGAGGGAAGCTGACTAGTGTCCAACCTGTGTCAGGCGTCACTTGTGGTCCCGCTCTCAGACTTCAGTTCCCAGGAAAACTTGCGAAAACAATCAAATGTTCTCCATGTGAAAGAAGTCACTTGTATCTTGGCTCTATATCTGCTACCAAATCTGTGCCAGATTCTGATTTACAAGCTACAGCTAATGCAAGAGATGATATATCCTCAGTGAAGCCTGCAATGAGCGAGAGCCTTAAGGAGCCATACAAGGAACTGCACTCATCTAATTTACTCTATTATACCAATCAAATTAATGGTCTAAAGGAATGCACAGAAAACCTGATAGAGCTTGCATCTCCCCTACAGAGGTTGACAAATAACGCTGGAAAAACCTTGGACAATTTACTCCACAAAAACACTTTTGCTATACCCTACTTGGAAGGGGATCATAAAGAGGCTAAAGCTGACCAAAGCCGGAACTCCCCACAAACGGACTTGATTGACATGTCAGGAGGGAAAGGTGTTAACGTCTAGAGCGTCCCTCAGGTCAGTCAAATCCTCAGGGAAAAATTTTTCTTCCACAACTAATACACATGAAGGCTTGAATCTGGATAACTCCCTAGAGGATGACTTGATAGTCAGTCAATCTTTATCAGTGGCTTGATAAATTCCTATACAACTCTACCAAAAAAGGATCAAGTTGTGATTGTGGAAAGATTCAAGACATTGAGGACTAATCTTCTCTGGTTAGGGGAAGATACTAGGAATCAAAATAACAACTCGCTGGAAAATAATGAGAGGCTGCAATCTTCTTCTGTTCTTAATACTTGAGAGTATGTATGTCCAGATCCTATGATAGATATTGATGAAGCCATGCCGGGGAACTGCAGCTATGATAATCCGTCGAAGAAGAAGGAAGTGCCAAGAAATGGATGTGTGAATAGTGATCCTACAGACCAACTGGATTTGATCTTCTTTGATTGACTAGATAATTCATCTCACCAAGGTGGATATTTTAATTCACAGACTATCTCTTTAGAGTCTTGGGATGTTATGGGATAGACTATTATGCTGAGGGATGATGAAACAGTAAATTTCATAAGGAAGTTTGATATAATTTTGCTTCAAGAGACTTGGCGGGTTGATCCCATTCTGTTTAATGGATATGATCTTTGGGCACTGCCTTCTAAAAGGAGGAGAACAAAAGGGGGTCTGGGTATCCTAATCTCAACTGCTATCAATGTAATGGATATGCACAGGGATTTTTTTCTGGGAAAAGAGGTGGTGGAACTCAGTAGTGGAACTTTGGGTCAGATGGAAAAAGGGGGGAGGTTAAAGTTTAAATCACCCTCAGAGAAAATGGTCACATGGCCGATGGCCCTGCCCCCCTGATCTCCAGACAGACGGAAGTTTAGATTGCCCTCTGCGCCACTGGAGCGGCACAGAGGGCAATCTAAACTCCTTTCTGTCCGGAGATCAGGGGGCAAGGCCACCAGCCATGTGACCATTTTCAAGAGGTGCCGGAACTCCATTCCACCGTGTTCCCCCTGAAAAAAGCCCTGGATATGCATATTTAAGGAGTTCATATCTTTCCAGATTTCTTCTTCCAAGGGACCTTATGGGAGAAGCCACAATTAGCTTTTGGGACACACAAAACTTTATTCACCTCCAGCTCTTGCCGGCAGAGAATATGAGTTTGTTACAGCTGTAAATAATACATGACATAATCAAATAGCACATTCAACAATAGGTAAACGATGATAGCATTGAGTCAAACCATTCTCTGTCAACTCACTCCAAGTTTTCTTTTAATGGACATAATGTTTTTCCTGCCACTTCTACCAGCAGTATTTAATTATCAGCCATACATGTTTATAAAGGCTGAGATACAATTGTCTCAAAACATGATTACATAATTTAAAACCCTGATTTCATAGAATCATAGTATCATAGAGTTGGAAGGGGCCATACAGACCATCTAGTCCAACCCCCTGCCCAGTGCAGGATCAGCCTAAAGCATCTCTGACAAACATTCATCCAGCCTCTTCTTGAAAACTGTCAGTGAAGGGGAGCTCACCACCTCCCTAGGCAGCTGATTCCACTTTTGAACTGCTCTGACCGTGATAAAGTTTTTTCTAATATCCAGCTGGTACCTTTGTGCATGTAATTTAAGCCCATTGTTTTGGGTCCTACCCTCTGCTGCCCACTGGAGCAGCTCCTTGCCCTCCTCCAAATGACAGCCTTAGAGCAATCATGTCCCCCCCTCAATCTCTTCTTCTCCAAACTAAACATTCCCAAGGCCCTCAGCCTTTCCTCGTATTTGTTGTATTACAGCTTGATTTGCAACAAATTAGAAAATGTGTTTGTACACACACATATACAGTTGCTTGGAACAGAAAATAGACCTTGTTGACCCACTGCCGATAAAATTATTGATACTTAATAAAGCATTGAGAGCTGAAATAAATGATATATTTCTTATGTTGGGGGGGGGGAGAGTCTCCAAAAATTTCAATCTGTGTCCCTGATTGGAGTATTCAGATGCCCGACATAAGTTCGCCAACCTCCATCTGGGGTCTGGAGTTTTCCCAGAACTCCAGACTACATATATCAATTCCAGTGGAAAAAATGGCAACTTCAGAGGGTGGACTCTATAGTATCACATCCCCTCTGAGTTCCTCTCCTCCCTGTTTTTCCCATCATGGAAATTAAGTCAAGGCACTTAACATTCTCAGGCAGGCTCCAGTGTCTTCACTTCATTATTCTTCATTATTCATCTTCATTATTCATCTATTACATTTATTCCTACCTTTCTTCCATCATGGAACTTCAGGCAGTATATGTAGGATCCCCAGGGGTTCCCCCATCCAGGCAAAGACAAGACCCTTGAAGTTTCGCACAAATCATAAAAATTAAATACCTTAATATTAAGATATGATTTGATGCACACACGAACACAAACACACACAGTTTTACTGCATTTTCACCCTAGAAACCTTCTCATTAAATATATACAACTCACAGAGCTTCATCTTTTTAAAAAAAATCCAGTTGATTATTTGCATTGTATTGCTGAGAGAAATTTCACAGCATTTCTCAATACCTTAGCTACAAGCTACAAGTGACGAATGACACTTGAACGGCAAGTGGATTGAGCGGAGAGCAAGTGGAGGGCAAGTGAACAGGGAGGAATACACTTGCCGTTCAAGTGTCATTCATCACTTGTCGTTTGGCCCTAAAACTGGAATTCACATGGACATTGTTTTCTTAGGGCCAAGCTACAAGTGATGAATGACACTTGCCTGGCAAGTGAACAGACTCACATGTATTCCTCCCTGTTCACTTGCCATTCACTTGCGCTCCACTTGTAATTCATCACTTGTAGCTTGGCCCTTAGTTCTATTGCTAAAATGTCAATAGTGACCACAGTTGCTAGAATTTCCAAAAGTTTCTGCAATTAGTGCTTTTCAAAGCTGGCATCTGAATTCTCCCCGCCCTCAGCCCTCTCTGCCATTTCTCTGGTGTCCTCTTTCAATATTGTGCATGTGGACCCTGCTTCATGGGTGAAGCGGTGAGCTACGTGCATCAGTCATCCAGAGAGGGAAAAATTCAATTCAATTTAAAATAGTAGTTTGTCAAATAATAACTGACATTGCTAATGAATATCTGTGATGTTAGTACTTATTTAATAAAATAATAAGAATAGCACAAATTAACCTGGAAGAAAAGCATGAATGAGAGCTGCAGATTGCTATTCATAGCAATAAGTGCAACCAATTGTAAAAAAATTAGCCAGTATTGACATGGCCAATCCCTGTAAGCTAAAATCTTCACCAGGCTAAAGCGATGTAATTTTACAGGACAGAGGGCAAAGAGAAGGTGACCCTGGGTGTTTGGGGCAAGAGACTGAAATGAAAACTGCAAGTCCAGAGGCACGCTAAGGTCAAACTCCAGAGAAGATCAGATGGGTGAGAACAGGTGGAAGAAAAGATCAGGGAAGCAAAGACGGGCAGGGCCAGAAAAGGGCTGAAAATAGATGAGATCAAGAAAGCCAAGGCAGTATCTCTAAGCTGCATACCCTTAAGGGGTTCGCCGAATGGCATGCAAGTTACAGGAAAGGAAAGGAAATATAGAGATCAGAAGGAAGAGGAGCTGGTTGACATCTGGTGGGGGAAAGCATGGTGTATGAACTAGAGTGTTGAAAGAGGGTCTGGGTGACCTTGAGCCAACCACACACACACAGCTGAACCTACCTCACAGGGCTGCTGTGAAAATAAAATGGAGAAGGGAGAATGCTATAAGACACTTTGGGGCTCCATTGGGAAGACAAGTAGGGTATAAATCTAAATATATAAAGACAAGTGTCTTGACTGACTCATCAACACCCAGCCCAAACCCCTGGACATAGAAACGTAAAATTTGGGGAGAACATTCTTTTCATGATGCAAACACTCACTAAGAAGGGTTTTAAGAACTTCACCACTAAGAGGGTAAAAAGGGGTAAAATGTGTTTCCCCAAAAGGATAGAGCTTCCTTGTGTGACTGGCAGGATGTTACCTGCTTGTGCCCCCGCCCACTGCCAGCTTGGCCACTCTTCCCTGACTGGGCCAGCCTTTCAAGGTCATTTGCATATGTGGGCTGATTGGGGTTCACAACATTCCACACCTCATCCCCCCCCCCCCAAGACAGTTGGAACACAGAGTTCATTTGCATATGCGGCCTGATTGGGCCTCACCCCCCACATTCTAAACAGTATACAGTTGCTATTGGGAGTCATTGACTGTGTCCAGCGGTCAAATGCACCTCCCAGTCTTCCCCTCGAAGTTCACTAGGGTTGCCAACTCAAAAACACGCACACACAAACCAAAAAATGTTGCATACCAATAAGTATTATAACTGGATTTAAAGTAGTTAAATACCGTAGCGAAGCATTGGTATCAAGCTAGTAAATAAATAAAGCAAGCAAGCAAGCTACTTGTACACTGAAGACTGACAAAGCACAGCAGAGGCACAGTAGTTCCAGGTACTGAATTTAAGCTCAGCTGTCAGAAGAAGGTCCAAGAATCTCACCTGACTACAGCTGCTGGTATTAATACGCAGCCTCCTTCCCAACAGTCCTTGTCCCATCAACCCTATCTCATGAGCTCCACGACAACTATTTTTCCCACCCAGCTCCTCTTATGCCCATACCTTTAATGCCGTTCTCACGCCTCTGTAGTCCAGGTTTCTCTCTCCCTCTTGCACCATGAGCCCCAACAATCACTCTCATGCTTTGTGACCCTCCATATCATGTTCATCCTAATGCTACTTTATCCTCTGGGGGGGCTTGTGGATAGAGAAAGGAGAGAAAGGGGAAACAGTTGCAACTCTGTCTCAAAATCTCCGAGCTGCTAAGGAGAGCCACATGGTCCCTCAGCCACAGTTCAGCTTCTCTGCAGTGCAGGTCAGCATTGATAATATCTGTAAAACATCTTATCATGCATAAACTGAACTGGTCTTTGTGCCCCAGACATTTGTCCTATCAAACAGTGATTCTGCACACGTTGGATAATGCACTTCCAATCCTCTTTGTAGATCATTTGGAACGGATTTTTTTGTGTTCGGAACAAAAAATCCACCTCAAACGACTGATAAAGTGCATTGAAAGTGCATTATCCAATGTGTGTGGAATCAGCCATATTGCAGTATATCTGCTTGGGAAATGTAGCCAGAATGCTCCAGTGCTATGAGTCTGAAAAAAATGGCATAAGAAAATTAAAATGACAACCTTAATTTTGTTCTCGTCAGCTTTCATTTAGCTCACTCTACAAGAGGGGGGGGGACCAATATGGGTGGCTTGCCCATTCTCAGCTGTTAAAAATATACAGTCACTCGTTACAGTACACGTTACTTCTTTACGAGTTCTCCACGGAGCCAACACGTGCTCTGCGCCAACACACATCAGCTCGGGGATTGGCTTCTATTAAAAAAAACACCAGAATGCAAATACGCTCAGAAAGTTGCCACCGGGGGAGGGAAATCTCCTGCCTTTCTCTCAAGCTTTTTTCCTTGTGCAAAAACAGTGCAGGGAAGGAGAGTTTTCCCCTTTCTGCTGCCGCATGTGCACACAACAACTCCACATGGAGCAGCAAAAATGAGGAAATGTCTCCACAACGCATTGTTTTTGCGCAGGAAAAAATGCTTGGGAGAAAGGCAGGAACTTTCCCTCCCATGGTGGCAGCTCTCTGAGCCCATTTGCATTCTGGGTTTTTTTAATAGAAGCCAGTCCTCAAGGCGATCTGTGTCTCTGCAGCGCATGGGTTGGCTCCGTGAAGAACTCGTAAAAAACGTAACGTGTAGAGTGGCTGACAGATGGGGATGTAACTGTTAATTACTACCCAGCAGTAAAGCCCACCTTTTAAAATCTAGGTTTTTCCTTTAGCTCTGTGGGGTCCCCAATCCACCACTCACCAGTCTGTAGCCCAAGAAGACAGCTGCACCAACAACGCAAGGCTGCTTGCTAGCTAGAACCAGAGCAATTACTGAGGTGGAACAAAACTGTGTCGGTCTCACTTTTCTTATTTATTTCCACACCCCATCCCAGAAAGCGACAACTAGCCTTTGTATCTTGAGGTCTTGATTCTACAGGGTGCTAAGCAACCTTGGCTCCCACAGCTCATTGGACATTTAGGACAAACCAGCTCTTCACAATGGCCCTGGCAGCCACTCAGAGTTTTGCTTCCGCATTAAGTGTTAAATGCTTCCCAAAAGTAAAACAAGAGAAAGTTGCATGTGAAAAGGTCAGCTGAATCACTGTGGGTATTTTGTGAAATCCTCCTTACTTTTTTTTTTAATGGGATTTTCTCCTTAAATTTGATTCTGATGTTCTGGTTAGTTTTTTCTGTTTTTAGCTTTTGCTGGTATTTTAGGTTTGGTTTGCGGGCAGCGGGGGAGGGTGAGCTCTATGTGTCTTTTTTTCTTTTAAATGTGGATTGAGTTTTTAACAATGTGCATCACTGAAAGTGTTGTTTTGAGAAAGGACGAAGCCTGGGGAAAATAAATAAATAACATGTGGTGTTCTGAAAAATATGCAGCCTTTTGGGAGGCAGACGATAAAAATAAGCATGCATATGTGTGCGTAAGCCTCTATTTGAACACTGAAATCTTCCAATAGAAAACAAACAAATAAGAAAAGAGTCTTGGTAGTAGTTTAAGGAGCAACTAAGTAATTATAGGGTTAGAGCCCACTTTCTCTGATGAATAAAGCTAATTCTCAGTTTGCAGCTATATATACATTCAAAGAGAACAGTGGAATTGTGGAGTCCAAAGGCCATGAATTGCAACCGGTATAATCTGTGAGGTTTCTGTACAAAATTCTGTGTATACAAGATAAGCACAAATTCACAACAGATGTAACTGGTGATTACTAGGGTTGGTCCAGGTTGGGAAATTCTTGGAGATTTGGGAGGTGGGGCCTGGAGAGGGTGGGGTTTGGGGAGGGGAGGGGCCCCAGAACGGTATAATGCCTTAGAGTCCACTCTCCAAAGCAGCCATTTTCTCCAGGGGAACCGATCTCTGTCACCTGTTGTAATTCCAGGAGATCTCCAGCCACCACCTGGAGGCTGTCAACCCTAGTGATTACACAGTGAAGCAGGGCTGTATTAACCCATGGCCGGGCCCCTAGGCTTTCAGGTATTTCAGGCCCCCTCCAGCAGTTCAATTTTCATCCCACTACTAGTATGGTAGGTACTAGACCACATTATGTAGCCCTGTATCCATTTTGAGGGTCTCCTGAAGAATTCGATTCTCAATTTTTAAAATATTTTTATTGTGAGAATGGAACTCTTCAGGAAAGCACATTTTGGGGGTATAATTGTTCAGTACTATAATATTTTGTAGTGAATAATATTTATATGTACACATATTGCTATGGCTTATTTTGAGGGGGAACACACAGGAACACAGTTCCAGTAGTTGTCCAAAGAGGTCACATGTCAGGTGGCCCTGCCCACCTGATTTTTGGCCATTTGGGGCCCATTTTGGTGTGGATTTGGCCCAAAATGTCCAGGATCAGGCCTAAAACAGCCAGGATTGGTCCCAAAATGGCCAGGATCGGGCCTCTGACTGGTGGTGGATCACTCTCCTGCTCAGCAGTGGCCCAATTCTGACAATTTTGGGACCCTTTTCAGCCATTTTCAGTCCCTTTTTGCCATTTTGGGCCCAATTTCTGCCCTGAATGGCCAGGATTGGGTCCAAAACAGCCAGGATAGGTGAGGTCAGGGGGTGTAGCATATGCAAATCAGTTATGCCGATGATGCACTTCCAGTGATGTCAAGGGGCATGGCATATGCTGATGAGTTATGCTAATGAGTTATGCTAATGAGTTCCTCCAGCGCTTTTTTTACAAAATGGCCCCTGCCTTTAACCATTTGAGCCCTAGGGCACAGGTAACAGTGCCTCAACAAAAAAAAAATGACTGGCCCTAGTCCTTGCGGGGCCCATAAGCTTCAGCCTAGTCAGCCTTATGAATAATACAGCCCTGCAGCGAAGAGAAATGCTCCCCACAGAAAGTGTGTTTCTACCGTTTCAAAGTAGAAGTTTCCTAGTGCTTCTTCTTAACACCATAATCAAAGAGATGAACACGCAAAATGTCCTTGTACTGATTTAGACTTTTGGTCTGTCGAGGTCAGTATTGTCTACATTGATTGGCAGCAACTGTCCAGAGCAGCTGTCTAGAACCTGAAGGTTTTTACTCGATTTGAGCTCTCCTATGGGCAAGGGAAATAGTCAACTACTGAGCTACTGTTAAGGTTGCCAGGCCTCCCACTGGCCAAAGTAAGAGCCAAACTACAAGTGACATCTGACACAGGATGAACACTTGTCAGCTTCCCTCAAGTTTTGATGGTAAATGTAGGCATCCTGGTCTTGCAGCTGTGATGGAGAGCCAAGCTGTAACACCAGGATGACTACATTTCCCATCAAAACTTGAGGGAAGCTGACAAGTGTCCAACCTGTATCAGGCGTCACTTAGAACTCTATTGTCTCTCTTACTTTTAGCACTTGACAAATATTGCTAGGGTGGGTGCACAAGGGGGAAATGCAACTTCTTGGCTGCTCCTCTTCCCTTGTGTAGCTTCCAGCTGGGTCATCTCATTCACATCATTTGCTGGAACATCTCAGCATGAATGTATCCAACCTATCCCATCTGTATTCTTAGAACTTACAGCCTCTCATCCAACCCATTCTGTTCTCCTGACATCTCTTCCTGGATGTCTTGTTGCTGCTCCCTGCACTCAGATCTGTCACAATGGACACAGTGTTCCTCTTGGGTGGTTTTTGTACTGTGCAAGCAAAATGCATATTATTCTAAGACATGAAATTTGGCTTAGAGTGTAACTTCTAAAAAGTTTTCACAATGAGCAAAACCTCAGGCAACCTGTCTGGATGATTAAACCCCTTGTCCTTATCTGACTCTTTAGACATCTGTCAACTTAATATTTCTGAACACGTTTTCATGAATATATTTCTGCTCAAAGCAGTCAACATTTATTTGCAGCACAATGTCTATAGAAAATCTTACAGAATTCAACAGGCAATGAAATGTTCCAATTCTCTAATACTTTCCCCCCAAATAAGTGTGCACAGCTCAACAAAGAATTGTATATACACTCCTGGACACATGTCTATTTTACCATTTGGATGGATGCTCCCATATCAAGATACCATCATTCTGAGGAAACACAGCAGCATGATTCTTTGATCACTATAAATCACTAACTTCCTACTCTGACTCACAAGATCCATCGTGAATAAGAGAATATGCAACTCACCCAAGGATACCCAGCGAACTTCCAAGATGGGCATGAACTGAAATACAAACCAAAGTTCATCACGAAATGGGCCGTTTCTTGGTTTGCAAACCAGCGGTTCATTGGAGCTCATTTCCAATGAACTGCGAAAAAATGCTATGATTTTTAGAGTAGTTTGCATAGTTCATTTTTTGGTTCATCACTGCAGACAGCCTGGCCTGATGAATCTGTTCCCTAGGAAATGGGGGGGATGGGCTTTCTGCAGACCTTCTACAGCCCTGGAAGTGATGAACTGATAAACCAAATGAGCCGGTTTGTGAACTGGGCAAGTTCATGGCAGTTCATGGTTTGTGAAATGCGACGAACCACGAACCACAGTGAGCAACCATTTTCCCTCTCCGTGCCTGCCTCTAGTGGGGATTCAAACCTGGAATCTCCCAGACCCCAATCTGATACTCTAGCCACTACACAATACTGTCTCTCAGGAAGAATTTCTTGTTTGCTTGATTTCGTTTTGTAGTTTTCTGTATCTCTATGCGCCCTTTTGTAACTTCAGCTCTTACATCTTTTTTTAATGGTACACTTTATAGGTACTCTAGCAAGAGGGTAGGAAGGTTTGGATGACATTGTCTGCCTCTGAGCATCTGCAAAATGAAATTCTGAAATTTTGTAGAAAACCTCCTCCTACCCTTCCTCTCTTTGAATTTCTCTTTTGATGAAAATTGAATCAATTGAAACCAAACTCCAAATTCCTTTTAAAAAGGAAAAGAAATGGATTGTTGGATTTCAGGGAGAAACTGGGTAAAGAGGAGTTAAGAGAATTCCTCTTAACAAGGCTACTTTAGAGTTGCTTAGGAAAACTGAGATGATTATAACTTGTAACGATTTAACAATAGAAATAAAAAGTCATAAAATATGGAATGGTAGACAGGCCTGCCAAGAGCCACCAGGGGCCCTACATAAAGATTCTCCCTGGACTCACTAATGTACCACTCACAGCCAGCCCAAACATCACACAAAAGTAAATTGCATGGCATGCCCAATTTCTTGGCCCTCCAGAATTTTGTCCCCTAGTTCCACCCCCCTACACACACACGCACACACACACACACACACACACACACACACACACACGGTACCCGAGGGACCCTCTCTCCCTGTATGTTCCCCAGAGAGCGCTTCGTTCAGTGGGTAAGAACTTACTGGTGATCCCTAGCCCTAGGGAGGCTTGTTTGGCCTCGACCAGGGCCACGGCCTTTTCGGTCTTGGTCCCAACCTGGTGGAACTCTCTGTCTGAGGACACTCGGGACCACCAGGATCTTGTATCATTTCAGTGGGCCTGCAAGACGGAGATGTTCCACCAGGCTTACGGTTGAGGCCAGCGTCAGGACCATCATCGAGCCTCCCACTGGTCTCCGGTATTCGAGTACAGCTCGTCTGTCTGTCTACTTCCTCTTTGTACGCTGGGGCCAACTGTGTAGCCAACTACATCAGGTTTTTGTATATATATAATTTTAATTGCTGAATTTTATTGTAGAATCTGCTATGTAATTGTATTTTATGACTGTTTTACCCCGTCCTGAGCCCACTTGTGGGGAGGGGGAGTTAAGCACAGAATAAACTAAACTAAACTAAACATGCCTTTTGTGGCAACCTGGATGAAAAATTTAACTTTGCACTCAATAATTGGGCTGATGCTGGTAGACAAAGCAGGAATTCACCTAAGGATCATAGCAGATCATAATCTGATAGAGGCAGTATGTCTAACAAGCAATAAGAGAGAAAGAAGATGGAGATTGGATGATAATTTACTTTTAAATGAGGATGTACTGCAAAAATGCAGGGAAGAATTGACTATTTTACGACAAATGATGCCAACCCTATGACAATTTGGGAAGCAAGTCAAGCCTATCTAAGAGGAATATTGATGGCAATAGCGTCCAAAAAGAAGAAAATTAAGTTTGAAACAAGATAATTTAACCCCAAAATTGAAAAAATTGGAACGAGACCATAGAAGAACAAAGGATAGAGAAAAATGGGAAGAAATTAAGCAACTAAAGAACAAATTGGACTTATTGGAGACAGAAGAAATTCGGAAAAAACTGAAGTATTTTAAGCATAGATATTTTGAAGCTGCAAATGAGCCTGGAAGATATTTGGCACATTGTCTGAGGAAAGAGTCAAGGAAGAGAAGGATACCAAGAATTAGGGAAGGCAACCAAGTAATTTATCGGGATCAGGAAATGAAAGAGCAAATTAGAGGTTTCTTTTCCAATCTCTACAAAGAAGAATCAATAAATGAAGAGGAGATGGAGAAATATCTACAAGAGACACCAATTAAAGAATTTACCACTGAGCACAGAATTATCTTAAACCAAGCAATAACGATACAAGAGATAAATTCTGCAATCAAAACTTTGAAGACTGCAAAAGCTTGAAGTCTAGATGGATTTACGGCTGCTTATTATAAATCTTTTGAGGATATACTGGCCATACCTCTGCAAAAAGTGATGAATGAGATACAAAGTAAGAAGATTTTACCACCAACATGGCAAGAAGCAAATATAACATTGATACATAAGGAGGGGAATGATCCATTAATACCGCAATCATATAGGACTATTTCTTTATTGAATGTGGAAGAATTGCAGCTGTTAAAATGAATATATTACCCAAATTGAATTTCCTATTTTAAATTATCCCAATTTACATTGAACAAAAGACTTTCAATAGATGGCAGAAAGTAATAAATGACTTTATATGGAAAGGAAAGAAACCAAGGTTAAGACAACGTATCGCAAGACGACAAAAACAGAGGAGGATTGGCTGTGCTGAACATCAAATTGTATCCTCAAGCAGTGGCGTTATGAATCCAAGCAGCAGACATATTAAAAATTGGAAACAGTGGATGCTAAAGAAGGTATCTATAATTATTTATGGATAAAGAAATCATGCAAGTCTATTCATAAACAAGATGCGACCGATATTGTAAGGGATAGACTGCTTAAAACATGGTTCCAATGCAGAAGTAGATTGAGTTGCCACTGATGTTGCCAATTAATGCCTACTATGGGCCAAGCTACAAGTGATGAATGACACTTGAACAGCAAGTGGATTGAGTGGAGGGCAAGGGAACAGGGAGGAATACACTTGCCGTTCAAGTGTCATTCATCACTTGTAGTTTGGTCCTATGATGCAGCAGTCAGAAACAGAATTGATCAACCCAGCTATGAATCAATGATAGACAAAGAAGGAAACATAAAAACCTGGTAAGAAATCCAGGCACAAGGCCAGGTTTTTATGTTTCCTTCTTTGTCTATCATTGATTCATAGCTGGGTTGATCAATTCCCTTACAATATCGGCAGCAGGCTGAGAGCAAAAACACAATACGAATTATTAATATCTGGAGAGTTGTTGCATCTTTTGGGGAAGATTTATAAAATACTACTTCAATATCATACAGAAATGGAGCAAGTCAAAACTTGTCTGATAAAATGGATGCAAAATTTTGGGGAAACTATTTCGATGGACTTATGGGAAAACTTACGGACTAAGGACATAAAATTTACAGGCTGCCAGTTATTGAGAGAAAATCGGTATAAAATGTTCTTTAGATGGTACACTACTCCAAAAGATACCACGAGGATTAGGAAGGGTTACAGTGGACATTGTTGGAAATGTCCGAATATGGATGCAACATTTTACCGTATGTGGTGGACTTGTAAGGAATCACGAAAATACTGGATAAAAATACAGGAAGAGATGCAAAAGATCCTCAGATTTGAATTAAATCCGAAAAGTATGCTCTTAAATATTTTACCAGCTAATGTGAGAAAAGAACAAGGAGATCTCTTCTGTTATATGGTGATGGCAACGAGAGTATTATTTGCAGGAAAATGGAAAGCCGATGCTTGTCCTGATCTCCCAGAGTGGAGAGATAAGATTCACGAATATGCCTCAATGGCCAATTTAACTACCTACTTACGAAATAGACTGATAAGTGAGTTCTGGAAAAAATTGAAGGCTTTCTTTGATTACTTAGGCTAAGCTAATTGATATAGAAGCTTGGAGGGAAGGAGATAGAAGGAGAAATGTTATGTATCTAGGCTTAGGGAAGTCAAATATGTAAGGTTTTGTTTATCAGGTCAAAGAAACTTAAATGTATTGCTGTTTTACTCCTAAAACTATTATAACTGTACTGTGTATGCACTTATTGTTTGTATAAGATTGTATAACTTTCCATTTAGAATCTGCATAACTTTTATACTGTGCACTTACTTTACTATATTTTCTTTTCTTTAAATAAAATTCTTTTAAAAAAATTATTGGACCGATGCTGAAAACAGGAGTTTTCCTAAACCCTTATTACTTAGGCAAACGTGCCCATGTTGACATCACCATCCACTTATGCATTTTCCCACCCTTGGCCAAAGTAATTAGCTGTAAGAAACAACATTAAATAAACATGCCTGAAAATATAGAGAAAAGAATGAGAAGAACTCAAAACAGAGCTGTTCTTTTTAGCAGCAGCCCTGGGCTGAGCTTATACCTCCAAGTACCATTAGGGAGAAGGAAAAAAATAGTCTTTCAGGTGGTAAATCTGGTACGAGTAGCTAGACATTATTGTTTCATCTGAGCTAAAACTGATGCGAGACTTGATTTGTAAATTTCCTAAACAACATGTAATAATTGCTCATTTGTGATACAAAAATAAGGCTTTGCTTTAACGTTCCATCTCTTACAGTGCAATCTTAATCATGACTTTCTAAGTCCATTGTAATCAATGAGCTTAGAAGGATGTACCTCTGTTTAATATTGTACTGTTGATCACCTATGAGAAAGTAAATCCTTTTACATAAATTCAATCATTAGAGCCTGTGGTATACATTATATTAGGATCTCAGATGCCATCATAAACTTCTTCCCATCAAAATATATGCAGCTGACAATTTGTTCACAATCTTGAGTTGTTTTAATTTTTCATTCACAAACTGTCAAGCCCAGTCTGTTCTTCCTTCCTATCTGATTTGTTGTATTGATGTAACATTTTCCATAGTGAGTGAAGTCAGCAATGTTAAAGTGTCCAGTAGCACCTTTAAGACCAACCAACTTTATTGTAGCATAAGCTTTCAAGAGCCACAGCTCTCTTCGTCAGATGCACGGAGATCTGTGGTTCTCAAAAGCTTATGCTACAATAAAGCTGGTTGGTCTTAAAGGTGCTACTGGACTCTTTACGATTTTGCTACTACAGACTAACACCTCTGGATCTATGTAAGCAATGTTGTGTCTGCCCTCAGTGTTCTTTGGAGCTACAGGTGATATGTTAGCTCTTTAATGAGCAAGATTTATTAAATACTTGACAGAGGTGTCTCATAACAACTTCAATTTTCACTTCAAATAACATTTTTCTGCAGAGGGTGTGTTATATGAGTAGAGGTCATTTAATCAGAATGTAATTTTGATTCTTTATAGTGTACGACATACGCTATAAAATTAAACATGTTTTAACATGGCTGCTGTCGTAGCATTCTATACATTTACACAGCAAAGTTTGTTTTTGCTTTTTAAATCTGTTCTTCTTTTGAAGTACCAGTACCAGTATGAAGTACCAGTATGATGTAAATATTGGGCTAAACTGTGCTAAATTGTGCTAAAAACCCCACAAACCCTAAACCCAATATAAAAGCCAAGGAGGGAAGGAAGGAAGGAAGGAATTGTTCTCAAAATATTATAAGACATATTTATATTGTAAAGAGTCCAGTAGCACCTTTAAGACTAACCAACTTCATTGTAGCATAAGCTTTCAAGAACCACAGTTCTCTTCGTCAGATAAACTGTATTTCTCGAAAGCTTATGCTACATTTAGTTAGTCTTAAAGGTGCTACTGGACTCTACTATTTTGCGACTACAGACTAACACGGCTAACTCCTCTGGATCTGTATTTATATTGGAATCCGTTAACGTTGAAATGTTAATTTACATTTTGATAATAACATTGGCACATTGGTTCTTTGCAGGAGTGTGAGGAAACCCCCTTCACACAAGTTTATGGTTTGCTTTAGGTTATATCGAAAACATTTCCTGTTGGGAATGAATTTTCAGTAGCCCTCTCCATCACCGCCCCCTTTGAAACGCCTAGAACTAACCTAACACTGGGAATTGTGCTATCTATGAGGCAATTGAACTGAGCAAAGCCCTGAGGAGCTCCTCTCAGCCTTGATATAAGGCAGTCTTTGAAGAAGCCAAATCCAGAGAAACTCTTTGGCCTGACCGAATGGAGTTGAGCCAGTCATCAACCTGTCCACTTTATTCCACGAATCAAGAGAAACTAGACTTTTGTATCTTGCTGTAGATAGACAGATAATCTTGTGAGACAATCCTAATGATTGTATAAAGCTAAAAAGTCATCATTTCTGGATGGTATTTGTCCTCTTATTGGATTGCAGTGAGGGAAATTGCTAAGCAAGGATTGCATTGGGAGGTGAATACAACAGTGTTTTCTTGAGGACAGTCTAATCACATCAAGCAGCAAAAAGAGAGGGACTCAAAAGAACTGCGCAAGAACCATAAATTTACAAGATTAGTTTAAGACAAATGACAAGAATACACTTGATTACTTTGACCAGGGCTTTTTTTCTGGGAAAAGAGGTGGTGGAACTCAGTTGGTTGCCAGCACAGGGGGAAACTCCTGGTGGGAGGTGGTACCACATGCACACGTGCAAAGTGCACACATGCTCCCAGGACTGCCCAATGACATCACTTTGGGTCAGCTGGAACAAGGGGGGAGTTTTTAAAAGTTTAAATCACCCTCGGCGAAAATGGTCACATGGCCGGTGGCCCCGTCCCCTGATCTCCAGACAGAGGGGAGTTTATATTGCCCTCTGCACTGCTCCAGCGGCGCAGAGGGCAATCTAAACTCCCCTCTGTCTGAAGATCAGGGGGCGGGGCCACCGGCCATGTGACAATTTTCAAGAGGTGCCAGAACTCCATTCCACCGTGTTCCACCTGAAAAAAAGCCCTGACTTTGACTATATCATTGAGCTTTACATAGTGGGAATAATATCATGGGTAAGCAGCTAACTATCTGGAAACTGTTTTCTAAACAGAAACCTTTGTTGAAACTATCAGAGTGGCACAATTCCCTCAGGATTAGATATACATTTTGGCTGTCGCCAAGGTTGGGGCATTGTGGGTAGAATTCTGGACTTTGGTTGGAAAGGCCAGGCCTCAAATCCCAGCTCAGTTCCTCGGATTTTTCCCTATGCCCCATCCTAGCCTACCTCACAAGGTCTTCTTGTTAGCAGTTAGTGTTGGACTAGGATCTAGGAGACCTGGATTCGAATCTCCACTCTGTCATGAAGGCTCATTGAGTGACACTGGGCCAGCCATTCGCTCAACCTAACCTGCCTCACCAAGATTGTTATCAATCCAGAACAGGAATAATATCATGTACACAACTGTTCCTTGGAGGAAAGACAGGATTATAATTTAATAAATAACACTTCTAATTGTTTTATAAAAGTAATCATATCATGGGTGTGTGTGTCAGTTTTGTTGGTACAAATAGGAGGTTAATATTTCTATACGTCTATTAAGTCAGTTGCTCCACGCTAATTAATTTTGGTTTACAGTAATTAAAAATAACATTGTTATGTCATTCAGAGACACATTTCATTCCTCAAAGGTAAACGTTTACTAACGAGTGAGTAGAATAGATCTTATCATGAATGTTAACTGAGCTATCCAAATAAAACTTTAAAAGTAACAACCTGCACAAGAAAAAATCAGCCTAAACTGGCCTTGACGTGGTTTTATTGCTGTTAAACAACTTGTGAAGACTGTTTGGGGAAACAACTTATTTTTATCTACCTTCCAGATACAACTGACCTTTGAGAAGTTAATGTATTACAGTCTTAACGTTTTGCAGTCTATACAGCTTGTTAAAGTTTACAAATCTTGTGATAGAACAACCTCCACAGGTAATTTATGCCAAAGGAACCACTCTGAGAATGAACTCTCCAATATTCTAGTTATAATTTAATTTTATTTTCATTTAATTGATTTCATTTTTATTCCGCCCTCCCCACTTTCGCAGGCTCAGGGCGGATAACAAAATTACAAAATTACAAAATTATAGAGGAGAACCTCTTCAGCTTCAAATTCCTGAAACTGTATTTCTTTTGGATAACATTCCTGATGCTCTTGGACATTGTCCCATTGAGATTCCGACCTTCCCAAGCACCATGGCTGGACTTAATCACATGTAAAACAGGAAGTCTGTTTTTTTATATAGCAAGCAGGCAGGTGAAAGTAAACTGTGCTCTCACTCTTTACTTTGGTTCTTCAAGTCCACTCTGCAAGTGAGAACCTCCATGAAACAGAAATGCCTTCTGCTACCTAGACTGAAGGACAAGTAGGAACAGGGTTGCCAGCCTCCAGGTGGTGGCTGGAGATCTGGAATTACAACTGATCTCCAGGTGACAGAGATCAGTTCCCCTGGAGAAAACGGCTGCTTTGGAGGGCGGGATCTATGGCATTATACTGTTCTGAGGCCCCTCCCCTCTCCAAACCCCACCCTCTCCAGGCTCCAACCCTAAAATCTCCAGGAATTTCCAAACCTGTACCTGGCAACCCTAATTAGGAATGAAGATGTATCCTGTGAGTATCCCTTGTGTTAAGGATACCAGTGACAGACCCTTTCTTCCATCTGCGGGAATCCATACAGCCTCATAATTTGGTCCTGAATTGAAGTGCTACTGCATTTTGCCCCAGCACTCCCAAATATGATCCAGTGCAATAAAGACAGACACCAGTTAAAGATCAACTAGTTTCTTGATTATCCTTCAACTTTAAACTGCTGATCTCTGTCAAGCACTTATACCATAAGCTGGCTCTTTTGAGGGTGGGCTGCACTAGGCATCCTTCTTGGGTGCCCACCTGGCAAGTCCACCCTGGCTCCAAACCTGGCTGGTGGATTTTGCCTGCCTTGTTTATCATAGCCTGCACAGTCTCCTGTACCGATAGGTGCCCAGCTTCATCCACCTCCCCTGACAGACCGCAAGGCCTCTACCAGGTTCAGGGGATGCCGCTCAGCACCTGGGGCACTCCTTCGCAGCACCACCCAACTGCCCAGCATGTGATAGCCTAGTCTGGACCTACCACCCATCACCGCAATGCCTCAGGGTGTTTGCTGATTCCTCCTACCTATCCTGAGCAACCCACCCTATTCCTCCCAAACTAGTCATGGCCTAACCAGCTTTTAACCAGGCCTATTTAGACTCCTAGCACCACATACATCATGGAGCAGGTGAAAACAGGCCTCTTCTCTTTCCAATCTGAGGAACCTCCCCCCCCCCAAATTCCTGCTCCACCCCAAGTGGCAACCAGCTCGTCCCATGATGTATCCAGGGTGGGAAGGTGGGTTGATCTCCTCATCAAATGGAAGTTGAGGGATAAGGCAGCCAGCAACATCCCCTGCTGCCCCATCTGGATTGGCTGAGCCACTCACCTCAGCTCCCACCCATCGAGCCTTGCACCATTTTCAAATGATGTGGGCTGGGCCAGACTAGTCCATGGCTAAATGCCATGAACCTAATTCCCGTCAACATTCCAACCCCTCTCTGAAAGGTGATTGGATGCCGGGGCAGCCTTCCTAGAGGCTCAGAGATAAAGAGCTGAATGGTTCTTCTAGCTTTTAGGGGCATGACAACCTCCTGTCTTTTTCAGTACTATTCCCAAGAATCTCTCCCAGTTATACAATATGGGATATAAAAAGTTTAAAGGTAGTTCCCCCTCCCCCATTTAAACTAATGGGAACAAGTACATAGCAGATTATGATATGAAAGAAACTGATTAAGGTAGTAATGCCAAACTCAAATCTGAATAAAAAATCTTATTATTTCCAGTTTGATGTAGTGGCTAAGAGCCCAGGACTCTAATCTGGAGAGCTGGGTTTGATTCCCCACTCCTCCACTTGAAGCCAGCTGGGTGACCTTGGGCTAGTCACAGCATTCTGGAGCTCTCTCAGCCCCACCCACCTCACAGGGTGTTTGTTGTGGGGATAATAATAACATACTTTGTCAACCGCTCTGAGTGGGCATTAAGTTGTCCTGAAGGGCGGTATATAAATCAAATGTTATTATTATATTATTATTATTATTATTTTCTTACCCCTACCATTCTAAAATGTCCTGAACGTGTTCCAGTCCAACCACTCCTTAGTCTCTGTGCTGTCATCTTGCTTTTTTGTCCTTCCCAGAGCAGATTATGCAGCTACAGATACTAGCTCATCCCAACTCTTATCCTTCTTATATATTCTAAATGATACTCCATAGATACCGAATGTCTCATTCTTGGTATTTATGGGTAGAGACTCACCAAACATTGCTGCAGACATTAGAGATGGGCGTGAACAGGAAAAAAATCGAACCATGCGGTTCGTGGTTCATCGCATTTCATGAACCACGAACTTTCATGAACCTGCCCTGGTTTGCGAACCGGTTCATTTGGTTTGTGAAAACGTTACATCCATGTCAGAAAATCGTCACTTTCGAGTCAGCAGAAGGTCACTTCTAGGTCAGCAGAAGGTCTGCAGGAAATCCATCCCCTGTTGCCTAGGAAACTGATTGATCGACGTCAGGCTGTCTGCAGTGACGAACCAAAAAATGAACCAGCCTAAAGTTCATGGCAGTTTGTTAGAAATGGGCTCTGACAAACCACCAGTTCACGGACCACGAACCAGCCTGGTTCATCACGAACTTTTGTTCGTATTTTGGTTTGTGCCCATTTCCAGCAGGCATTAATGTGGGACAGAGCTTTTTCCATCATTGCTACCAACATTGCAGCCCTCTCTCCCTTGGGTGGGATGTCTTGTTCTATCCTGTTCAAGAAGGCACCAGGCAAGGAGAGCTCTGCATTGCACTTCCTCTTAATATTGTTAATGCTAATTGCAGCTGCTATTTTACAGAGTTTTTGTTGCTTTATTGGGCTTTGGGGTTATTGTTACCTTTGTTGCTGTTTTATGATATTGTATGGTTGTGGGTTGAGATCCTGAACTAATTTAGTTAGCCACATAATTGATTTACCTATCGAAAAGGAGAAATACAAGTATTGGAACTGATTTCCTAAGATTGCCAATAGTGGGAAAAAATTGCCACCTGAATCAAACTGAAGACATGACTTCCTCATATGATCCACTTTCTGTACTCTTGAAAGAAAGTGGTACCTCTAGAAAAACAAAATAAGTAAGCTAGGATTTAAATCATTCCAGACAGGATGAAATGCTTGATGCTGACTTTTGATTAAAATGTTTAGGCCGTATGTAGATATTAGAATTGTAGTTTGCCATTTGCATTAAGAGCACAGCTAGCAGAAAAGATAACTATACTAGCCAGTTGTCAGAGCACGTGATGTTCTTTAGACATGGAATTTCTCAAGTGTATCAAGTGGTCTATTCCCATGGAAGGATTAAGCATAGGATACAACAAGTGCTTGCGGCACTTGAGTTTCCTTGCTACAGAGGACAACTGTTGTGTTTATTGCAGTCAATGCAGGAAGCAGAGATAACAGAAAACAGTTTGGAAGGTAGCCAGCAATATTATAAGAAATGAAAAACAAGCTGGGGGGAGTGACGTCACAAAGCATCCTGAGGAAAGAAGCAGAGAGGAATCTTCACTACCGGCAAATGCGAAATGGATGAAGTTATCTTACGACTCATTGTTAGCACAAACATTCCTTAGGAAGAGTGACATTCTCTGTCCTTAATCACAAACTGACCTGAAGGGTAGAAAGAGCAGTGTCAACAATTGAAATCAAACACCACCATGACGCTTGCCGGTACTTATGTACCAGTGACAGCCACTAAGTCTTAGCATGTTTTTCAAATCAGACATTCGGATCTCTTTGTTCTTACCTACAAAACTCCGATCCGAGGACATTCTTCCCTCCACACACCCTTAGCTGTTTATGAAGTCTTCTCTAACTTCCAAGTCCACTTCCTTCTCAGGAAGAAAGAAACAGGTTGGGCTATTGCCCAGCTCAATTGTGTGTGTGTTTTTTTAATTGTAAAGCAAAGAGCACAATTTGTCTAAGATGTGCTGAAGCTTTAATGAACAGGACCCTTCCGTTAACAAAGAAGGAAAATGCTTGTCGCAGAGGCCTATAGATTGTAGGGGAAACCTAGTTTTTAAGTCAAGTAAAAGACATCTTCGTTTTCTCACTACTTACCACTTTTTTCCCCAAATTTTGTTTATTGTTGTCAAAATCTCAACAATACAAATAACTTTTTTACAAAAATAAGTAACTATAAGCAAATATTACATTCAGTATAAGTTTTCCAAATCATTATACATTTATATTTTCAAAAATAACATATATTTACATAAAGCAATTATTAAATCCTACTGTGTTGAGTATCTATCCTATTATGTGTTGTGATACTTGAGCTTGTGAAAGTGGGTGTGTATATCTAGTAGTGGGGATTTCGATAATAGTCATGTTCTAAAGCGATATAGAGATATTGTATATTTCCAATTTACCACAGATCTAGATCTTTAAGTCTTTGAGGAATTTCTTGTTGTTTCATTAACTACTTACCACTTTTTCATTCCTCCCCCCCAGGGCAGTGAATATGTTGATTTTATCATCACAAAAACCTTGTGAAGTAGGTCAGGCTGAGAGAATGACTAGCCCTGGGTTGCTCAGGGAGATGCAGGCTGATTGGGAATAAGACCCTGGGTCTCCCCAATCCAGCTCTTTAACCACTATTCCACCTTGACTCACAAAAAAGACTTGTTGCAAGATCCAAAGCTGTCTCTGACAATTAGATTAATAGTTTGAACCTAAAATGACATAGAGCCAAGTTACAAGTGACTTTTTTCATGTGGAGAACACTTGACGGTTCTTGCAAGTTTTCCTGGGAAGTGAAGTCCGAGTGTCCTTCCCCTCTCTGTTAGAATTGCTGCCTGAAGAGCCAAAGAAAGCCTGCGGTGGCAGCAGCTTTTGCAAATTGTTCCTCCAGTCACAATCCTGCTGGACATGAGGACTCCCAACAATCGTTTTGGGGCAGGCAGCTGCTACTTTCTTCCTGGGCGTCCTGCTCCCGGGGAGCTGCTCTGGAGAAAGCCGCCGCATCGGTGAAGCTCCAGCCGCAGCGACAGCGGAAGAATCTGCTGCTGCTCTAAAATGCCCTCATTCCAGTTTTTCTCCAGGACCTCAGGAGCAGGGGAAGGGCATGTTAGAGCAGGACACCCAGGGGGAAAGTAGCAGCTGCCCGCCCCCAAATGCCCCCAAACGATCGTTGAGAGCCCTCTTGTCCAGCAGGATTGTGACTGGAGGAACGATTTGCAAAAGCTGCTGCTGCCACCAGCGTTCTCTGGCTCTTCAGGCAGCGATTCTAACAGAGAGGGGAAGGACACTCGGACTTCACTTCCCAGGTAAACTTGCGAGAACAATCAAGTGTCCTCCATGTGAAAAAAGTCACTTGTAGCTTGGCTCATAGATCTGCTTACAGACCCTATTACTTGACTTGTAATCACTTCTGAGATAATGGCATGACAGGGAGGGCACAGAAATCTACCCCACCAATACAGGAGCCAATCAAAGCTGGGCTCTGAACCAGCCAATAGGATCTAGTGAGAAAGAGTTAAGATCTGATGGTGGGTGATTTACAGTGCAGTTCTAAGGGTTTTAATTTAACAGGAGCGTGAATTAAATATTGGTGGCGATAATAGATCCCCTGTCTGTGTAATGGGGAGTGCTGTATTTTATATGTTATAAAGCTGTCTGAGAGAAGGATTTCCCTTATGTATGCATGTACTGTTTGAAATCCCACAATTCCTAATTATTTGTCTCACTTGTGTTTTTTTTCTTTCTGAATAAACATTGTTCAGGCTCAGTTTTAAAGGGAAACCAGCTTGTGCCTGTCACTTTATTCCCATTCAGTTGTCAATCCAGGTTTATCAACCCAGACTACATTCCATGGTTCCTTTGGTAGGGTTGCCAGATTATTTCAACACAAATACTGGCTGCTTCCTCACACGTTGGATAATGCACTTTCAATGCTCTTTAGTGATCATTTGGAACTGGGTTTTCATGTGTGAAACACAAAAGCCACTTCTAAAGGATAACTACAGTGCATTGGAAGTGCATTATTCAACGTGTGTGGAAACGACCACTTGAATACATGTTTCTCTTATGCACACATAGCACGAGCGTGCTCCAGTGGCCCCAGTGATATCAGCTGCAGGCTCTCGGTGGGATCAAAGTCAGCCCAAAACATAGCATTTTTGCACTTGGCTTCACAGAGCACAACCCTGAGCCTGCATATTCACAATTAAAGCCCTTGGAGTTCAGTGCATCTTACAACCTAGTTTAGCATTGCAGCCACTGTCTATATCAGTTATGCTACAATAAGAAATAAACATGCCTCAAATCATGTACACAGTGCCTCCCCTTCTCCTTCTCCTTCTCCCCAATTCTTCTTCTTCTTCTTCTTCATCATCATCATCTAATAACATTCACTTTATATATCACCCTTCAGAACAACTTAAACACCCACTTAGAGCAGTTTACAAAGTATGTCATTATTATCCCCACAATAATCACCCTGTGACGTGAGTGCAGCTGAGAGAGCTCTAAGAGAGCTGTGACTTACCCAAGGTCACCCAGCTAGCTTCAAGTGAAGGACTGGGAAATCAAACCCAGCCTTCCAGATTAGAGTCCTGCTGCTCTTAACCACTATAACTATCATACATACTCTTCTCCCTTCCTCATCTAACTTTTCTCCATCAGCTTCATTCAGTCTGATGTCATGAAGCAGACAACACCTCTCTGTTTAAACACTTACCTTCCCAGACTTTCTGGGGCTCCATTTTTCACTTTTCTCTGCTGAATGATTTATTGCTTGGAGGTAAGGGACAGCTCTTGGGCTCTCCCAGTCTCCTCTGTTCCACTTCCTCCACATCTCTCAAGCCCACGAATAATATGGGGACGCAGGCAATTCAAGCAGCACTTCCATCTTGGAAGAGGGCAACTGAGTTTAAATGCTCTTTTTAGTCAAGGGAGCCTGAAACTGCCTTCAGGAAAGGTGTGAAAGTTTTAAATGTTTATCCATTCTCCAATATTGAGATTTGGCCGGGATGGGGAAACCTGCCTGCATTGGAATAAGGTGGATAGTGAGATTTGAAGGATATCAACATGTGTCCCAGTCCTACCACGGTCAATTTTCCAGCTCAGGCAATCAACTTGAAAAGGAGGACGATCACAAGAGGGAAGGGGATTGCACAGGAAATTTGAGCAAGTGCGCTACTGCCTTGAGATGGAAAATGTGATGCTGGTTGAGGTGTGTCAGGTGTGTGGGCGCCCCCTTGCGGCGGGGGTGGCGGCGGGTCGGCGCGGGACGCCCCCGGCGGGTCCGTGCTGGGTCCCTGTCAGTGGGTGGGGAGAAGTTTCCCCGGGTGAGGGCCGGCTTGGTCCCTGGGCGAGTCCCCCTCAAGGCCTCAGATGGGCGGCCACCGTCTGGTCTGGCGTTGCCAGCCAGCAATTAGCTCCACCCGACCAGTCAACCTTCCGACAGCAGGATGAACTGGCCCAGTCACATGCGACTCTCTCCTCCTCGGCCTCGGGGCTCACCTCCCTAAATACCTCTGCCCCTTATGGCCAACCCCACCCTTCCCTTCCAGTGCCCGCCCCCAGTGCCATTCCCACCACCTGGGCCAGGCGTGGCCACATCCTGCTGCCCCCTCCGCCCTGGCCCCATTGGTTGCCTTGTCCCTGCTCCCTCCCTTCCTTCCCTCTGTCCCGCCCCCTGTCTCTTCCTCCCCCTCTAGCTGGCCTTGCTGGATGGCTGCCCGGGCTGTCCCTCTGCTGGCTGCTCCCGCCCCCTCCCTTGGCCTGCTGGGGGATGCGGTTCCCCTTCGAGCTCTGCGCCGGCGCGGGCGTCCCGCCGCGGCCCGGCTTCCTGGGCGGCCGCGCTCTGCCTTGCCCGTGGCTGCGGCGTCCTGCCGGCGCGGGCCCTGGTTGCCGGGGTTGCGGTTGCGGCCGAGGGGACGGCCTTCCCCCTCCGCGGCCGCTTGCTGCTCGGCGCCGGGCTCCTGGCCTCGGCGGGCCGGCGGCCGCGGCCGTCAGCTCCGCCGGGGGGTCGAAGGGGCCTCCTCGTCTGGGCGGCGCTCCCGTGGCCGCGCCGGTGTTCCTCCCGGCGTGTCTCCCGGCCGTCTCCAGGGGCCGCAGGTAGGTCTCTTCGCCGGCGGGGGCGAGGGAGGGGGTGGGGGTCGCGGAGTCCGAGGGCGTGGCACCGCCGCCCCTCGGACAAGGTGACTGGACAGTCAACTGGCTGCTGGGTGGAAGTGGAAGAAGGGAGGCAGAGACCGAGTTCTGCTCTCCTTAGCAAGAGCCCGCAGTTTTGTGCCCTCCAGCAGGAGATTAGCTGCTGGGGTAGAAACTCAGGGGGGAGAAGCGAGGAGGCAGAGAGGGAGAGCCTGAGCGTTACTATCCTCGGTGACAGCCCATGCTTGCCCTCCCCTCCTATCAGACACTGAGACATCCACCCAGCCATAGGGCATATTAGCATCCATAGCAATCTGCTAGCACCACAGGCTGCCTGTCAAAATTTTTGCATGCCCCAGCATAGCAGCAGCTGGTGCCACTGCTCATCTTATTTTCCACCACCACTCCTCTTCCCTACCATGCAAAAATACCGGACATTTAAATGTCTGGTATTTTTTTTGAAGTTTTCCCAGACAGTCCAAGAAAATACCGGCCCAGATAAAAACCAGAAACCTGGCAACCCTACCCTCTGAAGGCCCATGAAAAGTGGACAAATTATTGTTTTCACATGATGTTTGGGGTGGGGTGGTAAAGTGTATACACAAGGATTATATGGTTAATAAAGAGTTAATGTTTGGAAGAGAGCTCATCTGCCTCCTGGTGGATGAAGAATCAGGAGCTGATGTTACAAGGTGGTTGCTGGAATGGTTGTAGTTAGGACTTCTAGGCTCAAGTTATATATCGCATAAATAAACGTTGAGTTCCTTTATAAGAGGCTGAGGGCCTAATGGAATGTCTAAGTACCCATTATGACAACGTTCAGAAACTACCAGTCTAAGATACACCCCTTTTCTTTTTTCATGGAAAGGTGACCTGAAAACATCCCACAGAACTGGTGAGTGAGAAAGGGGAGCGAGTGAAAGAAACATTGTCTCACAGAAAAGTGTGTATCAATAATTTAGGTGTTTGACACAGGCTCTAGAAGTTGCAAAACACATTACTGCCACCAAAACGAGGTCTCATTTTTGTGGGTCATTTAACTATTCTGAGATTATTTGGAATTTGGCTTGGAGTATTGATTACACCCTCAAAACTGTGTGTCCAGTTCTTCCCCACAAAATTGTCTTAACTTTCATTAACAATTGTCACAGTTTGAGAAACACATTGCTCTCATAACCAGACACTATACATCACAGGCAGTTACTATGGCAATGCTAATTTTATATAGAATTAAAATACTTGATCCTCTTGCATCACCTGTAGAGCTGCATTCCACAGATCTCGCAAAGGGTTCTGAGTCCATTTAGGATTCTTGCTTTGACAAACACATCAGCTTCTCTCTTCTTCTGGGCCCATATAAGTAAAAGGATAGACAGCCCAAAAGAACATTTATTCATTAGATGTCTGGGGGAAAATAAATGAATGCCTAGACTCTTTGCACATAATGCAAAAAGAATGATGTATCATCATGTATTCACATAAGTAAGTGGAAAACAAACAGGAATTTGTTTTCATACACATCACAATAGTGAAACAAATTATCATGGAATAAAAGGATGGTCGATAATGGAACTGGACTGAAGAACTAGATCAGTTCATGGAGCAGCCTGCAAATGCATTTGAATTTCATTCAGAATGAAAACTGGAGAATGAGGGGTTGTAGACTATTGCACTACAGGAATGCAAGGGATTTCCCCAGCTATTGCATTGAGAATGGATCAGGTTACTCTAGCTGATTTTAATGCAATAATAATGTAGCCTTTGGGTAACCACCAACAGAGGATTTATCAGGAAAGCCTGTGCCCCTGACTTCTCCAATTGCTTTCTGGTTGAAGAGGGAAACTTTGGTGGTTCCATAGGGATCTCACTCACTCACTCACTCACTCACTCACTCACTCACTCACTCACTCACTCACTCACTCACTCACTCACTCACTCACTCACTCACTCACTCACTCACTTTCTGCCTTTCTCACTGAGACTCAAGGAGGATTACACACTGAACTCTGTGCTATGGGAAGCACATTTGTGCCTCCAAGTTTTCCATTTCCCAGCTTCTTTTGTCTGACCATCATCTGGCAGTGGCTCATAAAGGGTTGTTTCCTGACTGCATAAAAGCAACTGGGCCATCCAGGGGAAGAGGAATGGATAAGAGAAGTCTGCTGGTGAAATACACAGCTAACTATTACTTCCAGAGGGGTGTGCAGATCCAATAAAATCGAATGATTATGTGTGTGTTTCTGCTCCACTTGAAGCAACAACATCTGAAGTTTGTGAGTCTCTGCTCATGCTTTGGTTTCTGGTGCATTCCTCACCCCATGCCCCAACTGCTGACAAGCTTTGGGTAGCTGATGGAATTGTAGGAACTGAAATATGCTTGAGTGGAAAGATGTGAAGGGTCATTGTGTTATAGTACAAAACTTCCCAAGGCACTGGTTGCAGAAGTTTGTTGACAGAATTATCA
Organism: Eublepharis macularius; assembly: GCF_028583425.1. NCBI lineage: Eukaryota > Metazoa > Chordata > Lepidosauria > Squamata > Eublepharidae > Eublepharis > Eublepharis macularius. The sequence continues at coordinate 17,709,218 of NC_072793.1, read as the reverse complement.
GGGTGTCTTACGTGTTGATGCAGTAAAATTGTTGAGATTAGGTTGTTATCCCCCCCTCCCCTAATTTAGAAGACTATCATTCCTCTCTTGCAGGGTTTATTAAAGGGCTAGTTCACACATTGTAAGTCTTTGTGGTTACCACAGGGACTTTCTATCTGATGTGTGTGCCTGGAGTCCCCTCCTGGAAGCTAAATTCCCAAGCATACATGGACCCAGTTCAGATCTGGACCATGGTGTTCAGGAAGAGTGGGATTAACCCTTCCTCATGCATCATTTTTCTGATATGAAATGACTCCTTCTGAGTAGAGATGGGCACGAACAGGAAAATAACGAACACGACGTTCGTTGTTCGATGCCATCTACAAACAGGGATTCACGAACATCAACGGACATGACATGTTCACAAACATGTTCATAGTTGGAGGTTCATGGGAGCCAGAACAAAAAAATAACAAAAAATAATAATTACTAAAAATATAAATCTGTGTTCAGGAATGGTGAAATTAGTCCACAATTTTTCCTAACACCTCTTTAGCACTATATAGTGAGAGAACATCTGATAAGTCTTCATTATGCATCTGATGTAGCTGACTGTAATTTCAAACAATCAGCATCCAGTAGGTCACATAGAGTGAATTATGAGCCATCTCCTATGAACAACATTTTGATTGTTGTTGAAATTTGATCCTACATTTCAAAAATACCTTTTCCCAATGCAATTCTAAATAGTTAGTCTCTTTTACATTCATTGAAGTAGCTGCATTTTGTAAGGGATAAATTCATTTAGCACTGCACTGTAATATAGCCTGAAGAGAGACGTTCAGAAAACTGATATTCACACCACAGAAAGTTAAGTGTTCCTATAACCTGAGGGGAGAAAACTCAGTTTCAAAAACTCCCTTCCTTCCTGGGTTAGTCTTTTCAGGATATAGAGACAGCATATTTGTAAATGACAGCTAACAAACACGGTTAAAGAACAGCCCAAAGCAAACTTTCGTTAAAAAAGAATAAGTATTTACCATCGACACTGATAACCCTGGATTCAAATAACATTTAAGCAACAGCTGTTGTATCTACCAAAATAAGATACATGAAATAAGAAACAGAATGTTACCTGGAACTGCGCATATAGGAATTTGCAACCTTGCTTGCTAGTATGACAGACACAGGCAGATTTTTTTTTACCCTTGTATTTTGTTATTAGCTACAAACTCCTCCTCTTTTCAAGAGTAAAACAAACATCACATGTCTGGAAACACTCAAATTATTCGTGTAAAATTTTTATCCTTCCAAGCATCAAGAGTTGACGAGAACCAATGTAGACAGCAGGCTGGCCTTAGGCATAGTTTCAAAATCTCCTCAGCAACTCAGATTTGAGGAAGTCAGTCTTGTTTTTCCTTCTGTACAATGGAAATAACAAAACTATCTCCCGCTGAGTTATGTTAAAGTCTGTGGTAAACAAACAAACAAACAAACAAAAAGGACAGAGGCCTGTGATACCTCAAACATCAACACAGTCATTATAGTGTGAACTTTTAGCAACTTCGTCTAACTTTGTTAGGTGCAGCTGAATAATATAAGAATTATCCTTCACTCTGCCTCTACGCAACTCATCAGGAAATTATATGTTGAAAATTATATCAGAAATACAGGTTAACTGACTATACATTAACTGTGTAAGCAATAGGGTTCCCAACCTCCAGATGGTAGCTGGAATTCTCCTAGAATGACAACTGATCTCCAGGCAACAGAGATCAGTTCTCTTGGAGAAAATGGTTCCCTTGGAAGGTGGAGTCTATGGAACTATATCCCGCTTCCCAAACTGCCCTCCCCAGGCCCCACCCCAAAAATCTCCAAGAATTTCCCAACTTGGAGCTGACAACCCTAGTAATTGCCTAAAAATTTAATCCTAGCCAGGGCTGCAGAATCACTTGTGGGCCAGTTCGTGGCCTGCAGGGGGTGGAGGGGTGCAGGAAAAGTCCACCACCATTGTGCAAGGCCGGTAGAGTTGCCAGCTCCAAGTTGGGAAATTCCTGGAGATCTAGGGGGTGAAACCTGGAGAAACCTGGAGAAAGAGTGGCTTGGGGAGGGAAAGGACCTTGGCAAGGCATAATTCCACCTCCCAAAGGAGCCATTTTCTCCAGGTGAACTGATTGCTGTGGTCTGGAGACCGGTTGGAATTCCAGGGGATCTCCAGCTACTACCTGGAGTCTGGTAACCCTAAAGGCCGGGCAGCTCACCTCTGGGTAGCAGCAGCTTCCTTCTGATCTGCTAGGAGAAGGCAAAGCCACAGAGCCAGCTGGACCGCAGCACTGGGCTCTTGAACTGGCTTTTCCATCCATCCCAAACTCAGTGTGGGTTTTGTGTTGGTTCTGGGATTGTAAAAAGAGGCCGATCTACTGTGAAACTAATGAAGCTTAAGCTTCAGGGCCCCTAACCCCAGAGGGCCCCTGAAGCAACTTTTTTTTTAATTAGTGAATTTTTCAACAAAAATTAATGGAGTTTTTTAAAGTGTTTGTTATTAAAATAAGGCTATTTTAGTGATAGAATCATAAGCCAATGGGTTGAAGTACTTAATATTGACCTTCGAATGGAGCACGCTCAGTGTTGTCGCTTCCCCTAAAGTGGGCTGGTGGTTCCCAGCAGCCTAGCAGTTCAGCCTGGCCCAAGAAGAAGCAACAGCACCATAAGGGTGGGGAAAGGCCTGCACAGATCTTGCTGTTTCAAGGCCTGCTTTGGATTATTGCAGGTAAACGTTGGTAACATGTGCAATTATTAGAAACGAGCAACAGAGTCAGTTGTAAAAATAAATACAACAGGCTCTAACAGCGAGCCCAAGGCCCCACTGCCACCATGAAAGCAGCAGGAAGGCAGTGGGGGGGGGGCTCCTCCATGCTGTGGTTCCCTGCTGGCTCTGCAGGCAGGCATCTAAGGGGCCGTGGAGGTGGCAGGGAAGTGCAACACAGCCCCACAGCTGCTGCAAAGGCAGCAGGAAGGCCACCTGCTGGCCTCTCCTGCAGTGTGACTTCCTGCCTCCTCCACAGGCAGGACTCTGAGGGGCCACAGAGCCTGCGGGGAGGCTGCAAAGGAGGGCTCCCCCGCTAGTATTGCCAACTTCCTAGTGCTGGCTGGAGATCTCCCAGAATTACAACTGATCTTCAGGCAACAGAGATCAGTTCCCCTGGAGAAAATAGCTGCTATGAGTGGTGAATTCTATGGCATTATACCCCACTGAGGCCCCTCCTTTCCCCAAGCCCCACCCTCTCTAGGCTCCACCTCCAAAAGCTCTAGGCATTTCCCAACCTAGACCTGGCAACCCTATCCTCTGCACTTCCCCTCCCTGCTGCCCCCCAGGCAGGCCTCTGAGGGGCTACGGAACCGACAGGGAGGCCATGCAGGAGGGCTCTGCCATGCTTCACCCCCACCATCTCTGCAGCCCCTCAGAGGTCTGCTGCCACTGACTCACTTTTTATCCTGGCGCAGGGCTCTCAATGCACCTTTGGCAGGATAAAAAGTGAGTCGTTGGGAACACAGCTCGGCTTTTATGTTTAAGGATTGTATGATGCATCCTGCATGTATACAACATTTCCCTAATTTTCATCCCCCATAACTCGGAAACTATAAGGCATAGCCAAGGAAATTTTTATTCACATTTGATGTGTGAGATAACCCATTACTGCAATTTTAATCAAAATCTGAGATGTAGTGGTTAAACTTTTTAAAAATTTGTGGTGATCTACCATGGAACAACCCCATAGAAGAAGATAACAGTGGTTACCCAGACCTCACTGCTGATGGGAAGGGGCTCACTGTACGTCCCATTTTCAAGGGCTCCAGTCCACCAACCCGTTCTCTGCCATTGGGGCCTTGAGGTCCTTACAAGGGCAGAAAGGCCCTTTGAACCTTGTTGGATATTGCCCTATTGTTGCTGGCTGCGAAGGATCCCCCATAACAATTCAAGCTTCAGGGCTCCCAAAATGTAGATCCGCCCTGGTTGTAAATATCTACTTTATTCTTGCAGCTATTCTACTTCCATCACAACTTTGGGGAGGAGGGTTTTGGCATTGGGCACAGATCCTTTGGGGAGGAAACAGCCGGGAGCAGCAGCTGTCACAGCATGCTCACTCCCAGAGGATCCACACAGAGATGTGCGCCCATGTAGAATCCCACAACTTGCCATTTCTCAGTTTTCCCCTTCAGCAGGCAGGCTGAACAGGTGAGGGGTCATCGGCCAGCAGTCAGGTCAGTCGATGTTTGGATCTGTGCCCTATGCAGCACCAATCCTCCATAAGCAGTATCCAATAAAGTTGTGGCCTTCTAAATTCAAACAAGTCATCTGTGTCTTCTGTTGCTTTGCTCTTGCCCTTGACGCTGGGTCCGCAATATTCTTTGGCCAGAGTGCATAGGATTAGCAATGAAACGACTCTTGCACAATCATAGTTCATTAGAGTTTAGACATATGTCAAGTAGCGACCATGGGTACTTGTTATTTGACCCTGACAAGAGTGCATGGAGGGGAAATGGAAGGGGGGGTATCCATCCATGACTTGCTGTGTTTATTCTATTGCATTTTTTTTCCAACAGAGACACTCTGATGGCAACTGATATAAAAGATTTTTTATGTCCTTGAAGGTCAAGGTCTCTTATGTAATTCATTGTGTATCAAGATTGCTGGCCCTATATAGCACCTGTTCCTTAAATCCTTGGGAATGGAAATAGGAATTTCAGAACAAATAATGAATTGAAGCATTGCTTGGTATGTCTCTTGTTTTACTCAGATTATAAAACTATGGAAATCAGCAGAAGTATTTTGATTCCACAGATTCAGGCCGTGACATGGAGAGTCTGGAAGATACTTGCACTCAGCATAATCCTTCATGAATGTATCTTTTCCATCATATAAAGAAACATTTGTTTGCACCATTGGAACTGAAATACAATCCTAAAGTTTGCAAGTGAGGGTAAGCACTCAAACTTTCCCCATATAACTTTAATAACTCTCTATTAAATTCAATGACTTTCATTTTTTATCTTAATTTTCCTCCAAGGAGTTGAGGGTAGTATACATATTTTCTCCCTCCCTGGCTTGTCCTCATACAACTCTGTGATGTAGGGGAGGCTGAGAAACAGTTACTTTCCCAAACATACCCAATGGCCCTAATGGCTGAACGGGGGTTAATATCCAGGTCAACCCAAGCCTAGACTGATACTCTAGCCCAGGGGTTTACCAACAGTGGCATTTGAGTACATTTTGCTTGGCATTCCTGACCATGGCCGTTTCCACATGGCTTACCTGAACCCAGAACGCTGCGCAACATGCTGAAAAAAAGTGGAAGATTGTGTTTTCTCGTGCGAGTTTTGAGAAAACGTGCATGAGAAAACGCGATCTTCCGTGTTTTTTTCAGCATGTTGCGCAGTGTTCTGGGTTCAGGTAAGCCATGCAGAAATGGCCTAGATCTCCATCCAAACAACCGAGGCAGTGACAGCAGTGCTGGGGCCAATAGCGCAAGAGACGCAAACAGACATGACTTAAGCCCTTCGTGACCTTCCAGATCTGCACAGACACTTGCCAAGTCCAAGGCAAATGCATGAGTTACTGGAACCACTGGTGGGGCTTGACATGCTCTAAAAGTGTCTGAGCAAGTATCTCAGACACTCCATCCATATCTCTTCCTCCCATTGAGTTTGCCAGCACACTAACATTTTCACAGATAGATTTTGAGCTTTTTTTCAGCATTTAGACCAGTAACAACAACAACGTTTATATACTGCTCTTCTACAGATTAGTGCCTCAACCAGAGCAGTGAACAAGTTAGTGTTATTATGTAAAAAAATCTACACAATGGGGCCAGGGACAGACAAGGTGATTTTTCTACAAGAATGAGAAAAGCCCCCAGGTTTGTAGAAAAATATGAAATGGGGGGGGAATACATTGGGGCTAGGAAAAACCAAAAATCATAGAAGAAATATTTGCTTCTTTAACAAAAGTTAAAGATCACACTTGGATCACACAAAACTATGTTATGAGATCTTGGTGGCCATTTTGAGTTGCTAGGAAACCTGCAACCAGATAGTTCCACATTGTTTAATATGTTATATTAATTTGTTTATGCTTTCTTTCAGCATTTTTTTCAGGCTTTGTTTTAGATTTCTGATTGTTTTCAAATTTCTGCTATCGTTACCCTTTTGTATTATTTGTTGAATGTCCCAGTCATAAATTTTATTAAATTTTATTAAACTGTGTAATCCACTTTGAGTCTCAGTGAGAAAGGCAGACTATAAATAACATACATTTAAAAAATAAATAAATAGGACTCTAAGCCTCAGTGTCAGCATGGAAGAGGAAACAGAGAGACAGGGGGAAGAGAAGAAAAAGGGAAATTGGAGGGACAGAAAAGGTGAGGGAGGGAAGGAGGCAGAGGTTGTCGGAGGAAGTAGTAGAAAAAGGTAGGTAAGAAAGAGAAGGAAGAATGGGGCAGTTAGCATTTCTGGAAGAAGTAAAGAAGAAAAGAGGGACGAGAGAAAGTGGAATTGAGAAGCAAACTACACGAGACAAATGGCACGTGAATGGCACACGAATGGACTTACACGTGTCGCCGCATGTTTCTTTTGCACACTTACCCCCGCTGCCAGACTGTGCCAGACCCCATGTCCGCGCGTGCACAGGTTTCCTCCGCGCTATGCCAGGAGTCGCGAATTGCATCCCATCATGTCCTGCCAGTTCGCGCATGCTTGAACCGTACTCCCCAACCACGCACTTGCTGCAGCAGCCACACATCGAACAGGGGGGTCTGTGGACGCGTGCCCAGTCAAGGACGCGTGACCACACCAGGAGTGCAAGACACGTGAAGGTGGGTTTTTTGACACTCGCTCAGTCGCATGCCAATCGTATCGTGTAGTTTGCCTCTGAGATCCCCCCCAAGTCCTGTTAATATAAGATGTTGTCATCTTATACTAATATAATATAAGATGTTAATATAAGATGTTGTCATCTAATATTAACAGTGAAATCCTAAGCAGAGTTATTTCAGTCTAAACCCATAGAAATCATTGGGCTTGGACTGGAGTAAGTCTGCTTAGGATTTCACTGTAAATCACATTCTTTACAACAGCATACTGACACTCATGGTCTTCTAAAATAAGTTTCTCAAATAACCAAATCTCAATCAAACTTGGATGATGTTGCCTATGTATAAGTCAGACGATTGGTTTCTCTCATTCTCAGATTGGCAGTAGCTCTCTAGGCTCTCAAAAAGAAAAATATTGGCCCCCAGACTCACCTGAGTGGCCACGTTGTGGCCTGAAGGGGAGGGGAGGTGAGGAGGCAGGGCAGCAACCACTGGTGTTTTCCTGGTGGCCTAGGTCCAGGCCCTGTGCCCAGGAAATTCAAATCTTGGGGTGGCCAATCATGGCCAGCCAGGAAGGCGGGGCTGGGAGCCAGACCTGGGATGCACAGTCTTCCCTCAGGTCCAGCACCACCGCATATATCGGGCCACCAGCTTCGCCCCTCCTCACTGCTGGTCTTTTTAGCAACCCACCCAACCCTTCCTGTATTTTGTGTCTGGTTGAGTTTTGCATGCGGGGCTGAGAACTTGTTATGTATTGGTTTATCTTTGTTGCACCTTTATTATGGTGGTTTAGAATTGGGATCAGATCCGTTTAGGGGAAGACAGAGGCCTATGTACCCAGTCTCTCCAGTAAGGGGATTCCCATAAAGAATCTTGGGAGTGAGTATGGTGTTCCACACCTATCGGGGGGTGCCAGGGCATACTCACTCCCAGATGTCAGGGGATCCACACAGGGGTATGTGCCCATGTGGCATTCCATTGGCTGCTGCCCCTCAGTTCCCCCCTCCTTCAGCAATGAGCTGAAGGGGTGTGGCATTTCATCGGTGGCAGGTGGGACAGCCGATGCTCAGTATCTGATCCCTATGCACCATATGCGCCATAAGCTGTGTTTTCAATAAAGTTATGGCCTCTTTTAACTCCAAGCAATGCTTTCTGTGGTTTCTGTCACCTTGCCTCCTGCCCCCTCCCCACCCCTCCCCACCGGGCTGCAAAGGTTTTCCTCAACACTTGCAACCTGAGATTGATTTAACAAGAGATGCCAAGGACCATCTGCATGCAAAGAATATGTTCTACCATTGAGCTAGGGTCGCACTGAAGAGGTTCTCTGAACTTAAAAAAAAAAATCTCACATAGCTTTTTTGAAAAAGTCATATTCAAAGACATGAAAGTAAGGACTGCAACAATATTCACAGTACCTAGCTAATTATGAGAGAACTAGAAACTATGCCCATTGTGTGAAACAATACAACAGGCTCTAGCAAACTGTTATAATATTTTCTTTATATTTCATGAAACATAACAGTCAACGTTGAAAGATTTCTTTATAAACAATGTTTTTTGATGTTCATGTATATTGAGGCCCTCAGCATTGCAGCCAGGCTTCTTTAGGTAGGGGAGAATAAGAGCCTTGACTGACCCTTCCCAGGCTACTGCAGACAGGTGTTCAGTTGCACCCTCGCTTCTGCCTTCTCCTCAGCAACTCTCATTTATTGTGGATCATTCAGCTCAGTACAGACCTTCAAATGCTTATAAAAGGACTGAGGGCCAAGCTACACATGACGGATGACACTTGAACGGCAAGTAGATTGAGTGGAGGGCAAGTGAACAGGGAGAAATACACTTGCCATTCAAGTGTCATTCGTCATGTGTAGCTTGGCCCTCAGTCACAAATAATTAATTTTCCCAACTTGCCACTTGGGTTGATTTCATCCCCAAAGTGAAACAGAGCTCTTCCATCATCCCTTCACTCACAGAATAACTGTCTCCTCTCACAGTTACAAATACCAACCGTTTCCCTTGGAACACTCTCAAAAAGCTTTCAGTTAATTCCATTCCATAGGTTTCTAGGTGCCACTGCATATGTGTGGGGATAAAAGTGAGTCGTGAGGAACACCGTTTGGCTTTTATGTCTTAGGATGTTGCATAAGCTGCTAATAAGAGCACTTTCCAGGCTTATAAGAATTCCTTTGAATATGTTCCCAGCCACCCCTCTTTAACTTTTCAAAAAAAAATGTTGATAAAAGCCTTAGTGTTTTGACAAACCTTTTTTTCTGGGAACACCTTTCCTCTGGGAATGACAATCTGAAGTGTTTGTTATTCCCAGAGGAATGTATTTGTTCATCTTAGTTCACATATCTGCCCACCGCTTACATCTTTCCTTATTCTTCCATCCTCCTTGTGAAACAAGAATATGTTGTTTACTGTTCATAAACTTCACTATAAACCTGCCCAATAGAACAAGTTGTACATATAATATCCTGTAAAAACTGGATTCTCAAGGGATGCAACAAAGATATATTCAATGCCTGCAATTGAACTAGATCCAGAAAATTCTGAAGCCAACTAATAAGAGTCAAGTGAGTAGCTATTGGGGGAGGGAAGAAAGAAAGGGTGAGAAAAAGGGGGGGGTGGATATCCACCTCTTCAGAATAAGATTTGAGGATGAGGCAGACATGGGTGGGCCGTTGAAGCTTATTTTCCCAAAGTGTCCAAAACCTTCTTCATGTTAACAGTGACTCACTTTTTCTCCCATCTGACATGTTCCTCAACCAAACTATCCCACTCTTGTCCAGCCTCTCCAACCATGAAAGTTTCAGGGAGGGGGCTTTGAAAGTGTTTTAGGGGGAGGGTATTTACACTCAGCTACACATTAAAAGCAAAATAGCTTCATGTCTAATTAAAATAAAAACCTGACAGCATATTCAGGAAACAAGAGCAGCCCAAACGTACCATAAAAGTAACAGAGGGGGGAGATATTAATGAATTAAGGCCTTTTTTTTTGGTTTATGCTTTCCTTTTTAATATGTTTGGTAAAGACTGTGCACATGCACACCCACCCAAATCTCTCATTAACTTCACTTGAGCAGGTATCAAAAGGCTGTTTTTTGAAAAGACCCCAGGTGTCCAATATGAACCCATTCTACAGTGTTTGCCTTGCACTGGAAATCTTTGAAGTGCCGGATAGAACAATTCTCTTCACCATCACCCTGAACAGGCGGCCCCTGACATTTCCAAGCCAGTTTTTCAGTTGATTGCTGCTGTTTTATTCTTCACTGAAGCAAAAGTTTAATGCAAACAATATGCTGGCTAGAGTGGAAATAATTTTAATTTAATTGAGCCCTTAGGTATTAAACTAACTGGATCTTTGGGGAAGGATGTGAAGTACTGCTGTTGAATTCTCGTTGTTTATCAGATCTGGGGAGGGGAAGGATAGCAAGTATCATTTCCTGTCTCATGTTTCTGAACAAGGACGGAAGGAAAGCTGAGTTTGAATATTGGTGGGAAAGGTGGGATTAACTAAGATCACTTTCTGTATTTTTAAGTGAGATGCCACAAATGGCCTGTGGCTTCTAACCAGTTGTGTTGGTTGAGGAGCAAGAGAGCACAGCTCCTTCCTGGTTAACCAACAGAAGGCCCATTGTCCTTCCTCCTCTGGTTGCATCAGGGGTGACAGGGAGTGGAGTTCTCATCACCTGAGAAGCAATTGCAGGGAGAGGTTGGGCAGAGTATGCATGCCCTTTTGGCAAGTTGTCTCAAACCCTGGTCATTTTCACATGTCATACCAGCCACAAACCGGAGTCATGACGGGAAATCATGCCAGGAAGATGCCATCATTCCAGGAGTTTTGAGCAATTTTGCATGGCTGGTAAGACGTGTGAAAATGACCCCTGTTGGGGATGTGCATCCTACCTGGACAACTCTGGTTTAAAAAATAATGTAGATGTTCCAAATCTGACAAAAGCCTTCGACAATATACTGACAAGAGTTCTTTCCAACATTCAGGAGCTTTCAGAAGGTTTCCAATCTGAGAGTTATTCTGGTACCTCGCAGACTGCTTTCCATTTCCCAGTTAACCCAAAATGGGGATGGGGCAAGAAGGGAGAGAACAAGGTGAACTCAGCCAGTATTTGCATGACAAGGATGTTCTCCTAAAGATGACTTCCTGCTGAACAGAATCATCCCAATTAGCTCTTTCTTTCCCCAGCTGCTCTAATACTGATTTGGGGAAGGCTTTCTAATCCTGTGTATCTATGAGTCCTTCACCTGAGTTGGGTTCATGCTAGGCAGAATGGTGAAATATTTCACTTGTACCTGCTGTCAGGCAGGGCAGATAGGGGGAAACGGAGAGGGGAACGAATAGCGCTCCTCTCCTCCTTTGGAATAAATAGGATGTATCAGTCAGCTTGTATGCCCTGCATTTTTACTTGTACAGACTGTCGGGCAAGCAAGAGAAAGGACATGGGGGAACAAAGACAATCAATAAGACTCCCTCATTAGAGAGAGGCTCTGCAGACCAACTTGGGATAGAGGTGGTGGCTACACCTTTATCTCCCAACAGTAAACACACACCAAACTAGAAAAGAAGGGAGATCAATTCACCTTGTTCTGAGTGAGAGAACTGCTGATTTGGCTATTTAACACTTAATGTAAAAGCACTAAGCAGCCTCACCATTTCCCTGATACAATTGCCCTCCCGGATGCTATCATTCCTGGTAGGTATATAAAGGGCAACCCCGCATGGTAAACAGAGTATGAGAAAAAACCCACAACGGAATAGTCTAAGGACCAACAATTCCTCAACAAGCACTGTACAGCAAGCTAAGCCACAGTGAAATGCTCAATAAATTGCTCAAAATTGCTCTCTTAATATTAAAGTGCTGGGTGCTTCATATTTCAATCATAAACAACAAGAATGCACAAGGCCAGTAACATACCCCCCCCAATTGCTCAACCCCCCCCAACCCCACTTTGGGGGGTTTACGTTACTGGCCTTGTGCATTCTTGTTGTTTATGATTGAAATATAAAGCACCCAGCACTTTAATATTAAGAGAGCAATTTTGAGCAATTTATTGAGCATTTCACTGTGGCTTAGCTTGCTGTACAGTGCTTGTTGAGGAATTGTTGGTCCTTAGATTATTCCGTTGTGGGTTTTTTCATCATTCCTGGTAGGGCAGAAGTTGTAAATAAAATGGAGGTGGGGTTTATTTTTAAACAAAACTGGGGCTCAGTCAGGGGAACTAGATCTGGCCGTACCCCATATCTTACTGTGAGACTTAAAACATTTTTCTATCTGGCCAGGCTACAATGTGGGAAATTAGCAGCCTGGGAGGAAAATTCTGAAAGAAACGGAAAGGAACAGTGTAGTCTCTCTCTCTCTCTCTCTCTCTCTCTCTCTCTCTCTCTCTCTTACACACACACACACACACACACACACTCTTCTAGAGGGTAACTACATGTGATATTTTCTATATGTATAGTTACAGGTACCATCACCTTCAATGATCAGCCTGATTGCCACAGTCATTGGGGGTGGGGGTGAGTAGCAGGATTTGGGGAAGGGGATTCTCAAGTACCTTTTGTAAGTTGTCATAACTCTGAGATCCCCAAATGATGGAGAATGCCCAGCCACAATTTTAATTTAATTTAATTTATTAGATTTATATTCCGCCCTCCCCACACCAGCAGGCTCAGGGCAGATTACAATTTATATGCATTTAAAGTACATCTAACAATTACACAGTTTAAAATTATAAATACATAAACATCCTAATGTTTAAAATACATATATATATACATACACGTATACTCATTAGCATAATAAAATGCACTATACGCATACACAAGGCACCTCCCTTTCACCTTCACCAGAGCATTTACAGTGGAGCTCAACAAATGGAGGATGTCACTAGTGGGGAGAGCACAGACCATGCTCAACTGGATGGGGGGACTCCGCCTAGCATCAGCCATATGCCTGGCGGAACAGCTCTATCTTACAGGCCTGGCGAAAAGATAATAAATCCTGCCGGGCCCAGGTCTCATTAGACAGAGCATTCCACCAGGCTGGGGCCAGGACCGAAAAGGCCCTGGCCCTGGTCAATGCCAGGCGGGCCTCCCTGGGGCCAGGGACCTTCAGCATATGTTTGCAACCAACACAATTGACCCTCTCCCCTTTCTAGGCACTTACAGGGCACCTTAACAAAAACTTGCAGCTCACGTAATTCTGTTGCCGCAGCATCCTTTTTTCTTTGAAAAATGGTTTTTCTGTCATATTTTATATCTGTACCATTCTATTATCAATTAATCAGTATGTGTGTTTGCAGCCTGGGTATAGTGAAGAACAAAAGATGACATTTGCTATTCAAAATCTAGTTCGCTCAAGACTCATGTCGACCTGATGTAAAAGAGATTTTAAAGCTAAATGTAGTTGTTGACATTCCCTTTGCCCGACCAATTTACCAGTCTACTGACTACAACAAAAATTAACACCTAGTAGGCCAACAACAGCATAATCACATCAATAAACAAATGTTATCAGTTAATTTCTGTGGTCAAAGTCTGCTTCTGACAAGCCATAAAAGGACAGAGATTGTACTATCAATGTCAGGTGAGCCTGTGTCAACAAATCAAATACCCAAAAGAGATGAAAGGAGTAGATGGGGCATTCTGCACGTTCATTGAGATGGAACTGTTTTCCATTTAGTTTCATAAAAGGCTATTTTTGTTCGATAGCTTTAGAAAGAGAGTAGAATGGTATTAATATGTTTGAGCACTATTGAGGCCTATTGTATATGTTGAATGCACTAGAAAACCAGAGCCAGTCACGCTGTTCGTATTTCTGGGTTTTACGTGCTATTTTTAGTTGTGTCAATTAAAAGTTTACTTAAGGGTTTATAATATGATAACTTTAGCCATATTTTCCATCCACGGGACCTCATTTTTCTAATGCAAACTTTCAGCAGCCATCCAGCCATCAAAACCAAAGGGTCTTAAAAAATAATGAATGGTCTGAAGTTTGTCTGCAGTCCATATTAATGTACCCTGCAGTGCTAGTTATAATAATTGTACACAGCTTACAATCACAATTAGGTTCAAGTGGTGGCATGGCTCAGAGGACACCCAGAATCAGCCATGAAATTTACAGGACAAGTTTGAGCCGGTCAGTATCACACTCCAAGCTATCTTGTGAAGATAAATTTGGGGGGAGGCATCTTTGGAGCTTGACTGGGATAAAAAGCAAATAAACAAGATTAGAATTACACATTTAAATGCTTCTCATGTCACAAGAGACTAAGGCCGTCGTCACACAGGCTTTTATTTAGCGCTAAAATGGCGCTATTTCCCGGCAAACACCCACCTTATTACAACACTGTAGCGATTTTCTCTCTTCTGCTTTGTGCTTGATAGTCGCGCTATTTTGTGCCTCGGTGTGAATGCCTCACATCGATGTATTTCGCCTCGCAACGTCCTATGCCCTCCCTTTAATCCCAGAATCCATTTCTTCCTGCGACTCCCCTTTTAAAAATTTTATTATGTCCTTATAACGCCGTAACGACATAACACAATGCAAACTTTCTGCTGAAGTAAAAATGACTCAATCGCCATGGCAGAGTCGTCAGCGATGGGGATCACGCCAGACAGGGAGTTTTCTGCGGGCAAAGGGCTATTTATATAATTTCAACGTTGGAAAAACAAAAGGGTCGTAATGTTTTGCTCTAACGGAATGTTTATATGCTGTTATTCCGTTATAGCAGAATTAAACACCAGAATAATAAAAAAGGGGGGGGAGCTGCTTCTGCGCAGTTAAAGAGAACAGAACAGAGTGCTTCGGTGTGGACAGCTGGTGGCGCGAAGAGCCGTTAGGTGACCCAAAGAAACGGTACTGTGCCGATAACAGGTAGGACGCTATATGCTGTAAATTTAATGGAAGAGATGCCCATGTGACGACGGCCAGAGAGAGAAACCCAAACCTCACCTATGGGAAGTTGGAATGTACAGGGACTTTTACTTATTCAAACGTGATTCTCTCACCTATTTCTCAAAGTGGTCAGGCCCAGGAAGCCTTGTACTACATGATTTTTCTGAACGTATCGATCATCTTTTAGACTCCATGCCATAGTTGTCAAAGTTTTTAATGTATATTTAGCTGCCCCTGCAACACAGTAGCTTTTGTTTTTGGAATAACTGACTATATATCACTAGACTGTTTTTAAAAAATCCAAAATCCAAGGACATGGGAGAAAACTGCTATGCTGTGGGCAAATCTGTGGCCATAAATTGCTTCAACAGATGTAAACATGTAAGAGAACAGGCATATTCTTCTGGAGTTATAACACAGGCCAAGTTTACTTCATAAACAAATAGCCGAATGCTTAGTTATTCCTGTGCTTAATCAAGTTTTTTTTTTAAAGCCCTGACTATTGTTTTTAAGTAGGCGCTATCCTTTCAGCACCACAATAGGCTGCTCTGAATAAAGACAAAACGAACATAGGCACATATATTATAAAGCTGATTTCTTTACACATTAGAAAAATGAGGCCGTACAAATGTAAACACATAGCAAATCCAGAAAAACAATTTACAATGCACGTATCTGTATACACTATTAAACATGCTGCTCATATTTAATGAAGGGCTGCTCATTAAATTTGCTGATGATACCAAATTGGGAGCGGTAGCAAACACCCAAGAAGATAGAATTAAAATTCAACAAGACCTGAATACTCTGGAGAAGTGGGCAGCTGTGAATAGGATGCAATTCAACAAAGACAAGTGGGCCACAAAAATGGGAAGCACAAATACTGGATGGGGGATACACTTCTGGGCAGTAGTATATGTGAAAGGGATCTTGGGGTAAGAGTGGACTGTTAACTGAATATGAGCAGTCAGTGTGATGCAGTGGCAAAAAAAGCTAATTCAATCCTGGGTTATATCAAAGGGGCCATAGCATCGAAATCGCAGGAGGTCATAGCCCCTCTCTATACTGCCTTGGTCAGGCCACACCTGAGTATTGTGTGCAGTTCTGGAGGCCTCACTTCAAAAAGGATGTAGACAAAATCGAGAAGGTGCAGAGGAGAGTGACAAGAATGATCAGGGGTCTGGAGACTGAGCCCTACGAGGAAAGGCTGAGGGGCTTGGGAATGTTTAGTTTGGAGAAGAGGAGGTTGAGGGGGGACATGATTGCTCTCTTTAAATATTTGAAAGGCTGTCATTTGGAGGAGGGCAAGGAGCTGTTCCAGTTGGCAGCAGAGGGTAGGACGCAAAGCAATGGGCTAAAACTACATGCACAAAGGTACCGGCTGGATATTAGAAAAAACTTTTTCACGGTCAGAGTAGTTCAAAAGTGGAATCAGCTGCCTAGGGAGGTGGTGAGCTCCCCTTCACTGGCAGTTTTCAAGAAGAGGCTGGATGAATATTTGTCAGAGATGCTTTAGGCTGATCCTGCACTGGGCAGGGGGTTGGACTAGATGGTCTGTATGGCCCCTTCCAACTCTATGATTCTATGATTCTATGCACTAAAAGAGCTTTCTGCAAATAAGAAGTGTTTTGCTTTGTCTATTCTGCCTATGTTGCAGGTTATAGGATTGGGATTGAATATTGTAGGGCTAGTGTGACAAATCAGTTACCTTGATGAGAAATCACACTTGAATGCAGTGGCCACAGTCCCAGCAAGGACTTCAGCACATTCAAGCCTGTTGGTTTACGCACCCTAAATTCTGCATTGCCTGTAGCCTGCCTATGCAACACATGCTATTGGCACTTCCGCACTGTTATATCCTCTCTGCATCTGGATGGATAGTCTACAACACTTATGCTAGAAAATGGAGTCAGATTGAGGGCCAAGCTACACATGACGAATGACACTTGAACAGCAAGTGTATTTCTCCCTGTTCACTTGCCCTCCACTAAATCCACTTGCCGTTCAAGTGTCATTCGTCATGTGTAGCTTGGCCCTGAGAGAGAAACTACACTATACACGTGGGCATGTATCAGGACCTGTAAGGTTACCTGGGAAATGTAGTCTACAAAGATCATCCACTTGAAGAATCACTGGTTTGAAAGCATCAAGGGGAAGTTCCCTTTTTATTCTTTTTGCAGAGAGCCCTGGGCAAGTGAAATTTACCAATTTCACCTCCTAGCTAGGGGTGAAATTGACCGACCACCTCTTAGCTAGGAGGTGAAATTGATGAAGGTTGGTCACTTTCACTTGCAAGGCTCTCTGCATTGCCTGTAGCCCACCTATGCAACACATGTTATTGGCACTTCTGCACTGTCATATCCTCTCCACAGCTGGATAGATAGTCTACAACACTTAAGCCAGAAAATTGAGTCAGATTGAGAGAGAAACTACACTATACACGTGGGCATGTATCAGGACCTGTAAGGTTCCCTGGGAAATGTAGTTTACAAAGATCATCCATTCGAGGAATCACTGGTTTGAAAGCATCAAGGGGAAGTTCCCTTTTTATTCTTTTTGCAGAGAGCCCTAGGCAAGTGAAATTTACCAATTTCACTTCCTAGTTAGGGGTGAAATTGACCGACCACCTCTT
Organism: Eublepharis macularius; assembly: GCF_028583425.1. Taxonomy (NCBI): domain Eukaryota; kingdom Metazoa; phylum Chordata; class Lepidosauria; order Squamata; family Eublepharidae; genus Eublepharis; species Eublepharis macularius. The sequence continues at coordinate 17,691,822 of NC_072793.1, read as the reverse complement.
AGCTAGGAGGTGAAATTAACCAAGTTTGGTCACTTTCACTTGCAAGGCTCTCTGCATCATGAATCTCATCGAGCAGTTGTTCTTTGTAAGACTGTCCCTCCCCAACACATGAAGAACACATTAGGCATCTCATATAGTTTGACTCTGAGGGTAGTATTGGTGATGAAACTTCAGGGAATAGGACAGGCCCATTTGTCTAGCAGGAGTCTCGCCTCAGACAGCCTGAATCCTCCACTCCCATGCAAGCCTATGCAACCTCTCTGGTCATCTTCAGAGGCTTCAGATGCTGCAGCCATCTGTGGCTAGATGAGTGGCAATCCAAGAAAGGGCCTTGTCACTCATGGTGCCAAAACTTGTGAACTCCCTCCCCAAGGAGATTCATCTGTGTGTCTCTATGGTTGTCTTCCCCCAGCAAGTGAAAACTTCTTTTGTTTTGTTTTGTTTGGTGTTCCTTCAGTAACTCTTATTAGTCCTTTATCCTGGTCATATGTTTATATGGGTTCATGCATTTATATGTTTTCTTTAATTATTTGAAATATTTTTTATATATGTTTATATTTTAAATGCTGTTTTTAATGTTTTAACATTTGACATGCTTTAATGTTTGTCACCTGAGTCAGGTTGAGTCAGGTTGTTTTGAATAAATGAATATAAATGGATCAATATTTAGTTGGGGAAAATTCCATCGAACTCAAACTATATAGCGCATTTTTATTTTGGCTATCCTCACAGGGCAATGTGCATAGTTCTTCCCAGGGCTTTTTTCCCTTGGAAAAGAGGTGGTGGAACTCAGTGGTGGAACTCAGGACCACACAATAGCATCACTTTGGGTCAACTGGAACAAGGGGGGAGTTTTTTAAAGTTTAAATCGCCCTCAGCGAAAATGGAGCAGTGCTGAGGGCAATCTAAACTCCCCTCTGTCTGGAGATCAGGGGGTGGGGCCACTGGTCATGTGACCATTTTCAAGAGGTGCCGGAACTCCGTTCCACCACGTTCCCACTAAAAAAAGCCCTGGTTCTCCCTTCTACATTTTATTCTTACAACAGCCCTGTAAGATAGATAAAGCTGAGACAGAGAGAGAGAGAGAGATGCTGGCCCTAGGTCATGCAGTTGAATGGTGATTTGAACCTAGTTTTCCCAGATCCCAGTCCAATACTATAAACGGTACCAAAAACCACAATACTCTAAGCCACCCTGGCTATTTCTTAATGAAGCTACATCATGTCAAGCTGTATTTATTTATGTAGGAATTTCTCTGCTGCCTCTTCAGAGACCTGCTTAGACAACTGACAATTAAAACAATGCAACAATATGAAAACAATCTATTAAAATGTGTCTTTTTCTTTTCTTGGTATGATGGATGGAGCTGCAAAGCTATGCAACTCTAAATTATTTCATGATAGAAAAAATATTATTTATTAGAGCTCTTTATCTCATGCCTTCCTTCTGGTTATAATAGCTATCAATGAAGCGATCAGAGAAAAGGAGCCAGGCAGACCACCGGGTAGATCACTACACTAGTTTGGTGTATTGGTTAAGAGCAGCAGGACTTTAATCTGGAGAGCCGGGTTTGATTCCCCATTCCTGTACTTGAAGCCAGCTGGGTGACCTTGGGTCAGTCACAGCTCTTCCAGAACTCTCTCAGCCCCACCCACCTCACAGGGTGATTGTTGTGGGGATAATAATAACATACTTTGTAAAATGCTCTGAGTGGGTGTTAAGTTATCCTGAATGGAGGTATATAAATTAAATGTTATTGTTACTATTATTATTGTGTCTGGATCCTGTTCCAATTGAAGACCCCCTAACTCCAACTTCATCTGCCACTGTTATCATATTATAAACCCTTAAGTAAACTTTTAATTGACACAACTAAAAATAGCATGTAAAGCCCAGAAATACTAATCCCTTCATTGTGTTTGGATCCAGTTTAGCTAAAAATCCCTTCTTGAATATTCTGTGATAACAAATAATCACTTCTGTAATTTTCCTTGTAAAAATATAAAATTTAAAAAGAAGCCTTTCCATGCAGAACTTTTTTTTGTGATTTTTTTCCTTTTAAAAAATTCCTATGAGCATCTTCAGAAGCCAACTTGGGCTGAAAAGCTTTGTACAAATCTAATAAATAAACATTTAGAATAGTTGGTGATCACTGAGCCAAGTCTGACCTCTTCCTTCGGGTACCATCTGCTCCTCATTTTAGACAAAAAGAATATGCGAAGATGAAGAGAGATCTGGCAGGTGTAATAGGGCCTGACACAAGCCAACCATCTATTCTGCATGGCCTTCTAATTAAACTAGTTTCTGACAACAGTGTCAGGTTCTGCCATAGGCGCCGCCCTGTGAGACACCAACATGCCTGACTTCAGCCTTAAAGGCCCTTCAGGGAATATGTGGGATCCCGCTCTGTGGAAGGAGGGAGTTATACCTCACTGTGTGTGGGTGCTGACGCTCCCACCCCACCGCACCCTGTGGGTGGATTCTCCTTATATCCTTTCCCCTATTCCCAGCTCCACCTGCCAGCCACGCCCCCCTCTGCACTCTAGCCACAGCCCTTGATGTCTCAGGCAGCCATACCTGGGTTTTCTCTGGTGGCTGCCCTGATCAGCCACAGCTGTGCTTTCCTGGCTGGCTGCCAAGCTTTTCCTGCTAAGTGCCTCAGGTCGCCGCACCTGGGATGGCTTTGCTTCCAGCTTTTCTTGGTCCTGGCTAATCCCCTCTAGCTTGACTGGAGGATGGGGCATGGTCCTGAGCTGTCTTTGCTGCTGCTTTTCCTCCCCTGCCGGTAAGGTTGCTGGCTGGCTTATTAGCTGGCTACCCCTGTTCCCTTTACCTTCTCTCTCAGGTCTATTTCCCTCCTGATGGTCCTCCTCACTCTCCCTGCCTGGCCCCCTGGTCTCTCACTGGAGGGTGGGGCTAGCTGGCTTCCACCTGCCCTTCCTGACCCTCTGGGACTTGGGAGCTGCTCCGCCCTCATGTGGTTGGGGTTCTTCAGATACAGCTAGAATGTAAGTCCTTATATCTTGGAGAGTCAAGTGATTTCAGATGCTGAATGACAATAGTAGGTAAAAGACAATAGCCGGTGGATGACAATAGCAGGCATGATTGGATTAGGTGGGACAGATGAACTCATGTTCTAGCTGTATCTGAAGAAGTGAGTGACTCACAAAAGCTCATACCCTACCACAAATTTTGTTACCTTATAGTTGCTTCTGGACGCTTGCTCCTTTCTACAACCCCAGAGATGTGTGTAAGCATGGCTCCAGGACAGAATGCTGCATTAAATTCCACCCAGCTCTCAGGAGCTGGATTTGAACTGTCAACAGGCCTGCACCATGTTGTGCTCTAGTGCCCCCCTTTTATTGTTGGTCCGCGCTGGCCCTCGGTGTCCATTGGGGTGTCTGGGTAGTTGTCCTCCAACTGTCTCCCATCCCCTCTTCCTGGTAAGTCTGGGGGCTGAAAAACAGTAACATATAGAATCTCTATGCCTGATTCTTCTCTTCATATATCAGTCACATTCCATAAACGTAAATGAGTTACTGACCTATATATCCAACCACTGCAACTAAGAAAATTCTAGTGACTACTTTAACGGATGGTCATTTTTGCTGATTCCAGTGAATGCTGTCTCCCAACCCCCCCCCCCAAAAACTCATAGCATAGTGGTTAAATGGTGGGGTGATTTTAACCAGCACTCTGCTGGTTAAAATCCTGTTACTGCCATGAGCTCAGTAGGTGGCCTTGGGTAAGTGGCTGCTCTCAGCCACAGTTCCCCAGCTGTATTGGGGGGGGGGGGTAATAATTACACTGACTTTGATCACTGCTCTGAGCGGGGCACTAATCTGTCTAGAAGTATGATATATAAGCACAGTTATTATCAGCTTTATTCTTGGAGATTCCTGGAGTGTAGATGACTGGGGAAGGCAATGGCAAACTACCCCGTGATGCGACGTCCCCCCGTGAGTCAGTAATGACTCGGTGCTTGCACAGGGGACTACCTTTACCTTTTTTCCTGGAGAACAATGAACACTTAGGAGTAACATAGTCAGGATCTGCAGCAAGAAGGAGAAATTCGTAAAAATTGCTTCTCCTTAAGAAAACGTAAGAAAACGTAACATGGATGGATTCAGATAATTATTTTTCAGCAGAATCTGTTCAAGGATAGACTTATTTCATGAAAGGTGTTTCTTATACTTTGGGAATTAAAGGCAACAGTTAAGAAGCAATTAAGAGAACTGGGGTGAGGTCTGCAAATTGGAAACATAGTCCAAATTATGTTTGCACATCTTAAACTGTGCCTGTCCGGCTGGATATTGTTGCCATTGTTGTACGTTATTCTGAAAACTAGATTATACAAAACAACTAAACCTTTCTAATCTGTGTTTAATTTTCCTATTTTTCATTGACTGTAGACTTGCAACATGCTCAGTGTGGAACATGTTTGCCAAGCTTCCATGAAAGTCATTGCGGTGAATATATGGTCTAATAATTGCATTTCGGGGGCGGTTGTGTTCGTGTAGGTTGCCTGGAGCTTGTAGCTTGTGCTTTTTGCCCGGGCCTTTTTTGGTGTGGCATATTTGCTTTCTCTTTGTGGCATATATCATTCTGAGTTGAATGAGTCAATCTGTTAGAGGGAAGGCCCTGGTTTTCAAGGGTCCCCCCCCCCGTAATGGAAACATGATTGTCAGAATCACTACGGTGAGATGGTCAGGTGAGTTTTCTTCTAGGCAGAGCTACAGGTAGGAGATAGCAGATTTCTGATAAAAGTGCATCTGTCTCTCTGACTTTGGAGCGTCCTGACTGTGCTGCCTTTTCACAATATTTCTCACTTCAAATATGAGTCCTTGGGACGTTCTTATGGATACTAGATTTGTTCAAAGCCACTCTGCGCTGTGGATTTTGAACCACTGTACCAAGGCCAAATACTTCAGAAATTCTTATGGCTATATGTCCCTTTTTCAAAAGACTAAAGGCGGTTTGTCACGAAAAGATTAAAAATCTAAAAGTAGCGTTGGTTTTGTTGCAAAACGGTTTGAATGCGGCAAGATTTGAATGCTGCAAGAATGTGGACAGTTTGGCGTGGTTGAAATGAGAGTTCAAAACACTGGAAGAATGCAGAAGTCCTACAGATATATTACGGGGTGACAATATTCCAGTAACTTAAGATGAGCCCTCCTGGATCATATCAGTGGTTCATCAAGCCCAGCATCCTGTTTCACAAAGCCAGTTGCCCAGGAGGGTCAACAAACAGGGCACAGAATCCCCCTGATCTTGCCTCCCAGTTCAGACGTTTGCTGCTACTGTGTTTGAAGATTCATTTAGTCACCATCTCTCCTTTTTGTCAAACCCAGGTATATCCACTGCTATCCTTAATAGGTACTTAGAGGCTGTATGGGCTTGATGAGGGTGGATTGACAGAAGTGCAATCCAGATAAGGAACAGGTCTTGTTGAGCCACAGAAGTGGTGTTCAACTGTGCTAGATAGGGATACACTACTAAGACCTTGCAAACCAAGGTCGTTTTTAGACCACAGAACCTTGCATCAGTTTTCATTTGTGTGCCAGCTGCATCTCTTCTTGGAGAGAGATGATCTGGCCAGTTATCCATGCTGTAGGAACGTCCAGGCGAGGTGTAATGTGTAGTGGTTAAGAGCGCCGGACTCTAATCTGGAGAACCAGGTTTTATTCCCCACTCCTCCGCTTGCCGCCAGCTGGGTGACCTTGGGTCAGTCACAGCACTCTCAGCCCCACCCACCTCCCGAGGTGTTTATTGTAGGGCTAATAATGACATACTTTGTAAACCAGTCTGAGTGGACGTTAAGTTGTCCTGAAAGGTGGTATATAAATCAAATGTTGTTGTTGTTGTTGTTGTTGTTATACACAGGGCTACCTTAAATGTTCAACAACTGATGCAAATGTGGCAGCTCGATTATTAACTGGTGCTGACCAGTATCATCGTGTCTTCCCATTATTAAAAGTCCTTCAGTGGCTCCCGTGATGATTCCACAATAAATTCAGAGCACTTTTAACATAGCATTGTTTTCGAGGGACCTGGACTCTGGCCCTAATCTTCCCTTAAGATCACTGCATTACCTTCAGCCAGCTGCTATCTCTCTGCCTACCTGAGAGGATTATTGTAAAGAAAAATATAGGGGGGAAGAAGCATGTATTCCACCATGAGTTCTGTCACGGGCTGGGCTAGCCCAAGCAGGGTGATTCAAGTCCAAACCTTAAGGCCAAAGTCAAAGGGGAGTTCCAAGAGCAAAAGCCAAATCAAACCAGTGGTCAGGGCACGAGATAAAGCCAGGAGTGAGTCCAGAGTCCAAAAGTGAGGTCAGGCACAGTCTGAGGTCAGTCACCGATAGCGTCAGGTCCAAAAGCAGGCACAGGCAAGGTTCACGAAACACGGAGTGGTTACAAGCAATAGACACGTTGCTTCCATGCCCGGCAGTTCCTCCAGACTGGCTCTTATAGCCAGGCGTGGTTTTCAGCCAACTGCTGGGGCTCCATCCTGCCACTACTCATCATCACTCTCCAGCAGCTGGCGTTGGCTTAAGAGGCGAGCACTGCGCCATCTCTCCTGCAGTTCCAGTCTCTGGCGCTGCCTGCGGCGTTCCTTGGGCGTGGGTAAACCTGGGGGGGGGGTGGAGGCTCTTGGCTGCACTGCACCTGTAGAAGTCCCTGGCTGAGCTTCCCCTGTGGTATTGGAGCTAGAAGGTGCTGGTGTCTCAGCTGCTGGCTGCAAGCTCTGATCAGCCAGCAGCTGTTGCTCCTGATTGCTGGCTTCTGCTGAATCAGGGCTAGGGCTGGCTACACAGGGTTCCTCTTCTCCTGAGGAGTCCTGGCTGGCTACACAAGGCTCCTCTCCTCCAGAGGAGACCTCACTCTCAGACTGGGCCATGACAAGTTCCTTGGAACAATGATGGGATAAAAAATACAATAAAGAAAAGTAAAGACAATAGATGAAGGACCACTGCTCTTGAATAAGCCTGCCCGTCATTTAAGAGTGCTTTCTATTTATTATTTATTTATTTCACATTTGTATTCTGCCCTCCCCGCGAGCAGGCTCAGGGCGGATAACAACATATTAAAAATACAGTTTTTAAAAAATCATATACATTAAAAACAACATGTTTAAAACAGGATGGTGGACAGCCTATGGCCACCCTCTTGCCTTTGCTATTAAAGCAGATGATTACTGGAGAGAGGTTCTTTTCTGCACTTACACTGCAATACTAAGCAGAGTTTCTCCAGTCTAGGACCATTGATTTCAGTGGGCTTAGACTGGATTAACTGTTAAGGATTGCACTGTTAGGGTACCAAGGGAACTCTCACCATAAGCATGTCTGCTTAGTGCTGTGCTGTTAACGTTTAGGAAACTGGTGAAGTCCATCCAGTCTTCTTGGGCTTTTAATGCTCAACAGTTGTTCTCCCCCCGCCAGCTTTTTGGAAAAGTGACCTGAGGAGGCCATGAAGGAAGGCCTATGTACATTGTTTTGCAGAATGTGTACAACAGCACAGTGCAGGAAGGCACTTTTTATATTGGAGACAGGGTTGTGAGTTTTTTTAACTGTTCTGTGTAGATTTGGGGAGAGGAGGTTTCTTTGTTGTCCCCCCCCCACCTCACTGCATTTTTATTGGGTATATTATACTGTTTCTGTTTCATTCTTCTCTAATTGGTTGATCTAATTGTATTGCTTAATGGTATGAGCCAGTTTTATTGTGTTGTTTATTCTGGGTATATGTAATTCAGTTTTTATTGCACTGCTTATTGTGTTAACATTTCTCTTCATTGCATTGTTTTTTATAATTCTGTAATTCACCTTGGTTCTCCATGAGAAAGGCAGACAACCAATGAAGTAAGTAAGTAAGTAATGACATTTAGGATCCCTTTCTCTAGTATTATTCTGTTCTGTATTATGTTTTTAATCCAGTTGTTGCCATTATTATGATGTATAGTTTTAGGCAGTTTTATTGTTGTTGTTTCATTTTTATCTTTTGTATTGTTACACATTTTTGTAAGCCAAAAAGTAGATGTACGTTAATTGCACTATAAAACAATTGGCTGGGATCCTGTCTAAATTTCCACAGCATCAACGGGGGCAATTTTCACTCATTCCTCTCTTCAGCAAAAGACTTCTAATTCCCACCAAGCTATTTATGTGGGCACCACTATCCCAGGAGCAACATTTTGAGAGCGGCTGCAGGGGTCATATTGTAGAAAAAGAGCTGCAGGAACTCATTAGCACAACTCATTAGCAAAACTCATTAGCATATGCCACACCCCTTGACATCACTGGAAATGTGTCATTAGCATAATTGATTTGATTGGGCCCAAAATGGCCAGGATTCGGCTGCTGCCAGACAGGGGAGTGTTCCCCCACCTGGCAGTGGCCTGATCAGGGCCATTTTGGCCCCAATCCAGGCCCAATGGGGCCCACAACGGCTCAAAATGGCCCTTTTGGGCACATTTTGGCCTGGATTGGGCCCCAAATGGCCCAGATTAGGTCAGTGCCAGGCCCAGCACTGACCCAATCCTGGCGGTTTTGGCCCTGATCCATGCCAAAACAGGCCCAAAATGGCCCAAAATGGACATTTGGGGCCCATTTGGGCCTGGATCAGGGACGAAACAGCCCAGACCAGGTCAGTGCTGGGCAGAGGAGGCTTCCCTCACTCAGCATGGACCCAATCCCAGCTATTCTGGCCCTGATCCCAGTGGAAATTGGCCCAAAATGGCCATTTTGGGCCCAGAACGGGGCCGAAACTGCTGGGACTGGGTCGGTGCCAGGCAGGGGAACTCTCCCCCACCTGGCACCAACCCGATCCTGGCTGTTTTGGCCCTGACCCTGTCAGAAATGGGCCCAGAATGGCCAAAAGTGGTCATTTTGGGCCCTTTGGGGCCCAGATCAGTGCATAAACAGCCCGGATTGCATCAGTGCTGGGCAGGGGAGGGTTCCCTGCCCAGCACTGACCTGATCTGGGCCATTTTGGGCCCCAATCTCAGCCATTTCAGCCCCAATCCAGGCTGAAAGAGGCCCAAATGGCCATTTGGGGCCCATTTGGGCCTGGATCAGGGCCAAAATGGCCAGAACCAGGTCGATGCTGGGCAAATGAGGCTTCCCCTGCCTGGCACTGACCAGATCCCAGCCATTTCGGCTCCGATCCTGGCCAAAATGGCCCCAAATGGCCAAAAGTCAGGTGGCTGGTGCCACCTGACATGTGACCTGTTGGGGGAACTGCCGGAATGGTGTTCCGGCATGTTCCCCCTCAAAATGATCCCTGGGCTGCTGTACGAGGGAGTGGGGATCATACTGACAGCGAATGCGGGATAGTAGTTAGAGTGTCAGACCTTAGGCCACCCGCACTCTCAGCCTAACCTACCTCATAGGATTGTTGTGAAAATGCAGGTGAGGAGAATGATGTAAAACCACTTTGAGTCCTCAATGGGGAGAAAGGTGGTGTATGAACAAATGAATGATTCCCTCCCCCACATACCATACCTGAGGGAATTCTAAGCAGAATCCAAATCACAGATCTCTGTATTTCATATCCTTAAATAAATGGTGGAATATGAAAAATTATTTTTCAGAATTAACTGTCTTACTCTACCCAAACAAAAAGTCCATTTACTTTAATATTCCTTTTCCATAAAGGAAAGCCTGTTGTGTTTTTATGAGATCAGTAGTCTTAAAATACTACCGCTATTTACAATAAAAGAAAATAAAAGCAGCTAAAATAACTATGATAGTTATTTCTGTCTTAAACAACTTAAATGGCACTAGAGGTGTTTTAAAATTAAAAAAATTAAAAAAATACATTTAACATTGAGGGGAAAGGCCAGGTGAAATCAGGGACTGAACGTTTCTGAGGTAACTCAATAGAGATAACTCTGAGGTAAATTCAGCGCATGCACAGACTTGAGTTCTTATGTTTCAGACTAATGAGAGTTTCTTAAGCTATTCACAGCTGAATCTTTATGTTGGGAGTAGGGGTGTGCAAGCCAAAAATTTTCGGCTATAGCCGAAAGTAGAAAGCCGAAAGAAGATTCTCTATCGTTAAAGCCGAAAGCCGAAACAAGAATCTCTTTCGGCTTTCGACTTTCGGGATTCTTTCGGCATTATTTCGGCATTCTTTCGGCTTTTTTCTATGGGAAAATGCCTCCGTCTTCCAGGACGCCTGGAGGAGGCATTTTCCCACCGAATAAGCCCAAAATTGGTGGGGACCTTCCTCTAACCCTGCTCTAACAACCACCCAAGTTTCAGACAGATTGGACTTTGGGGGGCCATGTTATGGCCCCCCAAAGCAGGTCCCCCCATCCTCCCATAAGAAAGCGAAGGAGCAGCATATTGTTAGCATGCTGCTGCTCATCTTTCTTCATTATTTCCTATGGGGAAAAAATGAAGAGGCAGGCTTCCTTTGCCAGGGGTGGCATTTTGCATGCAAAATGCCCCCTCACCCTCAGGGGCCCTTCTCCCACCCCTCCTCCCACCCCCCACCAAGGCTCAGCCTGCTCCCACTTGGGGGGGCCATTTCATGGCCTCCCCAAGTAGGTGCTCTAATCTCTACCACTGACAGCTGGGGGAGGCTTGTGTTGCCAGGGGTGGCATTTTGCATGCAAAATGCCCCCCAACCCTCTGGGGCCCTTCTCCCACCCCTCCTCCCACCCCCCACCAAGGCTCAGCCTGCTCCCACTTGGGGGGGGCATTTCATGGCCTCCCCAAGTAGGTGCTCTGCTCTCATCTCTACCACTGACAGCTGGGGGAGGCTTGTCTTGCCAGGGGTGGCATTTTGCATGCAAAATGCCCTCCAGCCCTCTGGGGCCCTTCTCCCACCCTTCCTCCCACCCCCCACCAAGGCTCAGACTGCTCCCACTTGGGGGGGGCATTTCATGGCCTCCCCAAGTAGGTCCTCTCAGCCCCTAAAGTCCACCCCTTACAGCCCCACACAAACCCAATTCCCCCCCCAGCTGCCACACACAGACCCAAATCCCCACATTAGCCCCTCACAGACCCAAATCCACCCCCACCTGCCCCACACCCATAACCCCAGGAACAGGCTGGCAAAGGCCAGCCCTCTCCCTTTGTTCCCTATGCTGGGAACATCTAAACTCTCTTTCCCTGGGCAATTCTGCACAGCCCAGGGGTGCCACAATGGTGGGCACACTTCTGAGTGCCAGCTGGTCCCTGTGAAAGAGCACCTGAACCACAGACACCCTCCCTCAAATTCCCCCACCACCTACAGAGATGGCTGGCCAGCCAGCCCCATTGTTCCCTATGATGGGAACCAACTGCACAACAAAGAATAAAACAAGAACAACACAAAATAAAGTTTTAAAAAAATTATTTTCTCCCTTCCAAAGTACAAGTAGGCAAAGCATTATGACACATTACACCAGCAGTCCCCCACACAGAAAAATTAAAACAAAACTCACTTAACATCAGAGAATCACAAAGCACAATTCCTGTCAAAAACACTTTATTTCTTGAACAGCTTTAGGTTACACAGCAGGGGGGAACACCAAAGGGCATGGCAGCACTATCTTACACAAAAATAACACAACTCACTTAACATCAGAGAATCACAAAAGCACAATTCCTGTCAAAAACACTTTATTTCTTGAACAGCTTTAGGCTACACAGCAGGGGGGGAACACCAAAGGGCATGGAAGCAGTATCTTACACAAAAATAACACAACTCACTTCACATTAAAGAATCACCCCAAAAAATTGCTGTCAAAAGCACTTTATTTCTGTAACTGCTTTAGGTTACACAGTAGGAAGGCACCACAGAGAAGGAAAGCAGTGTACTACACAAAAATAACACAACTCACTTCACATCAGAGAATCACACAAACACAATTGCTGTCAAAAACGGTGAAGTGGGTTGTATTATTTTTTGTAGTACATTGCTATCATGTCCTGTTGTGCCCTCCTACTGTGTAACCTAAAGCTGTTCAAGAAATAAAGTGTTTTTGCCAGGAATTGTGTTTTTGTGATTCTCTGATGTTAAGTGAGTTGTGTTATTTTTTTGTAAGATAGTGCTGCCATGCCCTTTGGTGTTCCCCCCTGCTGTGTAACCTAAAGCTGTTCAAGAAATAAAGTGTTTTTGACAGGAATTGTGCTTTGTGATTCTCTGATGTTAAGTGAGTTTTGTTTTAATTTTTCTGTGTGGGGGACTGCTGGTGTAATGTGTCATAATGCTTTGCCTACTTGTACTTTGGAAGGGAGAAAAAAAAATTTAAAACTTTATTTTGTGTTGTTCTTGTTTTATTCTTTGTTGTGCAGTTGGTTCCCATCATAGGGAACAATGGGGCTGGCTGGCCAGCCATCTCTGTAGGTGGTGGGGGAATTTGAGGGAGGGTGTCTGTGGTTCAGGTGCTCTTTCACAGGGACCAGCTGGCACTCAGAAGTGTGCCCACCATTGTGGCACCCCTGGGCTGTGCAGAATTGCCCAGGGAAAGAGAGTTTAGAAGTTCCCAGCATAGGGAACAAAGGGAGAGGGCTGGCCTTTGCCAGCCTGTTCCTGGGGTTATGGGTGTGGGGCAGGTGGGGGTGGATTTGGGTCTGTGAGGGGCTAATGTGGGGATTTGGGTCTGTGTGTGGCAGCTGGGGGGGAATTGGGTTTGTGTGGGGCTGTAAGGGGTGGACTTTAGGGGCTGAGAGGACCTACTTGGGGAGGCCATGAAATGCCCCCCTAAGTGGGAGCAGTCTGAGCCTTGGTGGGGGGTGGGAGGAAGGGTGGGAGAAGGGCCCCAGAGGGTTGGGGGGCATTTTGCATGCAAAATGCCACCCCTGGCAACACAAGCCTCCCCCAGCTGTCAGTGGTAGAGATTAGAGCACCTACTTGGGGAGGCCATGAAATGGCCCCCCCAAGTGGGAGCAGGCTGAGCCTTGGTGGGGGGTGGGAGGAGGGGTGGGAGAAGGGCCCCTGAGGGTGAGGGGGCATTTTGCATGCAAAATGCCACCCCTGGCAAAGGAAGCCTGCCTCTTCATTTTTTCCCCATAGGAAATAATGAAGAAAGATGAGCAGCAGCATGCTAACAATATGCTGCTCCTTCGCTTTCTTATGGGAGGATGGGGGGACCTGCTTTGGGGGGCCATAACATGGCCCCCCAAAGTCCAATCTGTCTGAAACTTGGGTGGTTGTTAGAGAAGGGTTAGAGGAAGGTCCCCACCAATTTTGGGCTTATTCGGTGGGAAAATGCCTCCCCCAGACGTCCGGGAAGACGGAGGCATTTTCCCATTGAAAAGCCGAAAGAAAGCCGAAAGAATCCCGAAACGTTTCGGCTTTTTTCTTTCGGCTACCCGAAACGTTTCGGCATTCCCCGAAACGTTTCGGCATTCCCCGAAAGAAGCCGAAACACTTTTGTTTCGGCATTCTTTCGGCATTCTGAATGCCGAAATGCACATCCCTAGTTGGGAGGCTTTTGTTCCTGTGTTTTCCCAATTACTCTAGTACACTTTCTCTGAGTATTCTCTTACTCTCTTTGGTTTTAAGCAGGCTGGTACCTTCTTTCCAGTACCCAAACTCCTCTTGAAACACCGGCACTTATCTTCACTTTTTAACTGTCCTTAAGGTCTCCTAGGCAGTTTTTAACCACACCAGACCAGGAATCTCTCGTCACTCTTCAGAGCTAACTCCCTGTTCAACTAGGTAGGGAAATTCTTTCACTAGAAGATCTATCCCCTTTCTTTGGCCCGAATGGGACTCTGCGTCTGCTTCCCAAACTTCCTTGCCAACTTTCCCCCAGTTCTTCTGTCTGTGTTAAACTGCTCTCAGTCACGGCTGAATCTCCAAACTCTCTGTACAAAACTCCTCTCAGCTAGGGCTGAAATCAGACTCCCCTCTCCCCAGCATCCAGTTCCAAAGTCTCTCTTTTTTCAGCTCATGCTACCCAGATTCCTTGGAGTAGCCTGTCATTCAAAACTCTCCATTTCTGTGAAGAATTAACCCTTGGCAGTCCTTCAGCTGTTTGTCCAGCACATCTAAAGTTTTAAAAAGTGATGCTCGTAAAAAAACCCCCATCAAATGCTGTAGCTGCAAAAGATTCATTCATTTTTGCATGTTATCCATTTTATTTCAAGACTTGTGGAAACTCTATCTCCAGAACCTCAGCTTTTAGGATTTTGAAGATGGAAGAGTTCAAACTCATCCACGCCTACAATAATTTATTATATTTTTCTGACAAGCTTTGACGGCATAACAAAATATATCTCAAAGGATGCCAGATACTGAATTATCATTATTGTGAAATTACTTTGATGGAAATGAGTAAGAACAATATGTTAAGAAATGGAAAAATATATGGGATATTTAATTCATTTTTTTAATTAAAAAAATCAGTTGTAAAAATGAGCGGCTAATACTTTTCAGTCAAGATACTCTGCTGCTACTATTCAGTGGTAAGCTATATTGTCCACTGAAGTTCTGTAGCCTCTTTTATGAGGTAGTGACCTCTGTCAAGAATGATTATTTTCTGATGAAAAAAGGTCATTTCTGAGATTGCTTGAAATCTTAATTCAACAAAGAAAAATAAGATTTAAACTCTTTCCTAACATCTACAGAGCATATGGTAGAAAGTGATTGTTGCCAGAGAATGAAGGGACATGGCAGAAGCTCATCGAAACCAATGTACAAAAATAGACTTCTGCATACGGATTGCCTTCCACATCAGGAATGGCCAACTGGTGGCTCACCCACATGGCAGATCTAGCGTCTGCTTGGACCTCAGCAGCCCTACCAGGCTTTGATCAAAATGCAATAAACACTTGGCTACAAACCAGTCAAAATGAAAGTGGAGAAGGGAGGAATGGCACGCTACTGAAAATTCTGAAATGTTGTTGCCTTAACGTTTCAAACACCACTTTCCAAATGTAACATTTATGTCAGTGTTGTTATTAAATCTGAACAAGGGCATTCAGTGTCTGTCCTTATACAGACTTGCTAGAAGTCGTTCTGCAAGCCATCTGTCATAAAACTACTACTGCTCATCAAATCATGAGCACTGTAATTATACCCCGTGAAATTAAGTGAACATAAAATCCAATTCCTTAGTCATTGGTCTGTCTTCCAGCCACTGTCAAGCCTAAAAGCTATTTTGAAGACTATTTTTCTTCAGGTTAGTTAGTTAGTTAGTTAGTTAGTTAGTTAGTTAGTTAGTTAGTTAGTTCGTTCGTTCGTTCGTTCGTTCGTTCGTTCGTTCGTTCGTTCCAGAGAATAATCCTTCTAAGATGTTGGCTAGGCTACTACGAAGAATACACAGAGGTATGCTTTTGTTTTCAAACTCTTGTTTTATTCACATGCAAGTTTACTCAGTTACTTAATGTATTGATCAATTAAAATTCTCGTGACTAATCAGCTAAGATTCATTTATCTGGGTATTTTAGGAATGGTGTTTTAGGATCCATAGAAAAGTATTGTTGAAGGATACCCCTTGAGAGTGCACTTGACAACAAACTTAAACACATGACATTTATTCAAAAAATTCCATTGTCCTGCACCTGAAAAATGGGTTTTCATCACCTGAAGCCACTCACAGTAAACATAGAATCCCCTCAACTCGAGCTTCAGATGGCATTTTTTCCACAGTTCCAACATAATGTGATTTCCAAATACCACTTTTACTTCTCATTGCTTGCCACCTAGCACTGATGGGCAGCAGGACGGGAGGGGAAGCAACCGTAGTGAAACAATAAACCACAGACACAGCAACTGGAGGAAAGGAAGGCCACAACTTTATTTTGATTACAGCAGTAGGGGCATTGGCACATATAGGGATCAGATTCCAGCATCGGCTGACCCGCCCATCAGGTGATGACCTCCAGCCCATACAGCCACAGCTGTGGAGTGGAAAACCCAGGGATGGCAGTTAGAGGGGTACACTTGGGTGAACACCCCTACATGTCCCCCTGCCACCTAGGAGCGAGCGTCTCGTGGCAGCCCTCCAAGCAGGTCCTGCCCCCTAGACATGCTCCCTAGGTTCCTTATGGGAGCCCCCTAAAATGGGAGGTAGAAGGGGCAGGCAGGCTCCATTTCTCCCCCCAGAGGGATCAGATCCCAATGCCACACCGCTCCACCAAGTGACGAAATGAAATAAAACAAAACCCGAATAAACAACCAAAATACAGGAAGAGGAGGGTGGGACTTCGCCAGCTGAGACACAACTGAGGTGAAGCAGGGGCCAGCTGACTTAAATACTAGCCCGCCAGACCTAAGGGAAGACTGGGCTCCCCAGGTCCAATCTGCACCATGCCCCCTCTCCCAGCCATCCCCAGCTGGTTCTGATTGGCCAGTGGATTTGAATCTGGTTGGGTGTGGGCCGATGCAGGGGAGCCTGGGAGCAACATGAAAGCCGCTGCGTCTTCCCGGCCCATCTGCCCGCCCCGCAGGTGGCAAACCAGCCACCTGGGTAAGTTGGGCGACCGATGCTTTCAGCCAAACAACATTTAAAATGTGTATGATTAACAATCCTAAACCCCATCTCCCATAGGCCTATGATAATTACTAAAAACCTAGGTTTATTTAGTGTGACTTGTAGATATGGCATGCCAGCATGGCCTGAGTAGAATCGTAGTACCAGTATAAAATCAGGCCATATTGGAGTGGCTCTTTAACAGCAACCTGAGGCTCTCCAGCCCCTGGCATGCCACCAATGCCAGTGCAGATGTATGCCACCCCAAACCCTTAAATATTTTTATAACTTCCATAAAGGCACATGCAAGGGGAATTGCCCTCACTTGCCATCCCACTCCAAGCACTGTTACATGCTGAAACACAATTTGCAATTATGATTTGCATATAAAGTGGTTTTATTTATCTATCTATTTATTTATTTGTAGACTGCCTTTCTCACTGATACTTCAGCCGGATTATGCAGTGTGAATCAATACAATCAACAGGATGGGGCTTGCAATAAACAATGCAATAATATTTGGTTTGCAGAAATCTAAACAACCAAAAAGGAGAGAGTCCCTTGCTAAAGCAATACAACCCGAAGAATCCAACTAGTTCTGAGACCCAAATAAATATGTAATATGCTTTTTTATTTTTAACAAAGTGCAAGTGCTGTATGTGCAAGAACTTATAACACTATATTACTACCGTTTCAAACATTGCAGATTCTCCTATATGTACCAATGCTATAAATATAGTGATAGAAATTCACAATCCATCTATACATTCAAGAAGTCTATTTGAATCCTAATGAAAGGTAAGTATCCATGTCCAAAATGCAGAATGATAACAGCTTGTTTTTCCTTCTCCTTTACAGGCAGAATGTTCCAGGAGGAAAGCAGTGGAGGCAAAATCTCCTGGGCAGTTGGCAACAGGTGTGCCAGCCTTGGCTATATCCTGTTTTGCGTAGCTTTTTCAAGCCAAATTATTTACTGCACGTTCCATCTCAACAAAATCCTAATAAGCATTTGAGTATCTTCCTATGGTCATCCATAGGAATGTGAATTTCTATCACTATCCATGGAGTGTGAATTTCTATCACCATATTTATAGCATTGGTACATATAGGAGAATCTGCAAAGTTTGAAACGGTAGTAATATAATGTTATAAGTTCTTGTACATACAGCACTTGCACTTTGTTAAAAAATTTAAAAAGCATATTACATATTTATTTGGGTCTCTTAGAACTAGTGGGTTCTTCGGGTTGTATTTGCAGAAATCTAAAACCAAGCACAAATCTAAAACAGAACTGCAACAAAGCATAAGCATTAACATGACATGTTAAAAGATGCAGAAATTACATAGTAGGGTCATACTTACAGCAACAGACAGTCTATGTAGGGTCCACACAGTCCCTATCCTTTTACCAAAGAATCTTTCTTAACCATTTTGTTACAGTACAGCCCTATTACCATAAGGTGAGGACCACAACAGAGAATCTGCATGTATGGGCCGTTGTTGATTTTGCCCATTTGCAGGGTGGTACCAGCAAAAGGCTATGCTCAAATGAGTGATGCTGTTGTAGTGGAGCATGGGGGAAAGGCAGTCTTGCAGATATGAGGGACCATGACTGTGAAGGGCTTTATATGTGATGGCCAATACCTTGTACTGATCCAGGTGGGCCACCAATGCAGTGACTATAGGATGGGATATGCATGCTCTACCTAGTTCCTGACAATTCCAGTATTCTGTACCATCTGATGTCTCCATGTTGACTTCAAGGGGAGACCTATGTAGAGAGAGCATCCCAGTAGCCTAGACTTTAGGTTACTATGCTGAGGGCCCAGGTAACCAGATAGGCTGTGTCAATGTAGAGGGCCATCTTCTGATCTAGACTGCCTTGACCTAGAATACCTAGCTCCAAACTCCATTGGTAGCTACTGAAACAAAGCTACACCATGAAAAGAGGTGACTAGGGATACTATTTAAGCAACTGTACATTGGGTCAAACAAAATCTTAATATTACTTATATGTTAGAATCGAAAAGTTTTTAACCATCCAGGATGAGTATTTGGTGTTGCAATGACATGTGAACGGAAAACTTCAGCTCAGCAAAACATACCAATAAAACCAAACAAACTCTATATTAAAAATCATGGGTAAAAGGACTGACAGTAAAACAGCAAGTGTCATAATGCCATTATATAAATGCATGGCACAGCTGGATATAAAATTCTGATCACCAAACTAGAAAAAACAATATAACAGGGAAGGGACTAAGTGATAGGATTAAGGTTTTCTGACTGAAAATTTAGACATCAAGCTGATTTTTTTCCCTGGTAGGAAAAACTTATCATTATTCCTGTTCCATTCCACTGTCAAAAAGCAGCTTGGGAAGCATAATTTTTCAGTGAGAAAATAGGGCTGAGGAGGAGATAAAGACTGCCTCATCATCTTGGGTAGGTTTTCCTCTTCAAATTGCAGCATCAGTGACTGCATACTTTAAAAAAAAAAAGAATCATAATGAGTCCTGATTAGAGATGGGCACAAACAGCAATATGAACACAAAAAAAGCCACGAACTGCCCATTCTGCTGTTCACAAACAAGCTGTTCGTGAGGCCCCATTCTAAATGAACAGGTAGTTGTTGCAAGCCTCGTTCATTGCTGTTCATTAACCCAGACAGTCTGGCACCTGCAATCAATTTCCTTGGCAAGTTAGGCAGGGACTGCCTGAACTCTGTCTGAACTCCTGCTGTTGCCCTGGAAACCTGTCTAAGCCCAATTTAGCTTGATAGGCAGGTCTTCCTTTCAAGTGTGGAGCTCTAAATTTTGTTTCAAGGGAGCAAAGACCAGGGGGGAGGGGGGCTCCCGGCTCTGGCTTAGTTTGCAGACAGTGGAGAGGGAGAGAATAGCTGTTGGCATTTTGATAGAGAGAGTGCATTGGAGCTTGAATTTGTGTGTGGTGGGATATGGATCTACTCCCTCAAGTCCCAGGGCTGCTACCAGGCTCTAGGTCAAGCTATTATTTATTATTGGTACCTTTCCTGCTGCCTGCTCAGGTCAGGTTTCTGGGAGTGGTGCAGTAGGGATCTACCCCTTCAAGTTCCTGGGCTGCTGCCAGGCTCTGGGCCAAGCTATTATTTATTACTGGTACCTTTCCTGGTGCCTGCTCAGGTCAGGTTTCTGGGAGTGGTGCAGCAGGGATCTTGACCAAACTTAGATGATGGCTGGAGGAGAGCCTGCTGGCCCCCACGAACAGCCAAGCACGAACATATTCGTGAACAGGGCCCTGTTCATGGTTGTTCATGAGTCCCTGTTCATGGATGGCAATGAACAATGAACATCATGTTTGTTTGTTTTCTGTTCGTGCCCATCTCTAGTCCTGATACAGATAGAAAATAAAGGGAGAACAAAGTATAAAGAGAGATAATATAGTACAGTGCACCGAAATCTAGGTTCAAATTGCCATGAAGTTCAGCAGGCATCCTGGGACCGCTCACGCACTGTGGCTCCACTTAATTCCACAGGTTTATTGTGAGGATAAAATGGAGGCGGGGGGCTTAGCCTCATCTGCTGCCTTGATCTCCTTGGAGAAGTAAGTGGGAGGGCTGGGGTCAGGGTTGGTGAAGCCCTGGCCATTTTCACACGGCTTACCGGCCACGGAACATTGCACTGAGCTCCCGAAATGACAACGGCTTCCTGGTGCGATTTCGCAAGAGAACTGCCATTCAAGCACAGAGCAGGGGGCAATACCCGCCCTCCACCTTCACCCAGCTGGAATCAGGAGCAAAGAGGGGGCAATGCTTGCCTCCTGCTTTCACCCAGCTGGGATCAGGAGCAAAGCAAGTGGCAATGCCCATCCCCCGTCTTCACCCAGCTGGGATCAGGAGCAGAGTAGCGATGTTCTGTGGCCGGTAAGCAGTGTGAAAACGGCCGGAGGTGGTAAAGTCTAACTTACAGCAATAAGAATGAAAGAAGGGAGATGATGAACAAGCAGTAAGAATGGATGGCCTTAAAGATATTGAGGCTGATTCCGCACACGTTGGATAATGCACTTTCAAGGCAATTTAGCTATCGTTTGGAAGTGGATTTTGTGTTTCGCACTTGAAAAATTCAGTTCCAAATGATCTCTAAAGAGGATTGGAAGTGCATTATCCAACGTGTGCGGAATCAGCCACTGTTGGGGAAATGATAAGAACCAGGCAGTCGAGACTAGCTGGAGGACATACCCTTTGGTTCGGAAGCTGTAATGCTAAAGAGAAAAGGGCTGGCCTGCCTTCTTAAGAGGCCAGGGACGAAATTGGCTCATCAAACAGAAAGAGAGAATCAAACAGGAACCCACCACACTAATGCAAAAGCAAGTGACTGAAACATAGTCATCATCAGCATCCATAATCATAATCATCTTGCATCAAATCCAGGGTAGTAAATGGAATTTAAGCTGTATTTAATTGACATTTAAAAGTTCGAGAGAGAAGAAGAAAACATCTTTCTAACAACTATTTTAATTTTGAAAAGCCTTTGAAGGAGAGCGCCCCTGCAGTTTTATTTGTGCATTGAATAACAGATTAATCCAAATCCTTCTTAACTTAAAATTGCAGTCCCAGTTATCACAGTATGCAAACTGTTATCGGCACACATCTTCTGGGTTGCTCATGCTCAGAGAAGGACAAATAAACTTCTGCCCTACTTTACCCAAACCTACACTCATTGTGCTGCGTTGAGTTTGAGCCACGCTTGACCTGCTTATCTGCTGTGAGGATGAGTTCGCCTTCAAAGCACTTTTCTTCCCCGTCAACAATTACCCAGGAGGGAGTGCATTACAAAGGAAAGTGACTAATTTTCAGAAGCCTTGAATGTGATAGGGCTGCAATGGCCTTTTCAAACTTTTTCAAACTTAACCAAGTTGTTGCAGCCCTTGCTTCGAATGAGATCAGGGGCAAAACATTTTTAAAAAGTGATTTGCATAGCAATTTCAGAAAGAAATGTCTATAATAAAGAGATTCTGGTGCTCAGACCTGTATGAAAACCATCCCTTCTGACATGAAAGCCCTGACATATGACCCAGTGGATTTCAATCTGTGTTCTGCCAAGCACCAGGGCTCCTTGAAAATTATCAGGATTCACCAGTTAGTCAGGAAATGGTAAAAAAAAATATGCTGAAATATAGTTGATCTATCATCTTCCAATCCTGATCTTCCATGCCAACATGCACTGCAGGAGTGAACTGGATATATACTCTCTGTTCATATAGGGCAATAATGATGCCCACCTAGTAACCCTGTCCAATGTTCCACATGGAATAATGTACACTCTAGAATGTCCTCCAGAATCTGCTACATAGTAGAGGAAGTCCACAGCAGGGCACACTGGTTACCTGTGGCAGACCAGACAATCTAGGAAAGATTTCCTGAAGGCAGAAAAACCACTGAACAGCCAAAGCCAAGAAGAGTGTAGTGGGTCCTGGCAGTTTTTATTCAGAGATGAAAGAACCAGCTTAGAGGTTGCCTTTATAAACCACCTCTAAGGCACTTCACGTATGCGCACACTGAATTTTGATTCTGATTCCTGGATAACACAGCGCAGTAGAATGAGCAGGGAATGAGGTGACGGATTGCGGAGGTGGTAAAACAGACAGTAGATTCCAGTTTTGAGTGTTCCTTTGCATCAAAAACCCACTGCAATGAAAAAACTAGCATGCTAGAGAGAAATAGAAAAGAGTCCAGTAGCACCTTTAAGACTAACCAACTTTACTGTAGCATAAGCTTTCGAGAATCACAGGTCTCTTCGTCAGATGAAGAGAACTGTGATTCTCGAAAGCTTATGCTACAGTAAAGTTGGTTAGTCTTAAAAGTGCTACTGGACTCTTTTCTATTTTGCTACTACAGACTAGACATGGGCACAAACGGGAAAAAAACCTGAACACCCTGTTTATTGTTTGGTGCCATCCATGAACAACGAACAACGAACATGGACAAACATGAACAGTTCGTGGACATGTTTGTTGTTTGTGGGGGCCAGTACCCACCTCAACCTCCCCATTTAGCCTCCCTCCCCTTAAACCCACTTACCTGGCCCTTTAAAGATCCCTTTAAACTATCAGCTGGCAGGGAGCAGGGGGGATTCCCCCCTGCCACCTGCCAGCTGATAGTTTAAAGGGTCCTTTCCTGCCACGTGCAAGGGGCAGGGCCCTTTAAACACCCCACAAACTGACCTTCCCAATGTCCAATCCCCACCAAATTTGCAGGGGGCGTAGTCCTCACTGTCCTCTGAAGACACCCCCCCCCAAGTTTCAGAGAGATTGCACCCTGGGAAAGGCATGATCCACGGGTCTCCCCATTGGCTGTCATTTTCTCTTCACGGTGGCAAATACAGGACTCTCTGCTGGAAGTACTTTGAAGGGTTAAAGCCAGAAGGAAAGCCAGAGGGAGTTCAGACAGAGTTCAGTCCCTCCTTGCCTCCGGTTGCCAAGGGGATTGATTGCAGCAGGTGCCAGACTGTCTGGCTTGACCAACAGCTGTTGAAGGCAACGAAGGAGGCTTTTAACGTCCACCTGTTCGTTTAGGACGGGGCCTCACAAACAGCTTGTTCAAGAACAGAAGATTAGGCTGTTTGTGGTTTTTTTCTGTTCGTAATGCTGTTTGTGCCCATGTCTACTACAGACTAACATGGCTCACTCCTCTGGAACTAGAGAGAATGCTTCTCTTTGCTTGTTGTACCTGTTTTCTGTTTGGAAGGATTTTTTTAAACATAGGAGAGCATTAAAAATATGACCCTCCACCCATAGTCTAAAGTGCAACAGACCATGGCCATTTTCACACATCTTTACCCTTGCGCAAAATCATGCAAAACTCACAGAACGGCAGCGTCTTCATGGCGTGATTTCGGATGTCATGATTCCGTTTCGTGGCACGATGTCGCACCATGAGGATGCCGTCATCCCATGAGTTTTGTGCAATTTTGCGCAAGGGTAAAGACATGTGAAAATGGCTCTTCTCACCTCCTCAGGTCACTGCTGCTTCCAGACTTACACCCATTGGATTTACCGAATGGAGAAAGGTATAACTATTTAGAATTGCGCTGTTATTCATATTTATGTATGAACCATCCTGAAACCAACCCCATACAGATATATTTTTTTAAAGGAGCTCAATGTTAAGAAGAAAATGTGTCACGTTTGCGTGCAAAATAATTACAAAGTCAAGGGACTGGTTAAAGCCTGAACATCTATTCCCTGCAATATTCCCTACCTTTCACTCTTCTGAAAAGAGCTGCTCAAATGACGATATGCCACTAGCTGAGATTAGGAACAGCCCAAGGTTTACCATGCCAGAAGTGCCCAGGGGCATAGGAAAACACTTACAGTGTAACTCTAAGCAGTGTTACTCCGGTCTAAGCCCATTGAAATTAATGAGCTTAGACTAGAATAACTCTTCTTAAGATTGCACTGTAAATGTTATCGTGTATGCTTTTCTTTCCAGGATCTATGGACACATTCAACCGACAAGCTTTCGGAGGCCAGGCCTGTAATATTTCATGGCCTCTAAATCTTTACCATCAGTAGAATATTCCTTCGTTCCTAGTATCTGGCTTGACCTCCCAGTATAAAACTACCCCCTCCAACCATTTTTCTTCAGGTTCCTCTATCCTAGGGGATAGACTGAGAGCCAAACTACAAGTGACGTCTTACACAGGTTGGACACTAGTCGGCTTCCCTCAAGTTTTGATGGGAAATGTAGGCGTCCTGGTCTTGCAACTGTAATGGAGAGCCAAGCTGTAAAACCAGGGCGCCTACATTTCCCATCACAACTTGAGGGAAGCCGACTAGTGTCCAACCTGTGTAAGACGTCACTTGTAGTTTGGCTCTCATTGCATATTTCTCCTGAGTCTTACCCTGTGGGTTCATTAAATGCCCAGCCTCCAATAACATACACATAATACAGATAAGCAAAAACATGCAGTATTAATACACTTCTCCAGAGAGAAATACCTACAGGAGTACACATATGGAAAAGGTTACACTGCCATTAGGACCCCTCTGGTATGAAGCCGTCTTTTAGTATCACATCAAATACGCTTAAGATTGCTTTCCTTTCATTAGATTAGATTTCCTGCCCATGTGGAATTCATAACCTAAAAGTTTTCAAATGAATTACTCCATGGATATTCTTTTTGTGTAGAGAAAACCCTTCTTTAGGATCAATCCTGTCCTTTAAAGAGGGCCCCCCCACCACAGCCGAGAATAATTTTTATAAACATGTTAGGATTTGAACAGCTTAATTTATCTAGTGACTTCCTTGCAAGAAGGAACCAGCCTCAGGAACTCAGGCTTTTAGAACTAGGTTGCATACAAGAAAGATCCAGCGAATAGCAAATAATCTCCGTTTAGGCACCTATTGATCAGATTGGCCCAGAAACCAAACTCAACCTACACCAGAGGTAAAGAAGAACAAACCAGATTCATCCTTAAGGCGTTTTGCACCAACCTGGTGTGCCACCCCTTTTTCTTTTAAGATATACCATATTTACTCAAAGAAAGATGACCCACAATGCAAGATGATCCCTTAAAAACGTTACACACACACACAAAATTGGGCATAACGTAACTTGTATGTGAATGCACAATTATCCCCTTCTTCTTTGATGGCATATCTGTTTTAAAAAAAAACCCTAGTTTTGCATTTGAGTAAATACTGTAATTTTTTTTCTGATATAATACTGATGTTGTTCTCTTGCTGAGAAATCAGACAAGAAAACATTGACACATTCAGTTTATAGCAATCATAATACTGAATATAAAGCAACTTACCGTTGTTTCCTTGCTACCCGAATGCTTACAATCATGAAACTGTAAAGAAAAAAACCACAAGGGTTGGGTTAAGAATAAGCCAAATCCAAAGCCACAAACTCCAAAGATCCCAGTTAAACATTTACCCCAATTTGTAGCTATAATCTAGCTCCAGGAATCCGCTTAGGTAGCTGCTGGCATCTTGAGAATCAGGTGACAGGCAGTTTGTTCTCTGCCATACCCGCCCCATTAAAAATGTGCTGAAAAACACACAAAAGTCACTGAAGCACATCCAGGCTAGAATTTCAGCAACACTGAGAAGGAGGAAGATTTCCTGGGTCGAAAATCCCATTCAGAACACAAATATTTGCAATCGAGGTTGGTTTGGTATTACCTATTGAAATGGTGTTACAGGACAAAGTTAATTCACGAGCTTTTTTTTTTTTTTTGGTGCCTATCTTTTGTTCCTTTCATAGTCCGAAGATTGGGTGGAAATTTCCAGAGTAACCAAGAGCGAGGGGTTAGGTTTCTACCAGGTGGGGGGAGGTTAACACATTAGATGGGGCTGTACGGTAATGAGTGGCAATGCCGATTAGATGTCTAGGTGGTTCCGAAGAGGAACACAAATGTCCCTCAGTTGCATGGACTAATCTTGACATTTACAAGTTTGAAAATGTTCTCTAAGGCTATACTCTGAATACAAAGTAGGTACAATTTAGCACCCCTTTGTACATACCATCGGAATAATTAGAGGCAAAGATATTGATCCCCCCCTCCACACACATAGTCTTTTGGTAATTGTTTTGGGAGGTGTGCAAAAACTCAATTCAAGAAGGGGTTTTTTAGAGCTGAGAAGCAAGGGGCATATTGTGTGCCTAAATCCATTTTTCCAGTGTGAAGTGTGGCAGGGAGTTACTCAACAGATACATGCCTAATAAGAATGTTGTCCAACCACAACCATGAACAGATTTTCCCACCAAATAGGAGCATCCCAACTGGTTCACAGCATTTTCACAATCCATATCAGTGGCTTACAGAGGAGTCTCTTAATCACTGCTGGCACCAGGGTTTCTGGCGCCCGCAGCCATCCCTGCGTGCATGCACACACAGTGTGCACGCACCTCCTGGACTGCATGATGACATCACCACATGATAATGTGATCATGCAAGAAAGCCGGGCCCATTGGCTGGCGGGTGGCTGGGGCGGTGTGCGGAGGCTGCCAGTGCTCTGCACGCCACCCAGGCCGCCTGCCGTGTCTGGCCCATGGCTGCTGCACCTGGCCGGGGTGTGTGTGGCGGCAGTGGTGGTGGCAGTGCAGGGCTGGCTGGCTGGCTGCAGCAGCTGTGGGCCAGCCATGCCAGCTCTGAGGCACATGCCTCCGCCCCCGGAGCCCCCTCTGGCGCCCCTCCAGTGCCCCATCTCCCGCAGCACCCACCTCACCACCTCAATGGTGGTGCCAGCCCTGCTCTTAATTCTCTATATGCCCAGGTCCTTCTTTTCATATGAGTCATTCTTGAACTGTCCCTGCTAGGCATAGGGGGAAATAATTTGCTTTTTCCACTGGCGGAGTTAGGACCAGAGCTGGAGGTAGGGGGGCGAAGAGGTAGAGGCAGAGATTCAAATATATAGACATAACTAAGTCTCTTTTTTTCTAGCTACAGCAGCATTTGGCAAACTGACTTGGGAGCATTGATCACTGGTGACTGACATCACCAGTGATCAATGCTAAGCTGCTTCCAAGACAGTTGGGGGACATCATGGACTCTAATCTGGAGAGCTGGGTTTGATTCCCCACTCCTCCACTTGAAGCCAGCTGGGTGACCTTGGGCTAGTCACAGCTCTCTGGAGCTCTCTCAGCCCTACCCACCTCACAGGGTGTTTTGTTGTGGGGATTATAATAGCATACTTTGTAAACCACTCTGAGGGGGCATTAAATTGTCCTGAAGGGTGATATATAAATCAAATGTTAAATCGAATATAAATCGAATATAATCGGGGTTCAATCTCTCTGAAACTTGGGGGCTCTTTAGAGGACAGTGAGGACTATGTCCCCTGCAAATTTGGTGGGTATTGGACATTGGGAAGGTCAGTTTGTAGCCCCTCAAAGTAGCTTCCAGCAGACTCCAGTTTTTACTACTGTGAGGAGAAAAATGACAGGAAGGGGGGACCCATGGATCATGTCTTTCCCAGGGTTCAGTCCCTCTGAAACTTGGGGGGACAGTGAGAACTTGGTCACCTGCAAATTTGGTGGGTATTGGACATTGGGCAAGTCTTGTTTAGTTTGGCTGTGATTGTGATGGTACCCGTTCTGGGCTCCCTCAGACCTCGAACCGGTTCAGAACTGGCTCAAGTTTGGCTAATTCATGGTTCGTGTTCCATGAAAATGAACGAACCATAAACCACGAACCCCATGGTTCATTTTCCCCCCCATTCCGTGCTCATGACATCTGCCTACCTTCAGGTATTTTGGTATGTGTGTGCTATGAACCCTCTGTGGTCTTTGGTGGTAAGCTCATGGCGGACAGTGGGGGCATAGGAAGGAGGGGAGAATTAGCAGAGAAGAAGAGGATGGGTGATGCCTTGAAAAGTGAACAACTAAAGGTAAGATGGTGGCAAAGGAGACGGACAGAGGAAGGGAAGCAAGTCCCCATTGCCAAAGCTGCTGGTGAAAGTCATGCCATGCAAGCCTTCTGAAAAGCCAAAGATTTTCTCAGAGCAGAATATTAAGTTCCTTCAGTGTAGATTGGGTCCCCGTGATGTATTTTTATTTTATTGATTGATTTTATTTTATTTCCTTTATAATCTGAGACTCAAAATGGATCACAAGATGCAATACAATTCGATCGCCTAAGACATCTAATAAGGCCTTTGGCTATTAGCAATAAAAATTTTGACCCAAGACTAGGGGTGTGCAAGCCAAAAATTTTCGGCTATAGCCGAAAGTAGAAAGCCGAAAGAAGATTCTCTATCGTTAAAGCCGAAAGCCGAAACAAGAATCTCTTTCGGCTTTCGGCTTTCGGGATTCTTTTGGCATTATTTCTGCATTCTTTCGGCTTTTTTCTATGGGAAAATGCCTCCGTCTTCCAGGACGCCTGGAGGAGGCATTTTCCCACCGAATAAGCCCAAAATTGGTGGGGACCTTCCTCTAACCCTTCTCTTACAACCACCCAAGTTTCAGACAGATTGAACTTTGGGGGGCCATGTTATGGCCCCCCAAAGCAGGTCCCCCCATCCTCCCATAAGAAAGCGAAGGAGCAGCATATTGTTAGCATGCTGCTGCTCATCTTTCTTCATTATTTCCTATGGGGAAAAAATGAAGAGGCAGGCTTCCTTTGCCAGGGGTGGCATTTTGCATGCAAAATGCCCCCCAGCCCTCAGGGGCCCTTCTCCCACCCCTCCTCCCACCCCCCACCAAGGGGGAACAATGGGGCTGGCTGGCCAGCCATCTCTGTAGGTGGTGGGGGAATTTGAGGGAGGGTGTCTGTGGTTCAGGTGCTCTTTCACAGGGACCAGCTGGCACTCAGAAGTGTGCCCACCATTGTGGCACCCCTGGGCTGTGCAGAATTGCCCAGGGAAAGAGAGTTTAGAAGTTCCCAGCATAGGGAACAAAGGGAGAGGGCTGGCCTTTGCCAGCCTGTTCCTGGGGTTATGGGTGTGGGGCAGGTGGGGGTGGATTTGGGTCTGTGAGGGGCTAATGTGGGGATTTGGGTCTGTGTGTGGCAGCTGGGGGGGAATTGGGTTTGTGTGGGGCTGTAAGGGGTGGACTTTAGGGGCTGAGAGGACCTACTTGGGGAGGCCATGAAATGCCCCCCCCAAGTGGGAGCAGGCTGAGCCTTGGTGGGGGGTGGGAGGAGGGGTGGGAGAAGGGCCCCAGAGGGTTGGCAACACAAGCCTCCCCCAGCTGTCAGTGGTAGAGATTAGAGCACCTACTTGGGGAGGCCATGAAATGGCCCCCCCAAGTGGGAGCAGGCTGAGCCTTGGTGGGGGGTGGGAGGAGGGGTGGGAGAAGGGCCCCTGAGGGTAAGAGGGCATTTTGCATGCAAAATGCCACCCCTGGCAAAGGAAGCCTGCTTCTTCATTTTTTCCCCATAGGAAATAATGAAGAAGATGAGTAGCAGCATGCTAACAATATGCTGCTCCTTCGCTTTCTTATGGGCGGATGGGGGGACCTGCTTTGGGGGGCCATAACATGGCCCCCCAAAGTCCAATCTGTCTGAAACTTGGGTGGTTGTTAGAGAAGGGTTAGAGGACGGTCCCCACCAATTTTGGGCTTATTTGGTGGGAAAATGCCTCCCCCAGACGTCCGGGAAGACGGAGGCATTTTCCCATTGAAAAGCCGAAAGAAAGCCGAAAGAATCCCGAAACGTTTCGGCTTTTTTCTTTCGGCTACCCGAAACGTTTCGGCATTCCCCGAAACGTTTCGGCATTTCCCGAAAGAAGCCAAAACACTATTGTTTCGGCATTCTTTCGGCATTCTGAATGCCGAAACGCACATCCCTACCCAAGACACCCATTAAACAATACAACAAGAGTAGGATTAAAAATTTTAAAAAGAGAAAGGTATCAGACATGATATATCGAACAATACAGAAAATGCAATTATAAAAACAGAAGACAATACATAAGAACAGGGTAAAGCCTGTAGTAAACACTGGAATGGAATACACTCCTGTTCCTTTGATAAAGAAGCATCCTCGAGTCCTGAACCATTCCATTATGCTACACTACTATTAAAAAATCTTTCTTGAGCAATTCTGTTTTTCACAATCTGCAGAATAGTAAAAGTATGGGAGCCTTCCTGGCCTCTTCAGGCAGGCCATCCCATATGGTGGGAGCCACATTACCTGAATTATGATGTCCCTTGGTCACTGCTGGTAGCCTGTGGTACTTGCATTTGGCTATGAGTCAGGGCTTTTTTTGGGTAGGAATGCGGTGGAACGGTGTTCCGGCACCTCTTAAAATGGTCACATGGCTGGTGGCCCCGCCCCCTGATCTCCAGAGAGAGGGGAGTTTAGATTGCCCTCGGAGGAAAACTCTCCTCTCTCTGGAGATCAGGGGGCGGGGCCACTGGCCATGTGACCATTTTCGCCGAGGGCAATTTAAACTTTAAAAAAACTCCCCCCTTGTTCCAGCTGACCCAAAGTGACGTCATTGGGTGGTCTTGAGTTCCACCGCTGAGTTCCTCCACCCCTTTTCCCAGAAAAAAAGCCCTGGCTCTGACTAACATTACCTGAGAAAGTAATCTGACAGAAAGGAATGGGCAAAGGTCTACACATCTTTGTTCCCCTCTCCACACCCATTCCCAATCAAGAATGAGAAGCATATAAATGATGTTTCTCTTGGCAGCAGGAATCTAATCCTACCTTGGTCAGCATAACAAAAAGTGCAGGAAGCTTAGGGAGGGAATTTTCCATTCCTGGAACTTTTGTTATTTTTTTTAAAGGGACACGTATTTCTTCTCTATCAGGTAATTTTCAAAACGAGACATTTCCATCCTGTCTACATATCTTGTTTTGTCTAGTACACTTCAGTGTTATTGAACACTCTTTTTGCAGGGGGAACAAAAAAAACCCTCAACCGAGCCTAAACCTTTGCCATTGTGCAGGTCGAAATTTGAGAACTTTCAGAACCCAGCAGGGAATACAGCTGAAACTCAAGTTCTTGCTTGTCCTTTAACAAAGACAAGGTGCGCTCGGGTTCCGCATAAACTTTAAAGCATTTTTTCCCCTATTGCCGCCACTACTTTTCGCCACTTAAATTTAGTGCTTTGGTTCAGCTTTCCAACAGATGGAGGGTTATTTTCCCCCCATTATACAGTTTGATTTATACATGTTTAGAACAGACAAGGTTCAAAATGAGTGGATGTCTGTTTAATATTTGGGGCTGTTAAGGAATGTGTTGGCCTTCACTGCCGGCCCTCATGGAATGTGTGGCTGTGTCTCATGTGGGCAGCCTGAGTCAATACTTTCAACATTAAAACAAGTCATAATTAAAATATGCATGATCTACAAAGGCTTTAATTACTGCGCAGTGCTGGGTGCCTCTCCCTGGCAACATCACGCCTGTAGGAAAGACGACACTGTACCACTACAAAGACAGTCCTAACGACAACTCACGCAAGATATAAAAAGAAAAGAAGGTCGTATTGGAAAAGGGAAAATTGGGGGGAAATATCTCACAGATGAACATACTGATTTTGCAAGCTGGAATTTCACAGCATATGTATAACACACACTTTGGAAATTAAACAGATATTTGTGCTATTGGCTGTGTCTAACATTTTACAATTTTCCTCAAAGAAGATGCTTTCCCCATCTCGTCCGACTCTGATTCCATACTATGCACTCATCTTTATACCTGTTTCAGAATCTGATTATCTTCATGAAGTAAATGAATATAGAGCTGCTTTATATAAAGCCAGACCATGAATTTGTCAGAGGTTCTCGAGGGTCTCAAGGTAGAGGTTTTTTTTCATATTGCTCCCCCCCCACCAAGTTGTAATAAAGAGGCAGACGCAAGGCTTGGGTACTAAACGGCCACTTTTTATTGGCAACAACATTAACTGTAGCGAGAAACCAAAGCTGGCAAGGGCCTAACTAGCAGTAAAGGTCAATTCCGGGGTCACCCCTGGACCTCCACTTTGACCTGTCTGGGCCTTTGACCCTTTGGCCTGGGTGTGAGCCATCCATGCACATGGCTGGGACTCGGCCAGCCAGATGGATGGTTTCCTCTTTTAAGCTCTAACCACCCCAAGCCGTGGAGCCTGAGGGAAGGACTTGTACAAAGGATCCCACCAGGCAATATGCCCTCTCAACTGGCAGCTGTGCAGCATGCCAGCTGATCCTGAGTAGACATGGCCGCGAACAGCATCACGAATGGAAAAAACCCACGAACAGCCCCGTCATCTGTTCGCAAACAAGCCGTTTGTGAGGCTCCATTCTAAATGAACAAGTGGTCGTTGCAAGCCTCATTCGTTGCCTTCGTCAGCCGTTCATCAAGCCAGACAGTCTGGGGCCTTTCAATCAATTCCCCTGGCAACAGCAGGGACTGAACTCTGTCTGAACTCCTTCTGGTTTTCCTTCTGGCTTTAACCCTTCAAAGTACTTCCGGCAGAGAGTCCCACTTTTGCCACTGTGAAGAGAAAATGACATCAAAGGGAAGGACCCATGGATCATGGCTTTCCTGGGGTGCAAGCTCTCTGAAACTTGGGGAGTCTTTGGAGGACAGTGAGGACTATGTCCCCTGCAAATTTGGCGGGTATTGTACATTGGGAAGGTCAGCTTGTGGGGTGTTTAAAGGGCCCTTCCCCTTGCACGTAGCAGGAAAGGGCCCTTTAAATGACCAGCTGGTAGGCGGCAGGTGGGAATTCCCCCTGCCACCTGCCAGCTGATAGTTTAAAGGGATCTTTAAGGGGCCATGAACAACGATGAACATGTTTGTGAAAAGGGTCATGTTCGTTACTGTTCATTGTTTGTTTTTCGTGGACGGCAACGAACAACGAACAGCTTGTTTAGGGTTTTTTCCCATTTGTGCCCATGTCTAATCCTGAGAGACCCCAATATCTCCACCAAAGGAAATGTGCCAAGAGTGCTCACTGGCCTGCTCACTTTCCCCAACTCTGTCCTGCCAGTGACCACCTATTTTCAGCTCCACCTTAGCCAATTGTCACAACCCATGCACACAGTGCAAGGTAGGTGAAAAACACCTTTCCCAAACAGCCAGTTAGGGAAGGGAGAAAAAATTCCTACCTGACCCCAACAAGCAGTGACTGGTTAAATCTGCAGTGCCACAGGGTGGGCAGGTGGGCTGAGCACGAGGCAGCAACTGGTGGGCCAGGAGGAGGAGCTGCCTTATAAAGCTTCAAGTTCCACCTCCAGCCAAGTATCCAGATGGCTGGGAGACCACTGATGCTTTCCCCTTCTGGGGCAGGAAAGGCAGCTCTTGTCCATGACAGCCTTTGACTGCCGGCCGTGAGGGCCGAATTGCCCACGACCTGACCCATTTAACTGGAGATGTTAGGGTTTGAATGTGGAACGTTATATATGCAGAGTAGATGCTTTACCACCGAGCCACAGCTCCACCCTTAATACTGAACTAGATAATTAATCTATATAAACATCAATGACCCCCCTTAAGTCTTAGATAAACTAAAGTCTTTTTCAGCCCTGGTTTCTGAGATCCATTTAGCTGGTGGTACAAGGATGGAACTTGAGAACTTCTGCATGTGATGTGTGTAGTCTACCACTAATCTGTGGCATATACTTGACCATATTAAGGAAAAGCTGTACAGAATTCAAGAGCTGAAGGTTAGTGGCATAAGTAGACAAAACATTTGTGGAATTTTAAGAAATTTAAAAATAATTTTGATTAGATCATCATCTTTCATTCCTCCCTCTTTCCATTAAATGTTGTCCCAAGCAAAATGATGTTGTCTCAAACTATTTCAAAAAGTAGATCTAAAGGCAGGTTTCATATAAATATCCTAAGACATAGATGGATCTGAGACCAAGACATCCCATAATTTACACATAGGAATGATGCACACAGTCTGTGATTTAACAGTTCCAGGAGCCACTGCAGGGATCTTTATAACGGGATGCCAAATTGTTGTTTTGCTAATAATGGTCCCTCAGGCAACTGCTTTCCTATACTCACACTAGAACAGAAGTTGATTTTTTAAAATCTATCTGCTTTCAAAAATAAGCAGCTAGACACACTGAACAAACAGGTGTCATATCAGGTAAACAGGCACAACTGAAAGTTAAATACACTGTATTCTCAAGGCAACTTCGCAAGAATTCACACCCTAGGAGTGCAGAAAGAACTGCAAAGGAAATAAGAAACAAGAAGAGGAAGTAGAACTGCCCTCTTATTGTGTACCGAAGCACTAGAAAGTCTCTAAGCCCCATACCTTCAAACAGATTCTAGGCCATCATTAATTTCACTGCTCTCAAAAATCGAGTTAGCTCACAGCACTCTATTTACCAAATTTATATAATATCTTGCCTTGGGTGAATTTATTCCTCAGGTAAATGACTGAGAATAGAGCGTGGTACGGCAACTCAGTTCTCTTCTATTTAAAGAAAAATTAGTAAAATCACCCTTTTCAGAATAATCCAAGTAAGGCATCTAAATAAAGGTGAAATGAGAGTAGATAAATAAGATGAAATTATGTTGTTTGGTCATCTTGTCTATATAAAGACAAGTATCCTGACTGACTCATCAATGCCCAGCCCAAACCCCTGGACCTAGAAACATGAAATCTAGGGAGAACATTCTTTTCATGATGTAAACACCCACTAAGAAGGGATTTTAAGAAATTCGCCCCCTAAGGGGGTAAAAAGGGGTAAAATGTGTTTTCCCAAAGGGATACTTCCCTATGTGGCCCACTGCCAGCTCAGCCATTCTTCCCTGATTGGGCCACCCTTTCAAGGTCATTTGCATATGAGGTCTGATTGGTGCTCACAAAATTCCACACCTCATCCCCTCCCAGAGTCAGTTGGAACACAGAGGTCATTTGCATTTGCAGCTGATTAGTCGTCGCCCCCCCCACATTCTAAACAGTATGCAGTTGCTATTGGGAGTCATTGAATGTGTCCTGAGGTAAAATACACCTCCCAGTCTTCCCTGCAAAGTTCACTAGGGTTGCCAACTAAAAAAACCCCCCACAAACCAAAAAATGTTACATGCCCGTAAGGACTGTAACTGGATTTAAAGCTGTTAAATACCGTAGTGAAGCACAAGTATCAAGCTAGTAGTTTATAAGCACAGATGACACACCAAGAAAGTGAAACTCCTGAAAGGAATTGTGATTCGGGAAGAGCACACAATGAAGGCTTAAATACAACAGCTGCTCCAAATACTAGGCTTTTGCTCTGTTTTAAGATATTTATACACTGCCTATTTGCATTTTGTACACAAGGAAGCTATTTACAAAAGGAAAAAAAAACTTATATAAAAATGTAATGAAATGTTTTTTTAAAAAATCTGACTAATCAGATAATAAAACCAGTGTTAAATTACTAAAACCACAATAGCAGAATTATATACTACTACTAAAATGAGCAAGAAGCTTTAAGACCCCATAAAAAAAGACCATATAAAGCAAGGCTAGCCCAAGCAAGTCAGTCCTGTGACAAAAATTGTAGCTCCAGTATGATGTTTTGTCAATGTCCGTTTATGAGGCTGACTCCGTTCTCATACCAAAGGGTAGCATTGGGAATGTGGTTGAAATAATTCCATGCAGACTTTGGCATACAAAGGTGTTATGTGATTGCTTCATCATAAACCCAGCTTGCAAAGAAACCAGATTTACCACATCACCATGCAGACCGTTTTCAGTAGCTTTGCAGTGGCATTATAATTATGGGTTGGGTTGTGAGCCAATGACAAAAAAAAGCACAAAAACATATAGTGAAAGGAGGAAAACTGACTGCTCACGCAGATCTTCCTTATGTCCCAAAAGCTGCTTCACATGGAACTTGTAAAGCTATCTTCAGAAGCATACTTGTTCAGCACATCAAAATTAAATTGAGCTGTTTTATTATATTCAAGGCTTCTAGGTATCTTCAATACTCCATCTTTGAGACAAGGTAGCAAACGCAATTTTTGAAATGGGCCTAACTATTTTTGCATTCATCCATACTTCCCCCAGGTTGTCTGTAATAGATTGCATTGTCAGGTCAGTTTGACACAGCAACCATTTATCCCTATGGTCCAATTCAAATGCACATTTTGGCATAGCAACGAGGGCCTTTCAACCTGTCTGGGCTTGTGTGGAAGTGCTGGTAGTATAAACCAGCTGGACAACTGGTTTATACAACCAACTGGGGTCTGGACAACAAGTTGCTACCATCTGTTGCAATTGCAATCAACCCTTTTGCAAGCCGTTGTGACAGTCAAATTCATGTCTGGTGCATTCTTTTGCTTTGTGGAGACACTGATTCATACACCTGACATCTTGTAATGATTTTAGCAAATTGATAGGTTTTTAGGGATCTGCAGGCCTCCCAAGCAATGTCTAGGGTGGCAATGAGTGGCTAAGGGCCAAGCTACACATGACGAATGACACTTGAACGGCAAGTGGATTGAGGGCCAAGCTACACATGACAAATGACACTTGAATGGCAAGTGTATTTCTCCCTGTTCACTTGCCCTCCACTCAATCCACTTGCCGTTCAAGTGTCTTTCGTCATGTGTAGCTTGGCCCTGAGTGGAGGGCAAGTGAACAGGGAGAAATACACTTGCCGTTCAAGTGTCATTCGTCATGTGTAGCTTGGCCCTTAGATTAAAACTACACAATACTTTTTTTTAACAAGCTGGGCCTGGGTTCCCTGGACCAATCTGCTTTCACCTCACTCACATAGCAGCTGCAGGGACACTTGCCGTTCAAGTGTCTTTCGTCATGTGTAGCTTGGCCCTGAGTGGAGGGCAAGTGAACAGGGAGAAATACACTTGCCGTTCAAGTGTCATTCATCATGTGTAGCTTGGCCCTTAGATTAAAACTACACAATACTTTTTTTTAACAAGCTGGGCCTGGGTTCCCTGGACCAATCTGCTTTCACCTCACTCACATAGCAGCTGCAGGGAACGTTGTTTTTAAAGCTCACAGGTGCTGATACGACTCAGGAAAGTGGCATGGGGGGAGGGGGGAGACTCCCCATTCCTTTTCCCTCAGCCAAAACGGTCCCTGTGGGAAGTTATTATTTGTATAAATTAGGAGCTGCATGGGTTTGGCATATTCCACATGCAGCTCCAAATTTATGCAAATAGCTTCCCACTGAGGCTGTTTCTGTTCAGGAAAAAGATACGGGGAGAGACAGGCACTCCCTCCCCCCCCCCAAACAGTCTCCTGAGTAAAATAATCTCTTGCAGGCTTTAAAAGAAATTTTCTGTGCGTCTGAGGCGAAAGCGGTGAACTCGGAACCAACTCTTTAAAAAACTGTATCACAAGGTTTAGCGCTAAGATCAACCCAACACAACTGATGACCCGTCAAGATGAACCCAATTTATTGACGCTGTATGGTGGTCTGTGGGACATTTGACGAAGCCAGCAGCTGATGTCCTAAGCAGGTGGCATAAACAGTAGGCAGTCTTGGGGCAAATCCACACGCCCTTGGAGCGTCCCGGCGTTACGCTAAATGTTCGCTAAACACCCGGAAATATAGCGTCTTTCTAGCGCTATACTTCCGGGTGTTTAGCGAACATTTAGCGCAACGCCGGGATGTGCCAAGGGCGTGTGGATTTGCCCTTGTTCAGTTTGGTGGCTTACAAGTTGGCTAAGCCTGATTTTAATGATATTGCTGCAACTTGCTTTTTCTAACTCTTTATGTTTACAGTGGAAGAGAAAGTGGCAACAAGATATTTTGTGCCAAGTTGGAAGCACTAGTGGTGCCTAAATCATTTTGCCTACATCATTACTGGGCATATTTCACAGACTCACATTAGCACTTGCTTAAAAGTCATTCCACAAGCTTCATTTTACAAGGGAACTGGTTGTGCATGAAATAATAACGTATCATCGAGCTACAGAAAATAACCTGTTCATGACTCCAATAAAAGTCTTTGCTTGATAATGTTAAGTCCACATCTCCAGCTCAAAAAATAAATGGCAGTGGTCCAGCATCCATTATGTTAAAAGAATACAAATATACTCTAGTGCAGGCATTCCTTTATAAAGGAAAATTACGGTGGTAATTAGAAGAGAATTTAACTTTATGGTCCAAAATACATCCGAATAGAAAAATGCTTACTTTAGCAATGATTGTGTTTGCTAAACATTGTAAGCAATGTTTAGCAAACACAATCATTGCTATCCCATTGGTTTGGAGAAAAGCAGGATATAAATATGTTAAATAATTAAATTGTCAACAAAACAATCTTTTAAAACAAAGAAAACAACTCCATAGCTAGAACCAGTTTTTCACTGGCACAATCTACTCAGATATACCTCAATTAACTTTGTCCTGTTCTTCTATCTTCGACAGGCCAGGCAGCTTGCCCCCTATCTTTCATCCCATGACTTGACTACAGTGGTCCAGGCAATAGTCACCTCTAGGTTAAACTGCTGTAATGCACTCTGCACAGGGCTTCCCTTGAACCTGATCCGGCGGTTACAGTTGGTGCAGAATCCAGTGGCACATGTTATCACGGGCTTGCTGATGCATGAGCATATAACACCAGCACTGTGTCAGCTGCACTGGCTACCAGTGGTGTACCGAATCAGGTTCAAGGTTTTAGTATTAACCTATAAAGCCCTATGGCATATCTGCGGGACTGCCTCTCCCCATATGAACCCCAGAGGACTCTCTGTTCTAGTGAGAAACATCTGTTAAAGATCCCTGGCCCCAGGGAGGCCCGCCTGGCATTGACCAGGGCCAGGGCCTTTTCAATCCTGGCCCCAGCCTGGTGGAACATTCTGTCTGAAGAGACTAAGGCCCAGCAAGATTTGTTATCCTTTCACAGGGCCTGCAAGACGGAGCTGTTCCACCAGGCGTATGGGCAGTGCTAGGTGGAGCCCCCCTGGCTGGTTGATGAGGGATTGGGCCCTCCTCACCACCAATACCCCCATTTTTAAAAACTCTTTAATGCAGAGGTGCTCTGAAGTTGTTTTAAATTTGATCAGTGGAATTCTGTGCCGCTATGTTGATATTTATAATTGTATTTTAACTGAGTAAATTGGATGTTTTTAGAATTGTTAACTATAATAACTGTTTTATATATTTTAACCGTTATGCATTTTGTAATCCGCCCTGAGCCTGCTGGAAATGTGGGGAGGGTGGAATAAAAATCGAAAATAAATAAAATAAAATAAATAAAATAAAATAAGAAGTTGTTTTATTTCAGGGCATGTTAATAACAGAACTTGGATATTAAACTATATTTTCCATTGAGTGGTTTGGTTTTTTGTTGCTCTGCAGTCCCCCCACTTCACCCCCAAATCAGAACTTTAAACTAGGGTTTGAATTTACCTCAAAGAGGGAAATACTTATAGTCTGCTTTCTCAAGACTCAAGGCGGACTACACAGTGTGAGTCAATACAATCAAGGACATTTCAATAATCAATGTAATAAGGCATATCAATGGAAATTTGCAGATTTAAAACCAGCAGAAATCCCACACAGAGTTGAAGAAATGCTGAAAGAGAGCAGAGCTCTTTTGACCTGAAAAATACACCTTTTGATTGTGGGCCTTCCTCCTTTGATTCTAGGGTTGCCAACTCTGGGTTGGGAAATTCCTGGAGATTTGGGGTAGAACCTGGTGTTGGAGGAGGAGAGGAAGCTTAGCAAAGATATGATGCCATAGAGTCCACCCTCCAAAGCTGCCATTTTCTCCAGGGCGATTGATCTCTGTAGCCTGGAGATCAGTTGTAATGCGAGGAGAACTCCAGCCTCCACCTGGAGGCTGGCAACCCTGTATGACTCAAACCCATAACTCTTTAAATCAAACTTCACATAATCTATTCATTACTCATCCTTGCAATCTTGGTAGTAATGAAAAAATATATAAATAAGCCACCCCAAACTGTTAAAAAACACATATTCACTAGTAGCACTAGGGCTACCAGGTCCCCCCTGTCCTCTCGGTGAGAAGTGGGGGACCTGGCACCTACCTTTTTGTGGTTGGCCCAGTTTCCACATAATTGGGGATCTTCTTAAGGGATCTTGGGGGTGATGCATGGCAAGGACATGCCAGCTTGGGGGCTGTCAGGGCTTGCTCATTCCCAGGTGGCAGGGGACCCACACACAGAAGTGTGTGCCCATGTGACATCCCACTTACCGTCACTCTGCATTCCTTCTCCCTCAGCAGGCAGGTTGAGGGGGCAAGGGGGTCTTTTGCTGGCACGCAGGTCAGCCAATGCTTGGATC
Source organism: Eublepharis macularius (assembly GCF_028583425.1). Lineage (NCBI taxonomy): Eukaryota > Metazoa > Chordata > Lepidosauria > Squamata > Eublepharidae > Eublepharis > Eublepharis macularius. The sequence goes on along the minus strand of NC_072793.1, from coordinate 17,651,772 downwards.
TGCACCCTATGTGTTGCCAAGGCTCCATAAGCTGTAAGCCAATCAAGTTGTGGCCTTTTTAATTCCAACAAGTTGTCTTATGTCTTCTGTCACTTTGCTCTCACCCTTCACCCCCGTGACGCTGAGCCCACAAGCTGCCAGATATCATCTGCTACACAACAACAATTACAGTTTATTCTTTGATGCAATAAATTGATATGCCTTTTACAGACTTTTTAAAACCTATGACAACATTCGTGGCACAAAACATCATAAGCTCTTAGCAAATACGGGGAATGGCCTTGTATTTTGGAAGTGTAGCATTTAATTGCAATGTATTGTCCATAAACCACTAGATCAGACTCTCAGATGCTCTCTGAAGCTCTGTCAGCCCCACCCACCTCACAGGGTAATTGTTGTGGGGATGATAATAACATACTTTGTAAACTGCTCTGAGTGGGCGTTAAGTTGTCCTGAAGGGCGATATATAAATTGAATGGTATTATGTTTTATATTATGAAACACCCTCTGAACATTTAATAAGTTCTTTTTATAAGTGAGTCTAGCTTTCTTTAGATTGGCAAGTCTGTTTAGTAGCCTGAAAAGCCTTCATGGATTAGCTGATGTACCACTGGACAGGCATTTAGGTGTTATGCATGTTGAACATATAAATGTAAGCCTGCCATCTATGACCCAAACAGGAATGAATACGAGTGGAAAGCATCTGAAGAATTTCAGGCAAGGTTTCTCATTGTTCCCTTTGTTATTTATGATGTCTTTTAACAATGAAGACAGTGTTCCCGGCAGGTCATGTTAGCTGTCCATTCCACCCTGGAAACTCAAGTAGCAAATGATCACCTTGGTCTGACTTTAGCAGACATCTTTACAGCCTAATCTTAAGATCTGTTCTTCTAGCAAACGAACGTTTTTGGTGGGTGCAGTGAGTTGCATGTATTGCAACAGTATTGTGTGTTAACAAAGTCTGCCAGGATGAATCAATGCCGCTATCCAAAATGTGTATGGGGAGGTGTGGGGAGGGGGGAGCCAGAGTGGGATAGTGGTTAATGGGTGGGACTAGGACCAGAGATATCCAGGTCTGAATACAAATCCATACTTCCCATGATGATCCCATGTAACCTTAGACCACTTTGGGCCAAACTACAAGTGACGAATGACACTTGAACGGCAAGTGTATTCCTCCCTGTTCACTTGCCCACCACTTGCTCTCCACTCGATCCACTTGCCGTTCAAGTGTCATTCATCATTTGTAGCTTGGCCCTCACTCTCTCTCAGCTTGACGACCCTGACAAAGTGGTTGTGAGGATAAAATGCCGAAGGGCTTCATGTAGCTCCTTGGAGGAAATGTAGGAAAAATATTTGAAAATACATAAAATAAAATATAAAAGGTTGCTTGTTTCTTTTTGGGCTCAATTTGAGGTAATGATTTTGAGTCCTAAACTGTGTAGAAGCAAGGTACTTTAAGGATGGCAGCTTTCCTACCCAAGTTTTATAATCCTCATCACACGTCCTGCTTCACATTATATTGTTTTTGTACGTGACGTGGGTGGCCAAGAGGGATACTGTCTTTTCAGATGCGGAGGAGTTAGTCGTGTTAGTCAGTAGTAGCAAAATAGAAAAGAGTCCAGTAGCACCTTTAAGACTAACCAACTTTACTGTAGCATAAGCTTTTGAGAACCACAGTTCTCTGCATCTGATGAAGAGAACTGTGGTTCTCGAAAGCTTATACTACAGTAAAGTTGGTTAGTCTTAAAGGTGCTTCTGGATTCTTTTCTATTTTTCAGATGCGGTATCTCATCAGTGCTAAATCTGTCTGGGTTGTTTGTTTTTTTTTGGTGTCAGGCCCAAATGATTTCAACTATATTTTAGTTTTGCTTTTATTCTTCTGTGTGTGTTTGGAGTTTGTTTGTATTTCTGATACTTTGGGGGAATTTTTCATTGTTCTGCTTTTTATACTGAGTTTTAGGGAAAGTTGGTATTTTTAGTTCAATTCTAAACAGAGTTACGCTCTTCTAAGTCCATTGGCTTAGTGAACATAAAAAGGTGTAACATTGCTTAAGATTCTACTGGGTTATGCTATTTAATTAGTTTTATTATCAATATTATTCTCAACATAGCCCCATCTGTGGATACTGATATCCAGTGACTAGAGCCATGAACAGACAAAACATATTTTAAAAAATCTATTTTTAAAAAAATTAGGGATTACTGCCCTGCATGATAATATAAGTGCCTGTAGCTTTAAGAAATAGATGTCGTCAATAGCCATTGCTCAGCAACCACAACAGTATTGACAGCCTTCCAGGCTTGGCTTCTGGTAGTAAAAAGCATGTAGATGGAGCAGAACACTTTAGGGGGCTGTTTGAGCCTTTGAGGGAAGAATTATTGGGACCAGGCCACGCAGCAGCCACCAAGCAACTCACTACAATTCAATTTTTAGGACTTATTCAGACCTAGCCACTTTCTACTGTTAAAAAGTAGCCACCTCATGAAAGCCAGTATAGTGGTTAGAGTTTCAGAATAGGATCTAGAGGAGTCAAGTTTGAATCACCACTCTGATGTGGAAGCTTATTGGATGACTTTGGGCCAGAGGAGAATGATGAAAGCTGCTTTGGGTCCCCATTTTGAAGACAGGTGGGATATGAATGAAGTAAATAATAAATATAGCTGAAGATGGAGAGGCAGATAAAAGGTATATTGGATCATGAGTGGGAAAGAAGGAAGGAAGCGGAGAAAGGTAAGGAGACAGGAAATAGTGTGGGGAAGGAATATAGGGAGAAATGAGGTACTCCTGCCAGTCCTGGCAGGTTCATATTGAGCCAGTACCACACAACTAGAAAAGAGCTTTTCTAGCAAGAAACTGCCAGAGGGGTGGAAGGAGGGAATGGTGAGGAGAGGGGAGAAAATAAAGGTAGGTTGGCTAGTGGGTGGGAAGAAGAGAAGAAAGTAGAAAAAGATAAGAGGATTTGAGGGCTGCCAGGAGGAGAGAAAGGGGAAGTACTGTGGGAAAAGGGTCGAAGAGGAGATGAAGTGACCCCAATAAGTCTTTGCAGGTCCCCCTCTGACATCCAGGTACTTTCTCGGCATGGACCAGGAAAAAAACCATGAACCATCGGCCCATGGTCCATTGTGTTTCATGGACCACGGACGACGAACTTTTCACGGACCCACTCCAGTTTGCGGACTGGGGCCCTGTGACCACCCCCTTCACACTTAGAGATGCCAAACTCGCAGTGAGTCCTTATCAGGTTCTCCTCCAGCCACCCTCCAAGTTTGGCCAAGATTGCATTTCGGAGGACCGAGTTACAGATCCCCAAAGCAGGAAACTTCCGTTTGCTGTCAGATTCTTCCTCACAATAGGAACAAACGGGATGGAAGGGGGCACTTTCTTTGAGGTGCTCTAAAATGCCCTCCCTAAAGTCCAACATTGACAAAATTTGCAGGGGAGCTACACCTAACTGTCCCCAAATGACCCCCCCCCCCAAGTTTCAGGGAGATTTGACCCTGGGAAAGGCAGGATCTATGTGTTTATCCAGTTCCTGTCAGATTCTTCCTTACAATAGGAACACATGGGGTAGAGAGAGGAAGATAGATCAGGTTGCTGTCTTCCTCCTGCATCTTCCTCTGGCAAGCTGGCCAGTTAGCAAGCACACTCCACTAGGGCTGCCTCAATGTGCACCTTTTCTGGAGGGGACCTTGCAGCTCTGTGTTAAAAAACTACAGAGTCAGCCAACATTGGTTTAACTCCAGAAACTCAGAGCCCTAGCCCACCACCTCACAAGCAAATAAGAATAGAAAGGGAAAAAATGAAACAGAAGAGTGAGCCCTCAGCCAAGGAAACCCAATAACTTATAATAAGCTTGCTCCCAGAGCATTGCTGCAGCACAAGCCCCAAGCCTCCCTCTCGCTCTGCGCAATGCAAAAAAACTCTCACAACAAGCAGTTCCTTGCTCGGTAACTGTGGGCTGGAAAGTGACAATGCAGCTCTACATAGAGAACAATGGGAGCTCTCTGGTTGGTAGCCACAGCTGTCTATCAAAGATTTCAGGACTAAGATTGGTGTGTTCCAAAGGCAGCAGAAGGTCTGCAGGTGGCTCCTATGTAGCCTAGGGAATTGATTGCTCGGAGCCAGGATGTCTACGTTCACAGAGCAATGGAACAACGGACCTGCCCAAAAGTTGTGGCTCCATGAAAAACGCACCTCCTATGGGACACCTGTTGACAAATGCAGAACAGGGCAAGTTCGTGTCAAATTTAGGTCCATTTTCTGGTCCATGCCCTCCTCTACTCCCTGCCCTTTCCTGTTACACCTTCTACTAGTAGTGACTAAGTTGATTTTTATTATGACCTGATTTGAAAGTGGTCAGTGAGGCAATAACAGCGCTTGGTTACATGCTGCTCCTACAGTGGATGTGCAATTGGAATCTGAGGTAATTTCTGCTACTTTCCCTCCTCCCAGAGTGATTTACACCAAGACCTTTGTTCCACAACAAAAGGAATTAATTTTATTTTCTTTTATTTAGAAGGTCTCAGTGCTTATTGAGTTGGTGAATAAAGCAAGGAATATAAGTTATAATTACTCACAGTAGGGGATAGCAGAACTCTGCTTCAGAACAGTTACAGTATCTCACACACCCCAGCTTTATTGAAATGGCAAGCTGTTTCTGTGTGTGTGTGTGTGTGTGAGAGAGAGAGAGAGAGGCTGTTTTCATACATCTTTTCATAGGGCAAAACTCATGGAATAAAGGCATCTTCTTGGTGCAATTTCTGACCTTATCACACCGCGATGATGTCAGAAATTGCACCGTGAAGACGCCCTCATTCTGTGAGTTTTGCACTGTGTAAAGATGTGTGAAAATGATCAGAATGAATGATTTCACTTGGAATTTCTCAGTAGACCCAAGAATCTCAGCATATTCAAATAGTAGAAAAGAGCAAGAATCCAGTAGCACCTATAAGACTAACAAAATTTGTGGTAGGGTATGAGCGTTTGTGAGTCACAGCTCAGTATCTGAGAGAGAGGGCCACGAACAGCAATACGAACTTTAAAAAGCCATGAACAGCCCAATCAGCTGTTTGCGAAGAAGCTGTTCGTGAGGCCCCATTCTAAATGAACAGGTGGCCGTTGCAAGTCTCGTTCATTGCTGTTCGTCAAGCCAGACAATTTGGCACCTGCAATCAATTCCCTTGGCAACCAGAGGCAGGGACTGCCTGAAATCTGTCTGAACTCCTGCTGTTGCCCTAGAAACCCCAATCGAAGCCCAATTTAGCTTGATAGGCAGGTCTTCCTTTCAAGTGTGGAGCTTCAAATTTGTTACAAGGAAGCAAAGACCAGGGGGGAGGGGGGCTCCCAGCTCTGGATAGTCTTTGCAGACAGTGGAGAGGGAGAGACAGCTGCTGTTGGCATTTTGATAGAGAGACAGGGAGAGTGCATTGGAGCTTGAATTTTCTCTCTGTGTGGTGGGATATGGATCTACCCCTTCAGGTTCCAGGGCTGTTGCTAGGCTCTGGGGCCAAGCTATTATTTACTATTGGTGTTTTTCCTGCTGCCTGCTCTGGTAGGGTTTCTGGGAGTGCTGCGGTAGGAATCTTGATGGCTGGAGGAGAGCCTGCTAGCCCCCACGAACAACGAACAATGAACAACAAACATGTTCATGAACAGGTCATGTTCGTCAATGTTCATTCGTTGTTCGTGGATGGCAACGAACAATGAACACCGTGGGGTTTTTTTTCTGTTCGTGCCCATGTCTAAGTACCTGAAGAAGTGAGCTGTGGCTCACAACAGCTCATACCCTACCACAAATTTTGTTACTCTAGTGGACTCTTGCTCTTTTCTACAGGGTTAGCTTACCTTTGGGAATATTTCCCTCTATCCCCTCACAAATCACTAACCACTATTTTCCACAGTAACACAGGATACTTGTTCTATCCTTGCTTCTCCGTTAGGCCCCAAGCCCTATGTACAGTTTGGTGTAGTGGTTAAGAGTGGCGGGACTCTAATCTGGAGAACCAGGTTTAATTCCCCACTCCTCCACTTGAAGCCAGCTGGGTCAGTCACAGCTCTCTCAGAGCTCTCTCAGCCCCACCCACCTCACAGGGTTTTTTGTTGTGGGGATAATAATAACATACTTTGTAAACCGCTCTGAGTGCATATTAAGTTGCCCTGAAGGGTGGTATATAAATCTAATGTTATTATTATATTACTATGGTACCTAACTATAGATTATCTGTTGTCCTTCACTGGGTGAAGCTTAACTACCTAATAAATCTACAGGTTTCCCTGTTTCTTTGTCACTTCTCCAAGCCCTGTCTGATGTGAAAACCACCCCCACCCGCAGAGGTTCCATTGACTCTCATTGACTGATGCCATTGAGGATTTGTTGTGAGGCCTGGAGAGTGGAAGTAGATGTTGTCCATCACATCTCCTCTTGTTGTTTTAAATTTTTATTGAGCTCTGTGGTTATATTATACGCATTTTAAAAATCTTGTTTAGCAACCACCTCAAGCAATTTGCTATCAAAGAGTTTGGTGTATTAGTATTTGAATTAAATAAATATAGCTTAGAGGAATAGATATATCAAGGATCATGATGGCGGGGGGGGGGGTATGTGATACCCCACAGTATCCTAGATCGGGGTGTGAAGCAGAAGAGCCTGGGACCAGTCCCAAGAAAGGCTGTACTTTAGCTACCAGGAGAAGGGAGAAGCAGGACTGGGCATCAAGGGCAACTGAAGGGCAGCAGGCCAAAGACCACCAGCATTAGTCACCTTGGAGATAAAGGATGCCTTAAAAGAGAAGAAATCTTTGAGAATAAAGGTCTACTCAGGAGGCCAGTGTGGCAGAAGAAAGGGAGATAAAAGATGAGATAAGTGGTAATGGAAGGGAAAGAGACAGCTGACTGACAAAGGAAGTAAGCTGGCATGGTCTATGGTCTTGGAGCTTACAAGGGACCGGGCTTTTCCATGGACCAGGAGAGCAGTATGTTACTCTCTTGGAACCTTCCTACATCAGGTTGTCAACCTTCAGGAGGGACCTGGAGATCTCCTGGAATTACAAGTGATCTCCAAAGTCCAGACTGCAGAGATCAGTTCCCCTGGAGAAAATGGCTGCTTTGGAGATTGGACTGTATGGTACTATATCCCAAATAGTTCTTTCTCTTCTCACATCCTGCCCTCCCCAGGTTCCAGCCTCAAATCCACATGGATTTGGCAAACCTAATAAGGGTGCAATGCCTAGAGTCCGCAATTAAGGAGATCATCAGCTGCATAGCTCCATGGATGGAAGTATGAAACCTTCCTCCAGGGAAGGGAATATTGCACACCTAGGTGTAATCCTAAACAGTCGTTTCCAATCTCACATTGGATCTCTCCAGAATATATTTGTAGCAGATGCTAAAGAATCCCTTCTGCAGATTCTGTTCTGAATGAGGGACGGTTGTTCTCTACCTGTCACCCTGAACACACTATTTACAGTTACATCAGACCAGAGGCCATTATATTTCTAAGGCCACTTCTGCTAGGGATTATTAACAATCCAAAATCTTCAAGGCCTTTTAGACAGTCCCCCAAATTTCATTTTAAATATCTATGCACCAGCTTTTCTCAAAAGCATCTCGGTCAGGAGTCGGATCCAAAGTGAGTAACAACATTGTAAACCAATTTAATAAAAGAAATACTAAAACATGTATAAACGATTGGAAACCAATCTAAAAACACCTTACGCCCACACCAGCAGGGTATTTCCCTTGCCCAAGTTCAGGTTGCATCTGAAGTTGTTGGAATAACTCTGTTTGGCAGCCCCACCAGAAAGGTAGAAGCTCTCTTGACCTCTTCTAAGAGACTGTTCCAGGGGCATAGGGCAGCTGCTGAAAATACTTAAAAAGGAGCAAACCCTTTATTATGGTAAGTGAACATTTTGAACACCATGCGTGGGGGGAGCTATTTACTTACCTACTACTTTTACTTTTCTTCCGAATCCCCTCTTCTGACTTCTTTTCCTATTTCAGTCCTCCTCTGTATTGTCCCCCCACTCCTTTCATGTGAGATGAATCCAGTACCATCTTCCTGCTTGACCACCTGTGATTGGCACAGGCAGGGGTCATTTTGTAGAAAAAGAGCTGGAAGAACTCATTAGAATAAACTATTAGCATATGCCATGTGCCTTGACATCACCAGAAGTGTGTCATTAGCATAACTGATTTGCATATGCCACACCCCCAACATCACCTATCCTGGCCATTTTGGACCCAATCCTATCCATTCAGGGCCAAAATTGGGCCCAAAATGGCAAAAATGGGCTGAAAATGTCCGAAAAGGGGCCCAAAATGGTCAGGATCGGGCCGCTGCTGAATGGGAGAGTGATCCACCACCTATCAGAGGCCTGATCCAGGCTGTTTCAGCCCCAATCCAGGACGAAATGGGCCCCAAATGGCTGAGAGTCACATGGGTGGGGCCACCTGACATGTGACCTCTTTGGGAAACTGCTAGAACTGTGTTCCGGCACGTTCCCCCTTGAAATGAGCCCTGGTCACAGGTAGAACTCTTGGACAAGTCATGAGTGAGTCTCCTGGGTCACTTTGGCCATGGCTGAAGTTCTCCATCCTGTATCATTTGTACCATCACCCAACACAAGCCTGCAAGCAAGACAGTGGCTTGGATCTACCAGTAATTTACATGGACAAAAAGGATTTCCATTCATGGGGCATTATTTTCTCTCCCCACCCCCAACTGCAGTCCAAAATGCATCCCCAAATTCTGCTCCTTGGGGACAGTGGATCCCTGGCACAGCATGATGGGATAGTTGGATGTCTGCAGTGGGCGGGGACTTGGTGAAAATCCCCCCCCCCAACACACACACCCATCCCAGGAAATCCTCTGCAATGCTTACAGTTGTTGTTTGGGTTCTGGCTCTGCAACAGGTTCCTTGCCATGGTCTTCTTGCTTTTCCTGCAAGGGGCACAACTTGGGAGTGACCCTTTTACAGCTCTTATTAAGGATGCTTACAACTAAACAAAAGAAAGAGTCCACTGCATGTTATACGATGTTTCCATGTCTACAGGACTGTACATGTCCTTCTTGGGAGGGGAGAACCCACTTCTTCTTACCACTGCAACTGGAGGTCCTGCAGCCCCCAGCAAAGAGAGATCCTATCAGCACTTGGAACTAGAGATGGGCACGAACTGGAAAAAAACCTGAACCATGTGGTTCATCAAATTTCATGAACCACAAACCACGAACTTTTACGAACCTGCTCCTGGTTCGCGAACCAGTTTGTTTGGTTCACGAAAATGTCACATCCAGGTCAGAAAATCATCACTTTCAGGTCAGCAGAAGGTCTCTTCTGGTCCAGCAGAAGTTTACTTCCAGGTCAGCAGAAGGTCTGCAGGAAATCCATCCCCTGTTGCCTAGGAAACTGATTGATTGGCACCAGGCTGTCTGCAGTGACGAACCAAAAAAATGAACCAAACGAACCAGCCTAAAAGTTCGTGGCGGTTCGTCAGAAATGGGATTTGACAAACCGTGGCTCACGAACCATGAACCAGCCTGGTCCGTGCTTAATTTTGGTTCGTATTTCAGTTCATGCCCATCTCTACTTGGAACATCTCATTGCCTTGGCCACTGTTTCATTCCTTCACTATTTCTCTACAGTCATTGGCTTCTTCAGGGTAAAGGCAGGCTTTGCCAAGATTAGACCTTTGTTTCAAAAGCAGTCCAAAGCTGAGAAATCACTTGATTCCCTCCTATGCTCAGCTAGCTAGCTGTAAAGTGGAGTGCATTTAGTATGCATGTTCTCTCTACCTATCAGATCCTCTAAGCTAAGCAGATGTTCAACATGAAATAGATCACAGACTATTGTATATTAAGCTACAAGCTAGCCAAACAAACACATTTGATCAAACATGCACATGAGCAAAGAATATATGGAATGCCCGTCCTCTTTCTAAAGGGCTGTCGGCATTCTCCCCATTTTGCTCACTTCTATTGCGCACCCTGCCAAAAAGAATTTTTGTCTGTCCCAAAGTGGTTTTCCAAGGACAGGGAGAAGATGATTAAAAGAGGCCTTTGATTTGTTTAAAGCTGCTATTTGAGACTGCGCAATCAAACCGAGTAGGGAAAATTAGATGAAATAATGGAGGCAGATTATGGTTTAATTAATTCAGGATACCGCTGAAGCATTGTCTCTCATGGTCAATTATGTTAGGCCTGTGTTAACGATACACAGTAAATAATACACACTTCAGAATTGAATTACAATTTCCATTCCATAACTGCCATATGGACACACCAGGTCTCATTTTTCAAGGGAGGTTATTACACTTCACAGAATGCATAAATTGTTCACTCTTTGGCCTCATAACACCAAAGCAGTGATTTCAGTAATCTGCAGTGCCTGTTGTGTTTTAGTTGCTTAAATAAAAAACACATTTTCCATTTAGGCTAATCTCCATTAAAGATCATTGAAATCGTACAAGCTCTTGTGCTAAGTCTAATAAAAAGGAACATGTTTAGAAGTATATTAGTCTTGTAACTCTGGCAGTTTAGTATAATTCTGAGCAAACCGCCATTTGGTAGCTGTGATTAGCTGCTGTCTAAATGCTTTCTTTTGACTAAAGGAAAAACAAGCTCATTTTATTCAAATGTAGAAATAACATTGGCTTGTTAGGAGTCTGCTAAGTCATTTTCGTATTATTCCTACGCTTGGAGTTCTATAAAATTACAGAATATAGTACAGAATATAATAGTGTTCTTTCTGTACTACAGTATCATGAGAAGAAAAACTTACCTGGATTCCTGCATAAATGACACAGGTATTCAAAATGCTGATGATATACTAGAATCGTCCCCTCCCCCGACCCCCTGACCCCCCGGCCCCCCGGCCCTCTCAACTTCTTTGTTGAGATGTGTGCTACACTTTTTGTATTAATTTTCTCTTCATTTTGCTCTTTATTATTTTTTATAATTTTGATTAGTATACTCGTTTGTTTTCTTCTATTACTATTACATTTCTCTCATCCATTTGGCAATCAAATCCCAGTCTAATACAATTGACAGCAACGAATTAGCAGCCTTACAGGGCCATCCTATCCAGAGATATGCCAGTCTAAGCCCATTGTTCTCAATGGGCTTACACTGGAGTAACTCTGCATAGGATTGCAATATTAATTACTTAGCAGGATAAACAGGAACAGGGGTCATTTCGCAGAAAAAGAGCGGCAGGAACTCATTAGCATAACTCATTAGCATATGCCACACCCCTTGCCATCGCCGGAAGTGTCTCACTAGCATAACTGATTTGCATATGCCACACCCCCTGACCTCACCTATCCTGGCTGTTTTGGATCCAATCCTGACCATTCAGGGCCAAAATTGGGCCCAAAATGGCAAAAGGGGGCTGAAAATGGCTGCAAAGGGGCTCAAAATGGTCAGAATTGGGCCGCTGCTGAGTGGGAGAGTGATCCACCACCTGTAAGAGTCCCCATCCTGGCTGTTTTGGGACCAGTCCTGGCCATTTTGGGCCCAATCCGGCCAAAACGGGCCCAAAATGGTCAAAAATCAGGCAGGCAGGGCCACCTGACATGTGACCTCTTTGGAGAACTACCAGAACTGTGTTCCTGAGTGTTCCCCCTCAAAATGAGCCCTGGACAGGAAAGAAGAAAAACTAATTGCACCAAATAACTAGCAGCAACAGTTATTAACAGTAAGTATCAACAGTACTTATACTATGTAAGAGCAGTAAAATAAAGAAGCTTATATAAATAAATACAGTCCTAATGATATGGCAAACGAACAGCTTCCATGGTTTCCAGCAATTAACCGGCATGCATCATATGTGATTTGCAGCAAAATCCTGGGAAGCATTTAGGGAGCTGACTAGCTGCTGTGCCAGTATATCTCTCAGATACACCAGCATAATCAAAAGTTGCATTGGTGCAGTGCCCCGGCACCGCCATGTCAGTCCCACCCACCAGTGCAGCCCTACTGTGGCTGCCCGTCAGCAGGACAATGACGCCGGGCCCTGCGCCAGTGTGCAAAGGGGTGAACACAGGGGTATGGCTGGAGGTAGCTGGCTACCTAAGCCACTCAAGCCTGGGAACATCCCCAACTCTGGCTAATACTTATGCCTGCAAAATAACATGGTAAAGCCCATAAACACCCATGCAATGGAAAAGGCCAGTGCCTCCCAGCTGTGGTCTCAATCCAAAGCCTCAGCAGAGTACAGGATGCTAACTACAGTTGCAACCAGTCACGTCCCTCCCCAGGGGCAATCAAACCTCCTTCCCAGCACCCGATCTCTGCCCCCCCCCAGCACTGCATCACCCCTAGCCAGAATCCTCCACTGGTCAATAGGTAGAGTATGTGGCCTGAAATTTTATCTCATAGTCAAACCACACAATACAAATTTCAGATGACCAAGCAAGTGTCAGTAGGCCTGACTTACCTCAATTGCCCATGTCCATCATTTTCTCGACGTTTGCGTGTCCTGGTCCATGCATGGATTCATAAACTCACCGTTAAGTGTGGTCACGATGGCACATGTACTCGGGCACAACCAGTAAGTCGTCAATGTAGAGTGGCCCTTTTTCCTGAGTCTTCCACTTCCTATCTGCTGCTCACTCCTTCATGCTCTCTGATCAGCGGGTAGATGGCGCTCAAGTCTACATGTGATTTGACTGTACAAATAGGTTAATTATTAATCCCTATCTACAAGGCTTCGGAAAAAAAATTATTAGTTTACCCACGCACACAACGAGAAACACAAAAACTTTAGGTGTGCCATCTGGTGTGCAGTTAAGGAAAATGTAGCTGTACATAAAAAGTATGACAGGACAGAGAGTGGATCCTGGAAATGAATTGGGCATGCGCGATATGGAGATGCATGATGGGATATCATTCCCACGTCTTGGAAGAACTCATAGGATACCCATGCAAAGCTGTACACAGGTTCAACGGTGGGCCTGCAGTCCTGACGCATGACGTGGAAAAAAACATTAGGACACGTGTAAGTGCATTTTCGTCTCATTCACGTGAAATTCATATTGAGTGGTTTGACTCTCAGAGCTCTCTGCCACGAAAACTTGGAGAGTATAGCATGGTATCTTGGTGGTGGGAGAAGCACAGACAGGACACTTAGCACTACTGGGGGAGCACGTAGTACGAAGACCCAGTGGGGAGAGCAAAGGTCATACCGTGTGGCTAACATGTCTCATTTCAGTCTTCTAACAAGTACCCCAAGGCCTCCAAAGATTACTGTAGTGGTCAGGTAGGTTCACAAGAGAATAGGCAGCCTTTGTCTGAAGACAGGAGCTCTAACTCTTCAAAATCTATATTCTGAAAATCTTGTTCATCTCTAAGGAGCCACTGGACTCAAATCCTGCTGTTCTACTGCAGACCAACATGGCTACCCTCCCAAACTATCTTCAGGTATGTTGGTACCAAGCCAAATATAAGAGTCCCATCTAAAAGGTTTCAAATACTAAGTCAATTCTTAACATTGTTGAGGTTCATTTTTCTGAAGGGCCCACCTTCATACCTGCCATGCTTTTGATTATATTCATTCATGTATATGTTTTGTTTTTAATTCTGCCTTTTCCTATGAAAGGAGCCTGCAATTCTCCTTCGAAATAGCAGTAAAATCAACATAAAATCATAACATAAAATACATTATTTGTTCTTTTGTCACACTATCTTAGGGAAAGAGATACACAGGGCTGTGGCATTGGCCTGCAAGTCCTTGCTGGTCAGTCCTTACATGTCTTTGACGTGGTAGAAGTTCTTCTAGGAAAAGTGGAAGGCAGTAGGAAAAGAGGAAGACCTAAACAGTATGGCTTGACTCAATAAAAGAAGCCACGTCCTCCAGTTTGCAGGATCTGAGCAAGTCTGTTAATGATAGGATGTTTTGGAGGTCTTTCATTCATAGGGTCATCGAGCGACTTGATGGCACATAACACATGCACACACATCGAGTATTTTAGGAGGCATTTGAGAAGGGTCATTCTATTTGTCAAGGCTTTGCTGTCAAATTTATAGACTAGCTGCGAGAAAAATCTGCATTGTTTTCTTGCTAGATGAATCAGAGTTTAGTCTATAAAGAGTTTAGTCTATAGGATTTCAGAGAGGTAATTTACTTATGGCTAAGGGAAGTAGAACAATAGCGCTCTTTTCAGCAACACGGAAAGCCCTAGTTATAATTTTAGGTTCTGGTAAAGGGGTGAAAACGTGGCCACCTGATATGCTGAGAGGTTTTGTTTTTTTATAAAATGTTCTAGTCCTTACTGTTTAATAGATAGGTTTAATAGTTTGTGGTAATATAATAGGTTTTTTTTAATCCTGCCCCACATGGCTTCCTCCTTATTTTTACCTCACAACAATCCTGTAAAATAGATCAGGCTTGAGAGACCTTGACTAGCCTAAGGTCACCTTTTGAGATTCAAGGCAAAGTGGGAAGGGTTTTTTTTTTGTCTTTTAAACATTATTTTAATTAATTGTTATTAATATCTTGCATAATACAGAAAAAGCAAGTGTAAATTACAAATATAACATATCATATCTAACATATCAACAGACACGAACAACAACAATTAAGAAATGTGAATAACAGATAAGTTTTTGCAGTTAGAACCTTCATAAAGTTATCATTTCTGTGAAATGATTCAAGAAATGAGTATAGATTAAACAATTCCGAGTTAGGTTGCAAATTATTCTTTTCTATATAGTCAAAGAATGGAGACCATTTCACTAAAAAATTAGTTTCATTTGGAAAATGTTCAAACTGATAGATTTTATCATGCAATTTTTCTAAGATTAAGTGGTCACATATTTTGACAACCCAGTCATCTGGTGTTGGAATTTTCTTTAGCTTCCAAAAAGTCGCAATAGAGCTTTTAGCTGCTGTAAGTAAAGTTATTATTAACTCTCTTCTAATTTTATGGATAGTAAAGTTGAGCTCAGCCCTTCCAGGTGATATTCTAAAAAGTCCAGTAGCACCTTTATGACTAACCAACTTTACTGAGGCATAAGCTTCCGAAAACCACAGCTCTCTTTGTCAGATTCATCTCATAAAGAGAGCTGTGGTTCTCAAAAGCTTATGCCTCGATAAAGTTGGTTAGTCTTAAAGGTGCTACTGGACTTCTTACTATTTTGCAATTACAGACTAACATGGCTAGCTCCTCTGGACAGGGGATATTCTGACACTAAATGCTTCAGCATGGGATAAAGTGTTTTTTTTTATAAATCCTTTGCTCTGCTATTGACATCAACACTGTTTGTACCACATTGTATGTATTTCTGCTTCTGTTCACAGGAGCGCTCAGTTGTTATTTTCTTTGGAGGCTGCAAAAGGGTGGGGGGGAACCTACCAGGGCACTTTATCAAATTACTCTCTAGCACTTTGTCTGTACTGAAAGGGCTGAGGTATAATTACACCCTTGTAATGTATTACTAGGCAGCCTTCTGTGAAAAACATTTGCTTCCACCCTAAATGGTCTCTTTGAGTGGCACTGCATTCTTGGCTGTTAATGCCATTTCCCCCCTTTACAGCACATAAACTGCGATCAGGTTCAGTTGAGCCTCTGCGTACCTAAGGGATCTTTATGACAACCTCTTGGACTGAACAGGAACAGACAGCAAACAACAGTTAACATTCAAACACCTGTTAAAAATCTGGTTCTGACAAGAGGCAACTGCTCAGTTTCCTCTCACAAGGACATAGCTGGTCCAAGGGAAATGCTTCAGACTTTTTATCCCAGGTTAATGTTACGTAGAAGAAGAACGGAAACAAAACAATCTTATACAGTTGAAAGGATGTTATTGGATTGTAGGCAGGGGTGGGGGAATAATCATACCATCTGTGTGTCTTTTTCCAGAGCCCCACTGAATTCACCAGGAATGCACTCCCAAGTAGAGATAGGCATGAACCTAAAAACGAACCAAAGAAACCCACGAACCAGCCCGATTCGGGGTTTGCGAACCACGTTTCATGGAACCTCGTTTCCATGAACTTCCATGAACTGGACTAATAGTTTGTTTGGTTTGTAATAAAGGGCTAGTTTAAATGGCCATTTCCCTGGGGGAAATGGCCATTTAAACTTTTCCTGCCACTTGCAAGCGGCAGGTCCCTTTAAACTATTAGCTGGCAGGTGGCAGGGGGGATCCCCCCCCTCGCTGACTGCCAGCTGATAGTTTAAAGGGACCTGCCACTTGCAATCAGCAGAGCCCTTTAAACAGCCCACCCCCAGCCCCCAGCCCCCCCAGCCCCAGCCTCCGACTTACCTTCCATCTGAAGCTGGGGTGGTAGAGGCCTTCTCCGTTGCTCTGCAGGCCCGTGCGGCAGTGGAGAAGGCAGAAAAGGGCCCTCCCACCCCTCCAATGGCAGCCGTGGCTCTTTTTGGCCTCCTCCACTGCCCTGGGGGTGCGCAGGGCAGCGGAGAAGGCCGAAAAAGCCCTTTCTGGGGGGTGGGCGCTGGGGTTTGGGGAGTTTAAAGGGTCTTGCTGCTTACAAGAGGTAGACCCCTTTAAACTACCAGCTGGCAGGTGGCAGGGGGGATTCCCCCACCTGCCAGCTGATATTTTAAAGGGTCCTGCCCCTTGCAAGTGGCAGGAAAGGGCCCTTTAAATGACTAAATGCCCCTTGCCCTGCTGGAAAGGGGCATTTAAACCTCATGAACCACGAACCACTAACTGGTTCATAACTGGGCCAGTTCCATGCCAGTTCATGGTTTGTGGAAAACCCACAAACCACAAATCCCATGGTTCAGGCTTTTTTTTTCTGGTTCGTGCCCATGTCTACTCCCAAGAGAGAAAATATTGTGTATATATTCGTGACAGAACTCAAAATGGCATGGGAAAGGTGCCTTGAATGTGTCCCATCTAAAAACTGACATACCTAACTCTGCTTAGCTCTTGGTAGGTCTGTATAGGGTTGCCAGACTCTGTCAGGTCCATAGGTATGGATAAGGTTGCCAGCTGGACTGGAAAAGAAATAAAGAACTGAAATTGGCAGTTGAAGTTTCTCATGGTGTGAAGTTAAATAGCATTACCTGGTAATTTATTGTGGATCAAACTGATATTAAAGGGCCAGCTAGAAAGACCAGTTTAAAACTTGGTAACGTTTCTAATGGGAGGCAGTTGGGAGCATTTAAGCAGCCTCTAGCCATTGTAAATGCATACATATAGGTTCAAGCGGTTTTTTGGCCTAATTGCTTGAAAGGAGTGGGAAGGGAAAGCTTAAAGAGGCTTTTGGTTAGAGTCAATTAACTTCTTCCTGATCAAATCCATTTTCTTCTGCTATGTTTATTTATTTATTTTATTCGGCTTATACCCTGGCCCTTTCTGCAAGTGGGCTCAGGGCGGCTTCCAACAAGATATACAATTAAAAGATACAATAAAAACATTATAACCACTTGACCCTAATAGCGTGTTCCATCACCTTTCCTCCTCAGGCCTCCCATTTTAATAATTAAAGCACTGCTTAATTTCTATCCCAACTCAGTTTAGTATTCTACCACGAAGGCTGTTTTCACACACGTTGAATAATGTGCTTTCAATGCGCTTTAGCAATCCTTTGGAAGTGGATTTTTTGTTTCACACACAAAAACCCAGGTCCAAATGATCACTAAAGTGCATTGAAAGTGCATTATCCAACATGTGTGGAAGCAACCATTGTCTTTTACCCTGCACTAGCTTTTGAGAAAAGGTAGGTTATTTAAATATCTAGTTCTGTCCTGGCCCAGCCTGCGCATGGGAAAAAGGCTCCTAAGAAGAAGAGGACCTCCGAGTGGTTCCCATTATGCCCAAGGCTAGAAACTCCAGGGGGAGACCCCACACCTTGGCCATTTCCACACGACTTACCAGCTGATGAAACGTTCTGCAAAACACCCGGAAGATAGCATCTTCTTGTGTGAAATCGTGCCAGGAAGACGCTATTTCGTTTAAAAATCCCAGATGAAAGCATCTTCCGGGCGTGATTTCACACGAGAAGACGCTATCTTCCGGGTGTTTTGTGGAACATTTCATCGGCTGGTAAGTCGTGTGGAAACGGCTCTCCTCTCCAACAGCAGGCTTCATTTCAAGTTCCCTTGGAATCAGAAGACCAGTAACCCCAAGTGGACCAGTCCACCTCCTGCCCCTCCGGAGTCTCCCCTAGGAACAGAGAAAGCAGTGGGCTAGAGCCAAAGCCTCTCACACTTCCGTTTCTATCAGGAGGAAGCAGCAGCATTTATGATCTTTGCAGGATCAGCCATGGCTGCTGGGGAGAGTGGGTATGGCGTTCTTTCCTCCTGTTTCTCTCTTCTTTGTCCTTAAACAGCAGAAATGGCATGAGAGGCATTTTTAAGATTCAAAAATAAGCTATTTTATTTATTTTAGAAGGGAAAGGTCAGGTGAAGTTAGGATTTAAACATTTCTGAGGTAATTCAGCATAGATACCTCTGAGGTAAAACCAGTACATGCAGAGACTTTAGTTCTTATGCTCTTCACAGATACTTAAATTCTTATGTTTAGAGGCTTTTGTTCCCATGTTTTTCCCAATAATAATAACATTCAATTTATATATCGCCCTTCGGGACAAATTAACACCCACTCAAAGCGGTTTACAAAGTATGTTATCATTATCCTCACAACAATCACCCTGTGAGGTGGATGGGGCTGAGAGAGCTCCAAGAGAGCTGTGACTGACCCAGGGTCACCCAGCTGGCTTCAAGTGGAGGAGTGGGGAATCAAACCTGGTTCTCCAGATTAGAGTCCCGTACTCTTAACCACCACACCAAATACTCTAGCACACTCTTTTTTAGCGTTCTCTTTCTGTTTTGGATTTAAGAATGATGGTACCCTACTTTCTAGTACCTCTTCAATCTCAGAACTACCTCCCTGATTGACTGGGTAGAGGAAGTCTCCTCTCCTTAGAAGATCTATCCCCTTTCTTTGGCCCATTTGGGGAGTCTGCACCTACTCCCCAAACATGCCATTCCCCCCCCCCAGTTCTCCTGTCTGTGTTAAACTACTCTCGGTTAGGATGCCATCTACCAACTCTTCACACTCGATTCCTCTCAGTTAGGACTTTCCACTTCATCAATCAAATTCCTTGGAGTAGCCTATTACTCAAAGCTCTCTGTGCCTGTGCGGGATTAACCCTTAAGAGTCTTCCAGCTGTTTGTACAGCACATCCAGGCTTTTAAAAAACAGTCTGTCACAGTGGGACTCTCAGTTCCCTATATAATCCTACAGTTGAAGCTCATCTTTTCGCTGGTATAACATTGCCTACCAGCCAAATTATGCTTTAGCCTGTTAAAGTTTATTGCCAAGCTTTAGCTTTCATAGCCATGCCTGTCTCTTATAGAAATTCCTAGCTGGTTGGGCTGCGAGTTAGCACTCTACTGGTTTGAATACCGCTACTGCCTTGAGCTCAGCAGGTGGTCTGGGTAAGGCACTCATAATGAACAGAAACTATCCAATAGGAGCCTGCTTACAGCAACAGACAGTACACAGTTTTATAGGCTACAGTCCCTATCACATTACCAATTAATCTCTCTGAACCATTTCCTTATAGCACAGTCATATTACCTGTGTTAAACCATTTCTGAATAATTCAGTTTTGCATAGATTGCAGAAAGCCATGAGAGAAGGAGATTTCCTGAGGTCTTCAAGTAGGTCATTCCATAAGTTGGGGGCCACCGTAGAGAATGCGCACTTACAGGCTACTGTTGATTTTGCCCATTCGAAGGGTGGTGTCTGCAGAAAGCCCTGTTCAGATGAACAAAGTTGCTGTGGCAGAGCCTAGGGAGAGAAGCACTCCTATAGATATAAGGGACCAAGGGCATGAAGAGATTTGTATGTGATAAAGATGATTTACTTTGCTGATTTAGCTTCCATTCTGTACCTAGCAAGACTAAAAGTCCATGCCTCCACAAACTTCCACCTTCAAGATTGATAATTATAGCCTTCCCTGAAATTGCTTTCTCCCCTCTCCTCCCTGATTTCCTCTTAGTTAGCCTTGTATGTGTTCTGTCTGTGATTGCATGCTTGCCCTTTTATTTCTCTTTTAATAATTTTTTTTCTGGCTGAACATCTGGCTGATTTATTTCAAGAGTTCTCTTAAGAGAAAAATTCCTGTAAACTTTGGTGGGGAATCCCAGTTACCCCCTCTCGCTTTGTCTCCTTTAAACTGCTTTTCACCAACTATTTACAAGACTGCCTATTTGAGTAACAGTGTCTTCACACGAATACTATGTATATACTTCGTGATGCAGAAGTAGTTAATATAACTTTGAGACATCACTAGACTCCACTCATGACATCAGATGCCATCCAGGTCTTCATGATGAAGACATGACATTCTAGTCTGCCCCTCTATCTACTCATGCCACCCATGATAAATCCCTGGCTACAGAACTGGATTCTGTACTCGCAAATCTCTAATCTACAAACTAGAATAAGAAATCCATAGCCATACTTTGAAGGATAGGTAAAAGGATCTATTTTGTGATTAAATACCTACGAAGCTGATTTTTTTTTTTTAGTGGCCAGGAAAATTATCCTGTGAATAAAATCATTAAACAGTGGGCCAAGCTACAAGTGACGAATGACACAGGTTGGACACTTGTCAGCTTCCCTCAGGTTTTGATGGGAAATGTAGGCGTCCTGGTCTTGCAGCTTGGCTCTCCGACTGCTGTCCAGTGGACTTTTCAACTGTCACTTGTCCAACATTCCGCAAAGCTGCCTACATTTCCCGCCAAAATTTGAGGGAAGCTGACAAGTGTCCAACCCGTGTCATTCGTCACTTGTAGTTTGGCCCAGTAACAGCAGATCTAGTGGGGACTGGGGATGTAAGGGCTGTATCATTGTTTCATCCCCTTCCCTATTAATTTATTATTTGCTTGTGTGTGTACGTTTCATGAGAAAGCTCTAATTGGGGAGGTATCCATGCAATGGCCCAGGTGTTACTGTGTACAGGGGTCTAAGACTGGGGTGAGTGGCAGGCCCAAGGGGGCCTCATCGGAACTCCAAATCCATTTCCATGATATGGTCTACTTATGCTATAAGCTTTTTAAAAAGTTCTTTCATAACTCTTGAAATTAAATGCATGACATGAACTGTGGGAGAGGAATTCTGTTACAAGTTTATTATTTGTCCTGAACTTGTGGAAAGATTCTTGGGCTCTAACCACTGCTCAGACCCCATCTGAAGGAGCCTGTCACAGAGTGCTATCCCGTTTCCATGTTCAATTTTTCTATCCATTGGACTAGACTGGCTGCATTTAAGAGAGAGAACAAGAGCACAAAGGTCTAGGGCACTATCAAAAGTATGTACAACTGCTTTAGGTGAATTGTATGTGTTTACCCAGGGGTTTTTTTCTGGGAAAAGAGGTGGCAGAACTCTCAAGAGAGAAATGAGGGAGAAACACACGGGATTCTTTGGAATAATGTTATTTTCATGTGCTATTGTCGAGTATTTTCAAGAGGTGCGGAACTCCGTTCCACCGCGTTCCCGCTGAAAAAAAGCCCCGTGTTTACCTATTAATTAAGTTACTTATTTTTGTATGCAAAATGATAAAGAAGGTTTAGAATAGTGTAAAATACGGTAGTAATAGTGTCAGGTAGAAAATGATGAGGCAACTCATGAACAAAATGAAAAGACAACGTATATTGGATATTGGTTGAAACATTTATTTGGCTATTGAAAATGAATGGATTCTCCTGTCACTTCCCATTCAAGAGATGCTGTCACAGACGGAAGGATCAAACATTCAGATTTTAGCGTGGAGAAAGAGTCAGTGACCTAAGTGCAGAAACTGCTGAAGGCATCGAGATGGGAACACGTTATTTACCAAGTGCCTTCTCATTTCATCTCTTTGATCAGGGGCGAATTCAAATAGCATGCGCAGCTATTTTTTTTTCTTCCTTATTTCAAGAAGAATTCAATGACTCCTAAAAATAGTCGCATCATTTCCAGCTGATGCATGTTCTAGCAACAGCTCTCTGAAAGAACGGCTTTTTGAATAGCATCTTAAAATAAAAGAGTGCACCGTGCCAGGATTTGCTTGACTGCCAAATGCAGAAAAACACTATCAAAACCAGACTTCCATTTAATTGGTTGTGAACATGTCATATGTATTTGCAACCAGCCAATCTGGGCCCCGGTGGGTTTTCTGAGCATTTTTTACCTCAGCCTGTTCAGTCTCTCTGGCCCTGGTGGTTCTGTTTCCGGTGGCTTAATACTCTATCACTATGACTGGAATTTGCTATTTTGCTGATGAGATGTTAGAAGCAAATCTCAAGCAATCAGTGATGTTAAGCACTAACTACTGGATGCACAGTTCTCTTTTACAAGATAATCCTGCCTATCCCATGTTAGGGGTTGACCAGCATGAAGCCGGCCTATTTAACTACCTAAGCCCCCTTATCTGCCATGGAAGCTTCCTGGGGAAATGTGAGCTAGTTACCACGCTCAGACTAATGTACCACACAGGGTTCTTGTGAGGATAAAATGAAATGATGTAAGGCAGTTTGGGTCCCCCATTGGAGAGAAAGGCGGGGTATAAATGAAGTAAAATACATAAACAGATGCAGTGAAACAGGAAAAAGTAAACTCTAAAGGCCACTTATAGGGATAACTATTGGGTGTTAGTTATGGCCCGTTAACTAAACAAATTGCACGCAGAAAGCTCTCATCCAGGTTAGAGAATCAATAATTGTTTATTTTTCTAAAGAAATATATTTTCATAAGATTAGTGGAGAGAAAGAACTAGTAACTGATCTAACTAGCCGAAGTCGGCCCCCCTTGTGTGATTGCCAATCACCACACAGAGGGCAGGAGTAGGCAGAATGATACAAAACATCCAGAGGCTATTAAAGCTTGCACCCGCACATGAGTTCCCTTTTCCGGATTTAGTAGCGTCATGGGTATAAACAGTATGGCCCCTCTTTCTCTCACCTTTGGGGGTTTGGGTTCTTTAGATACCTGCCATCGGGACCCTTTTACGACAGGTCTGCCTCGTTTCCCGCTGGTGCGGTGAAATCTTCCTCGGCTTCCTTTCGTGTAGGCGTTTCAGTAACTCTGGGATTCTCCTCGGCATCCAAACCGGTCTCTGGCTTCCCACGTTTAGGGCCCAGTTTCCGACCTGGTGGTTTGGAGGGGGCAGGTTTGGGTGTACCTTGGCTCTTTCCTCCCTGTACCGGCCTTACAGGGCATTGCACTGCAAAATGTCCCCTGCCCCCATAGTTGAGGCATCGTCTTTTCCTCCAGCGTGCTTCTCTCCCAGTCGTGGAGATAGGAGCTTTTGGACCCAGTGCAGTATAGCCCCTGTCTGCAATGGTCGGTCTCCTCGCCCCAGCACGCTGCTGCATTCTAACAAGTTTTACCACTTGCGTTCGACCTCACATGCCAATTGGATCTAACCTAATAGGGTTTGTGGGTCATCCTGCATTAATGCTCTATCTAGCAAGTCAGCATTTAATCCATTTCGAAAAAGTTCAATTTTTGCTTCCTCATGGTAGCTCTGTACTTTGGTACTTGTCTAAATTCGGCAGTGTATTCCCTGATGGTTCTGGATCTCTGCTTGATGGTTCTGAGCTTTGTTCTAACTCTCTCCCCTTCCAGTGGGTCATCAAATTGAGCTTTGAGTGCATGTACAAAAGCGTTTAAATCATGTAGCTCAGGTGCTCCCATGTTATACAGGGTTAGGTACCACTCTGCTGCTGCCCTTACCATTCGAGATCCCAGGTGACTCACCCGACTGTGTTCCGAAGGAAACAAATGTCCCCAATCGTGGAAAACTCCATGGCTTGTACTATGAAGAATCCAAGGTTTCTGGGGTTCCCATTGAATGTGACTTCCAATTTGAACCATCCTTGTGGCAATCCCTCTGCGAGAGCTCCTGCTTCCTGGTATCCCACCACCTGGTGGATCAGGGCTGTTCCAAAGGGAGGTGGTTGCAAGTGTCCCTGCACCATGTAAGGTATCTGGTAGGCTCCATTTGCTCCATAGCCCATTGGAGCAGCCTGCGGTATCCCTCCATATTGTGGTTGAAAAACTTGTGCTTGGATTCTCTGGACTCCCTGCGGGATATTTACTGGGGGACGCCCCCTTGCATGTGTCCCATTTGTACTCTTTGAGGGACATTCATTTGAGGACCTTCCAGCTGTGGGTGTCCTATTTGTACTCCTGTTCCCATTGGGACAATTATGGGGGTTCCTTGTGTTTGGCCTAGTTGGGGCACCCTTATCCCACTGGCAGCAACCGATGCCCCTGTGCTTGTTTGAGCTTGAACAGGTAGGTTCCTTGACATTCTCATCCCTGTTGTGATACTGGGCACCCCTGCGCCTCTCACGATTGGAGGTATGGTCAAAGGCTGTGGGGCCCTTCTTGCCTGGGTCCCCCCTTGTTGAATCCTCACTCCTCCCTGGGATGGTAAAGTGGAGATTATCGGTACTGGTAGGGGAGGTTGACTCTGTGAGTTCATTGACACTCTCATCCCCATTGTGGTAGTTGGTGCCCCTGCGCCTGTCCCAATTGAGGGAATGGACAACGATTGTGCTCTCCCATACATACCTATCCCTACTCCCCGGGATGGTATATTTGATGCAGTCACTAGGAAGGAAGGTGGTATGACACCTCCTCCCTATATTCCTGTTGTGGCTACCAGAACCTGTGTACTTAAGCGAACTCTTTGTTCGTCCACGAACTGCATGGGAGTCATTAAAGCCGCTCTTCTCCTTTCCAGCGGTACAATCCCTGCAAAGTCTAGTGGTTCTTGCCCAATTTGCAAGACTCTCCCCTATTGTGGCAGGAGAGGAGGCCTCTCTGACTCCTCACTAACTCCTGTTATTGTCCTCGCCAGTGCCTCCGGCACTCTTGAATTTCCTTGTTCTTTGAGGAGGTTCCATTCCCATTCCTGTATCCTCACAGCATGAGCTAATTCCTCTCGAGTTGGATGCATCCCATCTCTCTTGATTTGCAGCGTCTGGCCCCCAATAGGGATTTCTGACCTGGCTGCCCCCTCTAAGTCGCTTGATTCCAGAGATTCTGTCTCTTCCTTGACAATATAATCCACCAAAGCATGTCTTTTATCAGGGGCATGCCCCTGTGCCTTTGCACATCCGTCAACACTGATTGTGTTGCTTTATCCTGCAGTGCAGGTAGCTGCGGCATCTGGGCCCAATCCTGGTGTTTTGGCCCAGCCGCAGCCCCCAGCTCGCAGGCATCCAAAGGATCTGTTTCTGGGTTGATGGTAACCCCACGATATTCCACTGCATTGCCAGGGGGTAATCCAGGGTCCCCCAATATTTGTAATTCCTCCAGTCACAGTGGGTTCAAGCTCCAGCCCGTGTGGGTTACTAAAGCAGCGGCCCCCCTGGCTCTCCTGTGAAGGGAAGCCAAAACTGAACACAACGCCCTTACATGTTCATTTAACAATTTTTCTCTTATTTCTGTGCTACACTCACCCCCTTTGGGAACATGGGAAAAGGGCATACCATATAATAAATCAAAAGGACTTGTCCTCCCACCCCTCCTTGGGGCTACCCCTAATCTGGGGAGGGCTAGAGATGGGCACGAACAGCAATACGAACTAAAAGAGAGCCTGCTGGCCCCCATGAAAAACGAACAATGAACATGTTCGTGAACAGGTCATGTTCGTCAATGTTTGTTGTTCATGGAGGGCAACGAACGACAAACACTATGTTCGTTGTTTTTTTCTGTTCATGCCCATGTCTAGTGAGGGCTAGAGGCGGGGCATTGGTCCATGGGAGTGATGTTTCCATGCTCTGGTGAAGGGTGGAGAGGAGATGTCTAACCACTTTCCCAGGTGTGAAGAGCTGGCCATTAGGCAGTTTCCACCAGCCTTGTGCATCTTGGACTGCTTCTTGGGCTTTCACAGTCTTGGCTATATTGAGGAACTGGCAATGGGTAGAACGTGGGAATGAGAGCCAATTGGAGACTGAGAGAGGCTGGAGAGCTGCTGGCTTGGCTGCTTCATCAGCTCGATGGTTTCCTCTAGCTTCTGGTGTACTGCTGTTCTGATGTGCTCTGACATGAACAATAGCCACTACTACAGGTAGTTGGAGGTGTTTCAGTAAGTCCAGAACCAGCTTCTCGTTAGCTGATTTCTCACCCATTGCTGTTAGGAAACCTCTTTCCTTCCAGATCATTCCATGAGCATGGCACACCCCAAATGCATACTTAGAGTCTGTATGAATGCTAATGGTTTTGGCTGTCCCAATATGCAGAGCTTGTTGGAGGGCATACAGCTCAACTGCCTGAGCTGACCAGGTAGGTTGCAGTAGACCAGCTTCTAAGGTGTGCTGTGAACATCTCTGTGGGGACCTCTGGTATCAGACGGGCTCCCTCCAGACCTCTGGGGATCTCAGAGCTTGCCTCTCTATTCCAGCTGCTAAAGCCTCCTTCATTTCTTTGACTTGTGCTATTACTTGCCCCAAAGCCTGTTCAGTCATTGACTGGAAAGTATCTATTGCTGCCTCTTTATCAGGAGCCCCACACGTATTTGCTAAATTAGTGAGGGACTGGGATTATCTCCAGGGTGGGTAGAACTCTAGTGGTGGGCCAGATGGTTCATGATGACTAGTTGAATCACAAGGGTCACTAATTCCACCGTATGGAGGAGGGTCATCCCTTTGGCCTACAGACCCTCTTTTTGAGGCTGGGGGAGATGTCACTTGACTAGTCTCAGTCCCTTCTGCACTTGGAGATTGAAGAAAGGGATTATTTATTCTCTGGCTACCCATAATTAGTAGCCCTCCAAATTACCCTCTGGTTCATCTACACTTGATAAGCCCTTTCCCTTTCCCTCCAAGGTTACAAGATTGATAGGCTCTGGAACTTTCTTTAAACTTTTAGATAGCATCTGATAATCTACCTTATTCGAAACATTTCCCTATGAAATCAGGTTTTGTTGCTGCACACATCCAAAACTGTGCATAATCATGCTCATCCCATTTATCCTCTTGGAATGCAAGGTTGAGCAAGTCCTGCAGGGCGTTAAAGTCAAAGCTGGCTTGGTCTGGCCACCTTTCATCATTATCTAAGATATTCATTGGCCATTTGACCGTGCAGTACCTAATGAGTCTAAATATGGGTTACTGGGGCAGATCTGAAGTCTAATGACATGCAATCTCCTCCCAATGTTTTACCATACAATCTAAGGGGGTTATCTTCCCCTTCCTTTTAGATGATCCTCTACCCATACCTGTGGTACTAACCAATTACCTCCCACTTGAGGACTTAGTTTGGAATTATGGTACCCTACCCAAGTATGGTCCTATGGGGCCCCGATTTACCTTGTATCCTGCCAGCCATCTCCCAAACCACTGATGGGTATCAATCTACCTACTCCACTTGGTCCTTCCTTGAATGGCAGCCTCAAGTACAACTGGGCAGGGTCCTAACACAGAACTCAAGGGGTCCTTGATGTGCACTACCGGTCAGGCGCTGTCTGCTGGAGTCTTGCCGCCGCCAATCCACGGAAGTCCCATCTGGGGTGCCAGAAACTGTTGTGCTGAAGTTGGCTCTCCTGCATGATTGCCAATCACCACACAGAGGGCAGGAGTAGGCAGAATGATACAAAACTCTGTTGCAACAAAGAAGAGGAGCTCTTAAAAGCAAGCCACCATGCTCCTCTGATTTGGGTTAGACTATTCAGCCCCTTTATAATGCTACTACAGCAAGGCATACGTGTCTTTTGTGGTTGGGTGTCGTGCTCTAAACCCGTGGCTTCCCCTTTTCCCATGCATACCTTCCCATGTACAGCTGGTGGGTTTTGTCATGTCTTCTTGCAAAGTCTATTACCATCATCAACCATTAGCTAAAGGAAGGCTTTTTGTTACTACATATTACTGTGAGCTGTGCTGCAAAGCAAAGCTAGTTACTATCACATACCGTAATTATTGCCACAGGATTAACTGTAACTATTGCTGCACAAGATGACTGCTTCTACACAGTATTGATTAGTGGGTGATGAGCTATCAAATCTATACCTGAGATGGCTTTTGATTGAAAGTAGGCCGTCTCTCTCAGGAGGAGACACCATGCTGCCTCTCCTGGTGCATGCAGGGAGGAAGAGAGAGAGAAAGGAGAGAGAAGGGAAGGAAGGAAGTTCCCCTGTCAGGAAGGAGATTGATAGCAGCCTATCTGTTTAACTGACTCTATGGTTGTTGCCTTCCTTCTTCTCTGCTGGCAGTCCTAAAGGCCTGAGCAAGAGACATCACCAGTCCCTTCTTCTAACAATAACTTGATCCTTCCCCATACACCCACCATGAAATACAGAAGGATATATATTGAGGGAGAAAACCTTGTACTGTATTGATGTGAATAGGTTAAAATCAGGGCTCATTTCAAGAGGGAACGTGCTGGAACACAGTTCCTGCAGTTCCCCAAAGAGGTCACATGTCAGGTGGCCCCGTCCACCTGACTCTCGGCCGTTTTGGGCCCGTTTCAGCCTGGATTGGAGCTGAAATGGCCTGGATCAGGCCTCTGACGGGTGGTGGATCACTCTCCTGCTCAGCAGTGGCCTGATTCTGACCATTTTGGGCCCCTTTTTGGCCATTTTCAGCCCCCTTTTCCCATTTTGGGCCCAATTTCGACCCTCAGTGGCCAGGATTGGGTCCAAAGCAGCCAGGATAGGTGATGCATATGCAAATCAGTTGTGCTAATGACCCATTTCCGGTGATGTCAAGGGGCGTGGCATATGCTAATGAGATATGCTAATGGGTTGTGCTAATGAGTTCTTCCAGCTCTTTTTCTACAAAATGACCCCTGGTTAAAATGTATGTTTTTTTCCACTGGGGATTGTAAAAATCCTTTGTCAAGATTTGGGTTTGAATTTAGATTTACTTAGCAATTGCATCAGCCACAGCAAAAGCATTGTTCACTGCTTTGGTATATTTCAACCTCATTAGTTTGGCAAGTGCCCTGAGGCATCTTTGGTTGGAGGAATCGCACCAAACCAGATATTGTGGGCTGACCAGTCCAAGCACCTGAGGAGGGAGCTCTCTTGCTGTTGAGAAGCACCATTGGAAGTTGCATGCTGACCAGTTTAGAATAATGGTGTGCACATGCAAGGGAAAGTAAAAACTGGTGACACAATTTTTTTTGCCCGAGTGGGTCTAATTGAAAGTTAGCAAACCCAGTTAGCGAACCCTGAGCATGATTCACAATGCCATCTGCTGTCTTCAGTTTGTGAGTGTGTTATTTCACATCACATAGAGCCAAGCTACAAGTGACGAATTACACTTGCTCATAGACTATTTGTATGCAATAGGTAACAATGACTTGTTGATTTATGGATTACGGGATTTGGATATAAGGAAAAATAGAGCTTTTAATCATTACCTAGTGAAAGTGTAGATTTGATATATGAATATTTGGCCATTTTCACACATCTTACCAACCACGCAAAATTTGCAAAACTCACGAAACAGCGGCATCTTCCTGGCGCAATTTCCCATCATAAGTCTGGTTTGTGGTGCGAATTGCATCACAAACCGGAGTCATGACGGGAAATCGTGCCAGGAAGACGCCATTGTTCCAGGAGTTTTGCACAATTTTGCGCAGCCGGTAAGATGTGAAAACGGCCTTTGTTTTGGAGAAAATTGAAAAATTTAGATTGTTTTTGTTGTTGTTGTGTTTTTTTCTGTATTATGCACGTAAGCTTTTGCATGTTGATTAGTTATTTTTGTTTTTGTTTGTTTTTGTAGTATCTTTGTTTTTAAGTGTATAAAACTCTTAATTAAAAAAGGGGGAGATGGAAAAGTTAATTTCACCTGATCTTATCTTTTCTTTTGTGGGGTAGAGTGCCCTTTGATAAGCATTCTCCAACCCATGTCTCTTAGCTCTAAGTGGTACACATTACATACAAAGGCACAGATAGACAAAAGATAACAAGAATATCAGTTGAACTTGGGAAAGTGAATGGTGATGATCATCTAATCTGAAATTTTAAAACCAGATCACCGTGTCTCCTTCCACTGGCCTGTATTTCCATATTGGTCTGGCTACACATCCATGGGAATAAAGGCTGAAACAGATGGATCTTTTTGTGAACTGTTTTGCCCTCAGAAGAAAGCACCCTCTGACTATTTAGTGAAACTATGTAGTGACTCGAGGAGAGCTACACACAAAGTCGGGTCTGACTGGCTACATGAAGTTGTGGTCTCACAATGGACATTAATGATCATGTAATCAGTGGCTGGGATCACTAAAAAAGTTTCTTAAACTGGTACTTTCAAAAAGAGCAGCAAATGGAAGCAAAAAGGTAAGTATTTCCTTAGGTAACATTTCGGGTCCCCAGAAAGCTCTGTTGTGTGCCAACATATTAATTTTATTTAAATATAGTTCAGACCTAGTTAAATCTAACGCTCTATGTTCTGTCCACTTAAGGTTTTAGCATATGTTAAAATTGTCAAAAAGGAAGATGTGTCTAATCTGCTGGGCCTACATGCCGCAATACCTCAAGTGGCCCCTGCCATTTTGCTAAAAAATTATTCTCTGAAGTAGCCAACAACAGCAACGCCTTACGTTCTGTCTTTAAGAAATCACTGTCTAGACTGCTGGTCATACCATCTGACCTGTTTATTTTGGGCTCCTGTACATTCTCCTTTACAAGTTGAGAAATTTTGCTGCAGTTTTTCCCAGCAATTCAATAATATATTGGGCAATCTTCTTTAGTGCCGTTTTATACCTTAATTCTTGTCCCATCATAGCCATGGACTGTTGGCAGCCCTCAGACTAATTGGCTCCCCAAATTGCATTGTGCTCATCATTCCATCTCCTCTTATGAAATGTGGTTGAGGCCAAGTGAGGTCACAGGTTCCCACCCTCTCAGAAGCTTTCTGGGGTCTATGGTTGTTGTGGGTTTTCAGAGGTGTAGCACCAAAAGACAGACATCTCTCAGACACTGAGAGATCTCTGTCTTTTGGTGCTACACCTCTGAAGATGCCAGCCACAGCTGCTGGCGAAACGTCAGGAACTACAATGCCAAGACCACGGCAATACAGCCCGGAAAACCCACAACAACCATCGTTCTCCAGCCGTGAAAGCCTTCGACAATTTCTGGGGTCTCTCTCATGCTATGGAGGAAAGTGAGGAACCAAGCTGGCAACCTGGACTTGTCCATGGCAACCCAATATTCTTGTTCTGGGAACCTAGCTGCCACAAACCCATGTGCAACTCAGGCTTAGGCTGACCTTCCCCTACCCTGAGGTAAAACTTCTCCTCTTTCCTGTGAAGCTGTATACTGGGCTGGGAAGCCTCTGGTAGTGTGGGTGATGTGTAGCTTCAAGTTTCCTTCTTATCCCACCCTTAAGGATTATTAAAAACGGTTCCCCAGCCAAGTCTTAGTAGGGGACAGATCAGGGGTTTGCACTTCCCTTTAGCAGAAACTGGCACCCAAGGCTTGGGGAGGTTCAAAACATAACTGAAGGTTTATTTACAGTAGGTTAAAGTCAAAAGGCAGGTAGGCAGGTGTTTGAACTGAAGAAACAGAAACGTTCTTGTACAGGAACTTCATTGGTGTGAGGCACAAAACACTTGGTGTAACACTAGGTTGCTGGCTTCTTTCAGTGGTTGACACTGCTTCACAGATGTTACACTTTATATACTCCAACACAAACACAGCACAACTTTCCCTCCTCTCCAGACTTAAGGGTGCTCCACTGAGACAAACCCTTCCTAGATACTGGGTAGGTGTTATAGTGATGAGCTATAACCCTGTTCCTGGCACTGAAGGGGAGACTCCTCTCTACCCACTTCCTTGGCCCACTATAATTCCCAGATCTCTTGAGTCTAAGCAGAAGTTAGTGCTGGTTTTCCCCACTAACAGTGCTTCACTAGGACTAACAGTGCTTCACAAACATTTCTTCCTCACACAGAGGATTCTCTGGCTGACCCTCTCTGGTCCAAAGACAGGCTCCAACTCTCCTTTCACTCCCTTGTTTTCTCTCCCACTCCAACTGACAGCTTCCCCAGCATTCCATCCCCAACTGCCATTTCAGGCTAGCCCCGGGAGGGGTGGGGGTGGGGGAGGAAACATGTCAATCATACTTTCACTTCTGGAAATCTCAGCATTGGAAGCTGAGTCCATCACACTAGCCAATAATTCCAGTCATAACCTGAATTGCTTCTGTAGTCAAATGGCCTACCATAGCCTTCTGTTCTATGGCTTGCACTTTCTCATCCTGGGAGTTTTGATAGACCTTTGGTTCATTTTTCATTTGCCTAACCAGCTTT
Organism: Eublepharis macularius; assembly: GCF_028583425.1. NCBI lineage: Eukaryota > Metazoa > Chordata > Lepidosauria > Squamata > Eublepharidae > Eublepharis > Eublepharis macularius. The sequence goes on along the minus strand of NC_072793.1, from coordinate 17,619,544 downwards.
CTGGGATATGTTCCTCTACCTCTAAATAACTCTGTGACACTGCCTTGGCTCAGCCTCAAAGCCTATGAGAAAAAGAGAGAGAGGAGGGCTCCTCAAGGGAGGAGGAGCCGCTGATGGTCTCCGTGACACCTGAGGCTCCTTATACCCTAGGATCCCCAGGGGGGATGGCCTATGTTGTCTCTACAATAACAGGTTCTTATTCATGATCCAGTGGAACAGGAAGATCAAGAATCCTCTGAGAATCCAACTCATTTCCAGAGTCTCCTTGGGGCCCTGGAAAAAAGAAGGCAGAAGATCAGAGCTAAAGCCCGGACCAGGCAAGGGAGCCCATGCCTGACAGCTCAGGGCCTCCTGTATTCCATTCTCACCCAGGAGGAGAGCACAACACTTTAGCTCTTGGTAGGATCAGGGGTCCTAGTTAGAGATGGGCACAAACAGCAATATGGACCCAAAAAAAGCCACGAACAACCCAATCTGCTGTTCACAAACAATCTGTTCATGAGGCCCCATTCTAAACGAACAGGTGGTCATTGCAAGCCTCGTTCGTTGCTGTTCAGTGCTGTTCATCAAGCCAGACAGTCTGGCACCTGCAATCAATTCTCTTGGCAACTTAGGCAGGGATTGTCTGAACTCTGTTTGAATTCCTTCTTTTGACCTGGAAACCCCAATCTAAGCCCAATTTAGCTTGATAGGCAGGTCTTCCTTCCAAGTGCGGACTGGAGCTCCAAATTTGTTACAAGAGGAAAAGACCAGGGGGGGGGGGCTCCCAGCTCTGGCTTTCAGGGAGAGACAACTGCTGTTAGAGAGACAGGGTGAGTGCATTGGAGCTTGATTTTTCTTTGTGTGTGGTGGGATAGGGAAGTCCTGATGAAATCTCTCAAGAGCTTCCTTCCCATGGGTTCAAATGATGAAGAAGCTACTGATTGCATCTACTCCCCCTCCCCTCTCCAGCTTTATATCTGACCAGTTTCTTCTTACCCTCTATGCATCTGACAAAGAGAACTGTGATTCTTGAAAGCTTATGCTTCAGTAAAGTTGATTAGTCTTAAAGGTGCTACTGGACTCTTTTCTATTTTGCTACTACAGACTAACACGGCTAACTCCTCTGGATCTATGACTATAGACTCAGTAATTGTGTACCTGTAATTTTAAATTTTTAATGTATTTATTGTGATTTTAAATTAAGAAACTAAATTTTAACATCTATGAATGTAATCCACCCTGAGCTTGCTGGTGTGGAGAGGGCAGAAAAGAAATTGAGACAAACAAACAAACAAACAAACAAACAAACAAACAAACAAACAAACAAACAAACAAACAAACAAACAAACAAACAAACAAACAAACAAACAAACAAATGATGACAATGTCAATTAGTGTTGACAGAAGTCAAGCTTAATAGCTAGAGATAGGCTTTGTTCTGGGAGATCCACAAACTCACTTGGTGGCTTTAGCCAAGTGACTTTCAGTAATATGAAGAGGATAATATTGGTCTGCACTGCAGGGAAGTTGTAAGACTTAGCATGATATTGTATGTGAAACTGAAAATACCATATCAATATATCTAACTCTCAACATAGTGGTAAGCTGCAGTACTGCAGCCCAAACTCTGCTCATGACCTGAGTTTAATCCTGGTGGAAGGCGCGTTCAGATAGCCAGCTCAAGGTTGATCAGCCTTCCATCTTTCTGAGGTAGACTGGGGAAGGCAATGACAAACCACCCCATAACAAAAAGTCTGCCATGAGGTGACGTCCCCCCATGGATCAGTAATGACTCAGTGCTTGTGCAGGGGACTACCTTTACCTACCTTTAACTTTCAACATGATCCCCATTTGTGAATACTTCGTTCTGGAGATTGGAGCCATGTACCGACCTTTCTACCAACCTGAAAAAAAACTCAAGTTTGCATAAAAATCTGAAATCTGAAACCTCACAAAATAATAGAAGCAGCACCTGTATCTTTAAGAAATGAGTGCCCTCTGTGGCTGTTGCTAGGCAATCACAAGAGTATTCCAAGCCTTCACGCCCTGATTTCTGTCTGTAAAAGATGGGGAGAGGGTCATTTCCAAAGCTTTTTAGGCCTTTGAAGGAGAACTTATGGGGCCAAGCCTGGCAGCAACCACCAGAAGATTTGCTACCACCTGACTTACGTGACTCACCCAGGCCCAGCAGCTTGCCAGTGTAGAATAGCGGATATTCTACAAATGTCTGTGTGTTTCAAACTAGGATCTGAGAGACCCAGGTTTAGTTCCCCACTCTGCCATGGAAGCTCACTTGTTCACCTTGGGCCAGTCACACATTATCAGCCTATTCCACCTCACAGGGTTGGTGAGAGGATAAAATATTGTGAGGATAAAATGGAGAATGATTTAAGCTGCTTTGGGCTCCCATTGTGGAAAAAGGCAGAGCATAAACTAAGTTAATAAATACTTAATATCACAGAAGGGGGGCAAGTAAATGGTGGTTGGTAATTAGGAGAGCAGGAAGGGGGGGAAGTAAGGTTGTGTAGGTTTCCAGGAGGGGGGAAAGAGGAAATAGTGTGAGGAAGGGGATACAGGAGGAAATAAGGTGTCCCTTTAAATCCACTACATGACTAGGCCCAGCCAGAGGTGCCATCCCCCCATTGGGGGCAGGGGATCCCCTCCCCCAGACCCTGCACCCTGCCTCTTCTCATCTGCTGGTGGGAGGGAGACACATGTGCAGAGCATGTGCTCTCCCATGTGGCAACAGAAAATGATGTCATTTCCCAGTGTGATGGGGAAGCTACGGGTCGCACCGGAGAGTGATTCATTAAAAACCGCCCCTGAATTTAATATTTGATGGTGATTTTTACTGCACCTCATAGATATGCCTCCTTCCTCCCTGCCTGGAAAACCTGAAAAAATTAGCCTTCACAGCTGGCCATTGAGGCACCAGGATACGATGCTATTCGCTTGGATGGTATTCCCACCAAATCCATTATAAGATAAAGTAGCAAGTCACAAGACCTCACACTGCTGCTGACTCCCACAGTTACAGAAATGGCTTGCATTCCTTGTAGAAGCAGAGAGGAATTCTGTTTCCCGAGCTGGTCTTCACTAAAAGCTCCGCTGTATCTGAAGGAGGGGGAAAATATTCTACTTAAGAAACATTACAGACAGTAATTATTTCTTTGGAAACTTTTGTAAGCATCAGAAGCAGTTTCTTAACTGGAAAACTTTGAATAGACTGGAAGGCATGTACAATATGCAAAGGCATACCAGGCCAGTTCAGAAACTATCCATGAATACTGCGTCATTTAATTTTTACAAGGCTGTTAATGTTGCACTTCTTCCCAAAAATTCATCACACCTTTCTTTGCTGTCAAGCTTTTACTTCATCCAAAAAAAATTAATCACTGAAGTGGGAGGAGGGAAGGATTAGAAAAAGAACATGGATATTGAAATAGTTCCCCCCACCCTTTAATGTGTTTATAGACATCTGGTTGCTGTTTATTCCCTCGTGTTTCTTAGAATCCTGATTGGGCATTCATCCCGGGTCATACACTTTTCATTTTGATAAACTTACTTGAACAGAGATTGAATTCACTTGATAGAGTTAATCTATGTGATAACGGTTTCACAAAACCGGCCTTCTTTTGAGAACTTTTCCGCATTTCTGTGCCGATGCGCAATTATACCTTTTTAATTGAAGTGACTCGTAGAACTTAAAGGATTATACTGCCTGCTGTATTTCATTTCCTTTTTCATTATAAGATGAAGAACTGTTTAGGCAGGGCTTGTATGCCAACACTGTTAGAGATGTGCAGAAGAAGTGTGCAGATGCTGCATACTCTAGGAACTGTGTGCACAGTAAGAACCTTGTAAACATTATAGTCAGCCTGAGTACCTACAATACATGTTCCTACAATCCATGCCTCTGGATTGGATATCTAAATTAGCCCCTCCCTTCAAAATCCAGTTTCTTTAGATGCCAACAGATATGAACTGCTGCATAGGGGTGTGCATAACGAAAAAACAAGCCTAAAATGCACATAGAAATTGCTAAAGAGTCCAGTAGCACCTTTAAGACTAACTCATTTTATTGTAGCATAAGCTTTCGAGAACCACAGTTCTCTTTGTCAGATGCAACACGGCTAACTCCTCTGGATCTATGACCATAGAAATTGCAGGTTCAACTCATTAAAGCAGCTTCTGGAACAGTAGAACAAACTTGGGAAATGAGGCTGTGTCATCCCCTGCCCACACTCCCTGCGGAAAAGCATGTGTGTTTTGTTTCAGTTTTTATCCACGCAACAGTCACACAGGCAGGCCAGGCAGTGGTGGGCTATCCAACAGCATCGTGCCTTAATAGCAAGTCTGACTGCACTCATCATGCAACTAATTAGATCCAAAGGGGAGAGACTGAGCTGTTAGTGTTAACTCCGTTGGTGGGAAGGGGATGTGCAATGTGTACATGCGTGCATTTTTTCTTCAGAGTTTCCTGAGTAGAGATGGGCACGTACCGAAATATGAACCAAAATTAAGCACAGACCAGGCTGGTTTGGGGTTTCCGAACCAGCAGTTTGTCAGATCCCATTTCTGATGAACCGCCACGAACTTTAGGCTGGTTCATTTGGTTGGTTTTTTGGTTCATCACTGCAGACAGCCTGGTGCCAATGAATCAGTTTCCTAGGCAACAGGGGATAGACTTCCTGCAGACCTTCTGCAGGACCTGCAGACCTTCTGCTGACCTGGAAGTGATAGTTTTCTGACCTGGATGTAACCAAATGAACTGGTTTGCGAACCAGGGCAGGTTCTTGAAAGTTCGTGGTTCATGAAATTTGACGAACTACGAACCACATGATTCGGTTTTTTCCAGTTCATGCCCATCTCTATTCCTGAGCATTGGCATTGAGTGACTCATAGGAACTGAATCACAAAAGGTTTGCTTTGTGCTGGGAAGTACCCAGCAAAAGAGGCTCACAGAGCACCGTGAAAACTAACTACAAAAAATCAATCAAGTGAAACAGTCTCAAGAGTATAATATATACAATGAAATATAATTCAAGGTCCAAACATAGTTGTAGTTTGTGCTGGGAAGTGGCAGCAGATGGCACAGTGCCATTGGTGCCAGCATTTCCATCATCATCTCTTTCTGTTTTTATGCAAACACAGGGAAAGGCGAGCAACATCCATGTGGGCCTGCACATGTGGGTTTGAGGAGTGAGGAGCTTTCAGCTTCCAAGTCCCCGGTGTATGGAAAGACTCATGCCGTGCAGATTAGGGTGAAAATTGGGAAGAAAATGTAGTTATTAAGGGAGAGCTGCACTGAAGAATTCCGAGGCACGTGGAGCTAGTTGATGCCCATTCAGTGACCTTCTGTTACTGCTGTCCTTCACTTAGGTGCCATGGAGCCAGGGCTACCATTGTGACTGAGCAAGTCCTCCAAAGATAGCAAGTCAAGGAGCACCAGGAGGAATTTCTTATTGCCCAGAAAGCCTCCTGTCTTTTTCAGCGTTTCTGATTAAAACAGGTAACCCAGCATTAAATGATGTTGAGGTAGTAGGCATGTGCATTGCTCACTCACACACACGCTCACACCCAGATCAGTATTCCATATGGAAGGACTGATCTAGTCAGATTTTTAATATTTTCAGCTACACCAATGGGACCCTCATACAGCTGTGTCCTTCATTGTCATTCCTTCATTTTCAATTTTAGTCAGCAAGGGAAGCTAGCAGCCAGCAATCTGTCAAGTCTCCCACTTTTGCTAGGAAAAAATAGGAGGAAAGAAGGCCATCCTTCCTCTACTTCCCTTCCCATGAAGGAAAAACCTAGCCCTCCTTTTCTGTGGGATTTTACTCACAATGCAAGGACAGGCCAGCTGCCAGCAGTATCTTTGCAGGTTTAAAAAGAGAGTCTGTGTCAGATACACCTCCAGATTTGACTTGACTTGACTATCTGTCATGTGTAATGGATTCCTTGCTACAGTGTGTAGTGTACCTCTGAGAACATGCAGAGGGGACCTGTTTTGCTGACTGATTGTTAGCCGCTTGCAGGTTACAATTTCCTGGCAGGCCTGAGAACGCGGCCTTGAAGTTTCAGCAGAGACTGCACCAACCTCCTAAGAGACTGAGCAGAGCTCATCCTTTCCCTCTTCCCCTCTTCCCTGACTCCCTGACAGTGCGCCAAAATCCTAATGGACTTTCTTTCCCACTGGGGTGTGTGGACTTTGCCCTATAATTAACCTTGCTTTGCTACCTTGAGTTACTTCAGCCAATGATCCTGTCTGACAATCTTGATGCTGGTATTCTTCTTTAATAAAGTAACTTTAACTCATACACCTAAGTGATGCAGTGAAGTGATTGGGGGGGAAATACGTGGCAAGACCTGACAGTCTGCTGCAAAGGCTCATGGTCATGCAGGTTAGGGTGAGGATTTGCCCCTCATCGTGGGAACAAAACTACAAGGCACAAAGAAACATGGCATAACAGCAAGACTCAGAAGTAATAATTTATTGGCTTTATCACTATCATAAAGCAGGAATGATTATGATTATGATTATGATTATGATTATGATTATGATTATGATTATGATTATGATTATGGTCGTGGCCCTGGCCCTGGCCCTGGCCCTGGCCCTGGCCCTGGCCCTGGCCCTGGCCCTGGCCCTGGCCGTGGCCGTGGCCGTGGCTGTGGCCGTGGCCGTGATTGCGATTGCGATTACGATTGTGATTGTGGCCATGGCTGTGGCCGTGTGATTATGATTATGATTATGATTATGATTATGATTATGATTATGATTATGATTATGATTATGATTATGATTATGATTATGATTATGATTATGATTATGATTATGATTATGATTATGATTATGATTATTTTGCTGCACTGCGCCCATTGTGACCAGCAAAAGCCCTATGGAGTGACGTATCAAGAGGACTGCCCAGGATCCCCAGTCTTCAGGGAGGGATATGGTAAGCCAATCTTGATTTTGCCGTGTAATTTAACAAGGTTTATAACACCTTGTTAAACTTCAACAAACACCATCTCATTCACAAGCAGTGTGTCCTCTTTTGAGACATCCTACAAAGCTAAAAGAATGTAATGGGCCTTGACTTTAAAGTAAGGCAATTGCTCATAACTTCCTAAGTACGGTGTGTGCACCAAAGACAGAGAGACTCATTCTCTTGTATATGGATTGCAGTTGCTTTGAGCCTTGAGAGCTGATTTCAAAACTGAAAGAAAGTCTTCTTCTTCTTAAAGAATAATTAAGAGTGATGCATAAAGGGAAGGCATAAACAAGCAAATATGTTGTCCAATCTGTGTCTGTGACATGAAGACCCATCAAGTTTATTCGGCATGATGTATACTAGCATTTAAAATGAATATTTCAAAATGCCAGCTTCTAAGAGGAAAAGCTCTCGTGCACTCTTGTGTAAATGTATTCTGTTGTCGCTTCAACTGTGGTGATGATTTTTGGCAATATACCTCTAAGTAAGAGGAAATGGCATTTATCATTTCTATATCACCTATAATGAGATTTCCATGTAGATAGAGGAAGACTACAAAGTCCATGCTCCAAACAATTTCACTAAAGAAATATAGAATACATATACAAGAAAAAGAAGGAATGGAAGGGACTGGGGAATATCATTCCAGTCTTTAAAATTCAGAATATAAAATACAGGTGAAAGCTTGAATCCTGCTGTCTTCAATGAAAACAGTAAATCCTCACCACTCACCGATGTGTAACTTGTCATGATTTCATTGTTTAGTTTAGTTTAGTTTATTCGGTGTTTAACCCGCCCTCCCCACAAGTGGGCTCAGGATGGGGTACAACGGTCATAAAATACAATTGAATAACAAATTTTACAATAAAATTCAGCAATTAAAATCATATATATACAAAAACCTCCGATGGTTGGCTACACATTCCTGCCCCCAGCATACAAAGATGAGACAGACAGACAGACAGACGAGCTGTACTCGAATACTGGAGACCGGTGGGAGACTCAATGACGGTCCTGACGCTGGCCTCAACCGTAAGCCTGGTGGAACATCTCCGTCTTGCAGGCCCGCCAAAATGATACAAGATCCTGGCGAGCCAGAGTGTCCTCAGACAGAGAGTTCCACCAGGTTGGGGCCAGGACTGAAAAGGTCTCCTGCCCATGATGTGTCTCCTGCCCATCATGTCATCATTGTAATAATTTCATTGTTATTTTTATGGGCAATTTGATTGTTCTGCTACTGGGAGGCAGCAAGCAGACTCTAATCTGCCTATATTCATGAGCGTAGTCATTCGTAGCGATGCCAGGAACAGATCCCCTTCAAGTAGCAAGGTTCTCTTGTAAGTCAGAGGGGGCTGTGTGTTGGTTCCAGTTGATTTAGGGAATGAATGAAGACACTTAGCAACAATCCTTTTCAAGTCCAATTAGCTCAAGAAAAAAAATACAATGCATACTATTAGTATTTCTCACTTTGTCAGCAGCCTTTTAAAAATCTGTAATAATAGTAAGAATTGTCAGCCTAGTACACCAGCCTGCCTCATGGTGTTTATTTCACACATTCATGCAATCTCCATACACATACACTCTTCCTCTCTAAGCATGTTGCTTTTAAATTATGGTATGAGGTAACACAGCTCTTGGGTAGGCAGGCATACTGCTGTTTTTCCCAATTTACACTTGGCACCAAAACACAGGATACCACTGCAGCCTACAGATTCATTGAGTGAAGAAGGGAATAGAAATAGGAACAATTGTAGGAGGTCCATTACATTTAAACTGATGCTCCAATAGGGGAACTCCATTAGCCTTATCTACTGGGTCCATCATTAATTGAAATGTGTATAAAGCAGCACACCTTGTGACCCTGAGTACGCCAAGAACACAAAAGTTAAAAAAAAAACCATTCCATTTGTATATGTTCCCATACCAAACCCCAGGGGGAGTCCAAGAGCCCATGCAGCACTATGAAGACTATCCTATTGCCTTAGCTGTACATGAGATGGTAGTAGGCATGTGCACTTCAGATTTCCTATTCGGGTTTTTAACTCAAATCGGGCCTGATTAGGAAAGATTTGGGATTCCCAAATTGGCCCCAGCATGGCTGAGCTAATTCAGGAATCCTGAAGCAAAGCTTTCTGAAGTGATTTGTAGTGCTTCAAAAAGCTTTGGGTAAAGCGGCAGCAGCTGCAGCACTTTTCTAGCTGTTTGCATCGGAAAATAGCAAGTGTTGCTTGATTTCAAGATCCCCGTTCTTTTTTACCTGATGGAAGGGGAGAGAAGAAAAGTGTTGTTGCTTTCAAACACCCCACCACCTTTTTTTATATGATGGCAGAGGGAGGAGGGTTCCCTCCTCCTCCTCTCATTGAGTAAAAAAGATGGCAAGGAGGGAAGCTTGAAAGCAACACTTTCCTTGCCGTTTGCAAACAGCAAGAAAAGTGCTGTTTTGAGATACGATGTAAGATTCCCGAATCTTTACGGAGCATACCGAAGCAGTTTTGGGATTCGAGTTATCCCGAATTGCGGGATTCACATTACCCTGAATTGTTTTCCTGCTTCAGATTTTTTTTTCGGGTGCACACCCCTAGATGGTACTGCTTGGCAATCCGTACCAAAGACTCCCAGCAACTCTATACACTAAATATGTATTATATATTGCTCGCTGCACATGATCTGTATAATAATCTTGTTTTTATAATGTTTTTATAATGTTTTTCATAATGTGTTTATAATATTTGCAATAACATTTACTATTTGTGAAACATTATATTAATAGTCCTTTATATACTGTTTTACTGATAGATCCCCCTGACCCAGCTGATAGATCCCCTGGACCTAGCTGAGGTGAAACGCGTGTTATACGATATTAAAGAATTTTCTCTTTGCACCAATTTCTGTTACTTCTTTGTTTTGACTTGACTTTGTGTGCCCCCCTTCTTCTCTCTTTTAGTATCCAGCCACCTAACTGTCCCTTCCCTTTCCCATCAAGGTCATGAATGATGGTGTGTTGCATCTCCTGGGCTTGGCCCTCATCCCACCTCACCTCCACAGGGACTCAACAGAACTATATTCGTACTCCTATCCGTGTACATGAGGATTAGTTGCCTACATTCATGACAACCCTGGTGGACTCAGAAAAATGGTACTTTCAATGGTACTACCTGGACAGTGTAGTGATAATTCAGCTGTGTGTTGGATGGGCAGCAGCATTTCCAGCCTATAGGGCCACACAGAAATGGAGCTGCTATCAGTGCTCTAAACAATCGGGCTGCAGATGTTTGACAATGGTAATGATATGCAGTAGTATATGCTAGGTGTGGGTTATCTCCAGTCCTCCTTTGCTGTACATAGTCTACAATGCCAGCATTAGTCATACCGGTCAGTTAATCTAGCTCATCTAGCAATCAATTCTTGTGGATCGCATCATCGAAAGATATTGCTGACTGTACAAGTGCAAAAGGCTGGTGTTGCAATGTATCAGTGTCAGTCACTCAAAGGATGCATCCAACTGTGCTGGCAAAAAGAAGGACTGAGCTGCAGGCGATTCCATGTTTGACAAACTGGTCACGTTAATGATGAAGCCACGACTCTAGGAGATACGTGCCTGCTCTCTCGGAATTGAGAAGATTGGATCAGGTTTGATATTTGTTATTTATTATCGAGGCACAGCATGGCATGAGCAGCTAGTGTGCAGGTGAAAAGCTGCTTGACGCAGCGTTTGAAAGAAATCGGATCAGAAACTCTCCAGGCAGTCTGCTCAGGAGCTTGTCTTGCATATTATCAAAGAAGCTTGGTCAATGTAAATTTGCCTGTTTGTACAGCAGTTCTCAGCGTACCTAATGAGGATATATTGTGCATTTTGCATATCAGGTTCATTTTCATTGAAGGTATTGCCCTGTCCTTGTTTCCGGCATGTGGAATTCCCTTTCTTTTTTAGGAACGTCAATTTATCACATCGGCAGTGGTGACAATTCTGAATGCTTTTTCAAATAAATGTTCACACACATACACCAATCTTGTGTTTTCTATACACAAAGATAAAAATAGTTATCTGCATTGGGAGAGGGGAGGTGTAGTTATTTGGTGCTTTTACATGAAATTATGGATTCTAACAGAACCATGCTGTTACACCGTTCTAATTCTAGTGAAGTCAATGAGCTGCAAAGTGTGTAGCTCGGCTTAAGATTGTACTGTGAGCAGGGCTTTTTTTCTGGGAAAAGAGATGGTGGAACTCAGTGGTGGAACTCAGGACCGCACAATGACGTCACTTTGGGTCAGCTGGAACAAGGGGGGAGTTTTAATCACCCTCTGCAAAAAATGGTCACATGGCCGGTGGCCCCACCCCCTGATCTCCAGACAGAGGGGAATTTAGAATGCCCTCTGCGCCGCATGGCATGGAGGGCTATCTAAACTCCCCTCTGTCTGGAGATCAGGGGGCGGGGCCACTGGCCGTGTGACCATTTTCAAGAGGTGCCGGAACTCCGTTCCACCGTGTTCCAGCTGAAAAAAAGCCCTGACTGTGAAAGATCTCAGATCCTGAATCAGCAGTTTTTTAGCACATATGGAGACTATGCGTTCTCATCACTGATCATTTCTATCTCACCGGGTATGTCATAAGAACTTCATAACAGGAGTCCTCTTGTATCGGACCAGTGACCCCGCCAGTGCAGCATACAATTTCATGCAGTGGCCAACTAGATGCCTCTCGAAAGCATGCAAGCAGAGAGTGGAAGCCTCCCCTCATTATTGCCACTCCGCACTGGCTCTGAATATGATTGTGTGTTTACTTTGGGGGAAGGTTACCTTGGCCCTCTGCCTTGTTCTATTCAGTCTTGGAAACTCCGCCTGCTGGTCATTTCCAGTACAAGCAAAATGTTCCTTCCTGTGCCCTGCATGTGTTGTTGCCTGCATGAGTCTCTCTGCAAGCAGCCTACTTTCTGATTTGGTTCTTGGGCACGTGCCTAGCATGTGCCTTGGCACAGCTCAGCTACCCTTGCTTATTATTCCCAGTGGGGGTCACTTACGAGTGCTTTCCGGGGGCCACTGCATAAATAGTGTCCTTTCTGGAGCACATACCCATTGTCCATCGTATTTTGGTAACCCCAAAGTTACACCGGCATGTCACTCCAGGGTACATTATCATCTTCCTCCAATGCAGTCCCAGCTTATCCTGGCAATCAGCATTGATACGTTCAATAGATCCATTCTTTCCCAACCACTTGGAAACATGTTGCATATAATCTGTCTGTCTGTCTGTCTGTCTCTCTGTCTCTCTCTCTGTCTCTCTTTATCTATCTAGTACTGCTCCTGTGGCTATTGCCTTAAGCAGAAATTAAAATGGAAAGAGCTTTACTTGATATCATGTCTCTGATGCTTAATTATTTTGCCACAGAAAGAGTTTCATTAGTAGCTTTTAAGTGTTTTCTTTTTTTAATAATAATAATAACCTTTATTGGCATTAGAAATAATAATAGTCTACAATCAGAGACAGGGATAGGCAGAAGCATAAGCATAAACAAGCAATTAGTAACAGTTAATAATAAAATTAATAAACATTCAGCAATCAGGTGTGGCTATATGCTTGGATTTAACTTTACAAACTTCTGCTAGAAATTTTGCAACGCTTCAAGTAACAAAAGGGTTACGATCTTCTAAAAGGAGAACTAAAACTCCTCCTTTAATAGAACTATTATACTTAAGGTCTTCCGTTAAAAATTGTTTGCGTAACAGACCAAAGAGAGGGCATTCTAGAATAATGTGGGACAATCTGTTGAGGACTCCTAATTCACAAGGGCCTATCCTCTTTTGGAGGGGTACTTGCCTGAACCTGCCAGAGAGCACCATTGATGGAAAGGCATTTTAAGTGTTTTCAAGACGGCATCCTCTGATCACAGATATCAGCAGTGATCAAAGTCACTAATCCCCAAAAGCTTGATATTATATTAATTTTGGGTTTTTTTCTTATACTTAGACACCTCAACAAGGCAGCAACATTCCTTTCCATTCTGTTTCACTAAATTGGTACCCAGAGGCAGCTTCCATTCCTCATCCACTGTTTTATTCCTTGGGGGACAAAAGCAATAAAACCAGGAGGCAGTTATTACAGTCATTTCCCCCTTGACCTTTTCCCAAGTAACTTCAAGTTGTTTTTGACTCAAAAGATTCTTATCTCCGCGGAACAAACGGCAGGGCACTGGTCAAATGCAGAACTATCTTTTCAGTCAGAAAGTCAATTTTACTTACCAGCCCCTTCTTATTTCTTCCGAAGCGAACAACAGAATTCAGTGGAAATGACAAAAAAATAATCCAAACTGTTATGTTGCCTGCAAAAAAAATCCCAAAACATATATCCACTGAAATGTGTTGTTGCTACATATTTGCAAAAGCCATGGGAGACAGCCCAGAAAATCCACAACAACCATGGGAGACCTTCTTACAAATACTAGCTCTATGGAAGCTGTCTGTATTTATTACAAGATGCTAGAGGGACACACTGAGCATGTGTTCAAGGGTACTCTTGTCTTTGTTACTATACCCAGGGCTCATTTTGAGGGGGAACATGCAGGAATGCAGTTCCGGCAGTTTCCCAAAGAGGTCACATGTTAGGTGGCCCCGTCCACCTGACTCTTGGCCATTTTGGGCCCGTTTCAGCCTGGATTGGGGCTGAAACGGCTCATATCGGGCCTCTGACAGATGGCGGATCACTCTCCCACTCAGCAGCGGCCCGATCCTGGCCATTTTGGGACCCTTTTTGGCCATTTTCAACCCCTTTTGCCATTTTGGGTCCAATTTTGGCCCTGAATGGCCAGGATTGGGTCCAAAACAGCCAGGATAGGTGATGCCAGGGGGTGTGGCATATGCAAATCTGTTATGCTAACGACACACTTCCAGTGATGGCAAGGCGCATGGCATATGCTAATGAGTTATGCTAACGGGTTATGCTAATGAGTTCCTCCAGCTCTTTTTCTACGAAATGACCCCTGACTATACCACATCGGTGGAGGGTGGGAGCAGAGGATCCTCCAACCCCACCGGAGTACCTAGGATCCCTGGAGCAAAATCATGAGATCAAAGGGCATCAGAGACTAGAATGGGAAGATGGGAGGCTCTCTACTGCGTTGCAGCTCATTAGCGCAAAGGTTGCTGGAAGGGGTAAGTGGCTCTGTTTGCAAACACACCCCAGTTGCAGAGAGACATGGTTACATGTCCTAGCAACACCCCTGAACGGTCGAGCAGGATTAGGGAGCCTGACATAAAGCAATAGTCTTCATACAATTCCTTTTTAAAAAAGAAAAACACCAGTCTTGTAATTATTTTCCCTTCACATCTCAACAGGAAGGAACGGTTTTTTTGCAAGCTGAAAAACTAAAGGTTTACTTATTGTTGTGCTTTTCTAAAAGTATATTTGTTTTAAACAAGCCAGCAATCTCTCACTTGTAAATCTGTCCATCTAGGGATCCCATTTCCCTGGGAGGGGGGGGGTCGAGGGATCCCCTGCTTTCAGCCTCTGCCCCCCGCCTCCACGAGCCTCCCAGGCCCACTCCCGGGGCAGCACAGCATCACTCCTGGGTCATCACACCACTCCGAGAGCACTCCTGTGCTTTGCTGCGGGCTGATTTTGGCCCCAAACAGGCAGCCTGTTTGAGTCCAAAATTGGCCCACAGCAAAGCACATGTGCCCCTGCACCTGCGCAATGATGTCACTTCCAGGAAATGATGTCATTGCACAGGTGCAGATGTGAAAAGCATCATTGGGGCACAAGTAAGGTAAGCATTGGGTCCCCCACCTACCACCGGGACAATAGGGGGACCTGGTAACTCTATGTCCAAGACATCCAATTCTTTACACAACTCCATAAATAGAATGCTCTCCCAATGGTCTACTGTACGTTGACTAATTGCATTAGGCAAGACTTCTTGCTTCCATGTGACATGGTAAGTTCAATCTTTTTCACAGGCCCTATGCCTCACTGAAATAAAGTGGGAAGCTAGCTAATAGAGACAGGGCCTTCTTTGTGGTAGTACCTTGGTTATAGTACGCCCCCTTCTCTGTTGGGTGACTGTGAAACTTTATGCATCAGGTTAAAACGTTTCTGTGCAGCCAAGTTGTCAGTTTTGGTTGATTTCCCCCTTTCTCGTGTGCATGGATAGGATGATGATGTTGTTGTTATATATAACTTTAATAGATACTGAGTTATTACACAATTTCTATAGATGTTGTCACTGTTTAGCTTGTTTTTTTAAATCAACTGCTTTAATCCAAATTATTTTTTTCAGATTGTTCATAAACGTTTTAAATTGAGTGTAGAATATAAAGTATTTTGAATAAATAATAAAAACAATTCCCTAGGAATTCCCCAGCTCCTGCTTAGGTGCATTAGAAACCAACTGAAGTTGCAAACATTCTTGGAACACTGTTCTATGCCAGAGCCAGGGGTCATTTCATAGAAAAAAAACTGGAGGAACTCATTAGTATAACTCATTAGCATATGCCACGCGCCTTGCCATCACTGGAAGTGTGTCGTTAGCATAACTGATTTGCATATGCCACACCCCCTGGCATCACCTATCCTGGCTGTTTTGGACCCAATCCTGGCCATTCAGGGCCAAAATTGGACCCAAAATGGCAAAAGGGGTTGAAAATGGCCAAAAAGGGTCCCAAAATGGCCAGGATCGGGCCGCTGCTGAATGGGAGAGTGACCCGCCATCTCTCAGAGGCCCGATATGGGCTGTTTCAGCCCCAATCCAGGCTGAAACGGGCCCAAAATGGCCGAGAGCCAGGTGGACGGCGCCACCTGACATGTGACCTCTTTGGGGAACTGCCGGAACTGCATTCCTGCGCGTTCCCTCTTGAAATGAGCCCTGGCCAGAGCTAATTATTATAGTTTTACCTGGATGTAACTAGGCACACAGGACAATGCCTCAGGGCCATTTCATCAACAGCTAACATAAAATTCATCCCTGACCAATGATCATTCAGTCTGTTATTACTGTATTTAAAATGCACTCGCTGCTCTTGCTTCTGAAGGTTCGTCTGTTGATTTCTTAGCTTCTAGAACCAAGACTTTAATATGTGTTAAAACCTGACTTTCAGGAAGAACTGGCTGGAATCTCCCTCTCCACCCTCCGCTTTTTAACACAAGATGTGTCTGTGTGGAGAAAAACATTTTGGCTATGAAACTTTTTGCCAAAAAAGAAATCCTAGTCAAGTGAGATACTTCATAGTACTGGAACAAAACTTTCCATTTTAGTGAAATGCTTTTCTCCCTATTCCTTAGGCAGAGGAAGAGCAATAACATCCCCCCCCCCACCGCTGCCCAGATGACAGAAAACAATTTTTCATCTTCCATTCTGAAGTCCAAAGCAGGTGGGGAATATCTAGATAAGGGTGAGAAGCCTGACAGTGGAATCCCAAGTAGAGTTATATTAATCTAAGTCCATTGGAGTAAATGGGCTTAAAAGGATAAAATCCTGTTTAGGATTGCACTATAAATCTTCTTGTGTTAGCTGTCCCAAGATTTTTTAATGCTCTTCTCACAGATCAAAATTCCAAAATATAATCCTCCAGGATTGCAAGCAAGCGCTCAGATCCATTGTCAAGGACTCATACCTGAAACTTGTGATTTAAAAAGGGAGAAATTATCTTAAGTATATGTAGAGCATCTTTTTCCTCACCCTAGCTTACTGACATTTGACAATAGACCCTCAGATCAAACCATGCTTCCTCCTAAGCAAAGAAACGGCGTGAGACAACTTTGTGGTAAATTTCTTTCCCAGTTTCAAATGCCTTAGCTGCATTCTTTATTTTTTTTCTTTATTTTAAATATAAGTTAAATATTTCTGAGAACATTTGTATTACTTAAATATGATTCTGACAGAAAGGGACAGTTGCTCTCATTTCCCTAGAAATAAATTGTAATGTTGTATAATTACTTTTGTGGAAAGTCATGCTGAGGCAGCTCCAGGTACAGAAATTCCTGTAGATTTTGTGAGTGGAGCCTGGAGAGGGTGAGGAGGGAAGGTTATAATGCCACAGAGTCCACCTTCCAAAGCAGCCATTTTCTCCAGGGGAAATGAGCTCTGTGGCCTGGAGCTCATTTGCAATTCCAGGTGGGAAAACCTCCACGACCCAGATGGAGTTTAAAAGGCTGGCCACAAACCCTGCCAAGCAGCTGATCTGCTCGGTGGGGTTTCAACTCCCCCCTGCTTATTTCACCCAATGGGAGGGGAAGGAGGGGGTTCCCTCCTCTCCCTCCTATCAGGTGAAATAAACAGGGGGGGAGTTTGTGGGTGTGCTTCGAATCTTTAAGGAGCGCACCAAAACGGGTCAAACAAAGGATTCCCGAAGCAGCTTGCCACTTCGGGAATCCCTTATTTCCGACTTTTTTTCTGCTTCGGGTTTTCCGAAGTGGGAAACCCGAAGTGGGAAACCCGAATGCACACCCCTAGTAAAGAGTCCAGTAGCGACTTTAAGACTAACCAACTTTATTGTAGCATAAGATTTCGAGCTCTCTTCGTTAGATGCATCTGACAAAGAGAGCTGTGGTTCAAAAAAAGCTTATACTACAATAAAGTTGGTTAGTCTTAAAGGTGCTACTGGACTCTTTACTATCTCATAAAGGCAGAAAGTCTCCTGTAGCAGGATCATTCTGCAAAACTTTTCAGGTGGTGTAATCCTAAGCACAGGTACTCCAGTTCATTTAGGATTGCACAGTTAGACACTGATATTTTTGGTTATTGGTTGCCAAAATAATGGCCGTTTCCACACATCTTACCTGCCTGCAGAACATCGCGCAAAAGACCTGGAAGACAGCGTCTTCTTGCGCAAAATTATGCCAGGAAGATGCTGTTATCCAGGAGTTTTGCACGGGAGGGTATAGAGACCTGGTAACCCTTTAAATAGATTATATGGACAGCTGCCAGCGAAGTGACTTAGCTATATGTAATGATTTGTGTTAGGGTTCATGTTCATGTGCATGCATACACACACAGTGATTGTGATGAGAGAACAGGCATGTTAAAATATAGCTACATCCCTACGTTTGTAAAACTATTTATTTGTAAAACTCTGGAGGTAAATGTATAAATGTGGATAAATGATGTGGATTGAATTAGATAATGAAAGGTGTGTGGATAAAACATTCCTAGGTTCAGCACTGGTTTAAGACAAAAATCCCTGATAGTACCAAGGTGGACAACAGATGTTCCGTGGACTGGAACAAAAGAAAGAAACAGAAACAGGACCAACACTTTACAAAGTATTCAACAATGACAAAAACACTAAGCCCGATTCAGTCATATTGCCATGCCCGTACCCAATACCTTCACTTTAGAACTTCGAAGAGATATGGGATGTATTCTCACATTACTATGTTTCTATTTTATATAATCCATTTTCTCTTTTGTTTCTATTTCAGAGGCTTCTTCCATTTACTCGGGAGTGAAAGTGCTGGAAACTGAAGTCCCCGCCAACTGATTCCTCCCACCTTTACTCCCACAAGCAGATCTCATCAGAAGTCAAGCCACATGTTCCATGTTAACTTGCAGAACAAAAATAGGAGACAGAAGCTCATGAGCATAATAGAACTGAAGAACGAAAGGAGGCAGTTGAAATATGATTGTCAAAAATATTCCTTTTGTGCAGATACTTTTAAAAATGGCCCTGTTTTTTCATTCTGCCCCCACCCGCAACGAACAGAGTTCAACAGATTCATGATGCAAGATTATTCGCACTATGGAGCCTGTCGAATTTGGACTTTGGTTGAAGGCAATATGATTCTACGTCCATGAATGTGTACATATTGGAAATCTGCAATATGCAACCATCATCGTTCCTATTCATAGTTTGAGTGCTCATGCTATGAGAAGCACGCAGTATATAACCGAGGTGTGTTTTCCTATATTTTTCTATGCAGGTAACACTTTCCTTGAGGAAATGTATAAAACTTCAAGTATCTCTTAAAGAGGGACCATGGCAGAGCCATATTTGACCAGAATCACCTTTCCTAGTCTTAGGGCCAAGCTACACATGATGAATGACACTTGAACAGCAAGTGTATTTCTCCCTGTTCACTTGCCCTCCACTCAATCCACTTGCCGTTCAAGTGTCATTCGTCATGTGTAGCTTGGCCCTTAGAATGGCTTTGACTTCTCTGATGTTTCAAACCATGCCCTCAGCCATTCTAGATGGTCATTACACACAAATACCAATTGTTGCCCATTTCTGTATTCTGTCCCTGAAGACCTTCCACTCTATATTTTGTTCTGCCCTTTTTATACACAGCACAGAAATAAATTTCTTGGAGAAATCATAAAATACGTTGATTATTCTCCTGTGGTGGAAAAAACAGCCCTCCTTCTTTCCAATATACTCTCTTATAGAGTAGCACAGTAACACCCTGGCAGCTAAGAAATTCGGGGCTAGGGTTGAGCGTAACAGTTGAAAGTCCTTCACCTGTATATAATGAAGGTCTTTTAATATTCTTTTAATATTCTTTTATGTTTTTTAAACATCATAGTTTTATCATTTATTATTCATGTTTTACTTAGTTGTTTTATTCGCTTACTTGTGATGGCCTTTGGCCACATGGAATAAGGTTGTAAAGGCAAGACAGGTTTTAGGTCATGAGATCTCTGTAACAATGGTTGGATCCAGCCAATTTTTTCACCCAATCTTGTTCAATTCTTCTTAATATAGCCCCAGTCCCACATGGCTTTTTCCAAGGCAGTTTCCCTAGCACAGCTGTTTCTCCCTTTTTCACCAGTAATAAAACTTGTTTGATTCAACCTAATATATTTATTAGTAGACAGCAGAGATGGGCACAAACCAGAAAATAACAAATGGTGCGGTTTGTGGTTCGTCACATTTCACGAACCACGAACTCTTACGCGGTTTTGTGATTTGCATACTGGTTTGTTTGGTTCGTGAAAACATCACATCTGGGTCAGCAGAAGGTCACTTCCAGGTCAGCAGAAGGGCTGCAGAAAGTCCATCCCCTGTTACCTAGGAAACTGATTGATTGGCACCAGGCTGTCTGCAGCAACAGACCAAAAAATGAACCAAATGAACCAGCCTAAAGTTCATGGCAGTTCGTCAGAAATGAGCTCTGATGAAAAACCGGTTCGCGAATAATGAACCAGCCTAGTTCGTGCTGAATTTTGGTTCATGCCCATCTCTAGTAGACAGGGTAAGCAGCTACAGTAGGAACCACAAAGGTATTGTTTGTTCTCCAGTGATATTAGCTCAGCATCCCTAAATCCAGATCAGCTCTAATCAAAACGAATTGAAGACTATCCTTGCTTGTTCTGGATTTGTTTCTCAGAGAAACAAAAGTGATTTTTTTAACTCTGTGTTGTGATTATGTTCACTTAGGGTTGCCAGGTCCCCTTACCTTCCCAGCGGGGTTGGGGGTAACCTGGCACTTACCTTCCCAGCCTCCTTGCACATGTGCAAAGCACATGCACTCCTGAATTAAAAAGGCCATAACTTTATTGATTTCCAGCTAATGAAGCCTTGGAACAGCAAAGGGCAGGGATCTAAGCATCAGCCAACCCACCTGCCAGCCAATGATGCCTTCACTCCTTCAGTCCATCTGCTGAAGGGGGAAACCGTAGGATGACAGGCTCTGGGATTCCACATGGGTACTAACCTCTGAGTGAATCCTCCTATGATGTGGGAATGAGTATGCCCTGAAAGCCACTGACTGGGCTCATGACACTGTCTCCTCCAAGAAGAATCCATGCCTAATGCCAAAACTTCCCCTCCCAAAGTTGTGACAGAGAAAGGATGGCCAAGAGCACAAAACCACATTGACCAAGACATTAGAAATCCCAATAGGAATCATGAAGCAAAGCCATAACAAACACTAAACAATCCCTCGAAATGACAGTGGGATGGGTGGGAAGTTGGTTCAGGAGCAGAGAGTTGGGAACCTGGCTGGCTTCCTAATTTATTCTCAGACAGCATGGCCAATCAGAGGGAAAACTTCACCTTCGAGGTCCAGCCTGCCACTGATTGGTTGGTCAACGATTTTGAATCTGGCACTGCATACACAGCCCCACAGAGGCAAATGGGAGCTGCCAGGCCCCTAAAAAAGTGGCAGCTACCATGTGCTGCACACCCTCACCTGGTGGACTGCACAGAAGGCCTCAGGTAAATCTGGGGCTGGGTGCTTAACAGTTTTAAGAAGGCATCTTTAATCTCTTCTCAAGAGGGCAAACAAGGGATATGTGAAACCGGAGGGCTAAGTACCATGAGATAGATCCAGAGGAGTTAGCCGTGTTAGTCTGTAGTCGCAAAATAATAGCATGTGGGGGGCTAAAGTACCCACCAAATGAGGTGAAGAAACAAATTGATAGGGCCAGACTAGTACCCAGAAACAGCCTGCTCCAGGACAAACCAAAAAGAACCAACAACAGAACACCACTGGTTGTCACCTATAGTCCCCAGTTCAAACCCATCTAACATATCATCAGCGATCTACAGCCCATCCTGGAAAACGATGCCTCTCTCTCACAAGCCCTGGGTGGAAGACCTCTCCTTGCCTACAGACAGCCCCCCAACCTTAAACGACTTCTCACTAACAACCATGAACCAGCTAGCAGAGTCACCAACACAGGAACCAGACCCTGCAACAGACCTAGATGCCAACTCTGCCCAAATACCTACTCAGAAAATACAATTACAGGACCCAGTAGTGTCAACTACTCAGTCGCTGGATCTTACAGCTGCTTATCCTCCAATGTGATATATGCCCTTATGTGCCAACAATGCCCCTCTGCTCTGTACATAGGACAAACCAGCCAACCTCTGTGCAAAAGAATAAATGGACACAAATCTGACATCAAAAAAGCGACATCCAGAAACCGGTAGGAGAACACTACCAGGACGCTCCATCAAGGAGTTAAAGGTCACCATAGTTCAACAGAAACATTTCAAAAGCAGAATCCAATAGGAAGCTGCTGAACTGGAATTCATATATAAATTTGACTCAATCAGACTTGGATTGAATAGAGACTCTGGATGGTTATCTCATTACCAGAAGTAACTCCCTTCAGGCTTTCCATTCAGATTCAGTTTCTTCATACTATCCATGCATCTGATGAAGAGAACTGTGGTTCTCAAAAGCTTACGCTACAATAAAGTTTATTAGTCTTAAAGGTGCTACTGGACTCTTTACTACCATGAGATAGGTGCTGTCTCTGATAAACTGGTCATAGTTGGATCATATGACATATCTGAACAACAATGGGAGAGGGGGTATTTGTCTTTTGGGGACTAGTGTAGGTGAACTGCTCTAAATGTGTACATGTATTACTACTCCAACAAGAAAAACAAACTATACTAACTGAAGTCTTCTGATTTTGAATGTGAAAAGAACAAAGTCATAGTTGTCTTTTTTCTACAAAAAATGTTTCACAGACCAAAGGATACTTGATGGTAGAAGAGGCCAGACTCCATATTTTTGCTAGGTTTCATATGAATACATAGGATCGGCTCCTCTGAAGTTCTCTGTGCCTATTTGATAATGAAAGACACAGGCAATGCCTCCAGGGACAGACTCGGAGGCACATATAACACTGTTCTTACGTGAGCTGCATTGGTTGCCAGTGGAATACCGGATTAGATTCAAGGTTCTGGTATTGACCTATAAGGCCCTGTGCGGACTGGGACCAGCGTATCTATGGGACCGTCTCTCCCTATATATTCCCCGGAGGACACTCTGATCAGGGGACAAACAGCTGTTGGTGGTCTCTAGCCCCAAGGAGGCCCGCCTAGCCTCAACTAGAGCCAGGGCCTTTTTGGTCCTGGATCCCACCAGGTGTAATGCTCTGACAGCTGAAATCAGGGCCCAGCAGGACCTACTATCCTTCCACTGGGCCTGAAAGTCCACAGACAGATGCGTGGTGCGTGAACAGTTTTTATGTTGCCATACAAACAGACCACCACACCCACTTCCCCTGGCCCCTGTTTCAGTTTTGTTCTATGCGCCCTGTTATGTGAATCATAATAAATTATGTGTTTTGCTAAACTCTGAATTAGGAGATTACTTATGCGCCTGATGGTGTAGGTTTGAGATGACTCAGACTAAGTTTTATTGTCTGTTGTGGAAAAGAGGACTTATATTCTCTCTTTGGAGCAGGAGTAATACTATAATGACTCGGTCTTTGAATGTACCATTCAGGATGGTACCCTTCAGCTATGCTTCCCCCACCCCCATTCTCTCAGGCAAAATATTTTATCTGTCAACTTCTGTTTATCTCTTAATTTGGGGGAACGGCTTTTATATACCAGTATAGTTCTTTCCAGTAACTTGTATGCTAAGAAAACTCCGCTCTGAATGTCTTTAAAGGACAAAAGAGGATTATTTGCTTTTAACTAACATTTTGGTTAACATCCTATGCCACTTTTCCATCCTGTTGTGAAAATGTGTTCACAGTTAACTCCCTTTGCCTAAGTCATACTAACCTTTCTGCTGATGGGTCTCTGTTTATCCAGCTCGATGTAGACTAAGCAGGATTATAAAATCAGATTTATCCTGGGTCCGTAATTCTGTCATTCCAAGGAACACACTCTTGTGGGTGTGAGGTGCTTAATCTTACAGATTTACTAGAAGGATCTGTGGCTTTAAAACTGCCGTTTTGCGTCATGTCCCCAAAGCTGCTTTATAAACTGGTTGGAATATCAAAGAGTTGGAGATTAAAAAAAATGTTTTGGGTAGTAGGTTCTCAATATGGAAAAACACGGCAAGGAGGGTGACCTTTAGCAGTTCCCTATGATTGCAGCTCACCCTTGTCCTAGTGGAGAGAGACCTGATTAAAATAGAGAACCCAAATGGCATATTTTTAAGACTGAGTAAAAATTTCCTGAAGGCCCTAAAGAAAGAGATATAAAGAACATACTCTGAAGATGACAGGCTGCTAGGAGACTAAGGGCCAAGCTACAAGTGACGAGTGACACAAGTTGGACACTTGTCAGCTTCCCTCAAGTTTTGATGGGAAATGTAGGCGTCCTGGTCTTGCAGCTTGGCTCTCCGACTGCTGTCCAATGGACTTTTCAACTGTCACTTGTCCAACATTCCGCCAAGCTGCCTACATTTCCCATCAAAACTTGAGGGAAGCTGACAAGTATCCAACCTGTGTCATTGGTCACTTGTAGTTTGGCCCTGAGAAAGAACTGACTAGGAAATGAATAATGAGTTGTATCTTCCTCCCACTTTTCCTCTAATGAGCTCAGGTCAGCGTACATAATTTTATCCTCATAACAACACGTGACATGAGCACGGGAATGTATGTGGACGGACCTTGGACACCCATTGAGCTTTGTAGCTGAGTGGGAACTTGAACCCACTGCTGATCTGATTTCAGTGCTCTACTCCATAAAGTCCTTGAAAGTTGTGCTAAAAATAACTCCTCCTCCCAGTGGTTTGCTTGTTTATTTTATTTAAATATTTCTACCCTGCTTTTCTCCTCAGAGGGACCTAAAGCCACTCACCACAGCAAAAAATTCAATATAAATAATCCAACAAACAACAGAACAGTGAACTTTGTCTTGGGTTTGTCCAGAATTTTGTAGCTGGTCCATCCATATAGGCAACCAAAGATTGAAAGAAGAGTGGGTTTTTTTGGAAGATTTGTTTGAGCAAGCTTGGGACTGCCACTATGAAATGAGAATTTCAGTGGAGGAGTTGCAAATGATATATAGTTCTGCTTATATTTTCTTCAGTTTAAGAGTTGCTACGGGGCACAGCAGTTAATCTATGTACAGGTTGTGTCCTTGTTTCTAGCTCTTGGGGGTAAGCTTTGTCTTTGATGAAAATTACTGAAGATTTCAAAATGAGTCGTACCTTGGAGCATGACCGTTTTCACACACCTGTTAATGCCTCTGGAAAATTGCGCAAAACTCACTGCATGACAGTCTTCATAGCACGATTTCCCATTTAATGGTGCAATGACGTCAGAAATTGCACCATTAAAGGGGAAATCATGCTATGAAGACGCTGTCATGCCATGAGTTTTGCACGATTTTCAAGAGGTTTTAACCATGTGTAAATGGCCCTTGTCTTATCCTCTTCCTATTGTGGAGTTTGTTCTTGTATGCTTATGATGCCAGGTCTCCCTACCTTCCCAGTGGGCAGGTGGTGGACCTGGCATTTACTTTTTTGGTGTCTCTATGTGCTCCTCATGCAGCAAGGAAGTGACATCATCATACAGGCCTGTGAGTGCATGCACTTTTTAGAAGGCTGATTTGGGCCCCAAACAGGTCCAATTCGGCCCATTTGGAGCCAAAATTTGCCAGCTGAGAAGCACAGGAGCTGTCAAGTGGCTGTATCTGTGCCTGTATATTTGTTAAATAGAAAAGAGTCCAGTAGCACCTTTAAGACTAACCAACTTTACTGTAGCATAAGCTTTCGAGAATCACAGTTCTCTTCATCAGATGCACGGGGATGAAAACTGTGACACCTTAAAGACTTTTCTATTTTGCTACTACAGACTAACATGGCTAACTCCTCTGGATCTATGGATAGTTGGTGATATGAGGGAGTGGAGGTGTCATTTGAAGGAAAATAATCAAAACAAGGCAAGGGTTGTAGATACGCCTATATGTAAAAGAACCCTTGGACAAGTTGTCCAAGTATTCCAAAATTTCTGCTTGACATCCTTGGCTTTTTACCAGAATTGGAGAGAGGGAGGGAGGCAGTTAAATTGGTTCACATTGGTTCATATGCAGACAGCTATGGTTCTTGAAAGCTTGTGCTACAGTAAAGTTGGTTAGTCTTAAAGGTGCTACTGGACTCTTTTCTATTTTGCTGCTACAGTCTAACACGGCTAACTCCTCCGGATCTATGACCATGTATATTTGTTCATTCTCCTCATATTGAGGAGTTTGTTCATGATAATAAGTGGTTGTATTTGTGTTTGCATACTTATTAAACAAGTGGAATTTTGCTCATTTCCAAAGTGTGTAGGGTACATACACAGTACATACATTTCGTGCTGTTATATTTCTGTATATACACTGCAAGTGTTGTATGATATATTGTACTGTACATTATACGCATTTTCCTGTTATTTTGTGGACAGGTTCTTTGTGGGTCTGGCCTGTGGGGTTTTTCTCTCTTCTTGATACTAGGACCTCTTCCTTCTCCTTGTTGGTGTTCATCCAATTAGGCACCAGCCGCTAGCCATGGGCCAAGGGCTCTTGGGCTCTTCCCCCAGGCTCATGCTTTTGGCCACAGCCAAGCTACATAGACACCTGCAAACAGGAAGGAGAAAAAAGGTACGGCTGAGATATTGTGCAGCTGGCTAGATGTTCCCTCAACAATTGCCTTCCTGTGGTACTAATCTATTAAGAATATTTTTTACTTTAAACATGAAAAGGGGGTTGACTTTAATTCTTGTCATTTGCTAAAAAGTATGCTAGGTAGTGCCAGGGGCAGATGCCCAGTTTAATAGTTCCCTTTCATGGTTGTTCCTGTGTGTGGCTTTCCCAAAGTGTGGGGCTAGACAAAGCACATGCTTAAGATTCTGTGGCTGGGTGCTGAACATCCACAGCCTCCTCTTCCTGGCAATTTGTTGCTCTGCTCTAGCCATGGGGAGGTAGGCGAGCATTAACAAACAGTTCCAGAAAACATTTCTCATAGAATCACGGAAGGGGCCATACAGACCTGCTAGTCCAACCCCTTGCCCAATGCAGGATGAGCCTAAAGCATCCCTGACAAATATCCATCCAGCCTCTTCTTGAAAACTGCCAGTGAAGGGGAGCTCACCACCTCCCTAAGCAGCTGATTCCGCCTTCAAACTACTCTGACCATCTACAGGTTTTTCCTAATATCCAGCCAGTACTTTTCTACATGTAATTTAAGCCTGTTGCTTCGAGTCCTCTCCTCTGCTCTGCTAACAACTGGAACAGCCCCCTGCCCTCCTCCAAATGACAGCCTTTCAAATACTTAAAGAGAGCAATCACGTCCCCCCTCAATCTCCCCTTCTCCAAATTATACATTCCCAAGGCCTTCAGCCTTTCCTTGTAGGTCTCCAGACCCCTGATCATCTTCATCGGTCTCTTCTGCACCCTCTCGATTCTGTCCACAGAATAAGAATATTCAAAAACTGTGCATCATACCATAGTTAATCCTTGCTCTAAAAAGTTGGTATTTCCTAAATAGGTTGGTATAGTACCTCAAGAACCTTTGGCTGTGAAGACCAGCTATTTTGTGTCCTACCTTTCTTTTCTCTCAGTCTCTGTAGGCTGATATAAAGATCACTTTGATCAGTTTAAAGAGATGTACATTATTTCTTACTCTTAGGAGCTCGGATAATACACTGGCTTTGATCTGAAGCTTTGCTTCCACTTGCACATTCCTTTATCCATTGGGTAGGCCGTCCTCCAGTGTGTGGCATGCATTACTTCAGTGCTTGATAGGAGTGCCAGGTTGTTCATCTGGCATTCTGGGCTCCTACCGCTGCTCAATGGAGCACCAGGAGCAAAATAAGGGTGAGGACTTGGCATTATACAATGCCACAATATTGCAATGTTGCTTCCTGTTTTATATGCAGAAGTGATGTCATGGTGTCACATTATGATGTGATGTCACTCCTGGGTTCAAAACCACTTTGAGAATGTCTTTCTGTTGTACTTTCCCTCAATCCTTCTTGAGGTAGCCAGCTGAGGGCTAGCAACCCTAGTGCTAGGCACTTCCACTCGTGCAAGAACAGTGTCTCTCAATAAGCTGAAAAGTGTCTAGCATCAGAGGAATGTATTCCACAGGGGAGGACTACCCGCACAAAGGGTGACGTGCAGTGCAATGGCTTGGATCTACTGAAGTTTTCCCCATCTAATAAGAGCAACGTTTTGGGGGGCATTTGCAGATGCAGCTGGAGGGGGGAGGTGAGAAAAATGTGTTCTGCATGTAGAAAAGCTCTGGTAGATTAATTCAGCCATCCCAGCCAGTGGCAACAGCCACTCAGGCCGGTGGCTGCTTTTGCCTCCTCGGAAGGAGGAAAGCAGAAGGCACACGCTGGCATCCAGGGCTTAGCATTGGGGGCGGAGCCTGTAGCCTTAGCTGGCTTCTCCGCCCCATTGCATTCAGTTGTGCCTCATGCTCGGCCCACCCACCTCACCCTATTGCAGTGCAGGATTAGCTGGTTGCCTTTTGGGCCAGGTAGGAAATTTTCTCTCCTTGTCCCTGATTGGCACTTGGGAATGGAGTTTTTTCGCCTACCTTGCACTGTGAGAAGAGGAAGGTAATTGGCTTGGTGGGACTGAGGTAATTCCCTGGTGGCAGGATTTTAGTTAGGGAAAATCTGTAGCAGGCCGGTGAGCATCCTTGGCACCTCCCCATTGGTGGGGAATTGGGGTCTTTCAGGAGCGGCTGGCTGCCGTACGGCCCAGCTGCGAGGTCAGACGCCCTGGGTGGGGAACCCCTGGACAAGCCAGTCTCCCCCCAC
Source organism: Eublepharis macularius (assembly GCF_028583425.1). Taxonomy (NCBI): domain Eukaryota; kingdom Metazoa; phylum Chordata; class Lepidosauria; order Squamata; family Eublepharidae; genus Eublepharis; species Eublepharis macularius. Next base: position 17,591,127 of record NC_072793.1, on the reverse strand, counting down.
TGCTGTACGGCCGGGTGGGGGAGCTTTACAGGGGTGAACCACTCTGCCTCCGCCTGGCCAGGCTGGGTCCCAGCCATTTGGTGGATGGCTCACACCCGGGGCAGCGGGTGCTCGCCCAGACAGGTCAGGGCGGGGTACAGGAGTGACCCCAGGGCCTGACCTGTACTGCTATTTAGGCCCTTGCCGTAGTTTATATTTAGTTGTTGTAATTTTAATAAAGCGGCCCATTTTAGAACCCAAATACTGTGTCTGCCTTTCATTCCGACTGAGGGGGCAAAGCCTATATATCCCCAGTGGAGATCTGGATCCCAAGAATAGCAGTCAAGTCCGCTGAATGAATGAATTTATTTGCTGTCAGAGACCATAACAATGACAATATATCCTTATCAATCAAAAAAATAATTAAATCCAGCATAAAAATGTAAAGGATATAAAAAAAATACATTTAGCATTTAAAATCTTATCTTAAAATGTATATAGTTCTCTGGGAACTGCAGGAATTCTAATATTTAAAACATTGACATTCAAATAGTTAAAATCATAAAAAGAGCAGGAGACTGTATGGCTATTCTTTTTATTACGGAATTTAACCAAATAGAGACAGCATTTGGCTATTTGCCTGGAGATAGTTGGATTTTCATCAATTAGGAGTTTCTCCAGGTAGGCCTTTTTTGCCTCTGCAATTGGTGTGTCTAGGAGTGGGGAAATAAACTTGTCCCTATAGACTTGATGGAAAGGACAACGAAAGGACATATGAATGAGTGATTCCACTTCACCAATGGAGCAACGGCAGCGTCTATCCTCATATGGGATCTTTCTATATTTCCCTTCAATGACCATTGAAGGGATAACTTCACATCGGGCCAGGGTGAAAGCTCTTCTATAAGATGGGACGTCCAAATGAATGAGATATCTGGCCATACCCATAACATATCTAGATTCCCTAGGGGCTCAAGTCCACTGCCAAGCCCAACTAAAGAGTCGGCAAGGGTCAGGGGCTTGAGCAACCCCTAGGCTCCTCTATTCTGAGGTGAGGCAAGGACCTACCATCAGCGTCCATGAGCCAAAGCAGCAACACATGTGGCTCCTTTAAAGCAACAGCTGCTGCTCCATTACTTGACAGGGACAGGGCCTTTAACAACCCACTGCAGCCTTGAACCAGGGGTGGAGAAACAAGGAGATGAGCCCTAGCTGGGAGGTGAGGGTGGCAGCAGCTACTCACAGGAAATGCTAAGATCCCATGAGGGTATATAAATTTTGGATAATGGTTCATAGACTTTTACAAACAATCTTACAGATTTCAATGCCATCGAAACCTGAAATATTCTTGTTACATTGTGTACCAGAAGATTTGGATAAAGATCAGAAATATTTTATTATACATACAGTGACAGCAGCACGAATTCTACTAGCGTATTATTGGAAAAGACCGGTAAGACCCCAGCAGGAGGAGCTAATAGTGAAAATAACGGAAAATGCGGAACTAGACAAATTGACTTTACTAATGAAAGGACAAATGGAAGAAGACTTTGATGCGCCATGGACCCCATTCTACAACTGGATGAGAAATAAATATAAAGACCTGAATGTTGTAATTATATGATGGCAATACTCTAACTTTTTATTAACAATCACAGTTAAATGATGAGCCCTGGATAATGTAGATAAATAGAGTGATGTTTCAAGCAGAATGTATGATACTTTTGAAATCTGGTCCCCTCTTTCACCTGTCCCCAATAGAAACTAAAAAGAGAGAGAGAGAGTTCCAGAGGGGGTGGAGCTTCCAAAGGGGCTGGCTCTAGGATAAGCCAGGTCTTCATAAGGCAAAGGTAAATAATTTGAGGAGAATAGACAGAGAGTCCTTCCTAGGATCAGGAGAGAAACGAAGATGAAGGAAACCTCCATCCCTCTCAGACAGAGGCCAATGGGAGGGTAAGAAGTGTTCCCGCTGGTGACGATCTGCCTGACTCATGCAGGTCTTTGGAAGGAATCCGAAGAGGCAGTCCAACAAAAGAGAAAGGAGAATGGGAGCTGTAGGACAAGCAAAACCAATGGCTGTCAGTCCTTGGCAGTTCAATCTCAAAGCCCCTTACAAGCAAGCACACAGGTGTCTTGGATAAGGTAACTTTATTACAGATCCATCAGTACAAGGTCTTCTAAGATGGTTATTGGCAGAAGTGATCATTCAAACAGGGACTAACTAGATATAGGGAGATTTTCCCGCCCTGGGGTCCGTTGCATTCTGGCACGAACATCCCAGAGCTCCGGGAGAATTAAGAGCATTTTAGACACATCACAGTGTCAAGTCATTTTTGTCTGTGAGAATCGCTACGTGTTTCGTTCCACATCTGGCCTCCAAGGCCATTCACGGCTAAAAATGAAAGTACATAGTTATAACTGATAACCAACCCTCCTCCAGCACAGTGCACATTAATAACTCACTGTAGCCAGTAAAACACATGTATATTAATGGCCGGGATATAGCATCCTGATTCCTGAGTGCCATGGCATGGCATGTTGATTTGTTAATAAGGACCACAATCAGGTTGTTCAGGACTTAGCTTTGATCTGATCCAGTCGGATTTTAATCCAAAGGCTGAGCCAGACTCTGCCTAGATATCACTGGGGGAAAACTAAGAAAGACAGGCCAGGTTCAACATGGGCTTTTCAGGCTGTCCAACAGGCTGAAGCCTTTGACTAAAGGGATTTTGTTGCAGTCTCCTATCAGTCAGCCCCTGACACTTAATTGAATCTGGAAATGGAACCAATTGGGTATTGCTTTGCCCTTGGAAGTTCTCCATCTTATTCAAATATTAGAATAGATCAAAGGTGAAAATTAATAGTTTTTCAACCAGCAGCCACATAAAATCAACTAATGTAGTGAATGCATTTTGAGTTGTGTGTGTGTGTGTGTGTGTGTGTGTGTTACCTGTAACTGAGTCAATATTTTTTTCTAAGCTATCACGGACGTTCCCGGGGCAGGGGAAAATGTTAGTGCCTTTTTTTATACAACAGAGAACCAGAAATGAAGCCGCCGTATTTTAAGTGATTACATAAAAAGCTGTAAAAGCATGAACGTTCTGTACCAAATCATAATTAACAGTATGCATTTAAAACACAGCTGAAACCTGTAGCTCACATTTTCAGCTGGTTTATTTCTGCTCCGGTAGGTGACGTAAGGCTGCCCGATGTCAAAAGAAGAGTCACCAGACACAGATTCACCTTTGGGCATCAACTTATGCATGGGAGTTTCTTATGTTTCTTTTATTTTTCTTAGTAATTCCAATAAGGAATTCCAAAAAAGACTGTTTTGTTATTGGGTTGTTCCTTATGGTTTTTTTTCATAATTATTTATTTTGTCATAGTTGTTTTGGGAATTCTATTTTATTATTTCCTATTAGTTTCAATAGAAGACAGCCCCCTCCTTATTTTGCATCTGTATCTTCATGGTTGTCCACCCGAATTGGACAAAACTCAGAGGGATTGTAATGCTCCCATTGGACTCCCCCATTGCCATATTTCAGACAGATAGAATAAAATCTTCCCCCTTTGTGAGACGTTGAAAGCCCGCCACTTTTCTTAAAGAGCAGCAGCATAAGGAAGAGGCAGATTGACAAGGCGAGAACCTTTCGTGGCCAAAAAGATCATGTGAAATCTTCACCGCATTATATCAGCTCAGCAGCTCACAGCATAATATCAGCCTGTAAAACGCAGATGTTCCACCAGGCCTTTGGCTGAGTACAAGTGAGTGTCCCCCTTCTCCCACCTAAGACCACCACTTTTTCTGGGACTGCCCTCGGCCATGTGCTATGCCCATATAAATGCCCATATACAGACTCTCCACTATTTATTTAAATAGCCTGTGCCTGGACTATTTTAATGATTATGGTTGTTGTGGGTTTTCCGGGCTGTATTGCCGTGGTCTTGGCATTGTAGTTCCTGACGTTTCGCCAGCAGCTGAGGCTGGCACCTTCAGAGGTGTAGCACCTCTGAAGGTGCTACAGAGGTGCTACACCTCTGAAGATGCCAGCCACAGCTGCTGGCGAAATGTCAGGAACTACAATGCCAAGATCACAGCAATACAGCCCGGAAAACCCTCAACAACCATCGTTCTCCAGCCATGAAAGCCTTCGACAATACATATTTTAATGATTGTCTTAAAATTATTATTGATGTTATAGTTTTATTAATACACTGTATTTTATGAATGTTGTTAGCCACCCTGAGCCCATTTGTGGAGAGGGTGGGGTATAAATCAATCAATCAATCAATCAATCAAACACACACACATACACACACACCAAATGCGTTATGGCAACTTTTAAGTAAAGGTGCAAGCACCGAGTCATTACTGACTCATGGTGGGAATTCACATCACAACGTTTTCTTGGCAGACTTTTTGTTATGGGGTGGTTTGCCATTGCCTTCCCCAGTCATCTACACTTTACCACCAGGAACCTGGATACTCATTTTACCGGCCTCAGAAGGATGGAAGGCTGAGTCAACCTTGAGCCGGCTATCTGAACCCGGCTTCCGCCAGGATCAAACTCAAGTCGTGAGCAGAGCTTGGGCTGCAGTACTGCAGCTTACCCCTCTGCACCACGGGGCTTTTACAAAACGTTTACAAAACAAACATGTCACTTAAAAATAGAAATCTCCCCATGATAACTTTACCATCTAGACTAGACATAGAGTAGCTGATTCCGCACATGTTGGATAATGCACTTCCATTCCTCTTTAGAGATCATTTGGAACTGAATTTTTAAAGTGTGAAACAAAAAATCCACTTCCAAACGATAGCTAAAGTGCATTATCCAACGTGTGCAGAATCAGCCAGTGTTATATTACAGCATCCCTTCTTTTCTGTTGTACTGGAGTGAGTGAATGGCAGAAGATCCCACTGAGTAATCTTTTTCTAAGACAGGAGTGAGGCAGGAAGAATTCAATCAAGTATGCTTGCTAAAAGAAGAGGCAATTGCTAGCTTTAAACAGGTGCTTTTTAAATAACCCATATTAATTCTCCTTGTACAGGGAATAAATCCAGAGGAGTTAGCCATGTTAGTCTGTAGTAGCAAAATAGTAAAGAATCCATAAGCACCTTTAAGTCTAATCAACTTTATTGTAGCATAAGCTTTCAAGAGCCACAGCTCTCTTCATCAGATGTAGGAAACTTTTACAGGAAACTTTCCCAAATATTCTTCATTAAAAACCAAGCATTTACAACATGGAGAACAACATAATACAAATCTAATTAATTTTTTGAACCAAATGCCTCTATGCACTCTACTTGCAATCTCTTTCTATTTGTTAGTACTTTCTTAGAATAGAACTCTCATTCCTCTGGCTTTTAATTACTTTCAATGCTTTTTGCCCCATGAAGCTTACAGCAAATCAATATTTTCTGTGAAATGCAAAGCATAATAATACACAGAACTGCCTAAGAAACCGGGGCAAGATTGCACATAATACCAAATCCACTCATTAAAGGACACAGTGTCCTTTTGCTATTGATGTGTAATATACAGTGCAAAAGAGTCCACCAATGGCCAGTCAATACTTAACAATACCATGACTTTTGTATCATCAGCACTTTAGAAAATGTCCTCCTACTCAATAGGCGATGTCTTTGTTCGCATGCAAAGCTCTTTTCCTCATTTTGTCTAAGCTTCACTCCCTGCCCACCCTCCCATACAACTCTTTTCTCCTTCCTGAAGGTCTCACAGTGCAGTCCCAAACAGAGTTACTCCAGTCGAAAACCATTGAAATCAGTGGACTTAGACCAGAGTAGCTCAGTTTAGGATTGCATTGTTGGTCGAATTATAAGCCATGATGGCACACAGTGAAAGTACTTGGTCTCAATATTGTGAGGCATCATTGGAAAATATTTGCCACCACAGTTGGAATGAAGAGGCAGACACATAATTGGGAACTAATGGGCTGCTTTATTAACATAACAGCAAACATATTAACAAACATGGCAAGGGCCTAAACTAGCAGTACAGGTCGGGCCATGGGGTCACTCCTGGACCACCACCCTGACCTGTCTGGGTAAGTCACCCACTGCTCCGGGTGCAAGCTGTCCATTGTATGGCTGGGACCCGGCCTGGCCAGGCTAAGTGGTTCACCCTTTAAAGCTCCCCCACCCTGCCGTAAAGCTGTGCGAGGAGACTGGCTTGTCCAGGGGTTCCCCACCAGGGAGTCTGTCCTCGCAACTGGGCCATAAAGCAGCCAGCCGCTCCTGACAGACCCCAGTTTCCCCGCCAATGGGGATATGCCAAGGGTGCTCACCAGCCTGCTCCTTTTCCCCTAGCTTCTCACCTGCCCCCATGGGGAGTCAAGCCACCAAGCCAATTACCTCCCCAAAACTAACAGTGCAAGGTAGGCGAAAACCTCCTTTCCCACAGGCCAATTCAGGGAGAAGGAGAAAAAATCCCTACCTGGCGCCAACAACAGGTGACCGGCTGCTCCTGCACTGAAATAGGGTGAGGTGGGTGGTCGAGCACAAGGTGCAACTGGGCTATCGGGGGGCAGAACAGCCTGAAAAGGCATACAGGCGCCACCCTCCAACACATACTTGGATGCCCGGGAAAGCGCCTGTCTGCCTCCATCCTGCCGTGGAGGCAAATCACGGCACCCGGCTTAAGGGCGGCTGTTGCCAACCGCCAGAAGTGCCACATTCTCTCTCTTGTTCTGAAAAGCAGTCTTTTAGGTGTGTTGTCTTAGAATCTTTTGAACTGTACATGATGTTTTCCAACATGGACATTTCTGGGCAACTAAATTCTTCAGGTCAGGAGATAAAGGATTTGTATTTTAAAACAAAATTTTCAATGTTCCGGTCAATTTTGGTAGTCAAAATAAGGGGTTCAGCTTCAGCTTCTGAGCACATACCAAGAACAGCCAGTGGCTGTTAATTTCACAAGCACAAAATAGATATAAAAGTTTATCGGGATTTTAATTGAAACCAAAGCAAGAATTGCAGGGCAAATGAACTCGCAATACACGCATGTTTTCAAACTAGGGAAACTGTTATTTTGAGCCTTTTTTAAAAAAAGAAAATTTAGTGACATCACTAGAATGTTGCTGGAGGTGGTTATGGTGCTGCTGTCAGTGCTGTCCAGTCCTACTCTTCTTTCTTAGGCAGACACGGCATTTTTTTCTGGGAAAAGAGGTGGTGGAACTCAGTGAGCTTGGCAGGAGGTAGTGCCCCTGGTACCACACGCTCCCAGGACTGCACTTTGGATCAGCTGGAACAAGGGAGGAGTGTTTAAAAGTTTAAATTGCCCACAGCAAAAATGGTCACATGGCCAGTGGCCCCGCCCCCTGATCTCCAGACAGAGGGGAGTTTAGATTGCTCTCTGGGATGCTGGAGTGGCGCGGAGGGCAATCTAAACTCCCCTCTGTCTGGAGATCAGGGGGCGGGGCCACCGGCCAAGTGACCATTTTCAAGAGGTGCCAGAACTCCATTCCATCATGTTCCAGCCCTGGGCAGACACCTTCTCCAGTAGCTCAGTGGCCGAGAAAAGCAGAATTAAGTACCAAGCTCCCCTACACTTCAGGGTCACACATTGTGGCCACCATTTATTCCTCCAGCTGACAGAATTGTTCCAGCTGCTCCACTGTCTGCTGCTGTCCTGCAATATCTGCACCAGGCTTCCGTCCTCTGTCACAAAATGTTCCTCTCACCCTCTTAGGAAGGGCTGCATCATTAGGATGTCCAGGAGTTTGATCTGAGAGTGACCAGATTTAGAGCAGAACAGTAAAGAGTCCAGTAACACCATTTCAGATTTCAGATTTATTACGGTCAAATGACCAGCAAGAAAAAGATCACATATACAAACCACAGTTCCTATCTACATAAAAAGAGAGTAAAGATTTAGTTGAAACTGTTATCATACTCTGCAGATAATAAATCCTAAAAAATAAAGCAATCTCTCCTTTTGTTAAAAACTTCGGCTTGTTTATGACCAAAAACCAGTATTTTGCTACTGTCGAGGACACAGTCTTCTTAGTATCTTCCAACAAATATTTAAGCAGCACAGTATCTGCAAATTTTAAATGATTATCCAAAGATTTAAACTTGAAGAGGAATAGATATACTAACTGCTGTCTCTCTTCGGAATACAACTTACAATGTAAGAGAATATGAGCCACAGTTTCAACTTTCTTCTCTGGGCATATACAACATCTAGGATGGATAAGTCTGCGAAGAAACCTTCCCTGCCACACATTAGAAGGGGAGGCATCGAAACGTGCTCTAGCAAAGGCCCATCTGTACTTCTGGCAGTCGCACCATTAAGACTAACCAACTTTATTGGAGCATAAGCTGTTGAGAACCACAGCTCTCTTAGTCAGATGCATCGTCAGACTACAGACTAACATGGCTAACTCCTCCAAATTTAGAGCAGCAGTGGAAGTACTGATGGCCTATGTAGTCCCCTTGAGGGCTTGAGATTAACGATGGACACGAACAGGAAAAAAACCGAACATGACGTTCGTTGTTCATTGTCATCCACAAATAGGGACTCACAAACAATCACGGACATGGCCCTGTTCACAAACATGTTCGTGGTTGGCTGTTCATGGGGGCCAGCAGGCTCTCCTCCAGCCATCATCCAAGTCAAAATCCCTACTGCACCATTCTCAGAAACCTGACCTGAGCAGGCACCAGGAAAAGTACCAATAATAAATAATAGCTTGGCCCCAGAGCCTGGCAGCAATCCTGGAACTTGAAGGGGTAGATCCCTACCGCACCACTCCCAGAAACCTGACCTGAGCAGGCACCAGGAAAAGTACCAATAAGAAATAATAGCTTGGCCCAGAGCCTGGCAGCAGCCCTGGAACTTGAAGGGATAGATCCCTATCCCACCACACACAAACAAGATGCAAGCTCCAATGCACTGTCTCTATCAAAATGGCAAAAGCAAGTGTCTCTCCACTGTCTGCAAAGTCAGAGCTGGGAGCCCCCCTCCCCCCCTGCTCTTTGCTTCCTTGTTGTAACAAATTTGGAGCTCCCCACTTGAAAGGAAGACCTGCCTATCAAGCTAAATTGGGCTTAGATTGGGGTTTCCAGGGCAACAGCAGGAGTTCAGACAGATTTCAGACAATCCCTGCCTAAGTTGTCAAGTCAAAAAGAGTCCAGTTGCACCTTTAAGACTAACCAACTTTATTGTAACATAAGCTTTCGAGAATCATAGTTCTCTTCGTCAGATGCATCTGACAAAGAGAACTGTGATTCTTGAAAGCTTATGTTACAATAAAGTTGGTTAGTCTTAAAGGTGCTACTGGACTCTTTTTGATTTTGCTACTACATACTAGCACAGCTAGCTCCTCTGCATCTAAGTTGCCAAGGGAATTGATTGCAGGTGCCAGACTGTCTGGCTTGACGAACAGCAACGAACAGCAACGAATGAGGCTTGCAACAGCCACCTGTTCGTTTAGAATGGGGCCTCAGGAACAGCTTGTTCGCAAACAGCAGATTGGGCTGTTTGTGGCTTTTATTTGGTTCATATTGCTATTCATGCCCATCTCTACTTGAGATTCAAAAAGAAGAGTGATAGGCACAAAAAAGATTAGAATTACAGAGTACTGAAAGGAGCAAAACATTTCAGAGGTGAAAGCAGTCCAACTGGTACATCATGATGGCAGAACCCATCACTAAGGGTTTTGTTATGCTTCTGTGTCTGGACTTCCAAACGATAGGACTAAAAGTTTAGAGGTTCCATGGCATCTTAGAGCAATAGAAAGATATTTTTATTTTTTGACATTTCCAATCAAACCACTTGTTCTCCAGCCAAAAATCATTATGGAAAAAATGTCCTATTTATGTTGTTTTAAAATCTTTATTGCTGATGACATGGGGTGAGGGGTGTAGAGATTGGGATATATAATTGGTGAATTCTCTATAATTTTAAGCCCTCCTTTCTATTATGCACAAAAGATAAAATGGAGGAATATAATGATGATGTGAGCTGCTTTGGGTCTCCAAAGGGGAGAACAGAAAAGTATAAATAAAAGTAAAAAAAAATCCTCTTCTAAATTGTTAGTGGAAACTTACATTGAAAAGAAATTATCTTGACTGGGTTAGAAGTTGGGTTTAAAAAAAAAAAAACCTCTGGTCTTTTCCACCCTGGATCCCTTTTGATTAAGTAATGTTATACTTCCTTTAAATGTTCATTTTAAAACAAGATAAAATCAGTGGAAACTAGTTAAGTCTTTTAAACCATGTTTTGCATGGGATTTGTTTAGGAAAAATGTGGAGAAACACCAAAATGAGATAATGATGGGGTTTTGTATTTTTCCTTCTCTGTTTTGCTCAAGCAGTGAAAGTCCCACTGATGACTCAGGATAGGAAGCCAGTCTTCTCACGCATGTTTGAAGAAGGCATGTGCGAGAGCAGGTCCTCTCGCCAGCATTCATAGGGCTATTTTCTCAAGCAGCCATTACACGTGCAAAGGTGGCCAAGCAAGCGCTCCGTCGTTTCTCTGTCTTTAAATGTTCTACAGGAAATGGTCTTCCAACAGACTCCAATAGAGATTAGTAAACTTGATATATCACACACACACACACACACACACACACACACACACACACACACTCACTCACTCACTCACTCACTCACTCAGGGCCAAGCTAGAAGTGATGAATTACACTTGAATGGCAAGTGAACAGACTCACGTGTATTCTTCTCTGTTCACTTGCGCTCCACTTGCGCTCCGCTTGATCACTACGGGCCAAGCTACACATGACGAATGACACTTGAATGGCAAGTGGATTGAGTGGAGGGCAAGTGAACAGGGAGAAATAGACTTGCCATTCAAGTGTCATTCATCATGTGTAGCTTGGCCCTACATGATCTCTATGTGATCGAGTGGTGCACAAATGGAGCACAAGTGAACAGAGAGGAATACACGTGAGTCTGTTCACTTGCCATTCAAGTGTAATTCGTCACTTCTAGCTTGGCCCTCATTGTGCACAAAATTGTTTATCTGAACCAGGAAGTTATGAGTCATGGATGGGTGGCTAGATGGACTCCACTGAAATGCATTATATTCATGCATTTGTGCACATCAGGCCTTTGTTGCAGAGGCATGAAAGTGATGTGCCCAAAAATACAAGCTATTCTGCCTGTAGGGATGCCAGCAAACCCTGAGTTATATATTGACATGCATCCCAACATATGTTGGAGTCCTCCTCCAACTTGAATGTCTTTCCAGTTAGAGGAAGGCTCCTTAGGCTTCAGGAAGGCTTCAGACTTCACTGGGTGGAATGGTAGAGTCCATGCCATTGTTCGTCAAGGTTTGGATTCAGACTAAATTTTCTGTTAACAAAAGGGGTGAGGTAATTTCCACCAATTCCCTCTTCATGTGGCAGACTCCTGATTTGTCTCTCATGGTTTTCCTCATTACCCCCCCCCCATTCCCCAAGAGCAGCATTTTGAACATATCTGTGTTCTTAAGCAAGAGGGAGAAGGCAGGGATATGCTGTGTCCAGCACCAGAAGAAGTGTCCTGCATAAGCAGTATATGTATGGTCTGTGCAACCCCAAATAAGTTAATAGTGCTTTAAAAGGTTAACTGAGAACCCTTATGCTTAAAATATTTAGGTTTATATTTAATGTTTTCTCTCTGAAGGTATGATAAAAACAGCATTGAAGCTAGTGGAAGTATTTTGCTCCCTGAAGGGCCATACCGTGGCCATTTCCACACGGCTTACCTTCCCTCAGAACGACCCGGAACATCACGCAAAAAATGCGGAAGATCGCGTTTTCTCACGTGAGATTTGTGCGATGTCATGCAAATCTCATGTGAGAAAACGCGATCTTCCGCATTTTTTGTGTGATGTTCCGGGTCGTTCTGAGGGAAGGTAAGCCGTGTGGAAATGGCCCATATAAGAGGCATCTGTTTTGAGAACAGGGAACTATTTTCAATGAGTCATTCACCCCACATTGCTCAGTGGAGACGTTCCCACAAATATGGAGGTAGCTTCATTATGTAAATGGAACCTGACATGGAATAACAACAACAACAGCAGCAGCAGCAGCACTTATATACTACTCTTCCAGACAGATTAGTGCCCACCCAGAGCAGTGAACAAGTTAGTGTTATTATTATCCCCACAATGCACCTGGGCAGCTGAGGCTGAGAGGAGTGGCTTACCCAAGGCCACCTACTGAGCTCATGGCAGTAGCGGGATTTGAACCATCAGAGTGCTGATTCACAGCTGAACCACTTAACCACTGTGCTACAATGAGAGGCAGAGTAGGGGGATTGGCCTTTCTTCCATACACTGTTTGGTCAGTAAACTGAAAAAAGGAGTAGGGATTCTTGAACACCCCTTAGTTTGGCTGGCATCCTGATTTTCCAAGTATAAGTTCAATAGTTCATCAATTTGTTCCTGGGTGTTTGGCAGGCTATTTCACTGTATTTCTTACTAATTATGTAGTATAGTGCAATTGGCTTTTCACACATACACATTCTCACACAGCCTGATTGAATTCTACTCCCTGCTCCCGTTCCTTGCTACATAACTGATCTGCTCAGCTGGCAATTGTTCTCATAGACAATTAAATCCCTCACAAAACTAGACAGCTCAGTCCTCAAAAACAGTCTGTGTTTCAATAAAATCCTAACCAACAGGGTTCTCTTAAGTAGTTCCATAGTCACACCAATGACTGCTGATCAGTTTCAATTGGAAGCATCTTTGCACATGGTCAGATTTAGGAAAACCTGGGGCAAACTGGTTTGGCTGGCGTTCAGAGCTGCTCAGCACGAAATGAACAGATGGGGTGATCAGCTCACATTTGATTGCCGCCTTCAAACTTGGTAGTCGAAAATTTGCAGCATCCGTAAAAAGGAGCCGAGCATTTCCAGCTCAGAGAAAGTCTTAAACCCTTACTAGGAACTTCATTACTGAAAGTTTTTTAAAGGTATATTCCTATTTAAATAGTTTTGATCTCATTCCACTTAGACAATGGCAAACAACAGACATGGAGCCAAGCTACAAGTGACGCCTGACACAGGTTGGATACTTTTAAGCTTCCCTCAGGTTTTGATGGGAAATGTAGGCATCCTGGTCTTGCAGCTTGGCTCTCCATTTAATTGAGGTTTACATAACCCCCCCCCCACACACACACACAGTGGAGGGGAAGGGGGGGTGCCTGGTGAGAGCCCGACGCCTGCACTCCCCTCCCTACCTCATGTTCTCCCTCCCATAGACTGCCGCTCTGTAAACTTCAATTAAATGGAGAGCCAAGCTGCAAGACCAGGATGCCTACATTTCCCATCAAAACTTGAGGGACGCTGACAAGTGTCCAACCTGTGTCAGGCGTCACTTGTAGCTTGGCTCTTGGGGGGGGGAGAACAAAAAGCAGCTGCCTAGTAGTGCAGCCAATGAGTTGGCTAGGAAGGGGAAGCTATTGTAATCTCTATTGTATGGGGCTAATTTAAGAAGCAAACTTTCACACAAATGGAAGCTAAGAAAAAAAATATTTTCCAAACCTTTTAACAATTAGAACAATACAAATATTTTTTTTTCTTTTCCTCAACCAAACTCATAAGTGCAACAAAAACAGAAACCTTCAGCTAACCGCTCAAAGTAAGCAAATTCAACTAGTCAGATCCCACCACCAAGTGACAGAATCCTTTGCCACAATCCTTCCAGTTATGAAGCAACTGGAATCCAGGCTTCTGTCCTCTTCTTGGGGAATTACAGCCCTGCAGAATAATAATAGTACCAACTAATCAGTGCTTTTTTCCTAAAAAAAATGTTTAGGGGTACTCTCAGTTTGACTAAAAAAAAATCACCATTTTATAGTTCAAATCAGAAAAAATAAATGCAGTCAATGGACAAAATTACCAAGAACATGCATTACCTCATAGTACACAGCTCACTGTGCCACTCAACGAGGTTATAGGCCAAACTTTCATCAGTAAAACACCACACTACTTCACAGATTAAACAATCACTTCCATCTGAGACTCAGGAAACACCGCGAAAGGAAATGATGTCAGAAGACTGTCGGTGATGAGAATTATGGGTCTCAATATTGCCAACCAAGCCCCTCTATAGTGATACGTGCGCACAACCAAAGAGTTTCGATATAGACAAACTCTTTGCATTCTTTGCACAAAACGTACACAAACACACAAGTTGGTCACTGCCATCAGGGGTAGGAACACGACTGACCAATCACCGTGCTAGATTCCAACTACTAGAGCTCCAAGTGGCTTAGAGAAGACTTGTTTGTATTTGTCTGAACTCTAACGATCACCAATTATGCCAGCAATCTCGGTGGCGTGTTCGATGCTCAAAGATGTCCCATTTTTGTAAGACAAACAGCACTCCTAGTGAGTTTAAATATAACTAAACATCTTTGTTGCCAACATACGCTACATAAAACTTAACAAATCACATAAATATCCATAATACGTTTAGAGTTGGTTTAGCAGGAATTCCAACATTTTAAAATTTTTACTTTCTCCCGTTAGATTCACAAAATGTTTAGGGGTACGCGTCCCCCTGCATCCCCCCAGGAAAAAAGCACTGCAACTAATTATAACTCACGTGTACCACTGTTAGTTACTATTGTTCACATATAACATTTTTCTGATTACCTTATTCAAGGTAATAAGAGAATGTAAAGTGTTTTCAAGCTCTCCAGCAGCCAGCCTCTTCCTTAGCTGCCTGATCCAGATACTAACTGCTCTACTTGGGTAAACCAATTGGTTCATGGGGGTTACACTGGCTGTTCTCACACATCCTAAATTTTCTGCTATGATTCCATTAGTGTGATCAAGACACACCATTCACATTGCCTTGACCGCTTCATTGCGCTTCCAGAAGTTCACATTCCACAGAAAAAGCGCAACTGTGGGTGGTGGATGAGCACGTGTCACAGTTGATGAAAGTACCTTCCTGCCCATTTTGCCTTTTTTTTTTTTTGGCATCACTGTTGCCAGGAGCCCGCAAAGGCTTGGGGGATTCCTGGTTGTGGGCATGAAAATCTTTTCCTAGGGTGTAGAAAATGAAAAAGGAGGAGGGGTTGGGTGGGTGGTCTCTGGAGAAGCATTTTGAAGCGTTCTCATGCAGGCGAAAAATGCACTAAAGAAGCATTACATAGCGGATAAACAGGAAATCTGCATTCGCAAAGAAAGTGCAACGATTACGGGAGGGTGACAGGTTTTCACAAGTGGATTACGAGGATGTGTGTACAGCTGTGAGCACAGTGGAATAATTGTGATAGTATGGTGCTACAATAAGGACGTATGAAAACGGCCACTATTTCAAGCCCCCCTGCCTTATCTCACACACTTTTCTTCTAGAGATTGAAGTGGTGCACATACTATACTCTACACTTGACAGGCTTGTTGTGAGTCTGTTTCCTGTTGAGCCTGCTGGAGCTTCTTTGGTATCTGGCCACTCCAAGGACTACAGGTTTTATGATGGTGGAATTAATATGGAGCTTCCCATCCCTCTTGTGTGTGGGGTTCTGCATGTATACATTCTAGTGAGACAATAGGGGGATAGTTTTGCAGCAGTTTGGGGGGTGGGGCTAATGTCTATTATGGTATGGAAATGTCTACAACAATGTATGTACTATGTATTGTACTTCTCATGAAGTGTTAGAATGGATAGTAAAAAAAGGTTTGGGGCTGGAAATAAATGCTGAAAACGAGTCCCTATCTTCATTTCTCCACACCCCATTTCTCCATCTACCAACCTCAACCACATTAATCACTAATGAGGGAGATGGGAGGGAGAGACCAATAAACACACAGTGAATCTCCATTTTTTGGGTTTTTTTAACGACATACCACCCAGCTGTTACCATAGCTGTAAAGATCTTTTTCCACTGCCCCAGAAGGTCAGACCAGAACCAACGGGTTGAAATTAAATCAAAAAAGTTTTCGGCTAAACATTAGGAAGAACTTCCTGAGAGAGCGGTCCCTCAGTGGTCCCTCAGAGAAACAGTCTTCCTCAGGAGGTGGTGAGCTATCCTTCTTTGGAGATTTTTAAGCAGAGGCTAGATGGCCATCTGACAGCAATGCTGATTCTGTAAACCTGGGCAGATCATGGGAGGGAGGGCAGAATGGGTTACATCAGTGCTTAATTCTTGTGGCCCCTTCTTACATGCCCAGGGTAAGGCCGATCACCACCTAGGGGTCAAGTAGCTATTTTCTTCAGGCTAGTTTGGCCAGGGATCCTGATGGTGTTTTGCCGTCTTCTGGGCATGGAGTAGGGATCACTGGGGCTGTCAGGGGGGTAGTTGTAAATTTCCTGCATTGTGCAGGAGGTTGGACTAGATGACCTTAAAGGTCCCTTCCAACCCTATGATTCTATGATTCTGTGATCTTATTCCAGAAAGCAGCCCCATTCAAGAAAAGAGCTTAACAGCTATTGTTTCTGGATTAAGCAGGCATGTAATTGTAGGATTAGAGGTTTTTTATTCCATTATAACAAGACATCTAACTGTGCAAACCTGAGAACACTTTCCTGTGAGTAAGTCCCACTGAATACAGCTCAGTGAGTAGGATCATGAGTAAACCTGTTTAGGATTGCCCTGTAAGAGAGCAAACCTCACTGGGCCTGCTCTTACAGTGCAATCCTAGGCCGTTTTCACACTACTTACTGGCCACAGAACATTGCGCCAAGCTCCCAAAATGACAGCGTCTTCCGGGCACGATTATGCAAAATCATGCCAGGAAGACGCTGTTGTTTGGGGAGCTTGGCACGATGTTCCATGGCCGGTAAGCAGTGTGAAAACAGCCCTAAAAAGATCTATTCAAAATCCTACTCTATTTAATGGGTTTACTCTGAGGAAAATATTTTTAGAATTGCACTTTGAGGCATTCCAGTTCTACATTCACTCATCCTCAGTGTTATAAATAATCAAAAATACCAACTTACCTTCTTTGAGATTTAAATAGATAAACATAGATAATATGAAACAGAAGGTACCTAGTTTGTATCCTACATGTGGAATTACATGGAAGAATCTACACATCAATGAATATTACGCTGTTGAATCTTTTACTTCCTGGAATTTCCCCTCTACACAAGGGACTCTGTTCCATTATGACCATGAACCCATTTTCCCCTGGTATTGGCGGGGATATATCTCCGCATTTTTTTTTCATTTTGAGGCGACTAGTGTTCTGTGATTACACATCACATAATTGTAGAAATGAGAATGGTGTCAATTTGCAATGGTGTGATAGTGCAGATTTTAAAAATGATGACCACAGCAATACTTTCAGATGTTGTCAGCATGACTGTGCTTTTCCGTATGTGCCAAAAGGTATATCATCAAGAGAACATGGTGAAATAGTAGCACAAAGATTGTTCACACTCTGATGTCTAAATATGGGGTGGGGGTGATGAGAGAGGGAAAGGAGTCATCTGCAGTAATTGCCCTTTGGACTTATTGCTGTCCACTCCCACACTCGCTGGTCCAACTTTCATTTGTTTAATCCCCAGAAGCCCACCATCAATAAAAGGAGAAGCACAACCTTTGATGAACTGGTTGGTAGCATGTAAGGCTTGTACTTCCTAAAGGGCACATGCAGGGGTCATTTCCTAGAAAAAGAACTGCAGGAACTCATTAGCATAACTCATTCGCATATCCCATTCACATATGCCACACCCCCTGACATCACCAGAAGTGTGTCAGAAGGCAGCATCCACCCCTCAGGCCCCTTTCTGCAAAAATCTCCAGGTATTTCCTTAAAGCAGAATGAACACAAAGCAGCTTACCCTCCTCTGGAGAGCCAGCCCTGCTTGCACCCACGCCCTCACTCACTCTCTCTCACAAGTCACAAATGAAAATAAAGCAGCATGAATTCCAAGCAGCTTACATTCCTTTGGAGCCCAGCACCACTCGGCTTGCACTCATTCACTCATTTTCTCTCTCTCTCTCCCCCCTCCTCTCACGAGTCACAAATGAAAGTAAAGCAGCATAGCAGAAGCAGCTTATGTTCCTTCGGAGCCCAGCACCACTTGGCTTGCACTCAGAGGAAAAGGAATCACATGACCTCTTTTCAGATCTACCGGAACACTGTTCCTGTGCGTTCCACCTCCAAATGAGCCCTGTGCACATGTATGAATTAAGACTGGGAAAACACAAGCTTAAAACCGGTACAATTTGTATATTTTCCTAGAGCTTTGCAACATCATGCTGGGTTTTTCCCCCTATGTATCCATGTGTGTATGTGTTTATTTGCATATCTGAATATATAAAACAAGGTTCACAAAGAACTGAAGGGGAGATTCTTTCACTTCAAAGTTTCCCCCTGCAGGATTCTCTCCTGGAGATCTGAGCAAGCTGATTTAACTTGTCCTTGGCGGATCTCTGCATTCCATGCTAGTTCAGTCTTCTTCATGCTCTTCTTCGGGTCTCTCTCTCTCTTTTTTTTTTGATTAATATACAATGTCATCTATTTCTGCCAACTTGAGAAATTCTCTAAGTATGTAGTGCCCCTTTCTTAAAGTCCCCAGAAGCCCTATAGGGCTCAGGACAACAATGTGGGGGGAAGAGGGGCTCCTGCCTTCCCCTCCTGTGCCACTTCCCCCAAACTGAAGCAAGATGGGTGAAGTAATTTGCCCACCTTTGGAGCTGCATGTGTTTTCCAAATATTGAAAAATGCATACAGGATAAGAAAATGGTGAAAAAATAATCATGGTTTAAACTCGGGCAAAGGACAAGGAAAGTCAGTACAAGGGTTTGGGAGATGAGAAATTCAAAATTTGGAAGGGTTTGGGAGATGAGAAATGCAAAATCAGCCCTAGAGATGATCAAGGGCCATTTGACATTTTAGGCTGTAACCCTTTTAGAAAGGATTCTACGTCTTAGAAGTAAATTAGCTGTATTATATGAGTATATGAAAGGCAAAAAATATGAATGTGTCACATCCAATGACTCCCCAAAAGTAAAGACTTTTCCTCTGTGATGCTGTGACCAGAGCAAAGTTCCACACTTACAGTGCAATCCTACCCGGTAGTACGTTTTATTCACCTCCAGTACTTCTAACTTAAAGCAACCCAATGAATGAATGCCCTCCAAAATGTCCTATCATCAACAGTGCAATCCTAAGAACACTTCCTTGGGAGTAAGCTCCATTGAATCAACTTGAGTACAATTCTGAGTAGAACTCCTTAGGATTGGTCTCCAAGTCCACTAAAGTTAATGAGTTCAGAAGGATGTAACCCTCTTTAGCATTGCACTGGGCTATTCTCTGCAGCCAGGTAGTTGCTATTCCATCATAAGCTGCGTGCAGAATGATAACATAATATCCTTGTCTTGGTGTATATAACACTTCATTCGTTCGTTTGTTCATTTGTTCGTTCATTTGTTCATTTGTTCGTTCGTTTGTTTGTTCGTTTGTTTGTTCGTTCATTCGTTCGTTTATAGTTTGCCTTTCTCACTGAGACTCAAGGCGGATTACGCAGTGTGAGATTAGTGCCTGTCAATATCAGGAACATTTCCATGAACAATGCCATAGGGTAAATAGCAATCATTTTTCCTCCCAGTTTTTCCCATATACACAGCAAGTTCTGTAACTTTATGATCATGAATCTGCTTCTGCCGCTACAATTTGAGTTGAACAGTGCTATTACATCATGACATCCAGAATATCAGCTAAGGGTAGAAATTGAAATGGCACCAATTCATTATGTAATAATGCCAGGTTTTGGAAGCTGACAACAGCCTGTACCAAAATGTATGTTCATCTTAAGAACATAGTGAAATAGTAGTGCAAAAACCAACAATACATTACAGAGCTGCACTTCAATTTTTCACAAAAGCAAAAATATCACAGCAGATCAGCTTGTTGAAAAAGATGGAATCATAATGAAGAAAAACTGAGTCTGGGACATGCCCTATTACTATGTATACATGTGTTGGTAATTGTGCTACGTTTCACTAGTGGAACCATCCTTTGTAGGAGTTCTAGAATCTAAATCCACAGATTTTTCCATAATGCTGAAACAAAATTAGCATATGTACAGCCAAGATAAGGATTCCAGGTAAAGCAACATGTTCCAAGATCATGATGGGAAGTAGGTAGGTAAAATAAAAAATAGATATCTGCAAATATTTGAAATTTACCATATTTTTAATATCAAATATCTGAATTCCAAAGAAAACTCACATTTTTGATGGGAAATTTTATACACAAAACTTTAGGTTCGTTGATATTTCTGTACTGTTGATCTTTGGGAAGATCTCACATACGAGTTACTAGTTAATAATGGTATGCTGTTAGGTATTAAATTCCATCTTTTTATCAAAGATGAATACCACTATCTGTCAACTATAACTGTAAAATATTACTGCACTTTAAGAAACAAATACAATGTCAACAATGGCAGGCAAATTGCTTTCTGGAGAACACTCTCTTGTTTGTAAACTTATCAGAAGATCTTCAACTGAAAAAATATTTTGACATATAGGATAGTTAAGTGGATAGCCATGTTGGTCTTCAGCAACACAGCCGGGTTTTCGTCCAGTGGCACCTTAGAGACCAACAAGATTTTCAGGGTATAAGCTTTCAAGTCAGAGCTCCCTTCTTCAGACCACTTATGTGTGAAGAAGGGAGCTTTGACTCTCGAAAGCTGGTGTTGTGTGCTATATGCCATCAAGTTGTCTCCAACCTGTGGCAACCCTACGAATGAAAGACCTCCCAAATGTCCTATCATTAACAGACTTGCTCAGATCCTGCAAACTGGAGGACGTGGCTTCTTTTATTGAGTCAAACCATCTCATTTTAGATCTTCTTCTTTTCCTACTGCTGTCCACTTTTCCTAGCATTATTGACTTTTCCAGTGAATCCTGTCTTCTCATGATGTGACCAAAGTACAATAGCCTCAGCTTTGTCATTTTGGCTTCTAGGGAGGCTTGATTTGATCTAGTACTCACTGATTTGTCTTTTTGGCTGTCCATGGTATCTGCAGAACTCTCCTCCAACACCACATTTCAAATGACTCAATTTTCTTCCTGTCAGCTTTCTTCACTATCCACCTTTCACATCCATACATAGTAATGGGGAATATCATAGTTTGGATTAGCTTGATCTTGGTCCCCAGAGAGACATCTTTATCTTTAAGGATCTTCTCTAGCTCCCTCCCAGCTGCTCTTCCAAGTCTCCTTCTTCTTCTGATTGAGAGCCAGTTTGGTGTAGTGGTTAAGAGCATGGGACTCTAATCTGGAGAGCCGGGTTTGATTCCCCACTCCTCCACTTGAAGCCAGCTGGGTGACCTTGGATGAGTCACAGTTCTCTGGAGCTTTCTCAGCCCCACCCACCTCACAGGGTGATTGTTGTGGGGTAATAATGGCATACTTTATAAACTGCTCTGAGTGAGCATTAAGTTATCCTGAAGGGCGGTATATAAATCGAATGTTGTTGTTGTTGTTGTTATTGCAGTCTCCCTTTTGATTGATGATTACTGAGGAATTACACAATTTTAAAGTTGACAATGAGGAAATTGAAATTGTTCTTTAAAGCTTACCCTCTGAAAAATCTTGGTATCTCTACATAGATGTACCCCCAAGAACAGGCTCGGGAATCCTTTGCAATGTGCAGAATTCTGTGGTTTTAGAAAGTCTGAAACCCTCAGTGAGGTTTTCAAGGAAAGGTTTTTAGGTTATCAATACAACAAAATGCTTAAGCCAATCATCTATGACGGCAGTGGGCTCACCATTGCTGAAGGTTTTCCAACAGAAGTTTTCCAACTCCCAAGTAAAATACCAACTTTTCAAAATATTGAAATCAAATAGCATTGGACATCTGATGCAGATGCCAGACATTTGAATAGTAATTGAGCATGTAAAATACCTGGGAAATAATCAATAGGGGTGTGCACTGAGAAAATTTCCATTTCAGTTTCATTTTTGGGGGTTCCGGAATAATGCTGTTCTATTACTAGTTTTTTCCAGAACAGCCAGGGCTGGATCAGATCTGATCTATTTTCCCCCCCATGAGTTTCGACCTGTCGTGCACATGCAAGGCGACGTTCATGCACATGTGCCAATGCGTGGGGGTTTTTTTTCAAGGGGAGGTGAGGAAATTAGGCTCTGGGGTAGCTTTTTATGTGCTTAACCAAAAACCGCATCAACCATTCATCTTCAATTGAGTTTTTCCTCAAGCACAATAAAACACACAACAATGGACCTGTAGAAGGCGAATGTTGTTGGGCGAGTCAGTGGGATGCTCCAACCAATGCAGTGCAGTGACATTAAAAATAATCCTGCTTCATGTTCACTTTTTTTCCCCTTTTTCTATAATGCCAGTAACTTATTACCTTTGCATTTGGCTGTTGCCCATTGCTTTGTTTCCTTGTTCTTTGTAAACCGCTCTGAATGGGTGTTAAGTTGTCCTGAAGGGCTGGATGAATATTTGTCAAGATATGCTTTAGGCTCATCCTGCATTGGACAGGGGGTTGGACTAGAAGGTCTGTATGGCCCCTTCCAAGTCTGTGATTCTGTGTGAGGTTCAGTATGGCTTGCGGATGCCATCAATTGGCATCAACAACCAGGCCTTGGCAGAAGTCTCATGAATGCATTCTGGATTCGTGTAAAACTCTGTTACGTCTGCCGCTTGCCCCTGGGACATCATCCAAATTCACGGGAGTTGCCTCCAGAATTCCAGGTAAAAAGCCTATGACAAAAAGTTACAAGAACTCACAGGTCACTCTGAGGCGGCGGGGGGGGGGGGGAGACCCAGTTTGGTGTAGTGGTTAAGAGTAGCAGGACTCTAATCTGGAGAATCAGGTTTGATTCCCCACTCCTCCGCTTGAAGCCAGCTGGGTGACCTTGGGTCAGTCACAGCTTCTCAGAGCTCTCTCAGCCCCACCCACCTCACAGGGTGTTTTATTGAGCAGATAATAATAACAAACTTGGAAACAAAGTAGCAGGGAAGCTGGGAAGGGATGAAGCAACATCCCAGCTGCTATAAGGGTAGGGTTAAAGATAAGCAGCAGCTCCCCTGCCACATCCCTCCCTTGGATGCTCAGTGTCTTGTTGCAAAGCTGGGCATTCTCACTGCCAATCTGAGCCGTTTCCACACTACTCACTTCATCCAGAATGCTGCGGAACGTCAGGAAAAAAATGCAGAAGATAGCGTCTTCTAGCACGAGTTTTGCATGACATTGTGCAAAACTCATGCGAGAAGACGCTATCTGCCACGTTTTTTTCGTGACGTTCCGCAGCATTCCAGATGAAGGTGCGTAGTGTGGAAATGGCCCTTGTCCATTGCAGGCAGGAAGAATGATTGGCCAAATCCCCCCTCCCGCCTGCCCTGCCCAAACAGTTATGTTTTTACCTGTAAATTTTCCTTTTGCTATGAGGGCAAGCAGGACTGTTTTTGAAGGGGGTTTGCAATTTGACTCAGAAAAAGAGAGCCACGAAAGACTATGGAAGCAATCCTGAACAAGGCCGTTTCCACATGGTTTACCTTATTCTGCAAAATAGCAAAATCTCATGCGAAATCTCGCGAGAAGACACTGTTATCACGTCTTCTCACACAATAACAGCGTCTTCTCGTGAGATTTCTCTATTTTGCAGAATAAGGTAAGCAGTGTGGAAACAGCCCAAGTCTACTCAGATGTAAGTCCCATGTCATTCAATAGTGCTTACTCACAGGGAAGTGTGTTTCGAATTGCAGCCTATGATTGAAGTGTCCCTTCCAAAGTTTTCCAAAGCTGATAGGAGAGGAGGGGGAGGGACGCCAGTTTTTCTTTTTATTATGACCTGGATGGCGCAGGCGAGCCCAGTCTCATTAGATCTCAGAAGCTAAGCAGAGTCGGTCCCGGTTAGTATTTGGATGAGAGATCACCAAGGAAGTCCAGAGGTGCTATGCAGAGGAAAGCAATGGCAAACCACTTCTGAACGTCTCTTGCCTTGAACATCCTCCAGCATCACCATGAATACACTGAGACTTGATAGCAAAAAAGGGGGGGTATAAAATCTAGAAATGGAACCCTCTAGATCTCTGAAGAAGCCTGAGTACAAAGTAATGGATTCATTCCCTGTAATGAAAGAGTGTAATGGTAGTTTAGGGGTTTACTGCTCTTTCATATGCCAAAAAAAATGTGAAAAGTTATGACAACAGGCAAATAGAAGGCACATTAAAGAGGAACCTCCTAGAGGAAAAAAATGCCATCTACCAGACTGCTGGTTCTGTTGCCTACCTCCACTGATGATATAATTGTTGGAATAGAAGCAACTTAGCATGCATGGACACTCTGTGTATGTGTGCTCATGCGTGCTAATTTTCCCTTTACATTAGAAGCAAATGATGTATTTGCGTAATGCCTCTCTTTGTCTGATGTGGAAGCTTCTATCTGACTCCTCTTTCTCTTCCTGTGCCTTTGTTCTTGCTTTCTTCTCCTGGTCTTGCTAAAAGCAAGATCCTTTCTGCAGAGTTCTCCAGTGAAAGCACGTCAACAGACACATCCATGCCCTCACTCACATGCCGTCAGATTAGATGGCTACTTGTAATAGAGAATAGTGTTATTTAGATTAGGTTTCTATGTTTTTTTCCACTACTACAAGAATGCAAGTGAATATGAGTCAGCTTCAATAAGAGGAAGTTTTATCAGTTGCAATATACTGCCTTGGAGAGCATTTTACTACACGTGATTCCACACTTTCCTGACCGTGCAACTTTGCCACAACTAACGACTATCCCCAATGGGAATAAATAATCATACACTGGTTAGGGAGAAGTTTGAAGATCAGGTTTCTAGTAAATGACTGATAATAAAGAGGACATTTCTTCACTTTTGCCACAGATAACAGGACAAGATGCAACCGATTTACAATGCATTCACAGAATTATTCCAGTATAAGACAGCTGTGATGGACTTAGCTTCAGATGCTGAGATTTCCAGAAGTAAAAGTATGATTGACATGTTTCCTTCCCACCCCACCAAGTAGCTAGCCTGAAATGGCAGTTGGGGATGGAATGTTGGGGAAGCTGGCAGTTGGAGTTGGAGGGTAAACAAGAGAGTGAAAGAGGGTTGGAGCCTGGCTTTGGACCAGAGAGGGTCAGCCAGAGAATCCTCTGTGAGAGGAAATAATGTTTGTGAAGCACTTTTAGTCCTAGGACTAAAGTGGGGAAAACCAGCACTAACTCCTGCTTAGACTCAAGAGATCTGGAAATTATAGTGGGCCAAGGAAGTGGGTAGAAAGGAGTCTCCCCTTCAGTGCCAGGAACAGGGTTATAGCTCATCACTATAACACCTGCCCAGTATCTGGTAAGGGTTTGTCGCAGTGGAGCACCCTGGAGAGGAGGGAGAGTTGTGCTCTGTCTGTGCTTTAAAAGGGAAACATTTGTGAAGCAGAGTCAACCTCTGAGTGAAGCCAGCAACCTAGTGTTATACCCAGTGTTTTGTGCCTCACACCAGTGAAGTTGCTGTATAAAAACCTTTCTGTTACGTCAGTTCAAACATCTGCCTACCTGCCTTCTGACTTCACCTACTGTAAATAAACCTTCCGTTACCTTTTGAACCTCCCCAAGCCTTGTGTGCCAGTTGCTGTTTAAGGGGAGTGCAAACCCTTGACCTGTCCCCTACTAAGACTTGGCTGGGTAACCATTCCATTTTTAATATTTCCTAAGGGTGGGGAAAGAAGGAAAGTTGAAACTACATATCAACCCCACTACCAGAGGCTTCCCAGCCCAGTATACAGCTTCATAGGCTTAAAGAGGAGAAGTTTTACCTCAGGGTAGGGGAAGGTCAGCCTAAGCCTGAGTTGGACGTGGGTTTGTGGCAACAGCAATCCTAATAGACCTGATTGGAAGAAAATCCCATTTTATGCAGTGAGACTTTAAGATTGCAATCACAGTGAGGAGCAATCCTAAGCAGGTCTACTTGGAAGTAAGTCCCATGGTGTTCTACAAAGCTTACTTCCACAAAAGTATCTTCAGGATTGTTTATTCCAGTAACTTTACATAAAGTAACAGTCAGTCACTAACACTTAGAAGAGATCTGTCATGTCTGTAGAGCAAGTTCCCAAGTGAGATTGTGAAACTTCGAAATCCCCATTATTTGACATACAGGACAGTAAAATAGATGAACTGTAAAAAAAAAAAAGACCATGAGATACAATCAAGGCTTCCTTGCTGCCTCAAGCAGAGAGATACATTAGATAATCTGTTGAAACACTGTTCAGCTCTACTTGATTCAAATTATGCAAAAGACATTACTGGTCTAAAGACACTGTGTTATCTGCAAACAAAATCATATTTTATTTCATTTGTTTCTATCTTGCCCTCCCTCTGGATTTTAACCTTGCAAAAACCCTAAGAAGTTGGTTAGAGGCAGAGACAGTGACTGAGCTAAGGTAGTGAATGTAGGATTTGAACCTGGAGTTTCCACATACAAATTCAATTAACATTTAACTCTCTGGATCAGAGTCTAAGAATTATCGTTCATCTACTCTGCTACCTCGATGTCTACCCAACCGGTCAAGACCTTCAACTCTGTTTCAAGTACCAGCTAAGGCTATTCTCTTAGCATTTTAATATCTTGTGCCATCTTTTAATTTGTTTCATTATTATTTCAATAAACCTTAATTTTAGGAAATGGTGGATAGGCATGCTTAAGCACCCATTGGTTTGGCTCACATCATGTTTGCAGGAGCAGGAAAAGTGAGGAAAGGCAGAGAAAGAGAGAGAGAGAGAGAGAGAGAGAGAAATCAGTGCTCCGTTTTGGTTTTGAGAATTGCTCATTTGTTTCGCAGAGACTTGGGAGTTAACCACACACTTTTCTCCTGCAATTAGTTGTATGGAAAATCAGCTGCACATCTGAATGAAATTACTTCTTTTAACAGCTCTCCCTCTATTTAGCTTTCCTCACTGCAGCTGTGGAAGTTATTTAAAAAGTGCTGTGGAAAAAGTATAATTAGCCACAGGTAAAGTGTCCATCCTTGAACTCCGGGATATAGTAAAATAAACATGTGTGTATTCAGGGGGGATACGATTACTGCATATGGAAGGGTGTATGGCAGAACTGTAGGGAGAACTACAGAGTTCATAGAATAGCCAAGTGTTCCCGTGAGGATACTTAAATTTGAGGATCAGGGCCTCTAGGCTAGAAACTGGATGCCTCTGCAACTTTGGGGAACCTCCCACGGTTGCAGAAAAATCTGGAACATTAAATTCCCCCAAACTTCTTACCTGACTGCTGTGCATGAGCAATGGAGTGCCACAGTGAGAGAAGTGGGAACCATCCTGCACACTGGCCCTCGCCTCTCCAAGTCCTGAATGCAGTGGTTGCATGTTCACATTGTTATGCCAATAAAGATATTCCTAAGTGAATGAATGCTGTGGTAGCGGGCCACTCACGTCCCAAGCGAGGCAGCTGCTAGCCACCCCAGGCCCAGCAGAGGAGACATTGAGCCATCCCAAACCCAAGTGACATGGCAGCGAACCACCACAGTTAGTGCCATGCTCATTCAATGCTGGGCCTTTGGAAGCGCTAGCATGCCCCCCTATTTCTGTAGCATGGTGAGACTCCACAGGTAGAGGAAGGGCCAGCTCTGAGTCCAGCAACCCCCCTGTAAGTAGGAAAAAGGAGATGGGGAGGATTTGGGGGAGTGAAGGGGGGAAGCAAAAGGTGTTTGATGGGAAGGAGGAATAATAAGGGTGTTTGGAAGGGAGCCAAGAAGGGAGAGATAAGGGCAGGGCTTTTTTTCAGGGGGAACGTGGTGGAACGGAGTTCCAGCATCTCTTGAAAATACTCAGCAATAGTGCTTGAAAATAGTATTATTTCAAAGAACCCTATGTGTTTCTTCCTCATTTCCTTCTTGAGAGTTCCGCCACCTATTTTCCCAGAAAAAAAACCCTGGATAAGGGTAAGGGGATTTGCCAGAGAGGTGGGTAGAGCATATGGGGGGGGGGACAGAAGAAGAGAATGATCTTTGCAACGACAGGGAAGACAGGGAAGGATCTTTGAGAAGGGAGGAAAAGGGAAGGATCATGGAAAAAGAGGGAGAGAAAGAAACAGGGAAGGAAAAGGGGGAACAGAGAAGGATCATATTTGTTTGGTTATTTATTTATTCAATTTTTTTCCTGTTCCAGTAAGATCTTGAAATGGTTCACAATTAAAAACCAATATGAAAATATAATATATTCAATAAAACCACAATAAAACAACAGCTTAATACAAATTAAAAACTGCTCTAGTCCCAACCCAAGCCTATAAAACCCTTCAAGTAACAAAATAGCAGATAGATAAAATGCACAGCAAAGCATACTGGAATAGTTCTGCCTGGCAGTTTCCAAAACATCAACAGATCCCACTAAGCATGAGTGCCTTCTGACAGTGTATTCCAAAGGGAGGGTGCCAAAATCATAAAGGCCTTCTTCCTGGTGGAAGAAAGTCACGCCACCCTGGGGCCGGGAACCACCAGCAAGCGCTGCGAAGATGAACGAAGCAGGTTGAGGGGGGTTCATAATGAGAGAGGTGGCCTGGAAGATATGAGGGTTCTGGATCACGGCTTTAAAAGTGAGGACCAACACCTCGAATTGGATCCAGAGGCTAATTGGTAACCTGTGCAGCTGCTTCAAAATTGGTATTATACAAGCTGATCATGGTGACTTTGTCAACAACCTAGCAGCTACATTCTGCACCACCTGAAGTCTCTGGAGCATCTTCAAGGGTAGCCCTATGTAGAGCACGTTGCAGCAGTTTAAACGAGAGATGACCATTGCATGGATCAATGTGGCAAGGATGGTTTGAGATAGATATGGATAGAGTTGTTGGGCCTGGCAAAAATGAGAAAATGCTGTTCTAGCCGCTATGGACCCCTGTTTGTCTATGAAAAGCTTAGAATCAAGCCAAACTCCAAACACTTTATGGAGTTCACAGCAGAAAGCTGGGCTCTGTCAAGTAATGGGTGCGGCACACTCCCCATAGCTGAAGTCCTTCCCAGCCACAGTAACTCAGTTTTCAAAGGATTGAAGTTCAGCAAGCTACCCCTCAGCCATTCCACCATGGCATCCAGACAATGGCCATGGAAGAGAGATCTGCTTCCAGTTGCTTATTAAGTAGAAGGTAGAGTTGGGTGTCATCAGCATACTCGTGGCATCCAACCCCAAACCTCCTAACAACATCCACAGGAGGGCATGTCTGTCTGTCTGTCTATATCTATATCCAGGGCTTGTTTTCAGCCAAAACGTGGTGGAACGGAGTTCTGGCACCTCTTGAAAATGGTAACATGACTGGTGGCCCTGCCCCCTGATCTCCAGACAGAGCGGAGTTTAGATTGCCTTCCGGCCTGAGCGGCGCAGAGGGCAATCTAAACTCCCCTCTGTCTGGAGATCAGGGGGCAGGGCCACCAGCCATGTGATCATTTTCGCCAAGGGTGATTTAAACTTTAAAAAACTACCACCTTGTTCCAGCTGACCCAAAATGACATCATTGTGTGTTCCTGAGTTCCATCACTGAGTTCCACCACCTCTTTTCCCAGAAAAAAGCCCTATCGGTATCGGTATCGGTATCGGTATCGGTATCGGTATCGGTATCGGTATCGGTATCGGTATCGGTATCGGTATCGGTATCGGTATCGGTATCGGTATCGGTATCGGTATCGGTATCGGTTGGGGACAGGATCGATCCTTGCAAGACCCCACAGAGTAGTCCCTGTCGGGATGACCCTTCATCCCCAATGACCACCCCTCATTGAGCATCCATGGAGGAAAGAGGCAAGACATTGTAAGGCAGTAACTCTTACCCCCACTGAGGCTGGGTAGTCAGCCAGAACCAAATGGTCAATTGTGTCAATTGCTGCTGACAGAGCTAATAAAATCAGCAGCACAGAACCACCATTAACTATCTGAAGCCAGATGTTATCAACCAGAGTTATTAAAGCAGTCTCAGTGCCAAAGCCAGACTGGAATGAATCAAGTGCTGATGTATCATTCAAAAACCACTGAGCCACTACCCTCTCAATGACCTTACCCAAGAAAGGCAAATTTGGCACTAGGTGGTAATATGCTAGCTCCCCTTTATCCAAGGAAGGCTTTTTCAACAGAGGTCTCAACAGTCTCTCATAGTTCCTCATTATACCATGGAGCCACTGAGAGCTGAGGGTGAAGAGGGCATGGGGGAACAACTGTATTGATGGCTTCCCAAAGACTTTCATTCCAGAACTCAGTAAGCCCATTGAGTGAGCTGCCAACAGGTCTAGAAAAATCCCACAAAGCATTCTGGAATTCATTAGGATCCATAAGTCTCCATGGGCAAGCATAAATCAGCTCTTTGCTCAAACAAGAAGGGGCAGTTAACTTCAATCTGGCCCTAATATGGAAATGATCTGATTATGGCACAGGTCCACAGACAACTGCAGATTCCATATCAACCCCCACACAAAAGATTAAATCTAGCATGTGGCCGACTTCATGTATGGGAGCCGACACAACTGGGGAGACACCCACTGTTGCCATGGCAGCCATAAAATCCAAGGCTGCCCTCAGCCAAGAAACCCAATAGGCTTGCACCTAGAGCTTGACTGCAGCTCTGAGACTGAGTTGGAGCAGAGCCCTATCCCAACACCACAAAGAAGAATTGAAGGGGGGAGGAGCAGAAGAGTGAGCCCTCAGCCGAGGAAACCCAATAAGCTTGCACCTAGAGCCTGACTGCCGCTCTGAGACTAAGTTGGGGCACAGCCCTAGGCTAGTCCACCACCTCACAATCCAATAAGAATTGAAAGGGGGGGGGAAGAGATAGAAGAGTGAGCCCTCAGCTGAGGAAACCCAATAAGCTTGCACCTAGAGCCTGACTGCAGCTCTGAGACTAAGTTGGGGCACAGCCCTAGGCTAGTCCACCACCTCACTATCCAATAAGAATTGAAAGGGGGGGAAAGGAGATAGAAGAGTGAGCCCTCAGCTGAGGAAACCCAATAAGCTTGCACCCAGAGCCTGACTGCAGCTCCGAGACTGGGTTGTGGCACAGCCCTAGGCTAGCCCACCTCCCACAAGCAAATAAGAATTGGAAAAAAAATTATTGGAAGATTGAGCCCTCAGCTGGGGAAACCCAACAAGCTTGCTCCCCGGGCCTTGCTGCAGCACAAGCCCCAAGTCTCCCCCTTGCAACACACAATACAAAAATAACTCCTGCAGCAAGCAGTTCCTTGCTTGGTAACTGCGGGCTAGAAAGTGAAACTTTGGGTCCACGCAGTGTCTTATAGACTAAGTGCTCACATAGAGAATAATGGGAGCTCTCTGGTTGGCAGCCAGAGCTGCCTATCAAGGTTTTCAGGGATAAGGTTCATGTGTTTCGAGGGCAGCAGAAGGTCTGCAGGCAGCTCCTACGTTGCCTAGGGAATAGATTGCTTGGCGCTGGGATGTCTGGTTTCACAGACGAATGAACCAACGGACTGGCCAAAGTTCAGTGTGTCCATGAAAAAAGGCACATCCCACAACCCATCAGCTTGCAAATGCCGAACCAACCTGGTCCGTGCAAAATTTTGGTCCATTTTCCGGTCTGTGCTCACCTCTATCTGTTGCTTTAAATATGTACTCCTATATACTGCCTGTGCTTCATGTTGTCTAATGTCATTCCTAGAACTGATTATATTCTGTTTCAGCATTTCTTCAACTCTGCATTGGATCCTTGCTAATGGTATGTCTTTGTAAACTTGTATTTATTTACCCTATGGCATTGTTTATGGAAATATCCTTGACACTGTATAGAAATGTCCTTGTTAATGTATGGAAACGCCCTTGATACTGATTGTACTAATCTCATACTATGTAATCTGCCTTGAGTCTGAGTGAGAAAGACGGACTATAAATGACATAAATAAATAAAGCACCTCTATTGTCAGGATTGCTGCATGTCCCAAGGCCAGGAGGGCAAGAACTAATCACACCTAATCAATCTGCATTCTGTTAACATTCTGTTCGCATTCCAGTCTCCCATCTGGGAGCCAGCAATGTTTTGCCCAGCCAGGTGGCTTTCTACTGCAGCTTGAAGCGCATTAGTGAGAGGTCTTATGATTCCGCTAATCATAAGTGCACATTTTACTATAGATAGCTCACATTAGGGTGATAGGTATCCTGAGAATTAAATGTCACAGTATGCACAGTAGTTAATGACATCTCAAGTATGGCCCTGGAAGAGAAGCAGGAGGTAGAGAAGAAGGATTTTCTTTCCTTCCTCTTGGCCTCCAAGACTGGTTGGCCAACCAGCACCACTGTCACCACAGAGAACAGCATCAGGCAAATCAGCACTAATGATGGGCACGAACAGCAATACGAACTAAAAAAGCCACAAACAGCCCAATCTGCTGTTTGCAAACAAGCTGTTCATGAGGCCCCATTCTAAATGAGCAGGTAGTCGTTGCAAGCCTCCTTCATTGCTGTTCGTTGCTGTTCGTCAAGCCAGACAATCTGGCACCTGCAATCAATTCCCTTGGCAACCGGAGGTAGGGACTGCCTGAACTTTGTCTGAACTCCTGCTGTTGGCCTGGAAACCCCAATCTAAGCCCAAGTTACTTTGACAGGCAGGTCTTCCTTTCAGGTGTGGAGTTCCAAATGTGTTACAAGAGAGCAAAGTCCATGGGGGAGGGGGGCTCCCAGTTCTGGTTTTGCAGACAATGAGGGAGAGACAGTTGCT
The DNA here is from genome assembly GCF_028583425.1 of Eublepharis macularius. NCBI lineage: Eukaryota > Metazoa > Chordata > Lepidosauria > Squamata > Eublepharidae > Eublepharis > Eublepharis macularius. The sequence continues at coordinate 17,558,512 of NC_072793.1, read as the reverse complement.
GTTGGCATTTTGAGAGAGAGGGAGGGAGAGTGCATTGGAGCTTGAATTTTCTTTGTGTGTGGTGGGATAGGGATCTACCTCTTCAAGTTCCAGGGCTGCTGCCAGGCTCTGGGCTGGGCTATTATTTATTACTGGTACCTTTCCTGCTGCCCGCTCAGGTAAGGCTTCTGGGAGTGCAGTTGGGATCTACCCCTTCAGGTTCCAGAGCTGCTGCCAGGCTCTGGAGCCAAGCTATTATTTTTTATTGGTACATTTCCTGCTTGCTGCTCAGGTAGGGTTTCTGGGAGTGGTGTGGTAGGGATCTTGATGGCTGGAGGAGAGCCTGCTGGACCCCATGAACAATGAACATGTTCATGAACAGGTCATGTTTGTCAATGTTCGTTGTTTATTGTTCATGGATGGCAACGAACAATGAACTCCATGTTTGGGTTTTTTTTCTCTTCATGCCCATGTCTAATCACCATGGGTGAGCAAAAGAGGGGAGGTGGAATTCTTCTGTGGCTTGCATTTTGCATTAGAGCCAAAGAAGATTTTGGAGGCCGTTGCACTTTCTTCTAATTGCAGGCAAGAGCAACCTGCCATTGAAGCTCAAATGCCAAGCAGACAAAGTAAACATTTTGGCAAAATCCCTACCTGTGTTTCCTGCAATAATCTGACATGGCTACTGCTATTAAAAGCCCTGCCTGAACGTTTATGGTCTTAAATGGTAAAACGTCAATTAAAAATTAAAAAGGGAGAAAGATGGCGATGATATAATTAAGTAAATGCTAGCTGGAACAAACGGAATTTCAGAGGTTTCTTGAATGATCATAATATTAGCTTTTGCATTCAGCCCCGTTTAGGGTTGCCAGATGGCATCAGGACAGAGCTAGTATGCCTTTGCAATAATTCAGGCGAGGTTTGTGTTTGTCCAATTTTGTTCGTCTGTGAAACTACTAAATGACGAGGAAGCAACTCTCAATGAAATCTGGCAGTCTTGGCCTCAGGATTTCTTGGCTTCCTGGATGGCAAAGATTGACACTTGCCCAGTTTTTTTCAATATCTACGCCAACTTCTTTTCTTGGCAATAAAACCCAGTCCTTGCCCTCATCTGCTTAGGAGAAGGAGGCAGTGTATGGGCTGATACCAGAGCCCTTTCACCCCAACAATTGACCCCCTAGTGTACAGTTAAAATTATCAAAATCTATTTGGAATAATGGGCATGGCAAAAAAGGACTAGAAACGTTCCTTGCTGGGTTGACAGTGTAGTTCAAGTGGATCCTTCCTCCCACATTTCACAAATGTTTGTTAAAACATCCCAATTTTTACATCAAGGACAACTAACCAAACCCCCAGCGTTAACCTCATTGCACACTGCGGAAGGTTCTACCCTGTCTGCTGTACGTACATTAATTTATAACATGCTTACCAAACTCAAGGGAGAACTCAATATTCTTGAGTAGATGGAGTTATTTTAACTGTGCATTCATTCAAACTGAATACCACTTAGCTTTCAGGAACATATTTTTTCTGTTGTTATTACCTCTACGGCACATCACTAACACATATGCCACCCTTTCCTCTATATTTTAAAAAAAAATCATCTTCCAAATATTTTTTCAGCTGTGTATCAAGATTTCTTAATGGCAATTTACAGGGATCTTCTAGGGGAGATGCAAAAAGATACACGATGCTTCTATTCAGATAGAACAACGACACACAGGCTGGAAAAAAGATAACTTGATGCTGTTCAGATAAATGAGTAAAGATCAGCTTTTTAAAAACTATCTGCTAGCTAGGGTTTATAGTACATGATGATGGGAAGGCGCTTTGGAATCCAGCAATGTGGGGTGGGTGGGAATTGAAGCTCGATGTAGCACAAATCTGCTCCTATACTAGCACTTGATTTTTTTAGACCAGTCCAACTCTCTGTTATTATTATATGCATGTGCAAGAGACAGCAGGCTTAGACTGTGCAGTACAACATTATGCTCAATAGTGTTCCATTTGAATGTGAATACAAATGGTAGAAGATGATATACAAAGGAAATTGCCCATACCTACACAATAAATGTTTAAAAATATATAATCAAATATTAAGAAAAGTAAAGATAACAGAAGCAATACTGCTTCCCAAATGTTTGAGACCCAGGGCACAACCTTTTCTTAGGCCGTTTTCACACGTCCTAAATTTTCCGCTAATTTTATATGTTTTTGTTAGTTGTAATCCTGTTATCATGATGCATCGTTCACAGTGCCTTGACTTGTGCCACTTCCTTGCACTTCCAGAAGTTCACATTCCACAAAACCCCCGTAATTCTGGGCGGTGGATGAGCTTGCATCACAGTTGACGAAAGCACCATCCCGCCATTTTGCCTTTTCTTAAAAAACAGGAACCAAGATCACTGTTGCCAGGAGCCCACAATTACGGGAGGATGATGGGTTTTCACGGGTGGATTACAAGGATGTGTGTGCAGCTGTGAGTATAGAGGAACCATTGAGATACTATGGAGCTACAGTAAGGGCGTGTGATAACAGCCTTCATTTAAAACTAGAAACACACTTAGTCAATTCTCAGAAAAGAAGGCAAGAATTCTGTTTGCAATTGTGAAGTCACTTGGTTAATATTGTCCTGCCTTCCCATTGTCATCTAGGATTCAGGAATGGAACTTTGTTTTCTGAAGCTAGTAAAACATCTCTGTACCTATTGACTGGCTGTGCTCTTTCTTGATACCTCAGGTAATATTGTTACTGGGTAATAATATTGTTATTGGCAGAGTGGGATCAATGCTGTCTTGGGTATCCCAGGTCTGATGTGCACAGAGTGATGGATACCTTCAACATGGTGGTTTAGATCAAGACCCACCAGTCCCATTCATGGCACACTAAGGTGCCTTGGCACGCAGTTTATTCCAGTTCACTGCAATAGGGCTGTACAGAATTGCCTTGCATGAATAACTACTATCTCGTTTTGTCGATCCAGATAATGTGAAAAAATTGTCATCTGTCCTTGGGTATCTTGTTATCAAAATACTTGAGCATTTTGTTCAGCAAGCACTTTTACGTGCCATGCCCGTGCTCTTGTTGTGGCGCACTGTGTTCAAGAGTGCATGGTTAAATCTGAGGAAAGAGTGCGTGAATGGAATTGCCTTTGGTCATGCAACTTAGAGCCAGTGGTGAAGTGGCTAGAGTGACAGGCTAGGATCTGGGCAACCCAAGTTCAATCTCCTACTTTACTATGGAAGCTTATTAGGTGACCTTGGACCAGTCACATACTCTTAGCCTAACCTACCTAGCAGGGTTGTTGTGAGGGGTGAATGGGGAATAATGATATAAGTTGCTTTGGATCCCCATTGGAGAGGAAAGCAGAAAGCACTAGGCTCTACCATCTCCACAATTCTATGAATTTTACAGTTCAAAACACTGCCTTCACACTTCGCAATGAAGTAACTCAGCAACTACATGGAAGCTTTGCGGTGTCCCTGATCACAAAGGTGGTCCCAGATGCACCTCTAAGTGTCAGGCTCTGCAAAGAACATGCAAAGTAGCAAATCCCGTATGGATAACTTCCAGAAGATGTTAGGACTGTGACATTACTCATCTTGTCTGAGGAATTCGGCAAACGTTTGTAGCCGAGGAAAGGAAAAGTTCCATTTTTGGCAGCAAAGAGTGGCTCCACATGAATTAACTTTCAGAACAGATATTTAAGGATTTTTTATTAGTCTGTAGAATGTCTCTCCAAGTCTTGCTGGAGTCAATATGCTGAAAGGCTGTAGACTCGGTTATAATAAAAAAGGATGTTATTTTTAATTGTTTCCTCTCGGCATTATCACATTGGAGTGGAAAAGAGGGCTTTGGTCCATCTCCTCCTTCAGTGCTGCTGAGCTCTTCCCATTCTGGGTTGGTTGAGGGAGTCAGAGAGGGAGAGTTTGAAAACATTTGGCACGTGGAATGGAAACCAACCCAATGTTCATTCCTGAGACAGAGTGAGTTTTGACTCATAGAAGAAAGCCATAGATCTTCTGTTCTTCAGTGAAGGCAGGAGAGAACTCAATACATATGCCAGGTCCAGACTGAATATGGGAACTGATATAATAACAATAACAACAGCAATAACAACAACAATAATAACAGCAATAACAACAGCAACGATTTATATACCACCCTTCAGGACAACTTAATGCCCACGCAGAGCGGTTTACAAAGTATGTCATTATTATCCCCATAACAAAACACCTTGTGACATGGGTGTTTTGATCAATTAAATATCAATCTAATGAGGTGTTCCCCATTGGTCAGCATGCCCAGATGTATTTTTGTTCTTTTGGGCTGTTTTTTCTTCTTCAGTCTCTTCATGTGTTTTATTTATTATATTTATCATATGGGTTTGGATGCTTTATTCTATTCTCTCTTCTTAATTTTTATTGGTTTCAAGCAGGAATCACCTTTCGTCCTGTAATGTTGTTGTATTTCCACACAGTCAGCATTGGCTTGTCAGGGGTTCTGCTGTTCGCTGAAAAGACCCTCCCTGCCACATTTCAGAAAAGTGGGAGAAAGTGTCTCTGCTTTATAGACCATGGCCGATTCCAGACGGCCCCCCGCCTCGTGAAACGTCGCGCGTCGTCGCGCGTCGTCGCGCAGAAAATGCAAAATATCACGTTTTCTCGCGCGAGTTTTGCGCGACATCGTGCAAAACTCGCGTGAGAAAACGCGATATTTCGCATTTTCTGCGCGACGACGTGCGACAACGCGTGACGTTTTGCGAGGCGGGGGGCCGTCTGGAATCGGCCCATTAAAATTTTAATTTGTGTGGCAGGCATGGGGAGGTGCAAACTGACATACATTCATGCAGAGTATTTTTAACTGGCTTTCTTTCCTCAGTGGAAACCCCAAGTGGCTTCCCAAAAGTGGATTGCAATAGAAATAATTTTAAATAAAACAAAGTAAAAACACAGGGTACCCAAAACATCCTAGGCTGCTGTCCACCGGGATAGGCCATCAGAGCGAAGACTACAGGCTGCAAGTTCTGGGCTAAAAGCCAAAGGCTGAGAGACTTAGAGCCAAACTACATGTGACGAATGACACTAGTTGGACACTTGCCAGCTTCCCTCAAGTTTTGATGGGAAATGGAGGCAGATTGGTGGAATGTTGGACAAGTGACAGTTGAAAAGTCCATTGGACAGCAGTTGGAGAGCCAAGCTGCAAGACCAGGATGCCTACATTTCCCATCAAAACTTGAGGGCAGCTGACAAGTGTCCAACTAGTGTCAGGCGTCACTTGTAGTTTGGCTCTTTGGCACTTGCCCTTTGGCTCACACCCCCAGCCACGCTCAGATTTAAATACATGCAGCAGGAGAGACTCGATCACTCTATCCTTTGATGCTACTTACACTACCGCCTGTATCTATTAGCCTGAGTTAGCCCTAGCCCCTCCGTCTTCTCAACAGGGATTGAGTTTGAGTCCCTCTGTACAGGCAAGGATGTTCTCGGCAGCAGCCCCATCCCTTTAGAATTGTCTTCCAAATGACGTTCTCCCTCCTACTTCTTGTATTTAATGCCTGGACATGGCTGGGGAGGTATGGGATTTCTCTGCTGTCATGTACTGCCTCTCACCTCATGAAGGTGAAACTGAAGTTGCAGCTGATGCGGAATGATGCTGTTTGCCGCCTGATGTGTAGAAGAAGGCAAGAAGGTATTCCGCCAGTTTTGCAGCAATTTCCTTGGCTTTCTGTGTTTTTGCAAACTCAGTTGAAGACTCTGTTTCTTAAAGTTTGAACAAGATGGTTAGCTGTTTGTCTGTAGCAGTAGAAAAGAGCAAGAGTCCAGTAGCACCTATAAGACTAACAAAATTTGAGGTAGGGTAGGAGCTTTCATGGGCCACAGCTCACTTCTTCAGATACAGCTAGAATGCGAGTCCATCTTGTCCAGGGTTGAGCACCCCAAGCACCCCAGACTTGCCCCAGCCCCCCTATCTGAAAGCTTATGGGATGCCAGCGGTAGGCGCAGGAAGCCCCTGGGAAGGGGTACAGCTCCAGCCAGCAGAAAGGGAAGGGAAAAGGGAGTCAGAGGGAGAGACCAGCCAGGGGCATGCCATCCAACCCCACCCCAAAGGGCAACAGGAACCCACACCTGTCCAGAGTGCCAACAAGGGGGTAGAGGTACTGGAAGCCCCTGCCCAAGCCCTAGGGGAGAAAGAGGCAACCCAGCCACAGGAAGGTGGAACATCTTCCAAGCCCTGGAGGATCAGAAGGAGCAGGTGGAAGCCAGCCAGCCCCACCCTCCAGTGGGAGACTAAGGACCCTGACAGGGGAAGTAAGGACAGCCAGGAGGGGGCCAGGGCAGAGGGAGTGTCAGGCCTGCTATCCACAGTGACTCCATGTTGTGTTCAGATGCTTTCTCATGCTGTAGTTTTCCAGTGTTTTTCTGTCCACAGGTTCACAGCCAGCTGTGTTCCCAGGGAGGCAGGAAGGTCTTATCTACTAGACATCGACCTTGGAGGAGGATCCCTCGCCTTCCCAGGCATCTATTGTAGCCGGGCAATGGGGGGGGGGGATTTAGAGGGACACTTTGATATATTGCTTTTTGTAACTAACACGTCATTCTCAACAAAGCTTCATGGTCAGCCAGAAGCTTTCCTGTCTTTGGATTAATTATGGACACTTGTACTTTGAATATAATCTTTCAATACAGAACCTTTTGACTCAAGACCTTGGATTTCTTGCAGCAAGGGGTGGGAGATGAATTCAGAGTAACTTGAATTCCATAAACTGACAGGGAGAAGGCCCAAGAAATAGGGACAGCCAGCCAAACAGCCACTTTACTGGCAGGACAGCAGAAGCAGCACAGGGCCATGCCCCAAGCTGCAAACAGGAAGGAAGGGAGTAACAGAGACCAGCTGAGGCTGCTGGAAGCTCAGAACAAAGGAAGCTTGGCAGCCAAGGATGCACAGCTGTAGCTGTCCAATGCAGCCAAACTAGCTACCCCAGGTACAACTGCTTGAGGCAGCCCAGGCCAATGCTGGAAGAGGGATGTGGCCTGGCAGGTGGAGCCTGGGATAAGGGGCAGGATATAAGAGAAGTCCACCCACAGGGTGTGGTGGGTTGTGTAGGAGTGATGGAGTGTGAGGAGGAGTGGAGAGAAGTGAAAGAGTGTGAGGAGGAAAGTTGATGAAGGAGGAGAGTACGAGTGGTGATGGGGTCAGGTTGAGCAGGCCAGCAAGTGGACTGAGAGAGAACCAGGGTGAGGTATACCACCCCTCCTTCCACAGAGCAGGGTCCTGCAGTATCCCTGACACCCCCCTGAAGTCAGAGCCAGGCATGCCAGTGCCCTGCCCAGTGGCGTCTGCAGCTAGCCCTGGCACATCTATCCTTGTATCTTGGAGAGTGGAGTGATTACAGAAGTCAAATGATAATAGCCAGTGAATTATAATGGCAGGTGTAATTGAATAAGGTGCAGTATGCAGATGGGTAGTGGGTGTGGAGAAATCAGGATTGGTAATGAGACAAGAAGTCAATGTCTTGATTCAGTCCAGGTGGCTGTATTGTCTTGAGCTTCATTAACAGTTGCAATTCAGCCGTCCCTCTTTCTAATCTCCCTTTGAAATTCCTCTGCAGGATAACTGCTACTTTTAGGTCAGCAACTGAATGTCCTAGAAGGTTAAAATGTTCCCTGCTGGTTTTTTAATGTTGTGGTTTCTGATATCAGACTTACGTCCATTAGTTCTTTGTTGAAAGGACTGGCCAATTGGTCCAATGTGGAGAATGGAGAGGCATTGCTGACACATAATGGTGTAAATCACATTGGAAGATGAGCAGGAGAGTGAACCCAAGAGGGCATGGGTGATGTTGTTAAGTCCACTGATGATGTTGCTCAGATTGATATGAGAGCAAAGTTGGCATCTTGGTTTATGACAGGCCTCGGTACCAGAGTCCATGTTAGTGTTAAGCAGTTTATCATTATGGGTGAGTAGTTGTTTCAGGTTAGCAGGCTGACTGTAAGCAAGAGAAGGACAGACCCCAGTGCCTGCGTGAGGAAAGTGTTACAATCCAGTATGGGTTGTAGGTCATTGGTAATGCATTGGACTGGCTTGAGTTCTGGGCTGCAGGAGACCACCGACGGTGGTCTGTTGTTATTTTCTTTGGGCTTGTCTTGTAGCAAGCTGTCCCTGGGTGTCATGCTGGCCTTTCCAATCATCTTTCTCACTATGTCAGGGGGATCCTGTAGTTGCAAAAATGTCTGTTTCAGATCCTTCAAGTGACTATCTCTGTCTGAGGGGTTGGAGCAGATGTGACTGTAGCGTAGGGCTTGGCTATACACAATAGATTGCTTGATGTGGCTGGGGTGGTGGCTTGAGGCACAGAGATATGGGCCAGAGCCTAATCTGTAGAACACAAAATAGCAAAGGGGCTCATACCAGGAAAGGCAATGGATGAATACTTGTCAGAGATGCTTTAGGCTGATCCTGCACTGGGCAGGGGGTTGGACTAGATGGTCTGTATGGCCCCTTCCAACTCTATGATTCTATGAGAACTGTAGGAATAAAGCACAGCGGTCTCATTTGAATGTACAGGGTGCTTGTAGAGTGAAGGGTGTGATACTTCGTATAGTCCGTTTGTCTGTAGCTCCGGAACTAGCCCCTTCCTGCTGTGAGTGAAGATTCTGTTGTTTGTGTCCGTTGTAAAATGTCTGTTGGTGAAACTCTCTCTCTCTCCTGTATAAGTGATGAATATGTCTCTCTCAGTTTGTTGTATATATTATTGGAAATAGTTCTTAAATGAAACTCTTCTTTCACTAAAACTTACCTGAAAGTATATTTCTTCTCATTGGACTTCACTGTGTACTCTGCTACATACATTCACATGTGTGGAAAGGTGGTCTATCCATCACCAGGTGAGTGATGGGATAGGCCCCATATTGAAGGTCACAGAGATCTCTCTCTCCCTTCACAAGAACAATAGTAAGGAACAGGATCTTTATTGTTTGTGTTTGCTTAATATATTTTATACCGCTAAAAGCTCAAAGTGATTTCCAAATTAAATCATCTAATAGTAAAAAAAACAGTATAAAACCAACACGTTATTTATAGTCTGCCTTTCTCACTGAAACTCAAGGCAGATTACACAGTGTGAGTTAGTATAGTTAATCCAAAGGGTCTCACAGAAATCTCCACTTCACACTTTTTACTAAATTGCAGAAGGGAAGGAACATGGGCCATTTCCACACACGTTGAATAATGTACTTTCAATGCACTTTAGCAATCCTTTGGGAGTGGATTTTTTTGTTCCACATGTGGAAAAGCAGTTCCAAATGTTCACTAAAGAGTATTGAAAGTGGATTATCCAATGTGTGTGGAAGCAGCCTCTATTTGGAAGCCCATTCGAAAGAGATGGGGCAGTTACCCCAAACATTCTTGCCTGTACTAAAGAGGCCTTCATCTCTCTTAGAGAAGGAACTGGCAGCATGCCCTCTTGAGAAGACCTTAGGGTTGTCTAAGCTAATATGAATGGAGGCAATACTTCAAGTAGCATCAAGGAACTGAAATTATAGTTACACCACCCAAGAAGATCTGGCACTGTGCTTCCCTCAATATTTTTTAGATGAAGTGTACAATCCTCTTATTCTGAAATTTAGTTGGCTGATGGGGGTCCTATATAGCAGTAGAATTACCAGCTCCAGCCCCCAATTTCCCATCTACAAGAAGCTGAGCAGCAGGAGAAAAATGGCCTCCACATAGTGATGCTCCAGGTCAGGGGTCATTTCGTAGAAAAAGAGCTGGAGGAACTCATTAGCATATGCCACACCCCTTGACATCACCAGAAATGTGTCATTAGCATAAGTGAGTTGCATATGTCACACCCTCTGACATCACCTATCCTGGCTGCTTTGGACCCAATCCTGGCCATTCAGGGCCAAAATTGGGCCCCAAATGGTAAAAACGGGCTGAAAATGGCTGAAAAGGGGCCCAAAATGGTCAAGATTGGGCCACTGCTGAACAGGAGAGTGATCCACCACCCATCAGAGGCCCGATTGGGCTGTTTCAGCCCCAATCCAGGACGAAATGGGCCCGAAATGGCTGAGAGTCAGATGGGTGGGGCCACCTGACATGTGACCTCTTTGGGGAACTGCCGGAACTGTGTTCTGGTGCATTCCCCCTCGAAATGACCCCTGCTCCAGGTATTTCTCCTAGTCTCTATGGTAACACAGAGGCAGCCTAGAGCATCACCCAGAAGTGAGATAGCTTCTTTCCCAAACTCCGCACTTCCGAGGGTCTTCCTTACCAAATCTCCCAGCATTTGCCAAGGCAGCATTGGGAGCCATAATACAGATCTGGAATGCATACACATTTAAACCAGGTAATGTCTTTCTGTATAGTCATGGTTGAGGTCACCTACAAGTATACAATGTAAGCATGTAGGATTGGTACACTAGAAAACATTCATGCATTGAACTTGGGGCTAGGATAGCAAAAAATTATGCCTTACTCGATTAGTGTATCTCCACTTGGATTACTATTTTCCCTTATATGAAACATCTTTATTTTCACAACAATTTATCTTCCCATGTGCTCAATTCTCACCATTAAAATGAACAATTTTTCAATATTATCTTTGCATCAATTGTTTATGAATGGCATATATCAACAGCATAACATGAACAATATTATAATTGATGACAGCAATGAAAAATGAAATGAAACATAATCAATTACAAGATACAAAAGCAAGAAGAACTGAAATTGGTCTTAGCAGCTCATCTCTAAGGGCCAAGCTACAAGTGTCATTCATCACTTGTAGCTTGGCCCTAAATAAGGAATGAGTTTACCTGAGTTTGGAAAGCCTGAAAATGGCTGGTGTTATCACTTAATTTGCTCAAGGAATATTTCAGTATGAATTTGGGCAGGGCCAGAGGGAGCTCTAGCAAAGGAGGAGAATTCTTGGAAGCGTCTGTAAGGAAATGAATCAGAGAGCTGCTTCGGTAAAGGGATAGGAACTGTAGTATATACTACTGTGTACTATCTGTTGCTGCAAGCATGCTCCTGCTGTGTAGTTTCATTTAATATGTTGTGTTAAATTGCTTAGGTTTTGTTTTGGCAATGTGTCAGCTTTGTTTCAGACTTCTGCTTGTTTTCAAATTTCTGCAATCCATGTCCAATAGAAATATTTATTGAATGTCCTGGCCATTGATCATATTGACCTAGGCCATTTTCACACTGCTTACCGGCCATGGAACATCGTGCCAAGCTCCTGGAATGACAGCATCTTCCTGGCGTGAAATCGCACCAGGAAGACGCTGTCGCTCCAGGAGCTTGGCGCGATGTTCCATGGCCAGTAAGCAATGTGAAAATGGCCCTACACTGTGTAATCTGCCTAGAGTCTCAGTTAGAAAGGCAGACTATAAATAACTTAAACAAATAAATAAAATCTAGGCTTCACTTCTGTTTCCCCTCCTGTTTGCTGGTATTTAACTCTGAGCGTAGCCAAAGGCATGGGCCTTCTTGTGCAAGCCAAAGGGTAACATTCAAAGGGGTCTTGACCCTTAAGTCAACTCACAGCCCATGACTTTGTATGTGCTGTGGATCCATGGATTCAGGACCAGAACATGAGGTTGTTTACATCACCATCCTAAGCAAAGGTATATCCTTCTTAGCTTATCGTCTTCAATGTACATAGAAGGGCATAACTGCTTAAGATAATAAAGACTGGAGTCCAGTAGCATCGTCAGATGCATCTGACGAAGAGAGCTGTGGTTCTCGAAAGCTTATGCTACAATAAAGTTGGTTAGTGTTAAAGGTGCTACTGGACTCTTTACTATTTTGCGACTACTAACACAGCTAACTCCTCGGGATCTGCTTAAGATGGCATTGTTATCTACTTCCATTTTATTTTGTTGATTTAAATTGTCTGTTTATTTGGACTGTGTTTTGGTATTTTTGTAAACCCCTTAGAGTTCCCACTGGGGCCAAAAGCAGGGTAAAAAAAATCCCTCCAAATAAATAAATAATTTAACAGTTGCTGCTTGGGAAAAAGTCCTGAGAAATTTTTTTCCAGTTCTGAACAGATTTTCAAAACAAAATAAATATATTTTGTCCACACTGGTTTTTTCCCCATTACATTTCAAATACGCATAAAATCATTGTCCTGATCTATGCCATACAAGCAGTGTATAGATTCTCTATGAATAAATTGCAGGCAATCCAACAATTATATCAGGCATAAAGATTGTATGTCTAGCAAACATTTCATGATTTTCCAGTGCTTGGCTAGTTTTCATCCTGGGTTGGAGCTGGAAGTCACACCCGGTCTACCCATCTCTCAAAAACTTTTTTGAGTTTTGGCATAAGAATCATGGCTGACCATGAAACAGCAGTATAAATTCTTTTTTCTCTACCAACAGGAAGGGGAAGGAACAGAAAGAAATTTCAGGTTACAATATTTCCAGAACATAAAAGGACCTTTTTAGTTATATTTGCATTTTTAAAATGTTTCATACTATTATATCTGTTTAGAAAAAAAATACATCTGGGATTAAAATGAAAACAAACTTGCGGAGGAAAAAGCATATCATTTATTAAAGGCATTGACATCATATCCAGTCTATTAAATAACATTCCTAAAGGAAAGTCATTTACAAATAACAAGAGAGGAAATAATGGTTTGTATGAGTTCCCAAGCGTATTGTGGATCTGAAAAAGCAAAAGCAATAATCTTTCACTATCCATAGCAGTTAAGGTCATTTTCAGGAACTAAGAATCAGAAACATTGAGTTTCCATCCAGTTAAGTTAATTTCAGTCAATATCCTTGAAGCAGAGCAAAGACAACTTGAGGTCATTTGGCAGTATTTGAAATGAGTTGTTAATTGCTTAATTTTTATGCACTGCGACGATGCCCTTGTTGAGATGTGTCTTTCCAGCTCAAATATAGCAGAGTTTCATTCATAGGCACAACAAACAGGAACTCAACAGCAACACTACAGGGCCATTCTGTGCCCCCAAATAAATAGACTTGATTTCTATAAACAGGATCTTAAGCATAAACAATCCTTGGAAGAGGTTCAGCACCAGCAACAATGCATACTTTGGCTCTGATGAGATCACCATGTGCAACAATGGCTGCTTCCACATGGTTTATTTGTAGGCTTCCCAATCCCCCAGTCGGGGGAGGGGATGCTCCACCCCCGGCAGGCTCCTTCTTGCCACCACTCAGCTGAGAAATGGGAGTAAAAGAGAGGGGAAATGGGAGGCAATGGGAGGCATCCCGATGCACTATCGCTCCCCATATGAACAGAAGTGATGTCAGCACTAGAGATGGGCATGAACCATACAAACCAAAATTCATGACGAACCAGGCCAGTTCATGGTTCATGAACCAGCAGTTCATCAGAGCCCATTTCTGACGAACCGCCACAAACTTTAGGCTGGTTTGTTTGATTCGTTTTTTGGTTCATCACTGCAGACAGCCTGGTGCTGTTCAATCAATTTCCTAGGCAACAGGAGATGGACTTCCTGCAGACCTTCTTCTGACTTGGAAGTGACCTTCTGCTGGCCCGGACGTGATGATTTTCTTACCTGGATGTGACATTTACACGAACCAAACGAACCGGTTCATGAACCGGAGGCAGGTTTGTGAAAATTCATGGTTTGTGAAATTTGATGAACCACGAACCACATGGTACTTTTTTCTGGTTTGTGCCCATCTCTAATCAGCGTATCTAAGGATGGTGTAGATCTGGACAAAACTCTATAGTACTGATGACACTTCCAGTTGAACAGGGAGTGATGTCCCTACTTTGTTGGCAATGTCATTCCATTGCTGGTGAGGCCTCCCTCAACCTGGTGAGTCTCCCACTGGTTGCCAGCCCTGGGCTTTGTGCTGGCAATCCTATTTATTTGCCCGAGTTCAATGTTGTTGGGAAAATGGTTTTATTTCCCCTCAGTATTCTGGTGAGTTTGTGCACCGCCTAAAGTTTTCTCAGCTTTCCCCCAATCTTTCCCAAACCTGCTTTACTGCAAAATGGCTGCCATGTTAGAATTTTTCTGGTCTTGTCAACAGGGCAGCCATTTTCCCTGCATCCTGTCCCAGCAGTGGCCACTTCATTTCACTGCCACTAGGGGCCTTTTCTGTTTTTTTATTCAGCATTTGAATATCATGTCATTATAGCATTATAACATGATGACATTTTTGTCTCTCTGAATTTCCAGCTTTTTAAAAAAGTGCTTTTTAGGGGAGATACAAGGAAAGTGAATTTAATCGCATTCAGTGATGGACCAGTTTGGCCCCAGCCCACATAATTTGAATATGGCTCAAGGGATGGTGGGTAGGGGCTGAGGTAGGTGGCTCAGCCAATCCAGACAAGGCAGCAAGGGATGTAGTAAGCTCCCTCAGCCTCCATTCACCATAGAGATCAACCCACCCTCCCTCCCTGAATATATCGCGGGAATTGCTAGTTGCCAACTGAGGCCAAGCAGGCATTTTGGGGGAGGGGTTTCCCTCAGATTGGCAAGAGAGGGGGCCTGCTTTTGGCTGCTCCATGATGTATGTGGTTGTAGGAGTTTAAATAGGCCTAGTAAAAGACTGGTTAGGCCATAACTAGCTTGCAGAAATAAAGCGGGTTGCTTGGAATAGGTAGGGTTAACTGGCAAACACCCGGTAACGGGGTGTGTATGTCCAGACCAGGCCATCACATGTTGGGTGGTTCTGTGAAGGAGCACATTGGGTGCTGAGCAGCATCTCCTGAACTTGGGAGGTGCCTCACAGCCCATCAGGGGATGAAACTGGGCACCTCTTGGCATAGGAGGCTGTGAAGGCTATAAACAAGGCAGGTGAGAGCTGCCAGCCAGGTGTGGAGCCAGGGTGGACTTGCCTCCCAAGGAGGATGCCTTGTGCAGCCCTCCCTCAAAAGAGTCAGCTTCTGGTGTGCGCATTGATGGAGATCAGCAGTTAAAGTTGAAGGATAATAAAGAAACTAGTTGAACCCACATAATCTTTATTACCTTGGGTCATATTTAGAACGCTAGGGCAAAAGGCGTTTCTCCACAACAAAAGTAGTTAACGTTTTTTTTAATGTAAGTAGAGAATTCAGACACAGATTGTTTCAACATTATAATGATATAACAATATTCAGTAGCCAATTTTTTAAAAAATCTGGAAGTCTTGTTGGTAAGGGAATAGTCACTACCCAAAGACTATGGTTGCCAACTCTCTAGTTTCAATCCCTGGGAACGTTTCAGGGGCAGTGATGTAGTGGCATCACTACTTGTGAAAACCCAGAATTTTTGTCATTCGATGCTCTATGAATTGCCCCAACCTTTATGATGAAAACCTGGAATTGACATTATGATGTTGTGTGACATCTTCCTATCCTCATTTTTTCCTCCTATTGCTACATCAAGCTAATGTGGGGGATGAAACAGCAGGAGCAGGACAACCTGGCAAGTACCATGGGCTGGGCCAGCCCAAGCAGAGTAGTCCAAGTCTAAGCATGAGTCCAAAGCCAGGGGTAAGTCCAAAGTCCAAAAGCCAAGTCAGGAGGTCCGTAGGTCAGTTACCAGTCCGTTCAAGGGCTACACAAGAGCAGAGTCAAGGCACGGTCTGGAGGTCACAGAGCAAGGCAGGAAGCAAGGCAAGGTTCAGCGGAGTGGTTGCAGCAGGAACAGAATTCCAACATGTTGCTTCCATGCCTCCTGGTCTTCTCTGGGTGGGCTTTATAGACAGGCTGGGCTTGCAGCCAGCTGCTTGGGAGCTATCCTGTGGTCACTCCTCATCACTCTCAACAAGAAGCTGGCGTCTGGCCAAGAGGCATGCGCTTTGCCACTTCTTCTGCCTTTGTCTGCGGCACTCTCTGGGTGAAGCTGGAGGTTTGGACATCCTTGGCTGCACTTCCCCAGTGGTGTTGGAGCTGGAGGGTGTTGATGCCTCTGTCTCGGCTGCTGACTGAGGACTTTGATCCACCAGCAGTGGGAAAACTCCTGTGCGGAAAACATCAATATGTATGCACTGGTCTGGGATGTGCATTCCAAGATGTAATGCAAATGGGGAATTGTATTAGAGTATTCACTACACATTGCTAATGTGTATCCCATCTGCAATCATATACTAGATCAGTAAGAGTATCTGTATAAAAATACCTGATAATTAATACTTAATTAATATACCTATGGTGTGGCAGTACAATCCTATGCAGAGTTATCAGTCTAAACTCATCAATGGAGTAACTCTGTGTGTGTGTGTGAGAGAGAGAGAATTGATAATATTGAATATTAGAGATGGACACTTACCGAAATATGAACCAAAGTTCATCACGAACCAGGCTGGTTTGTGGTTCACAAACAAGCAGTTCGTCAGAGCCCATTTCTGATGAACCGCCATGAACTTTAGGGTGGTTCGCTTGGTTCATTTTTTGGTTCGTCACTGATGGCAGCTTGGTGCCAATCAATCAGTTTCCTAGGCAACAGGGGTTGGGCTTTCTGCAGACCTTCTACTGACCCGGAGGTGACCTTCTGCTGACCTGGAAGGGGCAGTTTGCTGGCCCAGAAGTGATGTTTCCATGAACCAAATGAACCAGTTTGCAAACCGTGGCAGGTTCGTGAAAGTTCATGGTTCATTGTTCGTGAAATGTGACGAACCACGAACTGCATGGTTCATTTTTTTCTGATTCATGCCCATCTCTATTTTTTTTAATATTATTTTTAACTTTTTCAATAACAATAAAAGGGAAGATATTCAACAGCAAAATAAGATATGCCCATCTCTATTGAACATCTCTTGACATAGTAGCATGGGCATGAATGTGAGCAGAAAAGTACATGGCATTTTAGTTCAGAGTTCCCTAACATTGCTTCCATGGGCAGCACAGCACCCATCACTAATAATCCAAGTTCCCACCAAGCTTTGCAGAAAGTGGGCAGGGCCTTTATAAGGCGGGACTTGTTACTGGCTGGCCTCATTCAAATGAGTTTTCCATGACTGCAATAGCAGCTTCAGCCACTGGAGGATCAGGAGGATTTGTAGCACTTGACATTTAAATACAGGTGTTCTTTTTGGTCTCCCACCCCAGAAAAGAAGACAGAGACATCAACATTGGGTTAAAATAATTTTTATTAATTTTTAACAGCTGAACTGCATGTGGTACACTCTGCACCTCCCCTTTGGAGCATGCTCTCTAAAAGGCTATCCTGTAGTTTGCTGGAGTTTAGGCAGTACTGCTCCTGCCCTGGCTCCAAGTTTAGCGTGATAGTCACCATTTATCCTTGCATTTCCATTAAACTATGCTGAGAGATGCTACTAGGGTTGCCAGACACAGCCTGGCTACCAGCCAGAGACCAGGGAAACAGTAACATGAGGGATGGCCATCAACAATGGTGTGATATCTCTTCCAGGGAAAAACCCAGAAGTGATGTCCCACCTATTTAGAAATCACTGGAGACTCTATGGAAAAAACGATTGAGTTTTTGGTGATTCCTAGGGACTATTGCTGCTCCTATTGGCAACTCTGGGAACCCTAAATGCTACCCTTCAAAACCACTTCCCTTGGCCAATCAGCATGGGGATTCACGCCTCAATTTCTAGCCCCAAGAAAGTTCCATCCTCAACCACTTAGATCAGTCAGCCTTAAGTGCCTGGTTTGCTTACCTATCATTGTTCCTTATCATTAAATACTTCTGGGAGCTTGGAGACTTAATTAACTTTAACAGCCAGCCCACACTAATCTTGCCACCTCAGTTAGAGTCCTACCAGTAGACAGTAAACAGGGTATTTAAGCTAAATCCACTTCCCTCCAACAGTATGAAAGAGGTGGAAAAGAGACTATCACCTAGCCAGTTTGAGAGAGACTCCAAAATTTCTGCTCAGCCCCTAAGCAACCAGCTAATCTCATCCTGGAAAATAAAAAGAATGCAGGTGGGGTAGATCTTCCAATGAAAAGGCTGGTGCCAGTGGATTCAGGGGCTTTAAATAACGCTCCATTGCAGCCAGTCTGGTTGGCTGGACATCATGAGGCTCTTCTACCTGCTCGGTTGGTTGGTTGGTTGGTTGGTTGGTTGGTTGGTTGGTTGGTTGGTTGGTTGGTTGGTTGGTTGGTTGGTTGGTTGGTTGGTTGGTTGGTTGGTTGGTTCAAATTTCTATTCCACCCTCCCCACGAGTGGGCTCGGGGCGGATGACAACATATTAAAATACAATTAAAATTTCATCTACATTAAAACATCATTAAAAGAGCAGTGTATTTCTATCAATACGCATTTAAAACAGGATGGTGGACAGCCTTCACAGGGAGAGTTAAGATTTTATGCACCCTTTTTTTTAAGGTGGGTGGAGGCCCAGCCTCAGCCATGTGCTTGGTGGAACAACTCTGTCTTGCAGGCCCGGCAGAAGGACAGTAGGTCCTGCCGGGCCCTGATCTCAGCAGACAGAGCATTCCACCAGGTAGTAGCCAGGACCAAAAAGGCCCTGGCTCTAGTCGAGGCTAGGCGGGCCTCCTTGGGGCCAGGGACCACCAACAGCTGTTTGTCCCCTGATCGGAGTGTCCTCTGGGGAATATATGGGGAGAGACAGTCCTGTAGATACACTGGTCCCAGTCCACACAGGGCCTTATAGGTCAATACCAGAACCTTAAATCTAATCCGGTACTCCACTGGCAACCGGTACTTTCAACAGGACAAGACCAAACGGTCCCCAGCCTCAACCAACTTTATGCTGAATTAAGTTATGACTGCAATCAGAGTTGCTCTCATGAATAGAATGACCGTGTGCGATAAATGGTGCCGCAATCTACCATTTTGATCTAGAGGTGGGACACTGAATGTTTAAATGGCGAAAACCTCCTCCGGGCACCAGTTTTTTAAGTGTAGGGCCATCAACCATTCTCTGTCTCAACCTGTATTCCAAGATGGTACAGCACAGCAACAGATAGCATCATGTGAAGGCAGTCCTCAATTGTGTTATCTCTTATAACTACATATTCTTGGAGAGGTACATTCACAGGCATACAGAGCAGAGATTTTCGCTGTGATAGAATGGTAGAATTTGTTGGTAGAATTCTATGGTAGAACAAATTCTATGGTATGGAAGCTTTCAAGGGATCCTAATGATAAATGTTAGTACTGCAGTTTATATTTGTGCCTTTTAAAATTTTTGTTCGGTTTGTATATCTTATTTTGTTCACTACTTTATGTATTTGTTGATGGAAAAGTAGTATAATAAAATAAATTTAGAAAACATCTACTACCTTGTCTGCCGCAGGTTTGTTTACAGCCCAATATGTTGAGAGAAAGATAAACATTTTTTATTCTTTTATTTCCCACAGACGCCTTCATTTAACACCAATAGAAAGTAGCTCTCTTTCCTTCCTCTTTTTTGCTGCCATAATTTTAATTGTGCTTTTAAACCAGTTTATATTCATTATCCTTGATAAGGCACGAGTTGAAAATAAATAAATAAATAGAAGTACTATTACAAGAGACAATTATAGAGTTCAAAGCACTCTGAAGGCATTCCATGCTTCCAGCTTCTGGTACTGATATAAGTAAAGGAATATTTGTGGTTTCCTACTTGCATGAAGTGGAAGGTTTCCAAGAGCTGGTGGTTAAAAAAAACCCTAATGAATGTCTGCCTTCATCAGACACAACAAAGATTTCTCACGTCTTCGAAGGTTAACTGTTTATGTGGCCATGGTGCCCGAGTGACAAAATGCTACCCTTCCAGAAACAACTCCGTGACCATGTAACCTTACCCTTCCAATGTGCTGGTCAAAAAATAAAAATAGTAACAAGCCAAAACCTAGGATTTGGTTGGCTTTGTTTGGATTTTTAAGTTTCTTTGACATTCAGAGTTTTAGTTCTCAGGTCTTTGTTTTGGCTACCAAAGTCTCTTAACACTCGTTGTAGAGCAATATATTTTACAGACCGTAAATATATACAGACATATGTGCAGTCATTTTGTGAATTTGCAGTGTTCGTTGCATAGGGGATTCTTTTTCTGCTCCACCTTCTGTTTGTCATTTATTTTTCCACTTTATAAATACTTATTGGAAACTTCTTCTTGGGGAAAAGGAAGAAACCTTGTGGATTGTAAACATTAAAAGAATTAGATTGTTTAGGATACAGAAAAAAGTAGTGGAGAGGAACAGGGGGTGGGTGGCGGGAGAGCACTAGAGGATGGGGGCATATTTTAAAACCTGAGACCTTGTTAGAGTATAGACAATTTTTCTGAAGTAAAATGCTGAAATAAAATACTGGAAATCTTATCATTTCTAATAACATCATAATAACATTCGATTTATATACCTCCCTTCAGGACAACTTAATGCCCACTCAGAGCAGTTTACGAAGTATGCCATTATTATCCCCACAACAAACACCCTGTGACGTGGGTGGGGCTGAGAGAGCTCCAGAGAGCTGTGACTAGCCCAAGGTCCTGCCAATCTGCCATCCTTTCATCTAGAAATATGGAAGTACTAAAGGGCGGGTTTCAGTAGACTTCCAAGCATGGTGAGGAGAACCACAGCTTGGGAATCCAGGAAACTTTTAAAGTCAAGCCAAGGATGGCCTAATAGAAAGTGCAACTTCCATACAGGGAAGTGGATAGTTGGATGCAAAAGTATTTCCCAAGAATGTGAATTTAACGGGAGAAAGTAAAAATTTTAAAATGTAATTCCCGCTAAACCAACTCCAGACATATTATAGATACTTATGTGATTTGTTAAATTTTAAGTAGCATATGTTGGCAACAAAGATGTTTAGTTATATTTAAACTCTCTAGGAGCGCTGTTTGTCTTACAAAAAATGGAACGTCTTTGAGCATCGAACACACCACTGAGATTGCTGGCATAATCGGTAATCGTTAGGGTGCAGATAAATACAAACAAGTCTTCTCTAAGCCACTTGGAGATCTGGTAGTTAGAATCTAGCACGGTGATTGGTCAGTCTTGTTGCTACCCCCGATGGCAATGACCAATTTACGTGTTTATGTACGTTTTGTGGAAAGAGCGCAAATATTTTGTCTATACCAAAACTCTTTGGTTGTGCGCACATGTCACTATAGAGGGGCTTGGTTGGCAATACCCATCTGGAAGATGTTAGGGAACACAACCTCATGCCAATCTGGAAGTTATTGTGAGCTGTGTAATATGAGGTAATGCATGTTCTTGACAATTTTGTCATTGACTGCATTTATTTTTTCCGATTTGAACTATAAAATGGTGATTTTCTTGAGTCAAACTGAGAGTACCCCTAAATATTTTTTTTTTAAAAAGCACTGGATTTATATACCGCCCTTCAGGACTTCTTAACACCCACTCAGAGCGGTTTACAAAGTATGTTATTATTATCCCCACAACAACAATCACCCTCTGAGGTGGGTGGGTCTGAGAGAGCTCCAAAGAGCTGTGACCGATCCAAGGTAACCCAGCTGGCTTCAAGCGGAGGAGTGGGGAATCAAACCCGGCTCTCCAGATTAGAGTCCCGCCCTCTTAACCACTACACCAAACTGGCACTCTTAACCACTACACTCAAACTGGCTGAATATGATAACTCAATTGAGCCTGGTTCTTCATTGGCTGTTTCTTCAAATGATAAGCCAAGAAAACAATATTAAACACTGCATCAGTGTGGTAAAGGGAACACGTGAAGCTGCCTCATGCTAAGCTGTTTATTACTAAGTCCAGCCATTGCCTCAGGTAGCCAACTCTAACTGGCAGCATCTATCCTAGGACTCAGGCCTCACAACCATTTTTTAAACAGCTAAATTTTTTTCTAAAATGAGTTGGACCCATGGCTGCTATAACATGTAGTTTGTCTCTTAGTTTTCTATGTGCAGGATTTTTTTTTTAATTTGGTGAAGAATTCAGTCTTGCCCATAGTCTTATTCAATCTCTATATAAAGCCTCTAGGAGAAAGAATTCATCGCTATGGAATTGGATGCCATCAATATACAGATGATACCCAGCTCTATTATCTCGCTATTCAAATTCCCTGGTAATGTAGTAGGGGTTCTGAATCGCTGCTTGACAGCTGTCGTCAATTAACTGAAAGCAAACAAATTGAAATTGAACCCAGACAAGATGGAAATGATGCTGGTTGGAAAAGCAGAGATCTTGCAGGGCATTTTGCTTCCAACCTTTGATGGGGTCCAGTTGACCATGGCTGACTCAGTTAAGAGATTAGGAATTATACTAGATCCAGTGCTACTGCTACAGAAGCATGTAAATGCAGCTGTAAAAAAGGCTCTCTCATAACTAAGACTAGCCTGGAAGATGCCCCCCTACCTTGACATGGCTGATCTGGCCACCTGGATTCATGGTACAGTAACACTGAGACCAGACTACTGTAATGCACTATACATAGGTCTCCCCTCAAAGCTAATTCAGAGACTCCAGTGCAGTATTCTGCAGTTCGTTTTCTCTCAGGAGCTAGATGGAGCATAGATATCGTTCCCTTTTTGCAGTCACTCCATTGCGTTCCCATCAGTTACCAGGCTCAATTCAAGGTCATGACTATCACATTCAAAGCCCCTCATGGATCAAGCCCCTCATATCTGCAAAAATGCCTCTCTTCCTATGTTCTGCCAAGGCAGCTTTACTTACCTGAATAGGGCCTTCTGAACATAACACCCTGCAGTTGGGCTATATCAGGGGTGGCCAAATTGCGGCTCGGGAGCCACATGTGGCTCTTCTAGACATATTGTGTGGCTCCTGGAGGTCTCTGAGTATTGCCGTGGCCATACATTTTATTTTAGTTTTGTTTATTTCCCTCCCTTCCCTCCCTTCTTTCCATGTCTTTCCCTCCTTTTCTTCTTTCCTTCTTTCTTTACATGTCTTTCCCTCCCTTTTCCTTTTTTTCCTTCCTTCCTTCTTTCTTTCCTTGTCTTTCATATTTTCAATAGGGTTGCAGCCAAGCAAGGATGTGACATCACTTTTGTGATGTCACTTTCAAGTCAAAGGTCAGATGATGGCGCTTCCCAAGCTCCACCCCTTTTGGTGATGTCATTTCCAGCATACTGCACCAAAACCCCACCTCTTCTTGTGATGTCACTTTCAGGACACTCCCCAAACCGACCTCTTCATATGTAGTCACTTCAATGCATCATGTCTTGCGGCTCTCAAACACCTGATGTTTATTCTATGTGGTTCTTACATTAAGCAAGTTTGGTCACTATTGGGCTATATCAACAATTACCCGTACATGCTCTTTGTCTGTGGTAGCCCTGACCTGGTAGAATGGCCTGCCTGAGGAGATCAAGAAAGTTGCCACACCTGTGGTTTTCCACAAATGATATAAGACTGAATATTTAGGAGGGCTTTCTATTCAGATTATAGGGCTGGGTCGTAAGTAATAACTCAGAAAGATACCTTGATAAGGGATAGGGACTATGGACCAGGATATTGGGTACTGTCTGCTGATATAGATACTTTCCTACTAGTAGTTCAATAGTGCTCAAGACGTCATGTTAATTACTTGCACTTAAATTCAGAAAGGTTTCATCTATGTGTTCCACTATTTTTTTTTGAGGCTACCATACCCTATTGTATCTCTCTTCATTGAATGTCCTACCTGTTGATTGTGTTGCATTTTGCTCTTGGGAGATCCTAGCTATTGATTATATTATATTCATGTGTAGTATTGTAATCTGCCTTGGATCTCGGTGAGAAAGGCAGACTATAATTAAACAACAACAGTAATAATAATAAAGTAGTACATTCCCTATAATAGTTTACTGTCTTACTTCTTGCTTCATCTAGATGAAATGTTAAAATGTTAGGTTATTGTTGCAGTTTGGGGGCAGCTTTTATAGTAGTAGAACATATGATAAGAATGTGAAAGGGGTAAACTGTTCACGGGCCAGAAAGCCACAGCAATGCTAATATTTTAACACTCAGAGCAGAAAGTAAATTGTACATAACAAAAACTGTATATTTGCACACACACAAAAGAGCCTGTTTCCCCTGCCATCCATTCCCCAACTTGGAAGTGTGTGGAGGCATGGGAGAGGGGAAGAACCAGAAAGTAAGAGGGTTTATACCTGCCCAATCGGAGCTGAGATGACCATGGGGGCGTAATGGTTCAGATATCCAAACTGGGAGAGTTCCTTATTGAATCTACTTACTTCCTTTCATCTCCATCTCTACACAAACAAGTTGCTCATGACTAGAGATGGGCATGAACAGCAATTTGAAATTTAAAAACCCACAAACAGCCCAATCTGCTGTTCACGAACAAGCCGTTCATGAGGCCCCATTCTAAATGAACAGGTGGTCATTGCAAGCCTCCTTCATTGCTGTTCATCAAGCCAGACAGTCTGGCACTTGCAGTCGATTCCCATGGCAACTTAGGCAGGGATTGTCTGAACTCTGTCGGAACTCCTGCTGTTGCCTGGGAAACCCCAATCAAAGCCCAATTTAGCTTGATAGGCAGATCTTCCTTCCAAGTGTGGACTGGAGCTCCAAATTTGTTACAAGAGACCAGGGGGGAGGGGGGCTCCCAGCTCTGGCTTTCAGGGAGAGACAGCTGCTCTTAGAGAGACAGGGAGAGTGCATTGGAGCTTGAATTTTCCTTGTGTGGTGGGATAGAGATCTACCCCTTCAGGTTCCAGGGCTGCTGCCAGGCTCTGGGCCAAGTTATTATTTATTATCGGTACCTTTCCTGCTGCCTGCACAGGTAGGGTTTCTTGGAGTGGTGCGGTAGGGATCTACCCCTTCAAGTTCCAGGGCTGCTGCCAGGCTCTGGGGCCAAGCTATTATTTATTATTGGAACATTTCCTGCTGCCTGATCAGGTAGGGTTTCTGGGAATGGTGCAGTAGGGATCTTGATGGCTGGAGGAGAGCCTGATGGCCCCCACAAACAACGAACAATGAACATGTTTGTGACAGGATCATGTTTGTCAGTGTCTATTGTCCACTGTTTATGGATGGCAACGAACAACGAACACCATGTTCATTTTTTTTTCTGTTCGTGCTCATGTCTACTCATGACTAGGGAGCCAGGCAAGAACCAGCAGTTATAAAGGGCCAGCCAGACTCATTGGCTCTTCGAGTCACTTGATCCCACCAGGCTGAAGGTTGCTGTCAGGTCTTGCCAGGTATTTTCCCCAAGCACTTCACTGCATCACTCAGGTGTATGAGTTAAAGTTACTTAATTAAAGAAAAATACCAGTATCAAGATGGTCAGACAGGATCAATGGCTGAAGTGACTTAAAGTAGCAAAGCAAGGTTAATCATAGGACAAAGTCCCCACCTCCCAGTGAGTAAGAAAATCCGTTAGGATTTTTGCGCGCTGAGCCAGGGAGCCAGGGAAGAGGGGAGGAGGGAAAGGATGAGCTCTGCTCAGTCTCTTAGAAGGCTGGTGCTGTCTCTGCTGGAACTTCAAGGCCACGTTCTCAGGCTCGCCAGGAAATGGTAACCAAAATACCTGCAAGTTAAGCAGCTAGCAACCAGGCAGCAAAACAGGTTCTCTCTGCATGTTCTTAGAGGTCCACTACACACTACAGCAAGAAATCCATAACCCACGGCAGATATGCTGGAGGCGTATCTGACAGTTGCAACAAGGCTTGCCAAATTCCAACATGGCAGATGATCTCCCCACACTGTATCCTGGCTGCTGCTACTGATCTGATGAGCAGTGAGGGGAAATGGGGGAAAGATGTCAATGATGGCCTAGGATTTCACTGAGATTGGCAGGATCCTAGCACATTAGAGATGTCACTAATGAGTTTTAGCCAGAAGTGACATTGATGACTCAGCGATATCTCCCCCCCCCCATGTACTGCTCCCCCAACTCTCCCAAGCATGTACCTGGCAACTCTACCTGTAGTTCACTCACAAGCCATTTGCAGGATGGCACTGCAGGGAAGCAATATCAGGCTTGTAGTTTCTACCCTAGCACAGGGAATAAGTGACCAGTAACATCCTACCCGGAAAAAAATTTCCCTCCCACAAAGACCTGGATCAGAAATTATAATGAATTTTTTCTTGGTGCACACCCCTAATGCTGTCTACTTTCTCCCAGATCCATTTTTTAGGATCTCCACATCAATAGGATCTTTTCCCACTTCATTCATTTTTATATTACTTTTCTTTATATGGAAATAGTTGCATACAGTGTGAAGTCAAATACACGTGTCCTTCATTTTGATGTCCAAAAATGCTCCACAATCAAGACAATCCAGCCTTGGACAGCCAATATTTAGCAAGTGCGGTGGTGGGGTTTTCCTCACAATAGACTGGTAATTCAAACCTGCGTCTCCCACATCCTATTCTGAAACTCTAACCATTACACTACAGTGGCTTTTGGAAGGGGCTGCTGTTGAATAGTAGCAAGCAGCCAGGCATGGAGTGATTCCACACACGTTGGCTAATGCACTTCCAATCCTCTTTATAGATCATTTGGAACAGATTTTTTTGTGTGCGGAACAAAAAATCCACCTCAAACGATGGATAAAGTGCATTGAAAGTGCATTATCCAATGTGTGCGGAATCAGCCATGGATAAATCATACAAGTCATGTGGTATTAAGTCCTCTGTTGGTTGCTGCTGGAACATGGCCTCAAGGATTCCTCCCTCAAAGAACCTGGAAAGGGCCCTGCCCCTCCCTCTGCCTTTTACTGACAGAACCTATGCCTAGAATACTAGTTAAACTGTTACGGTTGCAAAGCGACAGCCACAGAAGGCATATGGTTAAAGCGACAGGTGCTCTTTTTATCATTTGGGTTTTTTAAAAACAACTAATGAATGTTTTAAATTTCAGATTTTTCTGCAAACCTGGGCATTTTTCAGGTGTATAGGAAGATCTGTCTTGTCTGTTCATGGCTCCAATCTCTGGATTTAAGTATTCTCAGGTCAAAGTCACTTGATTATTAGTATATAAGATAATTTTTTTTAAAAAAAAGATGGTTAGGACGATCCATAGCCTTATAACCAGTCCTAAATGTGAGCCAAAACAGATGAGACACAGAAAATGTAGCGAGAAAGAACCTCTGTCAGGGAGCAAGGGGAGCACACTGGCAGCAGCAAGAAGAAGCGAATTCCCCTTGCTCCCTTGCATTTGGGAGCAAGGCACACCGGTGGCGGTGAAAGGGACAGGGAGCCGATCCTGCCAGCAGCTCCCTCTCCTTCTCACTGCTGCCAGTGTGCTCTGCTCCTGAGTGCATTTAGGGAAGCATGAGGAGCATGCTTCCCCTTGCTGCTGTCAACATACTCCCCTTGCTCCTTCAAATGCACTTGGGAACCAAGCGCACTGGCAGCAGTGAGAGGAAGCTGAACAGACTGGATGAGATGACTAGAGAAAGAACCTCTGCCACGGAGAGGGAGGATTCCCGTGGAAATTTGCGGGAAACTGATGAGTGTCCTCCACGCGTCAAGCATCTCATCTGTTTTAGCTCTGTGAGTTGTTATGCTTCTGGCTGAGAAGCATACAGCTGGGAACAGAAGGAGCGCCTTAGGGAAAAGACCAAAAAAAATTCAACACCTTGGGACATTCCAGTTTCAAGTATGTTATAGTGCCACTCTTCCAGGTCCTCTGAAGTCAATAACAACAACAGCTGTGCTTATACCCCACTCTTCTAGACAGATTCGTGCCCCACTCAAAGCGGAGAACAAGCTCAGCTGGGGAGTTGGCACTGAGCTTTCAAGGGTGTGATCCTCCTTAGAATGGCACTGTCAGTCCTGAGAAGCCGTCAGTGTAAATCTCTATTTGCACTAGTGCCATAGTCCTTGTCAGCTGTCAATTGGGGCACACTACAACAAGTCACATCTTGACTGTAAAGTTCAAGAGTACTGGAGGAAACCCTCTTCATCCCTCAAATGAGAGCCATCTGGGCATGACCTTAATCTAATCTGTTTACTGGCAGGCAATACAGAAGGAATGCATCTAGTGTAACATGGTTTTGTCCCGGTTCTTCCCATCAATTTTGCCCCAGATCTTTTTCCTGCTCTCTTATGGTTCTTCAAGGGCCACAAGAATTTTCCATTTTCTTGGCCTAATGTCTTAGCTTCTTAAAAGCATAGACCACTCGTCTCATTGCACAGTGTCTGCTATTGAAGTTGTTCTGACCCCAGTCTCTCCCCACCCACCCCCTAGCTTCAAAGATCAATCAATGCTTCCTGCCACAATGCTTTCCCCCTTTCCCTGGAAAAAACCCCCCCATAAGTAGAAAATTCCTAGTGGAAAGACCACAAGGACACATTTTCCATTGAACATGCCACAACAACAGTCTTTCCATTGAATATACCACAAGGATAATGCTTTTGAGGTATCAAAATGCTAAGATGAACTCATACTGTTCTGTTCATCTTGGATTCATTATAGCCAGAATTGTGGTGTTTATTTTTTTTTTTCATAAATGCTCAGATGGACAAATTTTTCATTCAGCTGAGAGATTTTGTGTGTGTGTTTGTGTATGAAAGAGTGAGCAAGAGAATAAAAACAAGGCTTGGGTGGTGCCAAGGTAATTCTGCACTTGCCCTGCGAGTAAAATATAAATAGGTTTGGTGAGTTTTTTGAAAATTCCATTAAATTGCTCAAAAGTGAGTCAACAGCTGGAAAAGCAAAATTTTCGATAGCATTTAAAGCTGCTTAGCAGCTGGGAAGAGATGGCTGTAAAAACACTTAACATTTACAACCATTCAGTGGTTTGAAAGGCAACTGGTAATAAAAGGATTTTAACATTTCAGTGGCTGAAAAACCACATACACACACAGACACACACATATGCTCATCTACATGGACCTATATATCTAATAAATTTATTGCCCTAATGAAAGATGCAAATGTAATAAGCAATTCTTTATCTCTGCAATGAGAGGTGCTTGTGCTCAAATGTGCCTAAACATCTATTGCTAGAAAACTCTCCCTCCTCATCAAAAAGGTGTTGAACATTAGTCTGTGATGAAAGAAGACTGTGCAAGCACGCTCTTTTAGACATGGGCACGAACCAAAAAAAAATACCGATCCAGAGGATCATGGTTCGGTGCAGACCACGATCCCGAATTCCCGAACAGCAACGAACATCTCCCATTCCCGAACCAGATCGTGGATCATGGAGGCCACATAGATCCCTATCCCCCAAAGCGAAGCACAATTGTACTCTCTCAGTCTCTCTCTCCAAAGGCTAGCAAGTGGCAAGCAAGAGCTCTGTCCCACTCCACTGCTAGCAGAAAGTGAAACCCAGCCTGGGAGCCCATGGCTATTTATAAGAATGGGTCCCATTCAGCAACACAGGTGGTCTGTGTTTGGCCATCAAAGCTGCCTATCAGGGTTTGCAGGGATGAGATTGGAGTGCCCATGGCTACAGAACACCCCCTTCCCCCTCCCTCCCCTGGGTGTCTTCTCCCAACTTGTAACTGCTTTGCTGCTCCGTGGTTGGAAGGAAGCCCTGCTGATCAAGGAAAGCTGGGCTTCCATTTGGGTTTCCAGGGCGACAGAAGGAGGACAAACAGAACTCAGGCATTCCCCTGGCTCCGTTGCCAGGGGAATAGATTGCTGGTGCCTGAGTGTCTGGATTCCCGAACCGATCCCGAATGCCACGATCCAGGCCTCTCCCAACCGCTGGATCATTGGCCATGGCCAGTCACGATCCGCCAGGTCACTATCACGCAATCGCCATTTTCATGGGTTTTTGACATTCGTAATGCGGATCATGCCCATCTCTACTCTCTTTCTCGTTACTACATTCTGCATTGCAACAATTGTACACCGGCACTGAAAGTCAGATCAAGAAATTATCCTGGGGTCAGATTATAGATACCCTGGTGTTTCTACTCCTTCAAAATGGATTTGTCTTTCATTCTTGGAGGACTTTTGTTATATAATAATGATAATGATAATGATAATGATAATGATAATGATAATGATAATGATAATGATAATGATAATGATAATGATAATGATAATGATAATGATAATGATAATTGGAAGGAGAAGGAGAAGGAGAACATTCAATTTATATACTGCCCTTCAGTACAACTTAACATGCACTCAGAGTAGCTTACAAAGTTTGTTATTATTATCCGCACAATAAAACACCTTGTGAGGTGGGTGGGGCTGAGAGCTATGACTGACCCAAGGTCACCCAGCTGGCTTCAAGCGGAAGAGTGGGGAAATAAACCTGGTTCTCCAGATTAGAGTCCTGCCACTCTTAACCACTACATCAAACTGGGTCTTTCCCCCCCCCTCAGAGTGACCTTTGAGTTCTTGTAACTTTTTGTCATAGCCTTTCCAAACTACCTGGAATTCTGGAGGCAACTCCCATGAATTTAGATGATGGTCCAGGGGCAAGTGACAGATGTACCAGATATCTTTTGCATACACTACTACCCAGAAGTATATTCCCCATCCTGTATTTGTGCTTCACATTTTTGTGGCCCAGATCTAATACTGCGCACTTATCTATGTTGAATTGCATCCTGTTCACAACTGCCCACTTCTCCAGAGTATTCAGGTCTTGTTGAATTTTTACTCTCTCTTCTTGGGTGTTTGCCACTCCTCCCAATTTGGTATCATCAGCAAATTTAATGAGTAGCCCATTTACCCCTTCATCCAGATCATTGATAAAAATATTGAAAAGTACTGGGCCCAAAACCGAGCCCTGTGGCACCCCACTGGACATCTCCCCCTAATCGGATGAAACGCCATTGACCACCACTCTTGGGTTGTGGTTCTCTTAACTAGTTTCCTATCCACTAAACTGCCCTATAGTCCAGTCCGCACTCTTCCAGTTTACCCATTAGAATGTCATGGGGAACCTTATCAAAAGCTTTACTGAAATCCAGGTAAATCATGTCGACAGAGTTCCCATGATCCAGTAAGCTCATCACTCGATCAAAGAAGGAAACCAGGTTGTTCTGACAAGATCTGTTGAGGACAAAACCATGTTGACTTCCCCAGATCACTAAGCAGTCCTTCATATGCTTACAGATCGATCCCTTTAAAATCTACTCTAATATCTTCCCAGCAACAGAAATCAGACTGACCGGCCTGTAGTTTCTCGGGTCATCCTTCTTCCCTTTCTTAAAGATTAGGATGACATTCGCTCTTCTCCAATCTTGTGGCACATCCTCTGTCCTCCAGGAGGCCTTGAAGATGATAGACAGAAGCTCTGCAAGTTCTCTAGAAAGTTCTTTGAGCACTCCTCGGTGCACACCATCCAGCCCAGGGGATTTGTATTCGTCCAGAGCAGCCTCTACACAATTCCCCCACAGAATGACTCTCATCAAACCTCTGAGTTCATTGAAGTTGGAGTACAAAAATCTAACCTATGAGTCTGGCTACGAATATCCTTGGCCCCCCACAGCAACTGGAATTCAAGGATTCATGGTCACTTCCCCCTAAGGTCCCCACCACCTTCATCTCATCTACCATTTCTTCCCTGTTGGTTATTATCAAGTCTTGTATGGCTGAACCCCTTGTAGCTTCCTCCACCATTTAAAAAAGGAAGTTATCAGCCAGGCAGTTCAGGAAGTTGCATGATTCTTGTCGCTTTGCTGAGCTTGTCTCCCAGCACACATCGGGGAAGTTGAAGTCACCCATAATTTTAAGGTTCTGAAGTCTGGATACTCTACCAATCTATTCAAGGAGGGCAGCATCCATTTCCTCTCCCTGGTCAGACGGTTTGTAGCAGACTCCAACAACAATACCCTTTGTCCTTCCTCCCCTTATTTCCACCCATATACTTCCCACTGGGCTGTCAAACACATTCTCCAGAACTTCCTGACAATTACGCCCTCTCCTCACATACAATTCCACCCCGCCTCCTCTTCTACCCTTCCAGTTTTTCTTGAACATCTCGCACCCATCCACTACCACATTCCAATCATGGGAATCATCCCACCAAGTCTCAGTAATTCCTACTATATTGTAGCTCTCTCTGTTTGCAAGAGAAGCTCAAGATCTTCTTTCTTATTACCCATACTTCGAGCATTGGTATATAGGCACTCATAGCCTTGTACCTTCATTTGCTCTGTCCTACCCAGGTGTGCCTCTGCTGTTATCATTTCTTCATTGAAATCTCCATGCTGATTGTCCCCTTCCCTTTGCGGCAATTTTAAAGCTCTCCTGATGAAGCTCTCCAGGTTCTTTCCAAACATTTTCTTCCCTGACTTTGAGAGGTGAAGCGCATCATGTGCTAGAAGGCCTTCTCTAAGGAAATTTATCCTGTGGTCCCAGAACCCAAAGTACTCCTGCCGGCACCACCACCTCAGCCAACAATTTATCTTGAGTATTTTCTGCTCCCTTTGCATTCCTCTTCTTTTTATAGGAAGGATAGAAGAGAATACCACCTGTGCCCCCACTGGTTTCAACTGCCTTCTAAGAGCTTCATAGTCCTCTTTAACTCTTGCGATGGTATTCACGGCCACATCATTTGTTCCCACATGAAATAGCACAAACGGGTACTACAGAACCCATTTGATCAGTTTCTACAGTTGTTCTGTAATATCCTGAATTCTGGCTCCTGGCAAGCACCACATCTCTCAGAGTAGGGGTTTGGCCTGGACACATGACGTTCCATACCCCTGAGCAGCGAGTCCCCGATGGCCACCACTTTCCGTTTTTTTCCACTTCCATGTGGTCCCATGCCCTCTTCACTCCCTCCTCCAGGTCTTTGTGGTTCTTCTTCCACTCTCATCTCCCTCACCATCTCAAGCACCTCAAAACGATTCTTGAGCTCCAGTGGACCAGAGCGTCGCCTTAGTCCACATCTTCCAGTTTGTACTGCAGAACTGAGAGGATGTTCAGAGGGGAGATTGACTCTTTCTTCTTCTATTGGACTTATTTCTTCATGCTTGTGCAGAGCCCCCAGGCTCTTCTCAATAAAATCCTCCCCTTCCTTGATTTCCTGAAGGGTGGTGATCCTCTCCTCTAGGCTCTGAATCTTCTCCTCCGAAAGCCTAACCAGCTTACACTTCTGACAAGAGAAGTCCGTCTTCTCTTCAGGAGGAAAACAAACATGGCACACTCCATGCTGGTGACTGGAAAGGGGCTTTCTGTCAACATCATCGCCTTCCAAGTATATTCCAAGAGTACTCTTCTAGCCGCAGCTCCCTTTCCTTCTCCTTCTCAGAGCCCAGATGGCTGTGATGTGCCACTGGTGAGGAGGAGCCTGATTCGATTCAAGGCTCACTCAGTAGAGGGTGGGGCCAGTGGTTAGCCCCAGGCAAAACAGACACTCTCCAATTAGTAACAATATCCCTCTGCAATCAGCTCCAACTCAGGCAAAAAAGAGAAACAGGAACATTTACTTCAACTGGCACCCCTTTACAGAAGGCTCTACACACTCACACAGCCCCAAACACTGTCCTCCCACACAGTAACCTCAGCAAATTCCCCCATCATTTAAGGAAGGCAACAGAAAAAGACTCCTCACTCTAGCAACTCCCTTCCCTGCTCCTTCTCAGAGTCCAGCTAATAAGGTCTGCAGTCATCTAGGGCTCAAGGTAGGCAGCCCTGACTCAGAAACAATTTGGCCTTTGACACAACACATTGGACTGCTAGAGATACCCCCATTATTCAAAGTCCTCGAGACAACAAATATTTACTTGTTGGATTTCAGTAACCAGAAAATCTTGATCTGTATTTTTGCACTGGTGTTCTGAGTAGAGATGGGCACGAACAGCAATATGAACCAAAAAAAAGCCACGAACAGCCCAATCTGCTGTTCACAAACAAGCTGCTCGTGAGGCCCCATTCTAAACAAACAGGGTTGTTGCAAGCCTCATTCATTGCTGTTCATCAAGCCAGACAGTCTGGCACCTGCAATCAATTCCCTTGGCAACTTAGACAGGGATTGTCTGAACTGTGTCTGAACTCCTGCTGTTACCCTGGAAACCCCAATCTAAGCCCAAATTAGCTTGATAGGCAGGTCTTCCTTTCAAGTGTAGAGCTCCAAATTTGTTACAAGGGAGCAAAGACCAGAGGGGAGGGGGGCTTCCAGCTCTGGCTTAGTTTGAAGACAGTGAAGATGGAGAGACAGTTGCTGTTGGCATTTTGATAGAGAGTGAATTGGAGCTTGAATTTTCTTTGTGTGTGGTGGGATAGGGATCTACCCCTTCAGGTTCCGGGGCTGCTGTCAGGCTCTGGGCCAAGCTGTTATTTATTATTGGTACCTTTCCTGCTGCCTGCTCAGGTCAGGTTTCTGGGAGTGGTGCGGTAGGAATCTTGACCAAACTTGGATGATGGCTGGAGGAGAGCCTGCTGGCCCCCACGAACATCCAACCACAAACATGTTTGTGAACAATTCATGTTCATAAGTGTTCATGAGTCCCTGTTTGTGGATAGCAATGAACAACGAACATCATGTTCGGGGTTTTTTTTTCTGTTCGTGCCCATCTCTAGTTCTGAGACAACCAAGATCTTTGCAAAACTATGAGAGGAAGGATATTTCCATGATGTCAGGAAAACCCCAAATGCCACAGGCAATATTTAGTCCAATCACACTACAGAGGCAGGAGAGTGGCAGAACTAGGAATGTACGCACCATCTTAACAACTTTTTTAAAACTCTTCCTATTATTCTGCCAAAAGAATCAGAAGAAATCAATTCACAATTGCTGTGAATTATGGACAATGTTCAAATCATGGGCAGGGGAGAGGCAAGCGGGCCCATAATTATATCCAGAAGTTCTGTCTTATGGCTCCACTCCATTCTAGCTTATATTATTGGTCCTTATAAGCAATGGCCCCAGCTCTGATCTTACAGGATATTATACAAATTATTCGTACAAAATATATTCTATCATGGAAGGGCTCCACAGAGTGATGGGTGGTTGGGTTTCGGCAGTGAGTTTATATTCAGAAGCATCACTTTTAAAGCAAATGGGCTCAGTACTTGCAGAAGCTGACCCAAAGAAAAACAATACTCCGCTTGGATTTTCTCTTCAGTGGTAGAAGAACATTTGTAGTAGGGCCATAGCTCAGTGAGAGCACATCTGCTTTGCATGCAGAAAGTTCTAGTTTCAGTCCATGCAGTTGAAGTGTCAGGTAGTCGGAAATGTGAAAAGAAAATTCAAGCTCCAATGCACTCTCCCTGTCTCTCTCTCAAAATGCCAACAGCAATTGTCTCTCCCTCTCTGTCTGCAAAACCAGAGGTGGGAGCCCCCCTCCCCCCTGGTCTTTGCTCCCTTGTAACATGGAGAGATCTAGGTGGCGAGAGAAGGTGCTGAATATAGTAGATAAGGAGAGGAGGGCTTGAATATAATAGCATCAAAATATTAAGGTGCCCTGACCTCCCTGTAATTGAAGCTCTGCTTTTCTAATGCACAATATTATTTTATTATATGAACAAATCTGCTAGGGATGTCTTGATGTGTTGGGGAATTCACTTCAAGTAAATGAATTTACAAGTGAATGATCATAACAATGTGAGTTAAAGTTGTATGTCCTGAACATGTACAAAAGCTGTTATAGTCGACCAAATTGTGAATGGCATTTCTGGAAAAGACTGAACTTCCATAACTAGCTCTTTTTGTTGCCTACCGTAGGTTGCACATGGAACCAGCAAATATCAGAGAGAGAGAGAGAGAGAGAGAGAGAGAGAGCAGCAAATGCTAGATATAAAGCATACAAATTAATGTAAGTCTGCTGCTTTTAGAACAAATACACAGAACTTCACAAGTGGCATCGATCCACCAATCACATATCTTTGTTACTGCTTCAAGGAGGGCATATCGGAAGAACTTTTGTTTGCTTTCCCTGTCTCTAGGTTTAAAGTTCAGGTATAGCCAGAGGCAGGAACCCTTTGCAAGCATTGTCCAAGACCATCCCCACATATTGCTGTTTATCTTTTTTTTAATTTAAATTGTATTTTTCCTATTGTATTTTTCCTGTATTTTCCTATTGTTTTAAGCTGTTTTGGATGTCTTTGGGGGGGAAAGTGGCAAATGAATAATCAAAGTGGTCTTTTGAACCCCATGTACTATATCTCTGACCAATACAACTGTATTCAGTTTTTCTCCACTAATGCCAGATACTAGAAGTTCGTGCAAATGCCTCTAAGGAAATTCCACTCATCTCTTCATGCCTCTTTCTACCAAGGGCATGCCTCCTGTTCTTTAATGCTGTGCAAAATGGGGGCTCACAATCAAACATGATTATTCCCTCTGACCTCATTACCTTTGTGAAGAACCAAAACAGAATCTGGGGTGAAGCTGGGGTTTTCTAGAAGTGTTCTATCCAGACATCTTCATGATTTTAGGCGTAAAGTAATCGCCTGGTTGGCAATAGCTTGGTTCTCCCCCAGACAGACTGTGGAGGAAAAGGCAGGCACAGGTTTGTTAGGGTAAGCAAAGTATGTATCTGGATGCTTTCTTTCCTTCATCTCAATGTACTTGAACCTTTCCTTACTGATCAAGTTACATGGCTCGTGCACATGTGCAAATGCTCAAGATTTGTGGCCTGCTGCAACTGTCATGATAGGTATGGATTTTAGCTCCCAGCTTTTCCAGGTAGGTATAGAAACCCTCTCCTAATGTCATCAGCTGTCTACTCTAATAGACCCACAGGGTCAATATATACATGACACAGAATTTCCCATAATGACAGCAAAATTTATCAATGGCCTTTAAAAGCCGGTTCAAAATGCAGCAGCGCATGTTATTGTAGGAGCGCCAACTGGAGCACATATAACACCTATATTGTTCCAGCTGCATTGGCTGCCAGTGGAGTACCGGATCAGGTTCAAGGTTTTGGTATTAACCTATAAACCCCTATGCAGACAAGGACCAGCGTATGTGCAAGACCGCCTTATGTGCCCCAGAGGATGCTCTGTTCGGGAAAGAAGCATCTATTGCTGGTCTCTGGCCCCAAGGAGGCTTGCCTGACCTCAACCAGAGCCAGGGCTTTCTCGGTCCTGGCCCCAGTCTGGTGGAACTCTTTATCCACTGAGACCAGAGCCCTGCAGGATGTGTTATCATTTCACCGGGCCTGTAAGACAGGGATGTTCCACCAGGCTTATGGGTGAGGTGAGGCCTGGCCTCCACCAGCTGAAAAAATGAAGAAGTATAAAATCTGAATCCCTCCCTACTAAGGTTGTCCACCACCTTACTGTGTCAAGTTGTTTCTGCTGCTATTGATTGCCGCCATCTGAATGTATATTTTATAAGTGAGTATATTATATTATATTTTTTTAACAATCCATTTATGGTTTTAACTGTATAAATTAATTTTAATGTGTTTTAATATGCTGTAATCTGCCCTGAGCCCTTCGTGGGGAGGGCAGAATAAAAATCCAAAGAAAACAAAATAAATAAATAAATAAAATGCTGGACACCCCTGAGACGTACAGTAAAATTAGCAGCCAGCCACGGAAGTAAATGTAGAACAGAAGATCTGTAAGCCAAAGTTAGATATGGAAAATAAGAGGGTAAAAGCAGGAATTAAAAAAAAAAAACCAGGGAATTGGATGGGAGGGGATCCTGGAGACAATTCTCTCTTGGCAAAATCTATGGAAAATAAAAGTACAGAATAGAAAACTCCTTTAAGAACACTCCATGATCCCTGGCCAGCACCACTTTGAACTTCGAGAAAGGATGCTATTCGAATTCTCTGCACTAGCAACGAGGCACCTTGCAACCCATTTTTGGTTCCTGGAAACACAACAAGTATTAAATCATGGGGAAACAGCTGAGATTTAAGCTTGAGAGTAAGTGCCGATAAGGATCATGGAGAATTACTATGTTTGGAAAAGGGTAGACAAAGAATGCTGTGATGTTTGGATGAGCCAGACAATTAAATAGCCAGGTGCTTTTTGGAGGACTTAAAAGATTGGGAAAATACTGAGTTTCTTTTTCATTTTTTTAACACAATTTAAAATTCAGTTTAGAGAAAATAAAATAACATTGTAAGATTGTTAGTATAGTATACAGAACTTGGGCTGTGCACTCAGGTTGCAGAGATGACGATTCAGATACATATCAAACCATCTGTTTAAAATATAGAAATGTCTTTAAATATTTGATTATAAAAAAAAAAACCTCTCACATAAAAATACACACAACCCATACATACTTTGGCTTGATTCAGACATTACTTAAAATCATGATTTAATTTCACTAACCATAGATAATTGATTGTCTGAATGCTAGCCTCTATACTAACCATGGCTAGTTAGAGTCCCTAAACCCAGCATCTGAAGATACGGTTGCCAGGGACCTGGAGTCCCCTCCCAGTGGGGGATTAGCAGCCAGCACTTACCCTCACTTCCTTTATCAAGCATGCCCCCAGCTCGCATGATAACATCACCTTTGGGAGAGACATCATCACACGAGGGGCAAAGTGTGCCCCCGGGTCAAAGGAGGCTCTTGTCCTCACTGGCACGGGCTGCTCTCGCCACACCCATGGCCTGCTCTCGCCACCACTGCCACTGCCAGCTCTCATTTGGCATAAACGGACTGCAGTGGTGGTGGTGGCGAGAGCGAGTGGCTGGGGGTGGCGAGAGCGGGCAGCAGTGAGAGTGGCCTGCTCTTGCCACTGCCGCAGCCTGCTCTTGCCACCGCTGCCGTGGCCCGCTCTCACTGCCACCTGCTCACATGGCATGGGAGCCCGCCCCCACCCGGCGGTGTGCCACGCTACCCAGGGAGGGGGTGCCTTAGGGAGCACCCCCCGCCGCCCAAGTAAGTGGGTGCGGTGGGAAGTGTGGGATCAGGGGATCCCTCGCCCCGAGTGGGAGAATGGGAACCCTATCTGAAGCCAGTATCTGAAGTTGGATATTAACCACAGTTACATTTAACTATGGTTTCGAGTTGTGTACAAACACAATATCATGGGCCTGGCTTAACCTTGGCTTGTTTCCCATTAATGCTAAAGAAACTGCTGGCAAGAATGGCTAAAAACAGAAGCTCTTCTGAGTTTTCCGCCTGTCACAAGCAGTTCTCTCTGGCGCCCGCATCTCCTCCCACTTTTGCAGATGCTGAAATGCTGGCAGGCATGCTTTGTCTTTCCATACATGTAGTAATCAAAAGAAGCTTTATGTGTTTCACCACCCAAAGCAGAGTAGCAGTGGAGCAAATCTGGAAGATAGATAATTGAGTATAAGTTGAATCTCCTTGTTAACATTTCACCATGAGTCTCTTAGTACTGGTCATTTTTGAATTGGAGCTGCCGTTCTCTTTCACAAATGTACCTGTTTCTAGGATCCACAACACCACCTGCTACATGTCCTAGCAATGGGTGGTGATGGTTTTTATTACTTCCTGAACTAGCTCTACCTCTAGCTCCACCATTACTCCCTGATGATCTGAGGGGGTCTTGTTAATGGGGTGAGTCCTACATCTGACTTACTGAGGAAAATTCGGAAACAGCCTAAGGGGACTTCCACTACTGTAAGAGCCACTAAGTGCAATCCTAAACAGAGTTACACCCTTCTAAGCACATTGAGTCCAATGGATTTAGAAGGGTATAACTTTATGATAACTTTCCACTGTTATTACACTGTTAAATTAGATCAATCCTAGAACTTCAAGGTCAGTTCTCAGCTCTCAGCTTAGATATTTCCTTATGCTATTGCAGTTGTCTTACCTGAATGTACTATATCTCAATCAACTTAGCCTACTGAGTTCCTCCGGCTCTCCTACAAGAGCAAATGGGGCACCTTGCAATCTAGCATTTACCAGGAGCACCAGTCAGTGGCAGTACATGAAGTGAGGTGCGCTGAATATTTGGACCTAATCTGTTACCCTAATGGGGGTCTCCTTGTGAGTTGGGGGAATTAGCAATCAAGAAGACACAGCGAGAGGGGGTAACTGGGATCTCCACCAATGTATACCATGATTGTTCCCTTATAGAACTCTCAAATAAACAGGCAGATGTTCTACAGGAAAGGTTTCTTTTATTAACAGAGAAATAAAAGGCAAACATTCAGAATACTACACACAACATACACACAGAGCTAGCTAAGAAAACAGTGAGGAAAGGGGGAGAGCAATTCAGGGTAGTCCTGGAGAGGGGGGAGGTCCATGAGAACTGCAGCAAAATGACCAGAGCTTCATGGAAGGGGAAGAGAGGGCAAAGACATAATCTAAGCGTGCGTGGATAGATCCCAGAACACACACACTGCAGATGGTTGAGGGCAGCCCAATTACAGGGCAAAACGTGTCCTGAAGCAAAACTGACATCTTGCCTTAAAGATAATAGCTTGATGGCTTGTCAGGAGGTTTGGACAATACGTTGGGAAAAGACTTAATGGCTCTACCTGAGGTAAACAAAAGGTGTGAATGGGATTTGATGACCCAGCAATTGCTGGATGGGGAGAGCTATCAGGTCCCAAAAAAGCCCAGATTGGGAAGGTGGGTGAGGGAAGGTACAGAAGGGCATTGATGAGTTAAGCAGCAACTCCGAGAAAACCTCTTCATTTCACTTAAGTGCTTCTCTGGGGCGTGAAGGGGCAGCTAGTCAATCTGACACACCTGATGGTTTTCCAACTCCAGCCGGGGTTGGCATCTGTTCTGCCTGGCCAAGCAGTATTTTGAGCTTAAGGCACCTGAGGAAAAGGGGTTATGGTATTTTATATTCATAAACTGCCCTTTCAATGTGAGGAAGGAGTCTGACTGCTAACACAACTACTGTGCACTCCTGAAGGGAGAGCTACAGATTGTGCACTTAACAGCTGGTGACAGGAGGAGGTGAGGGACTTGTTGGGCTCACAACTACAGCACTATGCAGACACCTTCTCAGTGACTAGTGGAACTGAGCAAGAATGTGGTATGATAACATCGTTTGCTAGTGCCAGATTCCCCTAGCCATGGAGGAAGCTGGAGTATTCCCTGTGCCCACCACATATCCTATCATTGTATCCACACCAATCACATGACCAAGAAAGTAAAGAGATTTTTGCTACTATATTCCTAGCAGGATATTTGCATTATGAGTTACCTGCCTGTGTGCTGTAGTGGTTATGGAGTTGAACTAAGATCTGGGAAAGCTGAAATTCCCACTGTGTCATGGAAGCTTGCTGGTTGCCCTTGGGTCTAGGGATGCCACTTACCCACTTCCAGCATGAAAACTCACTGGTTCTTCCTGGTCCCCCTCCACTGCTTGACGAAGCAGCAGAAGAAAACGGGAAATGAAACATGGCAACATGAAATGTGTGACATCACTTCCGGCTGAAAAACAGAAAGATACACCACGGCATTACAGTGATCCTCTAGGAGAGCCTATATATTCCTAGAGTACCACTGTGATGAGGTGGTGTCAATTCTGTTTTTTCAGCCGGAAGTGACATCACACAATGCCGTTTCCACCTCTCCAACCTGCAAAGCCCATTAAGTCTCAACCCTACTTGGGTGAGTCACACACACCATTTTCACATGTCTCGGCATAGCACTAAACTCAAAGAATGAGGGCATCTTCATAGCACGATTTCTGACATCATCGCACTACGATTCCGTTTTCGCGGCACGATGACATCAGAAATCATGCCACGAAGATGCCCTTG
This sequence comes from Eublepharis macularius, assembly GCF_028583425.1. Taxonomy (NCBI): domain Eukaryota; kingdom Metazoa; phylum Chordata; class Lepidosauria; order Squamata; family Eublepharidae; genus Eublepharis; species Eublepharis macularius. The sequence goes on along the minus strand of NC_072793.1, from coordinate 17,517,132 downwards.
TTTGTGAGTTTAGCACTATGCCGAGACGTGAAAACAGTCACATTATCAGCCTAACCCACTTCACAGGAAGAGAGGGGGATAATGTAAGCTGTTTTAGGGTCCTCGTGGGCGAGGAAAGCAGGGTGTAAGTAAGTATGTAAATGTGTCATGTGTGACAGAGGAGTCTGAGTGTCTTTCATGTGTGTAAGTAACCATCTATTCTATTTCTTTCATTTTTTGTGTGTCTTTGTATGCATGTGAGGAAGTTAAACTTCATGTGTTTAACTGTAAAGATCTGCCAAGCAACTCTAAAAAGACTTCACTGCAAGCAGCAAAAGAACTTTATTGAAAAGCTGAACTTACTCCATCTTTGCCAGGAATAACGTCCACATGCAAGCGTCAAGCATACATAGGCTTTCACAGCACGGGCAAATTCTAAGATCCTCCCCCCCCCCCCGCCCCACTAGTGTCTAACGGTCAGCCTTGGTGGGAAAACATCTAAGCAGGGAAACAGCAGAACTGATGTATGGGCTTTTCAAGGTCGTGGTGTCTGGGAACTACTGGGTGTAATTCAGAGGAGCATACAGATAACAGCCAGAACAAACGCCTCCCTCGCATAGTTTCACATCACGGGTCTGAAAGGCAAGGCAATTAATGGTTCCAGTCCAGTCAAAGAATAGCCTCAGCACTGAACCATAATCACAGCGTCCAGGAGCAACAGGGTGTTGCTGGGTATGGCAGGTGATGCTGAGCACCTGACATTGACTCCAGCTCCTCAAAGCTTGGCCCACTTCAGTTATCTGCTCAGCCTTGTTCTGTGTTTTGAACTGTAGCCTGGATGTGGGTGAGAAGAGCATTTTCCACTCCCTGATCACATTGATGCCACCAGCAGTCAGATGAATAACACAGTATTGCTTTAGTCGTTACCAGGGCTTTTTTTTTCAGCTGGAACACAGTGGAACGAAGTTCCGGTACCTCTTGAAAATGGTCACATGGCCGGTGGCCCCGCCCCCTGATCTCCAGACAGAGGGGAGCTTAGATTGCCCTCCGCACCGTGGCACGGAGGGCAATCTAAACTCCCTTCTGTCAGGAGATCATGGGGCGGGGCCACCGGCCATGTGACCATTTTCACTGAGGGCGATTTAAACGTTTAAAAACTCCCCCCGTGTTCCAGCTGACCCAAAGTGATGTTATTGCACGGTCACGGAAGCATATGTGCACTTTGCGCATGCGCATATGATACAAGGGGCACCACCTCCCACCAGGAATTGCCTCCTGTGTTGGCAACCCATTGAGTTCCACCACCTCTTTTCCCAGAAAAAAAGCCCTGGTCGTTACACATCCCCCTATCCACCCTGACTTGTTCTTTTGTCACACGGGCTTCTTTTGAAGACACCACACTCCCACTTTTTGCTTCTCAGCTTGGCTCTGTGTTCTGCATCTTGATTATTATTCCACTTCGCATAGCTGATCTCTGTGCAGGCTTCTCATCTGTGACCTTAGGCTCTAGTACACATTGTACCTTCCTGCTTTGATCCTGCCTAGACCCCTCCCTTTCAAAGAGGCCTCACTCTATTCATCCTCGAGTGCTTCAGAGGGCTGTTGGCACCAGTATATAGATTTCTAGCCAATACACATTTAGAAGTCTGCAAGTTTTGAATAAATTTTACCCTATGTTCTGAACGTGTATTGAAAATATAACAGGGTATTTTTATAGACTCCATGTGGTCAGGACTAGAGATGGGCATGAACCAAAATACAAACTAAAATTAAGCACGAACCAGGCTGGTTCGTGGTTCACAATTTGCAAACCAGCGGTTCATCAGATCCCATTTCTGACGAACCGCCACAAACTTTAGGCTGGTTCATTTGGTTTGTCTTTTGGTTCGTCACTGCAGACAGCCTGGTGCCAATCAGTTTCCTAGGCAACATGGGATGGACTTCCTGCAGATCTTCTGCTGAGCCAGAAGTGACCTTCTGCTGGCCCGGAAGTGATTATTTTTCTGACCTGGATGTGACATTTTCATGAACGAGGGGCAGGTTTGTGAAAGTTCATGGTTCATAAAATTTGATGAACCACATGGTTCATTTTTTTTCCGGTTCGTGCCCATCTCTAGTCAGGACACATGTAATAGCATGAGAGATACTGATCATGACAACGAAAGACACAGAGAAAAATATATTAAACTAGTGGTATTCGTTATAATGATTTATTTTTAATCTTTTTTATTTCAAACATTTTATTACTATAGTCATTGGACAAAAGCATCCAAGATAGCCAAATGGGGGACCAATTCACAGTATTCATCCAGGGATGAAAGCATGGATGCTAGAGGTCAACAACGTTGCCTATAAAAGTGGGAAATCAGTATTTTAGTTGGGTGAACAAAATAATGTGTTGGTTATTATTTAAAACGTTTTCCAGCTTTTCCAGAAAAAGTACTCCAAGATAGCAAACAACTAAAATGCAAGCAACACTAGTGCACCATAATTTTAATAAAAATCCTGAATATAACAGCAACAACAATATTTGATTTATATACTGCCCTTCAGGACAACTTAACACCCACTCAGACCGGTTTACAAAGTATTTCATTATTATCCCCACAACAATAATCACCCTGTGAGGTGGGTGGGGCTAAGAGAACTCACATTGGAATCACATTGGAATCAAACTGTATATTAATAAACATATGGTACTGTATTTTATTTAGTGTTTATTAGATTAAATTCATTCTTACAGCAAAATATGAGTAATGAAGTTCACTAGGTTCGATTCTGTGAATAATGGGCAGAAGGAGTCACAGAACGGATCTCCCTCTTTTCCCTCCAGATCTCACCTTGTGCTCCCCTCAAACCTGCTACAGGCTGAGAAACCATCAAAAAGAGAGTGGGGTACAGGTCAGTGAGATACTGCTAGGAAAATCAACAGAAATCCCCACAGGATAGTGGAGCTTTGCGGAGGGGGGGTGCAATTTCCTCTCCAGCTTCAGTCCATAGAGCTGTATCCTACTATGGCTGTTTTCACATGTCTTTAAAATAGCGTGATCCTCTCGCGATTTTTTACACCATCCATTTACAAATCGGAGGCGGGCAGCCACGAAAGCGCCATCATCATGGATGGCATCAAAAATCGTGTGAGGAAGCTGGCAGCCTTCTGTGAGTATCATGTTATTTTAAAGACATGTGAAAACAGCCTGTATGGCCAACGGTACCCCAGCCTTCAAGAACAGCTTTGGGGGCAGTACTGGAACCTGGGGAGCAAGAGATCTGGTAGATGAACTCCTTCCATTCACAACTGGTAGAATTCCACCTCTTGTATTTACTCCCAGACATGGGCAGCAACTTCCACCTTGTTCAGTAAACCAAAAAGTAAATATAATAACATAATAACATTTGATTTGTATACCGCCCTTCAGGACAACTTAATGCCCACTCAGAGCGGTTTACAAAGTATGTCATTACTGTCTCCACAACAATCACCCTGTGAAGTGGGTGGGGCTGAGAGAGTACCGAGAAGCTGTGACTGACCCAAGGTCACCCAGTTGGCTCCAAGCAGAGGAGTGGGGAATCAATCCCGGCTCTCCAGATGAGACTCCCACGCTCTTAACCATTACACCAAACTGGCTCTCTTACAATGAGATAGCAGTAATCTGACCAACACCCTGAAGTTAATGCCGAGGGTTGTCCTTGTAGTTTTTCTTCTGTTTGAGATTTTATTCTTTCTTGGTGACTAACAGGGTCCTCATAACTTTGAGCATTTCTTTAGGATTAACTATTATGTTTCTTCTTAAATGACCAATTTGAATCCAGTGCAAAATTTCTGCTGGCATGAAAGCTCTTATTGAAGCAGAAACACAAAGAAAAGACCGTAGTGACTCAAACTTATTGTATCTCCACTTGCGTTTCCACTTGCCGAAGAAATTCTGCGACTAATTGTGACCATTTTCACACGCCCTTAAAATAGCGTGATCCTCATGGAAAGCTGCCGGATTCCTCACGGCATTTTTGATGCCATCCATTTACAAATCGGAGTCAGGCAGCCACGAAAGTACCGCCATCACGGATGGCAACAAAAGTCGTGCAAAGAAGCCGGCAGCCTTCCGTGAGTATCATGCTGTTTTAAAGACGTGTGAAAACGGCCTGTATCATTCATGAGTCATGACTCCTTCCAAATAGCTTCAAGATTTTCAAATTGTGTAAATATATTCTTGAAATTCAAGACAACGCAAACTTAGCTAATTCAACAATATTAACAAAATCTAGTGTTATCTACAGAGATGATATTTATGTTGGTTGCAGTATATGACAGGATAGTGTTCTAAGTCCACTGTGGTGAAAGAAATTCCTTGCCATCTGTACATTTAGATGCAGGATTATTTATATTTTAGCATTCTTTATATCTGAAGGCTTAAACTTTCAGATGATAAAACCATTACATTCTCAGCTTAAAAAAATAGTTTGCCTCATTAAGGACTTGCATTGCATGTCACTTTAGTATTTGTCAGCCTTTGGAGGAAGGAGTTTTTAAAGCTGGAAAATAACTTGAACACCTTTCTAATCTCCTTATTAGTGAAATTTGCCATAAAAATTACACCTCTGGGATCAACTAAGTGACAGAGGAAAGGAGGGGACAAAGATCAATCCAACTATCACAACTGTGACTTGGAGCACAAAGAACACGTGTCAATAAAGGATGCCCAATTTGAAATGTGGAAACTCCCCATGGAAATCACTTTGCAGAAAATATATTTCTGTCAGATTACAATCCATTCTAAAGATGTGTGGGATAATTGGTATGCGCAAGCTAAATACAAGCTGTATTCTGCACAGCTGTTCCCATGGCAAAATTATCTTAAGTGAAGATCGGATAGGTTGATGGGAAAAGGCATTTGGAAGAAACCAGATGAATAGTCTTTCTTCCATAATTCATCTGAGCTAATCAGAGGAAGTATAATAGGTAGCAAGCATACCCTAGAAGGTAGTGATCCGACCCACACCAATGGTGTTGTATAAACTCCTCAATTCATCATACTATCTGTTCAGAGCCCAGTAAATCCATCAGTTCCAAAACCTCTTGCTTTTGACCAAAGATACTAGATAATATTGTTTAATCCTTGCAATCTTTTTCACAGAAAAAAGTATTGTGGTGGTGAGACTTACGTATTAGATTACAAAGGGAAAACATAAAATTTAAGATGACTACTTAGGTTAGTGGTGCACCAGAAAACTTACTATGGCATTGTGGCTCAAAAACAAAATAAAATGTTATTCTGGATGACTCTGCTCAGGCCTGATTCAGATACAGGCGTGCACTTAAGAAGTGGTGAGTTTCTACTTAGTTTTCATCTGTCAGATCATTTAATTCCTGGCATGGAGTATTAGGGTCTAACATAACTGACTAATTTATTACCAATGAGAGACATCTTTGAATTTCAGATAAGGACTTGGTTACAGATTGGAGGAAGAAGAAAACAAATAGAAATACTAGAAATACCTCCCTAGGCTTCCCTTTCGAATTGGGGAATGGACTGAGGAGGGCGACCTGTGTGCCCAGCAGATACCTGCTGTAACATAGTGATTAAGTGGTTGGGTTCCAAATCAGAACTCTGATGGTTTGACTCCTGCTACTGCCGTGAGCTCAGCAGGTGGCTTTGGGAAGCCTCTCCTCTCAGCTCCAGCTCCCCAGCTTTCTTATGGGATAATAATAACACTGACTTTGTTCACCACTCTGAGTGGGCACTGCTCTGTCCAGAAGAGTGGTATATAAGCCAGTTTGGTGTAGTGGTTAAGAGCAGCGGGACTCTAATCTGGAGAATCAGGTTTGGTTCCCCACTCCTCCACTTGAAGCCAGCTGGGTGACCTTGGATCAGTCACAGCTCTCTGGAGCTCTCTCAGACCCACCCACCTCACAGGTCCAGACGAAGAGAACTGCATCTGATGAAGAGAACTGTGATTCTCGAAAGCTTATGCTACAATAAAATTGGTTAGTCTTAAAGGTGCTACTGGACTCTTTTTGATTTTGCCACCTCACAGGGTGATTGTTGTGGGGATAATAATAACATACTTTGTAAACCACTCTGAGTGGGTGTTAAGATTAGAGATGGGCACGAACAGCAATACGAACCAAAAAAAGCCACAAACAGCCCAATCTGCTGTTCACAAACAAGCTGTTCGTGAGGCCCCATTCTAAATGAACAGGTGGCCATTGCAAGCCTTGTTCATTGCTGTTCATCAAGCCAGACAGTCTGGCACCTGCAATCAATTCCCTTGGCAACTTAGGCAGGGATTCTCTGAACTCTGTCTGAACTCCTGCTGTTGCCCTGGAAACCCCAATCTAAGCCCAATTTAGCTTGATAGGCAGGTCTTCCTTTCAGTGTGGAGCTCCAAATTTGTTGCAAGGGAGGCTCTGGTTTTGCAGACAGCGGAGAGGCAGTTGATGTTGGCATTTTGATAGAGAGAGTGCATTGGAGCTTGAATTTTCTTTGTGTGTGGTAGGATAGGGATCTACCCCTTCAAGTTCCAGGGCTGCTGCTAGATTCTGGGCCAAGCTACTATTTATTGTTCGTACCTTTCCTGCTGCCTGCTCAGGTAAGGTTTCTGGGAGTGGTGCAGTAGAGAACTACCCCTTCAAGTTCCAGGGCTGCTGCCAGGCTCTGGGCCAAGCTATTATTTATTATTGGTACCTTGCCTGGTGCCTGCTCAGGTCAGGTTTCTGGGAGTGGGCAGTAGGGATCTTGACTTGGATTTAGGCTAGAGGAGAACCTGCTGGCCCCCACAAACAGCCAACCATGAACATATTCGTGAACAGGGCCACGTTCATGGTTGTTCATGAGTTCCTGTTTGTGGATGGCAACGAAGAACGAACATCATGTTTGGGTTTTTTTCTGTTTGTGCCCATCTCTAGTTGAGAGGTCCTGAAGGGTGGTATATAAATCAAATGTTTTTGTTATTGTTACTGCTATTATTATTATTATTAAAAAGAGAAGGTGGATGTCTCATGAAGTGGGTGGGTAGGGCCATCAGTCATTCTGTATATTTAGTAGTGCAAGGATACTGCTGTACACTATGTCTATGAATAGAAGATATCAGTAGACAAAACCATTTTTGCATAATTGTGTTTGGAAATGATCTCATTATTCATGTTTCGCAACCTCCTACCTGCTGTTTCTTTGCCTCCTTGATAATGTGTATAATGCTAACCCTTTCCAATGAAAAGTCTGCCATTCTTGGGAAATATTTTTGCATCCAACTATCCACTTCCCTGTATGGAAGATGCACTTTCTATTAGGCCATCCTTGGCTTGTCTTTAAAGTTTCCTGGATTCCCAAGCTGTGGTTCTCCTCACCATGCTTGGAAGTCTACTGAAACCCGCCCTTTAGTACTTCCATATTTCTAGATGAAAGGATGGCAGATTGGCAGGTCTAATATTTTGTAAAATAAGCCTGAATAAATTCCAGCTGTTACAATATGATCAGTCTATTTTGGCAAAAATAGATGTACAGTGCTTCCTCTAGGGAATATTTGATTTCAGCATGAAAGTATGTAATTTATGAAATTAGAAGACACACCTATTGTTATTCCAAGTTCTTTTAAATATACTGTAAGCTTTTAATTACTGTGCAGTATGTTATTTTAGTACCTCCTTTTCCATTGGCTTTGAGAATAGAGAAGTCCGGAAAGTTATGATTTCACAAAAAATCAGCGCAGAAAAAATGTCTGCCACCCACTAAGGCATCGTTTAGTTGCTCATTTTGATGCAAATTATCTTCATAAGACAAGCTGTCCAAGTTCACCTGGATCATTATTTCTTCCTAGCTATGATAAAGGAGCACTTCCAAAATAGCTTGACTACCAAAATAACTTGTCCTTGTTCATCATGGTAGGAATGAGGTAGAAATGAAGATGAAACTGTATTGAATACTTATACACTTATTTGGGGTTTTTAACACAGGCTAGCACTCTTTGTTCAGCCGGCATTCAGTCTAATCATTCATCTAATTTTTCTCCAAAAAGTAACAGGCACAGCTGAGCTAAAATGGGGAAGGTGCTTTTTAAAAAGCCTTTCTTCCAGTAAATCCAGAGGAGTTCGCCATGTTAGTCTGTAGTCAACAGAATAAGACACAAAGGGGTCTCCTGGACTGCAAATAATTATATTACAAAAATTTAATACTCATAAATCATCAAAGTGCTAAGTGCTGAATATGTGCAAAATTCCATAGGAAAATCAATGTGCAAGTATCATATGTATGGAGCATGTATGGTCACCTATGTTAAGAATTTTTCCATTGCAGCATGAACTTTGAGATATAATTGGTTGAAGAAGAAACTTACAATTGTAATTCCGTTTACCAGATGGACTAGAGTATGTACGATACTGATTGATTATATGTACTGATTACATTATTGTATTAGTTGAAGCAGCGGCTTATGTACATATATATGATACTTGCACATTGATTTTCCTATGGAATTTTGCACATATTCATCACTTAGCACTTAGATGATTTATGAGTACTAAATTTTTGTAATATAATTATTTGCAGTCCTGGAGACCCCTTTGGGTCTTATTCTGTTGGGTATTCTTTCCGGAGCAGCTCCCTTGTAGCTTTCCGTGTTAGTCTGTAGTAGCAAAACAGAAAAGAGTCCAGTAGCACCTTTAAGACTAACCAACTTTACTGTAGCACAAGCTTTCGAAAAGCTTGTGATTGTCAACATAGTGCGGCAAAATGAAGACTATATCATGATATTGGTGAGGCAAATAGTGGTTCCCATCACATGGCAACGCAGGAAGTGAACCTGCCACAGTGTACTGTAGGAAGATGCATGAACCTGTTTATTCAATCTACGTGAAACTTAGGAGGGGTTTAGAATAGAGAAAGGACTACATTACATGCAATGCTGCCAGCGTGTCAATGGCATAGCCATTTAGGCGCGTGGCAGTTCTTTGCCCCACTGGAAGGAGGGAGACAGTACGTCAGCCCTCAATCCAGGGCTTAGCCTTGGGGGCGGAGTCCTACAGCGTTTGCTGGCTCCTCCGCCCCCTCTGGCTTCAGTCTGGCCTCGTGCTCGGCCCACCCACCTCACCCTATTTCAGTGCGGGATTAGCCGGTTGCCATTTAGTTGGGGCCAGGTAGGAATTTTTCTCTCACAGCCCCTAATTGGCCTTGGGGCTGGAGTTTTTTCGCCTACCTCACACTGTGAGAACGGTGGGTTAATTGGCCTGGTGGGCTGAGTTAATGTCATGGGTGGCAGGATGTTAGTTAGGGAAGAATCTGTAGCGGGCCGGCGAGCACCCTTGGCACCTCCCCATTGGTGGGGAATTGGGGTCTGCCAGAAGTGGCTGGCTGCCATACGGCCCAGTCGCGTGGTTAGACGCCCTGGGTGGGGATCCCCTGGACAAGCCAGTCTCCCCCTGCTGCTGTACGGCCGGGTGGGGGAGCTTTACAGGGGTGAACCACTTCGCCTGGCCAGGCCGGGTCCCAGCCATTGGATGGATGGCTCGCACCCGGGGCAGCGGGTGCTCGCCCAGACAGGTCAGGGCGGGGTACGGAGTGACCCCAGGGCCTGACCTGTACCGCTAGTTAGGCCCTTGCCGTAGTTGATGTTTGTTGTTGTTAATTTAAATAAAGCGGCCCATTTTTATATCCAAAAATATGGTGTCTGTCTCTCATTCCAACTAGGGGGGCAAATTATCTTTACAAACAGCTGTCCAGACTTGAATACATTCCCCATTGAAAATAATGGTCCTGACTGAGACTTTGGAACCCAAAAAACCTCACATGAGACATTTTCACGTCTTTAAAATAATGCAAAGACTGCCAGTTTCCTTGCGCAATTTTTGATGCTCTCCATTTACAAAATGGAGGCAGGTAGCCATGAAAGCTCCATCATCACTTCCTGCCTCCATTTTGTAAACAGATGGCATCAAAAATCATGCAAGGAAGCCGGCAGCCTTCCATGAGCATTGCGCTATTTTAAAGACGTGTGAAAACGGTGATGGATTGAATATTGAACGGGTAATGTCCTACCTGAAAACCAGCAATCATGATAGAACCCCCCCCCCTCCCAGATTCAAAATTATAAGGACATTTTTCTTGGAGCGTATCCTTAATATTCATCTATGAAAATCTGGTAAAATAATAACGTTATTTTGACAGGAAGAGGGATATTCTTTTAACGTACCTAAAAAAGCAAAGATTTCTGTAACTTTTTGAGAACCGTGTGGCTTTATGCAGCGCATAGATCAAGGGAAAGAACAGGGTTATCATTTATTCGACGGAAATATTTTAGTGGTCTCTAAATTTTAAAGCCTTTGACAAAATTTCACAGAATCCACACATGAAAACATATAAGAAGGGTTCCCTGGTTCCCGGGGCGGGGGGGGGGGACCATAGCTCAGCGGTAGGGCATCTGCCTTGCATGCAAAAGGTCCCAGGTTTGATCCCAAGTGTCTCTAGTTAAAAGGGTCAGTGGTAATTAAATCATGTGAACTGCAGAGAGTTGTTGCCAGGCAGAGGAGACAATACTGACCTTGGTAGACAATAAGCTGACCCAGTATAAAGCAGTGTCATGTTTTTGTATGTGTATGTAACTGTGAGTGGCAGGCAAGGCTTTGCCTGTCTTATGCCTACTGTAGCTATTTTTATTAATTTTATTTATTTATTTCAAATTTCTATTCCGCTCTCACTGCGAATGGGCTCAGGCCGGATAACAACATATTAAAATACAATAAAAATGTCATCTACATTAAAACATCATTAAAACAGTGGTGTATTTCTATTAAAATACATTTAAAACAGGATGGTGGACAGCCTTCACAGGGAGGGTTAAGATTTTATACACCCCTTTTTTCAGGCAGGAGGAGGCCCAGCCTCAGCCATGTGCCTGACGGAACAACTCTGTCTTACAGGCCTGGCGGAAGGATAGTAAGTCCTGCCGGGCACTGATCTTGGCAGACAGAGTGTTCCACCAGGTCAGAGCCAGGACCTAAAAAGCCCTGGCTCTAGCCGGGGCTAGGCAGGCCTCCTTGGGGCCAGGGACCACCAACAGCTGTTTGTCCTCTGATCGGAGTGTCCTCTGGGGAATATATGGGGAGAGACGGTCCTGTAGATACGCTGGTCCCAGTCCACACAGGGCCTTATAGGTCAATACCAGAACCTTGAATCTGATCTGGTACTCCACTGGCAACCAATGCAGCTCGCGTAAGATCGGGGTTATATGCACCTTATTCGGCTCTCTCGTAATAACATGCACCGCTGCATTTTGTACCAGCTGTAATCTCCGGGTCAGGCTCAAGGGCAGCCCCACGTAGAGCGAGTTGCAGTAATCTAGCCTAGAGATGACCGTTGCCTGGATCACTGTAGTTAAGCATCAACATATGACAAAATCAGGTAGAGGAGAGAGTAGAAGAAACAGCTAGTAAAGGAATGGGTGGGAGAAGTGAGTGTAAAAATATAGCACAAATTTTGTTTCAATTTGGCAGCTCTAAACCTAAACATTTTATCAGTCATCATGAATAGCCACCAACCCACCTACATTTTATCTGCCCCTCCCCCATCTTCAGCTGTATTTCTTATTTATTTACTTCATTTACACCCTGACTTTTTCCACAATGAAGACCCAAAGCAGCTTACATTGTTCTCCTCTCCTTTGTTTTATCCTCACAATAGCCTTGTAATAATAACAATAACAACATTCGATTTATATACCACCCTTCAGGACAACTTAATGCCCGCTCAGAGCGGTTTACAAAGTATGTCATTATTGTGTGGTAAGTTAGGCTGAGAGTTTATGGCTGGTCCAAAGAAACCCGCAATCTTCCATGGCAGAGTGGGGATTCAAACCTGGGTCTCCCAATTCCCCCAGTATACAACACTGGCTATAGTGATATGGCTACTTTTAAGCAATAACAAACCATTGAGCCTGGGTGAGTTATAGAAGTGAGGTGTTATCAAATCACCCCAGTGTTTGCTGCCAGGCTTTCCCCTGAAATATCCTTCTCCTCAAAGGTCAAAAGAGCCCTGGAAATGGCCTTGTCCCCTCACACCATCTTTTACTGACAAAAACCAAGGCTTGGCTGTTGGTATTATTTTTGTGGTTGCCTAGCGATGGCCATTGAGGGCATTTGCTTCTTAAAGCTACAGTCATGGCTTTTATCATTTTGGAGGGTTTTAAATTCCCAAATTGTTTGTTTTTAGATTTCAGATTTTTCTGCAAACCTGGGACTTTTCTCAGGTTTATTGAAGGATCTGTCTTGTTTGTCCATGGCCTGAATCTCTGGACTTAAGTATCCACAGATGGGGCCATTTTGAGAATTAGATATATTGATATCAACATCAAAGTAGAAATGAGTGGATATTCCTTATTTCATTTCTTCTTGTTCTTATTTATATTTCTATCAACAGCCATCCATTTATTAGTCTTGCAGTGCAAACTTAAGCAGTTACACCTCTCTAAGCCAACTCTGCTGAGGACTCAACTGTCGGTTTTTATAAATTAGTTTATAGTGAGGCCGCTTCCACACGTTCTTAAAGGGACAGCTCCATGTGCGTGCGCATGCAGTGCCCGTACATGCCCCAGACTGCATGATGATGCCATCAAATTATGACATCATCATGCGGCAAAGCCAGGCCCATTGGCCGGCAGGTGGCTGGGGTGTTATCCCCACAACAAGGGGCTGAGAGAGTTTCCGAGAGCTGTGACTGAACCAAGGTCACCCAGCTGGCTTCAAGTGACGAGTGGGGAATCAAACCCAGTTCTCCAGATTAGAATCCCATCCCTCTTAACCACTACACCAAACTGGCTCTCTCAAGAAGTTAGAGATGACCCATGCCCAATATGCAACATGTCAGGAAACTATTCGCTGTGAAGTCTATTGTCTTTTTAAACATTGATTCTTGCCTGCTAACATAGCAAACAATGATTAGTCTTCGTGATTTAATGTCTCATATAATATTACTGATGAACTGCTGCGGGTTAACGGCTAGCACATTCACATCTATCTTCATGATGGCTGGGATATTGATTATATCATTACCTTTCAATTCTCCCTGAAGATGTCTCTATTCCGCTATTTATCTTGCAGTATGTTTAACCTACATATCCTTTTGTTTGGGTTACTGGGGGTGTTGTGTTTAGATTTAATTTTAATGGGTGATACTCTTCAAAGTTGTTTTGATGTGGTCTTAGGTGGGGTTTTAACTTATTGGTATCCATTTTAACTGTGATGTGAACTTACCCCCATCATCCTTTGGACTGAGGGGTAGGAAATAGGTTGGGATTCGGGGCAATGGTTCCATGGGTGGAGGGATTTCCACCAACGGGGCACAAATTCTGCCCTCCTCTCTCACCCAATATCGCCCCAAATGCCCCTTGAAATATTGCTTCTGGAATAGCATTTCAGGGGAGGCCAATGGAAAAAACCCTTATTCTTTCTCCATCACTTTTTTCCATCCTGCTGAAGAAGGGCAAGAGAAAAGGGGCTGGGTAGTAGTTGAACAAAGCAGGGAGGAAAGTGCCTCCTCTGCTAAGCTGAAGAATCATTCTTAACATAAGAATATAAGAAGATCCCTACTGGATCAGACTATTGATCCATCTCTAGTCAACTGAGAGGTGATATGATAACCATCTTCAAGGACTTGAAGGGCTATCATATAAAGGATGGTGCGGAGTTGTTTTCTGCTGCCCCAGAAGGTTGGACCAGAACTAACGGATTGAAATTAAATCAAAAGAGTTTTTGGCTAAACATTAGGAAGAACTTCTTGACAGTTAGAGTGGTCCCTCAGTGGAACAGACTTCCTCGGGAGGTGGTGGGCTCTCCTTTGGAAGTTTTAAAGCAGAGGCTAGATGGCCATCTGACAGCAATGCTGATTCTGTGAACCTAGGCAGATCATGAGAGAGAGGGCAGGAAGGGTTACATCAATGCTTAGTTCTTGTGGCCTCTTCTTACATGCCCAGGGTATGGCTGATTACCACTTTGGGGTCAGGTAGCAATTTTTCCCAGGCCCATTTGGCTAGGGATCCTGACGGTGTTTTGCCATCTTCTGGGCATGGAGCAAGGGTCACTGGGGGTGTGGGGAGGGGAAATAGTTGTGAATTTCCTGCATTGTTCAGGGGGGTGGACTTGATGACCTTATAGCTACCTTCCAACCCTATGATTCTATGATTCTAGTTTAGCATCCTGTTTCACACAGTAGCCAACCAGGTGCCCCGAAGGACCAACAAACAGAGCACAGGGCCAAGGCCTTTCCATAATGTTGCCTCCTGGCACCGGTATTCAGAGGTTTACTACTTCTGAATATGGAGGATCCCTTTAGTAACTATAGCTAGTTACTGATGGATCTTTCCTCCATGAATCAGTCTAATCCCCTTTTAAAACCCTCTGCTGCACTACCGGCCATTACTGTGTCCACCAGCACTAGTGAATTCCATCACTTAGTTACCCATTGAGTAAAGAAGTACTTTACTGAGTAAGTAACTAATGGGTAACTGTCATATAAACAGATTGAATCCAACGTAGCACATTAATATTGTCAAGTTCTTTCTCACCACTCTTTCTACATTGAACCAATATGATCATAGGGTTGGACTACCTTCCCTATGAGGAAAAGCTAAGGGCATACTAGAGGTTTATAAAAGTATGCTCTCACTGAAGGAAATGAACAAAATATGTTTTTCTCCAATTCCCATAATATTAGAATTCATGGGCAGTTGAGTCAGGAAAGAAATATTTCATCAAAGAGCAATTAACTTGTGGCATTCACTGTTGTACGATGTTGAGGTGGCTACTCGTTTAGTTGGCTTTAAAAGATCATTAGACGACTTGGGAATTTGGAAGTCTTTATGTTCAGTCATGAAAGAGTTAAACTGTTTGTGTTACTTAGTAAACTTATTTGCATGTAACCACTTAGGCTTTGAGAGAGGATTCCCGCCATAGAAAGGGGAGTCATTATTCTTAATGAAGTAGAATTAGGATTCTCTATTGGGCAACCGGTTTATTGGGGCGGGTGGACAACTAAGTAAGAGATATACTAACGTTTTATGGTTCTTTGTTCACTCTTAGGTCAGTCTCTCTAGCATCTAGCAAAGATGTAGCCTAGTTAGCCATTTCTTATTTTCTTCCAAAGTAAAATGTATTTTTGGCCTTCATGTAGTAAACTATTTGGTAGAGCTAAACTGGAGTGTGTGTCTATTCTCATTATATCCAATGTGCATTTCTGCGAAACTCTGCTAATTTAAGTATTAAGAATATATCTCTCCTACACAACTCCGTAAAGACTAGGTCCATTGGCAGTTATTAACTATAGCGACTAAATGGATTTCCATGTCCAGAAGCAGTAGCCCTCTGTATATCAGTGCTGGGGAGGGGGGGAACAGCACCATGAGAAACTGGCCTCCAGGCCCACATTGTGGACCATCCTGGAGGATATGTTGGCCACTATATGAAACAAGACTACCTAGATGATTGCTCTGAACCAGCATGGTTGCTCTTATATTCCTATCCCATCTTTCTACCAAGGCTCTCAAAGTGGCAACCATGTGTTAGGCGGAAAGAGAGTGAGACACGCTCCAGGTGATCCAGTAGGGATCAAACATAATTCTTCTACTACTACGTCACAGTGGTTCTCAGTCACAACACTTCTCTGTCGAGATTCACAAGGCCCAGCTGGTATTTAAGAAACAGCAAGTTTCAGGTCTACAGTAGATGAGTAAGATTCGGGCCCAATAGCACCTTAAAGACCAACAAGAGTTTCCAGAGTATAAGCATTCGGGAGTCATGATGCTTGAGCAAGCGTTTGCCACTATTTAAATATCTGATCATGTTCCTTCAGGAGTCACCCCAATAAAACTTCCTGCATGTATGTAAACAATCTTTGCCCCCTCCGTTGGAATGAAAGGCAGACACAGTATTTGGGTTTTAAAATGGGCCGCGTTATTAAAATTACAACAACCAAACGTAAACTACAGCAAGGGCCTAATTAGCGGTACAGGTTTCACTCCTGGACCTCTGCCCTGGCCTGTCTGGGTGAGATACCCACTGCCCCGGGTGCAAGCCATCCATCGTACGGCTGGGACCCAGCCTGGCCAAGCTAAGTGGTTCACCCCTTTAAAGCTCCCCCACCTGGCCA
The DNA here is from genome assembly GCF_028583425.1 of Eublepharis macularius. Classification (NCBI taxonomy): domain Eukaryota; kingdom Metazoa; phylum Chordata; class Lepidosauria; order Squamata; family Eublepharidae; genus Eublepharis; species Eublepharis macularius. The sequence continues at coordinate 17,501,023 of NC_072793.1, read as the reverse complement.
TAAAGCTGCATGGGGAGACTGGCTTGTCCAGGGGTTCCCCACCAGGTCATCTGTCCTCGCAACTGGGCCGTACAGCAGCCAGCTGCTCCTGACAGACCCCTATCCCTCACCAATGGGGAGGTGCCAAGGGTGCTCACCAGCCCACTCATTTTCCCCTAACTTCAATCCTGCCCCAAGGGGATGAACTCAGCCCCACAGAGCCAATTATCTACCTCTTCTCACAGTGCAAGGTAGGCAAAAAAACTTCCTTCCCAAGTGCCAATCAGGGACAAGGAGAGAAAAATTCCTACCTGGCCCCACAAGGCAACCAGCTAATCCTGCACTGAAATAGGGTGTGGTGGGTGGGCCAAGCACAAGGTGCTACTGAGCACTGACGGGGCAGAGAAGCCTAATAAGGCTGCCGAGAGCCGACTCTGCCCCCAAGTGAAAGCCCAGATGCCCGGGAGCGCACCTTCTGCCTTCCTCCTTCCGAGGAGGCAAACTGCAGCCCCCGGCCTGAGTGGATGTTGCCACTGGCCACAAGGGCCAGATTCTTTAGTAGTTAATGAGAACTTGAAACAGCTCTGGTTTACTCTGCTCAGCCTTCACTCCTCGACCACAAAGTTGAAAGTTCAGTTTAGAAGCCAGTACATACTGTAGCTTCCTTCTGATGCATGTTCCAGTACAAATACAAAAACCAAGTCATATTTCCAGCTAGTCAATCCAGATTCTCAGAGAAGAAAAAATTAGGAGATTGTGGTTTTCTCAAGGGAGGACATTGCCAAGGAATTCACAAAACAATGGTTGAGATGACAGGACATTCCCACTCCGTAAAAAACATTTTGCACTTGTTCTTTAGCTCAGTTCCTGAACTACAGATCCATCTCATCAATGTATACTCTAAAAAGAAGGAGACAACAACATAACCGTCTGCATTTATATTTGTGTGTCATTTTATACATTTCAGGATCTTGCTGTTAATTTCAATTGCCGTTTGATTGTCCATCTTTTGCATCATCCCTTTCCATTCCAAATATTAAACAAAAATGGTAGAAACAATTGAGCATGTCCTCTTATACTGTCAGTTTTACCAGAACATTCGGCATGTATATATTATCCCACTTTTGCACAATTACCCTGGTAGATCAAATCAGTTTTACGTTTCACTCTTGCCTGGTGAATGTTATAATGAATATCTTTTAAAGTAGCTAGATTTTGTGCCCTGGCATGCTTAATTAGGCAGAAGAATATGGCTTTGTATTAGCAATTTTAATTACGAACCATATCCTATGTATAGTATATTTTTACATCTATGGCCTGAATTTAATGTATATCCGTCAATGACTTTGACTTTCATTTCTGATCTTGGATTGCAACAATAAACTGAAACTGTTAAACACTTGCACAAACCTACTGAACACATCTCAACATTTTTTCAAGGAAAGGTAGATTGTGTGGCATCTTAAATGGAAATATGTTGCTATTTATATCCCCCCTGAACTGCTCAGGAGGGCTTGCATATCTTCCACACAGGCTTGAGCCTGCTTCACTTCACCAGGAGGATTTGTATCACATGCCTTCTAATTGTTCTCCAGGCGTGGGTCCAGCTGCTTCACACATTTGACAGTAGCAGGCAAAAGGACAAGGTTTGATTTAATTTGTTGGTCTTTAAAGTACTGCAGAACGCTCTATTCAGTGCAACAAGTATTTCATGCCTGGTTGCTTGGGGAGTGTGTTAAATAAGCTCTTTTTGAACAGTGCTTCAGAGATTCAATAGGTTGGATCCTATGACTCTCTTCTGCTAAGCTTTCCTTCAAGGGAAAAAGACAGCCTTCCTAATGGCTTGTTCTGATGTTATCTTTGCAGAAGGAAACCTTTCTCTATTAAAGGAAGACTTGTCATAGGGTGTTGGCTTAGTGGAAGGGAGTCATAAAATCTGACCTAAAGTCTTTATAAGGTGCCATGGAGTGGAGAGTGCCTCAAGTCATAGTTGACTTATAGCGATGCTTTGGCGGGGTTTTCATGGCAAGTGACTAACAGAGGAGGTTTGCCATTGCCTGCCTCTGCAACCCTGGTCTTCATTGGAGGTCTCCCATCCAATTACTAACCAAGGTTGACCCTGCTCAGCTTCTGAGATCTGATGAGATCAAGCTCACCTGGGCTATCCAGGTCAGGGCATAAGGTAGCGTAGGATAAGGCATTTGCCAGGATTGAGAGTTCAAGTTCCACTTGGAGACATATCTTTAAGTTCAGAAGAACCCACAGTCTGTGGTAGAACATAAGCTTCATAGAAGGTCCCTGATTCAATCCTCTGCACACTTCCAATAGAGGATCTCAGCTAGGGAAGCTAGAAAAGATTTCTGCCTGATGAAGGCTGCTGCATGGCCAGTTCCAGAAGGGACAAGAATCCCATGTGCCGATGCAGCTCTGTTGAGTATAGTAAGCAAAGAATTGCATGCAGGACACACGCGTGCTTCATTAAGACAGTGAACATTTAAATATGCATATATCTAAAAGATTTTTAAAAACTTTAGCATGGAAAGCTTCGAGCAGAAAGACTGCGATAAAACTAGTGATGAGATCTTCCTAGGCAATGACATTGAAATTCAAGTTGGAAAACTGATCACTTTCATTCCAAAGGGACAGGCATGCCCGTCTGTTGTAGCAAAATTGCACAGGAGTCGAGCAGCACCTTGAAGACTAATTTATTTCAGCGTAAGCTTTTCTGAGTCAGAGCTCTCTTCCTCGGGTGCATAGTGGGTGCAATCACTGGGCCTGATTTTATATACAGTATAGGAAGGGAGATGTAATGATTTTAAGTAAATGGGTGCACGTGTCTTTAAATGCTTGGTGTGAGATAGGTGAAGAGTGGGGGTGAAAGAGAGGGATGAGTGAGTGATATGATTGGTTGATGACTGAGAGTGTGGGCAGAGTGAAGGCAGTTTAGACTGAGGGCCAAGCTACAAGTGACAAATGACACTTGAATGGCAAGTAGATCGAGTGGAGAGCAAGTGGAGGGCAAGTGAACAGGGAGGAATACACTTGCCGTTCAGGTGTCATTCGTCACTTGTAGTTTGGCCCTGAGAGTGGAGAGCAAAGTTTCAGTCAGAGGAAAGCAGGCAAGCTGTGTGCAGCCTGAGTAACTTTAAGCACGTCTGTGGGAAATATTCAGTCAGGGAAAGAGAGGCTAGCTGTGTGCTGCCTGCGCATGTTTAAGCATTACTGAGAGAAAAATAACCTATGTGGAAACCTGAACGGAGTATGTTTGTGAAAGAACATTGAGTCAGAAGAAAGCAGGCAAGCTGTGTGTTGCCTGAGCAGTTTAAGCATTTCTGTGAAAAATATTTAGTGAGGAAAAGAGAGGCTAGCTGTGTGCTGCCCGAGTAACTTTAAGCACGTCTGTGAGAAATATTGAGTGAGAGAAAGAGGCTAACTGTGTGTGAAGCCTTAGAAGAGCTCTGTGTGAATGAGTTTAAATGAAGTAACTTTAAGAACTGAGAACTACTTTTATGAAACCGATACGCTTCTTGACAAAATAAAAGTTTGTTTTGTTTTTGTTATATCCCAAAGTAGCTGTCATTGCAATATCCCATTCCTATCCTCAGGGCCACATAGAACCACGAAGAAGCCTGACACTTAGGCACGTTACCAAAGGGAAAATTTAAATAAAATATCTTGGAATATAATATTCCTGGTGGCAGCAATCTACCCAGAGGGTGTAAGGGAAAGATTAAAGGTAAAATCTACCCAAGAGAAAGCAAGGGTCATAAACCAGTGTAAAACAAGATCCAGTCAAAGAATTAATCTGCCCATTCAGAGAGGATATGAGATGCTACTAACAAATAAAACAAACCTTCGAAGTTGGATCAAGACTAAATTTTCCACTAATGGAAGCAGTGGGGTAATTTTCGCCAGTCTCCTCTTCCCGTTGTAGGTCCCCAATTTGCCCCTCATGCTGTTCCTGAGGTTCTCCTCTACCCCAGAAGCAGCATTTTTAGGATATCAGTGGTTGTGGTGGGAGGGGGGAGGCAGAAACATTCTGTTCCATGGACAGAAGTGACTTGTATGAATGGAATTGTTAGTCTGGATCTAATCCTCAGTATGCTTTCAGAGATTATTGTTATGTATTTACCAGTGCATTATCTCGATGTCTGTAAACTACGGTTATATTTTAATAAACAGCCAATGGAGAGTGTGGGCCAAGCTACACATGACGAATGACACTTGAACAGCAAGTGTATTTCTCCCTGTTCACTTGCCCTCCACTCAATCCACTTGCCGTTCAAGTGTCATTCATCATGTGTAGCTTGGCCCTGTGTGTGTGTGTGAGAGAGAGAATTAGAATCCTGGGATTGGGCTCTAATTTCCTATAATTTGTCTAGCAGACTAGGGATTCTGCAGGGATTCATTCCCACTAGCCAAAGTCATCAGTTGTCGGAGATTATAAAATCTGCCCCACTAGCCCAGCGAGTTACCGCTTTAGTGAGCAGTAAGGGAGCACACGGGATTTTATGGGATGCAGACTGTGCAACAGCAGCCAACAAAAATAGCCATCCCCTGTGACAGCAACAGACTCCTACCAATTGATGTAAATGAAATATAAATGTTGTTTAACAAGGTATTTTTAGAAGTCAAAAAAACTTTACTAATATAGTCTTTTATATTACATGTGGGTAACTGGAAGCAGACATCTTTCTTTTTTTTCTTTTTTCCCCTCCCCCCTCCCCCCTCTTCCTCCTTTTTTTTTTTTGTGGATAGGGGTCTTTTTCAAACCAAGAAAAGTTAATGTTTATAGCAGTCTGAGAGCTGGAAAACCAACTCAAGAAACACTTAATGTTTAGATCTACTTAGTGGTTGGAAAAAACAACTGCTTTAATGCTCCAGTAAGTGGAAACATCAACTCCTTGTAAACAAACCTTTAGCGTGAAGATATTTCTCAGTAGTGGAAAACTCCAGTTGCATGGAGGAGACATTTCAGAGACCGTGCAAACTGATCAGGGGCTGCAAGGATAACCGCATTCTGCCACTGGATATGACACTAATGTACCAAAATATTTTCCATACTGGATGTTTGCTCAACAGTAATTGACTCTACTAAACATGCATGTGGAAAGTATGGTGAGCCAATAGATTAGAAATGGATGTTGTATTTAACTCTAGTAGTATCAACTAGAATAACATGATAAGAGAGGAAATTTTAAAAAGTAAGGTACTCTCTTCTCTTTCTGGTTGTTGTGGTAGAGTACTCTTTTCTAATATTTTAATAATACTATTTTTTAAAAGGCACAGTAACACCTAATACCCCACTTGGAACATCTGTTATACCTGTCTCTCTCATTTTTCATCATATCATTCTTCTAAGGAGCTCACTGGCATAGAGAGTTTACTCCTGTGCCATTTTGCCTGCACAACAACCCTGCAAAGTAGATTAAGCTAAGAGATGGCCAAAGATCATTCAGAGAGTTCTGTGTCTGAAAGAGAATTTGAGCTTGGAATCTTCGGGTTCTTAGCCCAGCGTTCTAATCATTATGCCATATTGACTTTAGAAGACTAGAGTTCTTTCATATCCCTGTGAGGTGGGCCAGGCCTACATTTATTAGTGCAAGATCGTTCAGCGAAGATCATCAAAGTGAAGCAGGGATTGGAAAAGCCCTCCCAGATCTATATCCAGTGCTCCATCCACCCACTTCACTTCATTGGATGTAAAATATACAGGAGAGAACAAATGCTAGAATCCACCGGCAAGCAAAATAGCATTGCTAGTTCCCACTGGTGGGGGCGAGGAATCCCCCACCTAGCTGGAATTTCCTGCATCACAATCCGGCAATGGTCTGTCGGCTCCTTTAGTTTCCAGGAAATGAGTATGGTGATGTTGGAGTGATTTGCATGTGCATTTGAGCCTTTGAAAAAGACAGTGTTGAAACGGGAAAGTAGGCTGGCGGCACCCGTCAGGCTCGTACAGCCCAATTTTGGGGTGGTTTCAGCTGTAACCATTAGGAAATGTTGTTGTTTGAAGATATTCATCTGCAACCACTAGGCAATGTTGGCATCTGAGGATACTCCACATAGTTTTCAAGCTCCATGCAGATATTAACAGCTTTGAAAGAGAACAAGATTTAAAAAACTACAGTTTACAACTCTGGAAATTGGAATTGATTACTTAAAGTGAATTGGAAGGACAGGACACTTTATGAATATTTATGAACAGGGCTTATTTCAAGGGGGAATGTGCAGGAACGCAGTTCTGGTAGTTCCCCAAAGAGGTCACATGTCAGGTGGCCCTGCCCACCTGACTCTTGGCCATTTTAGGCCCGTTTTGGCCTGGATTGGGGCCGAAATAGCCCAGATTGGGCCTCTGACGGGTGGTGGATCACTCTCCCTCTCAGCAGCGGCCCATTCCTGACCATTTTGGGCTCCTTTTTTGGCCATTTTCAGCCCCTTTTTTCCATTTTGGGCACAATTTCGGCCCTGAATGGCCAGGATTGGGTCCAAAACAGCCAGGATAGGTGATGTCAGAGGGTGTGGCATATGCAAATCAGTTATGCTAATGATATTTCCAGTGATGTCAAAGGATGTGGCACATGCTAATTAGTTGTGCTAATGAGTTATGCTAATGAGCTCCTCCAGCTTTTTCTACGAAATGACTCGTTTATAAATATTTATGATTATTTATGAATATTTATTGGTGATAGACCAGTTGGATTTTAGGTATTTATTGTAGTATATTTATCACATTTGAGCACTTCCACTTTTATTTATATTTTTGGCAATAAGGGAAACCAGTAAGAGTCCACTACGGAGTCTATCTCAAGTAATCAGCCACAAAAAACGTGTTGGGTAGGGCCGCCAAGTTGAATGGCACCATCATTTCCCTGTGGCTAGTAAAATCATAAATTTTACACATAATAGAACTGGTGCAGGTTCCGGGAGCATAGTTACATTGCTACTTTCTAAATATTTTCTCTGAATTAACTTTCTTACAATTGATGGAACTGGGGACTCATTAAATTGCTAACGTATACACTGTTCATTCTGAAAATCCTCTCTGGTTCCTCTGCTAATCTAGCTCTAACTCTTCCTAAAACAGTGAAGTCCATCTATTAATGATAGGCTATAGAAAGGCTTAAGCAACGTCAGTAGTTCCATTTTTCTATTTTTCAAAATTAGATTTTTTTTATCCTTTCATTCTATCTCCTGGTTTGCAAGGGAGGGGTGGTTAAAAACAAGGATTTATCTTCATCAGGGGAAGGGAGGGGTGAGACTATAATCTACCCACCTCATTTTATCCCATTCATGGAGCTCAAGACAAACCATGGCTGTTTTCTTGCTGTTCACTGGCCACGGAACATTGCACCAAGCTCCTGGAACGACCGTTTCTTTCTGGCGTGATTTTGCACCAGAATGGCAGTTCTCACGTGAAATCGAGCCAGGAAGACACTGTCATTCTGGGAGCTTGGCATGATGTTCCGTGGCTGGTAAGCAGTGTGAAAACGGCCCATATCATTCTATCCTTTTATCCTCACAGCAGTCCTATGAAATAGGTTGGGCAGAAAGTGGCTGCTTCCACACACATTGGATAATGCACTTTCAATGCTCTATAGTGATCATTTGGAACAAAAAATCCACTTCCAAAGGATTTCTAAAGTGTATTGAAACTGCATTATTCAATGTGTGTGGAAACGGCCAGTCACTGGTCTAAGGTTACCCAGTGAACATGATGATAGACTGGGGAGTTGAACTCAGGTTGCCTTTTTTGGAATACAACACTCTAACCAGCACACCAACACCAGCTTCCAAGACTGTCCAACCCAACTTCTGATCAATGACACAGCATGGTTGCAATTCGAGTTTTTGTGGCCAGCCCAGCATTGTTCCTGTCACTTCACATGGCAGACTCGTACAAGCAGTGGAAAACAGAACATAATGAAAATACAAAGTATGCTCAGAAATCTAGAAAATCATGCCAAGACTGTGGGCCAAGCTACAAGTGACGAATGACGCTTGAACAGCAAGTGAACAGACTCACGTGTATTCCTCCATGATCGAGTGGAGGGCAAGTGGAGCGCAAGTGAACAGGGAGGAATACACGTGAGTCTGTTCACTTGCCGTTCAAGCGTCATTCGTCACTTGTAGCTTGGCCCATAGTGATTGAGTGGAGGGCACGTGAAGGGCAAGCGAACAGGGAGGAATACACGTGAGTCTGTTCACTTGCCGTTCAAGCGTCATTCATCACTTGTAGCTTGGCCCGTAGTGATTGAGTGGAGGGCACGTGAAGGGCAAGTGAACAGGGAGGAATACACGTGAGTCTGTTCACTTCCTGTTCAAGTGTCATTCGTCACTCGTAGCTTGGCCCAGAGTGATTGAGTGGAGGGCATGTGAAGGGCAAGTGAACAGGGAGGAATACATGCGAGTCTGTTCACTTGCCGTTCAAGCGTCATTCGTCACTTGTAGCTTGGCCCGTAGTGATTGAGTGGAGGGCACGTGAAGGGCAAGTGAACAGGGAGGAATACACGTGAGTCTGTTCACTTGCCGTTCAAGCGTCATTCATCACTTGTAGCTTGGCCCGTAGTGATCAAGTGGAGGGCACGTGAAGGGCAAGTGAACAGGGAGGAATACACGTGAGTCTGTTCACTTCCTGTTCAAGTGTCATTCGTCACTCGTAGCTTGGCCCATAGTGATTGAGTGGAGGGCATGTGAAGGGCAAGTGAACAGGGAGGAATACACGCGAGTCTGTTCACTTGCCGTTCAAGCGTCATTCGTCACTTGTAGCTTGGCCCGTAGTGATTGAGTGGAGGGCACGTGAAGGGCAAGTGAACAGGGAGGAATACACGTGAGTCTGTTCACTTGCCGTTCAAGCATCATTCATCACTTGTAGCTTGGCTCGTAGTGATCGAGTGGAGGGCACGTGAAGGGCAAGTGAACAGGGAGGAATACACGTGAGTCTGTTCACTTCCTGTTCAAGTATCATTCGTCACTCGTAGCTTGGCCCGTAGTGATTGAGTGGAGGGCATGTGAAGGGCAAGTGAACAGGGAGGAATACACGCGAGTCTGTTCACTTGCCGTTCAAGCGTCATTCGTCACTTGTAGCTTGGCCCGTAGTGATTGAGTGGAGGGCACGTGAAGGGCAAGTGAACAGGGAGGAATACACGTGAGTCTGTTCACTTGCCGTTCAAGCATCATTCGTCACTTGTAGCTTGGCCCGTAGTGATTGAGTGGAGGGCACGTGAAGGGCAAGTGAACAGGGAGGAATACACGTGAGTCTGTTCACTTGCCGTTCAAGCGTCATTCGTCACTTGTAGCTTGGCCCGTAGTGATCGAGTGGAGGGCACGTGAAGGGCAAGTGAACAGGGAGGAATACACGTGAGTCTGTTCACTCCCCGTTCAAGTGTCATTCATCACTTGTAGCTTGGCCTGCAGTGATCTAGTGGAGGGCAAGTGGAGGGCAAGTGAACAGGGAGGAATACACATGAACCTGTTCACTTGCCGTTGAAGTGTCATTCGGCACTTGTAGCTTGGTCCTATTTTTATCAGACCTTGAGAATCTAGGGAAAGGGAGTAAAAATCTATTATGTCTAAAATTGTAAACTGAGCAATGTTTCACTGCGAATTCAAATAGTTGTAATCCTAATGGCAGTGGCTTTTTGTTTAACTCTGATAGCTTGTGTTCCCATCCTCCAGGTGGTAGCTGGAGATTTCCCAGAATTACAACTGATCTCCCAGCCATAGAGAGCAATTCCCCTGGACAAAACGGCTGCTTTGGAGAGACATTATACCCCCACCCCCCAGGTTCCTTCCTTATCTAAACCCCACCCTCTCGGCTCCACCCCTGAAATATCCAGGAATTTCCCAGCCTGGAGCTGGCAACCTTACTGATAGCTCTGGGTTTCCTTTCACCTTGAACTGGCAAAAATTAATTTGGGACTTTCTATACACAAGGCAGGAGTTCTGCTACTTGGCTGCAGTTCTCCCCTGCCCATCCCTCTCGGTATGAGAGGGAAGGGCAGTACCTCAGTACCTCTTTATAATCTGATGTTTTCTGTAAGCACACAAGAATATACAATGTTTCTTATAGTCCATCAAACATGGCATTCTGTTTCCAGATGACCAGTGTAATACCGGAGGCTAACAGTGCAATTCTAGCAGTAGAAAAGAGCAAGAGTCCAGTAGCACCTATAAGACTAAAATAATTGGTCGTAGGGTAGGAGCCTTTGTGGCTAAGCTGTGTTAGAACAGGGCAAAGAGGAAATCTTAGTGGGCTGAGGAAATCACACGCCCCTCCACACCTATATTCAATGGCAGGCATCTGAGTAAGGTTAGGAAATAACGAAATGATATTAAACTCTGCATTTCCTGTATGAAGCATACTAGACGCAATGGCATTGCAAATTCAAATGTAAGCGTATGAGTACATCAGCCCTTTCCTTTCGATGCGGCGTTTTATTTGAGTAACTCCTTTCCCCCACATTATCTGGTACTATCTGGGAGAGGCTATATCTTTGCCCCACGACAGGACCAAAGGCGGTGCATACATTTCTGCTCTTTCACCAGCTCCACCTCCCCATTAAGACTGGACACGTTGATCCAGTACTGCATGACCTAATAGCTGGTGCTATTCTCATTGGTCTATTTCTGAACCGTTTTACATCCCAAACAAAATGCATATAACAAGCAACAATGCTTACTGCAAAGGCAAAGCATTAATCCCTGTCTCTGACTAAGCTCCGGTAATAAGGTTAGGTAATTTCCTAGCATAAATCCCTATTTTCAGAAAGGTTTTTAAAGAGACTGCTGCAGACACGAGTCTCTTTCAGCCTGCTTGTATAGGGAAGTAGTCAGTTAATGAATGAACACCATGTCAGGCTCCTCGTTCTTTACCATGAGATTCCCCCCCCCCCCAGCTCTTGTTCATTGTTTTACCCTTTTGTGGTTTAAAACAATAAAAATATCAAAGTCAGCTTACATTGCCCAGAGCTAGGAATATATCTCAGTTAATTTTTTTTTAAAGTACAGCAAGGTTTATCTGTGGAAGGATATTAACCAGAACCTTTCAAATGCCACTGAAGTCTTTGTACCTCTTTATAGTTTGATGCTTTCCGCAAGCACACAAGAATATACAATCTGCCTCCTTACAGTCCATCAAAGCCAGCATTCTTTTTCCAGCTGACCAGTGTAATACTGGAGGCTAACAGTACAATCCTAGAAGTAGAAAAAAGCAAGAGTCCAGTAGCACCTAGAAGACTAACAAAATTTGTAGTAGGGTACGAGCTTTTGTGAGTCACAGCTCACTTCTTCAGATATAGTGCAATCCTTAGTGCAATCCTAAGCAAGGATATCATCCTGGGAGTAAGCCCCATTGAATAAGATTCTAAGAAGACATGCTTAGAATTCCTCTCTAAGGCCCTATCTACACATTTAAAGTCCTTGTGTTTCTTAGAGAACATAAGGAATTTGTACCAGTTTGGTGTAGTGGTTAAGAGTGCGGGACTCTAATCTGGAGAGTTGGGTTTGATTCCCCACTCCTCCCACTTGAAGCCGGCAGGGTGACCTTGGGCTAGTCACGGCTCTCTGGAGCTCTCTCAGCCCCACCCACCTCACAGGGAGTTTTGTTGTGGGGATAACCTTACTATATAATTGAATAAGCGTGTTTCAGACAACTCACTTTATACCCTGGTGCACCACCAGAGGGTGCTGCTGCAGAGGAAAGCCCAGGTTGCTCACCAGATTGCTCCAGAAAACATGCCATGGTGGGAAGCCCAGGCAGGGAACAGGAGCAGAGAAGGTGGCAATGCCTCCCCATGCCTTACGCCGGCTGGTATTAGGTGCAGAGCAGGTAGCAATGCCAACCCCCTTCAAGCAGTTAGTATTAGGAGCAGAGCAGGTAACAATGCCCACCTCCTGCCTTAATCCAGCTGGTATTAGGAGCAGAGCAGGTGGCAATGACCACCCCCTATGTTAACCCAGCAGATATTAGGAGTAGAGCAAGTGGCAATACCCACCCACCCCTTCAGCCAGCTGGGATCAGAAGTGGAGCAGATGGCAGTGACGCCCCCCCCCCCACCTTAACCCAGCTGATATTAGGAGTGGAGAAAATGGCAATGCCCCCTTTCACACAGCTGGGATCAGGAGCAGAGCAGGGAAATATGGCCACTCTCCACCTTAACTCAGCCGGTATTGGGAGCAGAGCAGGTGGCAATGCCTGCCCCCCTTCACCCAGCTGGGATCAGGAGGAGAGCAGGTGGCAATGCCCACACTCTGCCTTAACCAGCTGTTATTAGGAGTGGAGCAGGTGGTGGTGCTGGCCCTCCACCTTAATCCAGCTGATATTAGGAGCAGAGAAGGTGGCAATACCTGCCTTCACACAGCTGGGATCAGAAGCAGAGCAGGTAGATATACCCACTCTCCACCTTAACCCAGCTGATATTAGAAGCGGAGCAGGTGGCAATGCCCACCTCCCACCTAAACACAGCCAGTAATAGGAGCAGAGCAGGTGGCAATGTCCACCCCTAACTTAAACCAGCTGGTATTAGGAGTGGAGAAGGTGGCAATGCTTGCCCCCATTTAGCCAGCTAGGATCAGGAGCAGAGCAGGAGACAATGCATGCCCCTGCCTTAACCCAGCTGGTAATAGGGGAGGAGCAAGTGGCAATGCACACCCCTCCCCCACCTTAACTCAACTGGTATTAGGAGTGGTGAAGATGGCAATTCCCATCCCCTATGTTAACCCAGCTGGTATTCAGAGCAAAGCAGGTGGCAATGCCCACCCCCTCCTTATCACAACTAGCATTAGGAGCAGAGTGAGTGGCAAGGCCCACCCCGCTGTAACCCAGCTGGTATTAGGAGTGGAGCAGGTGGCAATGCCCACCCCCTTCACCCAGGTAGGATCAGGAGCGAGCAGACGGCAATGCCCACCCTCTTCACCCAGCCGGGATCAGGAGTGGAACAGGTGCCAGTGCCTGCCCAGTGCCTTCACCTGGGTGGGATCAGGCACAGAGCACGAGCCAATTCCCTTCTTCCATTCACCCAACCAGGACAAGAAGTGGAGCAGGTGGAAATACACGCCTCCTTCAACCTACTGGAATAAAGCACTGAGCAGGCAGCATTGCCCACCCCATCTTGACTCCGTCGGAATCAGGAGCCAAACAGGCAGCAATCTCTGCCCCCCCTCAACCTGCTGTAATCAGGAGTAGAGAAGGTGGCAATGTCCGCACCCCCTTCACCCAGTTGGGATCAGCAGTGGAGCATGTAGCAAAGCCCACCGTCCACCTTCACCTGTTGGGATCAGGTGAGGAGCAGAAGGTAGTGCTCACTCCTCCCTTCACCCAGCAAGGAACTGGTGGTAATGCCCACCCCCCTTCACCCAGCTGGGATCAGGCTTGGAGCAGGCAGCAATGCTTGCCCCCCTTCACCTAGTCGTAATCATGCACAGAGCAGAAGGTAATGCCCATTTTCCTTTCACCCGGCTGGAATCAGGAGTGGAGCAGGTGGCAATGCCTGCCCCCCTTTACCCGGCCTGTATCAGACATGCAGCAGGTAGCAAAGCCCACCACCCCTTCATGTTGCTGAGATCAGGTGTGGAGCAGGTGGCAATGCCCACCCCACTCCACCGGCCAGGATCTCATTGTATGTGAGCCAAATGGGAGGGCGCGACGCACACATAGCCCCCCGCTTGCTGCCTCCAACCTAGTGGGAAAATAAAGATCTTTAAACATAGACTTCTGAAACATGCAAGTCCGGGAGAACTACGTGTAAAGTGGAAGAAAAATGTAGCGCCTTCTCAGACAAAGTCATATCACATGTTTCTGATTAACACACACACACCATTCCGCATTGCACTTACTTGTGGGGGGACAAGAAAGCACAGAGAACGGGCTCTTTGATGTTGCCCTTTTATGACATTATTACTTGCTCATTAATAAAGAATCCCCAAGGCAACAGCCTTAAGAATATTCTTTCTGTAAACAAAAACTCACGGGGGACCTACCGCCCCACGGTGATTTCTACTGATTTTTGCCATTAGAGAAAAATTCTATCCCAATTACACATTTTTGGCAGAACATCACTGAATGCATAAAGAAGTTGCTCTATGATTTTATCCTTTTAGGACTCTGTCACCTGTACATACTTTGTAAACTGCTCTGAGTGGGCATTAAGTTGTCCTGAAGGGCAGAATATAAATCAAATGTTGTTATTATTGTCATTGTTATTGTTTATTTATTTATTTATTTTATCATATCTATATTCCGCCCTCCCCGCAAGCAGGCCCAGGGCGGATAACAACATTAAAACATTTAAAATGTTTCATATAAAACATTTTAAAACCTTGTACAAAGATATTAAAATAGCAGCACTCTTTTCTTGATGGCTGCAATACCATTGATTACAAAAAGTGTAACAGTGCCATTGAACATAGCAGCAGCTTAAGAACAGTGGTGGGCAGCTCTCATAGGGAGGGGAGTAGATGTTGTATCCTCCAGCCAGTGGAGGCCCAGCCTCAGCTGTAAGCCTGGCGGAACAACTCTGTCTTACAGGCCCGGTAGAAAGATAGTAGATCCTGCCAGGCCCTGGTCTTGGTAGACAGAGTGTTCCAAAAGGTAGGCGCTAGGACTGAGAAAGCTCTTGCTCTAGTTGAGGCCAGGCAGGCCTCCTTGGAGCCAGGGACTGATAACAATTACTTTTATCCTGATCGGAGGGTCCTCTGGGGAATATATGGGGAAAGATGGTCCCTCACGTACGCTGGCCCCAGTCCACACAGGGCCTTATAGGTCAATACCAAGACCTTGAACCTGATCTGATACTCCATTGGCAACCAATGCAGCTCGGGCAACATTGGTGTAATATGCACCCTATTTGGTGCTTTCATAATGATGAGCGCTGCTGCATTTTGCACCAGCTGTAATCTTCGGGTCAGGCACAAGGGTAGGCCCGCGTAGAGCGAGTTACAGTAATCTAACCTAGAGATGACCGTTGCCTGGATCACTGTAGTTAAGTCACAGGTAGACGTGTAGTTTTGTTTCTGTGAAAAGGAAACAACCTTCAAGCAGTATTCAGACCCACCCGAAAAATAGAACAGATGCTACGATCAGCAAAAGACAGTAGAGACTGCAGACTTGGACAACCTGAAAAATCAGCAGTGGCTGAACATAGCCTAACTCAAACAGGGCACAGTATCTTATTCCAGGACACCAAAATACTGGACAACACTTCCAACTACTTTGTCAGACTGCACAGGGAAGCCATTGAAATTCACAAACATAAGCAGAACTTCAACAGGAAAGAAGAAACCTTAAGAATGAACAGAGCATGGTTTCCAGTTCTGAAAAACACCAGGCTAACAAAACACTCTATACCCGACAATAGCCCTGCATTGAAGATTAGCACATCAAGTACCAATCCATATGCAAAAGAACCTCCTCAGGATACAGTGAAACCTCCCGCCATTAGCATTCCACACCCTGGGAAACTCTTACAGGATGACTCAGCTCAATCCCACCCCTCCTGAGTAGATATAAATGACCTGCCAACATCTTTTCCACACTGTGACACTGAGAGATCTCTGTCTTTTGGTGCTACACCTCTGAAGATGCCAGCCACAGCTGCTGGCGAAATGTCAGGAACTACAATGCCAAGACCACGGCAATACAGCCCGGAAAACCCACAACAACCATTGTTCTCCGGCCGTGAAAGCCGTCGACAATACATAAAACATTACATTTTTAGCCATTTTCTCTATAGAGAGAAGAGAATAAGAATGGAATTATCAATAAAGCACTTCAGGAGAAAATGTGTTTTCTTATTGAATCCTCATCAAGCTCTGAGTTTCTGTGCAAAGGTCACGATACGGAAAAGCAACAACTAGGAAAATAATAACATTTGGTTTATATACCGACCTTATTAACAACTTAATGCCCACTCAGAGCGGTTTACAAAGTATGTCATTATTATTCCCACAACAAACACCCTGTACGTGTTTTCTCCACCACACCAGCCCCAGGTTTTCATTACTGTTGGCTTCACATTACGTGGAGCTCTGAGGACTCGTCTTCTTCTTCTGATTCTTCTTCTGATTCTTGTATAAGAAATTCCAGATTATTGAAGTCTCCATGGGTCAGTAGAAATGGGAAAAAATACAACGCATTGTATTAATTAATCAACTGATGCTAATCATTCCATCAACAGTCACATTTCTGGTTACGCACACATGCTGAGCACGCTTGGCGGGGAGGGCGTACTAAAAATCTAATCTAATAAATAAATAAAATCATAAATAAATAACCCACTTGGCGTCCCCTGCAAAACTGAAGAGAGATGAGAAAAACATCCCCATTCTAGAGCCATTAAAGTTTCCATTGCATTACACACACATAAGGTAAAGGTAAAGGTAGTCCCCTGTGCAAGCACCGAGTCATTACTGACCCATGGGGGGGACATCGCATCATGATGTTTTCTTGGCAGACTTTTGTTACGGGGTGGTTTGCCATTGCCTTCCCCAGTCATCTACACTTTACCCCCAGGACACAGGGTACTCATTTTACCGACCTCGGAAGGCTGGAAGGCTGAGTCAAGCTTGAGCCGGCTACCTGAACCTGGATTCCTCCGGGATCGAACTCAGTTCGTGAGCAGAGCTCGAGCTGCAGTACTGCAGCTTACTACTCTGCACCGCGGGGCTCTTAGACACACACATCACTGATAATATTTCCTGATGCTGAAGTGGTGGGAAGGAGGTCAACAATTTAACAAAAATAGAGTACCTAGGAGAGGGGAATTAAACCATGAACCTAGTCTGCCTCTTTGCACACCTGAATTTTCAGCATGTTTTCCCCATTCTAGTTCCTTTCCTGGTACAGCTCTTTTGGCCATAGCGTTAAGCCTGATGCCGCATTAACAAACAAAGACCAAAATACTAAAACTACTGTTGCCAATAATAGTGATAAATGAGTCTCACTCCAATCACAAAAAATTCCTAATTTTAGGCTGGATTACTGGAATATAGGAAGCCAGTGACCTGTTAATGTTTGGGTCCTTATCTTGTAAAAGAAAAGAAAGGCTCTGATTAATATTTCCCATTCTAGTTGGCTTCTAGGCCGTTTTCACACTGCTTACTGGCAATGGAACATTGTGCTGAGCTCCCAGAACGACAGCATTTTCCTGGTGCGATTTCATGCGAGAACGGTAGTTCTCGTGCAAAATCGCACCAGGAAAACGCTGTTGTTCCAGGAACTTGGTGCAATGTTCCATGGCCAGTAAGCAGTGTGAAAACAGCCCTGGTTTTCAGAGCTTAGCTAGGAGAAAAATGCTGCAAGCACCTGAGTAAGTTACCAGAGAATGAGGAGGGTTTGTGTGGAAAAGTTGCCACAATCAAGATCTGCCTTTACATAGAACCAGAAAGACCTCCCCATGTCACTGATGGAGCAATGACTGCCCCAGTAGAAATGCCGCTCCTGGAAATCCCAAATAGGATGATCCCATTTGGTGGGGAGAAGATCAGCAACCTTTTCTAGTTGGATGACTAGAATACTAAACCATTCTAAACCATGTAAGGGAATACTAAACCATTCTCTCTCCTTGTTCCCCCCTAAGAAACAGAAACCAGACGGCAAAATGCCAGAATATCTGTCTGATCAGAATCTTCCAGCCATTCACAAATATCATTCTCTTTCAGTGAAAGTATAAGTCTCTTCCCTTCTTCATTCCTCACCCAACTGTGTAGCCCTGTTAAGCCTTTGCCTTTCACGAATACAGACACACAGTCCCGAAAGTTTCAAACTGGGTTCGTAAATTTAAAAAAAATATCGTTCAGGTCTGAAGTATTTACGACATTAAAGAATTGGCATTGATGGATTAACAGTTTTTCCTGCATGTCCCTATGGGACAGAAGAATACTTTAGGAACACTACCACCATAAAGTCTCTGATAACAGCTGCATTCTTTGAATACTTTCCAAAAATTTATCAACGCCTCTGGCTGAATAATATGCAACAAGTTCTTTGTTATTTTCAGTCTTTCAATCTTGTTTTTTTTTTCTTCGTATTTTTTTCTTTACTCTTTTCTTCTCTTTCTCTGCCCTTTTTACTGGGCTTTTAATCTTATTAATAAAATACATAGTCATTCCCCTCCATTCTTCCCTGCTGCCTTCCCCATTATTTTTTCCCTCTATTCCTTTTGGACTGTACAAGTGTTTGGCACAGAAATATAATTTCATGGTGTTCCTAAGTAAGAAGGAATGAATTCACCTGGTTTTCCTGCAACAGTTTTAGAATATATCAGCTTGCCCAAGCTTACATCTGTTATGTATAAGGAGATTAATGTTTCAAGGCTACTATTGTCTTCTGGAAACTGATCACACCTCTTTGTTTCCATGATGTCATTGGCAGAGATTTGAATATTTCCCAAAAGATACAAAGTTCTCAGCATTAGGAAGTTCTTCAGGTAGTTTTGAACTTGTTCTGAGTCCCACAGCGCAATCCTAAACAGTGTTATACCCTCCTATTGAAGTCAATGGGAATAGAAAGCTGTAACTCTGTTTAGGCTTGCACTATCAGTCTCCTACATTGGTCAATCAATTCCACAGCAGAAGATGAAGAATTTCACAGTTTCATTTGCCTATTGAGTACCTTGACAAACAGGCAAAAACATTTGACTTCTGCAGACTTATTGAGCCAAAACAAACATGGATATTGAATATTCACCGGATATTCACTGGTCAATTGAATAGTCCTACATTCTTGACATTTTGGTGCCCATTCATCAGCATATAGGTTGGGTTTATAAATTATGTTTCAGGGTTAAAAGAACTCATGACCCATTAAGCTGCTTTATATGGTGTCAGATAATTGGTCTGTCATGGTCAATATAGTCTACCATGATTGACAGTGGTTCTTCAGGGACTCAGGTAGACATTTTTTATATCATCTGCTACCTGATTCTTTTAACTGGAACTGCCAGGAATTGAACCTGGGACCTTCTGGAGATGCTGCACCATTGAGCAAAGTAGATACTCTGTCGCTGTGCTATGGCTCCTCCTTAAAATCTTTTTTGCAACAACTATGAACATAAAATGTGACAAAACTATGGACAGTGAGGAAGTCAACTCTACACAGTCGTCTCCATATTGCCAAGGAAGATATGGAATGCAAGGAATGTAAGTCTCGGGTGTGTTTCAGGATTGTTCCCAATTTTAGAACTTGAACCAAATTCTATTCTGCCAGGCCTTTGGCTGAGGGCCAGCGAGTGTCGCCCTTCTTCCACCTAAGACCACCACTTTTTCTGGGACTGCCCTTGGCCATGTACTATGTCCATATATATGCCCATATACGGACTCCCAACTGTTTATTTAAGTAGCCTGCGCCTGGACTATTTTAACGATTGTCTTAAGATTGTTATTGATTTTATAGTTTTGTGATTATTGTATTTTATGACTGTTGTGAGCCTCCCTGAGCCCATTCGTGCGGAGAGCGGGATATAAATCAAATAAATAAATAAATAAATACTGAAGGACTTTCAGTTAATATTATCTGTAAATAACAGAAATAGAAACTATTGTTCTGGCAAAGAAATGATCTGCTCCAAGTTTCCCCCTTATTGTTCCTGAAGCAATCTTATCTATAGCCAAATACTCCTATATCCTATGAACCACTTTTTTTCATTGAATAACTGATTGAGACTTGGTTCCTGATAATATTGAAGAAATTAGTTATCTACTTAGCAAGTGATGACTAATCATAATTGCTTTGCTTGCTTTGGAATCAATGGGGAATTTGCACAGTAGGTGCTTGCCATTCCTGCGGGATCCGTTTGTGGTTTCACCGTGATGGCAAAATCTGGAAATATTGGGAGGCAGGGGTCTGCTACCACAGCCACATTTCCTTCTAAATTTGATGATGTAAAGATTATGATGATGGGATGGTGGGAGTAAAAACAGGCTAGAGGCGGCATCATATGATCAGACCATGAATAAATGAAATTGCAAGTCGTGAATCTGCAAGCTCGCTCGCGGAGAGGGCAGAATACACATTTGAAATAAATAAATAAATAAGTGGCAAGGATCTACTTTATGGCCATTTCCACACGGCTTACCTGTGCTCGTAACATCCCGGTAGATCGCGCAAAAAACATGGAAGATCGCGTTTCCTCGCTCGAGATTTGCGTGATGTCATGCGATGTCGCGCAAATCTTGCACAACGAAACGCGATCTTCTGTGTTTTTTGCACAATCTACCGGGACGTTACGAGCACAGGTAAGCCGTGTGGAAACGGCCTATGTCCTGATAAGCTCTATGAAATACATCCATCTGAATTCCATGGACATTAGGCAATATTTCCACAAATATGAAAACCCATGCCCTTTTATCTCCACTTCACCAAGTGTAGTCTAACATCCTTTTACAACATCAGAAAAAAGCAATAAAATGCCTTTGCATAATTGCAAGTGAATTGTGTAGTATGTGAAAAACCTCAGTGTCATGCCGTATAGTGTGTTATTCATGCAAATGACAATAATACAGTCTGATCTGGTATTGGCTGCCATAGACTTCACCGATAGACTTCACCACTATGTTGCCTTACATACTGTCGCTATAAATATATGCTCCTGTGTCAGTCCTAGAATTGCTTACATTCCGTTTCAGCATTTCTTCAACTCTGTATTGGATTCTTACTCATGTCATGTCTTTGTAAACTTGTGCTTATTTACCGTATGGCATGGTTTATGAAATTGTCCTTGATATTGACTGTACTACTCTCACACTGTGCAATCCGCCTTGAGTCTCAGTGAGAAAGGTGGGCGACAAATGGCATAAATAAAATAAATGAATCAGATGGGTTCTCTAGGGCCATAATGAAAGTGAACACTACAATGGCTTTGTTTTGTAAAACCTATACTAAAACCCTACTACAAGGAAGGACTACAGGTGTTTTTAAATATGCTCATGATAAGCTTCTTCAATTGGTTTTATCTTACACTGGTGGTACTACACTGTCTGAAGCAGATTCTTAAGTGTGCTTTATCTGCATACCTAAAATATTATAACAATTAGATCTGCATCACTTCTTCTTACATCCCACCATATTAGAAATGAGATTTTAACTGGCTGGGAATCAAACAAATCAAACAAAGCAGAGTCATCACATTTTGATATAAATATCAATTGTTCTTCGTTGCTCGTGCAGTTCTAAGAAGTTACTCCAGTCTAAGCCCATTGAGCAGCAACTGGCAGCCAAACCAGTTGTGTCTGAAATGGCACAAAATATCCACCAGCAACCCACAACCAAAGGGCCGTAGAGTGGCGGAATGGCATTTATCCAAACATCAGCAGCAGCTCAGGATTTAATATAAAGGATGAGACCTTTGGTGGTGAGATTATGTTTCTTTAATGGAGAGATTAATACCACAGGCACCAGCAAAATCACAGTTACCATGGTTCAGCAAGCTCGGAAGCAAACTGGAAAGTGCTTCCTTTATTGCTGTCCTTTACACAGTAAGTCTCTGTGATGAAAAGAATCAAAAATTGCCCTCTATACACAGCATCAGTGGCTAGCATGTTAGATATACAGGCTGCAAGTCCGAGCCTTCCTTACTTAGCCAACAGGCCTTTTAACAGCATTTATCACACATAAATGATGTCAAATTGTACCCAGAACTTTTGGTGTAGCTCTGGGTTTCACCCGCTGATTATACTCAGACATGTTAGTCCAGACTAATCTATTGAAATTGCTTTGTAGTCAATAAGACTACTCCTAGGCCTATACCATTCCAGACAAAACAATTTGTGGATTCCAGTATATAGCTGCACATTGAAGCTCGTGGTATTTCTGGAAGAACTGTGAAATAAGGTGTAGGATATGCTGCACAGCATGACTCATAGTGCCCTGTACTTTGACAATGGACTCTCATGTTTTCACTGAGTACCGTTTCTCTTAGCCAGAGGGATCAGGCAAAGTAACAGCACGATGGTGTCAGGCTTCTTAAAGAATCAATGTCCTAGGATCAACAGCCTGAGTCCATTGACCTTTGGTGACCCTCTTAGCAGCTATCAAAACACTTTTGCCATATATCTCATGGATCAGCATGTAAAGAGATGGGCTTTAAGGGGAATTAGAAACATTTGTGGAGGATAGATTTAAGAATGGCTACTAGCCAAGGTGACTAAAGGGAAGTTCTGTATTTAGAGGCAGCAAAGTTCTAACTACAATTGCTAGGAGATGACATCAGGGGAAGGCCTGGGCATCGGTGCCCTATTGGTTAGCCCTCTAGGGCAAATGTTTGGCCACTGTGTGAAACAGGATGTTGGTATAGATGGACAACAAGTCTGATCCAGTAGGGCTCTTTCATTCTTATAAATTAACGGGATGGAGGGTTACCAATGGCCCTGACCTGGATAGCCCAGGAGAGCCTGATCTTGTCGTAGAAGCTAAGAAGGGTCGGCCTTGGTTAGTAATTGGATGGGAGACCTCCAAAGAAGACCAGGGTTGCAGAGCCGGGCAATGGCAAACCATCTCTGTTAGTCTCTTGCCATGAAAACCCCACCAGGGGTCACCATACGTCAGTTATGACCTGAGGGCACTCGCCACCACCAGGGTTACCAATGAAGCTGGCATGATTCAGTCCTCCAAGTAAGAACAAGACGGCATGCTTGATTGCAAAGGACATTCAGGAAAAGGTAAGTAACCCAAGTAATCCATCACCCTTTGTTGGCCACTTTTAGTGCCAATTCCATGGGGGGCACAGAAAGAAGAAGATCAGGGCAGGCAAATGGCTCTTGGATCAAGATGAAGAAACATAACAAATGGAGAAGGATGGAGCTTTCGCCGCCTTGGCGCATGAGCCTGTTCCTTTGCCGACTAGGAATCCAACGCTCAGTGCCACGGTGCTGTTTCATATCAAGATTTGAAAAATCATTACAAGCTGCGTAGGTATTGGAGGTACAACCAGATGAAGTTTTCTTTTGTTGTGCTTAGCCCATGGAAAATGTTGCTAATGTCCTGTGTCAAGAGAGGCTTAACTGACCCCAATTGGCCTAGCTTGTCTGGCGGTGTTTTCACAAGCCTGACCCATTAAATACTCCCCTTTGTTATTTCACAACAAACCAGTTCTTTCTTTTTTTAAAATGAAACTTTTCATTTAAAGTACGAAGCTCAGTTCAGGCGAATGAGAAATTCCATGACATCATTTGCAGGTGGGCTGGGGAGAGGTATCTTAGCTTGTCAAGTTTTCACTTTACTGGAATTTACCAGAGAAGGGGAAAAAATAGACCCCTGGCTCTTATCCGGTTGATTTTCTCATGGACACCTACTATAGCAGACAAGCAGATATCTGGATTAGAATCAGGAAAACTGGGCTTCGCTAACAAGGTCATTTTAACATCTTGAAATTTGAAAATAATAGCACGGAGGCAGAAATATCTTATGCAGAGTATAGGTGTGATATTTTATAAAACTACGCAAGATGATGGTGGTGGTGATATCTCATTTCAAACACCAGTCAATGTTAGGCTTACTTTCCAGGTGTTAAGATGTTGAAATGACTGAACATTGCAAGCCAACTGAAGAAGGTAAGCCAAAAGGAGGAGGAAGAGGAGGAGGAAGAGGTGATAATGACGATGATAATAATGATTAGGCATCCTATATAGGCCCAAAGCCATTAGAAGTGCTGGGCTGAATCCACATGTCCCAGCATAGCACTAACTGTCAGAACAATAGCGTCTTCCTGGCGCGATTTCTGACGTCATCGCGCCATGATTCCACTCTCATGGCACGATGATGTCACAAATCGCGCCAGGAAGACGCTATCGTTCCAACAGTTTAGTGCTATGCCGGGACTTGTGGATTCAGCCCTGGTTTTGCAAGGTAGCTCTTCTACATCTACAGGGAACAAAATAGTGTTCCAAATTTACCGTTCCTGGGAGAAATGAAAAATCGTTTTGTACCATAGGCTATTATCTGCAGAACGTATTATAGAGACAGCTTTGAGGCGTAAGAGCAGCTGGCGGGAAAGTCACATAGAAAGTAGTGCTATATATTCTTCGCTTTAGATTTTTGTGCTTAAACTAGGAATTTCTTTGGAGTTAAAATGTGTCCCCCCCAAAAAAAACACTTGGGCTGCGTAAAAATTCATTTTTTGACAATCCCAATCAATGTCATTATTTTCCCTGCTTCTTGTTGTGAGCCCTTTTCCCAGGTTGCTGCTACTCGCTCCTGCCCAGTTTTGTTATATGGGGATTCCAGCCATTCAGGGATGACATCCCAGCACTATATAGCCAGTCAGTGTTAGCTGTATGATAACATCACTGAGGGAAATGACATGTTAAACAAATGAGTAAACATCTTTCACAAAGAGAAAAATCCAAAATCAAAGATGGATTTTGATTCTGCCAAAATGTTTGTAATTTCAGTTCTGCTTTTATCTTGATTTAAGAAGATGATTGAAGATTATTGGGGCTAAAAGAAGAAGGGAAAGTATCAAACAATCTGATAATATCTAACTTCTCCTTGTATGGGTTCTATAGGGCTTAGGAAGCAAACTTTCATACAAATTTAAGTTTAAAAAAGTCTTTAAAAAACTTTTAACAGTTAATACAACTGTTTTTTTCTTTAACTAAACTCATAAGTGCAACCGTACAGCTTTGAAAAGGTAAACAGTTCAACTTAGTGGGATCAGACAAGTGATAGAGTCCTTTCTTCACTATCCTTCCAATTCGAAGCAACTGTAGCCCAGGCGTCTGTCCTTTCCTTGGGGAATTACAGCCCTGCAAAAAATAATATCATCCCAGTAACATCATCCAAACACAATACACAAACACCACTATAAGTCATATTGTTCACATACAACATTTGATTACCTTATTCAAGGTGATAAGAGCATATGAATTATTATTCAGCTCCCTAGTAGCCAGCTTTTTCCTCAGCTGCCTGGCTCTAGCTACAGACTAGAGATGGGCATGAACCAGAATACAAACCAAAAAAACCCACGAACCTGCATGGTTCGTGGTTCGTAAACCAGCAGTTCGTGGAAGCTTGTTTCCACAAACTTCCACAAACTGGTCTACTGGTTCATTTGGTTCATTTTAAACACCAATGCCCCTTTCTGTGCCGCTGCAAAGTGGCAGGGAAAGGGGCATTTAAAACTGTGGATCAGCTGCTTGTCGGGGAGAACTTCGAAAAGCAGCTGATCATTTAAACACCGTGGCTTGGCTGCCCGGCCAGAGTTCCTGGCCGGCTAGCCAAGTCCCACCCGCAGTTTAAATGGCCATTTCCCCTCCGCTCAGAGTGGGGAAATGGCCATTTAAACTATGGGTGGGGCTTGGCTGGCCGGCCGGGAGTTCCAGGCCGGCCACCCATGAACCATGAACCGCATGAACCACGAACCCCATGGTTCAGTTTTTTCACGGCTTGTGCCCACCTCTACTACTGACTCTGCCCTGCTGGGCTAAACCAATTAACTCATAGGGGCTACAAATACATGGCACTTTTTAATTGTAATGATTTTATGGCCATTAGTAGATTCCACTTTGACTATAAAAGACTATATTCACCTTAATCCATTTTCTGAGCCTGGGTTACACATTTCCACTTGTAAAGAATTTAGAAAATTATATAGATATTCAGAATTGAGGGGCTTTGAATGACAAAATATAGGCTTTGCTCATAATGACTTTAGGGGAGAGTTAATTTCTAAACATCAATAATGTTCGAGCTTGCTATGCATTAAACTCACGCTCAGCTCCCTGCCATTATAGCCATCCCCTTTTCCTCCCATTAAACTGGTAGTGAAAGCAAAGCTTCACAGGGAGATCTCCCTCCCTTTCTGGTGCTGAGAACACTAACAGTGCAATCCTAAACAGAGTTACTCCAGTCTAAGCCCACTGAAATCGGTGAGTTTAGACTGGAGTAACTCTGCTTAGAATTGCACTGCCTGTGTCAGTATCATAGACACCCTGGGCAATGGTGGTTCTCCCCGTGTACTTGAGCAGTTGGAGCAGACATCAAACGCCCAAGAAAATTAGTCTCCGGGCTCCTCGTATCCAAGATGCTGCCATGATTGAATTTTTTAAAAGGAAATAACTCATATTTAGATTTAGCCAAATCTATCTATTCCAAACTGAGCGGAAGCAGTTGAGAAAGAGAACGACAAAGAAATGACACTAACAGTTCATCCCTAAGAACGCTTTCCTAGTAGTGAGCCACATTGAACAGACCAGAGAAGGATTCTGGGTATGAACCAAAACACAGTTTTAATGTAAATCACACAGAAAATCACCCAAGTCATTGAGTTACAGATACAATAATTTTCAACAAATAAAGTTGCAAAACAGTAAAAGAGTCCAGTAGCGCCTTTAAGACTAACCAACTTTATTGTGGCATAAGCTTTCGAGAACCACAGCTCTCTTCGTCAGATGCATGGCTAACTCCTCTGGATCTACAACAAATGTAGTATTGTCCCTAGAGTCGATATATCTCATAACTTCAGCAGCCAACTGGGTTCCTCTCGGTTATGGTTAAACCTCACTTAAACAGTACTATTAGTAGATGCCTAGCAATGTTTTATTCACTTGTAGTAGACTATCAAAACTGGTAAAGGTGCTGAATGATATTAAAATCTTCTGCATTCAATATTTCATCATTTATGGGTTCATTATTACTTATGCACTGACCATTATATATACTATACAAATTGTTGAAACCTAAATGAAACTTGTCAAATAGCATTTCCATACAACTGAAACAAGCATTTAAGTCATTTAACACAGGTAGCTTAGGTTATGGTCAGCACCTGCACCTTACTAAAGCCAAGCTGATCTAAATAACAACAACAACAACAACAACAACAACAACAACAACTGCACTTATATACTGTTCTTCTAGACAGATTAGTGCCCCACCCAGAGCGGCAAACAATTTAGTGTTATTATTATCCCCACAATGCAGCTGGGGCTGAGGGGAGTGGCTTACCCAAGGCCACCAACTGAGCTCATGGCAGTAGTGGGATTCGAACCAGTAAGGTGCTGATTCGCAGCTGAACCACTTAACCACTGTACTACAGCAGTGGTTAAGGGGTTAAATCTGCTCAGTTGCTGTGTGGAAGATCTACCAGGAACCCTAGGTACTTTGAGTTCTATGATGGAAGGTGGTCTATAAATGGAATTAAAAAAAAACAGATTTGCAATTCAAGCTGAGGCTCATTAGCTTAAAACTCAGTAAACTATTTAGCCGGCATCAGTGATCACTGTGGATTTCCCTTTTTCATTAAGGGGGAAAAAATGTTGCTCAAAGATTCTTTGCTTCTTCTGGGCGAGAGAAGAAAAAGGAATTCTGGATAGCCTTCAGCAGCACGAACCTTAAAATCCTAGATAAGAGGCCTAGGCACAGTACTTTTGTTTGCCAGGCTAAATTATCCCGTTAGTTGATTGCGAAACGGGATAATTTAGCCTGGCAAACCCGTTGCCATTCTCCCGTTGGGAGCAGCCGAATAATAGGCTGCCCCCCCTTTTTTTCTTTTTCTTCAATATGTGCGGCTTGCTCGTTGGCAAATACAAATAAAACAATTGGATCAATATTGTGGAATGGAGTAGCCTATTTTCGGTCCTTTGGCTTGTTTGCTACACTCGCCTTGCTTCGCTGCAAGCCTATAACAATAACGATAACAATAACGGTAACAGTAACGGTAATGACAATGACGACGATGACGATGATGACGATGATAACAGTGCTTATATATCACTCTTCTAAACAGATTAGTACCTCACCCAGATCAGTGAACATGTCAGTTTTATTATTATCCCCACAATACAGCTGGGGAGCTTGGGCTGAGAGGAGTGGTTGACCCAAGGCCATCTACTAAGCTCATGGCAGTAGTGGGATTCAAACCAGTAGAGTGTTGATTCTCAGCCAAACCATTCACAATAACGACACAAAACCCTCAGCAATTCATTCATACATATATGCGTGCGCGCACACATACACACACACACACACACACACACACTGAACCCTTCCCTTCCTCCCAAGACCTCAAAGCAGCCTGCCTGAATCTCCGCTCTTCTACTTCACCCCTACTACAGTCCTGTGACATGGTTTTGGTTGAGACAGAGAGCCAAGCTACAAGTGACGCCTGACACAGGTTGGACACTTGTCAGCTTCCCTCAAGTTTTGATGGGAAATGTAGGCATCCTGGTCTTGCAGCTGTAATGGAGAGCCAAGCTGTAAAACCAGGACACCTACATTTCCCATCAAAACTAGAGGGAAGCTGACAAGTGTCCAACCTGTGTAAGGCATCACTTGTGGCTTGGCTCAGAGTGCCAGACACAAGGATATTCAGAGAGCATTACGGCTCAATGGGGATCTACTTCACTGCAAACTCTGAAGTCTGTGTATACCTTTTTTATTTAAAATACTGTGGGATTTATATCAAATACAGTGTAGTGGGACCTTCGTTCCATTCACTTCTAACTGTTTATGAAGACAAATCACTGGGAATTCAGGCATGGACCTCCCTTGAAATCTCAGCCTCAGAAAAGAACCGAGATTGGTTATTTCATTCATGTGTCTTAAAATGGAAATATCAGAAAGCCACAATTCCACATGTCTGCTGCAGCTGCAAAGAGTCAGCTGATTAACAGGCAGTGAGATTTTCAACACTGGGACCTTTGGGCATTGAACTATCAATCAGATGCATATCGTTTTCACAGGGTAGTTGCAGCTGCGACGTGTATGCTGGAATTAACAAAAGGGGCAACATTCCTGCAACTGCTTCTGCCATGTGTTAAAAGTGAATTAGATTTATTAAAACCAGATTCACGCCCCTGCAATAGATATTCCAGACAACGTCTTCTGCTTTAGTACTTCTCTGCTAATATCCTTTATATTCACAGCAAAGACAAGGAATCACTGGGACCTGGTTTTTGTTTTGTTTCTTTTCTTTTTTTCCCCTCTAATCACAAAACTGTCCCACACGTTATCCTTCCCAGAGCAGTGGCTTTGGGCTCATTTTATTAGATTGGAGCTTTAGCGTTGGTCCAGATGTCCCCATTATCCCGATTTTGCACTGACACGTGCTGCTCGGAACTTTAACAAATGAGTAATATCAGATCTCAGAAGCTAAGCAGGGTTGGCCTTGGTTAGTAATTGGATGGGAGACCTTCAATGAAGATCAGGATTGCAGAGGCAGGCAATGGCAAACCACCTCTGTTAGTCTCTGGCCATGAAAACCCCATTAGGGATTGCCATCAGTCAAATCTGACTTGAGGGCACCGACCACAATAATTCTTAGCATTTATATCAAACCTTCAGTGTTTAGAGGGCTCACATTGGCAGCTGAAGCTTTTCACGACATGGAGGTAAATAACATGACCTGGTAAATAACATGCTATTAAGCCTCTATTACAGGGGCGGGTCATTTTTTATTCTCCAGGTTTTTGGCAACCTCAGCTTCTAGTGGCCTTATACCATACCTACAATCCTATGCATAATGGGGAAAAAAAGATATTTCATTATACTGGGGTCAGATGCCATCGAATCCTTGCCTTTAAAGGAATTTCCATGGGTGTCAATGTATAATGAACTAGCTGCTGGAGTGTTTCTCAAAATATTTTGAACTTTGGTGTGTTCCAGCGGGCAGCTGTTTTTGTGGGAAATGAGACCCAGTGATGCAGATTGGGGCAATTCTGCTGGCCTGGGCAGTCTTGGGAGCAGATGGGTAAAAATATGCTCTGCACCAGAGTGTTTGTGAAGAAGGCCTATCAGTAATCTTGGCCTTGAATGTGCCTTCCCGCTTCAAAGCACAGACAGGCTGCTGACTTCCGATTAAACAAAATAAGGGAAAACAGATTGTTGTGGTGTGTTGTTTATTTTAATGTGTTTTCCCGATCTGATTGATTGATTTTTACTGAAACAAATGTGAGGGAGGGAAGGATGGCTTTACACTTTCAGGAAATAAGAATTACAAATGTGCTGGCCATTCAGATTTCAATGAACAGCTGTAGTCTCAGGGCCAAGCTACAAGTGATGAATGACACTTGAACGGCAAGTGAACAGACTCACGTGCGTTCCTCCCTGTTCACTTGCGCTCCGCTCGATTGAGTGGAGCACAAGTGAACCGGGAGGAATCCACGAGTCTGTTCACTTGCAGTTCAAGTGTCATTCGTCACTTGTAGCTTGGCCCTCAGTCAAATAGCTATGATTGGAGTCGTTTTCTCCAGGTTCCTCTGGGACAATCTCTTTACCTTTTCAGTCAGTTGCTACTTGGATATATTATTTTATAGGCATATAAATAGTCTGCAACTCCATCCTCCAGAGGAACAGATAAAGGGTATAATCCTAAAAACAGTTTCCTGAGAGTAAGCCCCATTGAATAAAATAGTCCTGTTCTGAGTAGACCTATTCAGAGTTGCTCCCCCAAACCTCTCATTGATTTCAAATCAGAGCTGGCTAGCAAACAATAGATTTCAAATTTAGGACCAAACTACAAGTGATGCCTGACACAAGTTGGACACTTGTGCCTTCCCTTCTTCCGTGGTGGCAAAAGCAGCCCCCCGCCCTAGCCACTGCACTTTCAGCTGGGAAAGGGCCGACATATCACAAATATTAGGTTAATCTGTTTCAGTATTGTATCCTTGTTAACATCCACCAGAATTAACTGCTGTACTCAGGTATTAAAGACATATATTTCCTTTCTTGTCTGTGCTTGACAAGCTGTACCTGCAACATTTTGCTTCTATATTAAACATACAGGAGCTCTGGTTATCCAAACTCTATTCCCTAATGCAACTGAATTGCTTTGAAAGAAACAGCCCTCAAAAGAGGCTGGCTGTGAAGAAGGAAAGAATAACCGTTCATTTAAAAAGACATAACTATGGAGTTCTTCCAAGAGTTTCCTTGATATTGACTCCCAGAGTTGTTCAGAGACGATGGCACAGCAGCCACCCTTGAGAGCAGAGCCAAAGAATTACATCACCCTCTTCTGTCCCATGAAGAAAATGGCATCAACGCCGGAACCCTCACCCTTGGAATTGTTGCTTTCAGGAAATTAAAAGTTCCCACTGAACTCTATTCCCAGGCCGAAATACCCAAGTCATTCTCAGTTGCACAATAAATGGCCGAACGTGTCATTGTGTGAAAAATGAATAACAATTCCTGTGCTGAATGGAAGGGAAGGAGTGAAGCTTGCACAGACCAGGGCCCTGGGAGCTGAGTTGGCAGAGATGTACAGGGACTTACAGAGCCACTTGAGACTAATATTTGGCTCCATTGTAAATAAATACTCAGAGCTCTGCCTCTGTGGCTGGGCTCAGACGTAATACAAAACTGTGGTTTGTTTTAACTAGGGTTAGTTTGGGAAATCAGAATTTAACACACAAACAACATTCAGAGCCTGACTAGATGCTACAAATAGGCATGGACATGAATGGGGGGGGGGGGGAGAACATGGTGTCCATTGTTCATTGCCATCCATGAACAATAAACATTGATGAAAATGACCTGTTCATGAATATGTTCATAGTTTGTTGTTCGTGGGGGCCAGCAGGCTCTCCTCCAGCCATCAAGATCCCTACCACACCACTCCCAAAAACCCTACCTGAGCAGGCAGCAGGAAAGGTACCAATAATAAAGCAACCCTGGAACTTGAAGAGGTAGATCCCTATCCCACAACACACAAAGATAATTCAAGCTCCAATGCACTCTCCCTGTCTCTCTCTCAAAATGCCAATAGCAACTGTCTCTCCCTCACTGTCTGCAAAACCAGAGCTGGGAGCCCCCCTACCCCCTGCTCTTTGCTTTCTTGTAACAAATCTGGAGCTCCACACTTGAAAGGAAGACCTGCCTATCAAGCTAGATTTAGGTTTCCAGGGCAACAGTAGGAGTTCAGACAGAGTTCGGGCATTTCCTGCCTCTGGTTGCCAAGGGAATTGATTGCAAGTGCCAGATTTTCTGGCTTGACGAATAGAAACGAACAGCAATGAACGAGGCTTGCAACGACCACCTGTTCATTTAGAATGGGGCCTCACGAATAGCAGATTGGGCTGTTCATGGCTTTTTAAGTTCGTATTGCTGTTTGTGCAATTGTGAAACAGTGATTGTGCTGTTTCAAACTGCATGAGTTCTCCAGGCAGACTTGTAGTTGAAATGTACCTGCTAGTTCATGGTGGTAACACAAGAATAAATGCCCAGCAAGACCCAGCTCAGATTGGAACTGTCCTGTGAGAGAAGAAGGAATTCTTGCCTTTACCCCCGTGCTGTTTTTGGTGCTTGAAATAGCCCAGAGGCCATGGGTGGGTGTGTTATTTTCTCTGTGGGGAGCCAGCACATGCAAACATTCAGTGCACATGCTGGCTTTCAACAGAGCAAAACCTCCCCACTGGGCCCCATGGTGTGTTTCATAGAATCACAGAATTAATATGGTTGGAAGGTGCCTCTTAGGTCATCTAGTCCAACCCCCTGCACAATGCATTAAATTCACAAATCACTGAATTTTATAGTTTGTAACACCTAGTTAGGCCGTTAGTCCTAGCTGGCATTGAGAAGTTTTGGTTTCTCGCTTTCCTGATTGCTATCCCAGAGCCAAGCTACGCCTGACACAGGTTGGACACTTGTCAGCTTCCCTCAAGTTTTGATGGGAAATGTAGGCGTCCTGGTCTTGCAGCTTGGCTCTCTGACTGCTGTCCAATAGACTTTTCAACAGTCACTTGTCCAACATTCCGCCAAGCTGCCTACATTTCCCATCAAAACTTTTTAAAAAAAATTTCCCATCAAAACTTGGGAAAGCTGACAAGTGTCCAACTAGTGTCAGGCATTACTTGTAGTTTGGCTCCCAGTTTGCATAACTGCACCTCACTGAGGGACAGCTGTGCTGTGTCAACAGCATACATTCTATTGGTTGTCCTTATATCAGGGCCATAAATCCATACTCCCTTATCCTGTTAGTAGCCATTGCCTCACACCCAGAAAACATTCTGATTAAATTGAGCTATACGCTCTCACATGGACACACACCCAATTTCCAAGGGTCCAACGGATCCTCCCCAGTTTCATTCCACTCTTGGCAATCTTATTCCACATTCTTCCCAGACCCTGCTGGCAGAAATACAAGTTTATCATTTATTCACTTATAGTGAGCAATCTCCCTCCCTCACTCCATTGCCTGCCACTGCTCAGAGTAGTGGCCGAAGAAAAATAAAGGGAAAAAAGGCTCCAGTAGGGTTCCCAGGTGCCTGCTAGTGGCGGGCAAATTCCCGGGGATTTGCCCCCTCATCCACTGATTGCCCAGAGATCAGCAGAAGGGGGCCTGCTCCTGGAGCTTGTCCGCCATCAGCAGGCAGCTCAGGAGTGCGGTGATGTCACTTCTGGAAGTGACATTGATGCGCAGCCCGCAGGAGCATTCCTCCTCTTCATTTGGGGCTGATTTGGGCCCCAAATGGGCCAAATTGTCCCAGTGTGGTGCACAGGAGCACTTGCATGGTTGACATGGTGACATCACTTCCAGAAGAAGACCTTGTGCCCAGCACAAGGTAAGTGCCAGGGACTCCACCCTCCTGATGGGAGGTGAGGAATACCTGGCAACCTTAGACTCCCGCCTAGTAACCAGCATGTCACTCTCGGGTATAACACAGGAGTGACTATGGTAGCTCTTGGAATCACCATAAATTTGCCATGATTCCTAGAAGCACCCATTGTCACTTCAGGGTTGTACCCAGAAGTGACGTAATGACATTGGCAATGTCACTGATGTCGCACACACAAGGGCCCGGTGGGATTTGTTATCTTTCTGCCGGGCCTGCAAGACGGAGATGTTCCACCAGGCATTTAGTGGGGGCTAGGCTGTCCTCTCGCTGGCCATACCACTGAAGACTGTCCACCACCCATGCAGGAGCTCCTAAGTGTGACATAGGGCTTGATGTAAGAGCCAAGCCCTGCGCCTAAAATGCCGTATTTTAATATTTATATCCGCCAATTGAGACATTTTTACTGTATATGGAATAGTGTTTTAATGTTTCTTTATAATGTTTTTATTGTTTTTAAACTGTATGTTATTAATTGTATGTTGTCACACCACCCTGAGCCTGTCTGATGGGGTGGACGGTCTAGAAATGCAATAAATAAATAAATAAATAAGTGACAGAACCCATGCCCCCCCACCCTCCTACTGGTTGGCATGCTCAGCGCAGAAGAGGCATAGAAAGACCCATGTCCATGTGATTGCAGCTGCCTCTGGAGCTTGCAGTCTTGGAGTCTGGCAACAATGGTACATGTGACTGGTGGGGCAACGCAATACATTTCACCATCTCAAGCACCCTCCTCTCGTGCTTCCCCTGCAGGGTGAGGCAGGCCAAAAAAACCCAGCACTTCTACAGCCCACCCTGGAGCCCAGCTGAGCAACCAGAACACAAGTATGGTGTGGGAGAAGTGCACTGAAACCAGCCTTACCACAGATTGGGAGAGCCAACTAGTGGGACTGCCTCTACACACACCTCCTCCCCCTCCCCAATGCTGAGAAAGTTACATGGTCACAACTTTCAGTCACATAACCAAAAATACTGTCACTTATCCAAGTTCAAGTTAGCCTTTATTGGCATGTAATAACAACAACAACAACATTCGATTTATATACCGCCCTCAGGACAACTTAACACCCACTCAGAGTGGTTTACAAAGTATGCTATTATTACCCCACAACAATCACCCTGTGAGGTGGGTGGGGCTGACAGAGCTCCAGAGAACTGTGACTCGCCCAAGGTCACCCAGCTGGCTTCAAGTGGAGAAGCAATTCAAGTTATCCACTTACAAAAAAGAAAAACAAAGTTAAAAGGATACTGCATTACAAATACATAAATACATTTAGAGCTTATTTCCGTGATATCCTTTGACGCAACTTCAAAGCAGAATGGAGAAACTTTGCCACCTTCTCGGTGACATCAGGAAAGGAATCGTTCAACAGTCTATAGACTTTGAGCGAGTCAGAGCAATCCATCATACTAGCTAAAACAGATTTTAAATATGTTTGATGTATAGCAGCGTACAATTGACAATGCAAAAGCACACGTGTAATTGACTTCAACACATTTTTGTTCACATAAACAGTATCTAGCTGAATAGGCTATCCTGTTAAATCTGCCATGTAGAATGGCCGAAGGCATAGCATTGCACCTGGCCAAAGAAAATGCTCTATGAAGTTGTGGCACCTGCAGAGAAGATAAATATGAAGCCATCCTCCCTACAGTGAGAGGAATTTCAAAGCTCAGGGGAGAGCAGGTTTTAGTAGCCAAACTATATAACTTCTGGTGCTCAATATCTCGCAACCTACTCTTAATTTGATGAAATGCAGCATTTGAGTCCACAGATATACCCATGGCTTTCATTTTTCCCATGATACAATGTCACTTATCACCAAAAGAGTTCAGGGGGAGATAAGATTCATGAATACGCTTCAATGGCCAAATTGGCTACCTACTTACAAAATAGACCAATAACCGAGTTTTGAAAAATAAATTGAAGAATTTCTTCAACTACTTAGGCTAAACTAATTGACATAGAGCTTAGAGGGAGGGAGGGAGGGAGGGAGGGAAGGAGAGAGAGGCAGAAATGTTATGTATTTAGGCTTAAGGAAAACAAGTATGTAATGTTTTGTTTATCAGGTCAAAGAAGTTTAAATCTGTTGCTTGTTTTACTCTCAAAACTATTATAACTGTACTGTTTATATACTTATTGGTTGTATAAGGTGGTATAATTTTAAATTTAACGTCCAATTTAGAACCTACATAACTTTGATACTATGCACTTACTTTACTCTATTTTCTTTTCTCTAAATAATTTTTTAATTTTTTTAAAAAAAAGAGTTCAGGGGGTTTGCTAGTGTTTCCCTGAAACTCGTGACATATTGTCGTGGCCGTTTCCACCCTTGGAAGCTACTGTGGGTTACCAACTCCCTGCTGGCAATAGGATCCCAGTTGCCTGCCAGTAGCAAGCAATCTCTCAGGGGTTCACCCTGCTGCCTGCTGGTCGCTGGTGATCAGCAAGAGGTGGCAAACTGCCTGGAGATTGCCTGCCACTGGCAGGCAACCCGGGCATGCATGCAGCAGGCACACTTCCATCAGGAGAAGATGATGTCACTTTCTCAAGTGACTTCATTGTGCCCAGCGCTGAGCATGCTCCTGTGCTTCTCAGAGGTTAGTTTTGGCCCCCAACAGACTGAATTTGCCCTGCACAAAGCACAGGAGCATGCCAGCCACCAGCACAGTAACATCAGTTCCAGACGCTTATACAAGAAGGTTCCTCCTGGTAAGTACCGGGTCCCCTCCCTCCAGCCCGGAGGGTATAGAGATCTGGCAACCCTAGCTGGCAACCTTAGAGGCAGTCTTGTGTATACACCAGGTGTATAAGCAGTGACACTCCCCGTGGGGTAGTCCACCTCCTAGATCTTCCTCACTGGAGCCTAAGGGTCCCATTACCCAGTGGGTGAAGATTCCCTCACCCCATTTCCCTCCACCATTTAGAACCCTGAAGCATTGTCTGTCAGCATCTTGTCACATCCAGTAAAAAAACTGCAAGTGATAAAGAGTACCCTGTAGGAATGGCTGGAAAATCTGGTTTTGCCATAGAGTTTCCAGCAGTTCCTAGAGCTACCTATGTCACTTCCGTTTTTTTTACCACAATAACATGTTGCCACAGCTGGGCCTGGCACAGCCCCTCCCCATATACTCACCACAGCCCTACCTGGCAACCACAGTGCACCCCTGCTTTGTGCAGTAAAACAAAAAAGCTCAATCTGCTGAATGTGATGGTAGAGAGAAGAAGGTGTTGGTTTTCTTGCACCTTTAAGAAGAGCAGGAAATGAGCACAAAAGCACCAAAATCAGAGTAGTTGCATGTTCGATTTAGCAGTAAAGAGTAGTCAGTAATAAACAAGCCAGGATTAAGCCCACATTTGGCATTTGTATGTCAGCTCAAAACCATACTTAAGACTAACTGGTTAATAAACCAACTTTGCATCCTAGGTTTAGACCCTGGTAACTAACCATAGGCGATTTTCACACTGCTTACTGGCCACAGAACATTGTGCCAAGGTCCCGGAATGACAGCATCTTCCTGGCACGATTTCACGTGAGAATGTTCTCATGCGAAATCGTCATTCCAGGAGCTCGGCATGATGTTCTGTGGCTGGTAAGCAGTGTGAAAACGGCCGTTATGTGGTTGGCTCCACCTCCTGTGGCACCCATTTTGAAGTTGCACCCACCACTTGTGTAAGAATACTAAAAGTGCTAACAGGGTCAAGAAGGTTGGAGACCGCTGTCCAAAACACTAAACCCACAGTTTCTAATGTCATGCAGAATTGCTCCTGCTTTGATTTGCCACAAAAAAGTCCTTTAATTTTGGAGGCAAGACAGCAGGGCCTGACATCTGGAGAGTACACTCTAGCAGGCTCTGGAGGTTCTGAAGGGCTTGTAGGTCAAGTTGGCTGTTTACCATGATTGCTATGCAGGGCCGGCGCCAGCGTTTCTGGTGCCTGAGGCAGCTTCACGGGTGTTGGTGCACACGCGCTTTGCGCGTGCACACCCGGACTGTGTGATGATGTCACTGCATGCCACATCATCATGTGGAGCAGGACAGTGCACAGGTGGCCTCCCAGCCCTCCCGTTCAGTTGCCCCACACCACCCTGGCCACCTGCTGTGCTTGGCCCACAGCTGTGTGCTGGCGGCGGTGGCAGCAACAGCAGCACAGAGCAACTGAGCAGGAGTGCTGGGAGACTGCCCGCTCAGCTGCCCCACATTGCCGCTGCCAGCACGTGCTCCTGGCCGGGCGCAGCAGCTGTGGGCCAGGCGCAGCAGGTGGTCAGGATGGCGTGCATGCATCCTCCCTCCAGCTCAGTTGCTCCGCGCACTGCCCCAGCCACCTGCTGTACCTGGCCCTCAGCTGTGTGCTGCCACCGCTGGCGGCGGCAGCAGCAGCACAGAGCTCCTGGCTGGGCACAGCAGCATGGGGCAATTGAGCTCTGTGGTGTGTGCCCCCACCCCCGGTGCCCCCTCCGTTGCCTTAGTGCTCAAGGCAGCTGCCAGCCTGGCCTCAATGGGCCTGCCAGCCCTGTTGCTATGACATATTTATGCAATTTATGAAGTAAAGCAGAATTTTTTCTTCCATGTCTCATAAAGCTGCTTATTTGTGATGGGGGATCAATGATGTAGGATGTCTTAGAAGGTTGCATTGGGCCCACAGAAATTATGGAAGTTTGGCCTAGTCCTTGAAATAGATTCTTAACGAGATATTTTTTACCAGGTGATGGTATTTACCTTAATGCCGTGAAAACATTCAGCCCTAAAGCATTGAAGACAACAACCTTTTAAAGTAGTGAGTTGCTTACCTCAGTTTCCTGAATAACAAACAATTTGATCTCAGTTCTCTATATCTATATAAAAATCCTGCCTGCTGCATCGCACATAATACTACCAGGTTTATGATATTTGTTTTTGAACCAGGGGCCCCTGTCTCACTGAGCCTGTGGTCACTTTTAAAATCTTAGAAGGTTATAAACCAAGCATTCTTCTATAAAGGAGGCAGCTGTTTTCGAATGGGCACTTCCTGCAGACCCAAAAGTGATGCCTTTGGGTTCATCTGAAATGCCTCCAGGATTCTTCTGAAATGCCTCTTGCTCCAATGAGATGGAGGAAAGCTAGGACAAATTATTAGCTGGGAAAGAGATTATTTTGAGGAAGAATCAAATGGAAATCAGGGGAATCCCTGTTCCAGAAAATTCAGCATACATAAACTACAGCAGATAGTCTCGGCTTCAAAGCCCTTGGAACTCCATAGAACTCTACAGTACAGACTATCCATTGATCTCAAATATCTCTTGAATTTAGAACATGATGCTTCTGATATCTATAAAACTGGGTGTAATCTGCAGTGCTACCATAAATCTGCAGAATGTGTATAGATCTCACAGGATCCCTCTAAATGCTACTGTTCGAGGCAAACAGAACTCCAACAGCTGCCCCAAAATTTGAGGGAAAGCAAGGAATTGAACCTTGATTTTTCTCCCCTTTATTAGACATTACAGTGGACTCCATTGGCGTCTCACATGTACTTGGCATTTTATTCCACTGAATCACTTGTTTCTGCTTCCTGAGATCATGTACTCTCCAGGGCTCAGATTTGGCTGGGCAGCATTTTCACCATAAACAAGGCAACAGAAAGAGTTAACTCCACAGTGAATAGAGAGCTCTGGGTTTGCTGAAAAATGCCTCCTATATTTTCTGTGAATAATTATCAGAGCGCCCCATGATGAAGGAGGCTGTCTAGCAAATGGTTTATATTTATTCTATGTGCCCTGTGGGCTTGATTTAGATAACAATCTCTGTTCTCGGTTGTATTCCTAATAAGAGAGAGGTCAAAGCCATTACAGAAAAGCAGCTCCTTCCAAAGCCATAGAAATCTTTGGCTTTTTTCATATAAGGTTAAAATCTATTATGGAAACACACACTGGCTTATATCTGTTCCTTCCATTAAGATCCCACTGTCCTGCAGTTCTGCTGCTAAACCTCAGAAATACTAATGTTTTTGTTTTACTCTGAAGGCTCAGATAAAACTGGCCCTTGTGGTGATGGAATAATTGTTGAATTTGATGCCTTCAAGCAGAGATGGTCTAAGGACATGGTAGTTGCTAACAAAATATCACAAATTTGATCTTATCTGGATTCTGGTTGCAATACAGGTAAAGCGGAAGAAATGCCTAATAAATTGTCCGGTCTGCTTATGGGCCATTTTGACCCAGTTACCATGATGGATGTTGACAGGATCCTATGACCTCCTAACACCTGCTATTTTGTCAAAAATTATATAGTCCCACAGGCACATGTACCACTCCTTTATCTCTGGTAACTGGGGGGGGGGAGTGTCTTCCAATGAGAGGCAATTACTTTTTTAGCTACCAATAGTGGGGTTACTATTAAATTTTTTCGTATATCAGGGATGTCTAAATCTGGCAAAAAAATTCAACAATATAGATTGTATCATGAATGGAACTGAATTTCCAGTAATATAAGTTATGTGTGGCATGATCTTTTTCCAAAATTGAAAAACCACTGGACAAGACCACCAACAATGAATGTAAGCTCCCTCCACAGCCTTGCCAACAATGAGAACTATATCTTGGATTGATATGCGCTATTTTAGCCCATCCTGGCTTATAAATGATGTAACGATTACATTAATTAGCCCATGCTGTCTATCATAAATCAGTCACTAACCCATGGCACCTTTCCTTGACCACTCAAAGAGGCAGTTATCCATCCGCTTCTTTAAAAGCCATCCCTAAAGATAAATTATGTGGCCAACTATCATCCAGTCTCTACTCAGCTTTTTCTGGGTAAAATGATTTGGGGAAGGGCTGTTGCTCAGAGGAAGAGCCTCTGCTTTGCTTGCAGAAGATCCCGGATTCAATCCTCAGTATCTCCAGTTAAATGGAAGTAAGTGATGTAAAAGACCTCTACTCAAGACCCGGGAGAGCCACTATCAGTCTGAATAGATACTAGTGACCTTGAGGGACCAGTGTTCTGGTTCAGCATAAGGCTTCAGGTGTGTGACTGAGAGCTCAGTAACAAACCAACTCTAGGTCTTCTTTACTATTTCATCTGCTCTGGATCATTTTCAGGCTGGTTTCAGGCTGGGGTATCAGACGTAGACAGTCCTGGTAGTTGCTGACCAAAAGCCATACTTGTTTTCTGCTTCCATTGAAATTGCCTGCAGCCTTTGATACAATAGATCATGTCATCCTGTCGAGACATTTGGAGACAGAAATGGTTTGATCTGATTTAGATTGTTCCACCTTGATCAGACCCGGAGGTTGCCACTGAAGACCAGTTATCTTCAGCGGGGGAATTTGTCCTTTAAGATTCCACAGAGTGCAATCTTCCCATCCCCATGGTCTGAGAATCCCTTGTGCTGCTACTCAACTAGCCAGTGGGGACGGGGCAGGAAACATTGGGGATGTCAGCAGCATTCCAATGCTCTGATGTCACTCCCTGTGAGCCCAGAAGTGACATCAGTGTGGTGCTGCCAGATACCAAGGATACTCTAGTATTTGGGCAAAACTCTATGGTTAGACTTCTATGGTTAAAACTATATGATTAAAGAGAGTTTTGCCCAAATACCAGAGCATCCTCCAGTGATGCACTGATATCACTTCCACACTCAAGGAAATGACATCAGCTCATAATCAGCGATGTAATGATGTCACTGGTGAGCCACTCCCCCAATCCACAGCCTGGTATGTCTGCACCCCCTGCCAGTTGCAACCATGCTTATCCCCCATGTTATTCAAGCTCTATGTAAAGCTCTTAGGAGAAACTTTTCCTAGCTTTGGAACTGAATGTCATCAATATGCTGTAGACAGCCAGCTCTGTATCCTTCTGTCCAAATCTCCTGACAATGCAGTTGAGGTCTTGAGGCACTGTCGGATGGTTATAGTTAAACGGCTGAAAGTAAACCAACTGAAATTGATCCCAGACAAGATAGAGATAATGCTGGTTGGGAAGGCAGAGGTTTTGAAAGACATTGTGCTTCCCAATTTGATAGGCCTCCACTAACCCTTGCAGACTAGATTAAGATCGTAGGGCTTATATTGGACCCAGCATTAGCGCTGGAGAAGGCTTTTTACCAACATAGCTTAGCTTGAAAGATGGATACTACCTGTACTTGGCTGATCTGGCCACTTGGATCCATGCCATAGTAACACTGAGACTGGACTACTGCAATGCATTCTATATAGGTCTCTCCTTGAAATCATCTTGGAGACTCTAGTTGATACAGAATGCTGCGACTCAATTATTGTTGGGAGCGAGATGAAGCACGCAGATTGTTCTCATCCTGCAGTCATTCCATTGCCTGTTCATCAGTTTCCGAGTTCAATGCAAAATATTGGCTATCATAAGCAAAGCCCTTCATGGCCTTTGACCATCATGTCTGCAAGACTACCTCTCCACTTGCCTCTTGCCAACAACAACTTCACTCACTTGAGCAGGGCCTTCTGCAGTTTCCACACTACAAATGGGCAAGATCAACAATGGCCAGTATACTTGCCTTCTCTGTAGCAGCCCCCAGCCTGTGGAACAGCCTGTGAGAAGGTCAGAAAGACTCCACACTCCTGACATTTCACAAACTATGTAAATCAGAATTGTTCAGGATGGCATTTATAAAACAGGGCTACACCATAACAGAATGCTCCAGGAGAATGCATTGTTTCTACTGATGTTCTGCATTGTTTAATAAAAACATAATATTTGATTTATATACTGCCCTTCAATCACCTTGTGAGGTGGGTGGGGCTGAGAGAGCTCTAAGAGAGCTGTGATTGACCCAAAGTCACCCAACTGGCTTCTAGTGGAGAAGTGAGGAATCAAATCCGGTTCTCCAGATTAGAGTCCTGCCACTCTTAACCACTACACCAGTCTGGCTCTAATATGTATGCTTTATTCAGACAACAGCTTTGTTTCAAATTTCTGCCGTCCTAGTCTTACAACATTTCTTATTGTACATCTCATCCTATTGATAGCATTGGCTTCCCCCTGGAGTCTCAATGAGAATGGCAAACTATAAATAACAAAAAAAAAATTGCCATAAACATACATAAATGGCACATAAAAACATGCAAGGCTTTTTTTTGTTGTATTTGGAAGGGGTTTTTGGGGGGCGGGTCTTAGTCAGATCCATATCATTGAGGTTCAGGGATGGCTGAGCAATTATTTGAAGCAAAATAAAAATTCTTAAAATTCCCAAACACCTCCCCAGTCCCCAGTAAGAAAAGGCAGCTAGAGAAAAGAGTCTTTTCAGCCCCTTTTCCAGCAGCCAGAAATGCAGGCCAGAGATCCCTCCCAAGTTCCTAGCAATATAGCCAGCAAGCTCTCCACTCCCTCACCCACTCTGGAGAAACTGAAACCAGAAGGCACACGACTTTCCCTATTTATGGAAAAAGCCCACATTGAACAACACAGGAGCACTCTGGTTGGCAGAAAGACCTGCCTAACACTGTCATGGACCAACCTGGCCCAGCGGAGCAGAGAGACTCAGAGGACTCTTCTGAGGAAGAGGCAGCTGGTGAACCTGACCCAGATCCACAGCCAGTGGCAGAGGCACTGCAGGAGGAGGCAGGCCCTGAAGGCTCAGATATTGATCCACAGCCAGGTCCCAGCACATCGGTTCCTCAGCTTCCCAGCCCTGGGCTGGCAACAGAAAGCCAGGGGCAGGCCAGCTCTCCCCCTTCATCACCGGAGCCTCGGGAGCGCTGCCAGAGGAGGGCTAGAAGAGCCCTCCAAGCCAGAAGGCGCAGTGCCAGGCTAGCAGCACAGCACCGGCCCAGCATCATTAGTGATGATGAGTGCTCGCAGGAGCAGGACTCAGACAGACAGCAGGTGCTTGCTGTAGCTCAGGCAGCTGAGCACTGTGAGGGTTAAAAGCAGCTGAAGAGGGAGTGGCTGCGTGGAAGCAACGAGTCCGCTTACTACTGACCTTGCTGCTGTGTTTGGAACTGATTCTCTTGTCCCTGACCTTGGCCTGTTCCTGTGGATGTGTTTCTGGAATCCTCCTTTGGACTTGAAGCCGTGAGTGTGCCCAGTTGGTGCCTGAACCTTGGAACTGGGTGCTGCCCTGCTTGGACAACTTGGGAGTTTTCCCTTGCCTGCTGCCAGTGTGAGTCTGCATCGGGACACACTGTTTGGGAAGATTGGTGTTACCATGGCTCCTGAAGGCCCATC
Organism: Eublepharis macularius; assembly: GCF_028583425.1. NCBI lineage: Eukaryota > Metazoa > Chordata > Lepidosauria > Squamata > Eublepharidae > Eublepharis > Eublepharis macularius. The sequence goes on along the minus strand of NC_072793.1, from coordinate 17,457,322 downwards.
TCCTCAGTTGCCTTAGAGATTCTAACCCTCCCCCCCACCCCCATTTTCCTGGCTGGATGGGCCAGAGTGGGCGCTCTTTAGTTGGCAGGGACAGCCGCCAATCAAGAATGGAGGCATCAGATTGGAGGCAACCTAAAGACTGCCACCATTGCCTGGGCGATGGAGTGAATGGCGCCAAAGTGTCTGGCTTCCCGAACCGGCCACGGAACCGCTGGAAAAATTAGTTTGTTCTGTAAAAACATGTTCCAATGGAACACGTTTCGGGGCAAACGAACCGGCCATTCCGTACAGAGTTTTGTTCCATGGTTCGTTTCGTGCCCATCTCTAATGGTAATCTCTGCCTGTGCATATTGTCTGAATTGACTATATATGCATAAACTGTATGCCCCCACTGCATGCCCTGCTGAGAATCGCTGCGCCACTGAGAATCCTTCTTCTTTATACAGGATTCTTGACTGTGTGTACCTAACCTACATTACTACCTTCTATTTAAACAGCATGCTGAATATGTACCGGTCAGAGCAGGGCCTCCTGCTGTGATCCTTCTTTCTTGTGTCATTCAGTTTTCCCAGACTGAATATGTGTAAAGGGCTAATGTGAACAAGCCTGAGGATCGTGGCCTCAGCTGACATTTATGGAAGCTTCCTGTTTTGCAAGGCTGCCCATTGGTCTTCCATTAATGTCTTAAGAGGCTAGTCATCCACGTAGCAGTACTGGAGGCTAATCTCAGTTACACCACTTCAGCCTAGGCAACCTGAAACATTTAATGATTATGACAAAGAATACACTCTCAGGACATTTCCTCTGCTCACAAATGTTGCAGTGCCCTTCATCTGAGATAATGCATAACTGTTTCCCATTAATCATGTACTAGGTGCATAACAACATAATAACAAACAAAATGCTAGGCAACTGATATTCTGTCTTACTGGTGGGAGCACATAAAAGCAAAGTCAGTTAATTCACCGTGGATTTGATTCATTCTGAGCCACACACAGCTACAAAACTTAGGTCATCTTCTCATGATAAGACTAATAACCTACCTTCCGTTTCACCATTTCTTCAATGTTCTGCTGATTTCATTGTCCTCAGGCATTTGACTTTGATTAATGAATCCTCAGATATATATATTTTTTTGAACTAGCAGCTCAGTTTGGGGGCTTGATGGCAGAGGTGAATTGTTGGCTGAGACATGTTCTTTTTGGGAAGAAAGATTAAGACGCTGTTATACCCAAATTGTGTTTTTCTCATTAGACCAAATAAAATAGCACACAGGGTCCAGGGAAAGAAGGTTGCTTAAATCATTTAATTAAATGGGAGGAACCTTAGTCATACAGAGGACCAAAGCCCCCCTTTGACCCAAGGCTCCTCAAGATTACAAAGCTTGTACAAGACATTTTATACCCCTTGGTTCATTAAAATATTAGGCTTTTAACTGGCTTAAGTCTTCTAGGGATCTCCATTGGTGATGACCAGTTGGCAGTTGCCACCTCCGGGTACCCAATGCTTCTTGATTGGAAGACTGATTTGGGCCATTAAGATAATTATTATATTTCCCACCTTTCTTTACTTGTCAAGATGACCCAGTGTCTTATCTTTTTTCCAAGAATGTTTCTTCCGCTCCACACTTCTCTTCCTATAGGCTAGAAGTGGGTTCCTCTCCACTTTTGCTGACTTAGCACTTACAACATATTTTCCAAGGCTACTTGTATCATGTAGGTTAAAACTGCTTTCTGCAGGCTGTGTGGGGCAAAATTCTTTCCCTCTCTGTAAGTGAAAGGTCACTTACTTTCACTATCTGGGCTCCTTTCTTTCTCCCTTTTTGCTATGTGGAGACAGATGCTTTCAACTTTCTTTTGTGCCTGCTCCTTCCCTTTTCTTTGAGTTAATATCCTGGCTACATCTATTGTGTAAAATACATCTGTTAGTAAAAGAGTATTTCCATTTGTTTTAAGCATATCATTATGTGTCTATGTCTGTAGTGCAAATGCATTCTTCTAGTAGCAAGCTTCCATAGTAAACATGTCTCTTCTCTTGCAACATTTTGCAGGCACATCTTTAGGACACCTAGTTTCAAGTCTCAGTGTTCTAAGAAATGTTGTGCATCTGTTAGTGCTTCTACCTTGCTTTTAGCTGCATATTACTCATAAAATTGCATAGTGTCGATAGAAGCACTTAAAATACCCTGTTCCATTACATTCATCCACATCAGCGCTACAAAGATTGAAATAAATTTGAGAGGACTCTGAGATGGTTGCAGCCAAATGTCAGCAGCCGAAAGACATGGAGAAGCTTGGGGGTACCAAATCTGATACTAGCAGAAACATATCTAAGGGCACAACTACACGATACGCCCAACGCATGCCGAGTCACAGGTGCCCAACCAGGCATGCAGTCCGATGTACATTAGGAAAACTCATCTTTAAAAGTGCTGGTTCACACAGTGATATGAAGGTTCAGTGCAAATGGGGGGGGAAAGGAGCTGCCAGTTCCTAGGGCACATACAGCCAGAGAAACGGGGCAAAAGCCTCTCCCATCACCAGGGGTCATTTTGTAGAAAAAGAGCTGGAGGAACGCATTAGCATAACTCATTAGCATATGCCACACCCCCTGACATCACCTATCCTGGCTGTTTTGGACCCAATCCTGGCCATTCAGGGCTGAAATTGGGCCCCAAATGGCAAAAGGGGGCTGAAAATTGCCCCAAAGGAGCCCAAAATGGTCAGGATTGGGCCGCTGCTGAGCAGGAGAGTGATCCACCACCCATCAGAGGCCTGATCTGGGCTGTTTCAGCCCCAATCCAGGCCAAAATGGACCCAAAATGGCTGAGAGTCAGGTGGGTGGGGCCACCTGTCATGTGACCTCTTTGGGAAACTGCCGGAACTGCGTTCCTGCGCGTTCCCCCTCAAAATGAGCCCTGCCCATCACCCTTTCTACTGACAAAAGCAGGGTGAGAGAGAAACAGAAGCTCCTTATTCCTCCTCCCAGTGCACCCTGGCAGCGCCAAGCAACAAGCACTTTTTAAGGTGAGATCTCCCAATGACCGTCTGACTGCAAGCTCGGTTGCACACCCCTGACCCAGCACAGGACAGAAGGATCATGTAGCATGGCCCTAAGAGAAGCCTTGGCTGAGGTTTCAAAAGAAAGTTCCAGGTTCCCAAGATCCCACTCCAGCATCAGAAGACCTCTCAGAACCAAACTACAAGTGACGCCTGACACAAGTTGGACACTTGCCAGCTTCCCTCAAGTTTTGATGGGAAATGTAGGCAGCTTGGCGGAATGTTGGAGAAGTGACAGTTGAAAAGTCCATTGGACAGCAGTCGGAGAGCCAAGCTGCAGGACCAGGACACCTACACTTCCCATTGAAACTTGAGGGAAGCTGACAAGTGTCCAACCTGTGTCAGGCATCACTTGTAGCTTGGCTCTCAGAATCAATCAAGATTGGAGAAGGATTTGGGTAGTGATATAGAATGTGGCCAGACCCAGAGGAACATCCCCACTTTAGGGCGAGGACCATCAATCATTCGTGACAATCCTTTCTAGGACTGCCAATTTAGGAAATTTGGAGGCGAAGCCTGGGAAAAGGAGGGACCTCAGCAGGGTACAATGCTGTAGACTTCACCCTTCAAAGCACCCATTTTCTTCTAGGGCACTGATCTCTGCAGCCTTGAGGTCAGTTGTAATCCACAAGATCTCCAGGACCCCTTGGAGGTTGGCAACCATAATCACTGTCCATTTTCTCCATGTCCCACCTCCTGTTCCTCTTTGAGTTCCTACTTTTGTTTCTATAAAGCTTTGGGCGATCTAGTTCTGGGATTCTCTGACCCCCATGAGAATTATATGTTTTTACTAAGCATGACACAGTGTATGTTATTATTAGGCTATACAAGAATTTACAGATTGCCAATTGTTAAGAAAGAACTGGTACAAAATGTTCTTTAGATGGTATGTTATGGCGAAAGATATCGTGAGAATTAGTAAGGATTAGAGTGGATAGTGTTGGAAATGTCAATGTACAGATGCAACATTCTATCACATGCGGTGGACATACAAGGAAACATAAAGATATTGGCTAAAAATACATGAAGAGATGCAGAAGATTCTCAAGCTCAGGTCTGAGCAGAACCCGAAAAATATGTTACCAAACCTTACCAAATAATGTTACAAAAGAACGGGGAGATCTCTTCCGGTATATAGTGACAGCCATGAGAGTACTATATATTTAGCAAAATGGAAAACAGATTCTTGCCCAGATATGCCTGAGTGGATAGACAAGCGGTATGAATATGCATCAATGGCTAAATTAACTTCCAATGTGCACAATAGACCAATATCAGAATTCCGGAAAAAAATGAAAGATTTCTACTATTACTTAGGTCAAAACTAAGATAAATTAAAGTAATCATAATATAGACACAAAATATGGAAGAGATGACTAATTAAAAATATTAATATTAAAGTTTGGGTATAAGCAATCAAGGAGAGGGGAAGAGAACTATTGTATAAGCTTGTTGTGCTGTTACATATTTTGAATATACTTTTCTGTTGTAGCTCAAATGGAACTCAGATATAGTACTCTGTATTGTATATACGTTTCTATGCACTTTCTACTGTCATTTCTTTTCTTTTTAAATAAAACTTTTACTATTAAAAAGGTTTTTAAAAAAGAATTTTCAATGAACATATTCAATAGTTGAACCTACTGTGTTCAGCTGTGTTGATCAGATATGAGCTGGTTGGAGTGTCTGGGCCAGGGAGGGACCTTAGCAGGGTACAGTGCTGTAGACTTCATCCTTCAAAGCACCCATTTTCTTCTTGTATAACCTAAAACGGAATATGTGCAAAAGCACGGCCAGTCCAAACAGATTGCCAACCATTAACATAGCTAAGGACTACTTAGGTGACCACAAAAAAGTTGGCTGTTTTAAAACAAACGCAGCATTTTTATAAATAATTAATTTTTCTAAGTGGCCATGGAGGCTGCCTGCTTGTGGCAGATGGGAAGCAGAGTCATTAATTGCAAAGAGAAAGTAAAATTGCGCATTCCACCTTAAAACATGTGTTTCACGGTGTCCCCCCCCCCACGATCCCCCCACTGAGACCAATATTTTTTGCACCCCAACACTGCCCCTGCAAAACGCAAATGAATCTGTCCATATTCTGTAAAGCCAGGGTCTCTTGATTAAGTCATGTGTTTCCCCAGGCACTTTCAAGAGGAAATAGCTTGGCTTATGTATTATACATAGGTCTCCCATCTAAACTAACTAGGAGACTTCAATTGGTGCAAAATGCTGTGGCTTGGATGTTATTAGGAGCAAGCAGGAGCATGAACATCACTCCTGTCCTGCAGTCATTCCACTGGCTACCCATTAGTTACTGTACTCAGTTCAAAGTATTGTTTATCACTTACAAAGCTCTTCCCGTACTTGGTCTGGCATACCTATGGGACTGCCTTCCTCCCTATGTTCCTCCACGGTAGCTTTGCTCTTCCAAACAGGGTCTCCTGCAGGTGCTACTCTGCACATTGGTGAAATTAACAGCAGCCCATACACAGGCTTTCTCCGTGGTGGCCCACAACTTGTGGAATGGCCTGCCCGAGGAGGTCAGGAGAGCCCCCACCCTCCTGGCTTTCTGCAAAGGATGAAAAACCAAATTATTCGAAAAGGTTTTTTACTCAGATAGGAGGGCTGTATTGTAGGGAGGGGGGTCTCAGATGAACCTCTAATGAGTTAGGAACCATAGATCTCACCACTATGTTGTATTGGATTCCTACTAATGCTATGTCTCTGTGAACTTGTATCTATTTACCCTATGGCATTGTTTATGGAAATGTTCCTGATATTGACCATACTAATCTCACACTGTGTAATTCGCCTTGAGTCTCAGCGAGAAAGGTGTATTATAAATGACACAAATAAATAAAAAAATAAGGCTCTTTTGTGTGGTCTTCCAGAAACTCCTCACATCCTGGCAATGAGTAACACCCCATGCCTGCAGAACAATAATTCGCTCACTCAACATCTCCCTCACAATTTGGACATCTCTGGAAATTCAAGTCAGCACCATCTCCTGGACATTATCAGGAGGTCTGAGTCACACTTGCTGCCCCCAAGTTAATCCACTCATCTGCAACTGAAATGGCTCCCTTCTCCATTACATCACCCAGGTACCCCTTACTAGTACCTCCTCACAACCAGGGCTTTTTTTCAGCGGGAATGCAGTGGGATGGAGTTCCAGCACCTCTCGTGGTCAGTGGTCCTGCCCCCCTGATCTCCAGACAGAGATCAGTTCCCCTGGAGGAAACGGCCATTTTGTAAGGGCGGGCGTGTGTTTCTCCCTCATTTCCCCCTTGAGAGTTCCTCCACCTCTTTTCCCAGAGAAAAAGCCCTGAAAACAGATGGTTTGAATTAACCAATGACATCTCATATTTTGAATCTTTCATCAATGGGATTTGGGGATTGTAAAGTTTCACCAATCACACTACAACTCTAATTTCACCAGTGCACAGCCAGATCCTGAAGGTCCGGCCCAATGAAATTCCTTTGAGAGACTAATCATTCTTCAAGTTGCAGCATTTAAAATTTCATCAATACTTTAGTTCTCAAAGCTGGGGCCAATCACTATTGTCTCTCAATCCAATGACAAGATGGAGTCCCTAGGCCCTTATTTGCTTGTACACATCTGAGAAAAACAAACAAGAGGAAGTAATCTTCCTTCTCATCTTCTGAGAATCCATAATTTCCCCTTTGGAGCCCATCCCTCCTGCTTTCACACTTGGTCTTCCTACCTCAAAAGGAAGAAATTACTATCTAGCCTTTGGCTGTCCCAATCTCTATCCCTTTAGGTATGACATTCTGGCAAGGTGTAGGAACCTTTTGTTCTTACTCCAGCCAGAACTATTTGCATAACTAAGGCGTGGAGTCATCCTCAAGCACCTTTGTGTTTTGCCAGTTACAAGTCTGCAGATGGGTTCCATCTTATAGATAGAGGCCATTTCCACACACGTTGAATAATGCACTTTCAATGCACTTTCGCAATCCTTTGGAAGTGGATTTTTTGTTCCACACATGGAAAATAAGTTTCAAATGTTCACTAAAGAGTATTGAAAGTGTGTTGAAAGTTATCCAATGTGTGTGGAAGCAGCCAGAGTAAAGTTCTAACGATTGGATTATTGGGGTGAATTCTAGGGTGGAGGAAGAGCCTCATGGCGCAGAGTGGTAAAGCTGCAGTATTGCAGCCCAAGCTCTGCTCACGACCTGAGTTCGATCCTGGTGGAAGCTGGGTTCAGGTAGCCGGCTCAAGGTTGACTCAGCCTTCCATCCTTCCGAGGTCGGTAAAGTGAGTACCTAGTTTCCTGGGGGTAAAGTGTAGATGACTGGGGAAGGCAATGGCAAACCACCCCGTAAAAAGTCTGCCAAGAAAACGTCATGGTGCAATGTCCCCCCATGGGTCAGTAATGACTCGGTGCTTGTACAGGGGACTACCTTTACCTACTAGGGTGGAGGGCATTTCTCCACAGAAGCAAACTGATGATTCCATAAGAGAGACCAAGAGCATAGATTATATTTATAGCAGAAGAGAGATATAAAACCCAGGCAGCAAGCACGTTTTTCTGAGTCCTCTCTATTCCACAGTGGTTCTGTGGCCAAAACGTAAAGGTTCTTCGGCAGACAAGTCCATGTGGAAAGAGTTAACTAAAAATAGAAAGTTATAAAATCACTTGCATATTAGCTATCAGTGCTGTCAAATACTGTTAAAGATCAACTGTCCAGCACTGAAATCAAATCTCTTTGGGTGTCAAACACAATTATTAATTTTTCAGCGAATATATGCCAATTCCGAGAATATCCAAGCAACATTCAACATCAACAGTCACAAAGGGAAATTTGGAGAAGAATTTTTAAGAGGAAAATTTATTTCAGCTGAACATAGAACACGTTGCCAATTCCTTTGTTTAATTACAATAGTCAGCTGCTCCCACAAAAACTGGCAAGATAAGTAAAACTTATTTAATCATGCCATTAACTAACGCTGCTATAAAATGTTGCTTTCATTTGATTTCAGGACCAAAACAGAAACAATGAAGATTATGGCTCTCCGTCAGTCTGTAAAGGGTAACTAGTGCACATTGCCATGATTTGGATTGGGGCCATACAAGAAGAGAAAAGGGGATTTGTTTAACATTTCAACCCCACTCAGGCCATTTCCACACTACTCACCTTCATCCGGAACGCTGCGGAATGTCGCGAAAAAAACGCGGAAGATAGCGTCTTCTTGCGCGAGTTGTGCACGGCATCGCACAAAACTCGCAGGAGAAGACACCATCTTCCATGTTTTTGTTTTTTTTACAACATTCTGCAGCGTTCCAGATGAAGGTGAGTTGTGTGGAAATGGCCTCAGTTTTGCTAACTGAAACTAGGTTTCCCTGCATGAAGAGGGGAAAACCAGTTTGTTAAAAGCAACATAATTCTCTCTTAAAAACTGATAAGGACTGCTGTGAACAAGAAACCCAGTTACATTAGTGAAAACAAGCATTGCTTTAGGAGTCAAAATCCCCCTCTCTCCTTCCTGTGTGGCCCCAATCCAAAACACAGCTGTGAGCACGAGTGTAATTTCCTTTTTGTAGACTGGTGTCTGATCGCCATCATATCTGTTTTGGCCCTTAATTGTTGCTATCTCATATCAAGCTTCCAAATTGAGTTCCAGTCTGCCAGCTTTCCCATGCTTATGGATTTGCTGTGAGATGCATATATAAAGAGGAAACTTATATAACTTCAGGCATATATATATATATATCTGAATCCTGGCTGATTGCTCTGTGCTTTTGATTCTTGTGTGGTTGCTTAAGAGGTTCCAATAGCTCCCCCTTTAGGTACTTCTGCAAAGATTCACTTCAGTATTGGACAAACCGACAAATGTTCCAGTCTTTACTACCCACAATACGGCCCATCTGAACAGCGGCACTGAACAAGCATTAGAACCTATCTCTTGTATTTCTGATTAAATGCATTCTTTCCCCAGTAAATATAAAACTACCATTTGAATATAATCAACACTGCAGCAATCCTAAGAACAGTTAGGAAGTAACTCTTCTTAGGATTTCACTGTACGTTATGCAATAACAGATATATGGCAGGGTTACATAGGAAAACAGGTAGCTGTATCACATACCAAGTTCACTAGGGCCTTCCATGTTAGAATCAGCATATAAATCTGCGATCTTACCTTATTTTGGCCAAGCTATTAACTAGAACAAACTGAGAATGAATCCTACAAGCCTCAGTGTTGCCCTGAAGGGTGGAAGGTTCACAGTTAATTTATACAGGGAACAATGCTCTGTCTACGCCTTCTGCCCTTCACCTTACCTCTGCCCTTAATGCCTTCTCAGTATGCAATTGTTCTTAAACAACATTAGAGAATGTGTAATCTTCTACAGACCTTTTCGGATTTTTTTTAAAAAATGAAAGCATTTTTCTTTTCTCAGGAAATAAAGATATATGCTGAGCCAAATTACTGACTGACTGTCATGAACATGTTTAACAATACCAAGGAGCATCGCCTTTTAAAAATTTCAGTAGTTGATTTGAAAGCCATTTACCTATCCAACGGGCATTCTTCTCTCTCTAAATGTATTTGGCTTGCCCTCGGTGACATTAGCACATGGCTAAATCCAGGTGGTGAATTAGATCTGTAATATCATCACTTGGGGTGTGCAAAATTAAACAAATGGGCCAGAAATACACCTGGAATGTGTTGTTTTGTTTCATCAAAGCGGCTTCCAAAACAGTGAACCCAATGTCAGAAAAGCAGCTGAAACGAGTTCCCCCCGCCGAAAACTTCATGTGTTTTATTTCAGTTCTTATTACGTAGGGGCAGTGCAGGTAGGCAGACACTGGGCCAGTGGCAGTGTTTTTCACCCTCAACAGCAAGTCTACCAACCAATCAGTTTGCAAGGGGAGAGAACGATCCTTTAGTGTTATACCGATTAACTCTGTTGGCAGGAAGGGGAATGTGTATGGTGTACATGAGTGCATGCTTTGGAAATGTTCCTTCAATTTAACTCTGTTGGAGGGGAGAAGGTGCATCTTTGGGGGGGGGGGGAGTGTTACCCTGGTAGTAGTATTATGTCCCTGACAATCAGGACCAGTTTTCCACCATAGCGTGCACCCACTGACACTCGCCTTCTTCAGGCTTTATTATGTGTGTGGGTGGCTGATGCACTTAAGGGAGGACTGTTTTCTGTGCGATTTTGGTGCCATTAAGTGCAAAAAAAGCTGCCCTGCAGCCTTGTTTCCCCAACCTCCCTTAAAAAGAACAGCATACATCTATTCATCTGCAGCCAACACTCAACCTGTCACGTGCAACAGGGCTGAGATGCGTGATGATGAAAAGAGCCAAATGGGTTCAATCCTAACCAGCAATGGCTCACCCAAAACAAACCAGTAACAGAATAGAGATCATTCAGAAACCCTGCATTCAAAACTATAACGAAAATCTTCTTCATGCTCACCCCTAATCATCACGTCACACTGTGATTCCTGATTGTCTGGGAAGACATGAGTAATTCACCACTGGGAAGTCAGAGATGAGTAATTGATTGTCCGGGAAGTCAGTAGTGAGTAATTCAAGAAACAGAGGGGGGAAGCTCTAAGGAGGAAAAGAAATGGTTGCAAAGTATTGGCATGCAGGGGTGGAAAACAATGGCACAAACCTAGACGGAGAAAAAGTGAATATTCTGACAATTCCTAAACAAACAATTTTTTGTAACACCAGATACAGTCATCTGCTGGTGTTACAGGCCATACCTATTTTGCAGAGTTGTTGTTGTTGTTGTTGTTGTTGTTTTTAAGGAATTAGTGGCTCATGTCAGGGCTTGCCCCAGGCACTGCTGGGCGGGGCACCGGCAGGCCTGGCTCTGACTTCAAAGGGGTGTCAGGGATGCTGCAGAACCCTGCTCTGTGGAAGGAGGGGTGGTATCCCTCACCCAGGCTCCCTCTCAGTCCACTCGCTGGCCTGCTCAACCTGGCCCCAGCATCACTCCTACTCCCCTCCATCTCCTTTGTCAGCTTTCCTCCTCGCACTCTCTCGCTTCCATCCACTTCTCCTCCACGCCATCACTCCTACATAACCCACCCTGAACACTCTTCTGAACCAGCTTTTATAGAGTTTCCTTTAGCTGTCCCCACCCTTCCTTCCAAGCTCCTTCCCTCTCCTGATGCCGCCCAGCTGTGGCTGCTCTCAGGTGTTCCTTCTATTTCACTAACTCCTCCTGGCCTTCCTTGCCTCTCTAGCAGGGTGAGGCTGAATGTGAACATGTCCCAGCTGAGGCTTCCTCCAGGTGTGCCTACTTTTCCTTCTCCTCCCTTCTCCTTCAGTCTTTCCTGCAGGACTGGGCTGGCGGAGCCTTTCCAGGTGATGCACCTCGGCCGTCTCTGCCTATGCTCACGAGGTGCCACCCCAGCTGGCATCTGGGCTGCCTGTCCATTGGGGCTGCCCATGGCTGCGCTTTCCTGGACTTGCTCCTGAGTTGCTGCCCTGGCCGGCATCTGAGCTGCCTGTCTATTGGGGCTGGGTGTGGCTGCACTTCCCTGGTCTTGCTCCTGAGGTGCCACCCCGGCCAGCATCTGGGCTACCTGTCCATTGATGCTGGCCTGTCCCGTGATGCTGGGCGTGGCTGTCCTTCCCTGGCTGGCTTCCCCCTCTGGCTCTCCCCCTCTCACACTTGCTGCTGGCTGTGTTGCCTTCACTGGAGCTCCTGCGCACCCTGACTCTACTGCTGGGGTGCTGTGACTGCTCAACCCCGGACAACTGGCTGTTGAGGCAGCTGGGCGGTTGTCTCCCAGGGGTATCCCGTCCTTTTCTCCAGGTAAGTCCAGGGGCTGGGCTGTGGACCCCGGACAGCTCATTCTAGGACAACCCTAATACAGCTAGTGAATAACAACTTTTTCACATGATACTTTTGACATTACTGTATTTACAAGTACAAAATATGTAAGCATGATGCAATGAGTGAATGATCACATCAATAACATGGCTTCTTTTCTCGATGGCTGCTTCCGCACATGTGGGATAATGCACTTCCTTTTTTATTTTTATTTTTTCAGAATAAAGAGGGGTACAGAAGAAGAGGGGGGGATAACAGGGTCAAAGGAACAATAAGATTTTGCACTACAAGAGTTATTAAAATACAGAGTACACCAAACATACCTTAATCAGAGTTTCGCTACAGGAGTTCTTAGAATACAGAGTGCACAAAAACTTAATATTTTTCAGTATTTATCCATATAGCAATAGAAATTGCAACTACGCATACTTAGCGCCCCCCACCTCCTTCCCAATACTTAGTAATAATAATGCACTTTCAATGCTCTTTAGTGATCATTTGGAACTGGATTTTCCTGTGTGAAACAAAAAATCCACTTCTAAAGGATTTCTAAAGTGTATTGAAAGTGCATTATTCAATGTGCGTGGAAACAGCCAATAAAATCCGCAAAAAGCAAGAATCATGAAAGTGCTGGGCCTTTCTTTTAGATGTCTAACCAATGGAAGCTTAAGTTTAAATGCACATGTACTAACGTATGTATTTTGTACCACTTTTTGTATTTCAGTGTACATTGCTATCATAAGGGGGAGGAGGAGGAAGGAAGGAAGGAAGGAAGGAAGAAAGGAAGAAAGGAAGAAAGGAAGAAAGGAAGAAAGAAAGAAAGAAAGAAAGAAAGAAAGAAAGAAAGAAAGAAAGAAAGAAAGAAAGAAAGAAAGAAAGAAAGAAAGAAAGAAAGAAAGAAAAAGATGCCAGCAATAGTATATAAGATTGCGATGATTTCCAGCAATTCCCTCCTCTCTCTGTAGATCCCCACAAGGCTATTTCTGAAGGTCCATTCTCTCTTTATCTGACTGAGTGGGGCGGGCTGATGCATGAGGATCAGCACCTGGGAGAACCCTGGAAAAGGTGCTAGTACCATCAAACATACACACGCATAAAAGCCCCTCCCTCCCGAAATACTTTATTTCTAAGTTTCACAAGGGTTTTACATAGCATAGAATGTTGAAACACCTAATAAAGAATCATGACGGTGGAGAAAAGATATACGTTTGGGAAGTAGAAGTCCTAGAAAAAGGCAAGACAGTGATATTCCATCCATTGACCACTGGGAACTCTGCTCAGTCCCCTTCCTTTGAGTTTTCATTAGACAATTAGACCTTTTTTTCCTACGGCCATGAGGACCTGGCAAAGAACAGTTGCGGGGAAACTCCAAGAGCACGGTCTTTCTCCCCAAGCCTTATTGCATCTTGGGAACCAAAAATCCTATTATATTGTTTATGCAAATGTCCTTGACATTGTATGGAAATATCCTTGATATTGACTGTACTAATCTCACACGATGTAATCTGCCTTGAGTCTCAGCAAGAAAAGCGGACTATAAATGACATAAATAAAAATAAATAAAATAAATAACGCACTCCAGTACTTATGTATATTAAGGAATGCCATCCTTGTCTTTCTCTAAGAATACCCAGAAAACCAAAGAATTGCTTGCTCCAGCGAATCAGAACTGAGAATTTGAAAGTGAATTATTATATGTTCTTGCTCCAGAGAAACCAAGTCACTTCCTTCCTTGGTCATGTCTATTCCAGTATTGTTTTCTTTAAAAAACTTGTTCTCTGGCCCCCTTTTTAAATCCATTTTATTCATGTAGGTTTCCATTCAACTGAGCACAGTTTCTTCTTCAATGGCTCACGTCTGACTAAATGCATTTTTTAGTATTTTAGTTATAAGAAAAAGTAACTTAATACCCTCATAACCCAAACCCTCTGTAGAATGAATTACTTCCTACCAAAAGTGATTCCTATTGAAAGGGAGTGAGGGGAAAATGCAGTGCCGGTGCTGATCTCAGGAAAACTAAAGTATACTTTACTCACAAATTCAAGTTCCCCACAAATTTTTTTCATTTGAGTGAGCAGCACCCATTGTGATTAGAGATGGGCACGAACAGAAAAAAAATTAACATGATGTTCGTTGTTCGTTGCCATCCACAAACAGGGACTCAAGAACAACCACAAACATGGTCCTCTTCATGAACATGTTTGTGGTTGGCTGTTCATGGTGGCCAGCAGGCTCTCCTCCAGCCATCATCCAAGTCAAGAGCCCTACTGCACCACTCCCAGAAACCTTACCTGAGCAGGCAGCAGGAAAGGTACCAGTAATAAATAATAGCTTGGCCCAGAGCCTGGCAGCAGCCCTGGAACTTGAGGGGGTAGATCTCTATCCCACCACACACAAAGAAAATTCAAGCTCCAATGCACTCTCTCTATCAAAATGCCAACAGAAACTGTCTCTCCCTCTCCACTGTCTGCAAAACCAGAGCTGGGAGCCCCCCTCCCCCCTGCTCTTTGCTCCCTTGTTGTAACAAATTTGGAGCTCCACACTTGAAATGAAGACCTGCCTATCAAGTGAAATTGGGCTTAGATTGGGGTTTCCAGGGCAACAGCAGGAGTTCAGATAGAGTTCAGACAATCCCTGCCTAAATTGCCAAGGGAATTGATTGAAGGTGCCAGACTGTCTGGCTTGACAAACAGCAATGAACAAGGCTTGCAATGACCACCTGTTCATTTAGAATGGGGCCTCACGAACAGCTTGTTCATGAACAGCAGATTGGGCTCTTCGTGGCTTTTTTTTTGTTCATAATGCTATTCGTTCCCATCTCCAATTGTGATACATGCACGCAACAGAAGATATTCAACTTTATGTAAAGTTGTCTAACAAAATTTGGATTTCTGAACAACTCACAACAGGTTCTCAGGAGAAGTAATGATTTTTGGTTTTTCTTTTCCAGCTATATGCCTGGATAGAACAATGAAACCAATTACAGGAACAGAAAAAACAGTCATCTTCAAAAGTTTCTGTGAATGTAACATTTCTCCTGTGCTTCTCCAAAAGGACTGGGCACATTCCTAGATGGTAGCACTATCAACAGCTAAAAGGAATGTCATTGATTGGAGGCAGTCTGCCTTACCAGAAGACATGGACAGGGAAATGCATTCCTCCCCTGTTTGGGGTTTCTAGAGGCATCTGGATGGCCCCATTGGAAACAAGATTGGAGAGTAAATGGGTCTGTGGTTCAAGCCTACCAAGAAACATTTTTAGCCTTATGAGCTGCTGTAGCACAGTGGTTAATTGATTTGGCTGCGAATCGACACTCTACTGGTTCGAATCCCACTATAGCCATGAACTCAGAAGGTGGCCCTGGGTAAGCCCCTCCTCTCAGCCCCAGCTCCCCAGCTGTATTGTGGGGCTAATAATAACACTAACTTGTTCAGTGCTCTGGGTGAGGCACTAATCTGTCTAGAAAGTGGTATATAAATGCCGTTGTTGTTTGTTGTTGTTGTAGTTGTTGTTGTTATATAGGAATGAAATATGTGGCTGCTGAAGAGTTTTTGACAAATGAACATGATGAGATGTTGCATCCAAATGCCACCTACCAGAACAGGGGTTTTTTTTGTTAAGTTTCTCTCTAAATTAAGGAACAGACTTGTAAAAATAGTCGGCATACAATACTGAGAAACTGCAGAGTTATTAGTCATTTTAAAAGATGACTTTTCATAATCACCAGATTTTCCTCCATATTGTTGTCTACCATGATCCCATATGAACAAGTCTAAAAGTCACAAATGTTTGCATTTGTGAGCTGGGGTGGGGTGAGCGTAAGTCCCAGGCAGCAGCTGCGCACGCCCTATGACTCAGCCTGAATGAGGCCAGGCCAGAAGTGATGTAACACTGCCAATGGGTAGGCAAGAATGACGCCCATAGCCCAAAGGCTGCTGCAGGACCCCATGTCCCGCTTGCGTGGAGAGTGAAATATAAATATGAATGTATAAATTTAATAAAATAAAATAAAAAATAAAATATGTAGGAAAGGGACAAGTTAGTTCCAGAGGTGGAGAAGAGACCATCTGAGGAAGGGTTGGAGAGCACTGCTTGGGGTAGCGCTGGAACACAGGAGAACAAGTGTGATGGGAGTTGAGGAGGCACACAGAGAAGCAAGAGATGGACCTGTAGAGAAACAAAACAAAAACAAACCATGAGTAAAACCAAGGAAAAGACCTTGGGGGAACCCGACCAGATCCTGTTCATAATCCTGGAACCCAATCTGAGACTCCACAAATACATTCAACACTATTCTTTCATCATGTCTCCTTCAGAGATTGGTGAATTGATTAAATTAAACCCAAGATTCAAGATTCGAGAACTCTTACACGATGACTCAGCCCAAACCCACCTTCCTCAGTAGATATAAATTACCTGCTAATATCTTCTCCACACATTGACACTGAGAGATCTCTGTCTTTCGGTGCTACACCTCTGAAGATGCCAGTCACAGCTGCTGGCGAAACGTCAGGAACTACAATGCCAAGACCACGGTCATACAGCTCAGAAAATCTACACCAACATTCAAGATTCAGTTGGGATGGACGTGTGGGGGAAAACATAAAGTATAACTGGAAGGCTAAATACAAAGGAAGTAAGCATAGAACCTATTTTTAGAAGCCTATTTTTTCAATGAAAATTGAGGTGTAGTGTTTACTCTAAGAATCACATTCAGCACCAGATGTACTGTAAACATTTTCATCTAATCACAGAGAAGCTGAGGTTAATATTAGACAGATGCTCTTGTGTTGTTAAGGCTGTTGTTTCCAGGCACCTCTGAACCTAAGCAGGCAAAGGTTTTCAATTGTTTGCAGATCAAAATGTCACAGCTTTCTACCTTCAGTGAGGTGACCTGGCTGCAAGGGAGACAAAGTTGGCTTATGCCAGTGGCTCAGGTAAGCTTCGCCTGGCTCGCCTCACTTTGGCAGCTGACTACTGGAGCACAGCAAGGGGACATTGTTGGCTGAGCAGAGGCCTGCTCCCTGAGCCATCCTCTTGGTTTCAGCTTCGTTCTGTAGTCGTGGTTGGCTTTTCTTCCCTCCCTCTCTTAAGTAAAAGTCCGCTGCTGCCTCTCAGTTAAAATCTTTGCTACGGGCTCTTGAGCAGTTTTCATGAATACTGTAAGGAAGAAGTTTTACCCTACCTGAAAGTACACTTTATCAGGAAGAAGCTTGCGTTTTCATCTGCCAAATGTAATTCCTCATTTTGTATTGCAGAATATTTCTCATTGCAAAGAAGTATATGTCATTACTGGGGCAGGAACTAAGGGAGTGCACCGAAAAAATTTCGATTTCAGTTTCAGGTCTGGGGGTTCTGGAATAATTAAATCCATAATTTAATGGCCTCATAGCCATTTTTTAAAGACTCTCTCTGCCTAGTTCGTGCTTTGGACAGTGAAAGAAGGAATGGGATAGCAAGTCAACTTCAGCCAAAGGGCAGCCACAGAAGCATTGATCCGATAGTATCCTGAGGCAGTGGCTGTGCATGAACAAATGCACACCAATTTTTTCAAGGGAGTGGGGTGGGGAAATGTTGCAGCTGTTTTTGCACACAATGGCACCAAAATCACACAGAACACAGTCCTCCCTCTAAACTGTCAACCCATCAACTTTGAGAGCACACAACAATGGGGCTTTATGTTTATGGACCCTGAGGAATACTTGGGGAAGGTACACGTCAAGGCTAGTATTGGACAGCTGCACACACACGCACACACACTGTTGTTTTCAGGGGGTAATTGGGACAACGAGGCTGTATTCGTGTTTTAACCCAAAACGACATTGTCCAAAAACTCATTGATCCAATGAGTTTCTCATCAAGCACATGAAAACTCACATAACAATGGATGCCAAAGATGGTGAGTGTTGGCAGCTGGGGCCACACAATGATGGCAAAATTACTGGCAAAGCATGACATGCAAGCAGGAAAGAGTTCCATTGCCAAGAATGTGCAGCCAATTTTTTTTAAAAATCCTGCTTTATGATGCTGACAAAGCCAATAAATTATTGCTGTTGAGCCCTAGTGTTATTCCCTGTACCTTGTAGTTTTGTTTCCACAATGAGGGGCAGATGAATCCTTCTCACAGTAATCTGCTTTGCAGTAGCTCAGGACTAGAGATGGGCGCGAACCAAAATATGAACCAAAATTAAGCACGAACCAGGCCGGTTTGTGGTTCGCGAACCACAGTTCACCAGATCCCATTTCTGACGAGCCACCACGAACTTTTAGGCTGGATCATTTGGTTCATTTTTTGGTTCATCACTGCAGACAGCCTGGTGCCAATCAACCAGTTTCCTAGGCAACAGGGGATGGACTTCCTGCAGACCTTCTGCTGACCCGGAAGTGACCTTCTGCTGACCCAGAAGTGACCTTCTGCTGACCCAGAAGTGATGATTTTCTGACTTAGATGTGACGTTTTCACGAACCAAATGAACCGGTTCGCGAACCAGAGGCAGGTTTGTGAAAGCTTGTGGTTCGTGGTTGGTGAAATTTGACTAACCACGAACCACATGGTTCAGGTTTTTTCCAGTTCATGCTCATCTCTACTCAGAACTCCCTATTTAAACCTACCCTCTGTCAGCCTGTCTGTCAGCCCCTGGCAGTTCAGTCCCTTCAAGTTCTCCACAGTTAACACACAGGTGTTCCAATGGAAGCAAATTTATTAGAGATCCATGAAGTTCAGGGTGTTCACACAAAGGTAGCAATTGGCAGAAGTGACTATTCAAACAGCGCACTACTAATTATAGGGAAACTTCCCGCCTTTGGATCCATTAACATTGTGGCGTGAAACCCCCAAAGAGTTACATGGGAACTGATTAGTTTAGGCTAGGCAGAGTACAGAATGAAATCATCCCAGTGTCTGAGAAAAGATACATCACTTGCTGCCCGCAGCTTGCATCCAAGGACACTTGCTACAAAAGTGAAAGTAAATATTTTCAACAGATAACAGAGAGGCCCCAGTGGCTCTCCGGTACATTTCATGTTAGCAGTTTACATACTCTCAGATGATACAACAGAATACAACCTGTGCAAACAGTTATGATCAGCACAAAATGAAGAATACAATATTGGCAGGTATGCTGGCATACGTGACACTGTCCTTGCACTGTGTGTGAAAGTGCAGAGGAAAAGAGGGCTAGATGTTGGTTTTTCCTTCATGGGAAGGGAAGTAGAGGAAGGATGGCCTTCTTTCCCCCTTATTTTTTCAAGTAAAAGTGGGAAACTGAACAGGTTGCTAGCTGCCAGTCTCCCTTTCCAACTAAAACCATTAACCTAATGTTCAATGAAAAGGAAAAAGGAGAAATCACCAGAACACAACCAGAAAGAATAATAATCTGACAATATTGGTCCTTCCATGTGGAATACTGATCTGTAAATACTTCAGTGTGCATACGTGTGCAAGTGTGTAATGCCCATGCCTGCTACCTTCCTGTCACTTAACACCAGGTTAACAGTTCTAATTAGAGAAGCCCAAAAATGTATTTATTTATTTATTTTATGTCATTCATAGTCCGCCTTTCATACTGAGAATCAAGGCAGATTACACAGTGTGAGATTAGTACAGTCAATCTCAAGAATATTTCCATCAACAATGCCATAGGATAAATAGATACAAGTTCACAAAGACAAGGCATTAGTAGGAATCCAATACAACATAGTGGTGAGGTTTATGGTTACTAACTCATTAGCGGATCATCTGAGATCCCCTCCCTACAATTCAGCCCTCCTATCTGAGTAAAAAGCCTTTTTGAATAGTTCAGTTTTGCATTGTTTGCAGAAAGCCACGAGAGTGGAGGTTCTCCTGACCTCCTCAGGCAGGCCATTCCACGGGGTCACTACAGAGAAAGCCCATGTATGGGCTGCTTTTAATTTTGCCAATGTACAGTGGCACCTGCACCCTGTTTGGAAGAGTGAAGCTGCTGTAGAGGAGCATAGGGAGGGAGGTGGTCCCATAGACATGCCGGACCAAGGCCGTGAAGAGCTCTGTGATAACCAATATCTACCAGAAAGCTTTCTGAGAAAGATGAAATTTGTCCTGGTGCTCCTCAACCCCTATCTTTGGAGGACTTGTTCAGTCACAGTGGTGGCCCTGACACCACGGCACCTAAGTGAAGGACAGCAGCAACAGAAGGTCACTGAATGGGCATCAGCTAGCTCCACATGCCCGGGAACTCGTCAGTACAGCTCTCCCTTAATAATTCCTTTCTCTTTCCAATTTTCACCCTAATCTGCATAACTTGTGCCTCTGCAGCAACCAGGGGCTCAGAGGCCAATGTTTCAAAAAAGGACACATCAGCTGTACTTATAGGTTCTTGGGAGGGGGGGCTGCAGATATAGCATAACCATGCAGCACACCACTTAAACCAATCTTCCTTCCCAAGAAGCAGGCTGAAGGAGGAACTACATTTGTATTATCTGTGGTTCTCTGCACCTTTTCACACTGAACTATTGGTGGGTTGGATCCAATGGCATCTATTCATGATGCAAAGATTAGTGCCCCTGGAGAGCAACTCTGTGGCTCCTACCACCTCCAGCAACCCAAATGCCATAGAGATCTTGCTCCTGAGCTAGAGGAGATACCCAGGAGGAGCAGAATTTTTGAGGGGGCGGCAATTCAGGCTGTAGTGGGAGATGGGAGCTATGAACATCACACTACATGGGCAGAAGTCTTGGACCCATGAAAATGCACCATTGCATCCACACCAGTGGAAGCACAATAAAGTTGTGGCCTTGTTTGTATCCATACTTCAATGTGTTGCATCCTCTTTTTCCTCCTCCCTTGAGATTCCACTGCAGGCACAAGAAAATCAAATGCTTCCATTACCTGTTCCTATGGGATGTATACAAGAAGGGTGTACTCCCATTTTTAAAAAAGTCATAATTTTGTATCTGGAATTCGAGGGGTGGGGTACCATAGCTGGTGGTTTTCGAGTATGACACTACTGGTTCAGGATTAGAGATGTGCACGAACAGCAATACGAACAAAAAATAGCGATGAACAGCCCAATCTGCTCTTCGCGAACAAGCTGTTTGTGAGGCCCCATTCTAAACAAACAGGTGGTCTTTGCAAGCCTCGTTCATTGCTGCCCGTCTTGCTGTTCATCAAGCCGGACAGTCTGGCACCTGCAATCAATTCCCTTGGCAACTTAGGAAGGGATTGTCTGAACTCTGTCTGAACTCCTGCTGTTGCCCTGGAAACTCCAATCTAAGCCCAATTTAGCTTGATAGGCAGGTCCTTTCAAGTGTGGAGCTCCAAATTTGTTACAACAAGAATAAAGAGCAGGGGGGAGGGGGGCTCCCAGCTCTGGCTTAGTTTCGAGACAGTGGAGAGGGAGAGAGTAGCTGTTGGCATTTTGATAGATAGAGTGCATTGGAGCTTGAATTTTCTTTGTGTGTGTTGCAGTAGGGATCTACTCCTTCAAGGTCCAGGGCTGCTGCCAGGCTCTGGGGCCAAGCTATTATTTATTATTGGTACCTTTCCTGCTGCCTGCTCAGGTAGAGTTTCTGGGAGTGGTGCGGTAGGGATCTACCCCTTCAAGTTCTAGTGCTGCTGCCAGGCTCTGGGGCCAAGCTATTATTTATTATTGGAACATTTCCTGCTGCCTGCTCAGGTAGGGTTTCTGGAAGTGGTGCAGTAGGAATCTTGATGGCTGGAAGAGAGCCTGCTGGCCCCCATGAAAACGAACAATGAACATACTCGTGACAGGATCATGTTCATCAGTGTTCGTTGTTCATTATTCGTGGATGGCAATGAACAGGTCAGGTTTCTGGAAGTGGTGCAGTGGGGATCTTGACTTGGATGGTGGCTGGAGGACAGCCTGCTGGCCCCCATGAACAGCCAACCACAAACATGTTTGTGAACAGGGTCATGTTCGTGGTTGTCATGAGTCCCTGTTCATGGATGGCAACGAACAATGAACATCATGTTCGGGTTTTTTTTTTCTGTTTGTGCCCATCTCTATTCGGGATTCAAATCCATGTGGTTTCTCAGATTTGGATGTTTCAGGACCATTATTTTCAATGGGAAAGATATTCAAAGGTTGGACAGCTGTTTTAAAAGGTAATGGTAGCAAATTTGCTCAGAACGCAGTCCTCCCTCTAATCTAAAGACCACCGAAGTTTCAAGAAGAATGAACAAAGGGATTCAGTTTCCCAGACCACCAAAGGAGATGTCTCTTTGTGCAGGCACATTTCTCTCTACTGATTCCTATTTGGGGAGCTCAGCTCAGAAGAGCACCAGGCATCCACTTGCATTTCAAAAAAATCTGACAATAAAAAACCTTTATCTTCCTGCTGCAAATTCTGCATTTGCCATCCTTCCTTGTTGTTGTCTGTAGTTTGTTTCCTTTCACAGATTGAAGAGGCAGGGAGAATTACATTTCTGCCATTATTCCTGATGGGCTTCTTTTGCAGGGCTCTTTCAACCAAATGACTCCAAAATTGTAGGGGAGATAGTACTTCCTGTCCTATGAAAAACCCCAATGATTCAAGTGAATTGGACTTGAATTGAAGTGAATTGGACCATGGGGCCATTTCTATGGGCCCCTGAACAAGTTGCCCTCTGCCTTCCTGCCATCACACAAAGGCTCCATCACACAAAGAAGAGAGAAAAGGAAGAGCAAGCCAGAACTTTAGCTCTGCCAGGACCTGTATCTGGCTTGTGCCTTTTCCAGGCCACTGCCTGAGAAATCTGGAGAAGCAATGAAAAACAAGAACATGAAAAACTACACCAATTTGAGGATGGGGTGAGGTGGGGTCATCATAATTCCTAAGAATACTGGATCTATGTAACCATTCTAGAAAATAAAGGCGATGACCCCAAACTGCAATTTCCATGTAAATGTTTGGCTCGGGAATTCTGGAGTACACTCCCCCTAGTATATAGCACACTATTCCCAATGCCAATAGACAATTAATGAAAGCCATATTGATAGGGATGATAGGCAATGAATTCTGTTCTGCTAATATGCCTGTAGGGATAGCAAGAATTGTATTCTCTGAGCTGTGAATCACAACTAGATACGCAAGAGCTCTCGAAGTCTATGGCTGGGTTTCATTAACACGCTCAATATCAGCCAAACCTTGGTCTCATTGAAAGCAATGACACATTCTTCTTGCATTTAGCAAATTACTCATTGAGTCTCGCAAAGAAGCAAAGCAGAACAGTGATATGCACACACATAGCCCGCAAAAGAGTTGGTCCTTTTAAAAGTGAAGATGGTGAAAGAGAAAGAAATATGCCATACGTAGAAGTCGGTCTTTTAACAACACTATTTATTTAAACAGTTTCAGGTAGGTATCCATGTTGGTCTGTAGTGGAAGAGCAAGATTCAGGTCCAGTAGCACCTTAAAGACTAAAGAGATTTCCAGGGTATGAGCTTTTGGAAGTCAAACGAGCTCATACCCTGGAAATCAGGTTGGTCTTTAAGGTGATACTGGACCCAGATCTTGCTTATTTAAGCAGGGAAAGGAAATCATGGAATCATCTTCATCCGTTGTCACCTATGTGCTATGTCAGACTGCGTTGTGGCTAACGAACCACGCCGGACACTTGTTTGGGTTCGAAATGGCCACAACTTTATTGATTACAGCTGGATGAAGCATTGGCCTGGCATCTGGGCATGGATCCCGGTTGGCATCGGAGGCCTGGCTGCCGACCGATGCATCACCCGCCAGCCTCCTGTTGGCACACCTCAGCACGCATTGTTCCATCGCCGGCCCTGCCTGGCAACCCTTGCTTCCAGATCCATCGGGGTGCTTTTCTCCCCCCTTGTTCCAGCTGACCCAGTTCAGAAAAGCACATTTTGGGGGTACAATTGTTCAATAATTTAATATTTTGAAGTGAATAAAATTTGTATTATTTATTAAAAATATAATTTATGGATAATTGTTTTAATATAAGAGACAATTTGTTTCACTTCATTAAGGAAGCAGTTAATTATCTTGTTAATAGAGGTTATATAGGAGAATCAGTTAATTGTGATTTATGTGGGGGCCCTAGTCCCTGTGGGTCCCCCCCCAGGCTTTGGCCTAGTCAGCGTTATGAATAATAAGGCGCTGCCCAGCTTGATTGGTCCGTACAAACAGCCATGAAGACTTTGCAAACGGGTTTACCTCAGATGTCTGCAAAATTGTGTGTGCACAAACGGTCTGCTGACTCAAACCAGTTGGAAGGAATCCACAAGGGCTGATACGGGTAAGATAAGAAAATACAGACCAACGTCCCCGTATATCGAACCAATAGCAAAAGTTCACAGCTTATACACCATTTATCTGCCTAAGAAATTAGGCATCCATAATTATGTAACAAAAATAATACCAATAAGGAACAAAGGAGCTAGACAAAATAATTGGCTCCTCACAATACACTGGAGCCTACACAATGATTGCTATAGTTGCTAAAGAAGTCCAGAACGGAGCTTCTAATAGACTGTAACTCCTGGTCATGAATATGAAAAGAGTCCATATGATGATGATAATAAGCTGGTAATTTTCCCAACAGGATTCCGGGTATCTTTCTGTTTCATAAGTTTCTTGATCACGGGAATTAACTGCAAAAAATCACATACATGATATAGCAATCTCTATATTCTCATCAACCATTGCATTCTTCCCCCCAAAGATACTCACTCCTTTACAGCTTGACAAAAGTTTCCGACCGCATTCCCTGCTTGGTCAACAGCTGTTGACAAGTATCCTAATTACTGAGTATTTAAGGATCCTATGCAATGGAGTCTTAAAGCTCCCCAACACCTTAGTCACAATAAGCATGTAGTCCTTATCCCATTAGCATGTGCAAACAAGTCAAAACAAAGCCCGAGTAATAGTGGCAGCCACTATGGCCACTGAAGGGTAGGATTTTATGAATGATTAATATGATTCCAGACTGATTTGTTTGTTTAAACAATTGCTTCCTGAGCTGAAGAGTTATGCAGTAAGGGGACTACGGGGAGTAGTACATAGGGCCGTGTGAGCATGCACATATACAAAAATCCACTTATGCTATACAGGTTAGGGAAGAGTACAGAGAAGCAACCTGTTCACACGCCACTAACAAGGCGACAAACATTTAAACTGATCCTCAGGAAATCGGCTTTCTGTTTGCAACTAGCAAAGAGAACGTAAGCAGGACTGGCGGATGTTCAGGAATCCCCATTAATAGCTCTTGAGAGAATTATTCATCATCTCAGCTAGAGGACAATTTGATAGTCCTCTCTCAACCAAAGAAAGATTTTTATTGCATATCCTATGATATTTCCTCCTTCACATGAGGAAGAATGAAAGAAAAGGGTTTCAGAGGCCTAGACAACTTGCAGAAAAAGGGATTCCCTCCTCGCACCTCAGCAGTAGAGTTGCCAGTTCCAAGTTGGGAAATTTCTGGAGATCTGGAGGGTAACATCTGGAGAAACCTGGAGAAAGTGGGGTTTGGGGAGGGAAAGGACCTTGGCATGGCATAATTCCATACAGTCTACCCCCCTCCCAAAGTAGCCATTTTCTCCAGGTGAACTGATCTCTGTGGCCTGGAGACCAGTTGTAATTCCGGGAGATCTCCAGCCACTACCTGGAGGCTGGCAACTCTACTCAGCAGAGTGAAGAAGAGTTAAGGGACTCCATTTCCTTATCCAGTCATCTGACGAAGAGAGCTGTGGTTCTCAAAAGCTTTTGCTCCAATAAAGTTGGTAAGTCTTAAAGCTGCTACTGGACTCTTTACTATTTTGTGACTACAGACTAACACGACTAACTCCTCTGGATCTAAGAAGGCAAAGGCATCCCATAAAAACTAACTCAACTTGGATCAGGCTCTCATCCAAACACATGCTTTGCTTGTTGCCAAGCACATACAAAAGTACATCTAAACGTTTCTGACGAGGGCATCCAAAGAGGATTGCAAGACTCCAGCCAGAAATGGTGCAAGGACAATGTGTTCATTGCTCTTCTCTGCTTAATCAACGCAACACAAAGTGTTGATTTCGGGTAAGGGCTGTGCATGCAGTGGAAGGTAGCAGCTGTAAAAAGAGTAGGCAGAAGTTGTGGGATACCTGAGGGTAAATGCACAAAGGGAATTGGAGCATCTGATTGACTGATTAATCAACTTCATTTATACCCCACCTTTCTCCCCAATGGGCACCCGAAGTTGCTTACAACACTCTCCCTGTGAGAACCTTTCTGTCTCTGTCCTCCACTGGCCTGGTCGGCCATGGTGGAGAGAGTCTCCTCCAGCTGGTTGGGGCATCACAAGTCTCAGAAAGAAAGTGTGTGTGTGTGTGTATGTTAGCTTCACCTGAGTCTCTCCACTCTTGGACTAGCTCTGACCCCAGGGTGCTCTTGGTCAGACACTATCCACTCCTCCCCGGCTTGTTAGATGACTGTCCATTTTTCCCTTCATCAATTCCAGCCTGCGTCCCCCCCCCCTCAGTCCCACACCCCGCAAGTGGGTGGCTACCCTAGCTGCCTTAGGCAGCCACACCTGTTGGGGCTTAATTCCTAATCCCTGCAGGGCCCCCACCTCACTGCACCTAGCTCTTCCTGCCTGCCTACTGCCCTTATCTTCCCTGCTTTGCTCCTGAGCAGCCCTCCTGCCTCCGAGTGGCCATCCTGGCGGCTTCTGGGTTGCTGGCTACGACAGCCTTCCTCTGCTCTGCGGCTCCTGGCTGCTTCTGGGCTGCTGGCTGTGACAGTTTTCCTCTGCTCTGGGGCTCCTGGCTGCCTCTGGGCTGTTAACATGGCAGTGTCTAGGACCCAGCAAACACTGACCGTTCCTTTGACTTCTGTGCCTGTTTGGCCTGCCTGACCGCTTGCTACTTCAGCCTTCCCTGCCTTCATGCTGGCTCCGTTGTTGTTGCAGGCTGCTGCAACCTTCCTTGCCCCTCCGAGCTCTTCTGTCGCTGGGTGAGTACCCCAGAGGTGCACAGTTGGGTGGGGAGCACCAGGGGATCCTGAAGACCAGTGCTGGTGATGGACACTCCCCTTCATTTTATTGTCACAACAACACTGTGAAGTAGGTTAGGCTGAGAGTGTGTGTCTGTCCCAAGATCACTCTGCAAGTTTCCAGGGTAGAGTGTGAATTCAAACTTGGGATTTTCCAGATCCTGCAGGGCTGGATCTATGGGGGGGGCAGGGGGGTCACCTGCCCCCAGCGCCGATGAAGAGGGGGCACTAGGAATGGCTGCCAGCCGGGAGCATGTGCTGCAGAGCTGGCTGTGGCAGTGCTGGCAGCTGAGCGGGAGGGCTGGGAGGCTGCTTGCAAGCTGCCCTGGCTGCCTGCTGTGTCGACGGCTGCGCCTGGCCCACAACTGCTGCGCCCAGCCGGGAGCGCATGCTGGCAGCGGCAGCGTGGGGCAACTGAGTGGGTGGCCTCCCAGCCCTCCCCAGTTGCTCCGTGCTGCTGCGGCCACCAGCATGCGCTCCCAGCGGGGCACAGCAGCTGCGGGCAAGGTGTGGCAGGCGGCCAGGGCGACGCATGGGGCAACTGAGCAGGAGGGCCGGGAGGCCAACCATGTGCCACCCCGGCTGCCTGCCATGCCAATGGGGCTGCTGACTTGCAGCGGCATGCCCTGCATGATGACATCACATGTAGTGATGTCATCACTCTCTGGGTGCTCGGGGGGCAGCAACAGCCCTAGAGCTGCCCCCAGGTGCTGGCGATCTTCGCTACATCCCTGAGATCCTGGCCTGACATTCTACCACCATGATGGTTTTCATCATCTTCAGCAGCAGCATCATAGAAGTATAATGTGGGTGAGCAAAAAAAGGCCCTTCTGCAAGTTGCTCAGTTAATCCGCTGGCCCTAGTTATCTAGACACTGGGGTAAGGGAGGGGCTAAAGGAATAAGCTGTGATTCAAGAGGTCCCTGGCTCAAATTCTCACCATTGTCAAGAAGCTAGTAGGCCACAGGCAAGCCATTCTCTCTCTAACCCCCACCCCCACCCCCAGCATCTGCAATATCTACTAATGCTGGCCTACCTTAACAAGATATTATAGGGATCACAACATGACAATGTGTGTGATATAAGTGCTATGGAAAGGCTACACATTGTGGATGTTGTTAATTAAAAATAATGACAGTATGGTTGAAGCATTAACATCAGAGGAGAAATAGGCAGCCTCCCAGTTCACATAGCAAGGATTGAATATCTTGTGAGGTGGTTTCAAGTTTCTTTACTGTAGTAAAGGATGAGAGAGAGAGAGAGAGAGAGAGAGAGAGAGAGAGCACAAATGGCAGTTTCCTGTTTGACCACTATGGCTCAAGCAGCAGTACAGAGTATCCAAGGGGAAAGACGGGTACTGTTTTTTCATCTCTTGCACTTCTTGCAGAGAGTCAGCTATGACTGCATACTGGTCTTGCGCTTGGTTTCTGTGTGCAGCATCGAGTGGCAATGGTAATGATTGTCAGTTTTTAAGAGCGGTGGGACTCTAATCTGGAGATTTGAGTCCCCCACTCCTCCGCTTGAAGCCAGCTGGGTGACCTTGAGTCAGTCACAGCTTCTTGGATCTCTCTCAGCCCCACCCACCTCACAAGGTGATTGTTGTGGGGATAATAATAACATACGTTGTAAACAGCTCTGAGTGGGTGTTAAGTTGTCACCTGTGTGCTATGTCAGACTGCGTTCCAGCTAAATGATTCACACCAGACACCTTTTGGGGTTAGAAATGGCCACAACTTTATTGATTACAGCTGGATGGAGCATTGGCCCGGCATCTGGGCACAAATCCCCACCGGCATTGGAGGGCCAGGCTGCCAACCAATGCATCTCCCACCAGTCTCCCATTCACACACCTTAGCACACGTTGTTCCGTCGCCAGCCCTGCCAGGTGAGCCTTGCTTCCAGATCTGTCAGGCCCACTCACCCTGTTGGGATCCGGCCCAATGACTCAAAACCGCCAAACCCATAAAGTTGTGACAGTGCCCCCGTCAGTCCATAACAGCAGAGGGTGGGAGGGGAACTTGCTGCTCCTGCCGATGCTCTGATCGGAATGGCGCTGACCACGCGGCTGGCACGGAGGAGGATGGATGCTCCTCCTCTGCTAGGCTGGCCACCCCTCCACTGCGTCCTGCACCTGGTGCCAACCCAGCCTGCCAGTGAGTCGTCAAGCTTCCCTTGTCCTGAAGGGCAGTATATAAATTGAATGTTGTTGCTGTTGTTGTTGTTACTATTCATACAGCCAATCCTAGAGGGCCAATAGAGCAAGGCCCTACCTTTCCTCCTGCACTGATATTCAGAGGTTTACTGCCTTTTACTTTGGAGGTTCCCTTTAGTCACCATGGTTAGCAGCTATTGGTGGATGTATCATCCATGAATCTGGCTGATCCCCTTTGAAAGCCATCTATGGTCACTGTGGACATCACCACATCCACTGGTGGCCAATTCTGTAACGTAACTAATTGAGTAAAGAAGTATTTTTTTGTGGGAGAAGAAGAAAAAAAATTCTATTTCCCTGTACCCCAGGAACAATTTTATCCACTTCTATAATGTCCCTCCTCAGTCACTCCAAACTCTTTTAGCCTTTTCTCATATAAATGGTGCTCCAACCCAATAATCATCTTGGTTGGCCTGTTTTGTACATTTTACAGTTCTGCACTATCCTTTTATTGATATGATGACCAGAACTGTACATGGTACTCCAAATGTGGCTGCACCGTATACAAGGCATTACAACATTGGTCATTTTAATTTCAATTCCTTTGTTCATAATGCCTCATCTGGTTTTGCCTTTCTCACTGCTTTCACACACCGAGTCAACATGTGAAAATGCTCTGGCAGGTGGCAGATCCTGCCATCCCTGCAAGCCTTTCCTCAGTAATGTTCTCATGGCTGACTCCATCAGAGGTGCCAGAGAAGAGGGCAATAGACCAGCAGCAACGATGGTACTCAAGTGACTGAGCCAATAAGAAAAATGAGTAAAGCAGATAAGGACAATATTAATAGAGATTTACACTCAGTAGGAATCTCTTCAACTAATTGTTTTCTCTTTGCTTTCCTCTGACTAACAAGTAGAGATGGGCACGAACCGAAATGCAAACCAAAGTTCATGACGAACCAGGCCGGTTCGTGGTTCACAAACCGGCAGTTCATCAGAGCCCATTTCTAACGAACCACCATGAACTATAGGCTGGTTTGTTTGGTTCATTTTTTGGTTCATCACTGCAGACAGCCTAGCGCCGATCAATCAGTTTCCTAGGCAACAGGGGATGAACTTCCTGAAGGCCTTCTGCTGACCTGGAAGTGGCCTTCTGCTGGCCCGGAAGTGACCTTCTGCTAACCTAGAAGTGACAATTTGCTGACCTGGATGTGACATTTTCATGAACCAAACAAACTGGTTCGTGAACCAGGGCAGGTTCGTGAAAGTTCGTGGTTCATGAAATGCAATGAACCACGAACTGCACAGTTCATTTTTTTTCAGGTTCGTACGCATCTCTACTAACAAGCAGGCTACCTGTACACTTAAAGGGCTCTACAAACAGAATCTTCTACTTTTCTTTTCCAGGCCTGGGTACTCCTTTTCCTTCCCTGCTACCAAAATCAGGTTAAACAGGCCCAATATTAGGGCCATCTCGATCATGAGGTGAGGCAGTAGCCTCAGGTGGAGAACAGGGGGAATAGCAGCCTCCACCATTTTGCCCTCAGTTCCATTGCCCTGGCATCATTCTCACTGCCAACACGTTCCCTTGCCCCCATCTTGCATGCTTTCACAATCTCCTTGATGAACTAGGCAATATCTCTGCTGGCTCAGATTCAGTCAAACAGAGAGACAAGCCCCAGCCCCACATTCCTTTAACCCAGGGCTTTTTCTCTGGGAAAAGAGATGGTGGAACTCAGGACTGCACAATGACATCACTTTGGGTCAGCTGGAACAAGGGGAGAGTTTTTAAAAGTTTAAATCACTTTTGGCAAAAATGGTCACATGGCCGGTGGCCCCGCCCCCGATCTCCAGACAGAGGGGAGTTTAGATTGCCCTCCGAGCAGCAGCACAGAGGGCAATCTGAACTCCCCTCTGTCTGGAGATCAGGGGGCAGGGCCACTGGCCATGTGACCATTTTCAAGAGGAGCCAGAACTCCATTCCACCGCGTTCCAGCTGAAAAAAAGCCCTGCTTTAACCAGTTCACCACTCTTCTTGCCTAGTAATTTCTAGAGAACTTGGCAGAATGTTCTGGATCTTGGAAATGTAGTCATGCCAAGTTCCAGACACAATAGTAGAGCATCATGCCAAAAAAATGGAGGCCTATCCATCTTGACAGCAGAGGGTACCTAAAGAATTGAATTGTTCAATATGAGCTTAGGTCAACTGGAGAGGCAACTAGAAGAGCTTGGGACAGTTTACTTTGTTACTTTTTACAGTTTATGGCAGTTGATACATTTCACTCTTTTACTTTGACTGCCTTGGCAATTCTGAATTCCTGTCAGTTACTGGCAGGTAGATCCCTCAGCCCCTCTTCAGTGAAAACACATTGATTCCAGTAGAAAAGCTTTATTAGGATCTTTACAGTTCAGGTCTGAACTTCATCATGGAGCTTGGTAGAAGTGACAAGGCAAAGCAAATAAGCATTGTTATACTTGTTTTTCCCGCTCCCAAATAACTGTCAGGATTTTGGGTGCGCAACTCTACACAAGTCCTGTGAGAACTCTTTTTAGTTATGGTTAAACAATGAGTACACAATAATAGGTTTCCAGAGTCTGAGCAAAGTAGCAGGCATCTGGAGTCTCCAAGGTCGTCTCTGGCTTGGAGACACAAAGTTCTGTGAGATAACATGAGAGGCCCCCTCTAGTTAGAAGGCCTGGAGAAATAACAGTTATAATATGGAAAGAACATGGCTAAGGAGAGAATACATCATATTAGCATCAAACATTCGATACACTGTGGCATCAGTGACATAACAACCAAACAATCATGGCATGGCTGTACACAGACATGACAATTCCTTTGTTTTTTAAACTTCTAAAATTATGTTTCTGTGCCTTGGATCTTTTATGCTGCACCTACCATGCTACCACTATGGCTTACTCATGTCAATTTTAATATCTAGTAAGTGGGGGACTTTGTTATAAGGTTTCTAAGGTGTGCTAAGTACCTGAAAGAAATCTGGCAGTCCACTGATTTTCCTAAGCTTTGACCTTTGGGTTAGCAAAACACACAGGAAAGGTTGAAGGGGAAAGCTCTGTTTGACAAATGCTATCCATTACTGTGCAGAAGTGTTTGAAATGGCCTTTTTTATTAATCAGTTGGGCTTGTTGTAGATTCTATATCATTTTGCATGTGAGAAGGAATGAACCTTTAAGGGCTATAGTACAGCACAGTGTCACGTCCCTGAAAATAACAAACATTACCTCTTGAGAGTGTCAAAATGATCTTCAAAGCATTAAACACTCCCCAGATTGCACGTGTTTCTAATCTAGCCTTTTCCCATATAGCAAAAAGGGTGTTTTTTTAATTTCCCAGCTGCAGCAACCAAGATTGATAAGATTTTAATTTCCTTACTCTGAAGCAAAAGCTTGTGCTAGACATTATTGCAGTTTACAGTTCATGTTCATACTTGTAAGCATCTCATTCAATATTGTGTGCCCAAAGGGTTTCCTATACGCGTATAAAGGGTAACAATGAGAAAAAGAACGGGAAAAAGGAAGGGAACAAACAGAAGGACCATGACTGAAATGCAGACTTGTAAGGGGTGTTATTTACTTTTAAGGTTATAATCTGAATTGTATGGGGAAACACCTTTAAAAAGAGATGGTGATCCACAGAAACAGAGATAGGCCTTAATGGGCATGCTTGTGGTCACCCCCCCCCCGAGTGTCTCACTTTATGCAACAGTTTTTTATTTTACGTAACTGATATCCGACATTGCTCCTTTCACAAGGGCCACTAAGGCAGCTAACAAATTAAAACATACATTTTAAAATCATTTAAGATCAACTAAAAAGACATCATTAAAACAATTAAAACCAGAAGTAAAATACATACAGAAGTCATTAAAGTAACAATGCGAATGCTGGACAGGAAGGAGGGCTCACTGATCCCTTAGAGCCATCAGGAAGCCATTTGGAAGCCATTTGGATCCATCAGGCTTTGGGGAGATATAATTTTAATAGCTCCTCCATTCCAGCAGAAGCCTGGTATCACTGTAAGTCTAAGCTTACAGCCCATGGAGTACATGTCTTCTTATCCCATGACTGAAATTTACTCAGAAGCCTTTGGTGAGTAGGGTTGCCAGGTCCCCTTAACATCCCAGAGAAAGGTGAGGGGACCCAGCGCTTACATTTTGGATGTTCTCATGAGCATGGCACATGACATCACTTCTGGGAATGAAATCATCCCACAGGCCCCACAAACATTCCCGGGCTTTGCACCGGGCTGATTTGGGCCCCCAAATTGGCCAGCATGAAGCCTGGGAGCACTTCTGGGGCCTGAGTGTTGATGTCACTTCTGAGAGTGACATCATCACTCTACACCCCTGGAAGCCCATTCCCGTGCCTTCCCCTCCACCAGCTAGGTGTGTGTGGTGGGGGGAGGAGGCTGAGAGTGAGGGATTCCCTGCCTCCACTGGGGGGAATGGCAATTAGAAAAAAACTGAACATGGTGTTCATTGTTCGTTGCCATCCACGAATAACAAACAACGAACATTGACGAACATGACCTGTTCACGAACACATTCATTGTTCCTTGTTCGTGGGAGCCAGCAGGCTCTCCTCCAGCCATCAAGATTCCTACTGCACCACTCCCAGAAACCTTACCTGAGCAGGCAGCAGGAAAGGTGCCAGTAATAAATAATAGCTTGGCCCAGAGCCTGGCAGCAGCCCTGGAACTTGAAGAGGTAGATCCCTATCGCACCACACATAAAAAAAATTGAAGCTCCAAAGCACTCTCCCTGTCTCTCTCTCAAAATGCCAACAGCAACTGTCTCTCCTTCTCCACTGTCTGCAAAACCAGAGCTGGGAGCCCCCCTCCCCCCTGCTCTTTGCACCCTTGTTGTAACAAATTTGGAGCTCCACACTTTAAAGGAAGACCTGCCTATCAAGCTCAATTGGGCTTAGATTGGGGTTTCCAGGGCAACAGCAGGAGTTCAGACAGAGTTCAGGCAGTCCCTGCCTCCAGTTGCCAAGGGAATTGATTGCAAGTGCCAGATTGTCTGGGTTAATGAACAGCAATGAACAGCAATGAACAAGACTTGCAATGACCACCTGTTCGTTTAGAATGGGGCCTCACAAATAGCTTGTTCGCGAACAGCTGATTGGGCTGTTCATGGCTTTTTAAAGTTCATATTGCTGTTCGTGCCCATCTCTAATGGCAACCCTATTGGTGAGGCACTTTTTCAAATTCTTTCTGGAAGTTCAAGTATACAATGTCTACAACATCACTTCTGCCTACATACTTGTTGACACTCTTTTAACAGTGCAAGAGAAATGAAAGAGACATTCTTGTTTTGAAAGAGAAGAAAAGAATAAGAGGAATCAATGGCTATATCTTTAAAGAATTAATTTTAGGAAAAGAAATTCCACTTCCCATGATAACATTTTTGGGGACAGCTAGCAATCAACTGGACTGAATAATAGCTCAGAATTGAAGCCACTAGGGGGCAACTGAAATGAATGACCCTATTCCCACCTTTCTTTGAAAACAATGACCAGATTGGTTGATGATGCCAGTAGCCTGTGCCCGGATTGGACACTGCTGGCCAGTCAGTACTTCTAAAATGCTGATTCAGCAACTGCCTATCTTTGGGGCCATGCAACACCCATGGATAAGGCCATGTCCCTCTCCTTTGGTTGCCATTTAATGGCCAACACAGCTTTCTTCTGTCTCATTTTACTATCTATTCCATTGAAAATCAAAGACATAACTCCCACTCCTTTAATAATTCACTGTAAACTGGATATAGATCTCAACCCGTACAGATTTGGGACAGGAGATTATTTGCTTTGCTTCTGTCTTTAATCGCAAGTTCAAAATACCCCCTCCTAAGAACAGTACTTTTCCAGCCATTGATTATAGACCCCCCACCTCCAGTCTAGTTAGTAGCACTGTTGGACTAACTTGGACTGCCTGCCTGCTATGTACCACAGTTCAGAAATAAATCCTCTAAAGACTTCCACCAATTTCTAACCCAGTATATGACCTAGATAGAATCATGTTTTTAACTAAGTTATCCCATTATATCCTGTTAATAGCAGTTCTACCCAAATATGACCTGCCTAGAGTGGAATTTGGTTATATTTAGAGTCGTTACCTGACAGAGGAATTTGGTTATGGTTCACTTTGGAGCCTATCTGTGCAAAGACATCTGATCAAATCATTAGAATAAAAAAGTTGAATGAAAAGCAATTTGGTTGCCTGAATAAATTTTAGTTTCCAGCCCCTGCCGCCGTCACCCCCACCTTTTCATCTGCTACCGTTTGTAGCCTTAATTGTTATGTAAGCCAACAATATAAAACAGGAATGGAGGATTCTCTTACAGATTTAGTTACAACGTACAGGATGACCTTGCTGCCAAATAATAAAATATGCCCACGACTTTAATATGATTAGTAATAGCTCAGACTTTTAATGGTATTTTTACAAGGGCTTGAAATAAAAACAGTTAAACAAGGATGTAGAACTCTTTATAGTCGGTAGTAATTTGGGACCTCAGACTTCCCCAATTAACCTCAATATTTTGGCAATGAGAAGGAGTGGCATTTGGCTGAAAGGGAAAACGTCTGCCTCCAAAATATTGTTCCGTCTCAGGAAACTTTCACACTCGGTAAAAAGTCAACATGGCAATTTACTTGCACAATTTGGGCTGTAATAAAAGCAGTCAATAAATAGCAAAGATAATAATCATACCAGCTCCACAGTTTGCAGTTCAGAAGTACATTACTTCCTAATCTTAGGAAGCTCATAAACTACTGTGTAAGATTTAGAGTGGATCAACATATATGTTCATAATGATAGCTTTCCTTGGTGGCACTTGTTACCTAGCAGATGATCTTCTACGAAGGATAAGGAGACCAGACCGTCATGTCTGTCTGTCTGTTAGATTTATATCCCGCCCTCCCCACAAGCAGGCTCAGGGAGGGTCACAGTATCATAAATATAAATAACTGTAACAATCCATAAAATAATAAAATATCATAAAATACGGTATAAATACAGTAAACACAATCCACAATGACCTTCAAAACGTGGCTCTCAACTAGAGATAGGCACGAACAGCAATACGAACAAAAAAACCCCACAAACAGCCCAATCTGCTGTTTGCAAACAAGCTGTTCGTGAGGCCCCATTCTAAACGAACAGGTGGTCATTGCAAGCCTCGTTTGTTGCTCTTCATTGCTGTTCGTCAAGCCAGACAGTCTGGCACCTGCAATCAATTCCCATGGCAACTCAGGCAGGGATTGTCTGAACTCTGTCTGAACTCCTGCTGTTGCCCTGGAAACCCCAATCTAAGCCCAATTGAGCTTGATAGGCAGGTCTTCCTTCCAAGTGTGGACTGGAGCTCCAAATTTGTTACAAGAGGAAAAGACCAGGAGGGAGAGGGGCTCCCAGCTCTGGCTTTCAGGGAGAGACAGCTGCTGTTAGAGAGACAGGGTGAGTGCATTGGAGCTTGAATTTTCTTTGTGTGTGGTGGGATATGGATCTACCTCTTCAGGTTCCAGGGCTGCTGCCAGGCTCTGGGGCCAAGCTATTATTTATTATTGGTACCTTTCCTGCTGCCTGCTCAGGTGGGGTTTCTGGGAGTGGTGCGGTAGGGATCTACCCCTTCAAGTTCCAGGGCTGCTGCCAGGCTCTGGGGCCAAGCTATTATTTATTATTGGAACATTTCCTGCTGCCTGCTCACGTAGGGTTTCTGGAAGTGGTGCAGTAGGAATCTTGATGGCTGGAGGAGAGCCTGCTGACCCCCATGAAAACGAACAATGAACATACTCGTGACAGGATCATGTTCATCAGTGTTCGTTGTTCATTATTCATGGATGGCAATGAACAACAAACACCATGTTTGGGGTTTTTTTTCTGTTCGTGCCCATGTCTACTCTCAACCCACAATTTCAGTCACAAAGGTGCTATTGGGCAGGCGTGGTACATCTAATTAAGACGGTGGAAGCAGAGCAGATCAGGCAAGGGACCACCAGTTTTACAGTTTGTCTGTGTGTGCTCAATGAGCAATACAATTCTTTTGTTATTTTTACAGCAAAAAAAACCTCAACCATTTTATCAATGTGGAGGGAAATAAACTATGACTCCGGAGAATGCATATATAGTAACTGCTCTACACTCAGACAGATCATCAGCCATTGACGTGGCTTTCAGACAGACATTTCTAAATTATTGTACTCTTTCTTTAAACAATCGGAGGTGGTAATAGTGGTTTCACTTCATGAATAGAAATCATTGACTGCGCAAGTGCAGATGCAGAAAGCAACCCTGAAAACAGAACTGGGGTTTTGCAAAAACCCAAGCTGCCTGTCAAACAATGAGCTCTGTGATTGCCACATGTAATCATGATGTGTGCTGAACTGGTGGATCCTCAGGGATGACTGTCTGTTTGTCACTGAGTACTTTAAACCTTCTGCATACAGGAGGTAGCAACCAGTAAAAATAAAGAAGAATGAGCGCTTAGCTAGTCCTGAAATCCTCAGGAAGAAAAACAAAGGGCCAGTTCATCTATCATAGTAGTGGCCACCACACAATTGTGTCAGCCATGGACACTGTACTTGAGCCACACTTCTAGGGAAATAGAAAAGAGTCCAGTAGCACCTTTAAGACTAACCAACTTTACTGTAGCATAAGCTTTCAAGAATCACAGTTCTCTTCGTCAGATGCATAGAGAAGAGAACTGTGATGCTCGAAAGCTTATGATACAGTAAAGTTGGTTAGTCTTAAAGGTGCTACTGGATTCTTTTCTATTTTGCTACTATAGACTAACACGGCCAACTCCTCTGGATCTATGACTTCTAGGGAAATGCAGCTTGTATGATGCAACTTCTCATATACATGAGTTCTGCATACATGACCACCATTATTTCCGTAATAGCTTTTTCAGATGCCATCAATGGGGACTGCAGCAGTTAAATATACAGTGCCTTAGTCACCGGATCACAGAAAAACTGTCTAATTGTGACAACAGCTAAAAAAATAAAAGTGTAACAGTTGCACTGTGTGATTCTGAGCAGGCATATTCAAGTAACCCCTGGTCCAGCTTGTATCCTGATGGTACGTGATAGTCACGGAGATCTTAGTTCATTGGGAAATGTGGGTCACATGCAAACAACCCAAGCCTGTTCACCAGGTACCTCTCCATATCCACAAATGAATATTATTTATTTACTTACTTATTTAGTTTATACCCCGCTTTTCTCTCTGATGGGGACCCAAAGCAGCTTACATCATTGGTTGTTTTCACATGTCGTTAAGGTTGCACAACACTCATGGAATGGTGGTGTCGTCACGGCATGATTTCTGACATCACCCTGTCATGATTCTGTTTTCGTGCCATGATGACAGCAGAAATTGCATCATAAAGACGCTAGCACTCTGTGAGTGTTGTGCGATGTTGCATGATGTGTGAAAGCAGCCATTCTCTCCTCCTACGACTAGACATGGGCAAGAGCAGCATTATGAACAGAAAAAATCTACGAACAGCCTAATCCGCTGTTCTCGAACAAGCGGTTCATGAGGCCCCATCCTAAATGAACAGGTGGTCGTTGCAAGCCTCGTTCATTGCCTTCAGCAGCCGTTCATCAAGCCAGACAGTCTGGCTCCTGCACTCAATCCCCTTGGCAACCGGGAGGGACTGAACTCTGTCTGAACTCCTTCTGGCTTTCCTTCTCGCTTTAACCCTTCAAAGTACTTCCAGCAGAGAGTCCCATTTTTGCCACTGTGAAGAGAAAATGACAACAAAGAGGAGACCCATGGATCATGCCTTTCCCAGGGTGCAATCTCTCTGAAACTTGGGGGGTCTTCAGAGGACAGTGAGGACTATGTCCCCTGCAAATTTGGTGGGTATTGGACATTGGGAAGGTCAGTATGTGGAGTGTTTAAAGGGCCCTGCCCCTTCCATGTGCAGGAAAGGGCCTGTCATGGACTGGGTCAGCACAGGCAGGATAGTCTAGGTACGGTCCGAGGTTAATGCACGAGTTCAGAGCCCAGTGGGACTTCCAAGTCCAATGTCCGGAATCCAAAAGCTGAGTCAAGGCATGGTCCAGAGGTCATACAGCGGGGCGGGGCGGGGCGGGGCGGGGCGGGGCGGGGCAGGGCAGGGGGAGGGCGGGGCAGGGCACAGTGAGTGGTCACAGTCAGAGCAGAATACTGATGTGTTGCTTCCACGTTCCCTGGCTGTCTGTGGCAGGCTTTTATAGATAGGCTGGGCTTGCAGCCAGCTGCTTGGGAGCTATCCTGTGCTCACTCCTCAACACTCTCAACAAGCAGCTGACATCTGGCCAGGAGGTGTGCATTTTGCCTCCTTGCCTGCAATTCAGTTCTTATCTTCTGTCTGTGGTGCTCAAAGGGTGGAGGTGAATCTGGAGGGCTGGGGTTGGCTAATTTGGTTTCACCTGCTGGAGCAGAGCTAGAGGGCATTGGTCCTGCCTAAGCTATTGATGGTGCAGGCTGATCAGCAGCTTCTGTGAGCAACCCTTCCTCTGAGGAGTCCTTAGCTTCTGGCTGTTCAAGGCTGGCTCCTCTTCCCCAGAGGAGACCTCCCTATCACTCAGCCCTGGCTGGCTCATGACAGGGCCCTTTAAACTATCAGCTGGCAGGAGGCAGGGGATTCCCCCCTGCCGCCTGCCAGTTGATAGTTTAAAAGGATCGTTAAAGGGCCAGGTAAGTGAGTTTAAGGGGAGGGGGGCTAAAGGGGGGTTGGAGGATTCTGGCCCCCACAAACAACGAACAACGAACATGTCCAGAAACAGTTCATGTTCGTTCATGTTCATTGTTCATTGTTCGTGGATGGCAACGA
Source organism: Eublepharis macularius (assembly GCF_028583425.1). Lineage (NCBI taxonomy): Eukaryota > Metazoa > Chordata > Lepidosauria > Squamata > Eublepharidae > Eublepharis > Eublepharis macularius. Next base: position 17,417,467 of record NC_072793.1, on the reverse strand, counting down.
ACGACGAACAGGGTGTTCAGGGTTTTTTTCCATTTGTGCCCATGTCTACCTACGACATATTATGAAGAAATGACACTGACATCTTCAACTGAAAGTATTCCAGATAAAGGTATATGTTCTGTGGCTGCACCAAACACAAATCTTTATGTCCCTTTGCAGAAACAATCTTCATAAAAAAAAAACAGAAACACCCCTTAATAACAACAATAACAACAACAGCTTGATTACATATGGCCCTTCTCGACAGATTAGTGCCACACTCAGAGTATTGAATAAAGGCAGTGTTATTATTATCCCCACAATACAGCTGAGGAGCTGAGGCTGGGAGGAGTGGTTGACCCAAGGCCAACTGCAGAGCTCATGACAGTAGCCCAGTCACATAACCACTATGCTACAGCAGCTCTCCCTTAAACATATAACTGGGATTAGCACCAATAATTCTTACCTCTTGTTTCTTGACTTCAATAGAAAATGTACAGAATATTTTGATATGGCTACATTTAATTTGTACAATATGGAATTCCAAAATCAAAAGGCTGTCTCAGGACAAAGGGTTAGATTCAGAGTACGATTAGTGGAGTTCTGCTCATGAACCAAAACTCCCCAATAGTTCAGCACATTCTTCAAAATGCTGCCCCCTTGGGCCAAGGGGTTTTCAGAATCAATGATGGGTGCAGTGTTGAGATCTGTACGGATAAGAGGAACTGGCAAACGTCACCCCTCCTCCACTGGTGGCCATGTCCTTCCACTAGTAGAAGATTTCATTTGGATCCCGTCCAATAGCTTCTCCGTATCCATTTGCTAGTTAATCTGATATGGACAAATTGTTTTTAAAGTATCATTTGCACAGTTGTATTCTGTCGTCTCCAATAAGATTAACACAGTTTATAAGGTTCCGTTCAGACAGCAACCTCCTAAAGAGGGACAACAGACATATGTCGCCTGCCATCACAGGCATTTTTGACTGGTAAGCCTCCTTCCAGCCTTCATTATTGCATCATTACAAGCTTCTCTCTCTTTCTCTCTCTCTTTCTCTCTTGTTTGTCTGAGAGCACACTGCTGCCCCAGCTGTTTCCTCCTTGCTCTCTGTTACAGTGGCTTCTTTTCCCTATTGCAAGTTCAAGGAGGCATCTGTAGACATAACACCTCATTCCATGGACAGCCCTAGATGGACAGGAAATAGCTACATATGTATTAGTTGAAAGTAATTTGTTTTATTATAACAACAACAACAACATTCGATTTATATACCGCCCTTCAGGACAACTTAATGCCCACTCAGAGTGGTTTACAAAGTATGCCATTATTATCCTCACAACGGGCTGAGAGAGCTCCAGAGAGCCGTAACTAGCCCAAGGTCACCCAGCTGGCTTCAAGTGGAGGAGTGGGGAATCAAACCCGGCTCTCCAGATTAGAGTCCCACGCTCTTAACCACTACACCAAACTGGCTCTCTTTAGCTAGTGCAACTGTTATTGAACGACTGTATTTTATGCAAAGGCCTTTTGAATCATTTCTAGATTTGCATTTTTAGTTTTAGACAGAATTGAATAAAATTGCCACCTTATCTCTTGGGACAACACAGATGCTTAATAGATGCTTTTAAACGTCTTTAGTTATAGATGAAATTTGCAAGAATCCGTTTGTGGACTAGATGAGTTGTTTTATTGCCAGTACTATATAAAAGATGTAATGAAAAGTTAAGTATATGGAAGCCAAGGGAAAGGTATGGGCTGATTGAATGAAATATTATTGTTCCACGCATTACATTTACATAACACTATTTACTAAGGGCCTGCCCAAAATGCCTGTGATATGACGGAATGGAAAACGGAGAGTAATATTCCCAATACAAATGCTCAAAAAATAACACCATTAGAAAAAAATAATAAAACAAAGGCTTATACATGCTTCTAAAAAAAGAAGTGTTACGCTTTATTTAATTTGAATAAAGTGAGGAAATCACATCTGGACTCTCGGTGCTATGTGGATCTCATTATCACAGCATGCAAAGGTCTAGGTCAGGGATTCACTTGTCAGCTTCGTTTTAGTTCACATTTAAGACCAGACATGAACTGTACTCTGATTAAGTCTCCCTGCCCCCATCTTTCTGTGAGGGGGAAAAAAGGCAAATAAACATTAAACGAGATTAATGACAAGGGGCACGAATAGTGTTTTTTTTAAAATACAAGTCATCGAGTTCAGGTTCTTATTTTCTATGGTTTGTTTTATTTCCAACGAAACATTTTAATGGAACAAAAGCTATGTAAGTATCAAGAGGCATTGACACACAGCTGTTGTCCCACATCACCAAAGTTATATCCTTTTCCACGTGAGAGACAATGAGTCATCCGGACTATGTTTTGCTTTGTAGTTTTATTTAAAAAGCAGCTTCATAGACAATCATATTTTCCATATCGATTACAACTTTTATCTTAGCTTCTCTAAGTATTTTATATATTCTGTAACATATGACTTAAAATACCTTTTGGCTCTGCACGTAAAGATCTTAAGTCTGAAATAGTAGATATTTAAAAGTATTTCCTAACACCAATTGGGAACAGGACATCCACGATATAGTGATAATGATAGCCGGTATTACTAATGGCTGATTCACATGTAGCTGTACCGCACTTGATTTCTTCTCATTGCTCAAAAAATTATCATTCAGTGACTCATGGCTACACTCGTGAGGTGTTTCCATGGTGAAACTTTGGACCTGAAGCAAGGATGGAATTCTAATTCAAGAAGAAGGCAGGCCCCTCACAGATTATATGAGGCCACCGCTATCAATCTAGACAATGTGCTACAAGCACAAAACAAGGATCTTTCGCTGAAAATAAAAATAAACCAAACATCTTATTGCTTTCTTTTAACCTAACACAAGTAAGAGATTAAATAATGATTAGAGATGGGCATGGACAGCAATATGAACCCCAAAAAGCCACAAACAGCCCAATCTGCTGTTCGCGAACAAGCTATTCGTGAGGCCCCATTCTAAATTAACAGGTGGTCATTGCAAGCCTCGTTCGTTGCTGTTCGTCAAGCCAGTCAGTCTGGCACCTGCAAACGATTCCCTTGGCAACTTAGGCAGGGATTGTCTGAACTCTGTCTGAACTCCTGCTGTTGCCCTGGAAAGACCAATCTAAGCCCAATTTAGCTTGATAGGCAGGTCTTACTTCCAAGTGTGGAGCTCTACATTTGTTACAACAAGGGAGCAAAGAGCAGGGGGGGAGGGGGCTCCTAGTTCTGACTTTGCAGACAGTGGAGAGACAGTTGCCATGGGCATTTTGATAGAGAGAGTGCATTGGAACTTGAATTTTCTTTGTGTGTGGTGGGATAGGGATCTACCCCTTCAAGTTCCAGGGCTGCGGCCAGGCTCTGGGCCAAGCTATTATTTATTATTGGTACCTTTCCTGGTGCCTGCTCAGGTCAGGTTTCTGGGAGTGGTGCGGTAGGGATCTTGACTTGGATGATGGCTGGAGGAGAGCCTGCTGGCCCCCATGAACAGCCAACCATGAACATGTTTGTGAACAGGGCCATGTCCGTGGTTGTTTGTGAGACCCTGTTCGTGGATGGCAATGAACAACAAACATCATGTTTTGGTTTTTTTTCTGTTCATGCCCATCTTTAATAATGATAGCCTAATACAAGTAAAAGTCTAAATATTATCCCAAGACAATAATAATTAGATAGGCTAGGTCAACTTGAATTCTACTCTTGGCCTGAGGTGATAACCAGTAGTTTGAATACTCTAGTATAAAATCCTCAATGGTTATTCCACATGTGCAAGTCATCATCTATTGTTACAGTGACTGAATCATCAATGTGCATGTGTGAACATGCCCCTAAGTGATACCATCTTCCAAGACAGAATTCACCCTTTATGCTCTTGTGGCATTACAAACATGGTCCTTATTAGGCATGTGAATTCCAGAATTCCCAAGCCAAAAATATATACATAAATCACTGTTTTGAGACACCATCGGGATTTTCTGGAATAGTTACACAGACCTGGGATTCTTAGGCATTATGAAACCTCTCCCCCTCCCCCCAAAAATCCATGTAATTTTGCTTGTTTAGGTGCTTACCATCAGCCAGTGTCGTGTTTTAGTTTGATTCTCTGACAGTACGATCCTAAACAGTTACTCCAGTCTAAGTCCAGTCTAAGGCTGATTCCTCACATGTTGGATAATGCACTTTCAATGCACTTTATCAATCATTTGAGGTGGATTTTTTGTTCCACACACAAAAAAATCCATTCCAAATGATCCATAAAGAGGATTGGAAGTGCATTATCCAACATGTGCAGAACCACTCTAAGATTGCATTGTAAATCTTCTAGGCATTCAAATGGGGAAGGCTGCTCCCTGGACAGCACATGCCAGGGACAGAGCTGGCAGAGTTGCGGCTGACACCTATGTGCTCTGCTCAAACTGGGTTCTGGCAAAGGATACACAGACACTTCTTTTTGATTACAGCCAGATTGGTACTTTGGCCAGGCATATGGGCAGTGGATCCTTTGGCATTGAAAGGCCCCATGCTCTTTGATGCATCACACCCCAGCCCAATGCTGGCCCACAAGACAGCAAGTGGCGTACCGCCACCAGCCATGCTGGCCAGCCCTTACCTCCCTTATCCGCAGGAGTGAGCCACCTGAATGCTCTGCTCACTCCCTAAGGATCCAGCCCAATGCCGCAAAACCACCAAACGCCTAACGTTGTGAAAGGCCCACTGGCTGCCCTGTTAGAGCAGAGAGTGGATGGGAAAGCATCCTGCTCCTGCTGCTACGATGCTAAAATGGCACCAACTACGTTGTCACCTTAGAAGAGCACCTCCTGCCACTCCTCCTCTTCCATCACTGAGCCATGCCTTCGATGGAATCAGGCAAAGGCTGGCTCGTGCCATGGGACAGCACATTTCTGAGATTGGGGGCCTCTTGATCATGTACTGGGAAATTTCCTACTGCTTGGACCTTCTTTTCCACCCTGATGGGGTTCACCTTTCCAGTTGGGGGCAGGACTTATGGGACCACCTGCTGGGGCAGCTGCAGCATTAGGAGTGTTGGCGGGGAGCCACGGAGGGCTCTCATGGTGGTTGGCATTGGATCAGATCCCATTTTTGGGGAGTCTGGACCTGCGCGCACAGGCTCCCCAGTGAGGGGATTCCCATAAGGAATCTTGGGAGTGAGTTATGGAGGTGCATGCCCAGCTCGAGGGCTGCCAGGGCACCCTCACTCCCAGGTGGCAGGGGAATCATTAAGGGGTGTACACTCAGATGATCTCCCCCTTAATGCCACTCCTTGTTTGCCCCCTCAGCCTGGGTCTGGGGGGAGATGGGCGTCATCGGCTGGCAGGTGGGTCAACCAATGCTATTTGGGGATCTGATCCACATGCGGCACCAATACTCCTCATTGATGTTATCAATAAAGTTGTGGCCTATTTTTATTCCATCCAGTGTGCGGGTCTGAGTTTATCACCTTGCCTCTTCCTCCCTCGCTCTCAGCCATAGGCGGCAAAATACTTCCTGTGTTTCTGTGTTTCCTCAAAGGACAGAAAAAGGGAAACCTTTCAGATTAATTCAAATGACTACAATTACCCACTAAGGCAATAGTTGTCACGGTAAGCCCCCCCACACACACACACACAAATCAAGAAACAAATAATTGGACTTCCTCAGGTATCTCAACATAAAGAAGATTGGGGGTGCAGAAGCCATTTACTTCTGTAAGGTTTTAGCAGAGAAACTTCTTGGAGTTTCAGTCTTATCTCTGATATATGGCCAAGCTGGGTGGGGGTGGGGGTGGAGGTGGGGAAGACTTTAAACTGATTGGTGATTTTTTAACAGTTCCCCAAGGTGAAAGAAATTTTGAATTCTTTTCCTGTCATGAGTTCAAGAACAGTCTAACAAGAAATTATGATGGTGGTTCTTTTCATTAAAGTAACTCTTGCTTTCAATTAAGGCTTAGTCATATAAATAGTTAGAGTTTCCAAAAAATAAATTCTGGTGTATTTAAATACCAATGCAGGGTATAATTAAAATACAAAAATATGAAGGGAAGTGGCCAAGGTTTGGTAGTAAACAAGGACATTTTCCTAATCCACCCGGCAGCTGGTATTTTAGTTCATGAAGTTTATCAATAGGAAAATGCTGTGGAATAAAAGAACATTTTTTGGTGGAGTAGGCAAAAAATTGGAAAAAGAATTTAATAAAATTGAATGGATTCAGAAGTATATCACTGATTTCAAGGCTCATTCATTCACTGCAAACATCAGTGTCACATAGGGCTGCCAAACCACCAGTGGGGGCGGGGGATCCCCTTACCTGGCCAGGGGGGGAGCGCACCTTCCATGAGTGCCCCCCTGCGGGGCTGCGCGCCCCTGTGCACAGCAGCCCCAGGATCAGGCCTGTTTTGGCCGGGATCAGGGCCCCTGTGGAGTGCAGGAGCTTTCCTGAGCTCCGCAGGGGCCCACAACGGGCCCAATCTGTGCCAAAACGGGCCCAGTCCGCACCCGTTTTGGCACGGATTGGGTCCATTTTGCCATGGATTGGGCCTGTTGTGGGCCCCTGCAGAGCACAGGAACGCTCCCACGCTCCACAGGGGTCCAAAATGGGCCCAATCCGCATCAAAATGAACCCGATCCATGCCAAAATGGGCATGAATTGGGCCCGTCGTGGGCCCCTGTGGGGCGTGGGAGCATTCCTGCACTCCGCAGGGGCCCACAATGGGCCCGATCAGCACCCAAACAGGGGCTGCGTGATGACGTCACTCCCAGAAGTGACGTCATCACGCTTGCAGGAGCACGCGCTCACAAAGCGCGCACGCACATGAGCTCCTCCAAGGTAAGAGCCAGGCCCCAGTCTCCCACTGGGAGATCAAGGGGGCCTGGCAACCCTAGTGTCACAATCTCACTGCTTTAGGCCTGCATAAATAAAATCAGTGGGCTTAAGAGTGCCTAACACTGTGTTGGATTATAGTGATCTTTGCTTTTTAGGAAAGGTTTTTAAAGACCCAAGAGATCTCACCATGGAAAATTAAGTTCATAAAAATATGGGATAAGGCCGGAAGCATAATAGGGGTATGCCAAAAAATTAGGACACATTTTACCAAATGTTTTAACCTGACAACTCAAGATCAATGAGTAGACTAGACACTGAATTCTAAACCAGATGTTTTTTAGGAGTTTCATGACAGGATTGGGGGAGAAGTGTAAGATCTGACACACAAGGAGGAAGAGCGATGTGAATAAACAGAGCTTTTTTTCAGGGGAACGTGGTGGGATGGAGTTCCACCACCTCTTAAAAATGGTCACATGGCCAAACTCCCCTTTGTCTGGAGATGAGGGGGTGGGGCCACCGGCCATGTGACCATTTTCACCGGGGCAATTTAAACTTTAAAAAATCCCCCCCTTGTTCCAGCTGACCCAATGTGACGTCATTGTGCGGTCTTGAGTTCCACCACTGAGTTTTGCCACCTCTTTTTCCAGAAAAAAAGCCCTATGAATAAATATATGCATGAGGCAGAGCTAATAGGCAGAACCCCTGATACTCATTTATCAGAAAGTCCCCCTTATATTATTGGCAGTTATTTAGTTCTTACATCCTCCAGGAACCTAAAAGACTACTAGACTTGTAATCTATTAGTAAATTTCACTGTGACCAATGGAGCATGTTCCATATTGTGTTCAAGACTGCAACATAAACCTCACTTCCTGTGTCACTTCCTGTTCAACACGCTGCACGCCCCATGCATTATGATGATGGAAGGTATTGATTCGCAACTTCTTGGGCTGTTCCAGAATCCTTTTAAGAAGCACTCTGCAATGATTCAAGTTTTGTTAGTCCATCAGGTGGTCATTTTATTACAGTGCGTTCTGCCAAATTGGAACACTACATAGAGTAGGGAATTATCCTACTCCATTGGCTCATCACTGTTCGATAAACATCAGACCTCATCTGAACGTTGCAAATTCAAGAGCAGAGATTTTGCATGGTTCAAGAGAAGTCTGGAAAATTGTCCTTAGATTTTTTTTTTACAAAAAAAACCCTTAATTTTGCTTGTTTCTCTTCATTATCTTAGCTGCTGTTCTACCAAGGTAAACAGGGCAGTATAAAATTTCCACATCGAAGAATGAAAATCAGCATAGGGTCGTCAAAATCATTAAATAAATGCACGGTAAGACTGGAAAATAACAATGTGAAAAAATAAAAAGGTTATCATCTGGGATTCATTCACTAAAAGCCTGAATAAGTGGAAGCTGTTCCAGAAATGTGAGACCATCACTGCAAGGACCCTGTCTGGTTCCCCACAGATCTAATACTTAGAACTCAGACTTACTTCTACTATCAGCCTTCGGCACTAGCAAGGTCTATCTGGGAGAATGTGTTTCTTCAGATATACCGGGATCATGAAGTACCCAACTGTAAATCCATAACCAATAAGACACAACATTAATAACATAATAATAATAATAATAATAATAATAATAATAATAATAATAATAAATTCTATTTATATACCACTCTTCAGGACAACTTAATACCCATTCGAAGTGGTTTACAAAGTATGTCATTATCATCCCCAAAATAATCACCCTGTGAGGTGGGTGGGGCTGAGGGAGCTCTGAGAAGCTGTGACTGACCCAAGGTCACCCAGCTGGCTTCAAGTGGAGGAGTGGGGAATCAAACTTGGTTCTCCAGATTAGAGTCCCACACTCTTAACTATATATACTATATATACCCCCTTCAGGACAACTTAATGCCCATTCAGAGTGGTTTACAAAGTATGTCATTTTTATCCCCACAACAAAACACCCTGTGCGGTGGGTGGGGTTGAGAGAGCTCCCAGATGCTGTGACTGACCAAAGGTTACCCAGCTGGCTTCAAGTGGAGGAGTGGGGAATCAAACCCGGTTCTCCAGATTAGAGTCCCACGCTCTTAACCATATATACCACCCTTTAGAACAACTTAATGCCCATTCAGAGTGGTTTACAAAGTACGTCATTATTATCATAGAATCATAGAGTTGGAAGGGGCCATACAGACCATCTAGTCCAACCCCCTGCCCAGTGCAGGATCAGCCTAAAGCATCTCTGACAAGTATTCATCCAGCCTCTTCTTGAAAACTGCCAGTGAAGGGGAGCTCACCACCTCCCTAGGCAGCTGATTCCACTTTTGAACTACTCTGACCATGAAAAAGTTTTTCCTAATATCCAGCCGGTACCTTTGTGCATGTAGTTTTAGCCCATTGCTTCGTGTCCTACCCTCTGCTGCCAACTGGAACAGCTCTTTGCCCTCCTCCAAATGACAGCCTTTCAAATATTTAAAGAGAGCAATCATGTCCCCCCTCAACCTCCTCTTCTCCAAACTAAACATTCCCAAGGCCCTCAGCCTTTCCTCGTAGGGCTCAGTCTCCAGACCCCTGATCATTCTTGTCGCTCTCCTCTGCACCCTCTCGATTTTGTCCACATCCTTTTTGAAGTGAGGCCTCCAGAACTGCACACAGTACTCCAGGTGTGGCCTGACCAACGCAGTACAGAGAGGGGCTATGACCTAGGATAAATTAACAAGGAAATTGAAAGAACAAGAAGAATTGGACTATACATCAAGCTGGGAAAAATTTAGGAAATATGTGGGGGGAAAGTGGGACATGAAGGGGAAATTGTGGTCTTTGGAGAAGTAGGGGAGATAGAAACTTACTTAAGCTTAAAAAGGGGTATATTTTACTATATGTTATGGGATTAGTATAGTATATTTACAGGGGATATGTATGTAATTTTGTTTTACTTAGCATATGTACTTATTACTTATGTAATCTTTATATTTTTAACTAAGATAAGTAATATAGTTAGAGTAGATAGTAGGTATAATATAGATATATATTACATTAGTATTATAGATTTTATGAATTTATATGATATACTTTTTAGATTAAGTTGGGTATGGAAAACTGCGGGGAGTCACCAGAAAAGGGGGGGGGGAAAGGATGGGGAAAATGCAATGAGGTGAATAATGATAATGATTTTTATGTTTATGTTTGTAAACCCATCCAATAAAAATTCTTTAAAAAAAAGAGAGAGAGAGGGGCTATGACCTCCTGCGATTTCGATGCTATGGCCCCTTTGATACAACCCAGGACTGAATTAGCCTTTTTTGCCACCGCATCACACTGACTGCTCATATTCAGTTTACAGTCCACTCTTACCCCAAGATCCCTTTCACATATACTACTGCCCAGAAGTGTATCCCCCATACAGTATTTGTGCTTCTCATTTTTGTGGCCCAGATGTAATACTGTGCACTTGTCTTTGTTGAATTGCATCCTATTCACAGCTGCCCACTTCTCCAGAGTATTCAGGTCTTGTTGAATTTTAATTCTATCTTCTTGGGTGTTTGCTACCCCTCCCAATTTGGTATCATCAGCAAATTTAATGAGCAGCCCTTCCACTCCTTCATCCAGATCATTGATAAAAATATTGAAAAGTACCGGGCCCAAAACCGAGCCCTGCGGCACCCCACTGGACACCTCCCTCCAATCTGATGAAACACCGTTGACCACCACTCTTTGAGTGCGGTCCTCCAACCAGTTCCCTATCCACCGAACTGTCCTATAGTCTACTCCACAGTCTTCCAGTTTGCCCATCAGAATGTCATGGGGGACCTTATCAAAAGCTTTACTGAAATCCAGATAAATCACGTCAACAGAGTTCCCCCGATCCAGTAAGCTGGTCAGTCAATCAAAGAAGGAAGCCAGGTTGGTCTGGCAAGATCTGTTAGGAACAAAACCATGCTGACTTCCCCGGATCACTGTGTGGTCCTTCAGATGCTTACAGATTGATCCCTTTAAAATCTGTTCTAATATCTTCCCAGCAACAGAAGTCAGACTGACCAGCTTGTAGTTTCCCGGGTCATCCTTCCTCCCTTTCTTAAAGATTGGGATAACATTCGCTCTTCTCCAATCTTGTGGCACATCTCTGTCCTCCAGGAGGCCTTGAAGATGATGGACAGGGGTTCTGCAAGTTCTCTGGAAAGTTCTTTCAGCACTCTTGGGTGCACCCCATCCGGCCCAGGGGATTCGTATTCATCCAGTGCAGCCAGATGCCTCTCCACTACCACTCTGTCAATGTCAATTAGCCACTCAGGTGTCCTGCCACATTTTCTACTATCTCTAGATATGCCTGAGTTCTTCAGGGAGAAAACAGAGGCAAAAAAGTCATTAACCCTGTCTGCTTTTTCTCTGTCCTGCATCAGAGTTTCTCCATCTACTCCCAACAGCGGTCCAATTGCCTCTTTTACCTTGTGTTTGCTTCTCACATATCTGTAGAAGTGTTTCTTATTGTAGCGAGCCCTCCTGGCCAGACCCAGCTCGTACTGAGTTTTGGCCTCTCTGATGGCTGATCTGCAGTACCTAGTAACCCTCTTATACTCCTCTTTAGAGGTCTGTCCTTCTCTCCATTTCCTGAACATTTCCTTTTTCTCCCTTAGCTTATTCTGGAGCTCTCTGTGCATCCACATCGGTTTCTTGGAGCCCTTACCATGTTTCCGTCTTGCTGGGATAGTGAGGGCTTGAGCTTGCAAAAGCTCGTGTTTGAGAATGGCCCACCCTTCACTCGCTCCTTTTCCTTCCAGCACACTCCCCACGGAATGACTCTCATCAAGCCTCTGAGTTCATCGAAGTTGGCCCTACGAAAATCTAACCTACGAGTCTGGCTACGAACTTCCTTGGCTCCCCACAGCAACTGGAATTCAAGAAGGACATGGTCACTTCCCCCTAAGGTCCCCACAACAGTCACCCTGTGAGGTGGGTGGGGCTGAGAATGCTCTTAGAAGCTGTGACTTGCCCAAGGTCACCCAGCTGGCTTCAAGCGGAGGAGTGGGGAATCAAACCTGGTTCTCCAGATTAGAGTCCTGCTGCTCTTAACCACTACACCAAACTGGCATTCGATGTTCCAATCCTACATCTCCCTCCACCTTTGCCTGCCTTCAGCTTTGAACTGAACAATGCTTCTATAAGCAGTAATTTTTTTAAAAAAAAATTGACTTGTATTCCGATGCATATTTAACTTATTGCTTTTAGCTTTCAGAATAAGGTCACCGGGGTCATTATAAGGTCTGATCTCCAACACCTGGAAAGTGTCTCCTAGAAAAGAAAGGAAAAGAAAATCCTACTAACGTTTTAAAAGTGCATTCAAGGATTTTAATATAGCTACAAAACATGCCCACATTTTTTTTAAATATTGCAGAATATAACATTGAATAGCCGGTGATACAACAATTCAGACTTTTTGGCAACAGTGACCTAGTTTCCATTTCTCTCAGCACTGGATTTAGGGTGTGGAAACTTTCTACTTCCTTGGAAACTCTTCTGAAAGGGGGGTTTTCACTCAATTCAGTGTCTAAGTGTTTAAGAGGTGACTGAAGGTGGGCTGGCTGTTTTAGTAGCGTTGGCAGAGCTTGCAAGTTTCTCACTATGCAAGCAGGGAATTGGGGGAAGGATAGGAAGTCCATATTATTACAAATAATTCTGGACCTGTTTTTCCTCCCTCTTTCTCCTTCTATTCTTTGTCGTCTTTGAAAATCCAGATATAGAAATAGCATTTCCCCCCTCCCCTTTTCTACAGAAATATTATTCTGTCTGTACTCCTCAAATATTTTACGCATGTGGTTGTCTCTTTTCTGGTGTGATTGCTCAGTTCAGCTGATGAGATGTGGCTGGCTAATTGTTCCATTCACATGAAAGAAAATTTTCACAGACACCAGAATGCCAGTGAAATGGGTCTGAGGCCTGTTGCCAATGCTTGTACTGTCTGAAAGCATATTTCAGTCAGGAATGCCTTTGACTGACCGTTAAGGGATTGGCACATCACACACCATCTACCTTTGTTCTCCATCCAAGAACAGGTTGATGTTGGGGCACTGCACTAACCAATGGATGAAAGCTCTGTACAGGACACTTCCAAATCTATTTGTGTAATAGCCGCCAATATTACTACCACCCAGGGCTTTTTTTCAGGGGGGACGTGCTTGAAAATAATATGATTTCAAAGCATCTCGTGTGTTTCTTCCTCATTTTCCTCTTGAGAGTTCCTCCACCTCTTTTCCCAGAAAAAAAAACCCTGCTACCACCTAAGGTTAACCCTGGCTGGTTGTCATTTTTCCGCTGTATACTAGGAAGATACAGTTAAGTGGTAGCATTCACATCAGTGGTTACTTTAAAATAGGTATAGGAGATTTTTTTTAAAAAAAAACCCTCTGGTCATAAGCTGTATGCTGTAGCATAGTGTTTAGGTTGTTGTGTTGTGAATCAGCACTGCTGGTTCGAATCCCACTACTGCCATGAGCTCAGTAGGTGGCCTTGGGTAAGCCCCATCTCTCATCCCCAGCTCTACAGCTGTATTGTGGAGATATTAATAATACTGACCTTGTTCACTGCTTTGAATGGGGCACTAATTTGTCTCAAAAAGCTGTATATAAGTACAGTTGTTATTATTATTTCTCAGTTCAAAGGACAAAGAGAAATAGTCATTTTCATGAGTAGTATACATAGAGTTGGGTCCCATTGAGGTTTTCCACAGACACAAAGGGGGTAGACATCTAATTCCTCCTTCATGCTGTTCCTTGAGAGCTGTGGTTATCGAAGGCTTATACTACACTGGAATTGGATGGTCTGGTTGTTTTGCTGCTACAAACCAACACGGCAAACTCCTTTGAAGCCTCACACAAGCCAATTAATCTCCATACCAAGAGGAGATGTTTACATTTACTAGCAAAGGAATGTTTTGGTTGCATCCTCCCTCTCCCCCCCTAATTGCATCTTCTCTCTCCTCCCCTCCTCCCCCCTCCTCTTCTATATTTGACCAGTCTCTGTACCATGCATCTGACGAAGAGAACTTGATTCTCGAAAGCTTATGCTACAATAAAATTGGTTAGTCTTAAAGGTGCTTCTGGACTCTTTTTGATTTTGAGATCCCTTGTCGTTCATGGACACTATTTAGGGGGATGTTTTGGCCTGCAGTAGGAGCGGGAAGAAAGGAAGTAGCACTCCACTGCTGCCAGTCCTTTTATCTTCAGTGGGATAAAAGTGGGATCCAAACCATATTCCATACCCCATACCATACATTTTGGGGTTGGGGGGTGTGAGACTTCATGGCCATTTTCACACTGCTTACCGGCCATGGAAATCATGCCAGGAAGACGCTGTCGTTTCGGGAGCTTGGCGCAATATTCCGTGGCCAGTAAGCAGTGTGAAAACAGCCCACGTGGAAAGCCACTATGGGCCAAGCTACAAGTGACGAATGACACTTGCCTGGCAAGTGAACAGACTCACGTGTATTCCTCCCTGTTCACTTGCCATTCACTTGCTCTCCATTTGATCAAGTGGAGTGCAAGTGAATGGCAAGTGAACAGGGAGGATTACACATGAGTCTGTTCACTTGCCAGGCAAGTGTCATTCGTCACTTGTAGCTTGGCCCTCAGTGACTTTGATTATAGCTATTCATTGTTGGCAACCTTACTTTTCAGTAAAGAGATGGTAGTGGCTGCTACTTTTCCTCACTCGGCATCACGACAAGGAAATTGAGCTTGGGTAGGAATTTCCTTCTCCTTCCATCCATACACTGGTGTGTTACAGTGTCACGAACAGTGAGAGAGTGGCAATAGCAACAGCTCTTTACTTAGTTCAGATGTTCTGTGTACACATTGGAATTCATTTGGCTGCAGGAGATAGAGCCCTATGGCACAGAGCGGTAAGCTGCAGTAATGCAGTCCAAGCTCTACTCACGACCTGAGTTCCATCCTGGCGGAAGCCGGGTTCAAATAGCTGGCTCAAGGTTGACTCTGGGCCAAGCTACACATGACGAATGACACTTGAATGGCAAGTGTATTTCTCCCTGTTCACTTGCCCTCCACTCAATCCACTTGCCGTTCAAGTGTCATTCGTCATGTGTAGCTTGGCCCTCAGAGCCAAGCTACAAGTGACAAATGACACTTGCCTGGCAAGTGAACAGACTCACGTGTATTCCTCCCTGTTCACTTGCACTCCACTTGATCACTACTTGATCAAGTGGAGCACAAGTGGAGCACAAGTGAACAGGGAGGAATACACATAAGTCTGTTCACTTGCCAGGCAAGTGTCATTCATCACTTATAGCTTGGCTCTCAGCCTTCCATCCTTCCAAGGTCGGTAAAATGAGTACCCAGTTTCCTGGGGGTAAAGTGTAGATGACTGGAGAAGGCAACGGCAAACCACCCCGTAACAAAAAGTCTGCCAAGAAAACATTGTGATGTGATGTCCCCCCATGGGTCAGTAATGACTTGATGTTTTCACTTTTACCCTGCAGGCCTGTACCCTGGCTGTAGGAGATCACTAGACTAGGTTAAGAAGGATCATTTGATTATAAAGATGCTGACCATGATTCAAACAAAGTTGTGTTGAAGTCTTAGTAAAATCAATGGAACTTAAAGCTGCAGCTAAATTGTTACATTATTTCAACAGGAATTAACTTTCTCTAGACTGGGTAAATCTTTTGTGCTGTAGCAAAAACTCCACATTTTCGCTGCTGGTTAGCCTATGTTCTTAATAGAGCCACCTACCTTCTGGTTTCCTTTCATCTTCATCTTATCTCAGCCTTCATCCTTACCACTTCCTCTTTTTTTATATCTCTGAATGCCTTACCTTTGGGTAACCTTCATTATGCAACAAATGCAATACTGAACAAACTAACACCAAGAAGGTTAAGGAAATAAGTCTTTTCCAAATGGAAATATTTCAGATTCTTTAGCAAAACCATAAGAAACGAATCTTAAATTTAATCTGATTTTCATAACAGATTCTAAGTGGTGATTCATGCTTTCCTGGTCAAGTTAAGTAAACTTGTCCATAACAGTTTAGGTATCCCATCTTTTAAAATGAAGCACTATTTGTTTTATTCCTTTGTTGTTTCAGCCAGTGTATGTGTTCGTGTGTATCTTTCTTCCTGGAAGCCAATAAATTGTGAATATTAATAGCTGTCTTTGAACAAAAAGAAACATAATTAATGTGCCAAAATCTCACATAAAAACTTAATATGTTCCAGGTACCTACAAAAAAGAGTGGTGAAGGTTTGTTGTTTTTAAATGTAGCATCTGCTCATAATTGCTCACGATCAAGATACAAATGTCTTTCCAAGTTTTTAAGTTGGAAAATATAGAGATATATCAAAAAAAATTCCATCTTTTATCCTTCTTATTCTAGAGTGAAACGCATAGGTATGCCCCATTTATTGAAGAGAATTGCGAAGCCAGTCGTATAGGAGTTCTGTGTCCCTAAAGAACCAAAACTTCACTGACTGGCTCAAGTGTGAGTAGTATCAAACATTTGCTTCTGGTGCGAAACTAAATAAAATCTTAATTTAAATTTTAAATACTTTTTTCTTTGCATCACAAGAACATGGGGGACATAGGGCCAAGCTACACATGACGAATGACACTTGAACGGCAAGTGGATTGAGTGGAGGGCAAGTGAACAGGGAGAAATACACTTGCCATTCAAGTGTCATTCATCATGTGTAGCTTGGCCCATAGTTAAAGGTTAGAAGTATGTACCAAAATTAGATCCAGATTTGCATTCATGAATGACTTTATGTGCTTCTTTTTAGCTTTTGCCTATGCTGATTCTTCATTCCATTCTTTATTTATTTACATCAATTTCATCAGGATTTTGTTGTTGTTTTCTTCCTAATTGGGATTAATTTCTTCTCTACCAAATTTCAGGAGAGGGTAAGAGCTGTGGTGGTTGGCATGCAGAAGAGCCGAGCATCTCCATTTAAAAGGCTCAGGTAATAGGTGAGATGAAAGACTTCTGCTTGTAGACCAAGGAGAGCCACGGCCAGTCTGAGTAGATAATACTGCACTTGATGGACCAACAGTCTAATTCAGTATCAGGCCGCTTCATGTGTGTGGGTGAGTTCCTGTGTTAAATGTCTCCATTTGATAGGCCATGAAAATTCTCTTTTTTTAAAATAAATATTTTATTGATTTTCCATACAGATAGAAAGTAAGAAAAAAGAGTGAGAGAGGAAAGCAAGAAGAAAGAAAGAAAAAAGAAAAAGAAATACACAAAGGTTTCATTAGGCTTGCTTATATCAACATTCTAGTTCTCCACATTATCCTAATACAGAGTTGACTGTGATTTTTAATTTTTCATACCATGTTGCCTTACTACATTTTAGTCTCTATATTTATCTTTAATCCATTTGTAGAAGGGAGTCCATAGCATAAAGAAGTCTTCCTCCATTTGTCCTTTCATTAATGAAGTTAACTTGTCCATTTCCGCAGTGTTGATGATCTTCACTACTAATTCCTCTTGCTGAGGTATTATTTGACGTTTCCAGTAAAACGCTAATAAAATTCTGGTCACTGTTACTACATGAATTGCAAAGTGCTTCTGTTCTTTGTTCATATCTGGCATACAGATTAGCAAGAATGTCTCTGGTTTGAGGGGAATTGAACTCTGTAAGATAGTTTGCAGTAATGTGTGCACCATTATCCAAAATCTATGCACCTCCTTACAGGACCACCGCATAGGAAAAAATGTCCCTGTATGTTTCCCACACTTCCAACACTTATTTGACGTTTCTCATAGGTACACGTATTGGAGTGTAAGTGAGATTCGTTGAGGGAATGAATGGTCAAATGAAGGGAGCTAAACCCTCTCTGCCTGTTGTTTCTTACCTCACTTTTCTTAGTTTGTTGTGAGCCATAGTTCACTTCTTCAAATACAGCTAGAATGTGAGTCCGGCTGTCCTTATATCTTGGAGAGTGGAGTGATTACAGAAGTTGGATGATAATAGCCGGTGAATGACAATGGGAGACATGATTGTATAGGGTGGGGTATGCAGAGGAGTTGGTGGTGGGTGTGGAAAAACTAGCATTGGTAATGAGACAGGAAGCCAATGTCTCGATTCAGTCCAAGTGGATGCATTGTCTTGAGTTTCATTATCAGTTGCAATTCAGCAGTCTCTGGCCGTTTTCACACACTTGTTAGTGCCTCCAGAAAATCGTGCAAAACTCATGCACGATGGTATCTTCATAGCGCAATCTCCCATTTAATGGCGTGATGACATCAGAATTCATGCCATTAAATGGGAAATTGCACTATGAAGACATCATGCCAAGAGTTTTGCATGATTTTCTGGAGGTTTTAGCTGTGTGAAAACGGCCTCTCTTTCTAATCTCCCTTTGAAATTCCTCTGCAGGATAACTGCTACTTTTAGGTCAGCAACTGAATGCCCCGGAAGGTTAACATGTTTCCCCACTGGTTTTTGAATGTTTTAATTTCTGATGTCAGACTTATGTCCATTAATTCTTTGTCAAAGGGACTGGCCAGTAGAGGGTGGAGGGGCATTGCTGACATGTGACGGTGTAAATCATATTGGAGGATAAGCAGGCATACGAACCAGAGATTTTATGGCTAATGGTGTTGCTTGGATCTACATGAGAGCAGATGATGTTTATTATTGGATTCTGGGCAAGAGGAAAATGCTCTCAAGAAGGGGGCTGGATTTAGCTCTCCTCACATGCACTTTAGCACTGGGCTAGCCAAGATACTGGTGAGCTGGTAGAGACCCCAGTCCCCGTCTCCACAGTTTTGTGTTGCCATGCTGCAGTAACTGCACTATAACATTGTCCTCGAGACCCCCCTCCCAATAAAAAATAAACTTAGGGCCAAGCTACAAGTGACGAATGACACTTGAATGGCAAGTGTATTTCTCCCTGTTCACTTGCCCTCTACT
Source organism: Eublepharis macularius (assembly GCF_028583425.1). Classification (NCBI taxonomy): domain Eukaryota; kingdom Metazoa; phylum Chordata; class Lepidosauria; order Squamata; family Eublepharidae; genus Eublepharis; species Eublepharis macularius. The sequence continues at coordinate 17,398,699 of NC_072793.1, read as the reverse complement.
CAACCCACTTGCCGTTCAAGTGTCATTCATCACTTGTAGTTTGGCCCTCAGAGGGGCAGTTAGGGGAGAAAGAGGGGCTTCATCAGATCTCAGAAGCTAAGCAGGGTCGGCCTTGGTTGGTAATTGGATGGGAGACCTCCAATGAAGATCAGGGCTGCAGAGGCAGGCAATAGCAAACCACCTCTGTTGGTCTCTTGCCATAAAAACCCCATTGGGGTCACCGTAAGTCAGCTATGACTTGAAAGCACTCTCTACCACCAAGTACAAAGCATACCCTTTTCATTTAGGACACAAGAAAAAGATCATCCTGAAACACGCCGGGAAATATCTTTCCCCCCCAGGTTTTTTAAAAAGCAGTTTTCTTGGAAAGAATGGGCTGTTCACAATTTATGAAGGAACTGAGGGCCAAGCTACACATGACGAATGACACTTGAACGGCAAGTGGATTGAGTGGCGGGCAAGTGAACAGGGAGAAATACACTTGCCATTCAAGTGTCATTCGTCATGTGTAGCTTGGCCCTGAGAACAACGTCATGTGGAACTGGGCAGGGGGGCACATCAACAAAGGAAAGGGGGCTTGAAGCCAGGTCCTGAGCCAGCAGACCCCAAAGGTAGTTCAAGTTCCAAGTCACAGGTCAATTCGAATAGCATAGAATAGCATGATTTAATGTAGATGAACTTTTATTGTATTGTTATCCGCCCTGAGCCCGCTCGCGAGGAGGGTGGAATAGAAATTTGAAATAAATAAATAAATGATTCTGGTCAGGCCTGATTCAGTTACAGGAATGCACCTAAGATGCCCTCAGCTTCTAGTTAGCTTTCTTATATCAAATCATTCAACTCTTGGCAAGAGGTACACCACAGAAAATATTTTAGGTTCAGTACCAGGTACAGTGCACAAGTAATCTATATATAACTAGCTTGATACTCGTGCTTCGCTAAGGTATTTAACTACTTTAAATCCAATTATAATACTTATGGGTATGTAACATTTTTTTAAAGTTGGTTTTGTAGTATAATAGTATAGCATTTGTGCTTCACAAAGGTTTTTACCTCAGAACACAGAGTTCCACAGCCGACCAATCAGAGAGAGGGGGGTGCTAGCAGGCAGAAGCCTGCCAGCCACATAGGAAAGCCAGGCCCCACAGGGAGATTGGCAACCTGAGTGAATTTTAGGACACATTCAATGACTGCCAATAGCAACTCCTGCAGTGCGCCGAGTAGCAGTGGTCACTCTGAGATGCACAGAACGGCAGAGTCTCTCTATGAGCAAAGCAAGAGACTACAGTTCCCCCTCAAGGCCTGCTTTGCTATGATGAGCAACAAGTTCCAGGGGCAGGAATTTACTTGAGGGAGGACTACTTCTTACATGGGCAGTTCTATGTGGCCTGCTCCAGAGTGAGCTCACCCAGCAGCCTGGTGATCCTAGCACCTGAGGGGGAAACCACCAATGTAGTCTACAAAGAGGTCCTTCAGTACAATCTTTTCCTTTTAAAATCTCTTCAATAAATGTTACATTTCAAAATTCACTTCATCGCTTTTCAGCATCCACATGCTTTGCTTTATTCAAACACCTTTGTGAAGCTCGAGTACTATCCTATTATACTACAAAACCAACTTAAAAAAAACACAACCCAAAAAATGTTACATATCCATAAGTATTATAACTGGATTTAAAGTAGTTAAATACTGTAGCAAAGCACGAGTATCAAGCTAGTACTATTATAGAATCTCTGCTTCTGCTTCTAAGCCTTTAGAACATGATTATTTAGCATTCTTTTTGTCAACTCAATCAACAGAAAATCATACTATCCATTATAACAACTACAAAGACCATTAAGGAGAGCAATTACATAAGTCCAAAAAAGTATCTTACCCGTCTTTTGGTGCTACACCTCTGAAGATGCCAGCCACAGCTGCTGGCGAAACGTCAGGAACTACAATGCCAAGACCACGGCAATACAGCCCGGAAAACCCACAACAACCATCGTTCTCCGGCCGTGAAAGCCTTCGACAATATATCTTACCCAAAGTTAAGAAAGTTGTAAGCAAGGAATCCCTTCTAGAAAGAAACTCCTTATCAATTTAGCCTCTCATATTTATGGGTTTCAAACCCAAAGTTAAGAAAGTTGTAAGCAAGGAATCCCTTCTAGAAAGAAACTCCTTATCAATTTAGCCTCTCAAATTTATGGGTTTCAAACCCTTTTCTGAACAATAGCTGTGTCTGTCCCACTTCAAAGGGGAGCGCATTCTTAGCTAACTTACTGTCTTATAATTTCAAACACCAGACAAGGTTATCCATATTTTATCTTCTTAAAATATATTAAAATTGTTAGTTCATTCTCGCCACCTCTTATCTCAACAAAGGCTTTGTAAAATTGGTGATTAAAAGTTTCTCATGCATATGAATATTTTTGGTCCTCCACCAATATGTCCATCTTTGAAAGTCTCTCTCTAACTTCTGAGAAGTTAGACATTCCTGCCATTTTTAGACACTCTCTGCCCCTGGGCCTTAGTACATTATATATATTGATACAATATGGCCATACAACTGTATCACTCCATTCTTTCATGTCTCTCTCCAATGTTGTTCTATTCTAGGCATCTAGACTCCTTTTATGGCCTATCTAGTTATGGGGCCTCGGTAACTCTGATTCTGGTGCAAAGGCATCTTCTATGACTTTCTTGGTCAAATCCTGCATCTGTTCTTCTATATTTCTAGCGATATCCATGACACTCCTCTTCCTACAGGTACTGTGAAAACCATAATATGTGGTAGTACTATTCAAAGTTGTTGCTATTGCTGACAGAAGACAGAACAGGTGCAAGTCCCTCCCTCCCTTCCATCCTTCCAAGATGGAGAAGAAAATTCCAGTACAGAGTAATAGAGGGTGTAGAGTCCAAAGCCTTTATAAAAGTTTATGAATATATGTTTTACTTCCAATGCTGCGTAGAGCTGGAGAAGCTCTGGATAAGGGTGAGATGATAACCCTGCTGATAGCCCCTGAAACATGAAGCAAAAGTTGGCTAGATATATGCATCTTACTTATTGGGAGACAGTGCCCCCATACAGCAGAAGTGACATGTGATTATGGCTTTCAACTTTAATTATATCTAAGTTGTCTATTTGACTTCAATACAGCACAGGTACAAATAATTTCCTGGAGGGGAGGGCGGACTAAAAATCTAATCTAATAAATAAATAAATTTGCATTAGAACCAAAGGCTGGCAAGGGACTTTTCCCTTCATAACAATAGATAAATCTGTTGCCATGCAAATATCTCTAAAGAGAATCAATTAGGAAAATCAATGATCTCCTTACCCCTTCTTCATATTATTATTAACATGCAAGAATGAAAATGCTGCTTTATAATAGAGATGGGCACGAAATGGGGAAAAAATGAACCCTGGGTTTCGTTGTTTGTCGCATTCCATGAACCAGAAACTTTCATGAAATTGTCCTGTTTTGAGAAATGATTCGTTAAGTGTGTGATTTGTCAGATCTTGGGGTCCTACAATGGCCCCCTTCATACCCAGAGATGCCAAACTCACTGGGAGACTTCAGCAGGCTCTCCTCCAGCTACCCTCCAAGTTTGCTGAAGATTGACTGGGAGACCACCTCCGTTCTGTCCCCCTGGCTGTCATGGGCTTGGGGGTTGGGGGATGGCCTCTGTCAAGCTAGGCCCCAGAGCCAGGCAATGCCCTGAGACTGGGTGGGGTGGGGTGGAGGAAAAAAGGCACCCTCACCAAACAACCTTCCCAGCAAGGACAAGAGCAGATAATAAGAAAGAGGCTCTTCAATCTCTTTTGAAGCAGCAGCAAATCTAGCCAAAAGCTTCCAAATCCACTCTCTCTCACTCCAAATCCTACCAACAGCTCCTCCCTCTCCCTCTGTCTACTGGAACTGAAAGTAGGAGGCACAGAGCTGTGCCTTATATAAGAAATGCTCACATAGAGCAGAACAGGAGCTCTCTGGTTGGCAGACAGACCTGCCTAACAGAGTTTGGAGGGATGAGATTGGTGTTCCCAAGGCTACAGAAGGCCCATCTCATTGCTCTCATAGAACAGAATGGGAGCTCTCAGGTTGACAGGGGGAGCTGCCTACCAAGGTTATGTGGGCTAAGTTTGGGGATCCTACGGCAACAAAAGGTCTGCAGACATTCCAGGTCTATGTTGCCTAGGATCGACACCAGCCTGTCTGACATCACAAAGCATTCATGAATCGAAGAAATCAGCCCAAAAAGTCATGGATTTTGTGAAAAATGCAGCCCTACGAAACATGTTTTCACAATACACAAATCAGCCCGATTCATCACAAAATTTGATTCGTATTTTGATTCGTGCCCACTTTATAATAATACAGCGAATCTCCTACATCTGTTCCCAGTATGAAAATTGCTCTGGCATTTCATAAGCCAGATAATACTTAGTGTTTCACAAAGGGTAGAAACAAGTCTTCTAATCCCAATAACATGAAGAGAGAGACGCTGATATAACAAGGCAACAAACAATTTTGCAACTTATTATTTTGTTTGTTCATTTGTTTAGAAGACTTCTCTTCAGAGTCCTTCTTGAGGAGGCTTACAATTAAAATAATAAATGATCATGTAAAACAAGCCCAGGGACATAAAAGTAGAATAAAAATTCATAGAACTGACCTCATACCAGAAACAAACCAAGGAAAACTTAAAAATCTGCTACATCCTGAGGAATCCAGCTAATTATCCTAGGTATCCAATGTTGGTCAACACAGTGTTTCTGATTTCCCAAATTTCCATTTTGTCTGAAAGGGGCAATGTATGTCTTTTCAGTCTGAACAAGAAAAAAAATCAGGGTTCTAGTTCACGTTTACAGAGGCTGATGTTTACACTGAGATCCCGTTTGGTGTAGCGCAGGACTCTAATCTGAAGAACTGGGTTTCATTCCCCCCTCCTCCACTTGAAGCCACCTGGGTGACCTTGGGTCGGTCACAGCTTCTAGGAGCTCTCTTAGCACCCCACCACCACCTCACAGGGTTTTTTGTTGTGGGGATAATAATAACATACTTTGTAAACCACTCTGAGTGGGTGTTAAGTTGTCCTGAAGGGCAGTATATAAATTGAATGTTGTTGTTGTTGTTACTCCTTGCCTCGTTAGACAAAATGATGGCTGATTCCACACACATTGGATAATGCACTTTCAATGCACTTTATCAATCGTTTGAGGTGGATTTTTTGTTCCGCACATGAAAAAATCCGTTCCAAATGATCTATAAAGAGGATTGGAAGTGCATTATCCAACGTGTGTGTAATCAGCTAATGACTGCACATGTCAGGAGGACTATATGTACGTTCTTCCTATACAGGTAGTAAAACATAACCAAAAGGCTACAACGGTTTTGACTTTTGCAATTACTCAATTAAAAAGGTGGCATGGAACTTTAGAGGTTAGTATATTTCTTTAGTATAGAAATAATCATTAGTGCCCATTAAAGTGCCTTCATATCAAGCTGCTCATAAAAGCATAGCTATTGAACCTTAAGGTCCTCAGGAAAATCCGCACCAGAAAAAGCGTTGTCAGTTGTGAGAAGTTTTCAGCAAAAGGTAGTGTCAAGAACCGCGCAGCTTGCAACAAATTATCGTTGGACTCTAGAACAAACACATGCTCTGAAAAGAAATAACTTCGCTGGGATCATGTGATACTTCCTCAGGAGCCATTTGTTTCCTGAGACCCCTAATATAGTTAACTTTGAGTCACTCAACTGATGTAGACAGAAACATAATCAGCTCAATCAGAATTTGCTTCCGTGAATGCTGCAGCATCTGGAATAACAGAAGTTTAATTTACATTTATTTTACATTGAGGAAATTTAAGATGTTAAAAAAGCATATTTTGACTAGCCATAATCCCTAGCAAACGTCTAATGATTTACACAGCTGCTCACTTCCAAAAGAACAAAATGCATTTGATAGAGTCACAGCTAATAGCTGTAGATCATTTTCTTTACAACTTTCATCATTTTCTGTGCTGTTTTCAAATTAATATTAATCAGGGCTTTTTTTCTGGGAAAGAGGTGGTGGAACTCAGTGGTGGAACTCAGGACCGCACAATGTCACTTTGGGTCAGCTGGAACAAGGAGGGCATTTTTTTAAAGTATAAATCGCCCTCAGCGAAAATGGTCACATGGCCGGTGGCCCCACCCCCTGATCTCCAGATCAGCGGCATGGAGGGCAATCTAAACTCCCCTCTGTCTGGAGATCAGGGGGCAGGGCCACCAGCCATGCGACCATTTTCAAGAGGTGCCAGAACTCCGTTCCTGCTAAAAAAAAAAAGCCCTAATATTAATGATAATAATTTATATTGTAACAATAATATTATAACAACTGCAATATGGGTCAACTACCTTGTGCTGGAGTTCTTCCACAATATCTTAATAATGACAGGGTGCTTATATATCTTGAAGACTTTGTGAGATGAGGAGGAGTATAACGGCATCTTGGGGAGTGCTGGAATTCAGGGACTTTCCCTTTCCATTTCCTGTTGAATTCAGCTCCTATTAGCAGCCAATTTAGCTCACGTTTTTCGCCTGACATATCTTTGCGGTTACATGTTAATGTTACCTGTTAATGTAACAGGTTAATGTTACCTGTTGGCCCTCTATGTGGCCTCTTCTTTTAGGTATTTAACATGTGGGTGGAAACTTATTGATCAATATTTAACATAAACCACACCCATTCCATCATAAATGCTCCAAATATGACAAAAATATTTTAGACATTTGGGAGTGGATGGAATCTTCTGATGGTTATTTTGGTCTGGTTTCATTTCCCTTTGCAGTGAGAGTCTGACAAAAAAGGCCTTAAGACAATGGCCCAAGAGGTCTTCTTTTCTCCGTCTTTTTTTTTTTAATGTCAAGCTTCATTAAAACTTCTGAAAAACTCAAAAGCTTGCACGCTGTTGTTTTATTATTCAGTTGATTTTAATAAAAGTTATAATATCGCTTTGGGTTTTTGATTTTGCTATGGAGCAACATGACTACCTACTGTGTTGACCAAGTTGTCCTGAAGGGCGGTATATAAATCGTATTTATATAAATTGTTATAAATCGTTATTATTATCATGGTATTATAATATCACTATACCTATTAGCTGAGAGATGATATCCCAAATGAAGACTTGATTCTCAGTGAAGCGGTAAATGAGTTGGTGGTGGAGAGCGCTCTCAAGTCAGAGTTGACTTACGGTGACCCCTTTGGTGGGGTTCTCATGGCAAGAGACTAACAGAGGTGGTTTGCCATTGCCTTACCCTGCAACCCCGGTCTTCGTTGGAGGTCTCCCATGCAATTACTAACCAAGGCCAACCTTCTTTAACTTCTGAGATCTGACAATATCAGGTTTACCTGGGCTATCCAGGTCAGGGCGTGTGTCTGAGTTACACCATTTTAAATAGCAGGGGGAGCATAAATCCAATAATGCAGCTCCATACAAAACATGGTTGCCTGGTCCGCTTACCTGCCTGGCAGGAGGGGGGGACCTAGCACTCACTTCTTCTGTTTTCTTCACCACTTCACCACTTCTTCACCATATCGGCCCCTTGTGAAACACATGCACCTATAGCCTTATTTTCTATTAAAAGATTATTTGTTTTGGGAGGGGCATCCCAACAGTTAGACCACCACCCATCTGCAGACTGAAATCTATCAGTCTCAAAACAAGACCACCTCAATGAGAATTCATCCAAAGACAGAATTCTGGTGACAATTAAAACAGAATGTTCGGGAACAATTGGTTTATATAGCACATGAATAGAGACACATCAGTCTATGAAGCCATGGAATGCCAGTTCAGAAAGCAGTCAAAGCTTTACTGAAAAACCACCTAACCCTAAAAATGTACTTCTCCACCCATTCTTTTAAAACTTTGACTAGTTCCTAGCTAAAAAAACCACCAAGTATTTAACTTTGTCAGATTTATGTAGACTTGGAGTACGTGATGTGATATATATATATATATATTGTATATAATGCTAAAAGATTGTAAAATTTAATAGCAAACAGATTACGTACTTAGCAATAGACTAAGCACAATTAGGCCTCACATTCCTCCCACTCCTATAAATAACTCTTTGTTTCCTCTCCATGTCTGCAAATTTCATTAGTATGGTGGAAAGATATGGAAAATTTAAAGCACACATACAACCCTGCTCCCTTTTTGTATGAAACACAGATCCAATATCTCAATCAAGGGTTTTGTTCAGCCTAGGAAAGGAAAGTTAAAATAACTCCTCCTCACCTACTGCCCCAACCACGGGTTCCTAGGCTTGAGGAAACATGTTCTACAGATGGTGGCGAAATTCACCTGCTAGGAAGAAATAAGACAGCCATACACAATGTCTGCCACTTACTGCAGAGACAAAAACAGGCTAGGTGCTTCCATGTATGTTAATTCATTGCAATAAGCCAGATCTGTACCATTTGTGAACCTTTAAATTGAGCTTGGCCTGGGCATTGGCCTCTTGGTAGCCTAATAACCCCCTGCTGTTGTCCCCAGATCCTCCAATACCATTTTGGCAAGAACAGCCCCATTTTTGCTCTGTGAACATTCCTAACAGCTAAGGATTGAAATTTAAACTTAGTGCTACATAAACAATGGGATTAGACTGTAGTAACGTTTCTTAGGATTCCTCTGAAAATCTTGCTGTTATGTAAGGCTTTGTTTCGATGTCACATAGCGTATGTTCATTCAAAAAATTATAATTGTTCATCATGCAATTATAAGTTACTAACAGTACAGTCCTAAGCAGCGCTACACCCAAGGACTTCAGCTCTGTTTAGGACTGCAATGAATGGCATGCCAAGAAAGTGACATAAATATATATAGTTTTCACGGCATTTATGCTTTCTTCCCTCTGAACTTTCCTTCACAGCACTTTAATGACAACTCTGCTTTAGATAATTTTAATGATGATTCTGTTTACATGGGCAATGGAGATTGAGGAGGCCAGCCAAAGCTGTGATAAGAGTTTCCTAGTTTCTCATAGGTAGCTTGTTCTCGTACATTAAAAATGTAGGTAAGTGTGAAACTGCAGCTTTTCAGTGAAGAGGAAAAGAAATTGTGTGCTGAGAGGTTAAGTCTAATCCCTTAAGCAAAGAATATCCTGGTCATATAGAATGACTAGCTTGATACCCGTGCTTCGCTACAGTATTGAACTACTTTATTGAACTACTTATTTACTTATTTAACTACTTTAAATTAGAGGGGGGGGGGGTTGCAAGCTGGTGGGAGCCTGGCAGCCACACAGGAAAGCCAGGTCTCACAGGGAGGTTGGCAACCCTAGTGAACTTTTAGGGGAAGACTGGGAGGTTTTTGCCGCCCTTGTTGGAATGAAGAGGCAGACACCAGAGTTGAGATATAAAGGGCCGTTAATTGAATAATGACAACATAACTTGCAACCAAGGCAAGGGCCTAACTAGTGGTATAGGTCAGGCCCTGTGGTCTTTCTTGGACCTCTGCCCTGACCTGTCTGGATGAGCCATCCTCTGCCCTGGGTGTAAGCCATCCATTATATGGCTGTGCCCTGGCTTGGCCAGGTGACGTGGTTCACCCCTTTAAAGCTCCACCCATGAGGATATGCCAGGGGTGCTCACCATCCCTTATCAGGCCTCTGTCTCTGCCCCCCAATATACCCGGATGCCCAGGAAAGCTCTGTCCACCTCCCCCTCCGAGGAGGAGGCAAATCCCAGCCCCCCCCCCCCCAGCAAAGCGGCTGTCACCAAGGCTGGGGAGTGCTGCATTACCTTAGGACACATTCAATAACTCCCAATAGCAACTGTATACTGTTTAGAATGTGGGGGGTGAGGACCAATCAGGCTGCATATGCAAATGACCTCTGTGTTCGAACTGTCTCAGGGGCGTTACAGTGTGGAATGTTGTGAGCCCCAATCAGCCCACATATGCAAATGACCTTGAAAGGCTGGCCGAATCAGGGAAGAGAGGCCGAGTTGGCAGTGGGCAGGGACGCATGCAGGTAGCAGCCTGCCAGCCATACAGAAAAGCTGTATCCCTTTGGGAAAACAAATTTTACCTCTTTTGACCCCCTTAGGGGTACATTTCTTAAAATTGCTTCTTAGTGGGTGTTTACATCATGAAAGGAAAGTTCTCCCCAAATTTCATGTTTCTAGGTCCAGGGGTTTGGGCTATGCAGTGATGAGTCAGCCAGGACACTTGTCTTTTTATATATAGAAGATGGTTCATACTCCTGTTATTGCCTCTACCTTCAGAAATGAGGGAGGTGGCAACCGGAAACGGGGATTTTTCTGAAGTGGCACTTCAGTTATGGAATGCTCTTCCCCTTAAGGTTCACCTGATGTCAGTGTTGCTTTCTTTCAGGCACCAGTTTCAAAACATTTCTCATAACCCAGATTTTTAACTAAGGGCTCACCATTTTATTGTGTTTTAATGCGAAACTCTTATTCTAAGCTTCTCAGTCAGCTATGTTTTTATGCTGTGACTGGGTCTGCAATACTGGATAGTAATTAATACATTTTAATGTTTTGTTTTTATTATCTTTTATTTTGTAAGCCTCCTTTGGAAGGTTCCCTGCACAGACAGCACAGAAATTGGCTAAATAAATAAATAAAATGAGAGCTCACCCCAAAATAATGGGCCAACCATGTGACAGGACACAATCTTGTACACAAAAATGCCTGTCTGGGACAAGACTAATAGTGTGAATATGGGCTAAATAATCAGCTTTGCTGGTGTGCATGGTAGGCACATGATGAGCCTCACTCTCTCCATGTCCTGCCCATCCTTCATTACCCTGAACAAAGAAAAGCTTGAAGAAAGCAGGGAAACTAGCCTACTTGGTTTGGAGCCAAAGGTTGGAAGAAATTCCATGTGGACTAATTACCGTACCAAAGTTAAAGAACATGGCATTGCCAGCTTACTTTCCTGCTTAGTGATGCTCGAAACGGACACTCCAGTTGACTTATCTTGGTGCTTTTGTCATCTGGGACATTCGGCTTGCTTATGGTTTCATTTTCTGCTTTCTACAAATGACACTTGTAGGTCTGAATCGTGTCGGCTTTGCCACCCTGCACTGCCTCTCACTTGCCACGGGAAAGGTGTAGGAACTAGAGATGGGCACGAACAGCGATACGAACACAAAAAAGCCATGAACAGCTCAATCTGCTGTTCGCGAACAAGCTGTTTGTGAGGCCCCATTCTAAATGAACAGGTGGCCGTTGCAAGCCTTCTTCGTTGCTGTTGGTTGCTGTTCGTCAAGCCAGACAGTCTGGCACCTGCAATCAATTCCTTTGGCAACTTAGGCAGGGATTGTCTGAACTCCATCTGAACTCCTGCTGTTGCCCTGGAAACCCCAATTGAAGCCCAATTTAGCTTGATAGGCAGGTCCTTTCAAGTGTGGAGCTCCAAATTTGTTACAAGGGAACAAAGACCAGGGGGAGGGGAGCTCCCAGCTCTGGCTCTGGAGCGGAAGAGACAGCTGCTGTTGGCATTTTGATAGACAGAGTGCATTGGAACTTGAATTTTCTTTGTGTGTGGTGGGATAGGGATCTACCCCTTCAAGTTCCAGGGCTGCTGCCAGGCTCTGGGTCACGCTATTATTTATTATTGGTACCTTTCCTGGTGCCTGGTCAGGTCAGGTTTCTGGGAGTGGTGCAGTACGGATCTTGATCAAACTTGGATGATGGCTGGAGGAGAGCCTACTGACCCCCACGAACATCCAACCACGAACATGTTCATGAACAGGTCATGCTCGTAAGTGTTCGTGAGTCTCTGTTCATGGATGGCAACGAACAACAAACATCATGTTCATTTTTTTTTTTTTCTGTTCGTGCCCATCTCTAATAGGAACAGGTTGGTGAGAGGTGAAGCGTGCTCCTACATTGCACTGGGAATGACATTTGTAAAAATCAGTCCAAGTTTAGTGTTTTCGTAAGCAGGCACAGTGTGCTCCCCTGACTGTCCCTCCATCCCCTGGTTTGGAACCTGGGGTACCTGGCATCCCTTCTTGCCACTGTCTGCCATACTGCTAGGCTACCAGACCGCATCCACAGTATCAATAGTAATGTCCCTATGTATTCCCTGCCGGACCACCATGCGTAGCTGGAAACCTCATTTGGCTTGGTAGCTCACAAGTAGTGCTAGCCTAATGGAGTACAAAGTGTTCCCAATGGAAGCTACACATAAAGGAGAGGAGCAGAGAGGCCAGCTGGAAACGATAATTGGCTATTCGTTTTAAAGAAAGAGCTCAAAAGACTCGGATGGAGAAGGGTGACCTAAACTGAACAAATCACTCTGTACTGGACTTTGTGATGCAGACATGCTTCTGGAAGAATCTCTAGTAAGAAAGAGTGATTTGATTCAACGGCCTAGCCTCCTGTCAGGATTTGAAGTACTCTGTTATTATTTGTTTACAAAATGGTCTGTATAGGCTTAGAACATCTATTTGGTTCCGTTTTTAAAATACATTATGTTTTGATTGATGTATGGAACCCCTGCGCTTTACTGTCTTTTTCATTTGGTGTGACTTTTCACTGCTTTCCCATGCTTCATCTTTCTGCAGGGCTATTTGCTTCTTTTCTCCAGGATAATCATATGAGTGGGAGTTATGCAGTAGGATGTTCATTTTAACTCCTTTTACTTGTTCCTCCATTGCCACTTGATCCTCCCACTTACTAATCTGCACAAATGTTGTTTGTGACATGTCTTGGTTTGATTTTAGCATGGGGTAACTAACAGATCTTGTGAGGGGGTGTGTGTGGAATGTACTTCAAAGGTCTTGCTGACCTCTTTCATTCCCTGAAATTTTCGGGGAATGAAAAGCTTCTGAGGATTTACAAAAATAAGGATGTTTTACTTATCTGAAATCCATTTTATTTGGCAAAGGGGTTCACCTGGGCCATTTTCACACTGCTTATCGGCCACGGAACATCGCACCAAGCTCTTGGAACAACAGTGTCTCCCTGGAGTGTTTCCACGCAAGAATTATCATTCTCACGTAAAATTGCGCCTGGAAGACACTGTCGTTCCAGGAGCTCGGCGCAATGTTCCGTGGCAGGTAAGCAGTGTGAAAACAGCCCTGAACTAGAATAGGTTTCTCAGGGCAGGATACCTCAGTGCTATCATGGCCACCCTACTCACTGGTAAATCCCACACAGCTGTTCCATTCCTGTCCATCTATTCCACATTTGAAGACACCTCTTCAATTGCTATGACAATTGAACAACAAATTCTGTGTTGCTTAGAGTGCTCAAAAAGGCACTGGAGCAAAATAAAGGATAACTGAAGTGTTCTCAGGCTCTCGGTTGCATGTTTTGTCAAGGGACGATCAAGTGGTCTCCCTGGTTAAATTTTCACATATTATGGAGTAGACTGGTTGGGTTTAGAGTCTCCACCCTGGATCCTGGTGTAACAGTAACACCTGAGGTGCAGGTTTGCCTCAATTCCCATCTTTTTAGCGCTTAATCTGGATTTTTTAATTAATATTTTTTATTTTTATAGTGGAAAAGTTAAAAGACAGAGCAAAAGAAGGAAACTAAAGCATAACAAAAACATCTACAAAGAGCCAACAGTGGCCGACTTCCGGCTTGGGGATTCATGGAGGTCTAACGCAGCTCCATTTGTGGAGCTGACCGGACTGCCGTTTTAAGCGGCCGGCGGGGTGAAAATAGCCCGCGGCCGACTGCTCTCAGGCGGAGAGCAGGCAAAGAACGCTCAAGACCCTAGGGTGAGTTAGATCTCGGACGAGGGGGGGCTCTACATAACGGGTCCCCTCCCGATCCTTGAGGTCCCACCTTGCGACGGGTCGGCTACAATCTCTGCGGCAGTTTTGGGGCCAATTCGGCTGGCATAAGACCTACATACCCAAGCTTCGATTGGGGGAAGAAGTGGAAAGGAGAACTTGAAATCGAAACAGCGATTACAACCCGAGGAAAGTGAAGGGAAGGTAAAGATCACTATCTTCCGATACGGGACAGATTGATAAAAACAGAGAGGAAAAAAAGTAGACTTTTAAACTGCAACAGACTAGCGAAAAGGAGGGGAAGCTCCGGCAGGAGTTGTATTAGAAAAGAGACTAAGTTTAAAGAAGTTATTAAAGAAATCGGATTATTGTTTTGAATACCTGTGGCTTTGGAGCTGTGAGAAAAAGACACCATCGCGAGACCTGCTGTGGGAAGACGGGAGACAGGAAGTGCGTAACAACAATAGAGCGGCTGGAGAGAAGCGGCCCTTGCTGGAGGGCAGGAAGAAGGGAATCGCCATCTTTGAGAGGGGAAGGGTCGCGGCTTCAGCGGAAAAGGAAGTAGGCCATATTGGATTATAAAATCATAGAGAGACCATAGAGAAAAGACGCCCGACATTTTGGACCCTTTAAAATTAATTTATGCAAGAAGACCGGGACATTTGAAATAAAAAAGGTACTAAATTTAACGCCACGGAGCTAAGGAAGAGAGCGGATTCGTGGGAGCGAGCTAAAGCAAGCCCCACGATGTCGAAGAAAGAGTGGCAATCGGCAATAGAAAACCTGGATAAAAAACTTTTGGAGGTGATTAAAGAATTTAAAGACATGAAATTGGAGCTGATCAAAGAGGTTAAACAGACAGTAAAATCGGAGCTGTCAGAAGTAAAATCGGAGCTGTCAGAAGTGAAGAAAGGTATGGAAACAATACAAAGTGAATTACAAGGGACGCAGCAGAGAGTTAAAACAGTAGAAGGAGCGATGGAGAACTTAGCAGATACGCAACAAACAGAGATGAGGTTGATGAGGGGAAGGATGGCGGTTGCGGAAAGTAGACATATGGAGAAGCAGCTCAGATTTCGCGGCCTGCCAGAAATGGAAGGAAAGACAGCGCAAGAGCAGATGACGGAGGTGTTAGCTGAATACCTGGGGAAGGAGGAGGAGGATGTTGTGGCTATCCTAGATGTGGCATATCGTGTGAACTCGAGAATTGCAACCCAGAGAAAAGTACCAAGAGACGTGATTGTACAATTTACAACAAGAAATATGAAAGAGAAGATTGTGACTAAACAGTTTCAAGATCCATTGGAGATCGATGGCAAGACAATCATTATAATGAAGGAACTACCCAGATCAGTGTTACTAGATCGGAAAAAATATAAAGCGCTAATCCAGATGCTGAAGGACATGAAAATCAGGTACAGATGGGAGCTCCCAGAGGGTTTGTCCTTCGAATTTGGATGCGCCAAAAAGCGTATCAGATCTGAGCGGGAGATGGAGCGATTTATAAGGGACAATGAAAAAGACTTACCAACAAGATTATGAATATGGAGTGTAAAGTGTTATCTTGGAATGTAAATGGACTAAATTCACCGAATAAGAGAAAAAATATTTTTCACTGGCTACTAAAACAAAAATGTGATATTGTTTGTTTGCAAGAGACTCATATTCGAAAACAGGATGTAAAATATCTAAAACTGGGAAAATTGGGCAAAGACTTTGTAGCGGCCTCAAGTAAGAAAAAAAGAGGAGTGGTGTTGTATGTAAAAGAGGAGCTGCAACCAAAATTCATAATGAAAGATGTGGAAGCCAGATTTGTAGCAGTGGAATGTACTTGGAATTTAAAGAGAGTGTTGGTAGTCGGAATCTATGCACCCAACGGTGCAAAAGAGAGCTTCTTTGAGGATTTGAGGAAGCATTTAGATGATCTTTCATATGACCAGATAATTCTTGCCGGAGACTTCAATGGAGTGACAGATTTGGAACTGGATAAAAAGACTACAATGGCACAAAAGAAAAGAGGACTATTACCAAAGCTTTTTTTTGAGCTGATTCAACAAGAGACTCTTGAAGATGTATGGAGGAGAGAGTATCCTAAAAGCAGACAGTTTACTTTTTATTCTGCGAGGCACTCCACATTATCAAGAATTGACATGATCTGGGCCTCAAAAGATTTGGCGTTATGGACTAAAGATGTAGAAATATTGCCGATGGTAGGCTCAGATCACAACCCAATTATGTGGAAGCTGGGGAAAAGGAGGAAAAGGAAAGCATGGAGAATAAATGAGGATTTGTTACAGGAAAAAGAGAATATGGAAATATTGAGAAGAGAGACAAAGTTTTTCATACAATATAACGTGAATAAAGAAGTACCAACTGATAAAGTTTGGGATGCTTATAAGGCGGTTATAAGGGGTATACTAATGGACTTAAATGGTAGAGCAAGAAAGAAGAAAGAGGAGAAGAGACAAGAGATTGGGGAGAAAATAAAAGCTAAGGAAATACAGTTAAAAAAGAGACCAGGGAAAAAGAAATTATACCAGGAAATTAAAATATTGCAAGAACAGCTAACAGCAATGAGTAATAAAGAATTGGAGTGGAATCTCAAAAGGCTGAATCAGAAAGCATTTGAGGGTGCAAATAAACCTGGGAAGTACCTGGCATGGCAACTGAAGAAGAGAAGGGAAAAGAAAACAATAAATAAAATTTGTGAAGATGATAAAACGTATTTGGAACAGAATACCATTAGTAGAGCCTTTTATAAATTCTACGCTAAACTGTATAATAAGAAAGAAGTAAATAAAGATTCAATAGCGTCATATCTGGAGAAAATGACACTTCCAGAAATCTCGGACGCTTGGAGAAATAAACTGAACAGTGAAGTAACGGATGAGGAAATAAGTAAGGCAATACAATCTGCAAATTTAGGAAAGGCGCCAGGGCCAGACGGACTTACAGCTAAATTTTATAAGACTATGGCCAATGAGCTGGCACCATTCCTAAAGGAGGTGATCAATGGAGTTTTAAGGGATCAAAGGATTCCAGACACTTGGTCTGAAGCGAACATATCATTGATCCCAAAAGAGGGCCAAGACTTGACTAGTGTGAAAAATTACAGACCTATATCGTTACTCAACAATGATTATAAAATCTTTGCGAAGATACTGGCGGAGAGACTGAAGGGGTGGCTTTCGGAAGTTATAGAGGAGGAGCAAGCAGGCTTTCTGCCAGACAGACAAATAAGAGATAATTTAAGGACAGTGATTGATGCTATTGAATATTATGATAAGTGTTGTGATAAAGAGGTTGGTTTCTTCTTTGTTGACGCTGAAAAGGCATTTGACAACTTAAACTGGGACTTTATGTTTGCCACTATGGAAAAGCTACAATTAGGAGAAAGATTCATCAGAGCAATTAAGGAAATTTACAGAGACCAGACTGCAGCAATTGTGGTGAATGATGAATTGACCAAGAAATTGACTATAAGCAAAGGAACAAGACAAGGTTGCCCGTTGTCTCCACTGTTGTTCATTTTAGTATTGGAGATTCTGATGATACAAATACGACAAGACGAGGAAATTCGAGGAATAAAAATAAAGGACTATTCATACAAGGTCAGAGCATTTGCGGATGACATAATGTTAATTGTAGAGGACCCACTGGAGAACATGCCAAAAGTGATAGATAAGATCAAGGAGTTTGGAGACTTGGCAGGTTTCTTCATTAACAAAAAGAAGTCAAAGATACTATGCAAAAACATGACTAAGCAGAAACAACAATTGTTAATGGAAACAACGGATTGTGAAGTAACAAGTAAGGTGAAATATTTGGGAATTGAACTGACTGCAAAGAATATAGATTTGTTCAAGAATAATTATGAAAAATTGTGGATTCAGATTGAGAGAGACTTGATTAAATGGAATAGGCTCAATCTGTCATGGTTGGGTAGGATTGCAGCGGTTAAAATGAATGTGTTACCAAGAGTGATGTTTTTGCTACAGACAATACCAATCATCAGAGACTCTAAACAATTTGAAAAATGGCAGAGGAAAATATCAGATTTTGTATGGGCAGGCAAGAAGCCTCGAGTGAAAATGAAAGTTTTACAAGAGGCAAAGGAAAGAGGCGGAATGCAACTGCCCAACCTGAGACTTTACCATGATGCAATCTGCCTAGTTTGGTTGAAAGAGTGGATGACATTAAAGAACAAGAAACTATTAGCCCTAGAGGGATATAAAAAAATATTTGGATGGCATGCATACCTATGGCATGACAAAGTAAAGGTCAACTCGATGTTCCTGCACCATTTTGTACGGAGAAGTCTATACACAATCTGGAAGAAGTACAGAATTTATCTACAAGAAGGAACTCCTTGGTGGGTGGTTCCATATGAGGTGATAGACCCGAGAGCTGTTGATAACGAAAGACAATGTTTGACTTATAAAGAAATAACTAAAATAGAAGCATCTAAACTTAGAATAAAGACGCAAGAGGAACTATCACCGAATTACGACTGGTTCCAGTATAGACAGATCAGAGATTTGTATAACTCGGACTCTGTAAAGGGAGGTATACGAATAGAGAATTCGGAACTAGAGCAGACCCTTCTTAAAGAGGACAAGAAAAGAATATCCAAGGTATACCAAGTACTGTTGAAATGGTATACTGAGGATGAGACAGTTAAAACACAAATGGTGAAATGGGCTATAAATTTTAACAAAGAGATAACAATGGAGGCATGGGAATACTTGTGGAAGACTACAATGAAGACAACGACATGTACAAATATTAAAGAGAATATCTATAAAATGATTTATCGTTGGTACATGACACCAAAGAAGATTGCGCTAGGGAATTTGAACACTTCTAATAAATGCTGGAAATGTAGGAAGCATGAGGGCTCCCTCTATCATATGTGGTGGTCGTGTGAGGTAGCTAGGCAGTACTGGGGGGAAATAATAAGAGAAATGAGTGAAATTTTACAATTTCAAATAAATAAGAACCCAGAACTCCTGCTACTAAACTTGGGAATGGAGGGAATTCCAGCCCATCATAGGACGTTGATATTTTATATGACAGCAGCAGCTAGACTTTTGTATGCACAAAAATGGAAAGTACAAGAAGTGCCAACTATTGAAGATTGGACCTACAAATTGCTGTACATGGCAGAAATGGACAAGATGACAAGAAAACTGAGAAATCTGGACTCAGGGCAGTTTAACACAGCTGAAACAATATCTGGAGAAGAAATGGGAGGTGGGAGGAAAACTGTGGCAGTTTGAGAACTACTGAAGTATAATAAAATGTAGAGGGGGGTGACTTTACCGGGGGGGGAAGAGATAAATGTGAATTTATAAGCAGTTAGATTAACAGATTGATATATATATAGATATATATTGGTTAATAAATAGAATATTGATAGAAAATAATTAAGGATAAGGATTAAATATACGGATTGAGTAATCAACAATATTTTCTTTCTTTGATAAGATTTGTATAATGCACCAAACTGAATGTATAGACGAGTCAAATTGATTGACTATGTGACGAGAGTTATATAGAATTACCATAAAAAGATAGAATGAGTAATACATAGAGAATAAGTCAAATTGTTTGATTTAAATGTGTAAGATTTTTATGGTTTATGATATATAGGTTTATGATATATAGAAATATTCAAAATTGGAAAATGGGATAAATTGTTTATCCAAGATGGAAACAAAGACTTACAGTTTGAGTATACAATAAGAAAAGTAGTTAAGGATGTACTGCTTAGTATAATGGAGAATATGTATTTGTTTTAGATAGAGAAATTTAATAGAAGTAAGGGAAAAGGGACAAAGGGTTGGAAAACTGTTGGAAGTCAACAAAAGGGGGGGAAAGGGAGGGGGTTAGAAATGAAAAATTTGGGGAAAATTGAATGTAAATGTAAAAATAACGGATTCTAACCCAATAAAAATTTTTTCAAAGAAGAGCCAACAGTGGCCTACATATCGATCAACAAAGTAAAAAAACAGTAAAAAGCATAATAAGCATATTGTTAATCCATTACAGTTTTTCACCTACAATGCTTTCTCCTTTAGTATCAATCAGTTTAGCACATCATCTGGGTTGTGATAGTAGATTGTATGGAAAGGGGGTGTCAACCTGTCCCTCCATACTGTTTTCATGATATGCAATAGTCTTGATGGTATGGTATCTGGCCCATTGAGAAAACTCGTGTACACTTTATTGGGAAAATCCCATATGTATACTTGTGGGTTTGCCAAACAGGCTAAAAAGCTTCCTTCCTAGCCGTTTCAAGTCAAGGAAATTGTGCAGGAGAAGACCTGGAGCTCCTTCTGCAGGCATGGAGCAGTTGTAATCTATACTGGGCACTGTGCATGTAGGAATTGAGGAGAACCCACAACTCACATTTAACTGTTACACAGGACAAAGGTAAACCCCAGACTTAAATTGTGTACTGCATAATGTGTGAACTGGACCTCTTTTGTTTACTTTCTTGTCCATGACATTCAGTATTCTTGTCCAAAGAATTTTGTGCAGACAGTATCATATTCCATGCCATCATTTCTCAAAGTGTGTCCCACCAGCCCCCTGTCATGCATATAAGCAATGGCTCCAAGACTCAACTGCGGGGCCGGTTTGCAGGCAGGGCGGGGGAGATGAGCGGGGAGATGGTATGGTGGCCGCCCTGTGGCGAGGAGCGGGGGAATGGCCAGGGGTGCATGTCCAGGACATCCGGCATAAGCCCCTGGTCTGGAGGCCTGCTCCTGCCCCTCAGCACTTGGCTTGTGGTGGCATGTATCACAACTTTGGAGTTAGTAGGCTGTGGATTGGCATTGGCCACTGATCCATTGGGGGGGGAAACAGGGCCTTCAGGCTCAGTTTCCCTATTATGGGGATCCCCATAAGGGGTCTGGGGAGTGAGGAATGGCCAGTGCATGCCCAGTCGGGGGCTGTTAGTCCACCTCACTCCCAGGTGGCAGGGTATGGTTCACACGGGTGTAAACCCACGTGGCATCCCACTGGCTGTCATCCCATGGTTCCCCCCCCCCTCAGCACGGGTCTGAGGGGGTGTGTGGGTCATCGGCTTGGCAGACGGGTCAGCCGATGCTCGGATCTGTGCCCTATGCGCGCCTTTGCTCCCTGGGCTGTAATCTCAATAAAGTTGTGGCCTTCTTTACCTCCAGCACTGTGTCTGTGTGTTTTTGTCACCGTGCCCCCTCCCCACTCTCCTCCCCTACTTAGCACTCGCCTGCAATGTAAATAAGGTATAAAACTGTGATTGTGGTAGGGATGATCCAAAAAGCAGTTGCAGCAAGTCCCAACTGCCCATTTGTAAAGTAAAACTTGCAGAGTTTACGTGGTTGATTTCATCTTGTTTGCTTTGGGAGAAGAAACAGGGAAATGGTGTGTGTTGTGTGTGGTCAGGGACATACATCCATTGAATACATAAATGTGGCCAACCTTCCAATTTGAGCCTGAATATACATCAAAACAGTTGGAGCATAATGGAGGTATCTTCTTTCCACCGTCTCTCTCTCCTATGCTAGTTGCTGGCTTAGCTTCTATACCTAGTTTACCAGAATGTCCCCAATTGAGCAATGACCCACATGAACGGTTGGAAGGGATCTGCTGACAAAATGATACAGTTCTTTGACAAGCTCAGAAGAAATATTGAGAATCTAGTCCTGCAGCAAGAAGTCAGGTGCTGGGAAACAAATCAGCAATCTTTCCTCTGTTGGCTTAGGTTATTTATAGTCAGCCTTTCTCACTGAGAGTCAAGGCGGATTACATAGAATAAGTCAATACGATCAAAGGCTGTGACATTCAATAAACAATACAACAGGATAAGGATAGCAGAAGTTTGGAAATGAGCCAGAATCTGATACGAAGCTGAAAAACAATGCTGAAACAAAATAAGCAGAAATCCAGTCCAGTGCAGTAAAAAAAATGTTGAAACACAACATAAGCAGATTGATATGATATATTTAAACAAACAGAGCTATCCAATAGGAGCATACTCACAGCAACTGATGGTGCACAGGAGTATAGCATACAGACCCTATCCTTATACCAAAACATCTCCCTGAACCATTTCCTTACAGCACAGCACAATTCCATAAGGTGGGGGCTACTACAGAGAATGCACAAACACCAGTTGCTTATTCGCTCACTCGCTCGCTCATTCATTCATTCATTCATTCGTTCGTTCGTTCGTTCGTTCGTTCGTTCGTTCGTTCGTTCGTTCGTTCGTTCGTTCGTTCGTTCGTTCGTTCGTTCGTTCGTTCGTTCGTTCATTCAAAACATTTATATGCTGCCTGTCCACCCAAATTAGGATCCTCAAGGCAGTGAACAACACATAATTAAAACATTAAAATAACATTTAAAATACATGCATAAATACAATAAAACATGTAGATGGGAAATTATTTTAACTGGGCATCCATGTGGAACTCTAGAAAACAGCAGAACAGTTCTGTGAATTTTTCCCCACCATATATACTAACCCCGCCACCACACACACAAACATTATGTTTATTTTCCTTAAAAAGAAAAAATCTGCTTCCAAGGTTATGTCAAAATTTGTCAGAGATACTTAGAGGAGAATTTTCCAATTCCCATCTTCATTATTGCAGCCTAGAAATCAACATATGTACAATTTAGTGTAGTGGTTAAGAGTACGGGACTCTAATCTGGAGAGCCGGGTTTGATTCCCCACTCCTCCACTTGAAGCCAGCTGGGTGACCTTGGGCCAGTCACAGCTCTCTGGAGCTCTCTCAGCCCCACCCACCTCACAGGGTGTTTTGTTGTGGAGATAATAGTAACATACTTTGTAAACCACTCTGAGTGGGCATTAAGTTGTAGTGAAGGGTGGTATATAAATCTAATGTTGTTGTTGTTGTTGTTGTTGTTGTTGTTACTGCTACTACTACTACTACTGTGGGAAAGAGGCATTTCTCTACGAACATAATACCAAGCATAATGGTCATTTCTCTTCTTTGGTATCAAACTTTTTCATTTTCATTTTGATAGATAAAAGCAAGTTGCAAAATGTCACTCAACACCGAGAGAGATCGCCCCTTTTCCAGATGTCAATACACAGAGGCAGCCGATATCGTAGCCACATATATTATGTTACATGTTTTCCTGAACAATTCCATTCCCAGAGTACCTGAGAATTTAAGAGATGCTCAAAAACTAGGAAAGTTCTGTTTAATGTCTTTCACCACTTAATTTCCAAAGATTGCATTCAGAGAACAAAAGACTTCTTTTCTTTGTATTTTTTTGGTATTAGCAAACTGCCTCTCCCTTCTAGTGCCTCAGAACGCATTATGCTCCTTTTAGTCCAATGGGGGGGGTACACATTTTATACACTAGCCAAAGATACTTACATACATCAGCCAGGAATGAATAGGATTTGAGGACTTGCTAAGTATTTTCAAATATTTTTTTCTCCATTTGTGTATATTTTCAAATATAGATTTATGATTATACTGAATGGGGAATGAATGTCTCTGGTGGGAATGCTATAGATATCATAAATTTATTTTCTTTTCCACAGGTTATCAGTCACGTTGGGCACTTTGAAATGAACATATTTGCCAGCCAAACTTACCTTGATTGAACTCCTTGTTTACGCTTGAGTCAATAACCTTTGCTTGATCCCTTGTTGTATAGTGTTTTACTTGAACGTCGTACCAAAATCTGCTTTGCATCTGCACAGGAGGCTACTTGTGCCACCAGGTCATGGCCAAGTTGCATCTGGGCAAATAAACTACATTTGTATATGATGCAGCATGTGGATGCCTTTTACCGTTGGAGAACTAAATTGTCTCAGACCACCAGAGAAGATGGCCCATGTGGTGTGATTATTAGGGAGTATCTTTAGAAAATAACTAACTAAAATTAGAGATGGGCACAAACAGAAAAAAAAGAATATGATGTTCATCGTTGTTTGTTGCCATCCACGAACAGGGACACTTGAACAACCACAAACTTGGCCCTGTTCACAAACATGTTTGAGGTTGGCTGTTCGTGGGGGCCAGCAGCCTCTCCTCCAGCCATCATCCAAGTCAAGATCCCTACTGCACCACTCCCAGAAACCTGACCTGAGCAGGCAGTAGGAAAGGTACCAATAATAAATAATAGCTTGGCCCAGAGCCTGGCCGCAGCCCTGGAACTTGAAGGGGTAGATCCCTATCCCACCACACACAGAGAAAATTCAAGCTCCAATGTACTCTCTCTATCAAAATGCCAACAGCAACTCTCTCTCTCCCTCTCCACTGTCTGCAAAGTCAGAGCTGGGAGCCCCCCTCCCCCCTGCTCTTTGCTCCCTTGTTGTAACAAATTTGGAGCTCCGCACTTGAAATGAAGACCTGCCTATCAAGCTAAATTGAGCTTAGATTGGGCTTTCCAGGGCAACAGCAGGAGTTCAGACAGAGTTCAGACAATCCCTGCCTAAGTTGCCAAGGGAATTGATTGCAGGTGCCAGACTGTCTGGCTTGACAAACAGCAACAAACAGGGCTTGCAACGACCACCTGTTCGTTTAGAATGGGGCCTCATGAACAGCTTGTTCTCGAACAGCAGATTGGGCTGTTCGTGGCTTTTTTTTGTTCGTATTGCTGTTCATGCCCATCTCTAACTAAAATCTGTGCTAAGTATGCCCTGTTCTTTAACTTCAGAAAAATAATTAATTCCGATGAAAATAGCTCTGACTTCCAGACTTCAATCAATTCGATTCTTTCTCAATGTTCTTCAGTGGAATAACACCTTGATGCAAGTTATTCAAAGTTACTGGAAGGGGGTCTGTTATAAGTCCCTTTTCTTCTTGCCCCCTCTGGGTAGATTGCTTCCACCAGGAATTATATTCCAAAATAACTTAAATTTCCCCTTTAATAACATGCTCAATTATCAGGCTCCTTCATGGGACTATGTGGCCCTGAGGATAGGAATGGGATATAGGAATAACATATACTCTGGGATAAACCAAATAAATAAATAAACTTCTATTTTTATAAGAAGTGTACTGGTTTCATATTATTTCTTAAGCTTGATGGTTTCAAAGAGTATTATCTGTTCTTAACGTTTCTGTTTATAGATACAGTCACTCAGATCTTCTCTCAGACTGCACACACAGTTTGCCTGCTTCAGAGATCAGTTTCTCATTCAAATACACATAAACTTTCTCTCATGTGCATACGGAGTTTGCCTGCTTTATATAGAATGAATGGTTTTCTCTCAGACACACAGAGTTCAGATTTCCACACAGGTAATATTTCTCTCAGAAATGCTTAAAACGCACTCAGGCCACAAACAGCTTGCCTGCTTTCCCCAGACTGAATCTTTTCTCTCCACTCAGAGCCAAGCTACAAGTGACGAATGACAATTGAACGGCAAATGAACAGACTCACGTGTATTCCTCCCTGTTCACTTGCGCTCCACTTGCGCTCCACTTGAACCACATAGTGATCAAGTGGAGCGCAATTGAACAGGGAGGAATACATGTGAGTTTGTTCACTTGCCGTTCAAGTGTCATTCGTCACTTGTAGCTTGGCCCAGAGTAACTGAAACAGCAGTTCACTCCACCCACACTCTCAGGGCCAAACTACAAGTAATGACTGGCGCAGCTTGGACGCTTGTTAGCTTTCCTCACGTTTTGATGGGAAATGTAGGCAGCTTGGCGGAACGTTGGACAAGTGACAGTTGAAAAGTCCATTGGACAGCAGTCGGAGAGCCAAGCTGCAAGACCAAGATGCCTACATTTCCCATCAAAAGGGTCCAACCTGTGTCATTCATCACTTGTAGCTTGGCCCTTAGTCATCAGCCAATTATGTCACTCCCTTATTCTTCTCTTTCACCCCCACTCTTTGTCTATACCACACCAAGCATTTAAAGACACACACACACAAACATTTGAAATCATTACAGGGTCCTTAAAATAAGTGCCCATGTGACAATTGGGAGAAAACATACCTAGCACACAGATCTATAGACTCTAATGTGCTATGGCTGCAGTTCTGTCTTTCTCCTTCTCCTTCCCTTTTTCCTTTGTGGAGACAAAGCCCTTTTCCCCTCTGCAAGTAGGGCAACTGAGGGCACCTTGTTTAGGGGCTTGTAAAATTGGGCTCCTCTTAGTCCAATTCACTTGAATCTTTAGGCGTTTTTCATGGACAGACAGCACTAGCTCCCCTGCAGCTTTGGTGTCATGTCGTAGAAAAACATTCACTCCATCATTCCCCCTCTCCACCCCACATTGGGAATAATGAAACCAAAATAATTCTGGAATATTCAAAGAACTGAACCTGAACCTTGAAATGGTACTAAAATGGTGTTTGGTGTTTAAAATCCTCCACGGACTGGGAGCGACATACCTGCGGGACCGCCTCTCCCATTACGTCCCTTTCAGGGTGCTACACTCTGCAGATAAACAACTCCTAGTGGTCCCCAGCCCAAGGGACATCCAACTAGCCTCCACCAGGGCCAGGGCTTTTTCTGCCCTGGCCCCAGTCTGGTGGAACACTCTCCCGCTGGAGATCTGAGCCCTGCGGGTCCTATTTGAGAGCCAAGCTACAAGTGATGCCTGACACAGATTGGACACTGGTCAGCTTCCCTCAAGTTTTGATGGGAAATGTAGGTGTCCTGGTCTTGTAGCTTGGCTCTCCAACTGCTGTCCAATGGATTTTCAACTGTCACTTGTCCAACATTCTTCCAAGCTGCCTACATTTCCCATCAAAACTTGAGGGAAGCTGACAAGTGTCCAACTAGTGTCAGGCGTCACTTGTAGTTTGGCTCACAGTTCCGCAGGGCCTGTAAAATGGAGATGTTTCACCAGGCCTTTTGTTGAGGACCAGCGGGTGTACCCTCTTATCCTATCTAAGATTGCTACCTCTTCTATGACTGCCCTCAGCTATATGTTTTACCCACAGCTCTGACTTATGCAGGTCTTTTATTAGTATCCAAAGTAGTTTATGTATAATGGTGCTGGAGTATTTTAAGTTTTTAAATCTGTTTTTAAAGTTGACTATTAATTTATTGTGTTTTAATGATGATGTGAGCCGCCCTGAGCCCTTTTGTGGGGAGGGCAGGATATAAGTCAAATAAAATAAATAAATAAATAAAATACTTGAATACTTCTGAATACCAATATTTATGCCCTTTCTGAAATCCAAATCCCCCCCCAATTTTTTTCTTCAGATGAACATCCTCAATCATGTTCAGTTTCATAATTTATCCATTGCCAAACTTTCCCTAAAGTTTGTACCCTATCAGGTTTTTCTGAATGTTTATATTTAAATATTTTGTGCTGTAATGCTCTAGGACATTTTACTTCCTTGGGTGGGTTATTAGGATAACCAATTAATGAAGTAAACATCTTGTCAAAGTGTTATTTATGAGTGCAGGTAAAAATGCTTTGAAGCACTCAAAGAGCTTCTACTGGATAACCATGGATACAAAATATAATTTTTATTGTACCTTTTTGCCTTGAGCTTTACTAGCAACAACAAAGAAAACATTCATTCAGCTGTAATGAGCTTCTTTTCTTCTGACATTTTCAAAATATTAATTGAACACAAAATAGAGTCCATTAAGCTCTAGCAATGTAATTGCTGGTAAGGGAATCAAATATATCTAAGAGCTATTTTCCATTTTTTCTTTGAGATGGATTTTGATTTTGTCATTTTCTGACAAACAAAATACATCCTGAGGACAAAAGAAAAAGCTGAACTAAGTAAAATATACCAGATGCTGAAGAAAGTTAGTGAATAGCGAATTCACACATTACAGTCTGGACTGAGTCTGGGTTTTAATTCGCACACTCACTGCACTCAATAGAAATGTGCAAAATAGAGATAATGAGAAAGGGTAAATAGATATCTCAATGAGATATACTATATATGATATATAACATAAAATAAAGGGTTAGTGGATCAGACTTTACATTATAACATATTATGTGGTTATGCTATATGGTGTTGTGTGCTGTGCTACATTGGTGGCATAGCATACAATATATATATAATATATTACTATAATATATACTATATTGATAGTGTATTTGATGGATTATATGCCTAAAAGAAAAGAAATAGAATAAGGTTAAAGTAAGAGATAGTGCGATCCCTGCTATATATTATACTATATTGTTATGTTATATTGATATGAGATATACTATATTGATAGTATATTTGATAGAGTTTATGTAAAAGAATAAGAATGTGCTTAGAGTAAGAGATATTATGATTCAAAGTTGGTAGGAAAATATAAATGAAATAGATTTAAGTAATAAGAAGGGTTAAGGGTTGGAAAGCTGTTGGAAGTCAATAGGGAGGGGGGAGGAAAAGGGTCGGGGACAGAGTAAGGGGAAAAATGGGATTATATGTGTTAAATTTGGAAAACTTTCTTTTGTTTTTCCACTCACCAATAAAATTTTATTAAAAAAAAACATAGAGATGTGCAAAACAAAACAAATGAACCAGAAATATACACCCCTAATGCTCAATTTGGATTAGAACTGTGGTGTGTTGGAAGGAAGCGCTTAAGCCATTGTGCAATTTTTCTCACCTGCGCTAGTCCTGGGGACGCTATTTGCCCTGCTGGGAAACCCACATCTCACACGTGGGACATGTACTGCCCTCCGAGGGCATTTCAGTTTGGAAAAATGATACCGGGGGAAGCTGAAACTCTTTCTCCCCATGCACCATAGTGCCAACCCAAATTCAACATCACACATCCAGGAATTGAGAGGAACTCACAACTCATGTCCGTCTGGAAGACAGAGTGGGGGATCTAGATGCAGTTCCTATAGACCATAATGCGCGAATGCCTTATAAGGTGCTACAGGTATAACAGGTATGTCTTTGCTGCAACCTTCAACCAGTCTTTTCACATTCCGTTTTTAAAAATACGTTTTTGAGAAAACAGCAACAACTATACTTTGCAATTATTTATAGTTATTTTGTTTGTCATTGCTAGCCCCTGGAAGTATTTCCCTTTGTCCCTCTCCAGTGAACACACATTCGTTCCAATAGAAAAGGCTTTATTCGGGCTTTTACAGTTCAGGTCTGAACTCCATCATGGAGCTTGGTAGAAGTGGCAATTCAAAACAACAGGCCAATATTATATTTGAGTTTTCCCGCATTCCAGCAACGGTTACATTTTGGTGCACAGGGTTACACTGGTGAGAATCAGCAGTGAGTACACAATACTGAATTCCCAGCATCTGGGCAAAGTAACAGCGGCAAGCGCCTGGAGTCTCCAAGGTCATTTCTAGCTCGGAGATGCATATTTTTGTGAGATAACATGAGGCCCATCCTGGCTGGAGGAATAACAGCTATACTATGAAACGAACATGGCTACTGAGAGAATACAGCAGGTTAGGTATTCAATACTCTGTGGCATCAGTGACAGAATAAACAAACAAACATGGCATGTATATATATAGACATGACAGTCATCCTGATTGTGAAAATAGAATTTGCTTTTGGCAATTATGCTCTACTAACCAGTTTCCTGACTCTGTGCTTAATAATTAAAATAAAACATTACAAACTGGAGTACAACAGGCCTCTTGATGTCATTCACAATCAGCCATGTTTACGTGGTGAAAAGCTAAGGATTCTAGAATACGCCAGGATACATTATTTATTTCCTTGTTTGTTCAGATGTTTATACACAACATTTCTCTTCAGTGGGGACCCAGAGCAGTTTACAACTTTGTTATCTGTTCTTCCATCTTATACTCACAGCAACGGCCCTGAGAGATAGGTTAAACTGAGAGTGACTGGCCCAAGGTCACCCAGTAAGTGGTCATGGCAGAGTGGGGGATTCAGCTCTAACTCTGGCTGCTTCCACACACGTTGGATAATCCATTTTCAATACTCTTTAGTGAACATTTGGAACTGAACAAAAAATCCACTTCCAAAGGATTGCTAAAGTGCATTGAAAGTGCATTATTCAACTTGTGTGGAAATGGCCTCTCTCAGATCCTACTCTGATATTCTAATCATGCCACTATTCTGGCAGAAATCCTAGCCACTGAACCACAGTAAAATGTGAGCCCATTCAAAACTTCCAGTTATAATATCAACTCCATTTAGAAACAATGTGTGTGTCGAACATTTTATAGTGCTATAAATATAAGCCATTTCCACACTGCAACCCCAGCCTTCCTCTTGGAATCTGAAAGCGTTGAATGAACAGGGAAGTTGATTTTTCCACATTGCACCTCTAAATTCACTCATCTGGCAGAGGTGAGAAAGGATATTTATTCTCAAGAGGCTCAAATTGAGCAATAACATTTACAGTTTTTTTTAAATAAGACATTCCAACATGATATTGGAAGTTCCTAAGGCATTATTGGAAATCTCACCCAGGCAATTGAACGTATCCCTTTCCTGCAGAAGCTCCATTATGTTCTGGAATTCTGGACCTTAACAGACCGGTAAGACATTTAGTGTTTCAACAAAGGAACAAGATACATAAGGTTCATAAAATAGTTTGTCAGAGATGCAATGACTTCCAAGGCTAAATGTGGCTAGGAAAATCCCAGATCCTGCTACATTGGAGATGCTGCGCATTTCACTGTGATGGTCATGAATAGAGATGGGCACGAACAGCAATATGAACTTAAAAAAAGCCACAAACAGCCCAATCAGCTGTTCACGAACAAGCTGTTTGGGAGGTCCATTCTAAACGAACTCTAAACGAACAGGTGGTCGTTGCAAGCCTCGTTCGTTGCTGTTCGTCAAGCCAGACCATCAGGCACCTGCAATCAATTCCCTTGGCAACTGGAGGCAGGGACTGCCTGAATTCTGTCTGAACTCCTGCTGTTGCCCTGGAAACCCCAATCTAAGACCAATTTAGCTTGATAGGCAGGTCTTACTTTCAAGTGTGGAGCTCCAAATTTGTTACAAGGAAGCAAAGAGCCGGGGGGAGGGGGACTCCCAGATCTGCTTTTGCAGACAGTGAGGGAGAGAGAGTTGCTGTTGGCATTTTGAGAGAGAGACTGGGAGAGTACATTGGAGCTTGAATTTTCTTTGTGTGTGGTGGGATAGAGATCTACCTCTTCAAGTTCCAGGGCTGCTGCCAGGCTCTGGGCCAAGCTATTATTTATTACTGGTACCATTCCTGCTGCCTGCTCAGGTAAGGTTTCTGGGAGTGGTGTGGTAGGGATCTACCCCTTTAGGTTCCAGGGCTGCTGCCAGGCTCTGGGGCCAAGCTATTATTTATTATTGGTACATTTCCTGCTGCCTGCTCAGGTAAGGTTTCTGGGAGTGGTGCGGTAGGGATCTTGATGGCTGGAGGAGAGCCTGCTGGCCCCCAAGAACAACAAATAACGAACATGTTCGTTAAGAGGTCATGTTCATCAATGTTCATTGTTCATTGTTCGTGAATCGCAATGAACAATGAACACCATGTTCGGGGTTTTTTTCTGTTTGTGCCTATGTCTAGTCATGAATGCCTGCTGAACCAGTTTCATTGGGTTTTTCCAAAACTGCAAGTGCAAAGATACTGCTGATCAGCAGAGATTAGCATCAATAAGGTGTATGTCATGGCCCAGTCTGAAAGTGAGGTCTCCTCTGGAGGAGAGGAGCCTCGTGTAGCCAGCCAGGACTCCTCAGGAGAAGAGGAGCCCTGTGTAGCCAGCCCTAGCCCTGATTCAGCAGAAGCCAGCAATCAGGAGCAACAGCTGCTGGTTGATCAGAGCTTACAGCCAGCAGCTGAGGCACCAGCACCCTCTAGCTCCAATACTACAGAGGAAGCTCAGCCAGGGACTTCTACAGGTGCAGCGCAGCCAAGAGCCTCCACCCCCCCCAGGTTCACCCACGCCCAAGGAACGCCGCAGGCAGTGCCAGAGACTGGAACTGCAGGAGAGACGGCGCAGTGCTCGCCTCTTGAGCCAACGCAGGCTGCTGGAGAGTGACAATGAGTAGCGGCAGGATAGAGCCCCAGCAGCTGGCTGAAAACCACGCCTGGCTATAAGAGCCAGTTTGGAGGAACTGCTGGGTGTAGAAGCAATGTGTCTACTGCCTGCAACCACTCCGTGTTCCGTGAACCTTGCCTGTGCCTGCTTTTGGACCTGACACTATCGGTGACTGACCTTGGACTGTGCCTGACCTCACTCTTGGACTCTGGACTCACTCCTGGCTTTATCTCATGCTCTGACCACCGGTTTGACTTGGCTTTTGCTCTTGGAACTCCCCTTTGACTTTGGCCTTAAGGTTTGGACTTGAACCACCCTGCTTGGGCTGGCCCAGCCTGTGACAGTGTACTTAGCCAAACATCAATGGAAGGATTTTATTGAAAAATAGCATTTATTGATAGCTAATTTGTAAGATTTGTGAGTGATTTGAACCAGTCTGCATTGAGTTTTTGCAAAACTGCACCAGGACTTGGTGGCAATTATGCTATCATGTGCAAAACCGGCAATTGCAACAAAACAGAAGGAGAACGACCACCCCCTCATTAGACCTGTGGTACTTGAAACTTTGGGAACAAATGCTTATGGTAAAGATTGCAGCTGGAACACAACGGGCGGAAATAACTGAGGAATTGAACCAATATATTTCAACATGGTCTCTAATAATGGATTTTTGACTTCAAATGAAAATCTACTTCAGCACCAAAGATTTAAGGAGTGATTACTTGGTCTAAGCATCGGACATAGTAAAGTCGGCACCAACTGGCTTATTCTTGAGAGGGTCTTTTTGTAAGATCCTATGGTATTCTGGATAAGTTACCAGTTTTCATTTATCTGTTTGTCCCTCCCCCTTCTTTTGTTGTATATAGCTGTGGAATTGTTACTGGTGTGTTCTGATTTATGTAATTTTAAAATTAATAAAAAAAATTAAAAACTGCACCCTTATAAAGACATTGATGATTCAAACTGATCAGCAGCCATTAGCACTGTCACTTAGAGGGAAATGGATGGGTAGGACTTTATTGGAATGCAACGTTTATTGAGTGCTAATTTATATAATTTGTGAGTAATTTAACCAACTATTTAAACAGTTGCCTACTAAGCAGAGCAGTTACGCAGTAAGGATGGTAAGGTAGTAGATCTCAATTGGAATGTGTGAAAAGGCCAATTGTGTGAAAAGCCAATTGTGCAGTGCTGTATGGTTAGGAAGGAATACTTTGAATCAAACTGTCAAACACCTATAAACAGATTGAAGAGCTATGGAACTGATCATAGAACAACACACATCAAACATGGGTTGTAATGCTTTTCCAGCCTCCAGTTGTAATGCTTTTCTAGCCCCATCAAGATTAATGGAGAGAGATAAACACACATTTAACTCTCTCATTAAAACCAATGGGATTTGCAAGTCTGAGCAGAAGAAATCTACTTCTTAGGTCCTCAGCTGCTTGCCTTGTTGGTGTAATTCTATGCGAAGATGGTATCCAAGAGCTGAATTAGAGAAGAGGCACATAGCTGCTCCCACTGTGCTTGAATGTCCACATAGGTAGGTTCCACATCATTAGGCTTAGTGTACATCTTGCAAGGGCTGGATCATACTTAAACAGAAAAGGTGGCAGAAACATCAGTCCTTCCCAGTCTCTCTCAGCCACAGCCTGTAACTAGAGGCAAGCACGAACCAGGAAATTCGTGGTTCGTTGCACTTCGTGGTTAGTCATGTTTTACGAACCGCAAACCATGAACTGCCATGAACTTGCCCAGTTCACAAATCAGTTCATTTGGTTTGTCGGTTTGTCGCTTTCAGGGCTGCAGAAGGTCTGCAGAAAGCCCATTCCTCCCCCTGCCCCATTGCTTAGGTAACAGATTGATCAGCACCAGGTCGTCTGCAGTGATGAACCGAAAAACGAACCACATGGACCATTCTAAAAATCAGAGCGGTTCATCGTAGTTCTTCAGAAATAAGCTCCGATGAACTGCCAGTTCGTGAATCAAAAAACAGCCCAGTTAGTGACAAACTTAGGTTCGTATTTCGGTTTGTGTCCATCTCTTCCTGTAACACAAAATTTCTTCCAAGGATTCACGTACTGTTCCTATCTCTGGTCTATTAACTTTTATTTCAGGGAGCAGGGGAAGGAGATCAAGGGAAAATCAGGCCTCTGTTTAGTAGCCTATGTCTGCTTTCAGCTTTGAATGATGTAGTATACTTTAGAATATGTGACTTTTTTGAAGTAAAGGTGGTTTTAATAAAATTTGAGATACCAATTTAAGGCCAGTTCATGAGATAATGGACTTTTAAAGAATCTGAGTTAAAAGAATTGGGGTAAGTTCATAGTGGCATAGAACCGAGCCCTCATGTATTCGATTACAGAAGTAATCAGCAACAACAGCAAAAACTTTGTTCAGATTTCCTTCTAGCTATGCTTATACAAGGACAATTAAGCTATTTATCATGTAAACAGAAAGCCAGTAAGCAGGAACTTGAGGGAACAGAATCTTTGGCGGGCATATAGACATTTGGAAGCTCCTTGCTATAATCTGTGGTTGTGACTTCCAGCTCTAACAACAATGCTGGGAACCAAACCACAGCCTCCTGAGAGCAAGAGAACCTTTATTGTAATCTGATAATACCTTAACAGCAAGCCATCTTTGCTCCATGCTAAATTAAGAGCCTCATTTGCTTTGAAGCGGGTTGCTTGTTCTTTGTGTTTAATCCTCCCAAAAGATGAGGCAGCAGAAATGCATAAAAAGAGGGGAAAGGATCCCAGATTTCTCCACCTCATCCTTGTGGGCTTCAGAGAATGCAGATAAAATCCCATTTTCTCATGCTATCTGATTTTGGATCTGTGAACCCAATATTTATGGTTTCCAAATGGCAAGTCACAGCATTTGGAATAATGCTAGGAAACAATAAAAGCGACTGAGGTCATGAGACATGAACACCTCTTTGAACGGTGTCAGCCAAGGTTTCTAAGAGGGGTGTGGTGACTGGGAGAGTTGTCCTTCCCTCAGGCCAGAAAGAAGGGGAAAATGAACTGAGGGATCCCTCCTTAAGTGTGAAAAAAGGGTTTCACAGCTGCCAACAGGTACAGAAAGGGTTAAATTAATCAGGTGTCTCTACTGCCATTTGCTGACATTTTCCATAACAGAAACCTGCTGAAGCCCAGTGGGGGTGGGGGGATGTATGTTTAGATAAGAGTAGTTAATCCAGTTTCTATGCTGTTTTGAGTAGCTTACTGGAGATGTTTTCTGGACGTGTGTCTGAGCGCAAGCGAAAGGAAAACAGCACACATTTTCAGTAAGAAGTAAGACATTTACTTAGAGAAAAGAAAAAGAGGTAGGATAAACATTTGGAATAAATACAGACTAACTGTGAAAATCAACAATCTCATTCTTCACAGACAAAACAGAAAATAAAATTGCAGCATGTAACCACTGCCCTGTACATTCTAATTTCTGGAGAACCTACGGTTTTCCCCCCCTTTGTGCACCACCTACAATGTTCGGGAACAGAACAAAGGACAAATGATTCTGTACCAGAGTTCTCCATAGGCTTAAATTTTGAAAGAAAACTAGGATACCTCCCCTATCACTTGGCCATGTGTGAGCACAGCAAAAAGCTGTAGGGAGACATATTCTCAGATCATGCTGCTAAATTGTCCAGTGATCAGAGATGTCGGATAGATAGTGTCTCCAAGATGTTATACTCCCCTCCACAAACACATTGCATAGCATTGCTACTACTGAGACCCCCTAATGTCTGGTTGCACAGATAAGATGTTTTATCTGGACAGACAGTGCGGTATAATTGTTGAATACTATACAAGGATTGGGTCAACCCAGGTTCAAGTCCCCACTTCATTCAGGAAGCTCACTATATTACCTTGAGCTAGTCAGTGTGTTTCAGCCTAACCTACTTCACCTCAGCTGATTCCACACACGTTGGATAATGCACTTTCAATGCACTTTAGCTATCGTTTGGAAGTGGATTTTTTGTTCCACACTCGAAAAATTCAGTTCCAAATGATCTCTAAAGAGGTTTGGAAATGCATTATCCAACGTGTGCGGAATCAGCCATAGTGAGGTTTAAGGAGAGAGGAGGGGGAGGGAGAGAAAAAGTGTGTGTGTGTGTGTGTGTGTGTGAGAGAGAGAGAGAGAGAGATGGAGACAGAGGGAGAAAAAGAAGAGAGAGTATTCAGCATCTATAAAGAGATCCACTGTTGAAGAGTATACAGATGTCTGCAAACTGCACAGTATCCTGAGATGAAGCTATAAGAGCTCCTTGTTTGGTCAAGGTGTGTCTACACTGAACGTATAATGCAGAAAGAGGTACGTTGTAATGGACAAGCTTTCTCTGCAGGATGTATTCTAAGGTGATTGGGACAATTTTAGATCATTTAACTTCGATTCCTTCAGCTACTCACATGAAAAGCAAGCTTTGAAAATGTGGCTTTGCCTCATGCAGCTGGTGAATCCAAGTCATGAATTTTCGTCATACCTTGGCCACCTGTTATGCAGTAGGGGTGCACAAAATGAAACAAAGGAGCTGGAAATTGCTGTTTCATTTTGTTAAAGCAGCTTCTGGAATGCTGAACCAAATCAGGAAGCTAAATTGTAACGAGTTCCTCCTACCCAAAAGTTTGCATGTTTCATTTCGGTTTCACCTTACAGTAGCAACAGCAGGCAGCAAGCATTGGGCTCACCTTAACGGCATTCACCAACCAAATCCCAAGGGAGAGTTATTAATTAACTCTGTTGGCAGGAAGGGGGGATGTGTGCAATGCATACCAAAGCATCTTTTTTCCCCTTCACTAACC
Source organism: Eublepharis macularius (assembly GCF_028583425.1). NCBI lineage: Eukaryota > Metazoa > Chordata > Lepidosauria > Squamata > Eublepharidae > Eublepharis > Eublepharis macularius. The sequence goes on along the minus strand of NC_072793.1, from coordinate 17,362,213 downwards.
AGGCAATGGAATTGTCTCCCTGACAATCGGGTCCTGACAAGGGGAGATGCCTCCCCTCCCCACCTATCGGCTTTGGAAATGTTTGGAAGGGAAACTTCAATCATAGGCTGCAATTGGAAAGACATTTCCCTGGGAGTTAGCACTATTGAGTAACATGGGACTTACATCTGAGTAGACCTGTTGGGACACATCTTGGTTTGTTTTGTAGCACTACCCAGGCACTGGTCTGTCTCCCTTCTCCATCAGGGCACTTGGATGACTGCTGTGAGGAAAAGTGCTGCAGGGGGTAGGACCATCTAGTCAATCAATCAAACTTGATAAAAGCCCTGGACTACCTCAATCATACGCTGCAATTCTAAAGACGCTTTCTTGAGAATAAGCACAAGGAAACAAGAAACCAACAGGCAACAGCAGGATTCAAAGGTAATAATTTATTGGCACTACAGAAAAAGAAAAAAGTGAACATAAGGCAGGATTATTTTTAACTTTGCTGCCACCCCATGACCACTACCCCTTTGCCAACCAGTTGCTAACTAGATTTTCACCATAGTATACACCCAGCTGCCAACACTCACCTTCTTCAGGGTCCGTTGTTGTGTATGCAGTGAAAATGAGGGAAAGCTGGGTAGATCTGTACAATTTGGTGCCATTAAGTACAAAAACAGCTGTACCAGAGAGTCTGGAAGCCCTTATTGCAAAGATCGGGGCCAGAACTCATGATAACACCCTCCCTGCGATGGCTTGGATCCAAGCCAGCAACATCCCACCCAGATAGAACTAATGATAGTGCATTGTTGGTTCAGAATCCCCATATCCCAAACTGGCACAGAAGTTTTTTCAGCGCTCACCTCTCCTGGTGATATCTGCTATATTTTCCACTATGAAATAACATGGTCTTGGATGCTGCCCACCCTGCTTGTCCAAGCAGCTTATGGGGATGAACTTGCTCGGTCTCATCATATCCTTTCAAACTGTTTGCTGGGCTGTATGTCTTTTTTACACGTCTGTGTTTGTGCTTGCTGTCAATTCATTCTACCCCTCACTTTTGCTGTACTCTTAATGCTGCGAGTTTGTTGATATCCTCATAAATTGTATGCTTTTCAGCAATTCGGCTGCGGTCTCTTTGGTGGATTGCTGTGTAAGGTTTGATGCTTATCCAGAACACCAGAACATCCGGAACATCCATCAGTGGTGTGGCTGTCATTTTTCATCTTGCATGAAAATTTCATCAGAACAGTAAAAGTAACTCCCGTTAACATGTGGTTGGGCTGAGTTTCAAAAAGTAGTTATGCTGATTTACACCGGTGGGTAATCGGCCCTTCAACCTTTAGGGATACTTATGCTTCCACAATCAAATTATCTTGAGCATAATGCCATTATTTCAGTGAAGTGACAGCAGTGAATTTGTATCACAAATGCAAAGTCTCACGCTCCAACCCACAAAACGCTTGCAGCTGCAAGAACCACTTTGAGTTCTTTTGGTTATGATCCAGTGAGCCATTTCTGGACATTTCATTAAGTGCTGTGCTTCAAGTCTGGCAGATGATGAAAAAGTTGCCAGATCAAAATTGCAAAATACAAAACACTGTAGGCTTAGTCAGACTTGACTTGCCCAGTATTTGAGCAATAAGTCAACTATGAAGCCTGCTTTGACTTACCACACACTGTGAGATAAAATGTATACCAGTACTTCAGCATGGATTAAATGTCATCTCCCCACCCCAAATGGTTGTGAATATGCTTTAAGATACAAACTGCAAGCATTCTGTTTAAAGGTATATTTAGAAATTTAATAAAACTTGGCCAAAAACTAAGATTTCAGTTATATTTGATATCTGCATAACACATTGGGAATTTGATTTGGAGTAGTAATAATCCCAAATATATTGTCGAAGGCTTTTGCGGCCAGAGAAAGTTAGATTCTGTAGATTTTCCAGGCTGTATGGCCATGGTCTTGGCATTGTAGTTCCTGACGTTTCACCAGCAGCTGTGACTGGCATCTTTGGAGGTGTAGCACTGAAAGACAGAGATCTCTCATTGTCAATGTGTGGAGAAGATGTTAGCAGGTAATTTATATCTACTCAGGAAGGTGGGTTTGGGCTGAGTCATCCTGTAAGAGTTTCCCAGGGTGTGGAATGCTAATGGGCCGAAGCTTCACTGTATCCTGAAGAGGTTCTTTTGCATATGGATTGGTGGTTGATATGCTAATCTTCTCTGCAGGGCTATTGTAAGATGTAGAGTATTTTGTTAGTGTGGTGAACCAGATAACAACTGTATCCTTGAAGATACAGGTATTTTTACCTTTCAGACATTCAGATTCATGTATGCCTCAAGTATATTTAAAATAATTTGCTAAATATACCTGTAAAAACATTTCAGAATTTTTTGTTTGTTTAAAAAGACGGACATATGGGGATGTATGTGTCAGCTTGTTTATGCATATCTTTAGTATATATAATGAAAAAATGTTTTAGAAATTGGTCTTTGCTACTAAAGCAGAGATAAACATAAAAAGTAGAGTTATGTTAAAAACATGACATAAGGGAAAGATGCAGTGTTAGAAACATTGTAGTGGAACTTGAGAGCAGAAGTCCATTGTCATTAGCAAAAAGAATGTAGCATTTCTAATCCTATTGTGGCAGCTTTTTGTTTGTTTTGTGGCCATACATTTGATTAATCCAGCACATCATAAGCAAATGGCTGAAAAGGGAAGTGGAAGGCAACAATCTGTTTGGTGTAATGGTTAAGAGCGTGGGCCTCTAATCTGGAGATCCAGGTTTGATTCCCCACTCCTCCACTTGAAGCCAACTGGCTGACCTTGGGTCAGTCACGGCTCTCAGAGCTCCCTCAGCCCCACCCACCTCTCAGGGTGTTTTGTTGTGAGGATAATAATAACATAATTTGTAAACTGCTCTGAGTGGGCGTTAAGTTATCCTGAAGGGCAGTATATAAATCAAATACTATTATTATTATAATCTTTCCATATATGATGTGTCTAAGCATTCAAATTAGCAGTCACCTGCTCCTGATACAGTCAGTCACTATCTCCAGTGAGGAATGCAGCAGGATCTTGTCTGCTCAAAACATGCTCATTCCTGTTCGGTAGCTTATTTTTTTTATCATATTACTAATATAAAATAATCGGACTTTTGTGCAAGCACATTTTCAAACGCACAGATAGCGTTACAGTCCTCTGCCCCCTTGTTATCTCTAAACACTGCTGCTCCATGGCAAATCATTAAAACAAGCAGCGGGTAAAGCATGTCTACTATTTGGTGTTTATCCGAGTCCTTATTGCTAGTGCTATTGCTGTGCAATATATGTGCACTGTTGTTTTAATGAATTGTTACTGATGATTTTATATTTTTATGCTACCCTGTTGATTTTGTTCTTGGTTGTGATCGGCTCTGAGCCCGCTTGCAGTGGAATATAAATCAAATTAAGTTGTTGATGTTGTTGCTGTTGTTGTTGATGATGATGATGATGATGATGACGACGACTACGACTACCCATCAAAGCTTTATGGGAGTTGTCGTTTACCTCCAAAGGTGCAGGTACCAAGGAAGGAGACACATCATAAAGATGCAAAGTTAGCAACTACACCACTGCAAAGGTGTTTTGAACCTGATCTACTGATACATGGTTCAATGCACTCATAGCTGTCAAAAAGATTTATATCCACCTCCTGAAAATTTAACATGAAGTTCTCAACATGTCTAAGGGTGGGTGAGATAAGTGTATCACTAATTCACACTTCTCCCCCTAGATATATTTATTTCCCATAAATGCTCAATTCACTCTTGCATCTACAAAATGTAATATCTATTTTCTCCCAGTATTGGAACTGCTGAATGAAGGAGTCCTGCGTCACATGACTAGCTTCTTGTGTGATGTGGAGTGAACATAGATAAGACAGAGCTCAACTACGTTAGCTCAACTGGCTAAAAATTAGAGGTTTCATTCATGCAGTTAAACATGGCCTGACCTGGATGTCACTTTACAGGAATAACTAACGATACAGAGCCGGACTAACACTGGCAATGATGCTACTGAGATAATGCATGGATTCGGCTTTAATGTCATTAAGTGCTCAGAATTTCTAAAGCCCACAGATCTTTAAATATCCCATCTGTACCAGTAGTTTAATAAAATATCTACAGTGAAAATGATGAGATTAACAAATTATGCTTACAAGAGAGAATATAAACCAATGCCAGGCACATTTTACTGAACGTGAGGCTTTTTGAAATTATTTCAGTATCCTGGAGGCTCAAGACATTATTACATTTTGTCCATTTGGGGGTGTGCTTGGATATGTATGCACACATACATACACCGCAAAAAGATTTAACCCATACTCTTTTACAATATTTCACAAGCTTTGTCAATTTTTTCCTCGCTTTGTTTTTCCAAAGGAAATGATTGGTTTTGCAACTGCAGCTGCACAAAGCTGGCAACCGGGAGAGGATTCCCCAGTGGGTGGCTGCTCCTTGTCAATGATGTGTTGATGTTGCTGGCAATGTGATCACATCATTTCTGGCCATGCAGGAAGTGATGTCCCCAACGCCAGTGTCCACTCCCATTTTTCTCTTATTGCCCAGCTGACAGACAACGGGAACAGTAGCGGGGTGGGGGGTGGGCAGGAGGTGTCTTGTATTTAATGGAGGTGTCCTGCCAACAAGCGAGACCTGGAGGATAAGAACACAAAACTCCTGCGGTAAGAATTAAGGTATTTAAAATGCACCATGCAAATAAGCAATTTCAATGTACGATGTAAACACTACTTACAATTCAATCCAGTTACAAGTTAAACAATGCAATAAATCTTACATAAAGTGCAAATGCAAGAGGGTTCAAATTCAGCCAATTTGCCCTAAAATATACAATCCTCATAAGTATTATGATGATCATGCTGCCAATTAATGCTCTGATATTAAAAACACGTCTGGCCTTCCAGTGTATTCCTTTCTCCAGGGCAAGAGGTGGTAGAACTCAGTGGGTTGCCCTCAGAGAAAATGGTCACATGGCTGGTGGCCCCGCCCCCTGATCTCCAGACAGAGGGGAGTTTAGATTGCCCTCTGCGTGGAGGGCAATCTAAACTCCCCTCTGTCTGGAGATCAGGGGGGCGGAGCCACCAGCCATATGACCATTTTCAAGAGGTTCCAGAACTCCGTTCCACTGCGTTCCAGCTGAAAAAAAGCGCTGCCTTTCTTCACAATCAACATCCACAATGGGTTCCCAGACCTGGCATTCCCGGCTGCCTTGCCTGTACACCACTTGTCTGTGATGTCCTCAAGTCATAGCTGATGTATGGCAACCCCTGGTGGGGTTTTCATGGCAAGAGACTAACAAAGGTGGTTTGCCATTGCCTGCCTCTGCAAGCCTGGTCTTTGCTGGAGGTCTCCCATCCAATTACTGACCAAGACAGACCCTGCTTAACTTCTGCGATCTGACAAGATCAGGCTCCCCTGGACTATCCAGATCAGGGTGTACACTGCTTAACACTCATGATATTCCATCCAGCTTTAATTTGTACTAGGCTGGGTTTATTCATTTGTTCATGTAAATATTTCTAGCTTACTCCACACTGAGGACTCAAAGCAGCTTACAAAGAAACACAAAAATATAATGTAGGCAAAGAAAGAAAATGACAATACAATTTTAATTCTGGGGTGGTCTGGAATCCACTGGGCCAGCTCACTCAGGGCCACCGATTGTTTCCTGCTCCAGTGCAAAATATGATGCTAAACTCCGCAAAAGGGAATACAATATTTTTAAAAGTGTATTTTCATAATCTATACTAAAAAAATGAACACCTTCCCTCCAGTTGGCTGATATATTTGCCTTTGGGTCTACCAGAAGAAATGAACAAAACAATAGAAATGGATTTTGGTTTTTAATTCAGAGATTTGAAGATGGAAAGGATCAGTTGTGTCCATTTTTACAAGTACTGTGTTATGCCTATTTATAACCATATGATGTAAGTAACATGATTTTCCAAATGCAGCGAAGAACAACTCCACAAAGCAAGGGAGAATTCTGAAAGTTGCCCATCATAATCGGGAAAAGGCCAACAAGCACAAAAATCCCATGTCATGTCTGCTACAAAGACCTTGTGTCTTCCACCCACAAGGATTAATGTGAAGATTGCTCTGACAGCTTTGCCGATCATACGAGGTAACTGGAAAAGGGGAAACCAGCTATACTACCCTGAACTGCTTGGAGAAAAGGTGGATAAAAATCTAATAGACTGGAGCATGACTACCAGACTTTCAGCTACTTACTGCCTGGCCACCTTACAGAAGAATTGTCGGACCTACTTGTTTCAGCTCAGGGGTAAGATAATAGAAGGGGCTATTCTCCAATATGTAAGTCATTATTATGATTACCTGGCAAACTGTTGAGATAGCCCACTGATATGACACAATGCACAGGGTTTTAATTGGAGGACGGTAATTAAGTAGTGGAAATATTATAGATCCAGAGGAGTTAGCCGTGTTAGTCTGTAGTAGCAAAAATAGAAAAGAGTCCAGTAGCACCTTTAAGACTAACCAACTTTACTGTAGCATAAGCTTTCAAAAATCACAGTTCTCTTCATCAGATGCATGGGGATGAAGAAGAGAACTGTGATTCTTGAAAGCTTATGCTACAGTAAAGTTGGTTAGTCTTAAAGGTGCTACTGGACTCTTTTCTATTTTTGGAAATATTGTTTCCTAACATGAACCATACCCTTTGGGAATTTTTACCACTTGGAAAATGTTACGCACATACAGTCATCTAGCCCCAGTATAGATCTTGCTGTATGCTTTCTGCTTTTATACATCTCAAAAAATGCCTATATTTAGCCAACGAAGGGTGAATAGGTGAATCGGTGAAAGACTTTATTTTGCTTGAGGCAAAGCTGACCTCAAAGAGTAAGGTCAACAAGGCCTTTGATTTTAAAAAATGCGGAGTATTTGTTACTAGCCTGGAGAAGAGCAAGATCCGGGTTCAGTAGCACCTTAAAGGCCCAAATCTTGTTCTTCTACTGACCTGAAACTAACCTGGAGAAGAGGACACTCACAGAACAGGATTCCAGGTCTAGGGCCCTTCTTGCAAAGAAAGTAATTCTTTGGATTGTTCTCTGTCATTATATTCTGTAAGGTGAATGACCACGTAGAATGACCAAATAGTCTTGTGACAGACCAAATAGTCTGTACAATGACCAAATAATCTTGTGACACAGTATGTAACCTCCAGTGACCTCCTTTCTATCTCCTAGCTCAACTCTTCCCTTCTAGCTCACTGCACTAATCTCAAAGCTCAACATCTTCCATATTGATCTGCTAGCCAGCCACTTCCACAGCTGAACTATGCTGACAGATAAAGGATCTTGCCCTTGGGAACCTCCAGCAACCAGACCATCAATTATGTACCACCGGGTTGTATCTCAGATGCCTTAGAGATAGCCCGCATTTTGAGATAGATTAAAACAGCAAAATAGAAAAGAGTCCAGTAGCACCTTTAAGACTAACCAACTTTACTGTAGCATAAGCTTTTGAGAATCTCAGTTCTCTTCATCAGATGCATGGAGGGTAACATGCAACAGCCCCAGATGCCAGCTCTGCCCTCATATCTACCCAGGAAATACAATTACAGGACCCAATGGCATCAACTACACTATCTCTGGCTCTTACAGCTGCTCATCCTCCAACGTGATATATGCCCTCATGTGCCAACAATGTCCATCTGCTCTGTACATTGGACAAACCAGCCAACCTCTGCGCAAAAGAATAAACGGACACAAAACTGACATTAAAAATGGCAACATCCAGAAACCAGTGAGAGAACACTTCAATCGACCAGGACATTCTATCAAGGACTTAAAGGTCACCGTAGTTCAAACCTTTCAAAAGTAGAAACCTTTCAAAAACAGAATCCAACAGGAAGCTGCTGAATTGGAATTCATATGTAAATTTGACGCAGTCAGGCTTGGATTGAATAGGGACTATGAATGGTTATCTCATTATCTGAAGTAACAGATTTCATTATCAGAAGCAAACTGATCCCATTATCAGAAGCTACTGATTGCATCTACTTTCCCCTCCTCTCTTCACATATATATCTGACCAATTTCTTCTTACCCTCCATGCATCTGACGAAGAGAACTGTGATTCTCAAAAGCTTATGCTACAGTAAAGTTGGTTAGTCTTAAAGGTGCTACTGGACTATTTTCTATTTTGCTATTACAGACTAACACGGTGAACTCCTCTGAATCAGATTAAAACATTAATTATAAGCAGTACAGAAACAATGTTGCATTTTGCAATAGATCAATGTTTCTAACGGGACCAAAAATTAACCATGGCTTTTCTTTATTGAGAGAGGGCCTCAGAAGTTCAGATGATTAGGAAACCAAGCCTTAATGGATTCAAATTTCCAAATCTGTAGAACATTTATTCTGTCCCCTTGGTTTCTCTCAGAGCAATGAAAAGGTCCCATATTGTTCTCATTTATGTTCTGTTTCCATAGGGCAGTGTTGCATGAGATTAGAGACATCGGCGCATACATTTCTGATTTATAAAGGAGACTATGCATCAGACAGAACTGGACTCCCATAGTATTCATCATGATTAATAAACATCAAAGAGATTAGGCCTTAAGGGAAGAAAAAGCCCTCACAATAGTATCTCGAGGTAACTATTGCCGTTTTGCCTCTAGTGAGTATAGGCAGTTATTTTTTATAACTATCCTTAGACTGAAATCTCTGGCTTACTGTTTTCTGTAGTAGGAAGGCATAGGTCTCTCACCTATGATACAGTGGCTGCTTCCACACACGTTGGATAATCCACTTTCAATACTCTTTAGTGAACATATGAAACTGATTTTCCATGTGTGGAACAAAAAATCCACTTCAAAAGGATTGCGAAAGTGCATTGAAAGTGCATTATTCAACGTGTGCGGAAATGGCCAGTGACATGATACAGTGTAACTATGATACACAATTAGCAAAATGCCCATAATTAAGACAGACAAAAAGGCCCACGTGCTTCAGCAACCATTGGTAAGCCTCTCCTGCTAGACTACTACCATTTTTAAAGTAGAATATTCTACTTTAAGAATATAACTTGAAGAGACCACAGATGAATTTCATTTGACTCAGTACCAAAGGAATATTTAAATTTTTCCCAGTAATACATGGTACCGTCTGTTTATACCAGTGTCTCAAGAAATTCAAGTTGAAAGTGAACATGTTATCTTCTCAAGGAAGTCTAAAAATCCATGTTTTAAGTTTGTCCTCTAGAACAAGGATAGGCTCGTAAGAAACGTATTACAACAGACCTCCAAGATCCACCAACCAGAAGAGACATAAAATAGTGGTTCACTGGGAGGGCAGAGCCAGACACAAAATAGTAGGTTAGGGGTCCTCACCCCTCCCCTTTCTTTTAGTTCTTCATAAAAAGGTTTCTCATTTTTCGTGAGGTACTGTGCCTCAAATCAAGGAACAAGTTTCTTCTAGGAATGTGTTCAAGCCAGGAATTATCCAAGACTCTCCACTGAATTCATGACAGATCTTTACTGAGGAGTATTAGAATTTAGCAAAATATCTGACAGAATGAACCATTCTTGCTCTCAGCCAGCCACACACACACACACACACACACACACACACATCCCCGTTCCCAGCTCTCTCTCTTCTTCTGCCCCAATCACTCACCACCTTGCTCCAGAAGCTTCAAAACAGGTTCTGCACCCCTTACCCCTCTTCTAATTCTCCCTCTTAAACTCAGTTTGGTGTAGTGGTTAAGAGTGCGGGACTCTAATATGGAGAACCGGGTTTGATTCCCCACTCCTCCATTTGAAACCAGCTGGGTGACCTTGGGTCAGTCACAGCTCTCCGGAGCTCTCTCAGCCCCACCCACCTCACAGGGGGGATAATAATGAGTAATGACATATTTTGGCCGTTTTCACACATCTTACCAGCTCCAGTATGTCACGCAAAGCTCCCGCAAGGACAGTGTCTTCCTGGTGTGATTTCGCCCGCGAACTGGGAAATTGTGCCAGGAAGACGCTGTCCTTGTGGGAGCTTTGCACGATGTACCGGAGCTGGTAAGACGTGTGAAAACAGCATTTGTAAACCACTCTGAGTGGTTGTTAAGTTGTCCTGAAGGGCGGTATATAAATTGAATGTTGTTGCTGTTATTCAGTCCTGTCTCACAAAGACTCACAGCACCCCTTTCTCCACCCCCTTCTTTGTCTCTTTCTTCTGTCCTGGGAACACTACACTTACATCCACAGGTAGAGTTCTGCTTGTACTAGTCATGGCTGGACATATGGAGGGGTGGGATTGAGCTGAGTCATCCTGTAAGAGTTTCCCAGGGTGTGGAATGGGATAGTCTCCTATAGGCAAACAAAGGAAGGACCAAACACCCAAGGAGACTATATACCAGGGGAGGCCAAACTGTGGCTCGGGAGCCACATGCAGCTCTTCTAGACATATTTTGCAGCTCCCAGAGGTCTCTGAGTATCACTGTGGCCATATATTTTATTTTAGTTTATTTCCCTCCTTTCCCTCCCTTTCCTTCTTTCTTTCCATGTCTTTCCCTCCCTTTTCCTTTTTTCCTTCCTTCCTTCTTTCTTTCCATGTATTTCATATTTTCAGCAAAAATGTTGCAGTTGCTAGGTCTGACTCAGACTTTGGGGGTGAAGCCAAAAAAGGATGTGACATCACTTTTGTGATGTCACTTCCAAGCCAAAGGTCAGGTGATGGCTCTTCCCAAGTTCCTCCCCTTCCGATGATGTCACTACCAGCATACTGCAGCAAAACCCCACCCCTTCTTTTGATGTCACTTCCAGGACACTGCCCCCAAACCACCTCTTCATCTGAAGTCACTTCAATGAATCATGTCTTGTGGCTCTCAAGCATCTGACATTTATTCTATGTGGCTCTTACATTAAGCAAGTTTGCCCACGCTGGCTATATACAATATGCTTCAATGTCAGTCAAAACGCATAAACGCCATCAGGACTTTCATTTACATCACCAACTAGTAAACATCATGTAGGGCAATGTCCATCCTATATCAATTAATTCTGTATAGATTGCAGTGTTGCTTACATCCCGTTTCGCACCACTTTGCTTCTTCACCAGCATCTTTGAAATGCCTGAAGAATATAACGTCCTTACTATTTATAATAAATATATGGTGGTTGTATAACAACTTCAATAAATCTCTTCAATAAATATATGATGGATATAAAACACATAAAGTGCTTCAATAAATATTCTGCATTCAAAATGAATTTACATAATTGATTGAATATACACAAGTACATGTCGAGTAATTATTAGGACAGAGATACTTACAATATAATCTTTCACAGTCAGTCCCAATGCATAGTGGATCTATAGACTTAATAGTCTGGCCCTTAAGGGCCTAAATCAGGAACTGGACTTCTCTCCTTTTTTGTAAAATGGCTACATTGTGATTATTTGTAGCTGTCAAGACTTTGTCCCTTTAAATGTGTGTTGTAATTGACTGGCATTTTGTATTTAAGCCTTGTGATAACTGAGCTGCAGTACTGACTAGAGAAAATTGATATCAATGCATTTCAAAGAGGCTGATAAAGAAGCAAAGTGGTGCGAAATGGGATGTAATCAGCGCTGGCGCACCCGTTGCCAACTCTCCAGGAGCGGCTCACCTTCCAGGAGCATTGTTGCCTGTCGGTTGGAACCTATGTGACCACGACTGTCTGTTGCTTGAAAGAAATAAGAAACCGACGTTTGGTGAACTATACAGAATTATTTGATATAGGACGGACATTGCCCTACACGATGTTTACTAGTTGGTGATGTAAATGAATGTCCTGATTGTGTTTATGCATTTTGACTGACATTGAAGCATATTGTATATAGTCTCCTTGGATGTTTGGTCCTTCCTTTGTTTGCCCTTAAGTAACAGACTGAGGGCCAAGCTACACATGACGAATGACACTTGAACAGCAAGTGGATTGAGTGGAGGGCAAGTGAACAGGGAGAAATACACTTGCCGTTCAAGTGTCATTCGTCATGTGTAGCTTGGCCCTCATACAGTCATAAGACATACACACACCTAACTAGAAAGTCTCATCTCAAAATGTATTCTATCTGCTCCATGCAAAAATCCATTCTTTATTTTTCTCTTATACTCTCCCCGCAAATCTCCACAGAAATGTATTATTTTTTCAGAATTGTCCCACTCACTTGTTTTGTGTGCGTCAGAATTAAAAAGGGAATGTTTCTGACCACAAGTTCTGACTGCGAATTTGTTTTCAGTGTCAGAACTAGACATGGGCACGAACAGCATTACGAACATTAAAAACCCACGAACAGCCTAATCTTCTGTTCTTGAACAAGCTATTCGTGAGGCCCCGTCCTAAACGAACAGGTGGTCGTTAAAAGCCTCCTTCGTTGCCTTCAACAGCCGTTTATCAAGCCAGACAGTCTGGCATCTGCAATCAATCCCCTTGTCAACCGGAGGCAGGGAGGGACTGAACTCTGTCTGAACTCCCTCTGGCTTTCCTTCTGGCTTTAACCCTTCAAAGTACTTCCAGCAGACAGTCCCGTTTTTGCCACTGTGAAGAGAAAATGACAGCCAATGGGGAGACCCGTGGATCATGCCTTTCCCAGGGTGCAATCTCTCTGAAACTTGGGCGGGGGGGGGGGGTCTTCAGAGGACAGTGAGGGCTATGTCCCCTGCAAATTTGGTGGGTATTGGACTTTGGGAAGGTCACTTTTGTAACCCCTCAAACTAGCTGCCAGCAGACACTGCTGTTTTTGCCAGGACAGGGCCCTTTAAACTATCGGCTGGCGGGCGTCAGGGGGGAATCCCCCCCTGCCGCCTGCCAGCCGATAGTTTAAAGGGATCTTTAAAGGGCCAGGTAAGTGGGGAGGGGCGGGGGCTAAGTGGGGTGGGTGGGGTGGTTCTGGCCCCCACAAACAATGAACAACCAACATGTCCAGGAACAGTTCATGTCCATCCATGTTCGTTGTTCATTGTTTGTGAATGGCAACGAACGACGAACAGGTGTCCGGGGGGGGGGGGTCGTTCATGCCCATGTCTAGTCAGAACCCAGCCCCTGTACTCCTGCTCTACAGACTATTAATTCCTGGTGTTTCCGGTCCCCATTCCCTCTTTGTTTCCTCAGCCCAAATTAGGAAGCGCTTGTGGCAATAGGTAAACAATATTCCAGTTTTAAGGGAGATCCATTGGAAGGAGGTGGCAACTGGTGGCAATCGGACAAGGGGCAAAAGCTGCTTTGCAAATGGATGGGAAAGAGAAAATAAATACAAGCACTTGAACAGAGAGGTTGAAAAAGTCACCGCCATTACCCCCATTTGGCCAACCAATCAGTTCTGCAGAATCAGCTTGGGACAAAGAGAATGGGGAGGGGAGTCAGAAAACGTTCCTGATCTACTGCAAAGCAGTATCAGCTGGTAGATCATGACTGATGTTTGCTTTCCCTTCTTCTGGAAGATGACGGGTGTATTAAATACAGAGTGATGCTTTCACATCAAAATGTCAAAGCATTGCTATGAGCAGATAGAGAACAAGTGTACGGAATTGTCCCAGAATGCTACAGAAGGCCACCCACATTTATTCCATTTGGGCATCTCTTCATATAAAGTGCACACATTCACCTTCTAAGCATCCTTTCTGGACTAGACCATCACAAGCCAATTTTTGACATGTCAATGTATCCAAAGGCACTGAACATGTCTATTGAGCTGTTGCTGTCCTTTTCAACCAACAGGCCGAGAACGTTCATCCATTCATGACATTTCACCCCTTTTTAAAGGTAAAATGCAACATTCTTCCTCATCCTAAAACTGTCTCTGTATTCCCTCCTTTCTGCCCCTTCCCCGTTCTCCTGATTACCACATTAAAAATATTTCTGTTATATTAATTGTGTTGCTCAGGCAAAGTAAACTATTGTTCTTTGGCCTGTCGTATAAAAACAAGGAGTCAAGTGACTCAGTTGTGTAGGCTTTTATTTAAACCATTTGTCCTGCGGTCAGAGGAGATTAAAGGCAGATCAGATTGCCCTTGAAGCAGCAAGAGTGAGATCTGTTGGCACTTGCCAGATGGACCACATGTGGCTCACGTAACTCTTGCAAAGACACTTTTCCTGGTTGTGTTGCTGGTGTCATGTTTACTGACCTAGTGACGATCAGTTATGCCTTCTGGAGCAGTATGATATTTTAATATGGCCGCTCTTCCTCATTCAAAACCAGACCCTTCTCAAATGGAGAATCCACAGCTACTGCGACTCTTAGAAACTAAAACCGGCGTAAAAGAACAGAAACTTGTTCATGTTTCATTCCATAAAGGCGCTTTTATTAGGCAAGATGGGGGTTTTAACTGAAAATACTATGTCAGGTATTCAGATTCACTGATAGTGTTCAAAGTAGACAAAGATCCAGAGGAGTTAGCCATGTTAGTCTGTAGTTGCAAAATAGTAAAGAGTCCAGTAGCACCTTTAAGACTAACCAACTTATTTGTAGCATAAGCTTTTGAGAACCACAGCTCTCTTCATCCCCATACATCTGATGAAGAGAGCTGTGGTTCTCAGAAGCTTATGTCACAAATAAGTTGGTTAGTCTTAAAGGTGCTACTGGACTCATTACTAAAGTAGATGAAGGTGAGCCTAAAACCATCCCATTTTTTCCAATTAATAAAAAAAAAACATCCTGGGATGGAGCAGTTATACCCACTTGCAAGAAGTCTTGTCCACACCTGTACAAGATTAAAAGGAAATGATGTAAATCCTATTCCATCTAAACTTGCCCAGCTCAGAGGTGATTGTGGTGCTGGGCCTTGGAGAGACAACCACTGCGAGGGCAGACACTTGAAAAAAATAGCTTCTTCCAATGACAACGACTCAGGCCCGAAGCTCTGTCTTTCTAAGTGCTCACCGGCCCACAAACACTTCTGGACTGGACAGAGTTAGAAGACAGAAATAGACTCTGCCTTTTTAAAAAGGCCTTTTTAAAATAGGAATGTCACACCCAATATTATACCACGTTAATTAATGCTTTTTACGCCATTTGTAGTAACTCTAGTGTTGGATAATGAATTATTGTAATGGTTTCAAAGTATAAAAACCTGACTGTGGTTTCCAAGCAAATAGTTTGCACAGCCATTTTATATATATGCCTAAAGATGCGAATGGGTCACAGGCTAAACTGTATGTGGCTTTATTGGAAAGAAAATTAACTGCAATTGAGCAAGTGTCATAGGGGAGGGGTAGGCAGGCAAGCTAGCAGGCCTAGTGGCCTCACTCAACAACAATTGTCCAGGGAGAGGGAAAGCAGCATATCAGGAACCTTTATATCCAAGTGGTGCATGCCCAAGTAACTAGAGATGGGCACGAACAGCAATACGAACCCAAAAAAGCCACAAACAGCCCAATCTGCTGTTCATGAACAAGCTGTTCGTGAGGCCCCATTCTAAATGGACAGATGGTCATTGCAAGCCTCGTTCGTTGCTGTTCATCTTGCTCTTCATCAAGCCAGACAGTCTGGCACCTGCAATCAATTCCCTTGGCAGCTTAGGCAGGGATTGTCTGAACGGGAGCTGTACAAGAGAGACGGTCTCCACTTGTCCCGAGAAGGAACCCGGCTGCTGGCACTTAAAATCAAAAAGGTGGCAGAGCAGTTTTTAAACTAAATGCTAGGGGAAAGCCGACAAGAGATAAAGTGTCTCTGGTTCAGGATGGTTCATCTCAGAGAGATGAAGGGCTAGGTATAACACTTCTACAGGGAGATAGATTAGAGTTGTCAACTGAGATGGAGACAAACAGTGCAGATGACCTAACTACGTCTCGAGGCAAAGTGTGCCGGGGAAGTTACAGGTGTTTATATACAAATGCTAGAAGTGTCCGAGGTAAAATTGGGGAGCTGGAATGTTTAGTGTTGGGCGAATCCATAGACATTGTGGGCATATCAGAAACTTGGTGGGATGAGGAAAATCAGTGGGACACGGTGATTCCTGGATATAAATTATATCGGAAGGATAGGGAGGGAAGGGTTGGTGGTGGGGTGGCTCTATATGTCAGAGAAGGTATACATTCCAGTAAGATTGAGAAGGTAACTGAATTAGATTCGCTTCTGGAAATGCTATGGGTTGAAATTACGGGCCCAAATGGAAACTTAACTGTGGGAGTTTGTTATCGCCCTCCAGATCAGAAAATAGAGGAGGATTATAAAATGATGACAGGATTAAAGATGGCTGCTAAACAAAAAAACTGTGTTGTAATGGGTGATTTTAACTACCCACACATTGACTGGGCCAATGGGTGTTCGAATCGGGGGAGAGAAAGTGAGTTTCTAGACTGTCTCAATGACTGTGCTATGGAACAGATGGTTACAGAACCTACTAGGGGAGAGGTGATCCTGGATTTGGTCCTCAGTAATGCTGAAGACCTGGTGAGAGATGTAAATGTGATTGCACCACTTGGGAACAGTGACCATAATGTTATTGAGTACAACATATGTATAAATAGGAAATTGCCAAATAAGACCAACACAGCCATGTTTAACTTCAAAAGGGGTAACTTTTCTGAGATGAGGGGGTACGTGAAGAAGAAACTGAAAGGGAAAGTAAAAAAGGTCAAAACACTTGGGGAATCTTGGAGACTATTTAAAACTACAATCCTGGAAGCTCAAATTAAATATATACCGCTGGTTAGGAAAGGCACAAATAGGTTTAGGAAAAGGCCAGCATGGTTAACAAGCAATGTAATAGAAGCTGTAAAAGGTAAAAAGGATTCTTTTAGGCAGTGGAAAACTAGTCGGAGTGAGGTTGATAAAAAGGAGCATAAGCTGTGGCAAAAAAAGTGCAAGTCTGTGATCAGACAGGCAAAAAGGGAATATGAGGAGCATATTGGAAAGAACATAAAGAAAAACAATAAACAATTCTTTAAATATATTAGAAGTAGGAAACCAGCTAGGGAGGCCGTGGGGCCCTTGGATGACCAAGGCGTAAAAGGATTACTAAAGGGTGATAGGGAAATGGCCGAGAAGCTGAATGCGTTCTTTGCTTCTGTCTTCACTGTGGAAGATAAGAAGTGCATGCCCACTCCGGAAGCACTGACTTTGGGAGGGGTTTTGAAAGACCTGAGTCACATTGAGGTGACGAGAGAGGAGGTTATGCGACTGCTAGATAATTTAAAAACTGATAAATCACCGGGCCCAGATGGCATACATCCAAGAGTTCTGAAAGAACTCAAGTGTGAACTTGTAGATCTCCTCACAAAAATATGTAATCTGTCATTAAACTCTGCATCTGTTCCTGAGGACTGGAAGGTAGCTAATGTTGTCCCCATCTTTAAAAAAGGTTCCAGGGGAGATCCGGGAAATTACAGGCCAGTCAGCCTGACGTCAATACCGGGTAAGTTGGTGGAAACTATTATCAAAAATAAAATTAGTGGGCACATTGATGACCAAAAGCTGATGAGGAAAACTCAGCATGGGTTCTGTAAGGGAAGATCTTGTCTCACCAATCTGTTAGAGTTCTTTGAGGGAGTGAACAAACAAGTGGACAAGGGAGACCCGATAGATATTGTTTATCTTGACTTCCAGAAAGCTTTTGACAAAGTTCCTCATCAAAGGCTCCTAAGTAAGCTCAGTAGCTATGGGATAAAGGGCCAAGTCCTCTTGTGGATCGAAAACTGGCTAATTAATAGGAAACAGAGAGTGAGCATAAACGGGCACTTCTCACAGTGGAGGGTGGTGAGCAGTGGGGTGCCACAGGGGTCGGTATTGGGTCCAATGCTTTTTAACTTGTTTATTAATGATTTGGAATTGGGATTAAGCAGTGAAGTGGCTAAATTTGCAGATGACACGAAATTGTTCAGGGTGGTGAAAGCCAGAGAGGATTGTGAGGCACTCCAAAGGGATCTGTCGAGGCTAGAAGAGTGGGCATCCATGTGGCAAATGAGGTTCAATGTAGCCAAGTGCAAAGTAATGCACATTGGAACCAAAAATCCAAAATATAAATACAAGTTGATGGGGTCTGAACTGGCGGAGACTGACCAAGAGAGAGATCTTGGAGTCATGATAGATAACTCACTAAAAACGTCAGCACAGTGTGCGACTGCCATAAAAAAAGCTAATGCTATGCTAGGGGTTATTAGGAAAGGGATTGAAAACAAATCAGCCGGTATCATAATGCCTCTGTATAAATCGATGGTGAGGCCTCATTTGGAGTACTGTGTACAGTTCTGGTCGCCACACCTTAAAAAAGATATCATAGCACTGGAAAAAGTACAGAGAAGGGCAACTAAAATGATTAAAGGGTTGGAACACTTTCCCTATGAGGAAAGATTGAGGCGCTTGGGGCTCTTTAGCCTGGAGAAAAGACGACTGAGGGGAGACATGATAGAGGTTTACAAGATAATGCACGGGTTAGAGAAGGTCGAGAAAGATGTGTTTTTCTCCCTTTCTCACAATACAAGAACTCGTGGGCACTCTATGAAATTATTGAGCAGTCGGGTTAGAACAGATAGAAGAAAATACTACTTTACACAAAGGGTGATAAACACATGGAATTCGTTGCCACAGGAGGTGGTGGCAGCTACAAGCATTGCCAGCTTCAAGAGGGGACTGGACAAATATATGGAGCAGAGGTCCATCAGTGGCTATTAGCCACAGGAGATAGATGGTATTCTCTTTGTGGGGAGGTGGTGCTCTGTTGTCTTGGTGCTGGAAGGAAGGCAGTGGGAGGGCTTCTGGTGTCCTGGCCTCACTGACAGTCCTTTAGATGGCACTGGATTTCTAGCCACTGTGTGTGACAGAATGTTGGACTGGATGGGCCACTGGCCTGATCCAACATGGCTTTGCTTATGTTCTTATGTTCTTATGAACTCTATCTGAACTCCTGCTGTTGCCCTGGAAACCCCAATCTAAGCCCAATTTAGCTTGATAGGCAGGTCTTCCTTTCAAGTGTGGAGCTCCAAATTTGTTACAAGGAAGTAAAGACCAGGGGGGAGGGGGGCTCCCAGCTCTGGCTTAGTTTGCAGACAGTGGAGAGGGAGAGAATTCCTGTTGGCATTTTGATAGAGTGCATTGGAGCTTGAATTTTCTTTGTGTGTGGTGGGATAGGGATCTACCCCTTCAGGTTCCAAGGCTGCTGCCAGGCTCTGGGACCAAGTTATTATTTATTATTGGTACCTTTCCTGCTGCCTGCTCAGGTCAGGTTTCTGGGAGTGGTACAGTAGGGATCTTGGCCAAACTTGGATGATGGCTGGAGGAGAGCCTGCTGGCCCCCACGAACAGCCAATCATGAACATGTTCGTGAACAGGGCCATGTTCGTGGTTGTTCGTGAGTCCCTGTTTGTGGATGGCAATGAACAGCAAACATCATGTTTGGGTGTTTTTTTTCTGTTTGGGCCCATCTCTACTAGTAACATCTAGATTAGATCACTGCATTACATGGAGCTGCACTTGAAGACTGTTAGGAAGGTACAGTGTACAGAACACTAGTGGCCAGTACACTAACTAGAATGGGTCATAGGAACCATACCACTCAAGCCTTGTTCCATCTACACTGGCTTCCAGTTTGCTTCCAGGCCCAATTTGAGGTGCTGATATTGACCTTTAAAGCCCTACACTGCTTGGGGCCAGCATACCTGAAGGACCACCTGCCTCATATGAATTTACTTTACCACTCTGATCATCTTCAGAGGCCCTACTTTGAGTGCTCCCACCATCGGAGGATAGACAACCCAAGAAACTCAAGAAAGGACCCAAGAAAGAACTTTCTTGGTAGTGGCCATCAAAAGAACCCAAGAAAGGACTTTCTTGGTAGTGGCACCAAAAGACTTTTGTTTGGTTTGGTGTTTCTCATTAATTCTCATTAGCCCTCCTCCTTGTTTCTATGTGTCCATGTGTTTATGTGCTTTATTTAATTGTTTAAGATATACATATATTTGTATTTTAAATACTTTTTAAAATGTGAAACTGGAGCAGTTGGAGAAGGTATTCCTGGTCACCACTAATACCTACTTGTCTGACAGGAGGCCCAGGTCCAGCAGCACCCCTTGGCCAGTAACCTGTTCCTTTCAGGGAAGTATAACCCCATCCAGAGCAGGAGACACCCACGTTCCCAAGTCAATCATTCCAGCCACCAGTAGCACCCCTGTCTTGATGAGATTAAGCTTCAGTTTATTGTCTTTTGTCCATCCCCAAACTGCTTCCAAACACCAGTTCAAGGTTTCCAGTCTCACTGGGGTCTACTGGAAATGAAGGAGCAGAAAAGAGCAAGAGTCCAGTAGCACTTATAAGACTAACAAAATTTGTGGTAGGGTATGAGCCTTCGTGAGTCACAGCTGTTCTGAAGAAGTGAGCTGTGCTCACAGAAGCTCATAGCTGTCGGGCTGTGGGTGACAGGATACAGCAGACAGATCTCTGGCCCATTTGCAGTAAGTACTTAATCAAATGGATTTTATTCAGAGATCAGATCGGTTCCATATACAGGTCCGTAGGACTACTTAGAAGCAAGGCAGGCATCTAAGCAGCATGAGCAGAAGTTGACAGGAATGACATCATGTGAGAGAGACTCCTCTTTTACCCTTCTGGTTTACTCCTTTCTCTCCCCACCCAACTGTAAACAATACCTTGGCACTTCCTTTGTGTGAGAACATTTCACGTATTTGTGATATCACAATGAGTTACTAGGAGGCAAGGCACAGCACTGTCTGGGAATGAGCACAAAGTCATAAACACTGGAAGCTATTACAGTTCAACAGATAACCACCTGTGAAAGCTTGAGAAAGAATAGTTATGACACTAGCAAAGTGACACTTAGCTATAGCTAGATACACTGTGTTCAGCAGAACAGAATCAAAACTGGTTTGGATGGGGCTCAGACATGACAATACCCTACCACCAATTTTGTTGGTCTTATGGGTGCTACTGGACTCTTGCTCTTTTCTATTACTACAGACAGACTAACATGGCTACCCATCTTGCTCTATGAAAATGAAGGATAGAGCTGCATACTGGTGGCAACCCAGCCTGAATTTCTGGATGACCTCATCTAGAGGTTTCATGTAGATGTTTAAAAGCATCTTAAAAACTACAGGGCTCCCTATGGGATATGACATCCAACGTTCAAACGTTGCTTATTCAGTGTCTCTTGTGATTGAAATATCACCATATGTGTTTCATTTTGTCTCACATATAGCTCCCTTCTTAACATCTCTTGGGCATTCCATCAATTGCACACGTGTGCTTGTTGGAAAATTTTGAGTATCCTGAATATTACTTATATGGGAGATTTCTATTTATGAACACTTCAGCAGTGAACAAAACAACTAACAGCAGCCAAAGATGGAGCTAGTGGTATATTAAAGGAATACTGGGAGTATGTGTAAGGATATGGAGAATCCCATAAAATAGGCCATAAAATACATTTAATGAGCAGTCAGCTGAAATAGTCCTTATGTGTTGTTTCCAACATAACATTTTCCCATTTTTTCCCTGCTTGGGTATGGAATACAATGCACTATTGTTCATTGATGGCTAGCCTATTTTTTTTTTTTATATTTACGGATGTCTTCCAGGATCTAGCCTTTTGGTCTCATACACATGCTATAGCTGACTGTTGATTTATACTGTTTGATTTAATTAATCAGAATGTGCCCCCTTTGGGGATGACAATCTGTCAATTTTTAATAAAATTACTATTAGAAATCCCAAGACCATGGAACATTTGACATTTTATAGTATCACAAGTACCTTCAGAAATCCTTCCTTAATGTGGGGTCCCTGGAGATTTTTACTGAGAATGTATCATTCAGAGAATTTATCAAGAAGATTCGTAATACTGGCTAAGAAAGGAGAGTTTGCTCTCAGCATCCCTTCATCTCTCAAAAATGTCATATTTTCCTTCACCATGGGACAGCAATGTTCTGGTTAATGCATAGTGGGATACAATTCCATGTAGCTGTGAGTGAGAAACATGACTGATGCAGAGTAGAAAGAATCAGTAATAATTTAATTATTTATGAACAAATGAGTCTAAAATGGAATCCATAGTTGTTGTTGTAGTAGTAGTAGTAGTAGTAGTAGTAGTAGTAGTAGTAGTAGTTGTTGTTGTTGTTGTTGTTGTTGTTTTGATTTATAAACCACCCATCCTCAGGAGCTCTGGGCAGTGAACAACAGTTAAAATCAATAATAACAAGAAAACAATAAGCAATAATAAAATAAATTAACCAAATACAATAAAGTGCAATGGTGGGGAGAACCCCACCCCACCCCCAAAGGTGGGAGGCCTACATGGCACCACCCCCTTCAACCGCCAAATGCCTGGCAGAACAGCTCTGTCTTACAGACCCGGCAGAACAATAATATGTCCCGCTGGGCCCTGGTCTCCATTGGCTGGGGCCAGGACTGAAAAGGCCCTGTCCCTGGTTGAAGCGAGGCAGGCTTCCTTAGGGTTGGGGACCACCAGTAAACATTTATCCACTGATTGAAGTGGTCTCCGGGGAACATACAGGGAGAGGCGGTCCTGAAGATATGCCGGTCCAACCTGCTCAGGGCTTTAAAGGGAAGAACCAACACCTTGAACCTGATTCAGAATTCAATCGGAAGCCACTGCAGCTGGCGCAGGACAGGTGTGATATGTGACTGGTAGAATATACCGGTCAGGACCTGCACCACTGCATTCTGGGCCAGTTGTAGTTTCCGGATCAAGCCCAGAGGTAGCCCAGCGTAGAGTGAGTTACAGTAATAAACTCTCACAGAATATATTCAGTCATTCAAATGGATGTGGTATAATTGCAGCCTTGAACTGATCATGCAAGCAGCACTGAAGACCTCTTGACTCAGTGGGTAAATTGTAAAACACGTAAGTAAGTAATTTTGCAAGCCTATCCCAGTGTGAGTTTGCTCAATCTCTTCCTGTCTGCTTTTTTGCCAGTACTCACATACTCATTGCTTCTTTGGAATACTTTCCTGAAGATTTTGAATCAAATGCCTTCTTCTGCAAGAGTTTCCAATGTCTTCACATTCAGAATTAGATCAAAGTCATACGGCCAGGGACAGATATTGTGAAGCCAATCTGACAATGGCTGTTTTCACACTGCTTACTGGCCATGGAACATCGTGCCAAGCTCCTGGAATGACAGTGTTCTGGGAAGTAGATTTAATGAAAAGGAATATTTCATGTGCCTTTACTATTGCTATGCATTATTATTCTCAGCAGCTAATGTACTATTTGTAAGGCAACTTGCAAGGGAATGAGACTCGAAACAAAATGACCAAAGCAGAATGTATGTTATGTATGTTAGTCACTGTGAAGATTGAGACCAGCCACTGTGAAGTATGCTATAAGGTAGTTCCACCTGAACCTGTACTCACTGTTAGCTAGACACTGCCTATAGGTTGATACAGAAACTTCTTAGTAAAGCTGTTCATGTCAAATGTAGTGATAGAAGAAGAATGGGAAAGAAAGAAGGAAGCTTGCTGTGAGTTAACCAGATTAGCCGTACCTTTCAAGGCTGAGAAGAAGCCACAGAGAAAGGGGAATGGGTGCTAAATGCAACCACAAGCACATTTCTCAGGAAGGGAGAGCGCTCCCCTCCCACGGAACCCAGCGTACAAGGTTGCCGAAAGCGACATTGGGGCACCCTTGGTAAAATGTTACATGGGCCAGAGAAATGGATATAATGAAAAGCCTATGAAAGAGATGTGTGGGAAAGGAAGAGAGATGTTCCCTCTAAAGATAAAGTAAGCACTGATCAGATAAGCAATGGCAATCCGGAAATATTGTAATTATGCTGTTGACCAAAGTTGTTTCTTCCAATAAGAATACCCCTGGACTATTGTATCATTAGAGGTGGTAGCCCACTTGAGCCAATGGGGACCACAGTAATATTTGAGCCAATAGAACAGCAAATATTGTATTTAATCAAAAGGTATAAAATGCTTTGCACAGCTATTGTAGCTTTGATGAGCATTGGACATCAGGGAACCCTTAACTCTCTATGTGATCTCTGCTCCTCCATGTTTAATAAATGTTGTAGACTTGCTTCATTCACAGGACTCTGCATCTGTCTCTTCTTAAGATTGGCTGAGGGACATTCAAACCACAGATTGTGTGGAACAGCATCTTCCTGGCGCGATTTCATGCCAGGAATATGCTGTTATTCCAGGAACGGCACAATATTCTGTGGCCGGTAAGCAGTGTGAAAACAGCCAGTATTTAGGAAGCTAGAGATCTAGGGCTGGTCAAACCTATGGACACACTATGATACACTAAATATGCAAGCAATATAGAACTGGATCTAAAAATTCTGCATACCCACCATCTCACACAGGCGATAAGACATACATGGATATGCAGGCTAAAGTATTCCTGCTTTCTGCTCACCCTTTTGGTGCGTTTCAGGAGATGAAGACCTTGGCCCTATTTGAAGCAAGTTCAGTACAATTTAATTTCAAGAGGCAAAAAGTATTTTTAGGAAAAGTAGCTACTGCTTCATGCAAACGCGGTCAGGATATACAAAACAGTAATGCTCAGAAAGGCATTTTTACGAAGGGATTGGAACAAGTTTCAGTAGATTCGAACAGTACAGGAGGACGCCTCTATAATGGAATAGGTTTGTGGTCTCCTGCAATATGCAGATGACACCTGACTCTATATCTTACAATCCAAGTCCCCACAGAGTGCAATAGGGTTGCTGCCAGCCAGCTGTGGTCAAATGGCTGAAAACGAACAAACTGAAATTGGACCCAGACAAGACGGAAGTGACGCTTGTAGGGAAAGCAGAGATCTTGAAGAACGTTATGCTTCCAGTCTTTGATGGGGTTCAGTTGAGCCTGGCTGATTCAGTTTAGAACCTAGGGGCTATACTGGATCCAGTGCTATTACTAGAAAAGCAAGTTGGCAGCTGCAAAAAAATACTTTCTATAACTTCACTCTAGCCTGGAAGATGGCTTCCTACCTCAACCTCAACCAATCTGGCCACCTTGATCCATGCTATGGTAACAACAAGACTTGACTATTGTAATTTCCTCTATATAGGTCTTCTGTCTAAGGGCCAAGCTACAAATGACAAATGACACAGGCTGGACACTTGTCAGCTTCCCTCAAGTTTTGATGGGAAATGTAGGCGTCCTGGTCTTGCAGCTTGGCTCTCCGATTGCTGTCCAATGGACTTTTCAACTGTCACTTGTCCAACATTCCACCAAGCTGCCTACATTTCCCATCAAAACTTGAGGGAAGCTGACAAGTATCCAACCTGTGTCATTCGTCACTTGTAGTTTGGCCCTCAGTTAACTAGGAGACTCCAGTTGATGTGAAAAGCTGTGGCTTGGCTGTTATCAGGAGTGAGCAGGAGCAAGAATATCATTCCCATCCTGCAGTCATTCCACTGGTTATTTAGCAGTTACTATGTTCAGTTCAAGGTACTGGCTATCACATACAAAGCTATTTACAGCCTTGGCCCGGCGTCCCTATGGGACCGCCTCTCTCTCTATGTCCCTTCATGGCAGTTTCATTCATCTGAACAGGATCTCCTGCAGGTGCCACCTTGCACATGGGCAAAATCAACGACTGCCCATACACGTGCCCATTCTCTGTGGTGCCCCCCCCAACCTGTGGAATGGCCTGCCTGAGGAGGTCAGAAGAGCCCCCATTCTCCTGACTTTCTGGAAATGATACAAAACTGAATAATTAAAAAGGGCTTTTTACTCAGATAAGTGGGCTGTGCAGGGAAGTGGTCTCGAAGACATGTTTCACTAATGAGATAGAGGCTATAGACTTCACCACTATGTTGCTTTATGTCCTATCTGTTACTATAAGTATGTGCTTCTATGTACTACTTGTTGCTTTAAGTATGACCCTGCGGAGTAGTTCTATATTGTCTAATGTCAGTCCTAGAATTGCTTATGCTCTGTTTCAGCATTTCTTCAGCCCTGTATTGGATTTTTGCTAATGTTATGTCTTTGCAGGACTTTGGGGGGGGGGGGAAGAGGTGGTGGAACTCAGTGGTGGAACTCAGTGCTGCACAATGACGTCACTTTGGGTCAGCTGGAAAAAGGGGGGAGTTTTTAAAAGTTTAAATCACCCTTGGTGAAAATGGTCACATGGCCAGTGGCCCCATCCCCTGATCTCCAGACAGAGGAGAGTTTAGATTACCCTCCGTGCCGCTCCAGCAGTGGGGCTGAGAGAGCTCCAGAGAACTGTGACTAGCCCAAGATCACCCAGCTGGCTTCAAGTGGAGGAGTGGGGAATCAAACCCAGCTCCCCAGATTAGAGTCCCGTGCTCTTAACTACTACACCAAACTGGCTCTTATAATAATATTGTACTGTTATAATACATAACAGTACAATAGTAACAAACAGGAGACAGCAGAAAGGCTTCTGAATACAGAGCATCTGTGTGTGTGTGTGTGTGTGTGTTTCCTATTAGATCTTCTTCTCAATTCTTGGCTATGACCCTAAGGCTCAATTCATGACACTACTTCACACCTCTGGGCACACCCAGGCTTGAAGTACCTGTGGCAGAGAAGAAATAAACTCAGCCAAGTCTAACACAGCTGCTTTACCCTTCTCAAGTCTCATATAAGAGAGCACTTAGCTTTCAGATAGCATATTTTCAGAGAATAAGGTCATTCAACTGGCATTTCAAGGCACCCTGTTATAAATAGATGATTGAATCCCATAGCAGAAAAGAACATTATTTTTTCTTACCCAAGAAAAGTTCATAAATAAACACATTTTCAAAATCTTTTATTTTTGCCATAAAAGATACACCTGGATGAAGGGAGCTGAAGTCTTCCCCATCCTCAGCACTACCAAGTGCTTGGAATGATGGAACATGCTGAGGTAAAAATTAGATACTTTCGGCACGAGTAAACAAACGTGGCTGCTTCCACTTTGTCCTTGCAGTTTATTGGTAGTCATCTCATGGCCTTAATCCTTCAGCTTGTCAACCTTCTTCTGATTTTATTATGGATTACAGCTACTAGTTAATCCAAAAAATTACTCACTTATTCCACTTCACTGAGACAAAATATGATTACTCTTCAAGGAATGCAAACTTGTATCTCAAGGGATAATGGTTTGGGTTTTTTTAAAAAAAAACTAATTTTCAAAGCAAATATATTATCATTTGTGGACTTCATAAAGCTGTCTGATTCAATTACTCCTTATTCACCACAGCAGCTTTGAACTTGGATAAAAAAAAATTGCCTAACCCCAAAAAGTCAGCTGCTTTATGTCGTAACTTTTCTTTCCTCTGTGTTTTTGGAAGCATCTGTTAGAACTGCGTTTACCAAACGGCTGCCAATTGTTCTGAAGCGATTGCCTCCTCTCACACTTGTCCCTTTGCAGCATGAGCCCAGTCTTGTAAAACAACTTTGTTGTTCTTGTTGATTTTCAGCACCTGACATGAGAAGCTCATCTGACCAACAGGAGAGGGATTTCTGTCAGGGATGTAGAAACTGCAACAGGGTGCTTCCTTTGTGGCAAATAACATTCATTCCTCTCAGGAGCCTTGCAGGCCAGCTTCCAAACGTTGCTGAAACCGTACCCACAAATTGGAAAGCTGAGTGAATGAATACTACACTCACAATAGCCCTATAAGTTATTACATTGGTGTGTGAGTTGCCCTCAAGTCATAGCTGATTTATGATGAACCCCCCCCCCGGTGGGGTTTTCATGGCAAGAGACCAACAGAGGTGGTTTGCCATTGCCTGCCTCTGCAACCCAGATCTTTGTTGGAGGTCTCCCAATTACTAACCAAGCCTGACCCTGCTTAGCTTCTGAGATCTGATGAGATCAGGCTCACCTGGGCTATCCAGGTCGGGGCTATTACATTGGTATCCAACCCTTAATACATGGGGCTTATCCCTTTTCATCCGTGCAACAATCAGGGGCTTTCAGAGGGCCTACATGAACACATGAAGCTGCCTTATACTGATAGGTGTCCAAAAAACAAGCTCAAAGAGCACTGCGGCCACCTAACTACAACACCAATGAAGACTGATCAAATGAATAAATTAATTCCAAAAAAGGGTACTCAGTCTCATATCTTCATTATAACCAATTTTTGTACATTACACAATGGCAGTCACCAAAAAGAGCCCTAAGGCACAAGAAGTCATCTAAACATCAAAATATCAAAGGGTCACTGTAAGGCAACAATGAAGTCCTTGTATATACAATAAAGTGCACAATGCAAATGTACACTAAATAACAATAAATAACCGTTATAGTGTGACCATAACAATATATAAAGTGACCATGCCTAGAGCAGCAAAATATACAAGAGTTAAAGGTTCCCAATGCAATCTATAGAGGAAAAGTCCAACAGATCCAAATCTCAATGTAAGCAGAGTTCCATCGAAGAGTAACGGCAGAAAGAAAAGAAAGAAAAACTTCTGCTTTAAGATAACCTTTCATAGACCAGTCTGTTACTTTTCCACTCAAGCTAGGACCTTTTTTGCTATATTGACATTTGTTAGCCATATTCAGTCTCTGGAGAAAGGCAGGGCATCAATTTTCAAATAAACAGTTATCAGCCCAGTGTCACCCAGTCTGTTCCGTGGCCGAGTAAGGATTGAATG
Organism: Eublepharis macularius; assembly: GCF_028583425.1. Classification (NCBI taxonomy): domain Eukaryota; kingdom Metazoa; phylum Chordata; class Lepidosauria; order Squamata; family Eublepharidae; genus Eublepharis; species Eublepharis macularius. The sequence goes on along the minus strand of NC_072793.1, from coordinate 17,333,616 downwards.
CAAGTTTTTCCAGTCTCAGAGCCAAGCTAAAAGTGATGCCTGACACAGGTTGGACACTTGTCAGCTTCCCTCAAGTTTTGATGGGAAATGTAGGCATCCTAGTCTTGCAGCTCAGTTCTCCGACTGCTGTCCAATGGACTTTTCAACTGTCACTTGTCCAACATTCCGTCGAGCTGCCTACATTTCCCATCAAAACTTGAGGGAAGCTGACAAGTGTCCAACCTGTGTCAGGCGTCACTTGTAGTTTGGCTCTAAGTCTGAAACTCTTGTTTCACTACACCACATTGTTATTCTACTGACCAGGATGTATTTGACTATTGGTAATTATAACATACCAACATCGAACTGGAAATGAATGAGACTGGCTGTATTTATGTTTTCAATAAAAAAGAAGGGGTTTCACTTCCAGAAAATAGTACACCAAGAGGAAAAGAAGTGAAAAATCACGTTCATGGAAATGTTTACACTTGTTACAAATTACAATTACAAAATCCACAATTCATACAAAAATAAACATTCAAAGTCCCAAGAGGAATCAATCTTTCACCACAATGGGCGCGCATACAATTCCCAAAAGTTCAAGCAGTGACGTGACGCGTTGTCCGAGAGACAGCGCTCCAATTAAGCAAGTAGCAAGGTAAGTGGATGGCAACGAGTACGAGCCGGCAATATCTCTTCGCTCGTTTCAAACCGAACCGTCTTTCCTCAGGCCACAATGTATCAAAGGGAAATTTTGTGCAGTTGAATCACCGTTTCGCGTCAATAGCTCCATGAATTTTCTAAGTGTATTTATGTTTTCCCTGAGCATTCAACGGGAGTTATTCTCCTGTTTCAAACCCCACAGTTGGAGGATGAGACAATTATTTCCCCTGTCTCCGTAGCATTCCCATTTGCAGCCAGTGGAAGCCACTGAGCTCCACAGGAGAAAGTAAACAGGTTTGCTAAGAATAATGTTGAAATGTAGGTGAAAAACCACTTCCTGCCCTAGTTGTTGATGACCTTAATTTTGTAACAACTTCAGCAACGCTCCCAAATGTACCTTATTATAGTATACCATTAAAAGGCCGTGGGAATACCTGGCTCTAAGCCACAGAATCTTAGTCACACCAAAGCAATGGGACAAATTTGTCACTAATACTCTACATTCTATTGATTTCAACATAACTTAGGCTGGCCTAACTTTCTTAGGAAGCCAGCAGTAGAGTTCTGCGGAGCAGTTTAGCCTCCCATTGTGTGGTCTTATGTGCATAAAAAAGAATAAAGGATTAATTGCGCCAAAAGCACAATGTGACAGACACAAATAGAAGTCGCATTAATTATAATTTAAACAAGAATAGTCACTGGATAACCCCACCCTTCCACTTGAAGTCAGCTGGGTGACCCTAGGTCAGCCAAAGCTCTCTTGGAGCTCTCTTAGCCCCACTGTCCTTACAAGGTGATTGTTGTGAAGATAATAATAACACATTTGTAAACTGCTCTGAGTGTGGCATTACGTTGTCCTGAAGGGCTGTAGATACATCAGATATTATTATTGTTATTATATCTCATTGCAAACTTGGACAAGATGACAATAAAAATGAGGTAGAAGGATGAAACAAGGTTATTAGTTTATTTACAGATGCAGGGCTTTTTTCAGCAGGAACGCGGTGGTACGGAGTTCTGGCACCTCTTGAAAATGGTCACATGGCCAGTGGCCCTGCTCCCTGATCTCCAGACAGAGGGGAGTTTAGATTGCCCTCCATGCCACTGGCTTGGAGGGCAATCTAAACTCCCCTCTGTCTGGAGATCAGGGGGTGGGGCCACCAGCCATGTGACCATTTTCTCCGAGGGCCATTTAAACTTTAAAACACTCCCCCCCTTGTTCCAGCTAACCCAAAGTGACGTCACTGTGCAGTCCTGAGTTTTACCACTGAGTTCCACCACTTCTTTCCCCAGAAAAAAAGCCCTGTACAGGTGTATTGCATACCTTCCTATCAAAGTCCCAAGGTTACACTTAAAGATGAATTTTTTTTAAAACTCACGAGACTTCAATTAAACAGGCAAGTAAGAATAGCGAAAGAGTCTTGCTGGAGCAAACCAAAGTTCCCTCTAATTCAACATCCTGTTTCCCACAGTGGCTCTTCTATGGGCCTCGTGAGAGACCTCAGAAGGCCCACAAGAGGGGAACGGAGCCTAAAGCTTCCTCCACTTCTGACCAAAGCAACTGGCATACTGCCTCTGAATATGGAGGGTCCCATCCAGCTATTGTGGCTAAACCTCATTGATGGAAGAACTATGCTTGAAGAATATCTAATGCCCTTTTAAAGCCACTTAAGCGGCCATCCTATCTGGCAGCAAAGAGCTCTGCAAATTTATTACATATTGCGTAAAGTACTTTTTTTTTAGATAGATCAAGATGGGTAGCCATGTTCATCTATCTGTAGCAGTAGAAAAGAGCAAGAGTCCAGTAGCACCTATAAATAACCTATATAAATAACTTATAAAAATGTTGTCAGTCTTATAAGGTTCTACTGGACTCTTGCTCTTTTCTACATTTCTTTTGTCTGTCTTGAAACCACTGTCCATCAATTTCGTTGCCTGTCTCCAAGTTCTAGTATTTTTCAAGATGAAGAAAAAGTTCTCTCTATCCACTTTCTCCATGCCGTACATAATTGTATAAACCTCTGTTTTATAAACCTTGATCTTATTTCTATAAGAACATGAGATGGAGTGATTCTGCACATGTTGGATAATGCACTTCCAATCCTCTTTATAGATCATTTGGAACAGATATTTTTTGTGTGTGGGACAAAAAATCCACCTCAAACGATTGATAAAGTGCATTGAAAGTGCATTATCCAACATGTACGGAATCAGTCATGGTGAACATATAAATCTACCTTATACCGCTATACAACTGGTCCATCCAGCTCTGTAATGTCCATTCTGGCATATGGCAGTTCTCTCAACACATGCTAGCTGAAATTCATCTTTAATTGGAGATACTGTTATTGAACCCAGCTCAATAGTGTCAGTTATGACTGTCAGCAGTTTTCCACGTTCCAAGAGAAAGTATCTCCCCAATATGTGGTCCCTAAGATTCATTAACTGGAACTATAAGGAATTAACCTGACAACTTCTGCACACAATGCATTCCGTAAGTTACCCATGGGGAAAATTAACTGAATTCCAGCACTAAGTATTCAGTTCCTGACTGAACAGAAATGCTCTTCTGAATGAGGCTATGGACTGGATCTGGTGGATTTCATTCAAGAAAGAATTCTACAAATAAGGGAGCCACTGCTGAAAAAGTCTCTTGTACCCCTGGTATCCAGGTTCACCTGGATCATTTCAAACTAGTATTGCGAGGAAAACAACAAAAAGCTTTTACATTAACACTGAAAAGAACTATCACTGATATCAGTCACAAAAGACAATGAAATTAGAGTCTTGAAGGAGCTGTAGAGTTTAAATTAAAGAAACTTTAAAACTGAGAGGGATAATGTCGAAGGCTTTCACGGCCGGAGAACAATGGTTGTTGTGGATTTTCCGGGCTGTATAGCTGTGGTCTTGGCATTGTAGTTCCTGACGTTTCGCCAGCAGCTGTGACTGGTATCTTCAAAGGTGTAGCACCAAAAGACAGAGATCTCTCAGTGTTAAAACTGAGAGGGATAATGTTCCTAAGAAATCACAGATAAAATGGTAGTCAGGAAGAGTAGATTGGAGTCAGCTAAGGGACTAAGAAATATTAGGGATTTATCCAATCCAAAATAGAGAGCCCTTTTACAAAAAGAACGAACGAACGAACGAACGAACGAACGAACGAACGAAAGAAAGAAAGAAAGAAAGAAAGAAAGAAAGAAAGAAAGAAAGAAAGAAAGAAAGAAAGAAAGAAAGAACACCCTATGAATTGCAAACGTATGCTTCATTTTAGACATTTTTCAAAAGGAACTGTGATATGAGTAAAAATAGTTGCCTACTCAGAGCGATTTTGCTCTCTCTATGATTTCACTTTTTAACATAATTTTTTGACGGGCTACATGTGTATCATCATGAAATCTAGTCAATGCTTCTGCCCTTACTTTAATTTGGCTTTAATTACGTAGCCAAATCTGATTGGCTGCATAACAATGAGACATTACCACACTGCTTATGGTCATTTTCACACATCTTTACCCTCACGCAAAATCGTGCTATGAGTGTGTCTTCATGGCACGATTTCTGAAGTCATCGCACCCTGAAACAGAATCATGACAGAGTGATGTCAGAAATTGCCCATGAAGATGCCCTCGTTCTGTGAGTTTTGCGCGATTTTGCACGAGGATAAAGCCGTGTGAAAATGACCTATATTATGCCCAACTGGATGAAAAGAAAAAAGAAAGAAAAACTTGTATTTAGATTGTGGTGGAGGGTGCAATAGAATGCTGAAACTCCAGACTGGGGGAAGAAACAGCTGCAGATAGGCAATGAACAGTGCATGCAAAAGGTAAGAAAGGTCCTTCATGAATCTTTCGTTTTTCATGGCCAAAAATGTGGCACAGCTATAAATTGCAGTTAAAATATCGCTCATAAGCCAAAACGAATTGTAAGGAGAATGAAGTTACTAGCCATTTTGCTCCCTCACCTTCCCACCATAATCGTCAAATGTGTATGTTTTACACATGCATTATATGAGATTCTATTAACTTCAAAATGATTACATATAAGGAAGTTTAATTGCATTTGGCTGTATCCTAAATGACAAACACTGACATTCCTCTTGCTGACCTGCGAGGCTACCACTTCAAAAGTTCTGCTTAAGCTGAACCACAAAGTATGTCATGAGAAGGACAAACAGCCCCAGAACTGTAAAAATGAGACAGGGCATGCCAAAATATATAAATCAACAAACAGAAAGTCTTGAAGATTGCTGCTTCCTTAAGAACAGGGGCTTTGAGATGGAAATCAAGTGAAACCTACACTATGGGTAATCTGTTCCAAAAAGCAGTATGAAAGTTCTTTCTTCTCTTCTCCTCTCATTGTGAAGCGTAAGACTGACCATCTGGAAAGTGCCAAGTGGCACCGTGGAACAGAAGGGGCCTGGCTTTTAACACATGAACTCGAAACCTAATCGCACTGGAAACATGACTCTATTGATGTGGTGTTCCTCTTTCTAAGGCATTTGACGGACCTTTTTTTGAAAAAGAAGAAAAAGAAAAACTACCTTAATTCCTACACATTTGCAAAAAGGACCACATGTCTCTTTTATTCGTTCTCCAGACTTTTACCACAATAGAAACAGTCCGGTTTCAAACAAAAGAGACAAGGATTCTCTTGAGGTTTGCCACCTCAGACTGCAAACAGCACATCAAAACATATGTTCTGTGGAAGATGGTTTCCAGGTGGTTATACTCTACAATGCTTCGTTCTGCAAAGGAGGCGATGGAAGGTTTTTCACAGATTCTTTGTGGTGCCGTTAGTTCCTGGTTCATCGGTAAAAGCTCCATAATTTTTTCTCAAAAAAATTTTTTTGGTTTAATTTTAGATCTGAGTTTTGTTTTTGTTTGTTTTAACATGGAGACCTGATTGATTTAGGAACAGGATTGATAGAGGACCTTGAACTAGGTAGTTAGTTTTAGAGAACAGCTATTAGTGCATACATGGGGAGAGCAAGGGAACTATCCTTCTGCCTCTGAAACTCTAACCACTACATTACACTGGTTTTAGTGGGTGGGGAACTGCTGTTGAACAGTAGCAAGGAGCCAAGCTTGGGTGAATTATACAAGTCATGTGGTATCAAGTGGTTTGATGTTTGCTTCTGGGCCTGGTCCAAATAAATCCTCCCTCAATTGCCCAAAGAACCCTGGAAAGTGTCCTGCCCCCTCCACCTGCCTTTTACTGACAGACAGACACCAAGTCTGGAATACTGGTAAAACTGTTATAGTTGCAAAGCAACAGCCCCTGACAGGCATCTGGTTAAAGCTACAGGCTCTCTAAGTATCCACAGACCAGGGCTATTTGGCTGTTAGTATATGAGATGATAGTTGGATACTTGCCAGTCAAGTGGACTCTACCCCTAGCTTACCATTCCACTCACCTACTTTGGAGTCCATTAACACCAACCTCTTTGTTTGTGTGTGCTGGAACCTCGGTAAATTGATGGTTCTGACAGACAAACACCAAGCCTGGAATACTGGTTAAACTATTATAGTTGCAAAGCAACAGCCCCTGACAGGCATCTGGTTAAAGCTACAAGGTCTCTTTAAGTATCCACAGACCAGGGCAACTTGGCTATTAGTATATGAGATGATAGTTGGATACTTGCCAGTCAAGTGGACTCTACCCCTAGCTTACCACTCCACTCACCTACTTTGGGGTCCATTAACACCAACCTCTTTGTTTGTGTGTGCTGGAACCTCAGTAAATTGATGGTTCAGAGGGAGTACTGTATTCTGTATGATTTTGGTGCCATTGAGTTCAAAAACAACTGCCCCAAATCCTCCAATTGGCCCCCCCTCCCCATCTCCATTGAAAAGAAAGGCCACAAAAACCATGAGAATGAATGAAAACTAATAAATGTTGAGTCTGACTCTGCAGCACCCCAACAGAAAACTACCCAATTGTGATTAACATTTCATTTGACTGCACCTGGAGATAAAGATTCTGCAAGAACAATTAAAAGCAATAGACAACAAAGAATTGGAATGGGAATTGAAGAAACTAAAACAAAAAACATTTGAGGGTGCCAACAAGACGGGGAAATATTTAGCTTGGCAATTAAAGAAGAGGAGGGAAAAAAGAGTGATAACTAAAATTAAAGAAGAAGATAAGACGTTAATGGATCAATCAGCCATAAGTAGAGCATTTTATAAATTTTATGCCAAATTATATCAGAGTAAAGTGGTAAAGGAGGATAGTATTGATCAATATTGGAGCAAAATTGACTTACCAAAGCTATCTGAGAAGTGGAAGCGAAAACTAAATGCTGAAATAACAGAAACAGAAATTATGGGTGCAATACAGTCGACTAAATTGGGGAAGGCACCAGGACCTGATGGAATAACGGCTAAATTTTATAAAGTAATGGCAAAAGAGGTGGTGCCTTTCCTGAAAAAAGTGATGAATGGGATCTTAAAGGGACAAAAGATTCTGGAAACCTGGAATGAGGCTAATATATCACTGATTCCAAAAGAAGAACAGGACCTATGTAATGTAAAAAATTATCGCCCTATATCACTGTTAAATAATGACTACAAGATTTTTGTGAAAATATCGGCGGAAAGGCTGAAGGAATGGCTGGCTGAATTTATTGCAGAAGAGCAAGCAGGATTTTTATCAAACAGACAGATCAAAGACAATCTAAGGACTGTAATAAATGCAATAGAATACTATGACAGACACTGTGAAAAGGAAGTTGGTTTCTTTTTTGTGGATGCAGAGAAGGCTTTTGACAATTTAAATTGGAATTTTATGTTCGCCACAATGGAGAAGTTACAGATGGGGAAAGAGTTCATTCAAGCGGTAAGAACTATATATAAAGACCAGTGTGCAGCAATCATAGTAAATGACGAATTAACTAAGAGACTGGAAATACGGAAGGGTACAAGGCAAGGTTGCCCATTGTCTCCACTGTTGTTTGTCTTGATATTGGAAATTTTATTGATACAGATACGAGAAGACGACGCCATAAGAGGTTTGAAGATTAAGGGATTTACATACAAAGTCAGAGCTTTTGCGGATGATGTGACGGTTATTGTAGAGGATCCAATCCAAAATATGCCAAGATTGTTGGATAAGATAAAAGAATTTGGTGATTTGGCTGGATTTTATGTTAACAAAAGAAAATCTAAGATATTATGTAAGAATATGGTGAAACAAAGACAACAAGAATTAACGGAAATTACCAACTGCAAGGTAACACATAAAGTAAAATATTTAGGAATAGAGCTTAATGCTAAAAATATTGACTTATTCAAGAATAATTATGAAAAGCTGTGGCAACAAATTGATAGAGACTTAATCAAATGGAATAAGTTGAATTTGTCGTGGCTAGGAAGAATAGCAGTAATTAAAATGAATGTACTTCCACGAATTATGTTTTTACTGCAAACAATACCAATAATAAGAGACGACAAGCAATTTGACAAGTGGCAAAGGAAAATATCGGACTTTGTATGGGCAGGGAAGAAGCCTCGAGCGAAGATGAAAGTTATATGTGATGCCAAAGAAAGAGGGGGGCTACAATTACCAAATATAAGATTATACCATGAAGCAATTTGTTTGGTGTGGCTCAGGGAATGGATGTCGTTAGAAAATCTTAAACTCTTAACACTTGAAGGATATAAGAAAATCTTCGGCTGGCATGCGTACTTATGGTACGATAAAATTAAAGCAGACTCTATGTTTCTGCATCATTATATTAGGCGAAGTCTCTTCACGGTCTGGCAAAAATATAAAAAATATTTGGATGAAGGGATCCCAATGTGGGTGGTGCCAATGGAAGCCATTGACCCGAGGATAATTTATAATAGGGAACAATGTGTGTCATATAAAGTAGTGTTGAAAATGGAGCAGAATATGATTAAGCTTAAAACAGAAGATGAAGTATCTTATTACGGATGGTTCCAATATAGGCAGATTAAAGACTTATATGATTCGGATCGTATAAAATCAGGATTTAAATGGAAAAACTCGGAACTGGAAGAATGTATACTACAAGAAGGCAAGAAAAAGATTTCTAAAGTTTATAAGATCTTGTTAAAATGGTATACAGAAGATGAAACTGTTAAAGTCCAGATGGTGAAGTGGGCTATAAACTGTAATAGAGACATAACAATGGAGGCATGGGAATACTTATGGAAAAATACATTGAAGATATCGACTTGTACTAATATTAAAGAAAATGTTTACAAGATGATATATAGATGGTACTTAACACCAAAGAAAATAGCATATGGGAATAACAAAATGTCAGATAAGTGCTGGAAATGTAAAAACCATGAAGGTTCATTATATCATATGTGGTGGACCTGTGAGGTAGAAAAGCAGTTCTGGGGAGATATTACAGAAGCTATGACTGCAATTTTACAAATTCAAATCAATAAGAACCCAGAACTGCTGTTGTTGAATTTGAATATGGAGGGGATTCCCAGGCAATATAGAACATTACTATTTTACATGACAACAGCAGCGAGAATTTTATACGCCCAGAAGTGGAAGACAAAAGAAGTACCATCTATTGAAAATTGGATACAAAAATTGCTGTACATGGCAGAAATGGACAAAATGACGAGAAAGCTGAGAGAACAGAACCCAGAGGAATTCTTTAATGATTGGGGGAAACTAAAACAGTATTTGGAAAAGAAGTGGGACGTAAAGGGAGAAATGTGGGTGCTAGATAACTATTAATTTGGCAGAAGGGAAGAGAGGGCGATCTTTACAAGAGGAGAAGAGATAAGTTAGAAACATGTTGTAATTGTTAATTTGATATTAGGTTTTTTATAGTTTAACATATAATATCTATTTTAGTAGTATATTAGAAGGAATAAGAAAAGAAAAAGAGATATAAGCAGCAGATTTAGACAGCGGGTTGGAAAACTGTTGGAAGTCTGAGATAAAGGGGGGAGGGGAAAGGGTGGGGGAATATGGAAATGAGGGTATTAATCAAAAAATTTGTAATATTAAATTTTACTCACCCAATAAAAATCTTTTTTAAAAAAAACATTTCATTCGACTGCCATAGATACGAAAACAGAAAATTAAATTTCAAACTACACACCCCATTAATCTATGTTTTCAACTTTAATGAAGCACTTTTTTCTTTTTAATTTTTTTTAAAAATTGTTATTTATGTATTCAAAACAAAAAAAAGGAGGAAAAACAAGACAACCCAAAAAAACCAGTGAAATGATGTTGGTGAACATATAAATAAGCCTCCATAAAAGGTCTTCAAATATCTCAAAATGTTCATACGAAGTTGTTGTCTATATGTGATATGTCCAAATGTTGATAAGTCTGTAATGTCCTCAATACAATGAGTTGAGGGGAATGAGATTTTGTATTTCCATTGCTGTAGTTTAAGTCTTCAATTAATCATTTGACTGCACTTGGCATAGGGACTCATGTAAGTTAATTAATCTTTGCTATTACATACTTAGTGTACTGTGCTCAGCTTGCAGCTAATTACCCACTAGAACAAACTTGTGCGATATAATGAATTAAGTACTTTGAATCTCTTCTAACGATGAGAAGTTGGAAGCATAGTTTTCCCTTCTTTGATCTTTGTTAAATTTTCATTTTGATTTAAAATTAAGAAAAAAGAACTAATCCAGAAGCTGCTGAAATGTATTATAGCTGAAAGCATTCACTCCATATTTTAACCAAATCTAATAAATTCATTCATTACATGTTTTAAATGAAGATTTTAAAATACATTTAATAGGACTCACATGTCTAGTTTGGCCCTGGGAAAGCAATTTAAAAAACGCTTATTTTTCAGTGGAAATCTTTTAAAAAGATATTATGGACCACATTCTGTATCCTCAGGATGGGTTGGTTTCAAAATCTAAGTAATAACATCATCTGTATTGAAAGGTTGTAGTAATCAGAACAATAAATCAATTATGTTAAAAGAAAATTTAAAATTCTACCCACTGATAACAGTGGTGAAATCTAATTTTCATGATTACTGAAAAAACACAAGGACTGTGTAAAAACGTAAGAAGAGTACTGATATATTAGACCAATGGGTTTCCCACAATGGCCAATCAGACTGCCTGAAAGGCACACAAGCGGTACATGCAAGTCCAAATCTCCCAAGGGACTTGGTCCTGCTCAGTCACCGTAATAGACAATGTCCATGAATTTGTATAATCTCCTTTAAAAGCCAATTAATCAAGTGACTATACTCACTGTGAGCTTCACCGGCAGGGGTGTCAGGACCGGCAGGGGGCGCTGTCGCCAGGTTGGTCCCTCCCAGGTGCTGACTTGGGGGAGGGGGTTCACAAGTAGGGTTAAGGCAGGTGGTGATAGGGGTTTCGATGACAACCTGCTTCAGCCACTACCGTCCCCCCCCAGGAGGACAAAAAGGTGGTTGCTCCACTCCCTTGATCCCGCAACACCCTCTGCGACACCCTTCTCTGTCAAGAGGGGAGGGGGTATACTGCACCCGGTTTCCTATTCAGGCCTCCCTCGTCCTGTCCCTCCTTTCACTCCCTCTCTCGTTCCGTCATTCCATCGCTCTTGCTCTATCCCTCCTCCTCTCACTCCGTCACTCTCACTCTATCTCTCCTCCTCTCACTCTCCCTCCCATTCTGTTGCTCTTGTTCTATCCCTCCTCCTCTCCCATCAATACTCCCCCATCCCGCAGTCTTCGTCTCGCCCCCTTTTATGGGGGCCGCTCCCCAGCGTCTTCCCGCCTCACCCCCGTGTTCCTCCCAATGACCGTTCATCCCACCCCATTATCTTTTTATAATAACAACAACAATGACATCAATAACAATAACAGTTCTATGCTGCTTTTCTAGATAGATTAGTGTCCCGCTCAGAGCAGTGAACAAAGTTGGTGTATTATTATCCCCACAATATAGCTGGGGAGCTGGAGCTGAGAGGAGTGGCTTACCCAAGGACCATGTCGCATACCGCAGCAGCCTGATCTGGCCCGGTACTTTCTACCTATCCAAGGATCCAACAAGGTAGAATAGACAGGACCCTCACAAACTTGTGGACCTCTCAAGCTTCAGTTTTAGGAGGAGGGGAGTGAAGATAGGACTTTGGAGGCCTCAAGATACACCATCTTCAAAGGCTATTTCATGTAAAGTGCCATCAAGTTGCAGCCAATTTATGGTGACCCCTTAGGATTTTCAAAACAAGAGACAAATAAGGGTGTGCATAACAAAATACCTGAGCCAAAGACATAAAATTGCTGTTTTGAATCATTACTTTGATTTTTGGAATGGTAACAAAAATCCAAGATGCTTGGGAATAACAAAGCATCCTGCCTGAAAAAATATATTTTTCTTTTAAAGTTCTGATGCTTATCCATCATGCCGCTAGAGCATGAGTCTTTCTTTGATTCTACTGATATCCTGGACAATGGCATATCTTCCTTCTAATCAGACCCTTGCAAAAGAGAAGCTCAGAGAACTCCCAGTCAATCCTAAACTGCAGAGAACTGCCATTCTCCTTCCCCTGTCCTCTGTGGGGTGGAGAAACAGCTTTCTTTCCCTCTGAAAGTAGAAAAATTGGATTTTTTCAGGAGCCAGTGGAATTTGAATCCTTTGTCCAAATTGCTTGAAACTTGGGAGTTCTTTGCTGGACAGGTAGAAGATGATCTGCCGCAACTTTGGTAATATTTGGTTGAAAATTATTACTCCAGCATCCACCTCCCAACTCCCCCAAAGGGAATAATGGAAAAACTGCCTATCTTTCCTCACATTGTTGAACAGGCCACAAGAAATCATGGCAAATAGAAAGTTTCCGGCAGAAAAGTAAAAGTTTCTTATTGTGAGTCAGTTACTGTAAGAGTAGGAAAGTGACATTAATGCAGACGTTACTTTTCTTTTCTTTTTTTAATGTCGATGCCTGTCTGAAGCTCTCCTGCTAGGCTGCCACCATTTTAGAAATCAGTAGAGATAGTTGCAATTGAGCAGAGAGAGACCTACTTTGGGGGTCACCAGGGCTGGTGCCAGAGTTTCTGGTGCCTGAGGCTGGGGGCAGCTTCAGGGCTGTTGCTGTCCCCACGCATGCACAAAGCGCTCGCTTGTACCTGGACTGCATGATGATGTCACTGCATGTGATGTCATCATGCAGCATGCTGCTGTGAGCCAACCCCAATGGCGCAGCAGGCAGCTGGGATGGTGCGCGGGTGGCCTCCCAGCCCTTCTGTTCTATCTCTCGCTCTAGAGTCTATCCACCATGTTCTGTGGCACTGCTCATTCAATGATAACATTTCTTCCCAGTATATAGCTCTAATCTTGTCAGCTTCACCAGAAAGGTATGAACAGCTTTATACTTCCCTCCTTCTGGCAGATTCTTCCCAAGAGATAACTAACAAAGTTGATACATTTTGCCTTCAGGCATGCGGGATACACAAATGGCTAACCGAATCTCCATAATTTTATCCCCCCGTTGGAGGAAGGCATCATCTCTCCATTCCCCAACAATTTGTGCTCACTGTTCAGTGCTCCTCGCACTGCATTTGCCTCCCTTATTTTACTTTACCTTTATTTTCTTATTCCTTTTATGCTAATTATTACTGTTGACTTTCTGGAGCTGATTTTGTATCAAAATAAAACTTTGTGAATGTGATGCTTCTAATGGAATGCAAAACAATCACTCGTGGTGCTGTATCGCTGCAGTCTCAGAAAAAGCCACAATTTTTGATGGCAAATTATACAGAGTTTTGCTAAAAGATGAAGGCTGCAACTGGACCAATCCAGAGCCAAAATAGTGCCAGATTAAGATATACAAGAGCATTTTTATTTTCAATCCCTTTTCTAAAAATCCCTACTCTTAGACTTTGGCATTTTTTTATTGTTGCGGCACAATTAATACACTGACCATAGAAGAGGTTTGAGGGGCATGTGATGATCACTTTCCCATCAGTTACCACCAAGCAGACCACTACTGTATACATAAGGTTAGAATTATTTTGCCAATATGCTCCACTTTACACTTACAATGGACCTCATTTGCCAATTTTTTGCCTGCTGTCTAAATTCAAAGAGACCATCTTTGAGCTCCTTGCAATTTTCTTTTATTATCACCATCCTCAATAACTTGGTGTCATCTACAAACCTGGCTGCTTCACTGCTCCTGAGGTTTAGGGCTGGCTTGACACCCAGATATCAGCAGGAGGGGGCAAACTCCTGGAGCTTGCCCACCACCAAGCACGTCAGGAGCACACACCATGGGCACACTCCCACCTGTCTCACCATCTGTGGGAGCATCCCTGCACAGTTTGGGGACAATTTAGGCCCCAAACCAGCTGAATTTGAGCCGTGTGGAGTGCAAGAGCACTCCCGTGGCCAGTGTGACAACAGCATTTACGGAAGTGATGTCGCCACGCCCTCAGCGTGGTGATGTCACTTCGGAAGTGACATCATCACACCATGGCCATGATGACAGAACATAGAAGCAATACTGGAATAGTGCAATGTATTTATTCTTTCATCTGTTTCATCTATCAGTGTCCTGGATTCAGCAAACAAAAGTTTGGAACATAGGGCCAAGCTACTAGTGATGAATGACACCCATTGGACACTTGTCAGCTTCCCTCAACTTTTGATGGGAAATGTAGGCATCCTGGTCTTGCAGCTTGGCTCTCCAACTGCTGTCCAATGGACTTTTCAACTGCCACTTGTCCAACATTCCTTCAAGCTGCCTTCATTTCCCATCAAAACTTGAGGAAAGCTGACAAGTGTTCAACCTGTGTCATTTGTCACTTGTAGTTTGGCCCATAGAAGCAACTGGGCCAGGGGGGCTGAACAAGGTGCTTTTCTGCTTCAAATCCCCCATCCCCCATGTAGCATTGATCCTATGAAATTCCAAGTGTTTATAAGTAAAAAGCATATGGAGTGGGCCAATTTGGAGCAGGAAAATGCAGGGGAAAGGGTTAAGCATGACCCTTTACCGCTACTCTACATTGCCCCACTAAATTGCTGCATTGCCTTTCAGATATGAACCTTTAGGAGCATCCCAGAGGATGTTTGGTGGACCTAAGATTCATTGAAAATAAGAATTAAGTCCTTAACTGAAAAATTATTTTGTTTTCATGTAGCCTTTGGATGATATTTTGCTGAAACCACATACTGGAACACTGCGATGTATTTATTCTTTCATCTGTTTCATCTATCAGTGTCCTGAATTCAGCAAATAAAAGTCTGGGCTCCCTAGAAATGCATCCCAGCTGTGACAGTCTTGCAAAGGGCATGCCCCATCATGCAGCTCATCCATATACAAGAACTTGAACTAACTGGCGCCATCTAGCTTAAGATTTCTACAGAACTCCAGATACACTTTGTTCTTAATTGCTTACCTGTAAACCAACAGATATACACAGTGTATTAATTATGGTAAATAAGCCATTAGTATGCCCTGTTAAGTGATAAATTATCATAGGAACTAAGGTTAGCATGATGAAATGGCATTTTTAATCATTTGACTCCGGAAGATGGAAGCAAAATACAGATATATTGGTAAAAGTCAACAGATTTCAGAGGTCTAGCCATGTTAGTCCAATCCTGCAAAATAGAAAAGAGTTTTGTGGTGCCTTTCACAGATTCCCAAATTTTATTATGGCACAAGCTTTTGTGGATTACAATCCACTTAATCAGATGCATGAAATGTGCCCTCAGTGGAAAAATATTACATATACAATTAAATAGAGAAACATTTGCAACAATATATCAGCAGGTAATGAAATATAAGAAGTGCAGTAGGCTTGCTATCCCCCCTCCCCCACCTGTCACCCCTGGGCCCACTCACCTGGCAGGCAGGGGGGAGGCATGGAGGGAGAAGCTCATGCTTGTACTGTTGAGCTTCCCCACTGTACCAGTGATGGAAGCATTTTCTGGCATGACAAGGGAGTGCACCTGTGCTATATATGCACACAGGAGGTGGGTACCCCACTGTCCACTGCCTCCCAGCCCCCTGCATCCTTGTTTTGGTCCCTGGGTCTCCTAGCAACCCTAAGCCTGTCCTCACATGTACACAAGAAAATGTGACCATTCACAACAGCAGTAATGAGTCATTACAACGTTCAACCAATCTGATGTGTATAGCACACTGGAACTGGAATAAATGCAAATCTGTCTTGTTCACATCTTGCTACTCCTCCCACCATGCTACCATTGCCAGACATGGCAACCAGTGGGAGAAAAGAAGGTGGGGACTGGGGACATGAGGGGATTGTCCAGTTTCTCTAGAACTCTCTAGGAATCACAGAAAACTCTATGGTTTTGCTGCTCATAGCAAACAGGAAATTCAAGATGGGGGCGGAGATTCTCTACCTTCAATGGGGGGGATGGCAACTCTGTTCCATTCACATGGCTATATACCTATGTATGAAGATTCTCCTTTGAAACAGGAGAATGACAGATAAGTCTGTTCGCCAAATGCACTCATCTGGAAGCAAAAAGACATATTCACAATGACAAAATAGATGCATCATCAAGCCTGGCTCTGCATATGTGTAGCAATACTCAAGACTGTCATGAATTAGAAGAGGATACAATGAATAGAAGAAAAGAAAACACATGGACGCTCACAACTAAATTCTCATTCTTTTACGTCACTCAAGAATTCCATTTAAGTGACACTTGTACAGTTGGGTATGGCAGCTCTTATGATCATAGCTGGATTCTGGCCAGGACACTAGAACAAATAACTGGATTCTTCCAAAATTCTCAGAAGGCTACTGTAATGCCCAGAAAAATATTTCAGATGTTTGTTTTCAGTCACATCCAGCCAAAGTACAATATGGAAGGAAATGCTGTTGTCCAATGTTGATCCAAAGCACCTGTCATTGAATCTTTCACAAGCAAATCAGGACCTTGTTTGTTTATTTATTTAGATTAGCTTGATACCTGTGCTTCGCTATGGTATTTAACTACTTTAAATCTAGTTATAATACTTATAGGTATGGAACATTTTTTGGTTTGTGCGTGTTTTTTAAGTTGGTTTTGTAGCATAGCAAAGTAGCATAGTACCTGAGCTTCACAAAGGTGTTTGAATAAAATGAAGCATGATATCCCTATTCAGGAGTCATGTACCATCTTTCTTCAACTGTCTGCAGTTTCCTTGACCTGATTTTTACCTCAGAACACAGAGAGCCAAGCTACAAGTGATGCCTTACACAGGTTGGACACTTGTCAGCTTACCTCAAGTTTTGATGGGAAATGTAGGCGTCCTGGTTTTACAGCTTGGCTCTCCATTGCAGCTGCAACACCAGGATGGCTACATTTCCCATCAAAACTTGAGGGAAGCTGACAAGTGTCCAACCTGTGTCAGGCATCACTTGTAGTTTGGCCCAGAGTTCCACAGCTGACCAATCAGAGAGAGGGAGGTGCAAGCAGGCAGGAGCCTGCCAGCCACACAGGAAAGCCAAGCCCCACAGGAAGATTGGCAACCCTAGTGAACTTTGAGGGGAAGACTAGAAGGTGCCTTTTACCTCAGGACACATTCAATGACTCTCAAGAGCAACTGCATGCTGTTTAGAATGTGAGGGTTAAGGACTAGTCAGGCCGCATATGCAAATGGCCTTCAAAGGCTGGCCCAATCAAGGAAGAGTGGCCGAGCTGGCAGTGGGTGGGGGCACAAGCAGGCAGCAGCCTGCCAGCCACACAGGGAAACTGTATCCCTTTGGGAAAATGCATTTTACCCCTTTTATCCCCTTAGAGGAGAATTTATTAAAATCCCTTCTTAGTGGTTTTTTACATTATGAAAGGAATGTTCTCCCCAAATTTCATGTTTCTAGGTCCAGGAGTTTGTGCTGTGCATTGATGAGAAGAGATGGGCACAAACAGGAAAAAAATCCAAACATGATGTTCATTGCTCATTGCCATTCACGAACAGGGACTCACGAACACTTACAAGCATGACCTGTTCATGAACATGTTCGCAGTTGGATGTTCGTGGGGGCCAGAAGACTCTCCTTCAGCCATCATCCAAGTTTGGTCAAGATCTCTACTGTACCACTCCCAGAAACCTGACCTGAGCAGGCACCAGGAAAGGTATCAATAATAAATAATAGCTTGGTCCAGAGCCTGGCAGCAGCCCTGGAACCTGAAGGGGTAGATCCCTATCCCACCACACACAAAGAAAATTCAAGTTCCAATGCAGTCTCTCTATCAAAATGCCAACAGCAACTGTCTCTCCCTCTGCACTGTCTGCAAAACTAGAGCTGGGAGCCCCCCTCCCTCCTGGTCTTTGCTCCCTTGTAACAAATTTGGAGCTCCACACTTGAAAGGAAGACCTGCTAAACTGGGCTTAGATTGGGGTTTCCAGGGCAACACCAGGAGTTCAGACAGAGTTCAGACGATCCCTGCCTAAGTTGCCAAGGGAATTGCTTGCAGATGCCAGACTGTTTGGTTTGACAAACAGCAATGAAAGAGGCTTGCAATGACCACCTGTTCATTTCGAATGGGGCCTCACAAACAGCTTGTTTGCGAACAGCAGATTTGGCTGTTCGTGGCTTTTTTTTGTTCTTATTGCTGTTCGTGCCCATCTCTATTGATGAGTCAGCCAGGACAGCTGTCTTTATATATAAAGATATAGATATTTCCATGCCTCCTCTTCAGAGTCCTGTTCAAAGTGGCATACAATTAAAGACCACAGCATAAAACACAGGCTATTAAAATATACAAAACATTAAACATAAGCAACAGAGTAGACCATTTTAAAACTGATAAGATAACCCCCTAAAAAAAAAGCCAGGGTAAAAAGATGCATTGTGGCCTAGTGTCTAAAAGAAAAGAAAATAGGTGCCAGTCAGGCCAAAAGGATGAGGGCATTCCAAACGCAAGGTGCTACCACAGAAAATGCCCTGTCTCAAGTCACCACACTCCTCAACTCTGAAGGCAATGCACAGAGAGGCAGATCTCAACTACCAGGTTAGATAGTATGGGAGGAGACTGATAGCCAAGCTACAAGTGACAAATGACACTTGCCTGGCCAGTATTCCTCCCTGTTCAGTAGCCATTTACTTGCACTCCACTTGATCAAGTTATTTGTCACTTGTATCTTGGCTCTGAGTACCCAGGCATCAAGTCATTCCGGACCTTAAAGATAAGAAGCAGTTCCTGCAAGGTAGCAGAGTGGCTAATAAATGTTTTAAACAAACAAACAAAAGCATGCTAATGGTGAAGGAACTGGTCTGTAGTTTCATGGTGCTCTTGAACATAGGCCTATTGCTGTGGCTAGGCGTGCCTTTTCCAGCTTCAACTGGTTAGCCAGCTGTGGACAGAGAAGATCTGGACACTGGGATGCCATTCCTATGGTGGGGGTGGGGGATTCCCCCCTTCTAGACTCCACCCCCCCCACCAACTCCCACCTGGCCAGCACAGGGGGGAATGTCCAGGGCAAGCAAGCACCAGGCATACTCCCAGTGGGGCATGACAACATCACTTCCTCAAGTGATGTCATCATGCCGGTGAAGGGCATGTTGTTGCACTTCATAGGGGCCAATTTTGGCTCTGAACAGGCTAAATTGGCCCTGTGCAAAGCACAGGAACAAACCCACCACCGGAAGCACCAGAAGCAAGTGTGAGGTTTGGGTGCGCGCAAAGAGAAGCCTCCTGGTATGTACAGGGTCCCCCCCCCCGGAGGGTATAAGGACCAAACTATTTCTAGGCACAATTCAAGGTGCTGGTGCTGACCTTGAAAGCCCTAAGTGGATTGGAACCAGCATACCTGAAGGACCGTCAACCCCTTATGACCCTACCCAACCACTACGGCCATCTTCTAGGGCCCTGTTTCTGCTACCCCTGTCTCCTAAGATTAGATGGGTGGCAACCTGGCAGAGGGCCTTCTCCATTGTTGCATCAAAACTCTGGGATTCTCTCCGGGGAGACTTGTCTGTCAAGTTTATTGGGGTTTTTTTGGCTTTCCATTAGGGATCCCTTCTTCCTACCATATTTGTATATATATTTCCCATCCACACGTTGAATGGCTTAAGAGGCTGCTAGGATCTCAGAGTGCCAACAGACGTAAAAGCAAATTATTGCACACCACTAATTCAGGTCACATGACAAGGAGTGGCAAGTTTTGATTAGCAAAATGATACGATTAGCATCTTCAAAGAGGGAAAATGACTTAAAAAAAACCCCGTTTTTCTTAAGGAATGCCAACAACAACATTGGAGTCCCTCTCCCCTTGCCATACAGCCCCAGTTCAAATCAAGACTGCCGTGCCTATACATGCTAGTTGCCTTTTATAGATTATCCATGATAGTTGCTGTCTCTGTGCTCTGTCAGTATCTGTGATTTTATAAACTACTCTGTATAATCGGGGCACATGCCTTATATCACACAAGACTTCAAAGAAGCTTCAAAGAAGTATTTATTAGCCTTTCTGCCCCTCTAAGATAATTAGTCATACAGGAACTTAATCAAACAGAAGTCAGGAACAATGTTGCTTTCCTTCCTGTGTGCACCTGCCTTTTAGTACTCAGAGGGTCTGAGGAAAAGCTGACAGCCTTTGTCACATCAAATTCATGACAGCAAAACTGCCAAGTTATTGCAGTTTTTCAAAAGAAGACCGAAGTTAATAGGAAGCATCATAGACAGCTTAACAGTTAAGAGTCCCTTGTGATTATTTTGTGTAATGTTTCTCAGATTCAGTGACTCAACCCTTCACTGATGATGTCATCTATAATAGCGTTCTGTAGAGCAGCCACTGTAGCCAATGGGAGAGTGGACACCTGATGCTTGAGCTCTATGAGTCGAACCACACGATACGAATTACACGAGACCGAGCGAGTGTCAGGAGTCCTGTCTTACCCCAAATGCCCATGTCCACCATTCTATTGATGAGCACATGTCCTGGTCCAGGCACGTATTCAAAATTTTCTGC
This sequence comes from Eublepharis macularius, assembly GCF_028583425.1. Lineage (NCBI taxonomy): Eukaryota > Metazoa > Chordata > Lepidosauria > Squamata > Eublepharidae > Eublepharis > Eublepharis macularius. The sequence goes on along the minus strand of NC_072793.1, from coordinate 17,313,087 downwards.
TCCAGTGTAGCTGCGACGGCGCATGTACGTGGTCACAATCAGTAAGTCAGCAATACAGAGCGTCCTTATTTCCTATATCTTCTGCTTCCTATCTGTGCAAAGTGGAGATGCATGATGGGATATCTTGGAGGTACACAGAGAAAACCCGTGCCACCACGAACACGGGTTCGATGGAGGTCCTGCATTCCTGGCACATGTAGTTGAAAAAAACATTGGAACATGTGTAAGTTTTTGTGTCATTCACGTGTAATTCGTATCGTGTGGTCTGGCTCTAAGTAAACAAAGGATGGAATCTTCAAACAACAGATCCAGAGGAGTTAGCCATGTTAGTCTGTAGTAGCAAAATAGAAAAGAGTCCAGTAGCACCTTTAAGACTAACCAACTTTACTGTAGCATAAGCTTTCAAGAATCACAGTTCTCTTTGTCAGAGAGACTCTTCAACTGCATCTGACAAAGAGAACTGTGATTCTCGAAAGCTTATGCTACAGTAAAGTTGGTTAGTCTTAAAGGTGCTACTGGACTCTTTTCTAATCTTCAAACAATCATCCTTGTATAGCTAATATGAATGAGCAGATTTCCCTCCTTCCTTCCAGGGATTTATGTTCCAGTTGTTCGAAATTCCAGTTTTGCTAGTACTTTGAACAATTACATTTTAGAACTGAAGCACAGAGCGTAAACCACAAATTTCAGACTATTTGCATATTTTCCCACACTGTGTGGGAATGTACACTACCTAAGCGCAGCCACGCTAGACCTGACCAATGCTCCATTAAGTCTAGCATCCTGTTTCACTCAGGGGCCATTCAAGAGCCATTTTCACACATCTTTACATAGCACAAAACTCACGGAACGAGGCGTCTTCATGGCATGATTTCTGACATCATTGTACCATGTTTCTGGAATTGTGGCACGATGACATCAGAAATCGCGCCATGAAGATGCCCTCGTTCTGTGAGTTTTGCACTATGTAGATGTGTGAAAACGGCCAAGAACTAGGGCAATTAAAAGTGATCATATCAATGAACCTTCCATCATGTGTGCTTCTAGTCTAATTCCATTGGATTCCAACCACTGCTTTAAGTGCCAATAACATTGTCACAATAGTAAAAACTTGCATAGTATCACATTGACACTAGAAACTTTAATGTAAAATAATTCTTATAACTTCTTCCATGAACTCAAGACAAGACTGGTGGTTGTTGTGGGTTTTCTGGGCTGTATTGCCGTGGTCCTGGCATTGTAGTTCCTGACGTTTCGCCAGCAGCTGTGGCTGGCATCTTCAGAGGTGTAGCACCAAAAGACAGAGATCTCTCAGTGTCACAGTGCCAAGACCACGGCAATACAGCCCGGAAAACCCACAACAACCATCGTTCTCCGGCCGTGAAAGCCTTCAACAATACATCAAGACAAGACTGTTTTACAGGATTCTGAAGATTCTCTTGAAAATCTATAGCAACTATACAGAAATACTTTCCAGGATATTTTTGAAGGTTTCTTAAGCTGTGATAGATAAGTTATTCAAATCTGTAGTGCGGACATGCCCAGAATCCAGCAATTGTGAATGTAAGTGTAACCTCCAGTTTTATGTGCAGAGCCAGTTTTATATTCTTCTCCTGTACAACAAATTAGTAGAAGTGCTCTTGTGCCAACGGGACAGGTTAGCAACTTTAACGAGTACGACATTTGCTTGGATCCCATGGAGGCTTTCCACAAGTGGAGAGGGAATGCATACCTCCAAGGCCATTCTGACACTGTCTCTGGGGGTCCCTCCCATGCCCGGCAGCAGCCGCCTTTTTGAGCTGGCGGGGAGGCGGGGAGTTGCATTCCATAAGGGAAAATTTCTGGAAGATCTGAGCTATTAACAGGAAGAATTTCTGAACTTCCTTGTGGTGTCCATATGAGGTTGGAAACCAGTTTAAGAACAGTGTTTGCTGCCAGTAAAATCTAATCCAAGCCGTGTATTGCGCAGCAATGAAGACTATGTGCTAATTGCATTTTATGTAACTGCAACGTGTGCCATAAGATTTCAATTTGCCAGCACTAATTGCCTTACTGATTGTATTCTGTTAAAATAAAGATGCTTTGCTGTGAATGGAAGCTTCAGCAAAATAACCGAAGCTGCTTGTTAGCTGTCAAATCTTGAGGACTGGAGCGTGAAGGCCAAATTAGACATAACAGCAAACAGACAGGTAATGTTAGAAATGGCAATCGTACATTTAGCTTGGCCTTTGAAATGAGCAGAATTTATGTTTTGCAGTTAACTCCTGCAGCTATGGTTTCCCTACTCCCGTTCTATATGATCAGTGATCATTGGCAGTGAAAAGAGAAATGAAGAACATCATTTTAAGACTTGAATAAGTTCTGCTAGATGTTATGGAGGGGGAATGGAGTGATAAATTCGGACAGCTTGTTCACTTTAGCCTCAAGTCTTGGATGTCTCATAGACCTACATTGGTGAGATCCTCTATACAGTCAACAAGATCCTCAAGGGAGCATATTTTTCTGGTTGTGAATCAATCTCCATTTCACCACAAGTCAGCTGTACACTTAATGTTGGGCATGGGCACGAGTGTGTAAAGAAATTTTTGCATCCACACTAGAAACAGGCACAATCACTGGTATAATTGGTAGTCTGGCAAGCTTATGATATTAAGGGCTATGATGGCACTGGATTAAGGTTTAGGACTGGGGTATTTCTTCAATATTTCTGGTCTCATAGATGTGCAGGGTGCTTCAACCTCTGCTAAACATCCCCTTGATACTGACCACAATGCCACTCCTCACGCCCTTGATGCTGGGCCCACAAAAGCAATGTTTTGAAGATCCTACCGTTTTAGAAAGTGACACAAAAGCTGCAGTCAACTCAATTTGGAGAAACAAATCACCAAAAGTAAATGGATTATTAACAGAGCTATTTGAAGCTACAAAAAAAAATCCATCAGAATCTTAACAAGACTATATAATCAAATGCGGAAAACGAAACAATTGGCCACAGACTGAAAACACTCAATCTACATTCCCATTCCAAAAAAGGAGAAGTCAAAGATTGCAGCAGCTGTTGGACCATCACGTTAGTTTCTCATGCAAGAAAGTAATGTTTAAAATTTTACAACAAAGACTCTTACATATATGGAACCAGAAATGTTACATGTTCAAGCTGGAAGAGGCACTAGAGATCATATTGCAAATTTATGGCAGTTACTGGAGTTCACAAGAGAACTTCAGAAGTGCTGCTGTAGTATTGTGGTTGGGTTGCAAACCAGCATTCTGCTGGTTCAAATCCTACTACTGCTATGAGTTCAACAGGTCACTTTGGATAAGCCACTCCTCTCAGCTCCAGTTCCCCAGCTGTATTGGAGAGATAATAATAATACTGACTTTGTTCACTGCTCCAAGTGGGCCACTAATCTAAAAGAGCAGTATATAAACACAGTTAATATTACTAATTACAGAAAAGCTTTTGACTATGTGGACCATGAAAATCTACAGATGGTTTTAAAAGAAATTAGAGTGCCACAATGTCAGCATGTTTTGATGCACAATCTGTACTCTGGACAAGAGGCTACAGTTAGGACAGAATATGGTGACTAGCGATGGGCACGAACCTGAATATGAACCAAAAAAACCCATGAACCAGCTCAGTTCATGGGTCTCAAACCAGTGGTTCATGGAAGCTTGTTTCCACGAACTTCCATGGAACTGGTCTACTGGTTTCATTTGGTTCGTTTTAAAGGGCAATGCCCCTTTCCATGCTGCTGCAAAGCGGCAGGGAAAGGTACAATTAAATGGCCATTTCCCTGCTGCTTGGAGCAGTGGGGAAATAGCCATTTAAACTTTTCCTGCCGCATCAGGTCCCTTTAAACTATCAGCTGGCAGGCAGCAGGGGGGATCTTTAAACAATCAAATGCTGTTTTCCCTGCCGCTGCTAAGCAGCTGGAAAGGGGCATATAAACCCCACGAACCATGAACTGGTTCGTGAACTTGCCCTAGTTCATGAGGTTCGTGGTTTCTGGTTCGTGAAAACACCAAGAACCACAAACCCTATGGTTTGGTTTTTTTCTGGTTCGTGCCCATGTCTAATGGAGACACAGAATGGTAAAGGTTTCAGACAAGGATGTATATTATCTCCCTATCTGTTCAATCTGTATGTGGAGTATATAATAGAAAAGCTGGATTGAATTTAGATAACAGGGGAGTGAAAATTGGTGGAAGGAACATCAACAGTTTCAGATATGCAGAAGACACCACATTACTGGCAGAAAATAGTGAACAGTTGAAACGACTAAGTGCCAAAGCAGGATTACAGCTGAACATCAAGACAAAAGTAGTGACTACTGAGGAATTACACAGTTTTAAGGTTGACAATGAAGAAATTAAAATTGTTAAAAATTTTCTACTCCTTGGCTCAATCATCAACCAAAACAGAGAGTGCAACCAAGAAATCAGAAGACTGAGACTTGGAAAAGCAGCCGTGTGGGAACTAGAAAAGATCCTTAAGGATAAGGAAGTGTTGCTGAAGACCAAGGTCAAAATAATTCATACTATGTAGTTCCACATTACTTTGTATTGATGTGAAAGTTGGACAATGAACAAACCTGACAGGAAGAACATTGATTCAGTTGAAATGTGGTGTTGGAGAAGACTTTTATACAGACTAACAAAAAGTCTAACAATGAGTTCTAGATCAAATCCAGCCTGAATTCTCCTAGAAGCTAAAATGACTAAACGCAGGCTATCATACTTTGGTTACATCATGAGAAGACAAGATCCTCTGGAAAAGCCAACAATGCTGGAAAAGTTGAAGGCAGTAGGAAAGATGCAACATAAAATGGATTAACTCAATAAACAAAGCCTTGGCGTTTAGTTTGCAAAACTGAGTAAGGCTGTTAATGACAGGACATTTTGGTGGTCATGAATTTGACAGATTGACTTAAGTTGGAAGTGGCTTGATGGCACAACACACACACAAAGAAACTCGTCCTTGCCAGATAAACTACACCTGCTAGTTTCTTCAATTTTATGCAAGTTACATGTTGCTGTACTCAGTATTTCACGGACACGTTTGACGCATAACCACGCTGGTTGAAGGCTGATGATCAATCACCATGCCTACAAGCCACTTTTTCTTACATTATACGTATCTTTATTAATAATTATAAAGGACCCGAATTTGGTTGTATATATGTTCCTTTATAGTGGACGAGCTTGGAAATATCGTTTTCAACCCTTGAAAAAGTGTATCAAAAGGGATTAATGGCAAACTCTTTGGGCATACAGAACATTTGATTTAATGCGGCAATTTCTGTGCTGGATTTACAGGTCATGATATTATCTATTGTTTGATGTAACATCTGCAAAAATAAGAAAAGGAGCATTATTAATTGGACACTATCATCTCAACTATACTTAACTTGGGCACATCCTGGAACCAGTTGGTTTAAAGGGGAATGTAAAAACAAGACATTTCCAAGAAGGGGATTTTGTAGTTTAGGAATGAACTAGTAACAAAGCCCATTGTGGGGAAAAATACAACGGGCTCTAGAAAGGGGAGGGCAGGTAGGCGGGCACTGCCTCCTCCTCCATGACTGATCCTGGCTGGGTGAAGATGGGGGGCAGATATTGCCTTCTGCTCCACTCCTGATCCTGACCGGGTGATTGCGGGGGCGGGGCAGGCATTGCCACCTGCACCTCTCCTGATCCCAGCTGGATGAAGGTGGGGGGCAGGCATTGCTATTTGCTCTGTTCCTAATCCTGGCTGGGTGAAGGAGGGGTAGGCTTTGCCCCCTGATACTAGCTGGGTGAAGGCAGGAGGGGGGCATTGCCACCTGCTCCGCAGCTGATTCCAGCTGAGTGAAGGCGGGGGAAGGGCATTGCCACCTGCTCCGATCCTGATCCTTAGAATATACAGCAGTAAATGCTGACTTATTTAAATCAACCCTGAGTTCGGGCAATAAACATATAAATACACAAATTATCAACACAGAACGAAATGTATTGGAGCTAGAACATCCTAGCTCAGTCATACAAACATATGTACACTAATTACAATTACAATTTGCAACAAAAGTTGCCAATTAGCAGATATCCAAGTGTAAAGTCTTTGCAAAAATATATGAATGGCTCAGCTCAAGAAAGTCTGTGTCCTGCTGTATTGACAGCTGGAAAAAGGGGGGGGGGGATTCCCAACTTCTCCCTGGGAAATCCTTTGTTGATTAAAGCTTCCAACGGGATTCCAGTTGTTGTCCTGTTTCGTAATCCTCTTTATCACAGGAAATTAGGTCATTTCTGCAAAGTAGTATTGTGTAAGAAATCTGCCAAATTCATAAACGTAACAAGTATTGTATGACATAATAGTCTCATGTACTCACTGCATCCCAGCACTCAGATTCACAACGGGGACTTTGTCTTTTTCTGCTATCCATACCCATAATTGCCTCTTTACTATCCGCTCCTGATCCTAGCTGGGGGAAGGCGGGGGAAGGGCATTGCCACCTGCTCTGCTCCTGATCCCAGCTTGGTGAAGGTGGGCGGGGGGCATTGCCACCAATGCCGCTTCTGATCCCACTTGGGTGAAGAGGGGGGCAGGCATTGCTGCCTGCTCCGCGCCTGATCCCGGCATGGGATTCCCGCCATGGCATACTCTCAGATGAATGGGCTGCCTCTTCTGGGCTTCTCTCCACAGCAGCAGCCTCTGGAGACACACTAGCATAGGAAATGACTTGTCTGGAATGCAGTTAGCCTTTTATATATTAGGACTAGTAACACAGCCCATTGTGGTAAAAATACAATGGGCTCTAGAAAGGGGAGGGCGGGCAAGCAGGCATTGCCTCCTCCTCCATGACTGATCTTGGCCAGGTAAGGACAGGGGGCAGACATTGCATCCTGCTCCACTCCTGATCCTGATCCTGATCAGGTGAAAGGGGGTGGGCATTGCTACCAGCTCTGCTACTGATCCTAACCGGGTGATGGTGGGGTTGGGCATTGTCTCCTGCTCTGCACCTGATCCCGGCTGGTAAAGGGGGGTGGGCATTGCCTCCTGCTCCACTCCTGTCATGGGCTCTGAGTCCTCAGAGGATGAAGACTTCAGGGAGGACGACAGGAGTGGGGATATTCCAAGCCCCCCCAGAGTCAGCCGCTTGGAAGACCAGCAGGGAATGGAACAGCAGGAACCCTTGCCGGAGCTGGCTGAGGAATCCAGGGCAGACTCAGAGACAGAGGCTGTTCCCTTACCTGCACCAGCTCCTGAGACCAGGGCAGCATCTCCACCCAGCTCCCCTGAACCTGACAGGCAGCGCAGAGGGAGGCAGTGTCTTGCTGCACAGGAGAGGAGACGAAGTGCAAGGCTTCAGGCACTCAAACAGCGGCGTAGTGACCTTGAGTCTTAGCAGGATGCAGCACTGCCCTGGAGGTGATTGCTCTTAAGCCAGGACGCCCTTTCCCTCATTGCAGAAGCACCTGCGCACAGACCCGCCCAGCTCTACCACAACCCAGCGCTGCTCTGACTGCTCTCATGGCTCTGACCTTTAAATTCAGCTCCCTGGACTACGCTCTCTGCTTGTTCCCTGGTCGGCTTGGTTGAACTCTGGACTTTTAGAGAAGCTTGTGGCAGACTCCCCGCCTGCATTCCTGCACAACTCCTGATCCTGGGCGGGTGATGGGGGGAGGTACTGCCACCTGCTCCATGACTGATCCCAGCTGGGTGAAGGTGGGAGGCAGGCATTGCCATCTGCTCTGTTACCGATCCCAGCTGGGGTAAGGCGGCATGCATTGCCACCTGCTCCGTTCCTGATCCCAGCTGGGGGAAGGTAGGGGGCAGGCATTGCCACCTGCTCCACTCCTGATTCCAGCTGGGTGAATGCAGGGGGTGGGGTGGGCCATTGCCATCTGCTCTGTTCCTGATCCCAGCTGTGTGAAGGCAGATAGGGCAGGCATTGCCACCTGTTCCACTTTTGATCCCAGCTGAGTGAAGATGTGGGGTGGGCAGTGACATCTTCTCTGTGGCTGATCCCAGCTGGGTGAAGACGGGAGACGGGAATTGCCATCTGCTCTGCTACTGATCCCAGGTGAGTGAATTTGGAGGGCAAACATTACCACCTGCTCCACTCCTGATCCTGACCAGGTGATTGTTGGGAGGGGCAGACATTACCACCTGCTCCACTTCTGATCCCAGCTGGGTGAATGTGGGGGGCAGGCATTGCCATCTGCTCTGCTCCTAATCCTAGTTGGGTGAAGGGGGCAGGCATTGCCACATGTTCCCCTCCTGATCCCAGCTGGATGAATGTGGGGGGTGGACCATTGCCATCTGCTCCTGAGCCCAGCTGGGTGAAGGCAGATAGGGTGGGCACTGCCACCTGTTCCACTTTTAATCCCAGCTGGGTGAAGATGGTGGGTAGTGCCATCTTTTCCATGGCTGATCCCAGCTGGGTGAAGGCAGGGGACAGGAACTGCTACCTGCTCCGCTCCTGATCTCAGCTGGGTGAAGACAGGGGGGTGGGCAGGCATTGTCACCTGCTCCACTCCTGATACCAGGTGAGTGAATTTGGAGGGCGAACATTACCACCTATTCTGCTCCTGATCCTGACCAGGTGATTGCAGGCAGCCGGCATTGCCACCTGCTCTGCTCATGATCCCAGCTGGGTGAAGGGGGCTGAGATTGCCACCTGTTCTGTATCTGATCCCAGCTGAGTAAAGGGGGGTGGGCTTTGCCTCCTGCTCCACTCCTGATCCCAGCTAGGTGAAGGGGGCAGGCATTGCCACTTGCTCCACTACTGAGCCCTGCTGGATGAAGGCGGAGACACATATTGCCATGTGCTCTGCCCCTTATCCCATCTGGGTGAAGGCGGAGGGCAGGCATCACCACCAGCTCCGTGCCTGATCCCAGCTGGGTGAAGGCAGTGGGCAGGCATTGCCATCTGCTCCACTCCTGATCTCAGTTGGGTGAAGGGGAGGCTGGCATTGCCACCTGCTCCATGTCTGATCCCAGCTAGGTGAAGGCAGGAGCAGGCATTGCCACCTGCTCTATACCTGATCCCAGCTGGGTGAAGGCACCAGTGGGCATTGCCACCTGCTCCACTCCTGATCCCAGCTGGGTGGTGGGGGGGCAGCATTGCCACTTGCTCCGTGCCTGATTCTGGTCTGGGTTCCCACCATGGTGTGCTCTCAGAGGGAGAGGCTGCCTTGTTTGGGCTTCCCTCCACAGCAGCGCCCTCTGGAGGTGCACTAGGGTAGGAAGTGAGTTGTTTGGAACACATTTAGCCTTTTATATAGTAGGATTGAGTACTTAATGAATGAATTGGTATTTATTGGTAAGTGATATTTATTGTGTAATATGTATTGTGAAGTGATATTTATTAGAGATAGATTAGCATAAGCTATAAGTTTCACTTTGAGCACTTGCACTTTAATCATATACATACGGTTACTTAATTAGGTACACCGTATTCATTGATTTTATTTCTCCATGAGTTTTCTCTTGTTGTTTCCATTATCTGGGACTAATAGCCTCCGTTTGTGTATGGTAAAATTTATTGGGATCTTATCAAATTATATCTTTTTGCTTTAAATTTATTTTTAATGTGTATTTTGTTCCGTGAGCTGTTTTGAATTCCCAATATAGGAGACCACCAAGGTAAAGATATTTTAGGAAACATATAGAAATACTTAATACAATAGAAAATATGTAACATGTAATTCAGCAAGCATAATTACTGGGTACATATCCAAGGTGACTTCTGGTGGATTAGATGCCAGAATCAACCTATTGTTTTCATAATCAGGACAGTAAAGAAGAAAAGTGCAACGCTCATGTTCCTCACCATTTCAAAGCATTCATGAGAATGGAGCAGGAATTCTGATCTGCGTTAGGAATCAGGTGTTTGTTGTTGAGTTAAATGAACTAACATGAACTAGAAAGGAATGACCATTTGTACATTTGCATGGGCGCTAGTATCATTGATGCTGAGAGCATCAGTAAGTTGAACGTGTTGATAATGAAAGTATAAAAATAAGTGTTTGTATTAAAAAAAACTGAATGAAGTTGAGATGTCATCATTTTCCCTACAGTTGTTGTTTTGTAGCTTGTAGGTTAAACAGGAAGTTTTCTGCAGGATGTGCCAGTATCCTCTGTTCGTGTTAATAACTTTAACACTTCGCTTTCCTTTTCTCCCACGATAAACTTAATGTTTCCTCCCAACAGCTCCGGCTTTGGTTGCAGATTTCCTGCATCATGCTTAAGCGCAGCTTCAGTTTAACTCCTTGTGGCATCTGTTTCTTCCATGGGACTCCTTGAGGAAACCATTGCATGTATTTGCATGTCATGGAAATCTATGCATCATCAACTTCAAGGCCATCTCTTCTCCAAACACAGCAGTGGCCTCACCCAGTTTACGGGGATATGAACATGAAAAAGTTCCAAAAGTAGCATTAGGATTGGGGAAAGAGAATAAAAACAGGATATGTTTTCATGATGATCAGGTATCAGTTACACACGGGTAGTTAGCCTCGTGTAGCTTCCTCTATGGCAGGTATGCACGTAGCCAATTTTATTATTATACTGCCCCCACAGAGAGAGACAGAAAGAGAGATCAGCACGTATGCTACTAACATTAATGGCACCTTCTACACAAACGCTTTGGGAGTTTATGGGAGCTGCCAATGGGCCCTTTCTAGGCAGCAAGCAAGCTGAGGATCTTTTGGGGATACCCAGTACCTGCTCATGAGATTTGTTCTTGTTTTTCCCACACCAGTTTTTCCCCACATCGTTTAGTTTTTCCCACCCCAGTTGCTTGAGAGGGTGTCTGCGGACCCAAATCCCCAAGCCAAATTCTCTCCTGTATAAATGCATGGGCCGGTAGTCTTGTTAGTGTGCAAAAGTAACATGAATATTCGAGTGATGTCTTATTCTCTACACCAAATTCAAAGTGGCTCACGGCACCAATCAATACGACATGTCAAAATACCATAAAGCAGGGCGAAAGACAAGTTAAACAAGTACAGTTAAACCACAATAAAAACAGCACTATTCCCAAACAACTTTTCAAAGTGGGCCTTCAAGGTAAGGCTCAGGGCCGGATCAACAGGGGGGCAGGGGGGTAATCTGCCCCAGCACTGCCAAAGAGCGGGTGCCCAGGTGCAGCTGCCAACCACTGGGAGCGCACCGGCGGCAGCACAGGCAACTGAGCGGAGGGGGGGAGGCCACCCATGCCAATTGCCTGTCCACGAGGACAGGGAGCACACGGCAAGCTGGCCGCCCCCTCAGTGGGGCAAGCAAATGGCACAGGTGGGCTCCCAGCCGCCCGCACTGCCACTGCCAGCTCCATGGTGCACCATGCGCTGGGGCAGCCGGCTTGCTGCACTGGTGGCACGCTCTGCCCTTGCATGATGATGTCATCATGCAGCACTGGAAGCGTGTGCACTGTGTGCACACAGGAGGGGCCAGACTTGGGTTGCCCTGGGCGCCAGCCACCCTAGATCTACCCCTGGTAAGGCTGCCATTCCCCTTCTGGGGGCGGGGGATCCCAGCCCTCAAGCCCTGCCCCCACCACTGCTCACCTGGCCAGTGAGTAGGAAGGGCACCTGGGAGGAAGCACATATGCAAAACACACTCACATTTCTGCATCGCATCAGAAAATGCCACCATTTCCCCATGCAACTTGGAAGGTACGGGCCATGCTTGGGGCTGATTTGCTAAAAATCATTCCCCAAACTAATTGTCCCCCAGCACACCCCATAGTTTCTGATGCAATGGGTGGGTGTGGAGTAAGTACTCACTACCCCCTGCCTCTTCGCCCCCAATTTGGTGCCTGGAGGAACTGGCAACCCTGTTTCAGGGCCAAACCATCTGTTAGGCAGACCTAGGTGATTGCCTAAGGCATCAGAGGTGGCAGGGCGCCAGCCAGCCCTGCCACCACTACACCTGTCCACCCATGAGCTGCCCCAGGAGGCAGCCCCAGGTTGCACCCTGGCCCCAGAGGGTGCCCTGTGGGGGGCCTGCATCTTCCCTCCCTCTGTCAATTGGGGAAGGCAGAAGCGGGTGAATCCTCTTCTTCTTTTCCTCTTCCACCTCCCTGTGCTGTGGCAAGGGGTGGGAAGGGTAACCTTGCTTTCCCACAGTGTGGTCTGCTTAGTATGGGGTGGCAGCAAAGCTACCTAGGATGAAGAAGCTCTTTCGTTGGCCCTGTAGATTTTGCACATTTTTATAGCAACTAAAAAGGAAGTGTATTGATGAAGGGATTCAGAAACAACATGAAGGCCCTACACTAGTCTAGCATTCTAACCAATATACCACCCTGGATACCACCCTGGATCAGACTTTTTAGGCTGCCTCAGGGAAGTCAATATATAGTAAGTATAATAAACCAATCTCACTTGTCCTGAATTCACAGTGTATAAAGTGGGGCAATAATTCTCATTGACCTACGCAACTCATTAAGGCACTGCAAGACTGAACAGGAATTACAACTGCAAAGAGTTTTCTCTCGCTGGATGTCTGATTTTTCAACAACAACGGCGTGCTTATATACAGTTTCCAGTAGCAAGTCCAGAAGCCTGCAATCCCGCTGAACTGAGACAATACACTTTGGCCCTGCCCATAAAAACCCTTCTAGCCCTGAGTCATCTCTGACGGTCCCCTCCGCTCAGTCAAGCTTCTCACTGGGGACGTAAGGGAGGGGTAAACCCTGTAATAATAGCTCAAAAACAAACTCTGGAAACAGCGACTCATGAACTAGTTCAGGGAGGATGTTGTTTATATGTTAGATCCTGTTTTCTTCCTTGAGCAAAATGCTTTTGCTACCAGGTGCATCTCCCCCACAGAAGCTCGCCCTCCCTTTGCATGCGGAGAGGCCGGGGAAGCTTCCTGCCGCTTGTGTGAAAGCTGAACTGCCAGGAGGCAAGGGGAGAATGCACTGTGCCTGTCAAAGGTTATCTTCCCACCTGCCTTGCAGCTCGCAGGCATCGCAAGGGTCACTGTTGTCTAAGGTCATTGCATTATGTGACTGCAACCATGTCTGTTTCTGTTGTGCGTGGTGGCATCTGAGAGACAATCGAACGGGACAACAAGGATCTAACAAACAAACACTCTTGAACCGACGCTTAGCAGGCAGCCTGACTTCTACATGCCCCTTATCCTATATCTGAGTTTCACACCCACAGAAGGGGAGGGACTTTGGCTCAGCAGGTCCCGGGTTCCATTCCTCGCATTTCTACCTAAAGCATCTTAGAAGGTGTTGGGGGACACCCTCTCTGCCAAAGACCTCGGAGAGCCATTATCTTCCAGAGATGACGATACGTGAACCAATGAGCTGGTTCAGTATGACGCCTCTTCACTATATGTCCAAGTCATCAAAACAGGCATCTAGGAAGGATCCTTCCCATTCCATACCTGATATGTATCACAGTATACAAAAAAGTAGGACATGGGCTCACCAAAGCTTTTGCCTCCATCAAAAAATCGGTCTTTAACATATTACAAAATTCTTTCTTGTTTAAGCGCAGAGAATATGTCTTCCAGGCAGGATAGGACTATCAATCATATTTTTATCATGCCTTTCCTCCACAGAATTCATCGTAGCATATGTGGTTCACTCCCCATTTTATCCTCAAAATAATTCTGGACACGTAGTGAAATGCTCAGCCATAACGTGCTATTATTATAAAGCCCAGATGAGCTTATTTATGCCAGCCAAGAAGAAAGAAGCAGTTCGTCCAAGAGAGGTCTCTGTTCTGCAACTCTTTGGAGACCTCTCTTGGACAAACTGCGTCTTCCTTCTTAGCTGACCGAAGTAAACTCATAGATCTTTCCCGAAAAGAGGAAACTTTCTCCACAACAGATTCCGCACTTTTCAAAACTCAAATTTCAAACAATAAACTGAACACTGCAAACTTTCAGCACAGCTACAAAAAAGAAATATCAACTTTGGAGTGTCCAGAAGTAAAACAACCAAATCTTGTCTTTTTTTAAAAAAACTTCCAGACAGAATTAGGCTGTTGGAGCATCACTGTTCCTGGTCCCACCGGATCCTGTCTCAGATACCTTGAAACTCTTCAAGCGCAATGCCTGATCCAGCCATCTGGCAGCCTAACGAAGTCGAATGAGGACAGAGCTCTCCTGCCATGTAAATAAAGAAACTTGACATCCTCTTCTTACAGGTTTTATGGCAATAAAAATACAACACAGGCTTTAGGAGTCAGTGGGGGGAGGATGGCCAGCGGAAAATACATCGTGTCTTTTCTAACATCTCTCATTTCCTTCTCACCCATTGCAAGAATTTCCTCCCAGCCTTGGCTTCCTTCACACACTTTGGAATCCGTTGAGATTGTCTTCAGGATCAAAATAAAAAAAGAGTCCAGTAGCACCTTTAAGACTAACCAATTTTATTGTAGCGTAAGCTTTCGAGAATCATGTTCTCTTTGTCAGAACTGGTTAGTCTTAAAGGTGCTACTGGACTCTTTTTTTGATTTTGCTACTACAGACTAACACGGCTAACTCCTCTGGATCTTCAGGATCAAGCATCTTGGCCTAACTTAGGAGACAAAAGATTGTTCTTCGTTATTGCAGATTACAAGCTCACTCATTCAATTTTCTCGGATTCTCATGAGCAAGACTGCATACTACTGTTCGTTGTGCTTAACTAGTAAACAATGGGACTTGTGATTTATATTTATCCAATTGCAGCTGCTAAAGAGCTCAGGGCAGCTCCTTGATCCTCACTTCAACCCTGCGAGGTTGGTTAAGCAGGGTAACAGGCCCAAGGCCATTCAACAAGATGCATGGCAGAGCAGGAATTTGAACCTGTGTTTCAGTATTCTTTGTCCAGCACTACAACACGCTGCCCTCTCTGTCTCTTCTTTATCCTTGCTGCTTGTTATCCCCAAAGGATACAAAGCAAACAATAGTAAAAATAACATCAGCTCCATAACTGCCTACTTACTGTCACAGAGCACTCTTTAAAAAATCAGTAACATGATCCAGCCATTGTTACATATTTTTAAGATCCTATCATTTCAACATGAAAAGTACTCATGGACTTAAATGTGTAATATCGTCTGAAACATGGTGGGTAGGTTAGAGTGTCTCTATCCTGCTCCAATTCACCTGTCAGTCCAGCTCTGTGGCTGGCACACAGGAGACTCTGGTATCTTCCAAAAAGCAGAACTCTTTACAGCTTCTACCTAGAAGAGAACACTTAAAAATCAAGAACACAAATACATAGGGAGAGAGAGAGACTGCACTCAACATCCAATAATAATAATAACGTTCCATTGATATACTTTCCTTCAAGACAATGCTCACTCAGAGTGGTTTGCAATGTATGTTATTATTACCCCGCAACCAGGGCTTTTTTTCAGTTGGAACTCGGTGGAATGGAGTTCTGGCACCTCTTGAAAATGGTCACATGGCTGGTGGCCCTGCCCCTGATCTCCAGACAGAGGGAGTTTAGATTGCCCTCTGCACTGCTGGAGTGGTGTGGAGGGCAATCTAAACTCCCCTCTGTCTGGAGATTGGGGGTGGGGCCACCAGCCCTGTGACCATTTTTGCCGAGGGTGATTTAAACTTTAAAAAACTCCCCCTTGTTCCAGCTGACCCAAAGTGATGTCATTGCGCGGTCCTGGGAACGTGTGCACACTTTACGCATGTGTATGTGGTACCAGGGGTACCACATCCCACCAGGAGTTGCCCCCTGTGCTGGCAATCCACTGAGTTTCACCGTCTCTTTTCCCAGAAAAAAAGCCCTGCCTGCAACAATCACCCTTATGCTCTTATGCTCTATACATATACTTAAAGGCTTCTGTTTTGAGGCTTTGGCTCCCCTGTTTCCCCCCAAGCTATCTAACAACAACAACAACAACAAGGAAACAGTCTAGGCAGCCAGATCACATCCAACAGATAAACATCTTCCAAGTAGATAATTTCAGATGGGTAGCCGTGGTCTGCAGTAGAAGAGCAAGATTCAGGTCCAGTAACACCTTAGAGACAGACTAGATTTCCAGAGTATGAGCTTTCAGGAGTCAGAACTCCGATGCAGTATTTTTAAGTAGTGGCCATCCAGCATGTAGCCAAACAAGGGTGAAACAAGTCATGACAATGATCAATTGTGTGCAAACAGAGTCACAGTTTGGATTGGGGCCACATAGGAAGAGAAGATTTAACCCTTCAAGCTCTGCTCAGTTTTGCTCATGGAAACCTGGCTCCTTATGCTGTTAAGACACACATCCTTTTAAAATTCCCTCCGTCACTAATAGTAGCACATGAAACTCAGCTGTGATTAGTGAAATGGAGTAGGTCTTCAAGGATTTCATTTCTTCTTTATTTCCATTGCAAATCATAAAGCTGTGAATTGCAGCTGCATGTCCAAGACAGGAGGAGATCCTTGAATTTTTTCACATATATTTTGATCCTAATTCTTCATAGATGCATTTAAGATCTGGAGAGTGAGTATAGCTCCAGTTGTTTCACTGTCAGTTTTTACTTGGGACGGGATCTCAGAAGTACCGGCAGGGCTTTTTTTCAGCTGGAATGCAGTGGAATGGAGTTCCAGCACCTCTTTAAAATGGTCACATAACTGGTGGCCCCGCCCCCTGATCTCCAGACAGAGGGGAGTTTAGATTGCCCTCCATGCAGTGGCACGGAGGGCAATCTAAACTCCCCTCTGTCTGGCGAGCAGGGGGCGGGGCCACCAGCCATGTGACCATTTTCACCAAGGGTGATTTAAACTTTAAAAAACTCCCTCCTTGTTCCAGCTGACCCAAAGTGATGTCATTGCGTGGTCCTGGGAGTGTGCGCGCACTTTGCTTATGCACATGTGGTACCAGAAGCACCACCTCCCACCCAGAGTTGCCCCGTGCTGGCAACTCACTGAGTTCCACCGCCTCTTTTCCCAGAAAAAAAGCCCTGAGTACCGTTATTCAGTTCTTAACATTCCAAACTAAAATGCAGAAGTTTAGAATATTGTCTTAATGGTGATAACAACATGTAAGACCAAAACAATCTTATTGTACTAGTACTGGATAAGGGACCAAAAAGGAAAGGAAAATCTCTCAGGAAAAGAACACTTCCAAAAACAATTTGGGCTTTCAGAGGTGTTAAAAGGAAGCAATCTGATGACTACGGTTGATGGGAGGAATCTCAACCGTTTGGCTAATACGGCTCATGCAGGCTGAGGCCATTAAGGAACTCGGCAGCACTTTAAAAATAAATGAAATCTAAAGGATGTGTTTTAAATGACACCTTGTATTCAAAAACCTGCAAAGGATACAAACAGGAAGAATGTAAAATGAACTTACTCTGTCTTACACTTCATTTGAAATAGAAGGCAACATTGGAGACATGGGAAGTATTTTATAGAACTCTGCTACACTGAGACATCTGCCAATCATGGGGAAATTAGAGGTGTTTCGAGCTGGTTTATATTTTAAAAAATCCAGACAAGTAAACTTACAGCTTGTAGCAGGTGATGGCGAAGAAAAAGTTCATAACGTTTGTGTTCCCTGCTTTATCTTCCTTTGGTTGCTCTGCTGGCAGCAGACTGTTCATTGATCATGGCTGATTCCGCACACGTTGGATAATGCACTTTCAATGCACTTTATCAATCATTTGAGGTGGATTTTTTGTTCCACATACAAAAAAATCCATTCCAAATGATCTATAAAGAGGATTGGAAGTGCATTATCCAATGTGTGCGGAATCACTCAATATCTCCTCCTCCTCAATGAAGATTCCCATCCATTCTTTGGATGGACACTTATATTCCTATGATTAATAGATGCAACCATTACGTTCAATGGACACTAGATGAGCATCATCTGGGTAGTCACTCACAAACATCTAAAACCACCCCATCCTGACTCTGGCCTTTGATCTGTCTAGTCCAGTATTGTCTACTCGGACTGGCAGCATCTCTCCAACGTTTCAGCTCACATCACCTTTCCCATCACCTGCTACTTGGGTTCTTCAACTGGAGAGGCCAGGATATTTATCTTCTGCAGAGAAAACAAGTATTCTGCCACTGAGCTATATATGGCCCCTCCCTGATCATTCTTGCTGGATCAGGGTGAGGAGTCTGGGCATAATCCTGGATGCCTCCTTGTCAATGGAGGACCAGGTCATGGCAGTCACCAGGTCTGTGTTCTTTTATCTTTGCCAGGCCAGACAGCTTGCCCCCTATCTGTCAGCCTGTGACTTAGCAGCCGTGATCCATCCATCAGTCACCTCCAGGCTGGACTACTGTAACTCGCTCTATGCTGGACTGCCCTTGTGCCTGCTCCGGAAAATAAAACTGCTCCAGAATTTGGCAGTGCGTGTGTTGACTGGGACTCCATTCCAATCACATATTACAACTATTTTACATCAGCTGCACTGGCGTAAAATAGGTCAGTTTCAAGGTTCTAGTTTTGATGCTCAAGGGTCTTAGTGTCAGGCTATGGATGACAGGCTATGGCAGATTGACCCTGTACCATCACAGCAAGAATCCAGGCTCCTGGTTAAAAGTTTTTATTCAGGAATCAGATCATTTCTACAGATATGTCCATAGAATTACTCAGAAGCAAGGTAAGCAACTAGGCAGTAAAAACAGGTTGACAGGAATGGCAACATGTGGGAAAACCATTCCTCTAAAAGAACACAATTACTCCTTTCCCCCCTCCCATCAGTAAAACAGAACTTTTGGTGCGAACCCATCCTTAGAATGTCTCACATATTTTTACTATCAAGTCTAGACACTGAGAAAGCAGGAGATCAAAGTTGAAACACAGTAATTCATGGGAGCGAGCAGTGTACAAGGGCAGAAGCACTGAGAGCTCCCAAAGACATTAGATAAGACACCTGCAGCTTCAGTAAGCCTGTGAAAGTAAAGCAGTTATGGCACTGGCCATATGACATCAAGGTACAGCATGAAACATTGGTTCAAAACAACAGGTTAGCATCAAATAATGGCATGGATGGGGTACAAACATGACATTTAGGGGACCAACATACCTGTGGGACCATCTCTCACCCTATATTCCCTGGAGGTTGCCCCAAGGAGGTTTGCTTTGCCTCAGCTAGGGCCAGGGCTTTTTCAGTCCTGGCACCTACCTGGCGGAACTCTCTGTCTGTGGAGGCTTGGTCTCAACAGGACCTGTTATTCTTCTACCAGGTCTTTAAGACCAAGATGTTCCTCCAGGCTTATGGTGGTTGAGGCAGACGAATCATCCAACCGGCCCCTCCCAGTGGGGGGGATATGTGCCCTGACCCTGCATTTATTAAATCTTAGCCATGGACCATGACGATTTTTGAGATGTGGGATGCAATGTGGGCTGCCTCAGGATGTTTTTAGTATAGTATTTATATGATTGCTACCAGTGTTTTATGATGTTTTATTATATGTATTTATATGTGAGCCTGCTTGCGGGGAGAGCGGACTATAAATTAAATAAAATCAATCCATTCATCAATCAATCAATATGGGATCACAGAGATTTACAACACTGAAAAGGGTCACAGTTCGGAAACCAGAGACATAGATTCCATGTTTCTGACACTGGTCACTTTTGCAATCATTGTAATTCTCTTGAATTGAATGGAATCATTTTTGAAGTAAGAAAAGGACTCCTCGGCATTTCAGGCGAATGAAGAACAGGATAAAATAGATATCTGGGTCTTCTCGGCATATCCACAGTCCTCCAGATTTTTGCACATTAATCTTAAATGTGTTATCTTTCCAACAAGTTTGCCTCTTCTGGAAAATCCAAAAAGCTTTAGCTATGTGACATTGGCTAACGGAGCTTATTAGGTGCTTTGAACAGCATGATTGATAGTGGCAGAAAATTGGAGTAATAAGTAATGCTGGAAAGGTCATGAAAATGCACCATATGTTTCTCTGTTTTTCTCCACTAGCATGACTATGTCCAGGTCTCTTTCTGAAAGTCGAAAGAACTAAGAAAAGGATATATTCCCCTCCAGCAATCAAGCAAGGAGCCAGCAAGTAACAGAAGCAAAAAAAAAAAAAACCTTCATTCAAACCAGAGCATGTAAAAGATAGCATTTGCAATTTAACCTCCCGTCTGTCTGTGGGAAATCACTGGTACCAAAACGTCATAGTAATACTTTCTGTGGGGTCAAGCAAACGTTCCAAATTATACCAGAAGCACAAAATGCTAAACATGAAACCGAAAATTGGACAAAAATAAGTCGGAGATTATTGCAAGCAGAACAGGATACAGGGATAAGGCAAAACTAGACACGCCGTTTTTGCAAGATTGTGATTTAGATCTTGCCTAGGATATCTGTAGGTACAAGCATGGGGGATGGTGTTTGCCAATTCACCTCTCCCAAAACATCCCCCCAAGCTATTCCTGAGGGATAGGTAACCCCAGGAATAGCTTGTGGGAATCAGAGGTCTCTCACAGGAAGGGGAAGTTGGCCAACACTGCCCTTCCTTTGTGCTCACAGAAATCCTAGATAGGATCCAAGCCTGCCTTTCCAAGTGATCAGGAAAGACTTCTTCATTTTCCTGAGCTGTTGACAATTGATCCCATGCCAATGTTTCCTATCTGGCCACAATAACATTCCTAGGTTCTTAAGACACAGAGTTTGTTATATTTTGGAGGTAACTTCTCTGTATCCAATGCAATGAAGGAAAAAAAGGAGCAGCATCTCACTTGTTTCTGGGTGCAAAGCAGGGCTTTTTTTCAGCTGGAATGCAGTGGAACAGAGTTCTGGCACCTCTTTAAAATGGTCACATGGCCGGTACCACCTGATCTCCAGACAGAGGGGAGTTTAGATTGCCCTCCGCGCTTCTCCAGCAGCACAGAGGACAATCTCAACTCCCCTCTGTCTGGAGATCAGGGGGCGGGGCCACCGGCCATGTGACCATTTTCATTGAGGGCGATTTAAACTTTAAACCCCCCCCTTGTTCCAGCTGACCCAAAGTGATGTCATTGTGCGGTCTTGAGTTCCACCACTGAGTTCCACCACCTCTTTTCCCAGAAAAAAATCCCTAGTGCAAGTAGTAACATGTTTACTGACCTTATAATAATCCAACACCCACATATCTCAAGATACCTGTTTGAAACATTTATATCCCAGCAGCCTCCAAGGTAGTTTCCAAGAAATTTACACTAGTTAACCAATAAATAAAGATTTATTTATTCAGAACATACATGTGCCACATTTTCAGAGACCTGCTTGAAGTGGCTAACAAAGCACAGCAATAGAATAAAATTGCAAAACAGTAGCAAAAGAGTTTTCAGTATTAAAATGAGACTGGGCATAAAAGCAGAAGACACCAGCCTAAAATTAATATTCAAAATAGGTTAGAAGCAGACCATCAACACTGCTTTTAAAAGTAGAAATTCAACAACTGAAAACCTGGACACCTGACAAATTTCACAATCTGCAACAAAAATAATCACAGGCAGTAGCAAAAAAATTTTTAAAATAAAATCAGTTAGTAAAACCTGCAATCAGCAGAATAAAACAGTATAAAAAAGAATTTTAAAACAACCGCATCCATACATCAACAAACTGCTCTGCTCTTCAGGAATATAAATAGTCCGAAAAATTACATCAGTATAATCTTCTATCTGTGAAAGAGAGCCAAGCTCCAAATTTTTGACAATCAGATTGTTTCAAACTCAATAAGTTTGTTCTTTATACCCACGGACAGGTTCTTTGCCTTCTTCTTTTCCCTTGTCTATTTTCTCTCCCCCCCCCCCCCGCCCCAGTTCCACTACATCAACAGGAAACGGTGACCAAAGGAAGGATGGACCATTTCTCACGTGAATTAAGCTGCAATTTGTTGCCTTCATTTTATTTCCCGGGTATAAATGAACGTACTTGTCACTGAACACTTCCTTTTTCCACGCCTGGGAAGCAGGAGCTATGGGAGGAGTTTGGTTGTGCCCACAATAACAACAGAAATGCTCTGTAGATTTCACTGTGGAATGTGCAGAATCCAATTCAGACTAAAAATATTATCACAGAGTGGATTAAAACAGATACAAAGTGGCTCTTATGACCTGAAAGGAAGCCTAGCTAACGTTGGGCCAGTATGGAGAATCAGGTTAATGCTAACTGGCCCAAGATATGGTGAGAGTGCGGGAGGAAAGGTGGCATGGTTTAGCTCACTCTCATCACATCTCGGAAGCTAAGCAGGGTCAGTACTTGGGCAGGTGACCACCAAGAAAGACTCTGCAGAAGAAGGCAATGGAAAACCACCTCTGCTTCTTGCTTGCCTTGACATCCTCTTGCTGGGGTCGCTATAAGTTGAATTTATTATTATTTCGATTTATAAACCGCCCATCCTCAGGGGCTCTGGGAGGTGAACAACAGTTAAAATCAATACAAACTAGAAAACAATCATTCTAAAATCAACATACAATATGCAATAATAAAATTAATTAACCAAGTACATTAAAGTGCAATGGTGGGGAGAACCCCCCACCCCACCCCAAAGGTGGGAGGCCAACATGGCACCGCCCCCTTCAACCACTGGCAGAACAGCTCTGTCTTACAGGCCCAGCAGAACAATAATATGTCCTGCTGTGCCCGGGTCTCCATTGACAGAGCGTTCCACCAGGCTGGGGCCAGGACTGAAAAGGCCCTGGTTGAAGCGAGGTGGGCTTCCTTAGGGCTGGGGACTACCAGAAAACATTTATCCGCTGATCGAAGTGGTCTCCAGGGAACATACTGGGAGAGGTGGTCCCAAAGCTATGCCAGTCCCAACCTGCTCAGGGCTTTAAAGGTAAGAACCAACGACATTGAGAGTTGATGGCACAAACACATACATGGTGAGAGTGCCCATAATGCTACGCCTTTGCTGAAGATAGGCAGATCCAGATCTGGCCAGTACCTGGACAGGATGGACTCTGCCTTGGGTTCTGTGATGGAAGAAAAGTGGGATTAAAAAAATCTAACCAAATATCCCAAGGATGGTACATCTCGGTCGCTATTGGCGGACAATAGTACCATCATGTAGAAAGCACTTGCTCCGTCTGATTCTTGCACTTCTGGGCTTGTGAGACTTCACAGGCAATAAATAATAAGTGACCCCACCGTTTATGAGAAATTTCCAAGCCATGAATGGAGGTGGCTGGCTCAGGGAAGAAGCTGTGCCCATTCATAAGCAGAGATCAAAAGCTCAAGCATGCATAAAATCATTCTTCAGTCAGGCCAGTCATGACTTTTTATGGCTGCAGGAAGGAAGGAAGATGCAACTTTCTCAGCTTTATGGAAGTCAGAGCTTATTTCCAGCTCTCCCAGGTCAAGAGGTGATGGGAAAAAAAACAAGGTAACGCGCAGAGTTAAAAATATACCTCCCTTTGGTGGAAGAGAGGAGGGGGACATTTGTCAACATAAGCAGAGGTGGAAGATGACAAAAATAAAACCAGACTGTCTATAGGGGGTCCCGTCCTTTGCATCTTGAACAGGTGTCTATGATTGCACTTATCCCATAATAGGAAATGAGATCTGGAAGCAGGTGCTTTCATATAGACAAAGAAAGATTTGGCCTTGCCGAAGCTAATGATAGAGTCAAAGTGAAGGAGGTGTTGCCTGTACAGAACTCTTGTTCTGTAATTCCTTATTATAATAATAACTGCTCTTATATACCACTCTTCTAGTCAGATTAGTACCTCACTCCGAGCAGTGAATAAGGTCAGTGTTTTTACTATCCTCCCAATGCAGCTGGGGAGCTGGGGCTGAGAGGAGTGGCTTATCCAAGGCCACCTACTGAGCTCATGGCAGTAGTGGGATTCAAACCAGCGGAGTGCTGATTTGCAACCCAATCATGTAACCATGTTACAGCAGCTCACTTACCTTAGTTCCATAAGCCATGCCTTCCTGTCCACCATTATTCATATTCAAATACAGGACAGAGAAATGTATGCAGGTTTCCCTACATTAAATTACTCCATTCGACTTGCCCTTTGAATCTTGCCCTGTACCCAGAACACTTTGCAGTGGCATATGGCTTTTTATCACTTTTTTAAAAAAATGCTGATAATGTTGAAGTTTTCTGGTGATTTGCTTTTCTATTTTTTTTAATGGAATTATATATTTTATACTTTGTTTACTGACTTGTTTGGTTAGCCACTCTGAGAAGCTCCTGATTGTGCAGTGGGATGTAAATATTCTAAATAAAAGAGCTGAGTATCTCCCTAAATAAATGCCAGCATTTGGCATTAAGATCTTCTTGTTGAGATGATTTTAGGCAGCCTTGGTCCCAACTAAAGATGGGCATGAACTGAAATATGAACCAAAATTCGTGGTTCGCGAACCAGTGGTTCGTCAGATCCCATTTCTGATGAACCGCCATGAACTTTGGGCTGGTTCATTTGGTTCATTTTTTGGTTCGTCACTGCAGACAGCCTGGTGCCAATCAATCAGTTTCCTAGGCAACAGGGGATGGACTTCCTGCAGACCTTCTGCTAACCCGGAAGTGAACTTCTGCTAGCCCAGAAGTCATGGTTTTCTGACCTGGATGTGACATTTTCACAAACCAAACGAACCAGTTCACGAACCAGGGGCAGGTTTGTGAAAGTTTGTAATTCGTGGTTCATGAAATTTGATGAACCATGAACCACATATTTTGTTTTTTTTCCAGTTCGTGCCCATCTCTAGTTCCAACACTGCTGATTTTATAAGCAAAGTATTCTGGATCTGGCTATTTTGATAGGCTAATAATCACATTACAGTTGCTAGTCAAAAATAAATGAAGTATTTGTTCAAAAATTAGAATCAGCCTCTTTAATAGAGAATATTAAGCTAAGATGCTATTCATTACACTTGCAACACTTCAGCTTTACAATAAATTTCCCATACAATACAATAAATTTCCCATATTGTTTCACAACCTTTTATGTATGCGTCTTGTTGGGAAGAAGGGGCATCCTCTGTAATATATACTTTATAAATAAAGGTTAACAAATATGTAGTTTTCTTCAACTGTAATAGAAAATATTTTCCATTCAAAAAAGTTAGTGTTCTCAACAATAAAGCTTCAAAACAAAATGAGTAGATAGAGCCAAATTAGATGATATAGCAGGTAATCCATTGTTGAATCATTTATTTAATATTTTTATCCAAACCATCAAACAAGAAAACTCATTGACAGGGCAGTTAACAACACAAGTCAAAACCTTACTAAGTCAAATTCCAACTTAAAATGATCACACGTAAAGCAGTGATGCAGATATAAGGCAGATAAAATATAATAAAACAGTAATATACAAAACCAACAATATAAGGAGCAAGAGCCACAAAAAAAACCCTAAGAGCTTATAAGGTCTAGGGCTTATAAATAACAACAACATTTGATTTATATACCACCCTTCAGGACAACACCCACCCAGAGCGATTTACAAAGTGTGTTATTATAATCTCCACAACACAATGCCTCCACTCAAAAGGCCATGTTCAAGCCAAAAATATACACTCAAAGGTCCTCTTTTTTTTTTTTTTTTTTTGCTATCACCTGCCCCACAACAATCACCCTGTGAGGTGGGTGGGGCTGAGAGAGCTCTGAGCGAGCTGTGACTGACCCAAGCTCACCCAGCTGGCTTCTAGCGGAGGAGTAGGGAATCAAATCCAACTCTCCAGATTAGACTCTGGCTGCTCTTAAAAAACAGTAGATCCAGTGGCATCTGAGCCTATGGGAGGACAGCATTCCAGTTCCAACGCCTCCACGCAAAAGGTCACTTTCAAGCCAATAAACACTCAAAAGACCCTATTTTTTTGCTATCACATGCCTCACTTACAAGAGGGTTAGGGAAGGACCACGGCCTGTTTGGTAACCTTAACTGATGGGCAGGAACATACAAGGAGAAGCCAGTTCTTGAGATATTTATCTTTATTAAAGACTGAAAGCCATCATAGAAGAAGAGGAAACCAGACTAGGCCCATGGCTCTGAGGAAGGGAACGAGACAGTAACATACACAGAGCCACTATGACTTCTTCCTGTGGCACCTATATGTTTTCCAGCCATAGGACACACGACAGCTTGGGGAGATGGAGCCCAAATGGGAAATTGGCATGAAAGAAGACTTGAAGACTTAATCCCCTCCCTCCCACAGCCAACATTTCACCAATTTGATTCCCTTTGCAGCCGGTTTTACAGATGGGGGCGGGGGGAGGCGGGGAGAGATCCAATTACCAAGCTACTGCCAGCTTATCTAGCATAGTCCTTAGAGTAACGGTAATGGAATAACAATCTGCAGATAAATTTTCCTTAAATATACAAGAAACCTTTTCTAAAACCGTTTTAAGAAATGGCAGACAGCCTATACAAGGTTTTTCCTGCAGATTTTGACATCTCTGGGGAACAAAGATCAGCAGTTCAATTTTTTCCCCCTACATGCCTTGTACAGTTTCTAGCAAAAGCACCTTTAGCCAGCATGAAGATGAAATCTTTCCTCCTGGCCCTCAGATCTCTTATGGCACTTGATCAGGTTTCTGTAATGAAGCTTGACTTGCCTGTGAGAAGGGTGGATGCAACTGAATGCATTACTGAGAAGAAAGCTAAAAATCCAGCATTTCATTTAACCCCCGCAACAGCAGCCTGTTTAGCCTTACGATTCATCGAGCCTCTAGCAAACGTCTGCTGTGCGTTCTAACATTATATAAACCTGCCCAATGGTGGGGTGGGGGGCTTCAGTCCAGTGGGTGTTAAGCCAGTGTTTTACAAAAAAAAGTCTTATTTTATGGGGCTGGTGCATTTTTCCTTCGTATTAATCATTGCAGTGGAAGTAAACTGTGGGAGTTGACCTTTGTGTGTGAAATTCTTGCAGACTCTGGTTTAACTCCCGTTGAAATCGACAATGGATGGTGGGATTCCCAACCACAGCAGGTGGCTTTCTCAACTCTCCCATTCCACTGCAGTCCAAAATGTGACAAATTCAGCTTCAAATGCTGAGATTGCTGGACAGTAAAGAGGATGATTGACATGTTTCTTCCCCCAACCCTTGTGGCTAGCTTGAAATGGCAGTTGGGGATGAAATGTTGAAGGGTTGACAGTTGGAGTAAACTGACGAGTGAAGGGGGTTGGGGTCTGGCTTCTGACCAGACAGGGTCAGCCAGAGAGTCCTCTGTGTGAGGAAGGAAGGGAAGGAGTGAAATCAGTACATTCATCTTTTTGAAAAATTTTTATTGGGTTAGAATCCATTATTTCCACATTTACATTCAATTTTCCCCAATTTTTTCATCTCTAACCCCCTCCCTTTCCCCCCCCCCTTTTTGTTGACTTCCAACAGCTTTCCAACCCTTTGTCCCCTTTCCCTTACTTTTATTAGCTTCCTCTATCTAAAACAAATATATATTCTCCATTATTCTAAGCAGTACATCCTTAACTATTTTTAACATTATATGCCCAAACTGTAAGCCTTTGTTTCCATCTTAGATAAACAATTTATCCCAATTTTTCAATTTCAGATATTTCTATATATCATAGACCATATAGATCATACATTCGTTTATATCAAACAATTTGACTTATTCTCTATATATATTACTCATTCTATCTTTTTATAATAATTCTATATATCTCTCCTCACGTAGTCAATCAATTTGACCCATCTATATCTTCAGACATTCAGTTTGGTACAAAACTTGTCAGAAAAAAAAGAAAATATTGTTAGTTAATCGCTCCTTATATTTAGTCCTTATAATTAATTATTTTCTCTATGTTCTGTTTGTTAACCTATATATATCTATATATATGTCAATCTATTAATCTGACTGCTTATTAATTCACATTTATCTCTTCTCCCCCCGGTAAAGTCTCCCCCCTCTACTTCAATACTTCAGTAGTTCTCAAACTGCCACAGTTTTCCTCCCACCTCCCATTTCTTCTCCAGGTATTGTTTCAGCTTCTCCCAGTCTGTGTTGAACTGCCCTGAGTCCAGATCTCTCAGTTTTCTTGTCATCTTGTCCATTTCAGCCATATACAGCAATTTGTAAGTCCAATCTTCAATAGTTGGCACTTCTTGTACTTTCCATTTTTGCGCATACAAAAGTCTAGCTGCTGCTGTCATATAAAATATCAACGTCCTGTGTTGGGCTGGAATTCCCTCCATTCCCAAGTTCAGTAGCAGGAGTTCTGGGTTCTTATTAATTTGAAATTGTAAAATTTCACTCATTTCTCTTATTATTTCCCCCCAGTACTGCCTGGCTACCTCACACGACCACCACATATGATAGAGGGAGCCCTCATGCTTCTTACATTTCCAGCATTTATTAGAAGTATTCAAATTCCCTAGCGCAATCTTCTTTGGTGTCATGTACCAACGATAGATCATTTTGTAAATGTTCTCTTTAATATTAATACATGTCGTTGTCTTCATTGTAGTTTTCCACAAGTATTCCCATGCCTCCATTGTTATTTCTTTATTAAAGTTTATAGCCCATTTCACCATTTGTGTTTTAACTATCTCATCCTCGGTATACCACTTCAACAGTACTTGGTACACCTTGGATATTCTTTTCTTATCTTCTTTAAGAAGGGTCTGCTCTAGTTCCGAATTCTCTATTCGTATACCTCCCTTTACAGAGTCCGAATTATATAAGTCTCTGATCTGTCTATACTGGAACCAATCGTAGTTAGGTGATAGTTCCTCTTGTGTCTTTATTCTAAGTTTGGATGCTTCAGTTTTAGTTATTTCTTTATACGTTAGACATTGTTGTTCATTATCAACAGCTCTCGGGTCTATCACCTCATATGGAACCACCCACAAAGGGGTTCCTTCTTGTAGATAAATTCTGTACTTCTTCCAGATTATATATAGACTTCTCCGAACAAAGTGATGCAGGAACATCGAGTTGACCTTTACTTTGTCATGCCATAAATATGCGTGCCATCCAAATATTTTTTTATATCCCTCTAGGGCTAATAGTTTCTTGTTCTTTAATGTCATCCATTCTTTCAACCAAACTAGGCAGATTGCATCATGATAAAGTCTCAGATTGGGCAGTTGCATTCCGCCTCTTTCCTTTGCATCTTGTAAAACTTTCACTTTCACTCGAGGCTTCTTGCCTGCCCAAACAAAATCTGATATTTTCCTCTGCCATTTTTCAAATTGTTTGGAGTCTCTGATGATTGGTATTGTCTGTAGCAAAAACATTACTCTTGGTAACACATTCATCTTAACTGCTGCAATCCTGCCCAACCATGACAAATTCAATCTATTCCATTTAATCAAGTCTCTCTCTATCTGAGTCCATAGTTTTTCATAATTGTTTTTGAATAGATCTATGTTCTTTGCAGTTAATTCGACTCCCAAATATTTCACTTTACTTGTTACTTCACAATCCGTTGTTTCCATTAACAATTGTTGTTTCTGCTTAGTCATATTTTTGCATAATACCTTTGACTTCTTTTTGTTAATGAAGAAACCTGCCAAGTCTCCAAACTCCTTGATCTTATCTATCACTCTTGGCATGTTCTCCAATGGGTCCTCTACAATTAACATTATGTCATCCGCAAATGCTCTGACCTTGTATGAATAGTCCTTTATTTTTATTCCACGAATTTCATCATCTTGACGTATTTGTATCATCAGAATCTCCAATACTAAAATGAACAACAATGGAGATAACGGGCAACCTTGTCTTGTTCCTTTACTTATCGTCAATTTCTTGGTCAATTCATCATTCACCACGATTGCTGCAGTCTGGTCTCTATAAATTTCCTTAATTGCTCTGATGAATCTTTCTCCCAATTGTAGCTTTTCCATAGTGGCAAACATAAAGTCCCAGTTTAAATTGTCAAACGCTTTTTCAGCGTCTACAAAGAAGAAACCAACCTCTTTGTCACAACGCTTGTCATAATATTCAATAGCATTGATCACTGTCCTTAAGTTGTCTCTTATTTGTCTGTCTGGCAAAAAGCCTGCTTGTTCCTCCTCTATGACTTCCGAGAGCCACCCCTTCAATCTCTCCGCCAATATCTTCGCAAAAATTTTATAGTCATTGTTGAGTAGCGATATAGGTCTATAATTTTTCACATTAGTCAGGTCTTGGCCCTCTTTTGGAATCAATGATATATTCGCTTCACTCCAAGTTTCTGGAATCCTTTGATCCCTTAAAACCCCATTCATCACCTCTTTTAGGAATGGTGCCAGTTCATTAGCCATTGTCTTATAGAATTTAGCCGTAAGTCCATCTGGCCCTGGCGTCTTTCCTAGATTTGCAGATTGTATTGCCTTACTTATTTCCTCGTCAGTTACTTCACTATTCAACTTATTTCTCCAAGCTTCCGAGATTTCTGGAAGTTTGGTTTTCTCCAAATATGATGCTATTGATTCTTTGTTTGCTTCTTTTTTATTATACAGCTTAGCGTAAAATTTATAAAAGGCTCTACTAATGGTAGCCTGCTCCAAATACGTTTTGTTATCTTCGCAAATTTTATTTATTATCTTCTTTTCCCTTTTCTTCTTCAATTGCCATGTCAGGTACTTCCCAGGTTTATTAGCACCCTCAAACGCTTTTTGATTCAATCTTTTGAGATTCCACTCCAATTCTTTATTGCTCATTGCTGTTAGCTGTTCTTGAAGTATTTTAATTTCCTGGTATACCTTCTTTTTCCCTGGTCTCTTTTTTAGCTGTATTTCTTTGGCTTTTATTTTCTCCTCAATCTCTTGTCTTTTCTCCTCTTTCTTCTTTCTTGCTCTACCATTTAAGTCCATTAGTATGCCCCTTACAACCGCCTTGTAAGCATCCCAAACTTTGTTGGTTGGTACTTCTTTATTCACGTTGTATTGTATAAAAAACTTTGTCTCTCTTCTCAGTATTTCCATATTCTCTCTTTCCTGTAACAAGTCCTCATTTATTCTCCATGCTTTCCTTTTTCTCTTTTTTCCAAATTTCCACATAATTGGGTTGTGATCTGAGCCTACCATAGGCATTATTTCTACCTCCTTAGTCCATAATGCTAAGTCTTTTGAGGCCCAGATCATATCAATTCTTGATAATGTAGAATGCCTTGCAGAATAAAAAGTAAACTGTCTGCTTTTAGGATATTCTCTCCTCCATACATCTTCAAGAGTCTCTTGTTGAATCAACTCAAAAAAAAGCTTTGGTAATAGTCCTCTTTTCTTTTGTGCCGTTGTAGTCTTTTTGTCTAGTTCCAAATCTGTCACTCCATTGAAGTCTCCAGCAAGAATTATCTGGTCGTATGCAAGATCGTCTAAATGCTTCCTTAAATCCTCAAAGAAGCTTTCTTTTGCACCGTTAGGTGCATAAAGTCCGACTACCAACACTCTCTTTAAATTCCAAATACATTCCACTGCTACAAATCTAGCTTCCACATCTCTCATAACAAATTTTGGCTGTAGCTCCTCTTTTATGTACAACACCACTCCTCTTTTTTTCTTGTTGGAGACCGCTACAAATTCTTTGCCCAGTTTTCAAGATTTTAAATATTTTACATCCTGCTTTCTGATATGGGTCTCTTGCAAACAAACAATGTCACATTTTTGTTTTAGTAGCCAGTGAAAAATATTTTTCCTCTTATTCGGTGAGTTTAGTCCATTTACATTCCAAGATAATACTTTACACTCCATACTCATGATCTTGTTGGTAAGTCTTTTTCATTGTCCTTAATAAATCGCTCCATCTCTCGCTCAGATCTGATGCGTTTTTTGGCCCCTCCAAACTCAAAGGACACTCCTTCCGGTAACTCCCATCTGTACCTGATTTTCATGTCCTTCAAAATCTGGATTAGCACTTTATATTTTTTCCGGTCCAGTAACACTGATCTGGGCAGTTCCTTCATTATAATAATCGTCTTGCCATCAATCTCCAATGGATCTTGAAACTGTTTTGTCACAATCCTCTCTTTCATATTTCGTGTTGTAAACTGCACAATCACATCTCTTGGTAGTTTCCTCTGGGTTGCTATTCTCGAATTCACACGGTATGCCACATCTAGGATAGTCACAACTTCCTCCTCCTCCTTCCCCAGGTACTCAGCCAACACCTCAGTCATCTGTTCTTGCGCTGACTTTCCTTCCACTTCTGGCAAACCACGAAAACGTAGCTGCTTCTCCATATGTTTAGTTTCTGCAACTGACATTCTCCCCTTCACCAATCTCATCTCTGTTTGTTGCGTGTCTGCTAAATTCTCCATCGCGTCTTCTACTGTTTTAACTCTCTGCTGCGTTCCTTGTAATTCACTTCGTATTGTTTCCATACCTTTTTTCACTTCTGACAGCTCCGATTTTACTGTCTGTGTAACCTCTTTAACCTCTTTTATCAGCTCCAATTTCGTGTCCTTAAGTTCTTTAATCATATCTAAAAGTTTTTTGTCCAGGTTTTTATCCAGGTTTTCTATTGCCGATTGCCACTCTTTTTTTGACATCGTGGGGCTTGCTTTAGCTCGCTCCCACGAATCCGCTCTCTTCCTTAACTCCGTGGCGTAAAATTTAACGTTTTTCTATTTTAAATGTCCCGATCTTCTTATAGAAATTAAATTTTAAAGAGTCCAAAATGTCGGGCGTCTTTTCTCTATGGTTTCTCTATGATTTTGTAATCCAAGATGGCCTACTTCCTCTTCCGCTGAAGCCGCGACCCTTCCCCTTTCAAAAATGGCGATTCCCTACTTCCTGCCCTCCAGCAAGGGCCGCTTCTCTCCAGCCACTCTATTGTTATTATGCACTTCCTGTCTCCCGTCTTCCCACAGCAGATCTCGCGATGGTGTCCTTTTCTCACAGCTCCAAAGCCACAGGTATTCAAAACAATAGTCCCATTTCTTTAATAACTTCTTTAAACTTAGTC
This sequence comes from Eublepharis macularius, assembly GCF_028583425.1. Lineage (NCBI taxonomy): Eukaryota > Metazoa > Chordata > Lepidosauria > Squamata > Eublepharidae > Eublepharis > Eublepharis macularius. The sequence continues at coordinate 17,280,343 of NC_072793.1, read as the reverse complement.
TCTTTTTAAATTCAATTCCTGCCGAGTCTTCCCCTCCTTTTCACTAGTCTGTTGCAGTTTAAAAATCTACTTTTTTTCCTCTCTGTTTTTATCAATCTGTCCCGTCTCAGAAGATAATGATCTTTACCTTCTCTTCACTTTTCTCGGGTTGTAATCGCTGTTTCGATTTTAAGTTCTCCTCTCAGCTTCTTCCCCCAATCGATGCTTGGGTATGTAGGTCTTATGCCAGCCGAATTGGCCCCAAAACTGCCGCAGAGATTATAGCCGACCTGTCGCAAGGTGGGACCTCAAGGATCGGGAAGGGACCCGTTGTGTAGAGCCCCCCCTCGTCCGAGATCTAGCTCACCCTAGGGTCTTGAGCGTTCTTTGCCTGCTCCCCGCCTGAGAGCAGTCGGCCGCGGGCTATTTTCACCCCGCCGGCCGGTTAAAACGGCAGTCCGGTCAGCTCCGCAAGTGGAGCTGCGTTAGACCTCCATGGATCCCAAACAGGAAGTCGAAATCAGTACATTCATGAAGCACTTTTAGTCCTTGGACTAAAGTGGGAAAGACAGCACTAACTCCTGCGTAGACTCAAGAGTAGAGATGGGCACAAAACAAAATACGAAACAAAATTAAGCATGAACCAGGCCGGTTCGTGGTTCGTGAACCAGCAGTTCGTCAGATCCCATTTCTGATGAACCGCCATGAACTTTAGGCTGGTTCGTTTGGTTTGTTTTTTGGTTAGTCGCTGCAGACAGCCTGGTGCCAATCAATCAGTTTCCTAGGCAACATGGGATGGACTTCCTGCAGACCTTCTGCTGACCCGGAAGTGACCTTCTGCTGACCCAGAAGTGATGATTTTCTGACCTGGATGTGACATTTTCACGAACCAAACGAACTGGTTTGCAAACCAGGGGCAGGTTCATGAAAGTTCGTGGTTCATGAAATTTGACGAACCACGAACCACATGATTCAGTTTTTTCCTGGTTCGTGCCCATCTCTACTCAAGAGATCTAGGAATTATAGTGAGCCAAGGAAGTAGGTTGAAAGGAGTCTTCCCTTCAGCACCAGGAACATGGTTATAACTCATAACTATAATGCCTGCCCAGTATCTTGAAAAGGTTTGACTCAGTGGAGTACCCTAAGGTCTGGAGAGGACGGCAAGTCATGGTGTGTCTGTTTGTTAAAAGTGGAGCATTTGTGAAGCAGTGCCAACCCCTGAAAGAACTCACTTTAACATCTTTATGTCTGACAACACCAACATCTTTCATACTAGCCACCAACTTAGAATCATACCAAGTGTTTTGTGCCTCACACCAGTGAAGTATTCTGGACAAAAACCTCTTCATTATTTCAGTTTTAATCACCTGCCTACATGCCTTCTTATTTTACCTACTTGTAAATAAACCGGTTTCATTTTGAAATTCCACAAGCCTCGTGTGCCAGTTTCTGTTTAAGGGAAGCGCAAACCCCTGATCTTTCTCCTACTTAGACTTGGCTGGGTAACTATACTGTTTATATGTTCCTAAGGGTGAGACAAGATAGAACGTTGAAGCTAAACATCAACCACGCTACTAAGGGCTTCCCAGCCCAGTATTCAGCCTTCATAGGCTTAGAGAGGAGAAGTTTTACCTCAGGGTAGGAGAAAATCAGCCCAAGCCTGAGAAAAGGGTTTGTGACAACCCCCCATGCCAAATGTTGTTCCTGGAGGATGGGGGACCTCAAGGACAGCAAGGGGGGGCTACTTTGTTGCCTGTTACAGGAAGGGCAAATCAACAAAATTGTTTTCCCCCCCCTTCTCTTGCACATGCAGATCTGTTTTAGGAATATGCACTCCATTTTCTGTTACCAACTGGATTTACAAACTCAGTAGTTCTATGAGAATGTTTAAAGAATTTCCACACGGGAAATGTCTTATAAAAAGACTAAATCCTATGAATGCCTGACATTTTGCTTTTACATTGTTTAAGGTACCCCTTCTTGTGAACCAAGATCCTGTAGAGTCACTGCTGGTTACAGAGGATAATATGGATCATGTAGACCAAGGCTCTGACTCAGCAGAAGGCAATGCTAGAGATTAAAACTCCTTGCACTCTGTCACTGAGCAATTGCCCCTCTAGTACACAACTGAGTTGCTTCTCTTACATCTTGCCCAGTGTGGAGTGGACACGTGAGGATTCTACATGACCAACACAAGATCCAACACAGCTGCTTCACCATACACAAATACAAGTAAAAATGTAATCCAGACTGTAGAAAGTTTTGATGTAGGAAACTTTTAAAATAACTTTTGTGATTCTTTTTGACTTTCCTCTTAATTTTTTTCTGAGGAGGAACTGTTTTTTGTTTCATTACAGGCATGATCCAGCAACGATCTCTATGCAGAATTCCTCAGAAATTCCCTTGACCAATTTACTTGAGGAATCCCAGAAGTTCACTTCAGATGAAATGTTGGTGGTAACCCTCAAGAAAGTGGCCCACCATAGGCCAAGTGATTGTGAGATCTGTCCCATAACTGGCTGAGACCCTTTAATTAGCCATCCTATATCACAACTTTTCCCACCTATCCGACCACTAAATGTTTATTTTTAACCTTTTTTTCCAAAGGACAAGAACACAGGTTTCCAGATAAATAACAAATATGTTCCCATATGTGCCCTAAAGTTCTGGGAGCTGTACTTAAGGGCAGTAGTTTTCCTTAGACTTTGCTATATAATATGCTATCAGGTCCTGCAAAAAAAAAGTATTGTATGTCAAAGGTTAATCAACTCAGGGCTATGGAGGTTCTAAATTTAGGCAGACCATCTGCCTTTGTAATCTGCCCGAGTATTTTTAGGCTCAAAGTCCTGGGAAGCCATTTTAATTGCATGTCACTTGAATGGGCACAAACAGTGCACAATATTTTCCATGGTTGCTTGTTCACATTTTTAAATGACCTTTTCCAGTATGGTTATGCCCCTTTAGCTGAAATAATACCTTGATTTTAACTAATTTTTCATGTTAAAAATATTTTAAAAGGTAGAATAGAATTTTATATCCAAAAAGTGTAGAAAACTGTACCATGCTACATAATTTTTAAAACTTATTTGATGTCGACAGTTATCTTTTAAACATAACTATTCTGTAAGGCATTGTGTATCCTGATGTTCCAATAACCACAAGCAGGGCTTTTTTTCAGGGGGAACGCGGGGGAACGGAGTTCCGGAACCTCTTGAAAATGGTCACATGGCTGGTGGCCCCGCCCCCTGATCTCCAGACAGAGGGGAGTTGAGATTGACCTCCGTGCCGCTCAGTGGCGTGGAGGGCAATCTCAACTCCCCTTTGTCTGGAGATCAGGGGGCAGAACCACCAGCCATGTGACCATTTTCTCCGAGGACGACCCACTGAGTTCCACCACCTCTTTCCCCAGAAAAAAGCCCTGACCACAAGGATACAATAGGTTTTTACAATCTACTATTCTGGGATACCTGGTGGCCCCCAAATCACGGTGATTTTCACACTGCTAAAACCTTCGGGAAATCATGCAAAACTCACGGCACAACGGCATCTTCATAGCCCGATTTCCCATTTAATGGCGTGATTTCTAACGTCATCACGCCATTAAACAGGAAATTGTGCTATAAAGATGCTGTCATGCTGCTAGTTTTGCACGATTTTCCAGAAGCATTAACAGGCATGTGAAAATGGCCTATGATAAGAGATGCTATGTAAATATTGCATCATTTATAACTCTGGCCACTGTCTAAGTGGTGTTGGCTCAGAATACCATAAAGACCACTTCTGCCATTCAGACTTCCTTGAAAGGCAGTATGAAAATAAGTTTAAAAAATAAATGAATTGTTGGGTAATATTTTATTTTTATTTAGATATTTATACACAACTTTTCTCCCCATAAAGGGCCAAAAGCAGTTTACAACATCATTCTTCCTGCTTCCATTTTATCTGCACAACAACAAAGCTGTGAGGTAGGTTGGGCTGAGCGAAAGAGAGAAATTGGCCCAATGTTACTAAGAATGCTTTCGTGGCAGAGTTCTCTCTCACCTCATAGCTCCCCTTCCCTCCTTGCATTGGAAAAGCATATAGACCTATTTAAAAAGAACAATCTTCCATTTCTAATAAAGAAAATGAGACAGAGCCACTTCTGTGGTACCATCAAAGATGGGAATATTCTCTCAAAAGAGGCCCATATGGGTTGTTCCATGATATAGAGCCAAAACACACGTTAAGAAATACCTAGGTTCAGCACGTGTTCTCTTACCTCAAGGTTTGCCGGGATCTGTAGGCATCCTGGAAGCTTAAAGTAGGCATCCTGGAAGCTTAAAGATCTGTAGGCGTCCTGGAAGCTTAAAGTCCTGGAAGCTTAAAGGATCTGTAGGCGTCCTGGAAGCTTAAAGGCGTCCAGGAAGCTTAAAGCTTAAAATACAGGCGCCTGTATTTCCCTTCCCCTTTTTGCTGCTCTGTAAATGCTAAACTTTAAGCTTCCAGGATGCCTACAGATCCCGGCAAACCTTGAGGTAAGAGAACACGTGCTGAACCTAGGTATTTCTTAACGTGTGTTTTGGCTCATAGTTTACAAAACAGAGATTGTTCTTGCTGAATAGGCTTAACGGCTTGATATTATTTGCTGAGTAAATGGTGGCATTTCCTTTCAGCTGGCTTCTGGTAATTAATTGTTATAAACCCAAAATAGATTTATACTGTATGATATGATATTGTTTTAAGGCACTCTGTGAACCTAAGTCAGTATTTCGAAATTTTAAAGCCAAAAATATACATGTTTTGGGTCACTGCTGTGATTCTCCAGAACAGTAACACAAATCCAGAATTCTTAAGCATTACAGAAAACACTCCCCTAAAAAATCTATGCCATTTTTCATGTTTAGATGTTTATCATCAGCAGCAGCAGGTGTCTTATATTTCTTTTATTCTCTTGATTTCCCTGGCAATGGCATTTCTCCCTTCCAATCAGATCCTTGCAAGGGATCAAGAGATTCCCAGCCAATCACCTTTGGAGACAAATCCCATAAAAGGAATTTCCATGGTGGAGGCTGTGTTGAGCTGTGAGTGCTCCGACTACTCCGTGTGCAGCACCAAGTGTATATGATTAACTTCCCATTGGGGGTTCTTTAGTATTAAGAAAAGGGCTGGGGGAAGCAAGAGCCCACTAGTCCAGCCATGCCGTCCCTTCAGCAAAATCAGCTTCTATGGGCCAAGCCACAAGTGACGAATGGCACTTGAACGGCAAGTGGATCGAGTGGAGAGCAAGTGGAGGGCAAGTGAACAGGGAGGAATACACTTGCCGTTCACGTGTCATTTGTCACTTGTAGTTTGGCCCTATGTCTTTTAAGGTGACATTCTTAGAGCTGACATATGACTCTGATCAAAGTGGCAAACCCAGATACAGATCATAAACAAACATATTGGAATGGAGATGGCCAAAAATGTAGGGAAACAGTTGCTGGATGAACAAAAAGAATATGGAGGATGTTTCTGCAGATTATAGGGAGAGTTGGTATAGCCTCTCAGCTAAATTTCCCAAAGAGGAGTTTAGACACCCAGAACAGAATAGCCTAGGAGAGGGGTGAGTAATAAAGAAGTAACACAATTATATGGCCTTGTGTAAATTAGAATCTGTCTAACCCAAATCAACAGATTTGACATTGTCTAACCAATATCCATAGATATTATGTCCTGTAACCCATATCAATAGATAGATGTTCAGCTGCAGAAGCATCTGAGATTGGTGAAAATAGCCAACTTCTCAAAAGTGAAAATATAGTTCAAATATGAAGAATATTGGTTGAGGGCAAAAAAATCTTCATATGTATGAGAAACTTGTAATCACTGTTTTTAAATAGACTTTGTTAAGATAAAAAGTAGCAAGAATGACCTAAATTTTTTATGTATTTCAAGTACAGATAACTTTGCATGGCGTTTGAAGCTATAATTGAATTATTTTCAAAGATTGCAGAAATGGGGGAAGTTTTCTACAAATGAAGCTTTGGTTGTTGTGGGTTTTCCGGGCTGTGACACTGAGAGATCTCTGTCTTTTGGTGCTACACCTCTGAAGATGCCAGCCACAGCTGCTGGCAAAACGTCAGGAACTACAATGCCAAGACCACGGCAATACAGCCTGGAAAACCCACAACAACCATCGTTCTCCGGCCGTGAAAGCCTTCGACAATACATCAAATGAAGCTTTCCTTACTTTGTGGAAGAAAACAACAGTCTGCAACAAGAAAGGATAGCAAATGCAGAGTTTTAAGCAAAGGTTAAAAAAAAATCGTCGTCGGTTAGTCACTGCACAATGTTATAAAAACAGGTGCAGATGGGATTTTTTTTCCATGTCGGTGGCTAGAGCTCTCCTACCGGACCAGTGCCATTCCCCCTCCACCATAAGAACCAGTGAAGAGTGGCTATGCCAAGAGGCACCTATTTAAGAAGGTCTGTAAAATCAGACTTCTTTGTCCAGTCTGCTGGAGGCTCAGGAATTCTTGTTGGAAGACGGAGTTCTGTGCAAATTTGGTGCCATTATCTTTAAAAATAGCTGCCCCAGATCCTCAAAGTGATTTCCCACTGAAAATAATGGATCGTCGTCGTCCTTCTGTGCAGCCCCACATTGGGACTGCGCAGGCGCAGGCCAGCCGCGGAGAAGATTCTTTTAGCTTCTAGAAATGTGACGGGGACGTTCGGGCCCACCGCGCATGCGCGCCGGTGTTCCCGCCAATTTTGAAGTACAAGTACCCGAACGTCCCCGGCATTCCCTCAGTTCCTTTTTCGCCGCCGTTCGAAAAGGTTCTTTAGCTGTCGCTCGTGTCTTCGGACTGTTCGTCGCTTGTGAGTTATCGCTTCTTTTTCTGGGACACGCCTCCACCATGTCCCATTCCTCTCTATTTAAAAAATGCCAGCAATGTGGCACTAAGATGACCCACTCAGACGGTCATGACCTGTGCCTTATCTGTTTGGGCGAGGGGCACGTCGTGGAGCGCTGTAAGTTCTGCATGGCCTTCACCCCGAAGGCGCGGAACGACCGCAAGGCCAGGCTCCGAGCCTTCCTTTGGGACGCCAACCTTCTGCCGCCCAAACCGTCTGGATCGTCCGGGAGCAAGCCCAGCTCTGTCGCTCCCTCGCCGGCTCCGCGTAAGTCGCCGGAACCGCTCCCCTCGGATCCGACGGGGCCGCCCGTTCCGGAGGGCTCGACTGCCTCCGGTTCCGTGAGTGTTCCGTCCAGTCGGAAGGCGAAGAAACGCGCTTCGTCGAAGCCTTCTTCGAAGCCTTTGGCCACTGCGGCTTCTTCGGAGCCCCCGCCAAAAAAGGCAAAGGCCAAGTCGAAAGCCAAGAGCCGTGCTTTATCGCCGGCCCCGACGTCGTTGGCTGGTTCGCCTCCCAGATCGGCCCCTCCTGCTGAGGACGTCAGGAGTCTCCTGCACACCCCTTCGCCTCCTCGTACGCCTCCTCCGGTGGTTCCGGACGACTATGAATCGTTCCCTTGTTTTTCGGAACCGTTCCAGGAGTTTGAACGCTCCCTGCCATCTGCTCCGGTCCCGTCGGAGGTCTCCGTTCCGGCGCAGCCAGTCTTGTCGGTTCCGGCGCCGTTTCACCGATCCGTTCCAGTGCCTGCTGCTCTACCTCCTTGGCAGCCTGTCCCGGGCTTTGGGAACGTGGCCTCCTGGCAAGATTTCGTGGCTTGGATCCAGCAGTCCGCCCCCTTCCTGCCTGGCCCATCGGCGCCCTTGACCTCGGTTCCGGCGCCGTCGACTCTGCCACTTGCTCCGCCTGCTGCTCGGCCGCATCGCCATCTTTCGGCTCCCGAGCCTTGTACCTCGGTTCCGACGGAGCGCCCTTCGGTTCCGACGCAAACCCCGGCGGTTTTCTCCGACTCCGAGGATGACGAGGGCCTGGCGTCTCCATCTGAGTACTCCTCGGACGCGGCTTCCGACCCTTCCCCTGATGATGCTGTGGGGGAGCTCCGTTCGTCGTCTCCTAATGACGACTACAGAGTGTTCGCGGAGCAGCTGGTCCGGATGGCCGCGGCACTGGAGCTGGATGTCGCCTCTTCCACCTCAAAGCCCAAGAGCAAGCTGCTGGAGCCGCTGTACTCTGGCTCTCCTGCCTCGGTGGCGTTCCCCCCTGTCGAGGATCTCGTCGACAATGCCCTCGCGCTCTGGCAGACCCCTGCTTCCGTTCCGCCTACGGCCAAGAAGGTCGAGAAATATTATCGGCTCAAGCAGGAGGATTGCCCTTACCTCTTCACCCATCCAAAACCCTCTTCCATCGTGGCCGAGGAGGGTCAAGCTCGGTTCCGACGCGGTTCCTCTTCGGCTCCGTCGGATCGGGAGGGCAGAAAGCTAGATGGCATTGGTCGGAAGGTGTATTCTTCGGCTTCCCTGGGGTTCCGTATCGCCAATTTCCAAGTGATAATGGGCTCCTACAATCTCTTCTTGTGGAAGCGACTATCCTCCTACCTCTCTGACCTTCCCGACGATCGCCGTGCCTTGGTCAAGGCTCTCCAGGCTGAGGCTTTCCGGTTGTCAAAGCAACAGATGACAGCTGGCAAGGACGCCGCCGACTCTGCTGCACGTGCGATGGCATCCTCCGTGCTCTTGCGTCGGCACGCCTGGCTTCGATCTACGGGCCTGCCCCCCGAGAAGAAGGCCAAGGTCGAGGATTTCCCGTTTGAGGGTCCCCAGCTCTTCTCAGAGAAAACGGATGAGTCCCTTTCCCTCATGAAGAAGAACCAGCAGACGGCCAAGTCCCTCGGGGTTGCGCCTTCGGTTCCGCAGACGGGTCCGAGATATCGGTACGGCAGGTTCCGGTCCTATCAGTCACCCTACCAGCAGTTCCAACAGCGCCAAGGAAGGTTCTCCTCCGGTCAATCCTATGGCCACCGTTCCTACTCTGGTCAGCAGCGCCACTCTTCGAGACGCTCCGGCCGGTCCAAGGGACGACAGCAGCCTCCCTCGCCCAAGCCCTCGACTTCGGCGCAAAAGCCCACGGTCTTCTGACTAGACCAGGACGCTTCCCAGTTGGCCTGCAAGGACACTGTTAATGTCTTGTTCTTGGACAGGCTACGGCCTTTCTTGCCCCATTGGCGGCTCATTACTACTGATAACTGGGTCCTCTCTATTGTGGCCCGTGGTTATAAGTTATCGTTTACCACTGCACCCCCTCTTTCGCACCCCCCTCGTTGTGCTTCTTGTTGTAATGTTGTGTTACAAAATAATGTTTTGGAGTTGGTTAACAAAGGTGCTGTCCGGGTGGTCGATGTCTCTGCTTCCCCTTGGGGATTTTATTCAAGATACTTTCTTGTGGATAAGAAAGATGGGGGGTCTCGTCCCATTTTGGACCTTCGGGCCCTTAATACTTACTTGAGGGTGGAAAAGTTTAGGATGCTTACTCTGTCACGAGTATTGGAACTCTTGGAGTCAGGCGTCTGGATGGCCATTTTGGATCTCAAAGACGCCTACTTCCACATTTCCATCTTTGAGGGCCACAGAAAATATCTCCGTTTTACCTGTGGAGGCGCTGTCTATGAGTACACAGCCTTGCCCTTTGGCCTGGCCTCGGCGCCCAGGGTGTTCACTAAATGTATGGCCACCGTGGTGGCACATTTACGGTCTAGTGGCTGTTTTGTCTATCCATATTTGGATGATTGGCTCCTGGTGGGTCCCTCCTCTGATTCCCTCCGGGCCTCTATCGCCCTCACCTTGTCCGTGCTAGACGGCCTGGGGCTAGTGGTCAATTTGGGGAAGTCTGTGTTGTCCCCAGGTACGAGCATTAGGTTCATCGGGGTCCACTTTGACTCTCTGCTGGGCCGGGCTTATCTACCCCCGGACCGCTTGAGCAGGCTGTCCTGCCTGGCCCGCCACTTCGTGCATAACCGGTTCCAAACTGCCCTCCTGATTCAAACCTTGTTGGGCCTCATGGCCTCCTCCACAGGGGTGGTGTGTTTTGCACGCCTGCACATGCGGCCTCTGCAAAACTGGTTTGTTCGGGTTTTCAACCCTCTCGCTATGAGTCAACACCGTGGGTTTTCCATCCCGAGGGTGATACAGCGGTCCTTGGTGTGGTGGACTGTCCCTGAGAATTTGTCCAAGGGTTGTCCTTTTGGTCCCTTCCTGCCGGAGGTCACCGTCTTTACGGACGCTTCCAATCTAGGCTGGGGAGGGCGTTGTGGGCGCCTGTCTGCTCAGGGTGTTTGGTCCTCCCTTGAGGTAAACATGCACATTAACCTCTTAGAGCTTAGAGCGATCCGTTACTCCCTTGCTTCTTTTGCAGATGTCATTCGGAACAAGAGGGTGCAGGTCCTGTCGGACAATACCACAGCCTGTTACTATCTCAACAAGCAGGGAGGAACGGTCTCGCTCAAGCTCTGCAGGGAAGCGACTACGCTCTGGAATTGGGCCATTACCAACAACGTCCTGCCCAAGGCCGTTCATATTGCGGGGGAGAGCAACACAGCAGCAGACGCGCTGAGCAGAGTGTTTTTGCCCCAACACGAGTGGTCCCTCAACAGGGCTTACCTCCATGTGGTTTTCCGCATGTGGGGCACCCCGCTCATCGACCTCTTCGCCACAGCCCACAACACACAGGTTCCCCTGTTCTGCTCCCGGGCCGGGATTGGCCATCGTTCACTGGGGGATGCCTTCCAGATACCCTGGTCTCCAGGGCTCTTTTATGCCTTCCCGCCCTTCCCACTCCTTCACAAGGTCCTGTCCAGGATCAGAGCCTTCCGGACCCATTGTATCCTGATTGCCCCTCGGTGGCCTCGCCAGGATTGGTTCCCCCTTTTACTCTCCCTGTCACAGGGGCGGTGTCTCCCGCTTCCACACGCCCCAGACCTGCTACTCAGGGACGGGGTGTGGCATCACGATGTGGCAGTGCTAAATCTGACTGCCTGGCTCCTCTGTGCCCCAGACTAGGCCTCTCTGCTAGGGTGCTTAACGTGATCTTGAATGCCCGAAAACCGTCTACCAGGTTGTCCTACCAGAGGAAGTGGTCACGTTTCTCTAGGTGGTTAGCCCCCAAAGGGGTTTCCCCTTTCACTTGCCCGCTGCCTGTCATTCTGGACTACCTCCTGGACCTGTGCTCCCAAGGCCTGGCGTTCTCCAGTGTTAAGGTGCACATGGCTGCTATCTCTGCCTTCCATGAGCAGATTGATGGGAGGACTGTGTTTGCACATTGGCTGTCCAAACAGTTCCTGAAGGGCCTACTGAAGTCCTTTCCTCCTAGGGCCCATCCTATTCCTCAGTGGAGCCTGACCCTGGTGCTCTCCCGTCTGATGCTCTCCCCTTTTGAGCCCCTGTCTACCTGTCCCTTGCCTCTGCTCACGCAGAAGGTGGCCTTTTTGGTTGCAGTCACTTCCTCCAGGCGGGTTGGGGAGTTGTCTGCTCTAAGGTGTGACCCCCCCCTTCCTGCAGTTCTTCCCCGGTACGGTCATGCTCCACACTAGTATGCAGTTCCTGCCCAAGGTGGTTTCCAAATTTCACCTGCGTCAAAAGGTGGTCCTTCCTTCCTTTTTTCCTACACCCTCTTCCCCAGAGGAACGTACTCTACACACATTGGATGTGAAACGTGCTTTATTGTTTTATTTACATCGCACCAAGTGTTTCAGGAAGTCTCCTGCTCTGTTCTTGTGTTACTCTGGCCCTCGCAAGGGCTCGCCAGCTTCTGCCCAGTCCATCTCTCGCTGGATTGTGTCTGCAATTAAACTTTGTTATCAGCAAGCTGGAGTCCGGTGCCCGTTGTTGATTACTGCTCATTCTACTCGAGCACAAGCTGCCTCTGCTGCCTTCCTGCGAGGAGTGCCACTCCAGGACGTCTGCCAAGCTGCAACGTGGTCTACCGCTGACACTTTCATTAAACATTATTCTGTAGACGTGAATGCACGCCGTGAATCCGCTGTTGGCACGGCTGTTCTGCATTCTTTGTTCACATAGACACTCACACCCGCCCCCATTGGTGAGATGCTAGCTATTCTCCCAATGTGGGGCTGCACAGAAGGACGACGACGATAAACAGGGTTTCTCACCTGTAACTGTTGATCGTCGAGTCTCTTCTGTGCAGACACACATTCCCTCCCGCCTGCCCCGCTGTGAGTGCTTGGTTTACTCCATTGTTTCTCCGGCGGCTCAGGTGAACTGAGGGAATGCCGGGGACGTTCGGGTACTTGTACTTCAAAATTGGCGGGAACACCGGCGCGCATGCGCGGTGGGCCCGAACGTCCCCGTCACATTTCTAGAAGCTAAAAGAATCTTCTCCGCGGCTGGCCTGCGCCTGCGCAGTCCCAATGTGTGTCTGCACAGAAGAGACTCGACGATCAACAGTTACAGGTGAGAAACCCTGTTTTTCCAAAATTCCAGCCCCCCCAAAAAAACAATCAGATTTGAATTCCAAACCAGTAATGTCCTACCTGAAAATCCTCAGTCATGTGCGCCCCCCACAGTCCTGGATCCAAGATTGTAACAATTTTTTCTGAGAGCACACCCTTAGTCAGGATACAAACATTTTAATAAATAATTGAATTACCCCATCATTAACCTCACTGTGTCTGTGCCTTAACTTTTTTTCTAGCTGGGTATGATCATGTACCCGTCACACACTCATTAAACTATCTTGAATTTTCACATATATATTGCTTTCCAGTCTGCAAAATACTTGCATGCTCAGTACCTTGTTTTCATTAAAATAGCTATGCGAGGACCATCGTTATTGCCATTTTGCAGATAAAGTACCAAGACTAGGGTTGCCAGTCTCCTGCTGGGGGCGGGGGATCCCCCGCTCCCACTCTCCACCCCCCCGCCCCTGCTAATCTGGCCAGCAGGGGGGAAGGCAGGGGAATGTGCCTCCCGGAGTGTGCTCACAGGCAGCACACTCTCGTGCACCACAGTAGACCAATTTCAGCAGAAACAGGCCTGATTTGGTCCAAAACGGCCACAATTCAGCCCACTGTGGAGCACAGGAACAATCCAGGGCCCGTTGCACCTCCCCCTCCCCGACAGCATTCCTGTGCTCCACAGTGACATGATTCAGCCTGCTGAGGAGCACGAGAGCACTCCCAGGGATGGCACGTGGCCTGCACAATGACATCACTTCCTGGAAATGACATCATCACAAAGGTGGGGAGCTCACGCATGTGAGGGCAGCACAGAGGTAAGTACCAGGTCTCCCACCTCCTGCCCAGAGGGTAAGGGGATCTGGCAACCCTAACCAAGACTGATACATAGATTTATTCAGGACATCCAACGGGTCTTTAGATAGTATAGACTAGAATCCCAAGTCTCACTAGCGGAAGTTCACTTTTAAGACCCAAGTTTTACTAGTTGTGTGTAACATGATTAAAATTTGGGACAGAAGAAATGCTGATTGAGTGGGGTCGTAATGTCTAATAATCAATTTAAAAAATTAAAGGATTCTCTACAGTCTGATGGTGGCCTCCCAACTGCCTGTTAGGTCTCATTGATCTGGTGGACCACTTGTGGCATCCCTACTGAAACCAGCTCCAAACATTTTCCCAGCATTTGCAATCTGAGCCGATGACTGTTGCCTTTTATTCTGCCTGGATTTCTCCTTTCCCGTGTTTTAAGCTTTAATCCTTCCTCTGGGGATACCAACTTGCACAAACTCATGCTATTTTCTAGCTGGACAGCCTCTTTATAAAAAATTTATTTAGTTTTCAAGATCTCTTGAAGATAATCCTAAAGGAGGGAAGTTTGTATCAGTTACAAGCCTTTTCCAGACAGTGTTTTAAGTTATGTCATTTCTAATAAGTCAAAGCACAAGAACTGACTATATCGGCTTTGTTTTGCTGGCCTGAACTCTGTCGATTTGCCACCTACAAGGCCTTGCGTGTTTGCTTTGAGCTGACTGCCTGCATTTGCTTAACAAATTCCTTCTTGCCAGCTTGAATTATCCAGGACAATGGAAAAACTACTCAGCGTATTCCATTGTGCGTAGTACACAGAAGGTGCCTTCTCTCTCTCTCTCTCTCTCTCGCTATATATATATGTGTGTGTGTGTAGTGTGTGTGTGTGTGTGTACATATATATGTGTGTGCAAACACATGCAAACAAAGAAAAGGGTGTCTTATTTTATACACACATTTAAAATTAGGTATTTCTCAGAGCTGTAGCTCTGTTGTTTGCTACACCCGTAGAAGATATCTTCCAACCTCACAGCTAGACTACACAAGAAAATGAGTGTCCATATTCAGATTGTGTTAAATATCACAACATGGACTGAGTCCTGAGCTGCTGTAGCACGGTGGTTAAGTGATTCGGCTGTGAATCAGCACTTTACTGGTTCGAATCCCACTACTGCCATGAGCTCAGTAGGTGGCCTTGGGTAAGCCACTCCTCTCACCCCCAGATCCCCAGCTGTATTGTGGGGATAATAATAACACTAACTTGTTCACCGCTCTGGGTGAGGCACTAATCTGTCTAGAAGAGCAGTATATAAGTGCAGTTGTTGTTGTTATACAACAAAGGCAACCCTGTCTCTTACTTACATAGGTTTAAGGTTGGATGAGTACCCTTAAACCCAAGGGTTAAGCAAAGCTTGGGTCCACAAACTGAAGCGTCGGAACGGGGAGGGGGGGACCCAGAAGAATTCAGCTTTTTGGAAGTGCAGCTTGGATGGACCAGTAGATCTCCAAGTTTGATAAGAATCACATTTCCTTGCAACTTGTACCAATGTATACTGTATTGCTGTGATCTATTCCATACATCAAAGTTACAAAGGAACAGTGAAATGCAACCGAGTTATAGACTTCCTTCCCTTAGAACCCACTCATGATATCATATCCAGCCATATGTTTAGCAGAGTCCTATCACAGGCACTAGCAATCAGGGGTCTACATTAAGGGGAATCAGTCAACCAGCAGATATCCGGACTTTTATCTCCTCTAGACTCCAGTGCCTAATCAATCACCCATGCCTTGTTTTCTTGCTGCATGCTTGAAGACCCCAACTTCCAGTTCAGGCCTGAATTAGTCCATACTCCCCAATCTGAATGAAGACAGAGTCCGTACTAAGCGTCCGTATTAATTAGCTTCATTTACATCTTGCATAGGTACCCTATAGTATAAAGACAGCATCTCATTAGGTGCTTTTGGGATTTTTTTTGGCATTTTATTCCTTTCAAGCTTTCCCCCCTGCTGGTTCGTTCTTTGTATCACCAGTATCTTTTTGTTCACACTTTTTGTACTTTTATTATGCTCCTACTGCGCCCTATGCTGTGTGCACTGGCATCAGATACCTTTTTCAGCTCACAAGTACAACTAAACACGATCCCTTGCATCTATCTTTTTTGGAGTTTGGGGGGAGTTTTCCATCATGGATTCACCATTCCTCAGGACAGACCACCAGTTTTATTATTGCACCTACACCAACACATACACTAGCGTATTTAGGAACATCATTTCAACTAGGAAATCTGTAGCATTCTGTTAAGTATGGCTGCTCATTAGTTATAACTCAGTATGATACAGAGTGTGTATGAATGATTGGTCACATCACGAGAAGACAAGATTCCCTGGAGAAGTCAATAATGCTAGGAAAAGTGGACAGCAGTAGGAAAAGAAGATCTAAAATGAGATGGCTTGACTCAATAAAAGAAGCCACATCCTCCAGTTTGCAGGATCTGAGCAGGTCTGTTAGAGATAGAACGTTTTGGAGGTCTTTCATTCATAGGGTTGCCATAGGTCGGAGATGACTTGACGGCACATAACACACACACATGAATGAATATCCCATTGTTTTGATATGTGTTTTTCATTGTGTGCCTCCTAGTTTGTGCATTCATAGTCATTCCAAATTTTATTTATTTAGTATTAGTAAAGTCCATTACTGTACTTGAGTGCTGAGTCTTTAATATGCCAAAGTCATAGTAACATAAAAGAGAGAGTCCACTCTGTTTGTCTTCCCCTCCCTTCTCTCATTCCACTCCCCTCATTTTTGCAGTCTTAGTCAGAACCAAGCTGCAAGTGACGCCTGACACAGGTTGGACACTTGTCAGCTTCCCTCAAGTTTTGATGGGAAATGTAGGTGTCCTGGTCTTGCAGCTTGGCTCTCCGACTGCTGTCCAATGGACTTTTCAACTGTCGCCTGTCCAACATTCCGCCAAGCTGCCTACATTTCCCGCCAAAACTTGAGGGAAGCTGACAAGTGTCCAACCTGCGTCAGGCGTCACTTGTAGTTTGGCTCTTAGTGCTATTTGCTGAACCCTGGTATATATAGGAATAGATCCTGGTTTATATGTTAACCCTTTTGGTTCCAGGCTGCACTTTAGACATGCTCAAAGGGATGAGCATTCAGGGATGAGCATTCAGGTAACTTTCTTTCTCGAGTGGCCAGTGGCTCCCCAGGCTATTTTAAAACCAGGAGGAGGTGAGAAAGAGACTGGGATCATTCTTTTAGTTCTGCCTTTTCTCCAAGGAGATCAGTGCAGCATACAGTATTTCCCTTTCTCCATTTAGCCTCACAACCACCAACCTGTGATAGAAGTTATTCAAAGAAAGAGAGAGAGGGGCTCAGTTTCGCTCAACAATCTCATGGCAGGGTGAGGGTTTGAAACTGGTTCTCCCGGACCCTTAACTGCCTCTCTAAGCAAGCACCATACCACACTGGCTCTGATACCCGCAGTGCTTCTGTCCTACCAAGGCTTAAAGTGGCCTAGAAGGGCCATTTCCCATTTGGGGAAGTGACATTAGAGAGAGAGTTAAACCCCCGGAGTGTTCTGGCGAGAAAAGAGCCCTAGGCTAACTCCCAGGAAAGGGTTCTTTGGAGTGTATTGCAGTCTATGGGATTTTTAAAAAATGCTTTGCTTTGCCTGAATTGTGCCCAGGTACTGCAATCCATGGGATTTTTTTGCAATCTATGTATTGCAATCTATGGGATTTTTTAAAAATGCTTTGCTTTACCCAAATTGAGCCCAGGTACTGCAATCCATGGGATTTTTTGCAATCTATGTATTGCAATCTATGGGATTTTTAAAAAATGCTTTGCTTTGCCTGAATTGTGCCCAGGTACTGCAATCCACGGGATTTTTTTTGCAATCTATGTATTGCAATCTATGGGATTTTTTGCAATCTATGTATGGGATTTTTTGCAATCTATGTATTGCAATCTATGGGATTTTTAAAAAAACGCTTTGCTTTGCCTGAATTGTGCCCAGGTAAAACCCAATTGCAACCTATGCCGAGGTAAGCCAGAGGAGTCTTTCTGCCCTTCCCCAGCCTTGGGTCAACCCTCATTGCAAATTCAAAGCAGTTGATCAACCCATTTCCAACTCTTCAGTCCATTTGCTCTGGCAGACCTTGTAGCACAAAAGAGTGGGCTGGAAAGATGCCGCCACGAACCTTTTGTATCACCTCTTCTTCCATTGTTAGATTTTTATCGCTGTTTTAAAAAATCTGGGAGTGTGACTGTGAATGATGGAAAATGAACACTTGTTGCAGTTGCAGCTTCTCAGTTATCTGGCAAAGAAGTAACCCCCCCCTTTTTTTTCCAACTGCAGTACAATTTCTGTAATTTGACTACCTGGGGGAATGTTGGTAGGCTGTGTCTGTCTCCTTAGCAGGTCAGAGTTTTCCAGACCTCCCCCATCTTTAACAGCAGCACAAGTGTTTGACTTGCAGCCAACCTCCAGCCGGTTCCACAAGCTTTTACTTTTCTTTGCTAATAAAACATGGTTTGAATCGGCCTCTAAAATAATCCTCCGTCTAGTTTCCACTCTTTAAACGTGGAAATGTGTGTTTTGCTGCCTCCTTGTGGTTGATGTTAGAATGAACAGCACATCAGAAAGCGGCTTTATACGTCGGTAATGCTTTGGAAGTTTCAAGGGTAGCCATCTCTTTAACACTGAACTGCTAAAGTTTCCACTTTGGGAAGAATTTTTTTATGCTGAACTACAAACACTGCAAGTAACGTTTTGAACTATAATGCACAATAGGGAAAATATTTTTGCAGCCAAAGATCTGCAGATAGAAATGCGCTCAAAGCACTTTGTAGCAATTCAGCCTCCGCCCTCCCCCACAGACGTCACCAACACAACTTTTGCTTCTGAATCCCTTTGGCTTCATGATCCATAGCCATGTAGGTCACTAAAGCTCTTTCTGAGTAAAGAATGTTCATAAACATTCCTTGACATCACCGCATGTCAGACAATGACTGGTAGTGAGGAGGAGTTGGGAGAGATAGATATATGGTCTATCACTACATGGCTAGCAACACATACTGCCAGAATACTTCTGTCCTGCTTGTGCTTACATAACTGTGATGAACTTTTTCAGCCATTCATAGGATGGGTTGGAAATCTGTGTCACTGTACAAGAAACATATGGTGTTTTGGTTTTCCATCTAATGTGGTAGACGTTAGAAACCCTGCATAACATACAGACAATTTAGTAACTAATATAGCAATTTGCTGATCATAATGCAGTAAGAGCTCCATCTGAAAACCTACAGCAGGCTAATCCATCAATGAGGGTTAACTTATTTTAGGACTGCTGTTCCCCCTCCCCGACATAAATGTACAGTGGCAGAACAAAGCAAAACTGTAATAGAACTGTTTTGCCACAATTCAGCAAGAGTAAGAAACATTCCAATAGCTTCAAATGACACCCACAATGATGAGTAGGGAGAGGAGAGATGGGGAGGAAGAGAGAGGTCCATAGGTCATCTGGAGCTGTCCATTCAGCACCAGAATGGTAAATGTGGAAACGGATGGATAAAGGAGTAAGCGGAGGTGCCAGGTCACTGTTTGAATCACCGTGGCAAGTTTTATGGATACAAACATTTGGTTTCCAAAGGCGTTGCTCCAACTCCTGAACTGAAGTCCAGCCTTATGCATCACTTACTATACAGCAAGGCATCAAATGTCCAGAAATGGATTAAGGACATGGTGGGTGATATAAGCACTGTGTGTTCAGAAGAAATTGCAGGTGGCTGGCTTTCTTATAACATGTACATACCCGAAAGTAAGTTGTGTACATAAAAAGGGATACAGCCAGTGCAGTAGTCATAGTCAGGGGAGGGCTGAGATGTGGGTAAACAGCAGGCATGCTACAAAAAACTCATCTGTGGTGATTGAATTTCAGTGCTGGGAGAGAATTTTGCCAAAATCAGTTATAGAATCTTTGGGGAAAGGCTATAGCACTGTGGTGGAACATCTTGGCATTTGGAAGGCCACAGGTTCAATCCCCATCACCTCTAGTTAAAAAGGACCAGTTACAGGATGATGTGAAAGATTTTTACCAAGACCCTCAAGAACTGCTGCTAGTCTGAGTAGACAATATTGACGTAGAAGAAACAATGGTCGGAATCAGGGGTCATTTCGTAGAAAAAGAGCTGGAGGAACTCGTTGGCATAACTCATTAGCATATGCCACAACCCTTGACATCACTGGAAATGTGTCATTAACATAATCGATTTGCATATGCCACACCCCCTGGCATCACCTATCCTGGCTGCTTTGGACCCAATCCTGGCCATTCAGGGCTGAAATTGGGCCCGAAATGGCAAAAAAGGGGCTGAAAATGGCTGAAAGGGGGCCCAAAATGGTCAGGATCTGGCCACTGATGAGCGGGAGAGTGATCCATCAACTGTCAGAGGCCTGATCCAGGCCATTTTGGCCCCAATCCAGGCTGAAACGGGCCCGAAATGGCTGAGAGTCAGGTGGGAGGGGCCACCTGACATGTGACCTCTTTGGGGAACTGCCAGAACTGCGTTCCTGTGTGTTCCCCCTCGAAATGAGCCCTGGTCTGAATCAGATTCAGTGCAAGTTAGTTTCATACTCACACAGAATCACACAGAATCACAGAGTTGGAAGGGGCCATACAGATCTTCTAGTCCAACTCCCTGCCCAGTGCAGAATCAGCCTAAAGCATCTCTGACAAATATTCATCCAGCCTCTTCTTGAAAACTGCCAGTGAAGGGGAGCTCACCACCTCCCTAGGCAGCTGATTCATGTGTTCATGATACACATCTTCATTAAGGATGCTTGAACACTCTCTGGTTTGACTCAAGTCCTGTTCTCCAGTCATGTAAGGGAGACATTTTTGATGATATAGTTTCTTTGTTCGTTTCTTCATTTGTGGCTGTTGGGCACATTGCTTCACTGTATTCCTTCCGAACAATGCTGCACAGCGCAACAGGCTTTTTGCACATGCACACCCTCACACAGCCTGATTGAGTACTACTACTCTTCCTATCCTTGCAGCATAACTGCTCCGCTCAGCAGGCAATAGTTTAAACAGTTGATCATATCAGTCACATATATCACTTACAATACAAATCAGTCATGAACAAATGTTTTTAAATTAAATCCTACCCTTTGGTGTTTGCCTAAGTCATCTCTAGTGAAGCAAATGGCTGCCAATCAGTATGAATAAGCCATACTTACATACTACCACAAAAAAGGGTGGATGGATTGTGGTACCACGAAGGATGCATTTAATCTGTCATATTATATCCAATATATATAGTGCTGTATGGGATAGGGATCTTCTTTTGCATGTGGACGAGCAGACGGGTTGTGCAGCAGAGTTTTTGGCTCGTATGAAACCTCAGGTGTCAAAAAAGGGACATAAGTAGAAATTTCAGTGGTTAACCACAGGACTTACATTCTCTGTGTCACTTCTTTTTGTTGGAAATACAATTATCTTGTGTACAGAGAAGGCAGAAGACGCAGAATACCTGCAGGGAGCAACAAATCTGACCGTTAGATAGTAAAATGAGAGCCTTCTTTCTGCCTCTCTTCTATCCTTCTTGCGTATGTCCAGATTGGTATTCTTAGGCTACTTCCTGCCTCGTCCAGGAAGTCCCTCCTCCCTGTTCTTATCTATTCTGTTTCTCTGCTTTCTATCAAATTTGTGACTCCTGAATAAATTCTCTTCATTCACTCCTTAATCAGACTTAAGATCATTCCAAAGATATACCATACCCTACACTTTTCCCCTTGCTCATAACTAGTAAAAACTTAGTAAAGTTGAATATATGAAGCACAGAATGTTAAGCATTATTTTTAACAGAGTGAACTCTGTCTTTTGCATAGCTCTGCAGAATCCTATGAAGTCTCATTGGACTGTAAAATAATATCACTATGATTTGCTTTAGAAGTTGATCACATATACCACACGACGAGGTAACCAAATGGGTAGCATGTACAGGAAGCTATCGTGTGCATAACTGGGCCATTTCCTTCTGATTTCCCCAAACACATAACTTTTTTTTTTGCTAAAGCCCTAAAGGGAGTATAAAACCACAACCTTTTCTCCCACTTGGAAAATAAAGTAGCTGTCACAAACTCATACATCTCAAAATATTAACATCTGCTTCTGAAATTTCCATCAGGGCTGCCAAAAACTTTGCCTAACAGTACTGTGCAAGGCTCAGCTTACAACTTTCTTGGATGATTCTTTTCTTGGACCCAAACGAGAACTTCAATAATGTTTAATATCAATTGCTCATCTTGATTAAACTTTTAGCATTTAGCTCTTACATCAGGTGTATCTCCCAACAGGAGAGAAATGGGGGAAACATTCCCGACTGATGTGGCTTTTGTCATTTATAGAGCCCTGCTGGACAATAGTGTAGCTGCTAGGTGTAGAACTCCTAAATCTGGGGCCCCTGCTGTGGCATCCGTGGCCCCTGTTGACACCTATCTTGGTCCCCACCAAGTGTTTTTAGAAAGTGAGCAGGGATAGATGAGGCTTTTGCCCAGCAATGCTTTTGATTGACCACTCGAGATCTCACGGGCTATACAGTTCTTTTAAAATGTTGGTTTGGCAGCAGCTGCAACCACAACACTAAGGTGTTTGTGTCATGGTTGAAGGTAAGCTGTGTATACGCAAGAAAGTATTTTTAAACAGTACATTCATCCTGTTAAACAGAGCTTCTGCCTGAAATACTGAAGAGTTACTATTAAAGTTATGCATAACCTCATTCCCCGACATCTTGAGGTTGGCTCCATTTCCTACAGCAGCCATTTTGTGGTTGATCCCAGAACCCTGGCCATTTTCACACGTCTTACCAGCCACACAAAATCATGCAAAACTCGCGCCACAAACTGGAGTTATTTTTTTCTTTAAAATTTTTCTTTATTTAAACTATAAACTATACACCATAACTTAATAAACAATAAACACAGAGAATAAGAAGGAACACACAATTCTAAACATGACACCCTAACAATACATATATCTATATAATTAAAGGGAAAAGGGAAAAGAAAACAAGAAAAAAAACCCCTAGATTACACTACAGGTTGAGTTCCGATTTTCTCCGCAACAAGTATATATCCTTTCTAGAGCCACACTTACTCTACGTTAGTCACAAAACCCCTCTTTTCGCGCCACAAACTGGAGTTATGAAAGGAAATCGCACCAGGAAGATGCCATCGTTCTGGGAGCTTTGCACGATTTTGCGCAGCTGGTAAGACATGTGCAAATGGACCCAGTCAGAAATTCTAAAGGTGCCTGCAGGCTCAGAAAGGTTAGAGATCCCTGCCTTAACATTCCTTACTGTGATTACTCATAATAAAACAAATGGACAAAAATGTACTTAATCTACTTTACACAGAATCATACCGTGGGTTCTTTTAGCCTCTGGATTTCTACTCCAACTGGTAGTTGTAGTTCCCAAACTCTCATTCATAGAGCATTTCCAGCTTTCTTCCCTGAGATCCTTTTAACCAGAGCACAGCAAGATTAATATAACCAATAACCTCTTAAAGATCAACAAGATTTTCTGGGTATAAGCTTTCCAGATTCAAATTTCTCAAAAGTTTATACCCTGGAAACCTTATTGGTCTTTAAGGTGCTACTAGACTCAAATTTTCCTGCCTTATTACTGACCAACATGGTTACCCAACTCTTCTGGTCTCCACATGATCGGCTGGCCTGGCCAGGGACCAGGCTCTGCATACACTCAGCGTGCAGTTGCCAGGGCTTTCTCACAATTTGCCAAGTGCCAGCAGCGCTCCAGCTCCAAGTCACTCCATTGTTCCTCGGGTCCTTGGCTCTTTGGCGACCTTCGGCGGCTTTCGGAGGCAGATTCGGCAGCTTAGTGACAGGTTCGGCAGTGACTGCAGTGACTCGGTGGTGGATTCAGCAGTGGATTCAGCAGTGACTGTGGTGGCTTGGTGGCAGAGTCTGAGACTGTGGCCACAATTTGGTGGTGACTGCAGGGCCTGAGGGTGGAGTCGCAGTTACTGCAGCAGCTTAGCAGCGACTGCAGCAGTTTGGCAGTGACTGCAACAGCAGCCCAGCAGCAGCTGTCGGGACCCAGCAGTGCACTAGAAAGGCAGCGGGGGAACCCGGGGTGGGGGGAGCAGCTCAACACAGTGCAGAGGGCAGGCCTTGCCCAGGAATCCCTCGTTTTCCTTCAGCAGTGGGGACAGGGTCAGCCATGCCACCAAAGCAGGCAACAGGGGCCACCCTCAGTGAAGGGCACAGGGACAGGGCAAGCTGCCC
This sequence comes from Eublepharis macularius, assembly GCF_028583425.1. Taxonomy (NCBI): domain Eukaryota; kingdom Metazoa; phylum Chordata; class Lepidosauria; order Squamata; family Eublepharidae; genus Eublepharis; species Eublepharis macularius. The sequence goes on along the minus strand of NC_072793.1, from coordinate 17,256,894 downwards.
TTGGTGACAGCAGCCTCCTCACAAGGGAGTAGGGGCAGGTCTGCAGGGCCTGCCCACAGGTCCATGGCAGTAGGCAAAGAAAGTTGAAGCCAGCAGCCCACCGGGCTTGCTTAAGTTCCCACCATTAGGCCTGCCCAAAAGCCCACTGCAGCGGGCATGGAGTGGAAGTCAGTGGCATGCTCAGGGGTCCAGAAAGTTGTTTGGAACTTTTACACCTTGCGATTTGATGGGAGTTCAGTGTCTCGTGAGGGATTATCACACTGTGGAGAATGCAGGAAAAGTTGGAAGTAAATTCGCAGAGCTATAGTTGGCAAATGATGCTGTGTGTAAGGATGGGGAACTAACAGTGAAGTTTAGAAGCCGAGCGGCAACAACAAATTCCTTGTGGAAATGTCCTATGCATGGCTCATTTATCTCGGTACCTTGCCAGATTTCTATTGTCTACAATCTGAGCTTTGTAAGTTTAGAAATGCTTTGGTTTCTCTGCCAGGAATTTGGCACCACCCAAAGGAAAATCTGTCACCTCAAGTAACTACATATGAGTTGGGGCATGCATGACACGTACATGCAGTGTTCTCCATCACATTGGATCGAACCGCATGTAGTTTTTTCACTGTGGGGCCAGAAACAGTTGCATCTCCCTAACTCTGGGACACATCCCATTCGTGTAAATTATGACCTGACTAAAGTTCCATTCGCTTCAAAAAAACTTGGGTGTCTTTCATTTTCTCTTTATGTTTTCATCACAGTTGAGCTCCTCTTATTCATAGATGTGTTAATGATACAATATTTCCAGATCATAGGGGCCAGTTTAAATAGCACCACTGCTCCTGCAGTACAGTCTGTCTATATGGGGGAGATGATTTGATTGTGGTCAGACTTGGAAGGATAGGAAGTAGAATTGGAAGCAGAGCCTTCACAAGTGTACAGCAGACGTTGCTGTGGAATTATTACATCTGCACAAAAAACCCGCCAAGATAGACCTGTAAAATGAATTTATTCTAAAACTGAATGGTGCTGCGAATATAACAAAGGGTTCTGATTAATTTTGTTCGCCACAACTGGCTCTAGGGCTGGCCTTTTCTTCCATTCACAAAGCAGCCCTCCACCCCCTTTTGGACCTTTACCCCAACAGGGAGGCCATCTCTCTCCTTGGAAGTTTGTCTCAAGGGTTCTGAATCATCTTCAAGGGCCCTGGGGTGGCCATGATGTCCAGCAACCTCAAATCCACTAGGGGGTTGCTGGAGATGGTAGCTGCCAAGGGGGTCAGGGAGCTTGCTACAAGCCGCATCACTGGCCCCGTCGCAGGCCCACCCCTCCCCAATCTCAGGGTTTCCCCATAGGGTGGGGTTCCCAAGATTCTGCTTAATCCTCAACCTTTCTACCCCCAGGTGGCCTCGGTCAATGATGCCATCCAGCTGAATACTATTCCATTGAGTGCACTTCCTTTGACCAGGTCATATGCCTTGTCAGGTCCTGGGTGGGGGGCTTATGACCAAATGCAGTGAGTGGTCAGCTTTTCATCTGCTGCCTGTCCATCCAGAAGACTTTTGCCTCCTGGGTTTTAATGCTGGTGATTCCTGGTACGTGGACAAGCCGATGCCCTTGGGTGGCTCTGTAGCCTATGTGGCCTTCAAGGCCTTCAGCACGTTCCTGGAGTGGGTGGCTAAGGGCTGCGTGGGGGCCCTCACATCACCCACCATCTGGAAGGATTTCCTGTTGTGGGTCCAGCAGGCCGCTCAGCCAGTGCTGATCACCTGGCCCCCTTCTAGGTCCTGGATGGTGAATTGTGGGTCCCCTTTGCTGAGAAAAAGACAGGTGGGTCTGCCACCCACCACACTTACCTAGAAATCAAGCTTGACTCTGTGGCAGACTGTTCTTGCCTGCCCACAGACAACCTGTTGTCCCTCAGGGAGCTCTTGCTGTACACCCGGTTCCACCCCAAGGCCACTCATAAGGAGATCCAGTCCCTCATTGGACCCCTCAATTTCACCTGCTGGGTGATGGCCCTGGGGCAGTCTCTTTGCACCCATCTTGCCAGGTCCATGGCAGGGCTTTTGCCTGCCATCACCATATTCATATTTCCTGGGGCAACTATGCCGAGCTCCAGTTTTCCTCACTTTCCTGGATAGGTACAATTGAGAACAGAGAGCAGGTGGTGAAATTGCTCCATCTTCAACATCAAGCAGGCCAACAGCTAGGAACTGTGGAGTACAAAGGAGGAGACAAGCTTCATCCGAAAGGGCCGACCACCCCGGCTGAAAAGGAAAGATGAAACAAGGGGTGTGCCTGAAATGTGGGGCCGCTGGCTATTTCACAGTGGAATGCTCCAGCACAAAGAAGGCTCTCCCAGAGAAGAATAAAGGATCCAAACAAGGATCATTTGGCCACTCGAAACGGGGAGGAGCAGCAGTGCAAGCCAGAGAGGAGGTGGTGGCAGCAGGAATGAACAGAGGAAACAACAGCTTGAGAGGCAGCACCACGTCCAGCAGCAAAGGAAAAGAGGCACAGCTGGTGGGAAACGGTGGAGACCAGCTGTGAAGGGCACCAGCCAGCAGATCCCAAAGGAGCTGGCGCCAGTGCATTAATGAAGTTTTACATAAGTACTTGTACAAAGGGGTGGTGATTTACTTAGATGGTGTGCTTATGTATTCAGATAATTACCAATCACATGTGAAGTTTGTGTGAGAGGTTTTGAGTACTCTTTACAAGAATAAACACTATGCCAAATTGTCCAAGTGCCATAAGGAGGAATCGGACTTTCTGGGCTACCGAATCTTGCCAATAATAATAATATTTGATTTATATACCGCCCTTCAGGACAACTTAATGCCCACTCAGAGCGGTTTACAAAGTATGCCATTATTATCCCCACAACAAAACACCCTGTGAGGTGGGTGGGGCTGAGAGAGCTCCAGAGAACTGTGACCAGCTGGCTTCAAGTGGAGAAGTGGGGAATCAAACCCGGCTCTCCAGATTAGAGTCCCGCGCTCATAACCACTACACCAAACTGGCCAAGAGGTCTGAGGATGGACCCCACCAAGATCCAGGATGTGCTGGGGTGGAAAGTTCCTAGAACAAGATGCCAATTACAATCATTTTTTGGCTTTGCAAATGTTTACAGACTGTTCATTAAGAACGTTGCCCAGACTGCCTTGCCATGGGCTGATCTGTTAAAAACAAAAGGGAATGGGCCAGACGGGGTGAAGCTGAGTGCTAGACTAGTTTGGACCGATGAGTGCCAACAGGCCTTTGGAAGATTAAAATATTTGTTCTCCTCTGAGCCTGTTCTGTGTCACCCAGACAAGAATAAAAAAATTATTGTGCAAGTGGATGCCAGCGACAAAGCGATGGGAGGGGTGATTTTGCAAAGAACTGAACCCCTGTGCAGTTCTCCCTGGGTTAAAGGGAGAACTGCACCCCTTTGCCGACATCTCCCAGAAATTTTCAGAGGCTGAGAGGCATTGGTCAGTGCGGGACTGACCAATGCCTCTCATCTCTGCTTTTTCTTGCCTAGATGCTCCTAATGAACTTAGCTGACCGTTACCTTAAGGGGTGGGGATTTTAGAATTTGCCTGCACTTAGAATCCTATATATGATTTGTGCTTGTAGAGGAACATAATTCCTGGCCAGAATGGAGTAAGATCCGGACACTGGTAGTTTATCGATAAAGTTCTTTAACTCATGCAGTGAAGACTCTTGAGAGTTACTTGGCAGATCCTTACACCCTGCTGCATGGGGACACAGCCATCTGGGGGCTGGCGGGCATTCATCTGCCTGCACGTGTCCTAGATGGACCAGACAGGCCAGGGGACACACTTTACCTTAGGGACCACTGGGTTGTCACTAAGTCCGGTGCAGGCACTTTGGGCCTACTTTCGGGCCCACCCAGCCTGCGATGGTTGGTTCATGCTGACAGCATTCCCCGCACATGCTTCTATGTTGTCTCCATCCTTAGGTCTATATTGCACCAAGGAAGGGAAAGCCTCCAAAATAACACGACTCGAACTAGCTGGGAACTACCCAATGGGGCCAACAACACTACCAGGTGTTGCTTGGATTTCAACTGTATTTGTTAAAGTGCAAGTGCAAAACTGTGAAACTAACCAGTGTAACTCTTTTTATAAATAGCATACAATTACTGCAAGAATTCAATAGAACAAGGTAAATCGAAGGTAAGTCCATATGCAGTCTATAACGTCAATATTCTTATTTCTTTTTTATAGGTGAATACGCAGTGGGTGCCCACGGAGTTCTAAGAGGCGTTTCCTCGATGAAACAGAATTTCAATCCGGTTCGTTGGTCCGGCTGTCAAAAGCTCCAGTTCGTTGGCAACGAACCTGCTAGCTTATTATCCTGCTCGTTTCGAAAACTCTTCTTCCGGCCAATTTTTCTACAAGTCATAATTGTCCATTCATCGTATGCGCAGAAATGGAAGACGCAAGAAATACCAACGGTAGAAGATTGGATCTATAAATTGCTGTACATGGCGGAAATGGACAAATTGACAAGGAAACTTAAAGATCTTGACCTAGGACAATATATTGTTGACTGGGGGAAATTGAAACAATTTTTGGAAAAAAAAATGGGATGTAAAAGGAGAACTGTGGCAGTTTGAGAATTTTTAAAAGAATAACGTCGTAATGGGAAGAGAGAAGGGATCTTACCACTTAGGGGGAATGTAACTATAATCTAAGCAAATATAATATTTAAGGGAATTTTACATTGAACATATGGGACAACGAAAATGGTTAAACAGATATATTAATGAGGTATACAGTGCGTAGTATATAGTATAAAACAATAAGGTAGCGTAGCAGACATTATATTATAATATATTATGTGGTTGGGTTATATTGGGTTGTGTGCTGTGCTACATTGGTGGCATAGCATACAATCTAAGTTTTGTGATATATACTATATTGATAGTATATTTGATGGAATATATATTTAAAAGAAGAGAAATAGAAAGTGTCAAAAGTAAGAGACACTGAGAATCTGGCTATATATTATACCATACTGTTGTGTTATATTGTTATGATATATACTATATTGATAGTATATTGATAGAATTTATGTAAAAAAATAAGAATGTGCTTAGAGTAAGAGATATTATGATCTAGAGGCAGTAGGAAAATATAAATGAATTAGATTTAAGCAATAAGAAGGGTTAAGGGTTGGAAAGCTGTTGGAAGTCAATAGGGAGGGGGGAGGAAAAGGGTGGGGGAATAGAGCAAGGGGAATAATGAGATTATATGTGTCAAACTTGGAAAAAAATTATTTTGTTTATTCGCTCACCAATTAAATTTTATTAAAAAAAATTGTCCATTCATCAACTATACTCTTATAAATATTACCAAAATAAAAATAATGAAATAAAACAGACTTACTGTTTCCTTCATTAATCATCCATTTCTAACACCTTATTGGTAGCAATCCATCTATCTGTTGGGTATGGTCCCATAGGCTAATTGATATATAACGTCACATTCATCAACATTACTCACTAATTTAAAGAGACATATCTAATACGAAGTGTTCCAACTTGTGAAAGACCAGCCATTCGTAGGAACTATTAAGATGTACAAATGCAAACATCACAAAAATTTAAAGAGACAATTTCATTTTCAGTATGAACAACAAGACTTAAAATCTATTTCGTTGAAGAGCAATTGTATTTAAAGAGGCAACTTCATTTACACTATAAAGAAGAAATAAGAATATTGACGTTATAGACTGCATATGGACTTACCTTCAATTTACCTTGTTATACTGAATTCTTGCAGTAATTGTATGCTATTTATAAAAAGAGTAACAGTGGCTAGTTTCACAGTTTTGCACTTGCACTTTAACAAATACAGTTGAAATCCAAGCAACACCTGGTAGTGTTTTTGGCCTCCTTGAGTAGTTTCCATCCTTAGGTCTGCCTTAACAGTGGTGGTCCTCCCCAGCAGTGAGTACTGTGCCCACTATTACTGGACTGGGGCAACCATGGTCACCTTGGACCTGAGATTTTCCCCTCGCTTCATTCAGGCTGTGGTCAGGTGAAAGTTAGGCACATACAAAACCTGCCTACTACTTGCTCTTGGTCTTACCCACTCTTGTCTTTAGTTTTTCCAGGCTGGAGGCAAACGGTGTGGATCTGAGGGCATAGCATTGTCCATTGGGCAGGTTGTTATGCAGTTGAATCCAGATGGGGCAGACATCTGGGACTCCAAGGGGCCATCGTGGTGCACTGGCTCAGCATACGTGGGATGCGATGAACTACCTTCCTTCCCACTGTACTTCAGCTGTGCTGGAAATTGAACCTCCAGACACCTTGGGGGAGAATGCTCAGGGTTCCTAGGCAGGTTTGGATCTTTCGTATACTATCAGGAGGAACTTGGGGCTTCTACCACACTGTTTTCCCAGGACTCTGTTGCTGTGGTTGGACTTGCTCAAGAGGTGCTCATGGCTGGGTGCCCTATCACCCATGAAGGTGGACTCAGCCAGGTGGTGAGTGGCCAAGACGATGGGACGATTCATGGAAGCATCAGGGGACTGTGTCATCCACCACTTGGACATTTCCTTTTGACTGGAGGACTTGTACTATCCTGACAGTGTGCACCTGTCCAGCTGGGGACAGGACATCTGGTTGCAGGATATCTGAGACTGCCTGTGGTATTGCTTGAAGCTTTAGGAACTTTGGCAGGAGCCATTTTGGGGCTCTTGTGGGGATTTGGCATTGGGCACGGTTCCATTTGGGGTTAACATGGCCTGCGTGCTGTTTCCCATAGTCCCTTATGGGAGCTTGGGAGCAGAGCAGGGCACTGGATGAACCCAGCTCAGGGGCTATCAGGGCATGTCCACTCTCTGGTGATAGGGGAACCATGCAGAGATGTATGCCCACATGTGTTCCTGCTTATTGTCATCCCATGGTGCCCCCCTCAGCTGGTGTCCTGACTCTGAGGGGGTGAGGGGGTCATCAGCTGGCAGACGGATCAGTCAATATGGGATCTGTGCCCCATGCAATGCCAAGGCTTTGTTAAGCTGCAGGCAATACATTTGTGGCCTTTGCACCTCCAAAATAGGTCTCTGTATCTCTTTCCTCTGCCCTAGCCCTCTCCCCTCAGGCTGGCAACTCAAGAAAATATTTCAGTTTTTCAAGTCAAGCTGTATATCTAGCTTGGAGATGGGGAAAGAAAGTCATCCATTTTCAATATATCAATCAATCAATCAATCAATCAATGGGTTTATTACGGTCACATGACCAGCCAAATTTCCAATATATATGATGTTATAGCTGAGGGTTTTATTTTTGCTTCGTTTGATAGTACAATATTCTCTTGACTTCTTTAAGAATGATATGTTCTTCATGTGTCTCGTGTTTTTCTTAAAAACCCTACTCAGAGAGGAAAGCACAGATTTGCATTCTCAGGTAACATATGTAGTCAATATAAATTGGTCATGCCGTACAGCACGACTGCAGCTACTAATTAAAATCAACTTTTGGGTCGTTGTAGACTATTTTCTGTCTTATAATGCAAAGTCTGTCTGAGTTCAAAAGGCAGATAGAGGCATTTGAAAGGCTTTGGCTGGTAATGAAATACTCTGGTAATGAAATACCCCAAATGGCATCACGGAACTTAAGCAACCAACTCACACATCGGCTAATATAATAAATCAAATGCTTTTATTTTGGGCTTTGCAATTACAGGCATTTTTTTAGATTTGTTTTCTGGACATCTTTTCAAATAGACAGTGGCACATCTGGTTAGTATGTCAGACATGAGGATACCATGAAATTTCATTCTCAGTTTCAATAGTTAATACTAGTGTGTCTACTTATATAACACCTAAGCTGTGTTTAAGCTTTGGGGGCAAAATTCAATATACTGGGAAACTGTGCTTTCAATTTCATTGTAGAGGCAACGAGAACAAAAATACGCGTGGTATCTGAGAAACAAACACCAAACACACCAAACAACACCAACAAACACAAACACCAAAAATGCTTGGTATCTGAGCAACAAAAGCCAAAATGGGACCAAATAAATTTCCAGTGATTCAGGCTATCCAAGGTCCTCCGCAGAACTTAACACTCTTATGAAGAACAGATAAAGCTGCCATGAGAGACAATTGGTCCATTAGGCTACTGAGATCCTTTAGCAGGAGACGGCAAGATTTGAACCTGGGACCTTTGGTATGCAAAACAGATTAACTAGCATTGAGCCACAGCTAACCCCAGTTCTTCCTTGTACTAACAGAAGCAACAGTATGGCAAATGAATGCAAAGTTGCTCTGTTTGCATAACTTATGCAGAGTGAAAAATCCAGCTATTCCAGCAGAGTCTGGGTTACAGCAGTGCAGAAATTCTCATCTCTTTAACATACTGAGTACACACAACCTTGCCTCTGAGTATATTATTGTTGGATCGGCAGACTGATTTAGTCGGCCCTTCTTGACAACTGGAAAACAGAGGCTGTGTTGTGGAGTAAAAGAGTTACATCATTTCAAATTGAACCAAATAAAATTTAAAACCAGAGTCAGCAACAGTGGCTACTATCTGGAAAACAAGAACCACAGAGTTTACCTGGAAATCCCCTTCATACAAAGCTAGTATCATGACTGCTGATCCAAAGGTACCTAGCTTCATATATAATCAGAATAGAATAAATAAGTGTAACAGTATGACTGGAGTGGCCAAACTGTGGCTCATGTCATGAGCCAGCTGTAGCTCCTAGAAAAGTCAAGCTTGGCTCCCAGGCATCCAAAGAGAAAAAAGAGAATTCTTCTCCCCATTAAATTTCTAACCACAGATCAGGAAACAGCAAATTCAAGAAGAGAAAGAGGTAATACCAGTAACCTGACCTGGGATGCCCCGGGGTCCTCTGGGGGTTATGTACAAGGATGGGATACACAGAAGGTGACAAATTAGAAGCAAGAGAGGAAGGATGATGTAAAAGCAACAGGGACTGTGGCTTGCAGCTGTAAGATTATTCAATATTATCCACTAGCAACCAAGCCTATTTTTTTAAAAAATGGGCTCTAGAAAATGGCTGCTGTGCTCCGCAGTGGGCCAATTTCGGTCCATTTGGGGCTGGAATTGGCCTGTTGCAGAATGCAGGAACGATGCCAGGAAGGTGCGATGGGCCTTGGAGTGGTCCTGTGCTCCACAGTGGGCTGATTTTGGCCCTAAACGGGCCCGATTCAGCCTCAAATGGGCAGAAATTGGCCCGCTGCAGCATGCAGGAGCACTCCAGGGCTCATTGTGCCGCTCTGGGCTGCTCAGGGCCTGCTGTAGGGCCGTCAGCATACTGGGCCTCCCCATTGCCTCCACGGCTGCTGCGGGGCTTTGGTGGGGCTGTATTGGTATGTTAGGCTTCCTGCCACCTTAAGGTTGCCAGCTCCAAGTTGGGGAAATTCTTGGAGATTTGGGAGGGGGAAACCTGGAGAAACTGGGGTTTGGGGAGGGAAAGGACCTTGGCATGGCATAATTCCATAGAATCTACCCCCCCCCCCCCCCCCAAAGTAGCCATTTTCTCCAGGTGAACTGATCTTTGTGGCCTGGAAACCAGTTGCAATTCCGGGAGATCTCCAGCCACTACCTGGAGGCTGGCAACCCTATGCCACTTCCAAGACCCCTCCAACTGAAGATATTATATCCTAGGCAAGCCATATTGACATTAAGCTTTGGTCCTCACTATATTAGGAGAGGGCAGGAAAGAAAGTATGTTGCACAGCCATAAAGTGTATTATCATCCTAGCAAGTGTGTGTCAATGTGTCAGTGACGGATGGAGCCCCCTATCAGCCACACATATACAAAGCTGCACTCAAATGGTTTGGAAAGAAACGTGTTTCTTTACCCGTTGCCATCTTTACAAAATCAGCATATCCCTGGAGTCAAATGTGCTATCTTTCACAGGGCTTTAGTTCAGCCCCAATACGATTTTGACCAATATCACCTCTGAATGTTCACCAAGGGCATTTGAAGTTGGCCAATATAATGTTTAGCTCCGTACCCTCCTTATCACTGACAGTTCCTGTTGAAAAGAACAGGGCATGCACAAGTGCAACGAAGGGCAGCTTCATGCCCCACGCTATATAACCTGAGGTATGTCAAAGTTTCTCTCTTCCTAGCAAGCCAAGACTTTCACTCTGAGCACATACAACACTTGCGAGTCAAAGCTCAGTAATGCAACACAGCAACAGAACTGCCTTCATTTATAGTATTTATATCCCACCTCCTCTTCTTGGCCTCAAGGCACCTAGGATACAGGATGTGCCAAACGGTCCGGTTAATCTTCAGTCATTCAAGAAGGATTGGTACTGAGCTGACTCTCCGTAAGAACAAATTCTAGTATTCTTCCTTGCTGTGATTTTTTTTTAACAGAAGAGTCCCCCCCTCCCCGCACAGCTGTGTGTGTACAGTCAACGTCTGCCTACTTCATTCTAGAAATAAAAACTGAGAACATGGAGGCAGTTTTCAAATCAAATAAAAATTAGCAAAATTAAGTAAGAAGCAACGAGTTTAAAGTTATAGGAAGGAAGAATTAGGTTCACTGTTAGATACACAACTTCACTGGACGTCTTGCAGTGTAAAAAGAGGCCTAGGAAAGTAATTGAACCAGCATTTCTGTGAAGTTTTTCAAGGAAAAACCTGACAAAGATTTGGACAGCTGAGTTTTAAGGCAGCAGCTTCACCTCCCGGGAATCCCTTCCAACTCATTCTATAACCAAGGCTTTTATTAGTTTTTAAAAGAAAGAACTTAATCTCACAATATTGAAACAAAATACAGGTGTCAATTGCACAAGTTCCACAAAGCAGGTGGCAGACTTGACCCATAGACTTGGGTACATTACTTGCAGTTGTGGAAATGAAAAAAGAAAAGAAACAGTTTTGAATCGTACATGTCAGATGATACATCCTGGTTCCACTTCTTATTTTATGCGCTCCCTCTTTGAGAGTTTCCTATGTTGCTCTGATAAAGGCCGTTTCCACACAGCTTACCTTGTTCCGGAAAACAGCGAAATCTCGTGCGAAACCTCGCGAGAAGACGCTGTTATCGCGCGAGAAGACGCGATAACAGCATCTTTTCGTGCAATTTCGCACGAGATTTCGCTGTTTTCCGGAACAAGGTAAGCCGTGTGGAAATGGGCCAAAATTTGAATCCATGAAATCACATGGAGGGGGACAACAAGATTATTGGGCAGAAAAGTTCTCATATATCAGCCCCACCCGCAACATTTGACTGTTATGAGAGTGGCATAAAAGCCAACAGGAGTATCATTGTTTATAAGAAGTTAAAAACAATTTTAATAAATGTTAAAAAAAATTAAAAAGCCAACAGGAGAACAATGATCATGGCACATGTAACACAAACAGTGGTCCTAACACGTGAGGCTGAAATGTTCTGAAATGCCATGGGCCAAACTACAAGTGACGAATGACGCTTGAACGGCAAGTGTATTTCTCCCTGTTCACTCGCCCTCCACTTGATCCACTTGCCATTCAAGTGTCATCCGTCACTTGTAGCTTGGCCCTTACTTAGTATTGCAGGAAAGAACAGTGACAGAAACCAAGATCATTCATGATCATTGACTCTTCCTTGATTTCAGTGGGATGGCTCCAAAGTAAACGGTATCAGAAGCGATTCTGGCTGTTTGGACTTCTAGCGATTCAGAAGCTAGGATACCTCTGATTATCAGCTGCTGAAGGTAAGCGACTATGAATGGTTGCTCTGCTTGTGAACTTCATTTCGGAAATTTGATGGACCAGCCTACTGGACAAGGTGGTCTTGTCCAGTAGGATTCTTAAGAAAATCGGAAATCAGATTCTCAAGAAAATAATGTGATAAAGGACTACTGTCGGTAATTTGAGGCTTCTATCAAAAGTGCTTTAGAAACTGAAAAGTGCTGTCCAATCCTGCAAACTTCTCCCCCCGCCTCCACCCCACAACACAGGCCTCCATTATGGGGCTTTGATGAAGACGCTGCAACAGTTTCTTCCACCCCTTTACACAGTCCCTACAGTCCCAAAGGACCTTAGGATGTTATGATACCTTTCTTAGTAGTTGAGAATACATTTCTGAAAAGGAAAAAAAAGAATAACCACACTTCAACTACATAGATCCAAAGGAGTTAGCCAAGTTAGTCTGTAGCTGCAAAATAGTAAAGAGTCCAGTAGCACCTTTAAGACTAACCAACTTTATTGTAGCATAAGTTTTCGAGAACCACAGCTCTTTTCATCAAATGCATCTGACAAAGAGAGCTGTGGTTCTCAAAAGCTTATGCTACAATAAAGTTGGTTAGCCTTAAAGGTGCTACTGGACTCTTTACTATTATACTTCAACTACAGAGATACAAGACACTTAAATGAACAGACAGGATCGAAGTGTTCTTGATGATCTTTACTATCAGTGAAAATACACTGTCCAAACCAAGTAATAGGGCCCACTGGTCACTCAGTTAGTAAACTTGTACTTCAAGGTAAGGTAAAGGTAGTCCCCTGTGCAAGCACCGAGTCATTACTGACCCATTGGGGGGATGTTGCATCACGACATTTTCTTGGCAGACTTTTTGTTACAGGATGGTTTGCCATTGCCTTCCCCAGTCATCTACACTTTACCCCCAGGAAACTGGGTACTCATTTTACCAACCTCGGAAGAATGGAAGGCTGAGTCAACCTCGAGCCGGCTACTTGAACCTGGCTTCCGCCAGGATCGAACTCAGGTCGCGAGCAGAGCTTGGGCTGCAGTACTGCAGCTTACCACTCTGCGCCACAGGGCTCCTTCAAAAACGTGTACATCTACCACTTCAAACTGCAACTGGGAATGTACACAACTGAATTCTCCTTCATATTCCTGCACATAGAAAGCTAGCATGTCAAGAAGCAGAGTAAGCAGAAACCCTTCACCTCACCATCAAGCTCTGTATGTAACGGGGATTTATTTAATTTTTTGGTATGGCAGAGTATTCTGTCGTTGGAGACTGAAGTCGTACAACCCAGACACAGATTTAGGACCTCGGTAGATGGAAAAATAGGACTTACATATGTCGCATACTGCCGAGTTTAATAAGGCATTCAGAATTCATACCAATATAGAGTTAGGGGAGGAGAAAGTTACAAAAAAGAGGAAGGTAGGAGACCAAAAAAAAAAAATGACTAGAAATTGAATCCGGGAAAAACTATTTTGTTAAACATTTCAGCTTCCACTTTTGTCAGTCATACACTAGTTATATTTCAAAACAGGCATTAGGAGCCAAGGTGGTAGCTTGCTGAGGATGGAAAGAATTCTCAAGAAAGCAATGTCTGCCCTATAATGGAGTTTATGAGTGCAAGAAGGGTTTAAAATAGAATTAAAAGCACAGGCAAAAGTGTCTGTATTTTCTTCCAAGTCAAAGTCAAGAGCATTTCAGGCAAAGACGCCACACGTCACAGTATATAGAACTTGGAAGGCCTGGTTCCAACTTATTCAGATTTACCTCATGTGGAGTTTTTGAGGGCATTCTGTGAGCAAGTTCCTGTGAGACACCCTGGCCATAGACCTTTCTTGGGGGGGGGGGGAAATAAACCAAATCTAATCTGACATTTATTTCTTCAGAGAAATCGTCTCAAAAGCAGTGCTGTAAAGAAAAACCTTATAACCAGACGTTTGAGGCACTATATACTATAAAAAGAGATGCCTTTGCTAAGTAGAATTTAAAAATCTCCAGTGTATTCTTTGTCGTCCTGCCATCCGACTCAGATTTTAAAGAGCTCTTCTCGCCCCTCTTTGCCCTTAAGCAAAATATGCTCATGGGAGTTAGGCCTTCTGATCAGAATCCCAAGAAGGAAAAGAATAGAGTACATTGTCCCATCACACTGTAAAAGCGGAGCATTTGTTTCGCAAGGCCATAGATACTAGAGGTCTCAGTGGATGCGACAGACTAGGGTACACCAACAAGAATGAGCAATCAGGCAATCATTATAGAATGCAAATGAGAAGTTGATTTTCAGATTCATATTCTCATCCTGTCACTGGCTACTCTCCCAGAGCATACCGAATGCTACAGTATGCTGTAGCATAGTGCTTAAGTGGTTCGGCTACGAAACAGCACTCTACTGGTTCGAATCCCACTACTGCCAAGAGCTCAGTAGGCGACCTTGGGTCAGCCGCTCCTCTCAGCCCCAGCTCTCCGTTCGGCGGCGCAGAGGGCAATCTAAACTCCCCTCTGTCTGGAGATCAGGGAGCGGGGCCACCAGCCATGTGACCATTTTCAAGAGGTTCCAGAACTCCGTTCCTCCGCGTTCCAGCTGAAAAAAAGCCCTGGTTATTATTATTGTTAAAACTATCAAGGGAAAAGTGAAACATATTTGATGTTCCAAAGGGGTGGGGTTTAAACAGAAAAGGGAAAAAAGCACCACCTGAAAGCACGAAGGGATTTGTGGCAATCTCCTTGCAGTGGTTGGTTTAGATGGCCTCCTGTCACAGACATTCACGGTGGGTCACAACAGTGTCTGCCTTTGGCTAAGATGTTCAGATCCTACAGAGAGGCCAGCAGACCAAAGGATCTTGGGAAGTAAGTGGTGGATAAAGAGGATGTAGGATTACAGGAAAAACTAAAGGTGGGAACTGAGAAGGTAACAGGTCTTGCTCCGTTGGATTCCACCAACTGGTTGATGTGTTTGTATACTGTGAAAGACCACTTATGAAATTATGCCCGTGAGGAAGTCTAGTGTACGAAACAGGAATTGAGAATCAGCTGGCAAAAGACCCGTAGGCTGTTCGTGAAGATTCTTTACAGCTCCATTTCCATTTGGAGGATGGTCTACTCTCTCCAAAATGCAAATACGGAAATATGAAACATGAACTGTGAATAGTGATTGCTCTTGTCCTTTCACCAGTTGGCATATTAATGTTCTCTATGAATGATTTGGTTCTGGATTGCTGGTTGTTATAATTGTACCGTATTACTTGGGTATAGAGAATGGCATGATTTATATTTTACACTTTGCACTTTAGAACACTGAAGAAGATTTTGGATAAATATCTCTATTGTGTATACCTTTTTGATTCCACCTCCTGGACTTTGTAGTTGTTTCAAAGGGTAACGAGGCAGGAGGGGAGTGGGCAGACAAAGGTAGGAGGAAAGTGCATGAAAGAGAAAGGAGAGGAAAAGCAAATGGCTAAGAACCAGGTATGGTTATAGCGCACACCCTGATTTGAAATAACTAGCCGAATCTTTGGCTGCTGGCATCCAGTGTGCTCTTTAAACTCATCTTGCCCCCACCAATCATCTCCAAAGAAGCAGAAGAAAACATGGCTTTTCTCCAAAGGAAACAAGGAAATCTACATTTATAAATCAGATGGGATCTGGCACAAAGTTCTGGGGTGTAGCCATTTGTATCTCCACCCCAACTGTGATTTGCGTCCAATTTGGAGACCAAGAAAGGTCTTGGTCCTGAAGGAAGCAAATGTTTTCTGTGACTTTGACTTGGCTTAATCTCTTCCCACCCCCACCCCCCAAAAAAACTTGCATTATATAATGATTTCAGAAAATTATACGAAACACAAGGAAGGGTTATCATAGAATCACAGAATCACAAAGTTGGAGGAGGCCATACAGACCATCTAATCCAACCCCCTGCCCAGTGCAGGATCAGCCTAAAGCATCTCTGACAAGTATTCATCCAGCCTCTTCTTGAAAACTGCCAGTGAGGGGGAGCTCACCACCTCCCTAGGCGGCTGATTCCACCTTTGAACTACTCTGACCGTGAAAAAGTTTTTCCTAATATCCGGCCGGTACCTTTGTGCATGTAATTTAAGCCCGTTGCTTCGAGTCCTATCCTCTGCTGCCAACTGGAACAGCTCCCTGCCCTCCTCCAAACGACAGCCTTTCAAATATTTAAAGAGAGTAATCATGTCCCTCCTCAATCTCCTCTTCTCCAAACTAAACATTCCCAAGGCCCTCAGCCTTTCCTCGTAGGGCTCAGACTCCAGACCCCTGATCATCCTCGTCACTGTCCTCTGCACCTTCTCGATTTTGTCCACATCCTTTTTGAAGTGAGGCCTCCAGAACTGCACACAGTACTCCAGGTGCAGCCTGACCAAGGCATTATAGAGAGGGGCTATGACCTCCTGCGATTTTGACACTATGGCCCCTTTATAGCTGGTTAGGTCAAAAATACCACATTTTTGACAATCTGAAAGATTCTCTTTCTTCTTCAGTGATAAGTTATGACAAATAGAAGAGAGAAGTAACTACAGTGGAAACTGGAAGAAGCTCATGGTCCCATAGTTGTTAACCGAAAAACAACTGTCAGCCAAGATCCAAAAAGATTTGGTTAAAATTATATGTGCACATTTATTTTTAAAAGTGTAGCTTCTCTCTGGACATAGAAACGGAAGTAAACGTAACAAAAACACCACGAGAAAACCCATAATTCGTTACATTCCTGGCATGGCTAAAGCCACAAAAATACTGGAAATCTCCAATTGGTGCCTGATCCTGTGATATTTCCATACTTATTTCCAAAGACTTTAAAGCCAAGAGGTACTTCCGGATGCTTGTGGAACTTCCGAAGCCCTAGCGTTGGGCATCAGTATCACTAAAAAAATGAATTCTAGAACCTTTCTAGGAAGTTCAGACTGCGAGAGGCTTAGTGTCTTCCTGTGGCAGTTTTATGGCTGAAGACGGCTTTCGTGAACCAAACATCAAAACCAGCACCTAACATCCAGGGAGCATTATAGTGCAAAGCTAGTGTTTATGCTTATATGGAAAGTGTTCTCAAAATCTGACTATGCTTTGGCCACACAGCAATTTGGGGCACTGTTCAAAAGCTGCATTTCCATCTTGTATTATGTGGTGAACAAGGGAGTGCCAACTGCTGACTCAAGGGACTGCAGTTCCCAAGTAAGCTGTTCACCGAAGGCTACATAATAGTTTGGGGATTTCAATCAACACCAGTCACAGAAACAAATGCGCACCCATCCATACATATTACACACACGTATGTCCATGCGCACCATTCATCCAAGGTAAAAGGACTCCAGAAACCAATCTGAAAAATATGGCAGGAAAATTGTAGAGGATGCATGCTTCATTGGTCCAACCTGGATACAGGATTATTGTTTGTTTAGCTAGGACAGCCAGTCCTTAATTGTGCTATATTTCCTGGAAAAGGCAAATCAGGATAAGAGCAAATTTCAGTCCTCCTTTCCAAGGCTCAGTCAGACCTATTGCCATAATACAAAATACCCTAAAATAGCATCATTTAATTCTCCTGTGTTATATTCACAACAAAACTCAGCATTTTCCCCTCTTATAGAAAAAACAGCAGAAACTCCACAAATGGAACAGAATGTCAACAGCTCTATCAGGAAAAAGGATCCTGACTTACTTAAAATCAGCATAAAAATCAGTATAAAAGCAGAGGGCTGGTGTGGCTTACTGGTTAAAGTATAGGACAGGACCTGGGACAGCTGGGTTTGAATCCATCGCTGAGCCTTGGGCCCGTCACAATCTCTCATCCTAACCAAACGCTCACAAGGTTGTTGTTGTGAGGATTAAACGGTGGTGGTGGGGATCTGAAAAGCCACCTTGGGTCCCCAGTCAAGGGGAAAAGTATAACTTGATTTCAGCCATGAAGTATTGGTCTTTAGCTCACAATGCTTTTCAGATTAGACTGGATTTGTTTAAAACATGAATGTTTATGATAGACTAGCAACGGAGCCCGTTTTAAAAAAAATGGGCTCTAGAAAATGGAGTGCAGGAACACTGGGCTTCCCACAATGGAGCCGCCCTCTGGAGGGATCGGTCACCTCGCCTAGGATTCCCACCGTGGCAGCGGCCTCTGGAGTGACAGGTTGCCTTGCTTGGCCTCCCCGCCGTGGCAGCGGCCTGTGGAGGGATGGGCTGCCTCACCTGGACTTCCTGCCACGGCGGCACTGTCTACAGGCCGTGTTGCTGATGACTCAGTTTTTATCCTGGCACATCAGGATAAAAAGTGAGTCGTCCCCAATACAGCTTGCCTTTTATATAATAGGATTGCTAATGTTTCCTGCACCTTATCACCTCCTTTTACATTCATATACTTAACAGCTGGGTCTTTGGTTCTTGGTTGATAATAGAGTCTCACAGAACAGTGGTACATGACAGAAGGTACAAGATGTATATTACTGAAGCAAAACAGTCTGCCCTTTCCCAAGGTTACCTAGGTAAGAGTCTACCTCAAAATCATGTGATGTCTGCTGAAATCATTCCTCTGCTAACAACTTACCTCCCTGAATCCTGTCCCCTAATGCCACTGCCTTATGGATGGGACAAAATACTGTGGCAGACTGTAGCAACAGGCCGCAATGAATGTTCTGAACTTCTCGTTCACATACTCCTTTTTGCTGTTAACAACTACATTAACATTCATCCACACCTTGGTTTATGAGCAACTGGGAACAAACTCTATTTACGCATGCTCTGCAGCTATCATATTTAGTTTCAGCCTGAACTCCTTGGTAGAAGAGTAACATATAAATGAATAAACATTTATTGTCAGACCGAATCGTTTTTTATAAAAAAATACGAATGTTTACCTTCTCCAGAGAGACGTTATTTTGGTTGGTGACACTGTTCCAGCGTCTTCCCTGAAACTCCTGTCCAAACTTTAGGAAGGAAGGAAGGACACTAACACATCCATTTAGCCCTTGGCAAACCAGTCATCCATGAATTTGTTCTGTCCCCTTTGAAAGCCACTTAACCCACCTGTAACTCCCACTTCCAGAATTAATTAGACGCTGGAAGAGAAACAACTTGTTTTTCAAACAAGGTAACTCAATGAATTCAATGAGATAATTTTTTTAAAGTATAGGCTTAATTTTTCCGTTAAAATCAATGAGTCTTTTAGGATGAATTTTGTTCCAAGTGTAGTTTGTATTATAGTGTGCACCCGTGTCTTAGGTTGTACATTGCCCCAATCAGAGGAGGCTTAATAAACTGCATTCAGAACTTGGAAATTTATATATTATATTTATTTATATTTCAATTTATATACCGCCCATCCCCAGGGGCTCTGGGCGATGAACATTTAAAATCAATAAAAATGAGTTCTGGTAATAATGGCTGATCAGTTGGGATTTACTTACTAATTAATTTCTTGATTTTACAAATTCACATCAGTTAATCCAGAAAGAGACCATCAGTTGTCTCCAATTATGAGTTTACGGGTTAAAAAACTAACAAAAAGAACTTTATCCAAGTATTGTAAAAGTGTTGGAGAATAGGGTATTTATGCAGTTTTAGTGAAAATTATTGGAATAAATAAGACTATTATAAGATAGTGCTTTTTTCCTTTTGTATGTATTTATATACATAAAACAGGATTTATTATCTTGAATATGACTAATAAGCCTCATTTTAATGTTCATTATTACTGTAACTACTGGTAAATTGAGAACCTTGTGCCAAATGTGAAACCCATAAAATCAAGCCACTCGCATACAGGGTAAGACAGTGGCAGTCCTCAGACAAAGAAACTTTGATGGATTACGATGTGAGATTGATGAAACTGAGTTCATTCACAAATTCAGAACAATGAATACCCCGACATAGGATGCTTTTCACTACAGATGCTAATTTTGTGCATTTCCTCCCCTGCTCTAATGAAGACAATTAGATTTCACATTGTACCTCTGCATCCGATCTTACTTCTCTGCAACACTCCTCCCACCTTCTGACTGGGATAAAAAGACTCAGAGATCTCTATTCTCACTTGGAATTGAGCTTGGTTCTCAAAAGCTTATACCCTGGAAACTCTTTCTTGTCTTTAAGATGCTACTGGAATTGAACTTTGCTCATCCGGTATCTGGAGAACTATGCTTGAAGGGAAAAAAAAACAGGGAAAAAATCCAGGGAACACACACCATTTTTAGTTCCAGAGGACTTTTTTCAAATTTTCCAAGTGCAAAAATTAGAACTCTGGTGGAACATTGATCAAAAACCTCCTACTTCGGAATGAGTGACTTTTTAAGACAAGGTTTTCCTTGCTCAAAATGTGTAAAAAAAAAATTATGCAAGACAATCTGTGGCATGAGCAAATGATAATTCCTGTACACTGCAGACCTATTCAACATTCAAACCCAAGATGTATTTTGACATCTATAGGGTACTGATATTTTTCAGGAGAAAAAAGAGGCTTTTTGCTCCTCCGACCATTCAAATAGATATGCTTAAATAGCATGGAATAGAACAATTTGCAACCCTCTTTAGTACTGGATATATTTGTAATTTATCTTTTTGAACTATATATCCCTTAGTGTTTGTTTTTAACATTTCATAAATTTGTCAGATTGCACAATTTTATAAGCTAACTAAATTATAAATGATGCATTTTATGGTTCTAAAGCAGTAAAGTTAGGTTTGATCTGGAAGTCTTACATATAGTTTTCTAGCTTTAAAAAAAAAGGAAAATTTAGCCTCGGCGTCATGATTTCTGGAAAGGTAACAGGTGTGTAGGAAAATATGATCTTGTAAATGAATCAAAACAGAAAAAAGCAAAATTAGTCTAATGAGGACTGAGCATGTACCGGGAGTCAACAAATGGCTATTTAAAGGGGGAGGGAAAGAGAAGTGGGGGGAGATGAGGAAATTGGACTGCTGAAGCCCCTGAAAATTTACAGATTATTAGAGGGGGGATTTCCAAATTGTTTAATTTTCCTTCTCTCCCAGAATTCTTCACAAAGCTTGTATATTTATATCTTATTGGATAAATGTCTTAGTTTCTCCTAAGAGCAGCTATATTGACTCAAATGCCATTGCGGTTCATGGTGTGTGATTGTCAACTTTTGTAGGTTGCTGCTCCTTGTCAGTGTATTCCCATGCAGCCCCTCTTTTTCTGTCCTTCTAAAGGCCTATGTGTACTAGCGACAATCTTGCATGGCCCACTAAGACTAAACTTTAATGCAATCTCAAACAACACAGACCCCCCCCCCCCCATACAAGGAAAATGATGGAAATCATTCAGTTAAAAAAATCAAAGTGATAAGATGAGAATGAACTGTGGAATGTAAAGCTGCCTTCATCTAGAAACACATTTACCTATCTTGGCACAGGCTGCTTCCACCCACCTCAAAGTGAGTGACGGCAAGTTTGATTGCCTGTATTCCCCTACAGACAACATAAGCCACCAGAACATATGTTACCGCTTAGATCTGACTAAATGCTCCCAGTGCAAGCCCAGATGAAATATTAATTAGGAAATGCAATCCTTCTTGAAAAAAAAAAGGGGGGGGGGGGAAATCCAGGACTTTACAGCCAAGTCAGATACCAAGACCAGAGACGCATCTTTCATGAATGGTTCATAGTTTAAGGAATCATAGAGCTCTGTGGGGTATAAAACACAGCAGTTTGGATTGTAAAGCATGCGTGTACTTTATAAATATTGTAATAATTCTATGCAGAACAGGGAGAATTAGATTCCATTCACACAAATGGCTGAGGGAATGTCATAAAAATTAATGAATGGAACTGGCCACACAATGTAGTGCTCCACATGGGCCAGATATTTCCATTCGTAATTCTTTATTATTGTACAATGCCTGTGGTTTATTTATGGATATGAGGAATTCTCAGCTGGTAAAAACTAGCTGTCACACCATCAAAAGGGAGCTATAAAGGCCTGTATCAACTAAAGATGGATGAAGGTAAGTATAGTACCTCAGTGACAATGAACTGGGTATGGATTCTGAAAAACTTTGCCTATTAAATATTCAAACATATCCACGCGGTCCATTTGATAGCTGTCATGTGGTAAAAGGACTATATATGTTGCTTCTTTCACCAGTGAAGGTGTATAGTACTGTAAAGGTTCAGTGTAGACTAGAGATGGGCACAAACTGGGAAAATTCCAAACCGTGCAGTTCATGGTTCGTTGCGTTTCACGAAGCACGAACTTTCACGAACTTGCCCCAGTTCACAAACCAGTTTGTTCGGTTCATAAAAATGTCACTTCTGGGTCAGCAGAAGGTCTGCAGAGAGCCCACCCCCATGTTGCCTAGGAAACTGATTGATCGGCACCAAGCTGTCTGCAGGGACGAACCGAAATATGAACCAAACTAACCGAGCTAAAATTCATCACAGTTCGTGAGAAATGAGCTCCCACGAACCGCCGGTTCACGAACCACGAACCGGCCCAGTTCATGACGAACTTCAGTTCATATTTTAGTTTGTGCTCACCTCTAGTGTAGACACATTGCCCGTGCAGAAAAGAGATGCTGCTTCTGGACAGCCTTACACTGCCAGTATCAGGAGAGGGTGGGACATACTAGGGGCAGGCTAAAGGAGGGCAACTCCTCTCTGGTTCAACCTCAGAACATTTAACAGAGATCAGCTATGGTGAGTGATATGGTTCCAGTTTCAAAAAAAGAAGACTGATTTGTAAGTGTTGCAATTTAGTTAGGGGAAATGGTGAACCATCTCTAAGGACCTAGAACTTCTCTGCATGAAATGTGAACATGTGAAATCAGACTTTTCCCTCCTGCTCCAACTATCTTAGATACAACAGCTAACAACAGCCACATGAACAACACCCTCCCCTCAATGGCAGATTTCACAGAAAGGGACCCCAGGTTATTAAGATGCTGACGAAAAGGGTTGTGATTTCTTTTTTCTTTGCTTATAGTGGAGGAGTGATGCTCAAACAGTCTACATTTGAAAGTGGGGGGCACATCAAGTTGAGAGTCATTGAGACGAAAAGAAAGTATCTAACTGATAACAATGCAAGATCTTCCTGTCACTCCATTAAGAAGAGGGCGAAACAAAATGTGTGAACATTTCCTTCACAGTTCCAAAGAATACACATAAAGGGGTATGGTTACTGTTTCATAAATGTCTAACATATAGAACCAAAAGAAGGAAAGTTAGTAATAAATGTGACCACCCAAGGAACTGAGTATGCAGTGTTTATTAATTTGGCATCATGCGCTGTCATATGCGCGGGTGTCAACAACAGGATTCAGCCCCATGCACAGACTGTGCGTTGCTTTTTTTTTGCTCCAAAAACAACAATACTTAAACAATGATATACCCATCTCTACAGCTGGCATCATTATTTGATTTCTGTGGCAAATATCATTGCTTTACACACGAGAAAGCAGAGGAAAAAGAAAGTACTCGTTTGGCCAGTGTAGCACATGTGAAAGAACAGACGTCAGGTAGCATAAAATGTTCAAAAGCACCTAAGCGGCTCAGGAACCAAAAGTGGATTGGGCACTTTGAAATTAAAAGGACATTGGAGCAGCCATAGAATTTAAGCTCATCAATACCGAATAGAATTGCAGTCTCCCAGACGCAGCCCCCCATTGTTCCCAGGCTGAGAACACCTAAACCCAGTTCCCGCAACAACAAAGATTTCTTAAAATCAATATAACCTTCCATTTGTGAAGGTTGCATTCAAAGAATGAAGTCAAAGAAAGTGAGGGGGAAAGAGCGTCTGGAAAGCTTAGGTGTCATTTGTATCAATAAGTGGATATGTCAGCTATTATTGGTTTTCTAATCACAATTTCATCCCATGTGTCATGACTTAAAGAGTTCAACATTACTTGCAATGAATAAGAGTAACTTAGGGCCAAATCTCTTTATAGACATCATTTTCATGCATGAAACCATGCCCTCATATTGCATACGAACAGGGCTTTTTTTCATCAGGGACACGGTGGAATGGAGTTCTGGCATCTCTTGAAAATGGTCACATGGCCGGTGGCCTTGCCCCCGGTGTGGAGGGCAATGTAAACTCCCCTCTGTCTGGAGATCAGGGGGCAGGGCCACCGGCCATGTGACCATTTTCACCAAGGGTGATTTAATCTTGAAAAAACTCCCCCCCCCGTTCCAGCTGACCCAAAGTAACGTCATTGTGCGGTCCTGAGTTCCAACACTGAGTTCCACCATCTTTTTTCCCAGAAAAAAAGCCATGCATACGATGAACATATGACAGGAAGCCAGTACCAATTAGAGCTTCCTGCTGCATGTGTACAGGGTTGATCACATGAAATGGCACGTATTTGCCAGATACACACTCCCCACTGAAACAGTATCACTCATCATGTGAGAAGCTAAGATGGTGAGCAAAATTATCTTGGAAATAATGGGATTTGTTAGTTTCTAGTAGATCAATGTGAATTTTGTGATCTCTTGAGATATGTTTTGGCATTTCCATCAGTTTAAATAAACCTCATCTTACAGAAATATAACTGACTTAATTCATTTTTTAACTCTTCTAATTCCAGTTATATCACTGAACCACATACATACAGCACATCTAATCCCGTTCAACCCTTACTCAGAGTCAACCTTGCTGATTTAAAAAATTAATCTCAATAGACGCCTAACCAGAATTTTCTTCACATCTTCCAAGAATGAAGATTCCACAACCTCTCTAAGCAGCATACTGCATTGCAAGGCAGCATTTATTATAGTCAAGAGCAGGGGTCATTTCATAGAGAAAGAGCTGGAGGAACTCATTAGCATAACTTATCAGCATATGCCACGCCCCTTGACATCACTGGAAATGTTTCATTAGCATAACTGATTTGCATATGCCACACCACCTGACATCACCTATCCTGGCTGTTTTGGACCCAGTCCTGGCCATTCAGGGCCGAAACTGGGCCCAAAATAGCAAAAAGGGGCTGAAAATGGCCAAAAAGGGGCCCAAAATGGTCAGGATCGGGCCATTCCTGAGCAGGAGAGTGAACACCGGTCAGAGGCCCGATCCGGGCCATTTCGGCCCCAATCCAGGCTGAATCAGGCCCAAAATGGCAGAGAGTCAGGTGGGCGGGGCCACCTGACATGTGACCTTTTTGGGGAACTGCTGGAACGGAGTTCCTGTGCGTTCCCCCTTGAAATGAGCCCTGGTCAAGAGAGCCATCCTAATGTTTAAGTTGAATCTATTTTCCTTTTGTTGGAACCCATTGATTCTGGTCCTACCCTTAGTGGACTGTGTGATCAACTATTTCCTCTCCCCCTGGCAACCTTTAGAAATTTTTTAAAAAATGGATTGTGCCGTAACTGCTTAAAAATATCCACAGAGATGATTTTATTTATTTTTATTTATTTTCGATCTTTATTCCACCCTCCCCACATTTCCAGCAGGCTCAGGGCGGATGTTCACTAATGTGGTATGTGAACTTTCGTTTTTTAAAAAACGAAGAACGTATGAGTTTTAAAATTTTGATTAGAAGGGACAGATAACCTGGGCATGCTTTCCTCAAAGGCTACGAAAAGGTCTTTGCAGCTGCCAAGAAACGAATTATGCTAAGACATAACTGACGGAACAACTCAAAAAGCACCTACGTGATTAAGGAGCTTAGGCTCCATCTAGAATCTACTGCCTAAAATAAAAACTGAGGCATGTAGTGTTGATTCACAGAATAGTCATCTTTCTAGACTGACTTACTGCAGACAGCACTGGCATTCTTTTAGTATTGGAAACCAATGGGAGTATTAATATCTGCTATTAACACTGATTCTATCATATAAATCCAGCTTGTCTGTTACCACAGCACTCAAATAAAGGTGTTCTGAGGTCAAGAGGATGTGGAGTCCAAACAAATCTCTGTATTCCAATAGGAAAGCAGCAAAAACAATCTCTAAAGTGAGCATCAGATCCATATGTAGGAAAACCAAAAAAGCTGGTTTTAAATGTCATGTTTTTCAAAGTGAGAATTGATGCTGGAACCAGTTCTAAAAGCTGGCTGGCTGAGCTTTCGCCACAGCTGAAGACAATCAATCAAAGCAGCTCAAAATTAATGGGGGGGAGAGAAAGACTGAAGGAAAAAGGAGGGGACCCTATGCACATAAAATGGAAAACTAGGTACAAGTTACAAGCCATCCTAGGCTTTTAATATTACAATGAAATGTGAACCTGCCTTATATTTTGTCTGCAGTTAAATGTCTCCTGAAAGGTTTCCAATGGACATAGACACACAAAGACCCAGTTGCGTTGTAAGGAAAACAGGGCAGCAACTTCCTTGAACAACATCTGTGTTACAAACACTGGTTTTTCTGGAACATCACCTGGTATATTCGCTGCTAGAATTTTGAGCTGCTTCACACTGATGCCATGCCCTGCACAATGTACCCTAAGTCAAAGGACAAAATCTTTTATGCCTGCATGTTCTCTCAGCACCAAACATTGGCAGCACAACACCTTCACTGTTATAGAGAATTAATACTAGAGATGGGCATGAACCTAAACACGACCCCAAAAAAACCACAAACCAGGCTGGTTCGGGGTTCACGAACCAGGGTTTGTGGAAGCTCTTTTTCACGGAACTTCCACGAACTGTATATTCGTTTGTTGGGTCGTATTTACAGGGGCAGTTTAAATGGCCATTTCCCCATGGAAATGGCCATTTAAACTGCCCCTTTAAGGGACTTGCAAGGGCAGGTCACTTTAAACTGCCCACCCCCCCACCCCCTACCCCTACCCCCGCACTTACCTTCCCCTGTGGCACGGTGTCCTTCGTCTCCTCCCAGGAGGGGCGGAAAGGTCATTTTCAGCCTCTTTCGCTGCCCTGGGGGCCTGCAGGGTGGCGGACGAGACCCTGCCACCAGCAGGTCCCTTTAAACTATCAGCGGGCAGGCGGTGAGGGGGGATCCCCCCCTGCCACCTGCCAGCTGATAGTTTAAAGGGACCTGCTGCTTGCAAGGCAGGAAATGGCTCTTTAAACTGTTAAATACCCCTTTCTCTGCCGCTGTTAAGGCCGAAAAGGGGCATTTAAACCCTACAAACCACAAACCGGTTTGTAACTGGTCCAGTTCCATGGTTCGTGGTTTGTGAAACCCACGAACCATGAACCTCCTGGTTTTTGGGGTTTTTTTGTTCCATGCCCATCTCTAATTAATACTGCCATGGTCCAGTTCAGGAAACGCAATCGCTTCATAAGCAAAAAACAAGTTCTGGCATACTTGGTGGCACTGCAGTGGCCTCCATCAGCCAAGGCCCTGGTTTCATCGTACAATATTGAACAAGGAGAAGATGTGCCACATAAAACTAGAGATCCACGTAATCTACTATTGTAGAATGGCCACAAGGGCAGAAGTCTCTTGTGCACAGCTCAAGAAATAGCTGCCACCAGAGTCTATAAATCCAAGTTAGGATTTGGCCCTATGAGTATTTAAAAACAAGTAATTAGGAGGGATGCGACACTTCTGCGATTCCTATGCATTTAAGTCCCACGTTCAGTTTGGACAGAGATTTTTTCCAGTCCGTACCAGACATGAGCAAGACTCACTCGGGTCTAGAAAGAGAAGAACTGGAAAAATGGAGGCATGAAAAGGAGACAGGGTAATGTGTGAAAATATTAGTGTATGCATGAAGTCTGAGCGTCCAAGACAGGCTCTCTATATTTTTGCCGACTTGAAACTGGCATTGTGATTCTTCCCAAGTACCTGACTTAACCCTCTTATTGAAATCTGAATTTCCTCTGTTCTAACTTCCTTTCAGGAATCTCTAGTGCACTAAACTAACCATGACCCACAAGGTCTCCTTGCTTAGCGGGAGGTTACAGGTTATGGCTCACCATTGCTTAGCTAACCACGAAAAGTTTAGCACAGCTTCTGATTTTTCCATATAATCTTTAAAAATACATATGTTTCCTCTCCGTGTTAATCCCCAAGTTCCCTGGGAGTGAAGATGATTTCCACCACTACCTCTTTGAGGATATAATTGCTCACTGCATGTATAAACCAACATAATATAAGACACCAAAAACACCACAAAGAGCAGGTTTTGGGATCCTCTGCCTTTCAAGGATAAATCACTCTCCGCACATCTCCCAAAGTAAGATGCAGATCTCAGGCATAGCTGGGCCATCTAAGCATAAGCCACATTTTTTCTTGAATTTAAATCATTCCTCTATTCTATATGGCCCATGCTTCCTCCTTTTCCCCAGCAACGCCCAATAAATACTAATCTTTGTAGCTTCATCTGTTGGAGCCTTCCTCATCACCCATCACTGAACTCTCACATAAAAACAAAAACAAAGATTCTATTCAAATCAAGCTCTTGACATAAATATTAAAATAATGGTAGGGACAAAATAGAACTCTACATAGAACTTCATAACTACCGTAGCACCTATTACCATAAACAAAAGCAATTCTGCTTTGATAAGAAACAAGAAAAAATGGGGAAGCTGAGAATATGGTTAGAGAACTCTCGACTGTCATTTAAATATTTAAATCACTCTTTTAATTTTTTTTGTTTTGTTTTGTTTTAAGGTTGACCACCTTATTAAAATTCATTTCACTAACCAGTTCATTCTATGTCACTATTGATACCAAAGAACCTTTTTTTTAAAAAAAAAAAATCTTCAGAAGGAGCGGCTAGCATGTTACCAAAAACAAACACAAAATAGGCCAGCAGTGGGTTCTCCCAGAGGTTCTCTTCTCGTGCGCATTTCCCTGCCATGTACCACTCCTCCTAAACCCACCAGTCCACCGAAAGGCAAAACCATCCATGTGTAAGTCCATTTCTCAGTTTCCCAGGATAAGTTTGACAAAAGAAGCCACATCTGTCTCTTTGGATTCGTGCAGGGTGAAGAAAGGGTGTAGCTAAAAAAAAAAAGAGGAGGGGGGGGGAGATGAGAGAAGTTGTGTTAAAAATTTCAGTTGAAACTCTGATTTCCAGATTTATATTTGGGAATGACCAAATATCCCTTATTTTTGTTTTTTTGTTTTTCAAATTTGTTTACATTTTTTAAAATGTTTCCGTTTCCCCACTTCTCATTCTTGGGCTTTGTATTATGCAGGCATGCTCTACATTTTTACATGCAGTTATGTATAAAATGTAGGCCATTAAGTATACAATTAATGCACAAAAATTTATATATAAAATGTAGACCATTTATTATACAATTAAGGCGCAAAAACATTTAAAAATGTGTAGCTTCTATGATAACAATTGGGTGAATGGAAATAGAAAATGGCACATTAAACACACACACACACACACAAGAATATAACAATAACAACATTCAATTTATATACTACCCTTCAGAGTGGTTTACAAAGTCTGCCATTATTATTCCCACAACAACAAACATCCTGTGAGGTAGATGGGGCTGAGAGAGCTCCTAGAAGCTGTGACGGACCCAAGGTCACCCAGCTGGCTTCCAGTGGAGGAGTGGGGAATCAAACTCAGGGCCAAGCTAAACATGACGAATGACACTTGAACGGCAAGTGGATTGAGTGGAGGGCAAGTGAACAGGGATTTACACTTGCTGTTCAAGTGTCATTCGTCATGTGTAGCTTGGCCCTCAGTTCTCCAGATTAGAGTCCCCCGCTCTTAACCACTACACCAAACTGGTGATGGTCAAGTGAGGTCAAGTGAGAAGTGATGGTCAAATGAGGACCTGAAGGTTGAAACAGCAAGGATGAGAAATTTAATGTCATCCAAATTCAGTGGAGCCCAAGCTTGGTTAACTGTGTAACCCCCTCGCCCAGAAACTTTTCTGACTGGAAAAGTAACAGAATCATGTTATTTTCAGCAATGCAATTGAAGCAGAATGCATGAGGACTTTATGTGTACTAAATACAGACCTGAATATTTGAAAATATGCAACAACATCAAAGTAAAAATGATTGATTACCAAAACTCTACTGGCACTACTATTTAACGGCCGACCATAAAAAGTACTTGAGAGTCATTAATACATTAAAAAGATACCAACCACTGAGTTGGACACAAGTTGTCAACCGAAACTTATGCTCAACTTTTTTTTACCGCTTTCCATTGCCTACTGTTCTTTTAGCACAGAAAGTGTTTTTTTTTTCCTCAAGAAGTTTGTAAAGTAGGTTATCAATACCATTTTACAGATAGCGTAAACTATCAGCAGGTTTGTGGTTTAGAAAGCCATGCAAATTGGCTGTTGTCCAACACACTCTTACCACTGGACCACGCTAGGTTGGATCCAGTGGACATTTCTGCTGAAAGGAGGGGGAGGGGTTAATTTTAGCCAATGTTCCCTTGTTGCAACAGGTCTCTAACTCCCCCTTCATGAGGTGCTTGGGGATCTCCCGTCTCCATGGAGCAATATTTCAGAGGGAATTTTGGGCTGCAGAGGGCAAGTAGGGAAGTGAGTGTCTTGCTCCAATGATAGAAATTTTGCCAGCAGAGATTCTGCATGGGAGCAAACCCACCGGGCCAAAGCCAAGGGG
Source organism: Eublepharis macularius (assembly GCF_028583425.1). Taxonomy (NCBI): domain Eukaryota; kingdom Metazoa; phylum Chordata; class Lepidosauria; order Squamata; family Eublepharidae; genus Eublepharis; species Eublepharis macularius. The sequence goes on along the minus strand of NC_072793.1, from coordinate 17,226,722 downwards.
CATCTTCTTTTGCGAGGATTAGTCATATAGTCACAAAGCTGGGTGCCGATTCTCATACAACTGTTAAGTACAAGAGGCCACATTAAGTGACAAATGGGTAGAATGTATATGACAGTGTGTAAACCAGTCACTGGAGAATGAGACAATTCTTCAGATAGCTGAAGAAGGGAATTTTGATTCTCAAAAGCTCATACTCTGGAAATCCAGTTGGTCTTTAAAGTCCTACTGGATCTGAATTTTTGCTCTTCTGCAACAGACCAACATGGCTACCCACCTGAAACGATCTTTGTAGACATACTACTACCACTACCAGGGGTCATTTTGTAGAAAAAGAGCTGGAGGAACTCATTAGCATAACTCATTAGCATATGCCACACCCCTTGCCATCACCAGAAGTATGTCATTAGCATAACTGATTTGCATATGCCACACCCCCTGACATCACCTATCCTGGCTGTTTTGGACCCAATGCTGGCCGTTCAGGGCCGAAATTGGGCCCAAAATGGCAAAAAGGGGCTGAAAATGGCCAAAAAGGGGCCCAAAATGGTCAGGATCGGGCCGCTGCTGAGTGGGAGAGTGATCCACCACCCATGCTGAAACATGCCCAAAATGGCCCAGAGTGGGCGGGGCCACCTGACATGTGACCTCTTTGGGGAACTGCCATAACTGCGTTCCTGTGCGTTCCCCCTCGAAATGAGCTCTGACCACTACCATTCCTTTTGTAGATATACGTGTATCTCATTCTGGCCTCCACAGCCTTGTTAGTTGACAGACTTACATTAGGAAAAATCACTCTACAAAGCTAATTAGATTTGCTGCATCTCCACACTGTATAGTACAATCTTATGTAGAGTTACTCCAGACTAACCCCATGAAATCTATGCTTAAACTGAAGTAACTCTGCATAGGATTGTACTGTTTGTCTCAAAATATCTTGCCCTAGGTGCACTAATTTTGGTGCCTCAGAGAAAGGGACAGTAATCACTGATCTAATAAAAATCTGATACACCAATGCATGAAAGGAAGAGAATGTGCAAACAAAATAACGTGTTTTCAAACATTTCTGCATGCCTACTGAAGGACAATTGACTTGACAGCACACTGCTCTACGTCCCAGCAATGTGCTCTATGGAGCAGAGTCAATTTATGCAAATTGTCAGTTAGCTACCGGGCTTATTGCCCATTAGACCCTATATCCTTTGGGCAATCTGAATTTTTTTGGAAGTCTGTCTGCCACTAATGATATTCTCATTGGGGAACCCCCAATAACCTTCCAAGGAACCCCAGAGTTCTCCAAAACGCATTCTGAAAACCACTGCATAAAGCCGAAGAAAAGAGAGTTCAAATAAGAAAAGTAAGACCCTTTAGCACTTGCTTGCTCAATGGCCGAGTCACCCTCTCATTTTCCATCTGAAACCACAGCTACACAGAAAAGCAAGGAAGCAGTCTCAGCTTATAAAGGCAAATCCATTCCAGTACCGCAATGTCTACTGCCATGGGAAAGAGAAAGGGGGGGAAATCCAAAACCACAAGACCTTACAACATTAATGTCAGCCATAAAATACCACAATGCTGAGATATGTTGGAAAGGTGATCCAATATCCTAATTCAATAGAAATGCTCAGGATTGCCAACTGGTGTTTGGCTGTAGGACATGCCTTTCCGGATAATCTACCCTGCAAACCCTCTGAGTGCTAAAAAGCTGCCTGGTAAAACAATGCTATTCAAAAGGGGCAAGGGAGATTCTATATAGAAGCACGTGCTTTTTTTAACGCCCTCCCCAATACAAGACTTTCTCCGTCTACAAAATAGTAAAGAGTCCAGTCGCACCTTTAAGACCGGGGGTCATTTCGCAGAAAAAGAGCTGGAGGAACTCATTAGCATCATTCATTAGCATATGCCACACCCTTTGACATCACCAGAAGTGTGTCATTAGCATAACTGATTTGCATATGCCACACCCTCTGACATCACCTATTCTGGCTGTTTTGGACCCAATCCTGGCAATTCAGGGCTGAATTTGGGCCCCAAATGGTCAGGATCAGGGTGCTGCTGAGTGGGAGAGTGATCCACCACCCGTCAGAGGCCCAATCCAGGCCATTTCGGCCCCGATCCAGGCTGAAATGGGCCTAAAATGGCTGAGAGTCAGGTGGACGGGGCCACCTGACATGTGACCTCTTTGGGGAACTGCCAGAACTGCATTCCTGCGCATTCACCCTCGAAATGAGCCCTGTTTAAGACTAACTTTACTGTAACATAAGCTTTCGAGAATCACAGCTCTCTTCGTCAGATGCATCTGATAAAGAGAGCTGTGGCTCTCGAAAGCTTATGCCACAATAAAGTTGGTTAGTCTTAAAGGTGCGACTGGACTCTACTATTTTGCTACTACAGACTAACATGGCTAACTCCTCTGGATCTGCCTACAAAGCTGTTCATAAAAGCAGATCTAAATACAGGCTACCATAATGGTATTATAGACAGTTGTGCATAAATGCCATTACATGGTATTACTTAACATGTTACTATCAGTTTTATTTTTTGAAAAAAAAGATGTGCGGAGTGTTTCCAGTAAATTGTTAAGAAACTTGGAACACAATGGGAATCAAAACCACTCTTTAATAACAGTCCCAAAGTGGCAACTGAGTGCCAGGTACAAGGAAGAAAATGGTACCATCCGAGGAGGACGGTAAGCAAGAGACCGTCACAGCTGGATCAATTTGCTCCACAGGTGATTCAAAGAGGAAAATGTGAACATGTTGACTGTCACCATACAGGTGATAATAGGACTAGCGATAAGGGAGATTTTTTAGGCTCTAAATGTCTGTAATGCGGTGGCTTTCAGACTAATAAGATTGTCAGTAATGGCAGGCGATTGTTGGTGAAAGCTATCTTACCTACTATTCTGTCCATTGTGCTGTTTTGCAAGGGAGCGCTTAGAGGGACGGTGGCTAAGCAGTTACATCGCATTTTCAAGGGTTTAAATACATATCTCACTGTAATACACGGCAGAGATGAAGTTCAAATCAGGGGCTTCATCTCTGCCGTGTATTACAGTGAGATATACATACCCTATCACTGACATCTCAGTTTAAAAAGAAAAACAAAAATAAACTTTATATACATTTTACAAAATGGCAAAGACATGGCAAGGAGAACGTGACAACCTTTGACAGTCATACGATTGTATTTCACGCCACACTGAATCTGACAATTAATGTGTAAGTACTGGTAAGGCATTTTTCCTGATGATAAAATATTGCACAACTGCTGGCAAAATGCAAATGTTGAGGTGTCTGGTCTGGACCCCCATGCAGTAACTAAGTAACGACTCCATAATTCATTCCTATTTTTACTGTTCTTAACTCTGTATTGTGACGGCCTTTGGCCATATACAATTAAACCTTACCTACCGACAACTCCATAATTCTGCCATGAAAGCATACTTTCTTTAAAGACCTTCAGGCTCTGGTTACACTGATCCCATTCAAAGTGTGCATCAAATAACACCAAGTGTCATTATTAGCCTTTATCATACACGGACAGCAAACATTTAAGCAGAATGATTTGGTTTGATTTTGTTCGCAGCTCAATCCGGAAAAAGTAGACAGAATGGATCTACAAAACATTAAAGATCAGGAACGTCTGGAGCTTTCAGCCCTCCCAGAAACAAACAAAAACCCACAGTCTAACCGCCACAATGCAGGTCACAAGAACTGTGACTTTAGGCCTATTTCTGTTGTCTCTGCATTGAGACAAACTCACCATTAGTTCAGGGTATGTTGGCCTTTCTTCAGAAATCTTCTTTAAGCTTGAAAGAGAAAAAGAAAGGACAATTATATATTCAGTGTAACAAATGGTTAAATAACTCACAACCAGGGGTCATTTCGTAGAAAAAGAGTGGGAGGAACTCATTAGCATAACTCGTTTGCATATGCCACGCCCCTTGACATCACCGGAAGTATGTCATTAGCATGACTGATTTGCATATGCCACACCCCCTGACATCACCTATCCTGGCTGTTTTGGACCCAATCCTGGCCATTCAGGGCCGAAACTGGGCCCCAAATGGCAAGAAGGGGCTGAAAATGGCCGAAAAGGGGCCCCAAATGGTCAGAATTGGGCCGTTCCTGAGCAGGAGAGTGATCCACCACCCGTCACAGGCCCGATCCGGGCCATTTCAGCCCCAATCCAGGCCGAAATGGGCCCAAAATGGCCGAGTCAGGTGGGCGGGGCCACCTGACGTGATCTTTTCGAGGAACTGCTGGAACTGCGTTCCTGTGCGTTCCCCCTCAACATGAGCCCTGGTTGAGTCATCTTAACATTTAAGTTGAATCTATTTTCCTTTTGTTGGAACCCATTGATTCTGGTCCTACCCTTAGTGGACTGTGTGATCAACTATTTCCTCTCCCCCTGGCAACCTTTAGAAATTGGGCCGCTGCTGAGTGGGAGAATGACCCTGTCAGAGAACCGATCCTGGCCGTTTCGGGACCAATCCTGGCCATTTTGGGCCCGAATTGGGCTGTTTCAGCCCTGATCCAGGCTGAAACAGGCCCAAAAATGGCCCCAAATCAGGTGGGTGGGGCCACCTGACATGTGACTTCTTTGGAGAACTGCCGGAACTGCGTTCCTGTGTGTTCCTCCTCAAAATGAGCCCTGCCCACAACAGAGATCAGATACAAAAGCAAGGGGAGAACTCGCTCAATACCAAACTTCAGCAGAAACCGATCAAGGCATATTGGTTAGAGAAAGAAGAATAAGAAAAGGAATGTTCTAGCCATGGGACTCTCAAGTCAACAATATAAACAACAAACACAAGCAAATGGCTGTTTGGGAACCATCCTGATGATACTGCTGAATTTAATTCTACGGAACTAAAAGATAAAACATATTAGGAAAACTCTGCTTGTTTTCATTGATCTAGGCCTCATATGATCCCCTTCAGGAAGGGGTGAGACGGTGGCTGATTCCGCACACGTTGGATAATGCACTTTCAATGCACTTTATCAATCGTTTGAGGTGGATTGTTTGTTCCACACACAAAAATATCCATTCCAAATGATCTATAAAGAGGATTGGAAGTGCATTATCCAACATGTGTGGAATCACTCAATGGCTGATTCCGCACACGTTGGATAATGCACTTTCAATGCATTTTATCAATAGTTTGAGGTGGATTTTTTGTTCTGCACACAAAAAAATCCGTTCCAAATGATCTATAAAGAGGATTGGAAGTGCATTATCCAACATGTGTGGAATCACTCAAAGAAAAGATAAAGCCTGGGCAGACAAAATTTAGGAACTGTAGAGGGGGCTATGGATTTCTTTCAGCATTTTCACCAAAATTCTTGCGGGGACACTATGGCATTCCAACTGCTATGAAATTGTTAAATTGTTGTTGTGCGTATAAGCCTTTATTTTTTCAGGACGTTTCTATCCCACCATTTTCCAACTAAGGATGCTTTTCATGGGACAAATAGATGGATGCAGCATTAATTGACTGGCTTTAAAGAACCCTGTGGTTCCGTTTACCTTCCCTTCACCTTTGATCTGTTCAACCCCTCACCAGGACATATATCTTGGTATTATTATTAATGTGCTTAAGAATCATCATCCTTTCTGTAAATAGCTTTACTACAACGGATGGCTGGGAAAGTCTGTCTGTGATGGGAGGGTGAGGTGAATGGGTAAAAGACTATTTATTTCCATCTTGCTCCAGCAGAAAATAGCTTTGAAGACAGGATGTAATAGGAACTTACTTCCTGACAGTATTTAAGGGGAAGATGCTTGGAGTGACTTGAAAAAGATTTTGACACGTACACATGCTTTGGCAGAGAGGGGAAGGAGGTGTAGAGTGTCACACTGAGAGAAACAAAAGTGTGATCATCAGCTATAATAAACACGCCCTCTTCTGGGATTTGCCAAGCCAGGGAGGAAGTGAAGGATGCTTACTGAAGGGATATTTCCTGCCCGACTCGCTACATCATCTCTGAATTCAAGTTTACGGAAAACTCTTATGCTGTACAATGACAAAAACCAATGAATCACACACACGTTGTCTTGGCTTACCAAAACTGTCAGAAGAAGGAGAGAGAGTCCAAAATAGATCAAGTAATTAGCATCAAAGCCAACCCAAGTTGCTCAGTAAGGAATACCGGATTCTAGTGATGCTGTTTTCTTACTTGGCATAAATTCATTCAACATATAGGATTTGATTCAAACTCAATTCTCCACTAATGGAAGCGCTGGGACAATGCCCCGTTCCTACCACAAGCCCCCAATTTGCCTCTTGGGTGTTCCTGAGGGCCCTTTGACACCCAAGAGGAGTATTTTGGAGAGATCAGCAGGCTGCAATGCGAGGGGAGGAGGTATGAAGGTTCTGTTCCGCTAACAAAAGTGCCTTGCGTGAGAGCAAACTTTTGTCTGGACGCAACCCATATGCTTTATTGTGAAGCTATATTGTATTTTTGCAGACTTAAAAACATACATTACGGGATGGAGGAGGAGGAGCAGTATCTTATCAGAGCCTAGCCATGGGGGCTCAGAAGAATCTGGGGATATGAGAGTGTTGACAAATTGTTTGGAGAGATGCAGTCTACCTCCCCAATGTGCAATCTTAACCCATGTTAGTTCAATATATCATGCCAAAGACGAATGACCGGCTTGGTCCAAGGGGCACTTAATAAATAATAATAATAACTGCGCTTATTTACCGCTCTTCTAGACAGATTAGTGCCTCACCCAGAGTGGTGAATAAGGTAGTGTTATTATTATTCCCACAATACAGCTGGGGAGCTGGGGCTGAGAGGAGTGGCTGGACCAAGGCCATCTACTGAGCTCAGGGCAGCAGTGGGATGTGAACCAGTAGAGTGCTGATTTGTAGCCAAACCACTTAACCACTGTGCTACAGTAGTCATAATGCCACTCATAAGGAAGCTCTCCTGGGACCACAATTAACAGCTGTCATCCAGATGCCAATATCTCCTTTTGCAGCAAACGTGCTTGAATCGATAGTGGTGCGCAGCCCTTCTTCTTGGATGTAACTGGTTGTCCAGATCATTTCTACTTGGCTTTCAGCCCACTTTTGGAAATGAAACTGCCTTGGTCATCTTGACAAACTTAGTTCAGAAAGAGACCAAGGGAGCATGCCCATTGTCCTTCCAGCATTTCGCAGCATCTTCTGATATCAGCTGATACCCAATGAAGAGATCCCCCCACGGAGACCCTACATCTGCCCTCCCCAGAAGCTTCTCTGTCATGGCTGCCAGACTCTTGGATGACATATCCTGTGTAATATCAAGCTGAGGTCCCTGGATCTAGGTAGAGGTTGCCACCCAGCACTCCTACCTGAAAGCCCTACGGAAACGTTAAACAAGGACCCCTTCAGACTCGAGTCGAGAGCTGCCCGGAGCCCTTTTGACCATAGAAAAGACCCAAGGGTGCAGGCAATAAGCAAGCTTTTCAATCTGGACAGACCTCTTCCCCTCCCCCAGCGGATTCAGCCAAGAGCCTTCGAAAACCATCTGACCTCTGCTCAGTCATTTATTAAACCAGCCCAAGCAGGTAATCTGAGCAGGTAACCTAACCATCCTCCCTCCACCCTAGGCTGACTTTCTCATACCAAGCATGGTTGAATTGCTCGTATTTGGAGTCTTTTAAACCTTTCATTCCACTAAAATCGAAACCTGCCGACAAGAATGAGGACTATATACTTCCAAACCTACCCACCCCCTGTGGTTCCTATAAAAAGGGCACTGTAGCCCCTCCAATTTGTGTAGCTGGTTTCTCAATCCTACTTGTTACCCCAACCCCACAGTTGGTCTATTCTCTTGCTTTTGCTGATTTTTCCCTATTATATTACTCTAGAAGTTGCCACTATGACTAGACTTCCTCTGACAACCTTCAGGCATTCCTTCCTCCAGGGTCAGGTGTGGTATAAGTTTCTGGTAGGTTGCCTTGTTGGTCTGCAGTAAATCAGCAGGATTTGAGTCTAGTGGTATTAGAAGAAGGGAGTTTGACTCTCGAAAGCTTAGACCCTGGAAGTCTTGTTGGTCTAAAATCCTGCACGTGTAGTATAACATCCTTTGGGCCTTCCCATTTTTGCCAGCTTATTTTCCCCTCAAACGTCCTTCCAATAGACAGAAATTTGTAGGCATGAAAGCTTATGAAGATGGGCTGTATATTTCATTGCTTGCAATTGTCTGATGGTTGCATTTTTGTCATTTCCTTCTTAGATATGTATCCTGGCAAGGAAAATAACCTCCTCCACCCCCTTCAGTTAGTTGTTTTGCTTCTGAGGGTCAAGCTACAAGTGATGAATGACACAGGTTTGAAACTTGTCAGCTTCTCTCAAGTTTTGATGGGAAACGTAGGCATCCTGGTCTTGCAGCTTGGCTCTCCGACTGCAGTCCAATGGACTTTTCAACTGTCACTTGTCCAACATTCCGCCAAGCTGCCTACATTTCCCGCCAAAACTTGAGGGAAGCTGACAAGTGTCCAACCTGTCTCATTCGTCACTTGTAGTTTGGCCCTGAGTGTTGTTCCAAGTTGGGTCCGTGGCATGCACCAAACAGTTGTGCCACCATTTTGTTAACTGCCCTGGAGGCACACATTTGGTCTGACATGCAAAGGAGATGCTCTGAATGTTGTGGGCCTGACATGGGCACTCTTATTTGATACTACTTTGGCCATGGTACTCTTCTGGACTGGCTATCTGGGCTGGGTATCTGATGGTAACATCCCAATCTAGCAAACTGGAACTGAAAGGCAGTGTGGGGATATTATCGCATGACTCACTGGCACATATGCTATGAGTCCTGCAAGAGTTCATTTTGTCTCCACCACTGTTTAACACCTATAGGAAATCTCCAGAATAGGTCATCTGGAAATGTGAGGTAAAGTGTCATTAATATGCTACTGTCACAAATTTATTTCTCTTTAACCAATTCAGGTGAGATAGTACATCCCCAATCCAAGCTACTCAATTAATTCAATGTGGCAATACCACCACTAAACGTCAGAGTCAAGGGGTTCTACGCCTGGTGTACGCGTATTGTACATGATTCAAATGTGAAATAAGCACCTTCGAGGCTTTATACAACAGACCTACTTTCCTTTTGTCGATAATTCTTCATAATGCCCCAATTTCATGATGTAATTGTAGTGGAATTAAACTTAAACAGCTCAGAAAAGTTTTTGATAAAAATCTCAGGCCAGTGGGCCACATCTGTTCTATGGCATCTATGATATTTTATTTCTTCTATTTTATTTTATTCAGAATTTTAAAGTTTTTATTAGCTAGTTACGCCATTGTGCTGGTTGTTTTCTTACTGGATTATTGTGTCCATCCTTTTTAAAATGTTGTGTTTTAATATCACATTTACTATTACATTTTGTTTTGACACTGTATGCTACTTCAAGTCTTATTCACAGCACAGAGCACGGCTAAAATGCCTAATAAAATCAGAAAAAGATTAGAAATGAATGGGAGAAGGCATCTCAAAAACATTAGAGTTTGAGATGATGGTCCTCATCACTGACAACAAATCAACATCTGCAACCACCTTCCACATTGCAATTCCCTTTGGTTGGTTATCTGCAACCACCTTCCACATTGCAGTTTCCTTTGGTTGGTCGTCAATCCCTGATATTTGCATTATCGTCTATATTAAATTAGCTAGCAGGATTCCTTGGGTCATCATACACAACAACTTTTTCCTATGCACTTAGCAAGTAGAGGCCAGTACTGCAATGATTTGCACAAGAGTGCTCCCAAGTGGTTGGAAATGGAGATTTGAGGGGGAAGAACTTAAGAAGGAGGAAACAGGAATGTTACCAGGTAACACTGAAGAACCAAGAAAAGCAGACAGTCCAATTTGTAAAAAGAAGGCCCAATCATTCAAGCAACCCTCAAGCTCTCCACAGCTAAATTCCCCTTTGAGGAGAGCCTTTTTTCCCCTTCAGACTCATAACTGAATTTATTCTCATCAAGTGTCTACAATATTGATTCCACATTGTCCAGAAATAAAATCAAACAGGCCACAACCTATAGGTTCACAATCTTAATCCACACAGGGCCATATTATTTGTAATACTGACTAGGCCGAAGCCTAGGGGCCCCACAGGGACTAGGGGCCCTAGGGTTGCCAGGTCCCTTGAGTCCCCCAGTGGAAGACTGGGAGCCTGGCACTTACCCTGCGGAGACTTCAGTGTCTTTCCTCCTGGCGTGCATGATAGCATCACTTCTGGGAAGTGACATCATCACGCAGGTCAAAGGGCAGCCCAGAAGCGCACCTGCGCTCGCCAAACGGCTGAATCCATTGCATGGCATGGGAGCATGCCGCAGCAGGGCATGGGGGCACCCCAGGAGTGCGCCCCCCCCCCCACTGGCCAGGTAAGTGGGGTGGGGGAGGAGGTAGGAGCAGGGGATCTCCCACCCTGACGGGGGAATAGCAAGCTTAAGGGGCCCATCAATTTTTTTTGCTGAGGCACACCCCCACATAAATGACAATCAATTGATTCTCTTATACAACGTCTATTAATAAGAGAAGTAACTGCTTCCTTATTGAAGGGAAACAAATTGTCTCTTATATTAAAACAATTATCCATAAATTATATATTTTAAATAAATAATAAAAAATTATTCACTTCAAAATACTAGAGTATTGAACAATTATACCCCCAGAATGTGCATTCCTGAAGAGTTTTACTTGTGCAATAAAAATATTTTTAAAATTGTAAATAGAATTCTTCAGGAGACCCTCCAAATGGATATAGGGCTATGTACTGTGGTCTAGTACCTACCATACCAGGGTCAGACTGTCAGCTGTAGTGGGGTGAAAGACTGAAGTACCAGAGGGGGCCCGAAATATCTGAAAAGTCTAAGGGCCCGGCCATGGGTTAATATGGCCCTGAATCCACGTATTTAGTGGCACAACTCCATTTCAAAGTTACTAACTGCCAAGACATTGAACAAGCTATCAGAATACAGAGATCACAAGAACACTAGCAAAAGAAAAATAATCGTGATATACTAACGAAATAAATATTTGAAAAAAGCAAGGCTATTTATATTGTTATTTTGTAATTCAAATGGCCATTCAATTCGTATCAGTACAGTCTTCATATACAGACCTATACATAAAGTGCTAATATGTAATAACGATGACGATATTTCCCATGAACAGTACATCACCTCTTAAGTTCGTAAGTCCTTAGGAGCCTCATGGGATCTTCATTCAAGTATAGGTCCAAATACATGCAGGTTGAATTAGACCATCTAACGGGTTGACCGGTTCGTATGGAGGGTCCCGTTTCGGTACCTTTATCACCCTGACAAAAATTCCAGCATTCAGAAGCTTCCATTCAATTATCACTAACACAGACGGTTGTTGTGGGTTTTCCGGGCTGTATTGCCGTGGTCTTGGCATTGTAGTTCCTGATGTTTCGCCAGCAGCTGTGGCTGGCATCTTCAGAGGTGTAGCACCAAAAGACAGAGATCTCCCAGTGTCACAGTGTGGAAAAGATGTTGGCAGGTCATTTGTATCTACTCAGGAGGGGTGGGGTTGAGCTGAGTCATCCTGTACGAGTAACATCTTTTCCACACTGTGACACTGGGAGATCTCTGTCTTTTGGTGCTACACCTCTGAAGATGTCAGCCACAGCTGCTGGCGAAACGTCAGGAACTACAATGCCAAGACCATGGCAATACAGCCCGGAAAACCCACAACAACCATCGTTCTCCGGCCGTGAAAGCCTTCGACAATACAACTAACACAGACGTCGGGTACTACTCCTAGGGAAGGCTGCGTGAACTACACTTGAATAAAGACCCCATGAACTGTTTTGAAGCTCCTAAAGGACTTATGAATTTAAGAGGTGTTGTACAGTTCATGAGAAATATCATCATTGTCATTACATATTAGCACTTTATGTATAGGTCTGTATATTAAGACTGTGTGTACTGACATGAATTGAATGGCAATTTGAATTACGAAATAATATAAATAGCCATGCTTTTTTCAAATATTTATTTAGTTAGTATATCACGATTATTTTTCTTTTGCTAAGACACAGAACAACCAAACAACAACGGGATGCCTCCGAACCTACTGAAATGTAAAAAGGGGAACGCCCCGGGAGGCAATTTAACAATTGTGTGATAGCTAGAGTCTTTAATGTGCCCACAATTATTCAAAATTACTCAAGAGCAAAAAAACAATCATATAAAACACTTTTACAGCAATTTGAATGACGAAATAACAATATAAATAGCCTTGCTTTTTCAAATATTTGTTTCATTAGTATATCACGATTAATTTTCTTTTGCTAAGGCATTGAACAAGGCAACTTGCCAGAGACAAACATGGCTTGGAACTCCGACACACTGCCTAGCTTCCCACTTGGACGGCCGGAATGACACTGCCTGCAAGACACAGGAAACATTTAGCCCTTCAGGAAAGTTCACCCAGACACACACGTCTGGGCACAGGAAGAAGGCAGTGGAAGCAGAGCTAGCTGACGCATGCACACGTGCCTGGCCGAATTTCCTCAAGGGCTTTTGCCTCTTCAAAACAATGGAGTTATTTCCACTGCAAAGGTCACATACCCTTGGCAGCTGCAGGTATCTGCTGACTTAGTTCAGCATTCTGACAAAGAAATTAGTGGGTTGAAATAATTCTCCTCAAGCTGCCTCTTTGAAGGACGTTTGATATACATCTGCTATCTCACAACTTCAAATGCCTGAGCGGAGGAAGGAATGACTCCGCCTGCCCATCCACCCAAATATCTGATCTCTGAGGCAAAACAAATAAAATAAAAATCTGATAAAATAAAACGAGAGTGTTTACCAACCACACCACTCTGGCAACTATTAATGGTCCCTGCCAAATTGAGAGCAACAATAACAATTTCCCATTGTCAAAAAGAGTCCAGTAGCACCTTTAAGACTAACCAATTTTATTATAGCATAAGCTTTCGAGAATCAAGTTCTCTTCATCAGATGCATGGTACAGAAACTGGTCAAAACTCCCAGTTTTGATCAGGCATCTGATGAAGAGAACTTGATTCTCGAAAGCTTATGCTATAATAAAATTGGTTAGTCTTAAAGGTGCTACTGGACTCTTTTTGATTTTGCTACTACAGACTAACACGGCTAACTCCTCTGGATCTATGACCAATTTCCCATTGTATTAGCAGAAAATCACCACTAGGTGCCATTGCTCACCTAAAAAGGTAAGAATGCATATATTTTCTTTTTGCCATATGGACTTAAAAACAGTTACTCTTAACAGAATTTTTAAAAGAATTCTCCTGTAAACCCGTGTTGCATCTTTACTCTAATCCATGGGGAGTCATTCAAAAGGCAAAGGGAAAAAAAAGTTCTACAAGCGTAACAAAACAGAAGACCAGTGTTTCTCAAAACACTGCACACTTTTAACTCGGCCCAGGAGACGGGCGATCCAGACACAAGAGGGTTTCATGAGAACGCAACATAGGTGCAGTGTCAGCAGGGAAGAAGTATGTAACAATCATGCCTGCAAAGACACGGATGAAAAATGCTCACAAATATCCCAGCACTCTTTAAGTTCACACAAGATAGGGCACAATGCAAGGGGGAAAGGATGTTGTCAATATTTATCCTAGCTTAAGATATGGGGAGGGAGGGGAAAGAAAGAGCTGCTTCTACTAGCTTGTTGTCTTATACATCTGTCGTCTTACACAACTTATACTAGAGTTGTCTTATACAATTGTGATGCACAGCAGCTAAGCTGGCAAACTAAACGATGTCCCTGGCTTAAATCCTGCCTCTTCCATGAACTCCCACAGCAGACATGCTTCTCTTCCACCAACATTTTTACTGAACTACCCTACAGGACTGTTGTAAAGATTACAACAAGGTAACATATACAGTATGAAGCATTTTCCACACTCAAAGGCAGTATAATAATACTGTACATGATCCTAGGGAAAGGCACCTCCGAGTTTGAGAATTATTGCCAAAAATCCAGGCATACGTTTTAGCTGAATGTGTCTATCAGAACATGAATGTGCTAGCAGTCAAGAAAACCGGCACACAGAATTGCAGCGCAAGCGCAACAGTTAAGGAAACGTGCCACCATGTGTTCTTATCTTATAAATCTGATCCGCATCTGACGAAGAGATGTGTGGTTCTCGAAAGCTTATGCTACAGTAAAGTTGGTTAGTCTTAAAGGTGCTACTGGACTCTTTTCGATTTTGTTCTTATCTTCTAATTGAAATGCCTGTGGTTACTCAGTAATGAAGGAAGAATATTCTGTATAAGCCTAGCAGGATTTCAGTCCAGTGGCACCTCAGAGACCATCAAGCTTTTCAAGGTATAAGCTTTCTTCCTTCTTCAGATATGAAGAGGCTTCGTTCTTCAGATATGAGATACTGCTGTTCTAGTACAGACCAACTCGGCTACTTAACTGAAACTCTATGTGCCCAGAGGCACTTTTCTTTATAAGTTTCATATTCCAGGATGACCAATGAAACAGATTCTGGGGCTGAGTCCTGGTGAAACAACAGATTTTCTCAAAATTAAATTCTGAACATCTTGCATTATATAGTATTCTAACCTACCGGAGTGCTGTTGCTGCTAGGGGTGTGCATAAAAAAAAAAAATCTGAATAATCCAGATCTCGGTTTTAGAGAGAAAAACATTTGTGATCCCTGAAATCTGGGTCAGATTCTCTGATCTGGGTTAGAGAATTCCAGATTTAAGCGGCCATTATTTCCTATGAGGAAAAATGTCTAGGATGATAGCAGGGCCGGATCGACCGGGGGGGGGGGGGGAGGAAGGGGGGTAGTCTGCCCCCGGCACCGCCATAGAGGGGGTGCCAGGAGCGTGCGCACGCTGTGCACGCGTACGATTGGCCAGACTTCGGTTGCCCTGGGCACCAGCAACCTTAGATCTAGGCCTGGATGATAGGGGCCATTTTTAAAGCTAACTCCCCCAATCTGCAGGGAATCTACTCCTGACAGTCCCCTAAAGACCCCTAAACTTATTTATTTATTATATTTATATTCCGCTCTCCCTGCAGAGCAGTCTCAGAGTGGATCACATCAAGATGTAAAAACAGGAAGTATAATAAAAACATCATAAAAACAATTATAAAAATCAGCACCACTCACATGCTCAGGAGGATTGGACCCTGAGGTCCTGGAACAAGCTGCCCCCCACACTCTCCATTGTTTCCTATGGAGGAAACATTTCCAAGGTTTTTAAACTCCATGGCTAGCCTTCCCCCCTTGGCTTGGGATTCTCTGGTTCGACATTACTCCCTTGCAAGCTTGTTAGAGAATCCCAATATCAAATCGGAGATTCTCAATGTCAGACCAGAGAATCTCATTGAGAATGTGTGTGTGAGGCTTGCTGAGCCACGGAGTATAAAAGGTGGCTCAGGCAGGAGGAGAGAGGAAGAACAGGGTGGGAATACACTCTGCCTCCTGCCTTGCCCTGCTCCCTTCGCACCGCTCTCCTGCAATGGCACAGAGCTTGGCTTCAGCTCCATTTTCTGCTGTCTCGCCACCACTGCCCTCTTGCCCATAGAGAACCCTTGCTGGAAGAGACTAGCTTCTAGTCAGCATGTTCCAAAAACTGCCTTTCTACAATGAAGGCTCAGATTTATAAGAGCAAATGTGAAAACTGGCTTAAAACCGGTAACAGGAATTTGGAAGAAAGAGTGTAAGGAGTGTCCCACAGCTGGCTTACCACTGTGAGGTAAAATCAACAAACTCTGCTGAGAAGTCCGCTGGGAGCTGTGGCGATGGCTCTTCAACCACCTGTTTGAGCTGCTGGAATGGCGTTCCCCAAGAATCGTATGGAAACTTCAAGATTGCCAGCTCAATCTGGATTGTGGGGTGGAGGGGGAGGAGAGAAAGGGAGACAACCAATTTTCAGTGCCCAAAACACAACACGTTCCAGGGTGACCACATGTTTTTTAATACATTTAGCTTATGCTGCCATCTGCGGGAAATCTCTATTATTACACCCAATTTCAGTGTAAGTTCTTTCCCCCCTTTCAGATCATGTTGGAAACAGAGAGCTCATCGGATGCCTCTGAGGCACAGCCTGTGCAAGCCCTTGGAGTCAGCATGTCTCTGGGAATATTAAAGCAACAAGGTGTAAGGCTAGTTCTACTTGTTAATGCCATGTACCCACAGCCTCCCTGGAAAACGAGTGCCACGGCTCTCTACCGCACCCATCAAGGCTGTTACGGCAGTTCCTCAGAGAACACGCTGCCAACAGAAACCTTACGGTTGTTGGGAATGCAATTTCCCTAGCACAGGCATGGGGCCAGCTGAGCAAGCATAGAGAAAGTATTGCCACAGCATGTTGTGTTTCTTCCAGGTCACAAACACACACACAACAGGCACACATACAGCTACAGCACTCTAATTTCTTCACAACTTTCTGAAGCATTATAAGAAGGAGACTTTGACATTCACACATGAATGGCTACAATCTTCTATCCCCCCTCCCATCTACACTACAACTTTATTGTCCTGAATTTACAAAACTGATCAACTTTATCACAGCCAGACCGGCAACTCAAGGGGGCAGGCTAGTATTATTATGGCTATCACACCTCTCTACCAATTCTGAGGCACCTAAAACCCAGTCATTTCCATCTAAACACCATTTATTTCTTCACAGGAACTTGGTTTACTAGCAGTTAAAAGAAACAAGAGAAACTGCTACTGCACAAAGTTTGAACTCTTTGCCAAAAATACCCCCACACTTATGACAATTAGTTCAAAATAGCAATTTCAGCCCTGCAAGAGAACAGCTGCTAAATCAAAATTAAAGAGAACAAAACAACCTGTTCAGCCTTAATAAAAAAAAGTGCTACTCTTTTTTTAAACGAGCCAATAAATCTGGAAATGATGAAAATAAACTGCTCCTTTGAGATGTATTGTATATACCAGTGGTTTATAAACCACTGGGTTTCTCAGAGGGTTACTGCGAGCATTTCAAATGAGAAGACTGGTAATAAGAGACAGCTTCCTTAAAACCTGATTGCCATGAATTGTGGGGGAAACACAGTGCGTACTCTCGGGTACACTTTCAACTCACATGGTGTGACACTGAGGGCTGAACAGGCTAGACTTGTTCCCCACAGGAACAGAGTTCACACTTAGATACCTCCTCCGTCCTGAGTATCCTCTACAATTCACAGGGTGTCTCCACAGGTAGAAAATTAGAAAACTGCTGTTATGTGCCCTCAAAAATAATTCTTAATAGTGACATCTTCTCCCCGCCCCACACACGCACACTATTCCATACTATTATACGTGCCTGAGATTTTTTTTTATTACCCCAGACCTCTGACAGGCATTGCACAACTACCCCAACCTTATCAGGACTCAGTAAGATGTAAAAATCCATAGGAAGGGCCATAACTAGGGCTGTGCGCTTCGGTCCGGAAAGATCCGGAAAGATTCTGGATATCTGAATCGGGGCCAGATTCGGAAATCCCAAATCAAAGCTTTCCGAGGCTTTCGGAAAGCTTCGGGGCTGAGTTTAAAGGGCCCCACCACTTGCTGCTTCGGAATTAAGGTATTTCCGAATGTTTTCCCCGCTTTGGGTAAACCCGAAGCGGGAAACCCGAATCAACCCCCTCCTGCACACCCTTAGCCATAACCAGAAGCAGCCCTCTGACAGAGGCAACAAGAAACTCTTAACCCCTTAGGCCTCATCCGTCAACATTTCTTACCATCCACAGTTCTACAACCCACATGTTCAACAAAATTAGTGGAGGTCATCAGGAATTCATTGATCTATCCGTGAAATTTCCTTCTGCAGAGTGTTCGATATTTGAAACAGGACAGAGTTTAGATTTATGACAGCCTTGTTGTACTGAAGTCTACGGATCTTTGCTGGTTTAAATGGTTTGTCCTCTTAGCTAGTCCCTAACAACAAAATATTTTCAACCAGTGGATTAAGTGTGAAAAGAAATATTCCTAGTCAATCAACAGATACAGTTATTTGGTCTTTGTAATAATAACGTAATAATACCATTGTAATTCCCAGGCTCCAAATATCGGATTTGACACTGTATCCTTTTTGGTTAAATTCCGGGTTGATTCTTTCAGGCTGTGGGAGAGAAAAGACACTGATAGACTAAAAGACACATTTGAATTTCCAGGAAATGATAACAAGGAAAGTTATCTATTCATGAAATACAGTCTGGGGCTAAAAACTGAGCCCAAGGACCCAGATTTTCAAAATCATCAACCGCTGTACATTTATAAGCAGTCAGGCAGTAAAGTTTTGGGTGACTGATTAAAACTGCAACGAAGATGCCCCAGCTCTTTGCACTTACTGCCATGTAAGGTTTACAGCCAGCATCCATCGTCTTAGCCACAGAGTCAACGAGGTAACCACTAATTCCAAAGTCACACATTTTCACTTGTCCCAGTGTATTGATCAATACATTGGAGGGTTTTACATCTGCAAGGTGGAAAACACAGACATTGTCCTCAATTACCAAAACGTTGTCTGCAGAGAGTGGGTCATGGAAGAAATGGAACGGCTGCCTTCACATGTTGCTGCATATTGCACTGTATACCACAGCAATTCTTAGCAACTGGTTTTCCTTTGTGGACATGGAAACCCAGTTGCAAATGATTGCTACAGTGCAGCAATATCCAACAGCCCCGTATCTAGTCAAAGCTTGATTATTATCACCAGAGGGCAACAAAGGCAGTTCAACTCAAAATCACAGGATTGCAGAGACTCGCTCTTTTCTTGTTCTCATAAATTCAGAGGAATATTTGAGGAAAATTGCTCCCTCATAAACCACAGCTAAGAAATCAGGAGCCAGCTGCAGCAATGTATTCATCCCGAAGTCCCTCATCTGCCCAGTCTACATTTATTGTCACCCAGCATAACGGAATCCTTGGGTAAGCCCAAGGCTCATTTCGAGGGGGAATGTGCAGGAATGCAGTTCTGGCAGTTCCCCAAAGAGGTCACATGACAGGTGGCCCCGCCCACCTGACTCTCAGCCATTTTGGGCCCGTTTCGGCCTGGATTGGTGCCGCAACGGCCTGGATCGGGCCTCTGACGGGTGGTGAATCACTCTCCCGCTCAGCAGTGGCCTGCTCCTGACCATTTGGGGCCCCTTTTCAGACATTTTCAGCCCCTTTTTGCCATTTTGGGCCCAATTTCTGCCCTAAATGGCCAGGATTGGGTCCAAAACAGCCATGATAGGTGATGTCAGGGGGTGTGGCATATGCAAATTAGTTATGCCAATGACACACTTCTGGTGCTGACAAGGGGTGTGGCATATGCTAATGAGTTATGCTAATGAGTTCCTTGAGCTCTTTTTCTACGAAATGACCCCTGGGTAAGCCACTCCTCTCACCCCCAGCTCCCCAGCTGTATTGTGGGGATAATAATGACACTAACTTGTTCACCGCTATTTAAGCAGTTAAGTCACTCTGAGGGGCTGTAGAGAGGTAGTGCATACTCTCACGGCTATCTTTAACTTGGTTAAAGATATTTAGGAGTCAGTATTACATCTGCACCAGTTCACTGCTATAAGGATATCTTCATTGTGAATAATTGTGAATAATTTTGATAACTCTTTTATTACAGCAGGAAGAGCACAGACTAACCACACACTTAAAGTGGAAACCTACAGAAATCAATTTAACAGAATCTTACTTTGCACGTTATAATAATGATATGGCCATGGTGATCCATTCTCTCATTAAATCCAGGTTAGATTACTGTAATAAGCTCTATGAGGGGCTGCTTTTAAAAAATGGTCCAGAAACTGCACTGGGTCCAAAATGCAACACTGAAGCTACTGTCAGGGGAGAGATACAGGGATAATACGATAAAACTTCTGCACTGGCTGCTTGTCTGTTTCGGTACATAATGCAAAGTGCCATACTGTTCCATACTGTCTAGCTTCCCATACTGTCTAGTCCACCAACTAAGATCCTCCTCACAAGCCTGACTCTATATACCCCCATCTTCATAGGTAAGGAAGTCTTTTTCGGGGTGGCATCTTGCCGGTAGAATATCCCTCCCCTTCAGGCTCAACTGGTGCTTACACTATTCTCACTGATTCTGTTTACTTAGGCTTTGAATCAAGGGACTGACTTTTTTAAACATCATTTTTAGTCAGTTTTTAGCTTGAGAAATGTTTACGATCCATTTTAAGCGGCTCCATGTTTTATCTTGTTTTATGATTTTGCAATTTGGGAATATTAGGTTTCAATAACTTTTATGATGTTTTATGTTTTTATTGTGTTTTATTTTTTAAGTCATCTCAGGCAGGTTCTCTGGAGAGGTGGCATAGAAATTTCCCAAATCTTACACACTAATAGCCAAGTGACCCTGATCTGTGGATACTTAAATCCAAAGACTGGAGCCGTGAACAGGCAAGACAGATCTTCCTGCCCACCTGAAAAATGCCCCAGCTTTGCAAAAAAATCTAAAACCTAAAACAAAATGCATTGAGTGTTTTAAAAATTCCCCAAATTAAAAAAAAGCACCTGTAGCTTTAACTAGATGTGCTCACTGACTGTTGCTAGGCAACTATAACATTTTAGCCAGTGTTCCAGCCTTAGTTTCTGCCAGTAAAAGGCAGGGGGAAGGGGCACAAACCTTCCCAGGGCCGTTTTGGCCTTTGAGGGAGGATTTATTGGGGCCAGACCCAAAAGCAACCACTGGGTGACTTGATACCACAAGATCTGTATGACTCACCCAGATCTGAATGCTTGCTACTGTTCAAAAGCAGCCCCTTCCAAAAGCCAGTGTAGTGTAGTGGTTAGGAGTTTCAGAGTAGGATGTGGGAGACCCAGGTTTGAATGACCAGTCTGCTGCAGAAGCTCACTGGGTGACTTTGATTAAAGTCACAAACTATCAGCCTAACCTACCTTTCAGCATTGTTGTGAGGATACTATGGAGGCAAGGAGAATGATGTAAGCTGCTTTGGGTCCCCATTGAGAAGCAAGAGAGTATGTAAATATAATAAATTGAGAAATATAGCTGAAAGTGGGGACGTAGATAAATGGTAAGTTGTTTAATGGGTTTGAAGGCAAGAAGGACGAACGGAAAGGTGAGCATATAGAGGTTATCAGGAGGAGGGTTATCAGGAGGGGAAGAAGTAGTAGTGTGGGGAGAGGAATACAGGGAAAAGTACCCCCACAAGTTCTTGCAGGTTCCCCACCATGCAACTGGACCTGGTTCACCTGGCACCACACAACTGGACCATAGGGGAGAGGCTACCGGGGGGGGGGTAGAGAAAGGGGGAAAGTTGGGGGGCAGATTGGGGGACAGACAAAGATGGTTGGGAAGGAGACAAGGAAGCAAGAAAAGGGGGAGAGTCTATGGGGGGCAGAGAAGGGACATGGATAGGGAGGGAAAAGGGGAAATGAGATGCCCCCTGCAAGTCCTTGTGGCTCCCCTACTTGTAAATAAATAATAGTAACAGACATCAAATGTAATATTTTCATAGATTTTTCTTACGAGTCAAAACACTTCCCATATATTACTTCAGTAATCTTTACAACCATCTCTCATGTATGTTAGTATAATTATTACCCAGTTATAGATGAAAGTCTGGGACAGGAAAGGCTTTCACAGTAGCACCTCTTCCAAAAGAACGCTTTCTCTGTTTGCAGATGAGAAGGATGGGCCAATTTCTGCCAGTTCCTCCCTCCTTCTTCTGCAGGCTCTCAATTTGCCGCACACACTTTGAGTCCAGTGACTTCAAGGTGTATGAAAGCTGCACTGAGACATCAAAACTAGAGATGGGCATGAACACCAATATGAACAAAAAAAAGCCACGAACAGCCCAATCTGCTGTTCGCGAACAAGCTGTTTGTGAGGCCCCATTCTAAACGAACAGGTGATCGTTGCAAGCGTCGTTTGTTGCTGTTCGTGGCTGTTCGTCAAGCCAGACAGTCTGGCACCTGCAATCAATTCCCATGGCAACTCAGGCAGGGATTCTCTGAACTCTGTCTGAACTCCTGCTGTTGCCCTGGGAACCCCAATCTAAGCCCAATTTAGCTTAATAGGCAGGTCTTCCTTTCAAGTGTGGAGCTCCAAATTTGTTACAAGAGAGCAAAGACTAGGGGGGAGGGGGGCTCCCAGCTCTGGCTTTGGAGAGGGAGAGAGACCTGCTGTTGGCATTTTGATAGAGACAGTGCATTGGAGCTTGAATTTTCTTTGTGTGTGGTGGGATAGGGATCTACCTCTTCAAGTTCCAGGGCTGCTGCCAGGCTCTGGGGCCAAGCTATTATTTATTATTGGTACCTTTCCCGGTGCCTGCTCAGGTAAGGTTTCTGGGAGTGGTGCAGTAGGGATCTTGACCAAACTTGGATGATGGCTGGAGGAGAGCCTGCTGGCTCCCACGAACGTCCAACCATGAACATGTTCGTGAACAGGTCATGCTCATAGGTGTTTGTGAGTCCCTGTTTGTGGATGGCAACGAACAACGAACATCATGTTCGGGTTTTTTTTCTGTTCATGCCCATCTCTAATCAAAACTAACATCATGAATTGTGCCCAGAAAACAGGTACAGGCACTCAACACTGGTTGGTTGAACAGAGGACACAAGCTACACTTAAGTGATTTTGTAACTGCTCAAATGCAGCTCTCAACATACTGTTCTTCCACCCCTTCCAGGAACTATTACAACATGCAACGGCGGCCATACTTACCTCGATGAATTACAGAGAGCTTACTATGTAGATGTTCTAGTGCTTTTACAATCTGAAAACACAACAAATGAAGAGTGAGCTGTAACTGACTGAAGCGATAAGATCCAACTGCCATCTCTGGCGCCCAAGCCAGATGTTCACACTCCTTTCAACACTAAGCTGGGGTGGAGACAATCCTAAATTGGGCATTTGGGCAATTAATAGGCAGGAGAGTGCTGAGCCTGCAGTCTGGCAAGAGGATGATATGCCATGATTTATAGTATTCACTGCTCTTCCAACCACCCTTACCTGCATGCTCAAAATTGGGTCTGATTGCAATAACTTGCCAGAATCAGGGTGCACCCAACTTTCCCGCATCGCTATTTAGAAACTTCTGATGACTGAATTTCAGGGAATCCTAGAATTCCAGACATCTTCCACCTTTGGGATTTTCCACACATGCAGATACCACCTGTATGCAAGCCATTGCTCTAATAGTTTAGTTTATTCGGTGATTAACCCGCCCTCCCCACAAGTGGACTCAGGACGGGGTACAACAATCATAAAATACAATTGCATAGCAAATTCTACAATAAAATTCAGCAATTAAAATTATACATATACAAAAACCTGATATAGTTGGCTACATCTTCCTGCCCTCAGCATACAAAGAGGAGGTAGACAGACAAACGAGCTGTACTCGAATACCGGAGACTGGTGGGAGGCTCAATGATGGTCTTGACGCTGGCCTCAACCATAAGTCTGGTGGAACATCTCCGTCTTGCAGGCCTGCCGAAATTCGGCGGGCCCGAATATCCTCAGACAGAGAGTTCCACCAGGTTGGGGCCAGGACCTCATATTACTACTCCTTTGTAGTAATATTATGAAGACTAGGCTATGCTTGATGCAAGAGAAATGTGATTTGTAATTCTTAGCCCCATTTCTTTTCTACTGGGGGGAGTATTATAAATCTCCCCAAATCTCCTTTTTCTAACACATCCTGCACAATGTTCTTCCCCACCACCACTGTAACAATAAAAATCTGCTTTCCTCTCCACATTCGAGATTACGCTAAAGAAATCATTAATAAACAAATCTCTATAGAGAAGCAGCTGCTGTCCCTTCTTCACCTACTTCTGCATCTTTGTGTAGTAACACCTGATTGACAAATGTTGGCTACTCTGCAAAGGCAGGAAAGGGTATTAAATCCCTTTGGGAAAGGATTTGAAGAAGACAAAAAGAAAAACTCACTGAGACAGCTATTTTTCCTAGGATGTCTTCAGGAATCGTTAAGCCTTTGTCTAATACGTGTTTGTAGAATTTGTCCAACGATGTGTCCATCAGTTCCATACAGATCCACACATCTCCCTGAAGAAACACAAGGTTGCCAGCAGGAATGAGCTGATACCACCATACCTTCCATCAAAAGTATTGCACTGTTTCCAGTTTATGTAATCTCACGCTTAATTATGCTGATATCAGATATTATAGCAAACTAGCTTGACACCTGTGCTTCGCTACAGTATTTAACTACTTTAAATCTAGTTATAATACTTATGGATATGTAACATTTTTTGGTGTTTGCGTGTGTGGGGGGGGGTAACCCTAGTGAACTTTTCGGGGAAGACTGGGAGGTGTGTTTTACCTCAGGACACATTCAATGACTCCCAATAGCAACTGCATATTTAGAATGTGGAGGGTGAGGACCAATCAGGGCACATACACAAATGACCTCTTTGTTCCAAATGTCTCGGGGGGGGGGGGATGAGGTGTGTAATGTTGTGAGCCCCAATCAGCCCACATATGCAAATAATCTTGAAAGGCTGGTCCAATCAGGGAAGAGTGGCCGAGCTGGCAGTGGGCATGAGCGCAAGCAGGCAGCAGTCTGCCAGCCACACAGGGAAGCCGTATCCCTTTGGGAGAACACATTTTACCCCTTTTTACCTCCTTAGAGGGAGAATTTCTTAAAATCCCTTCTTAGTATGTGTTTGGAATGTTCTCCCCAAATTTCATGTTTCTAGGTCCAGGGGTTTGGGCTGGGCGTTGATGGGTCAATCAGGACACTTGTCTTTATATATATAGAAAATTAACCTTATCAAGGCAGTACAGAGGGAGTAGAGTAAGAAATCTGAGTGAGGCTTAAGCATTGCATCCTATTTTCTTATTTAAATTCCAATCTAGAGTACAACTTTATATTGTTCATTTTCTACAGGACTTAAGATGTGGTATTCTCAGTGTACAGCTATTTTTTCCCTAAAAAGTCCCCATCGAACCTTTAAAGATTCCTGGTCACCTCTGGGAACAGGGGGTGGGAAATGATAACAGCCTCAATACTAGTTTCCTTAAGGAAGTGTTTGCATCTGAAGGATGCTTTTGAGGCAAGCAAATGCCATCTTTCCCCCAAAACGTCTACACTGTGCAAAACAAAAGTAGGACATTCCATTTCTATAGTTCTTTTTTCATGACAAAAACTATCAATGAAAAAAAACTTGAATTCTGGCACTGAAACTTGCTTTCCTGTTTTCTGGAATTTAGTTTTTGGAAAGGATACTAGAGTTCTACTAGATAGAAGAAGGAAGCAAAAGGCAATAGCTGTACTGGGAAAGGGAAAAGGAAATTACTTACTAGCTGGTATGCAGGTTAGAATTCCCCACCACATCAATAAAATATACTCAAGGGATAAGGAGAACAATCCATCTTTTAAAATACATTTGAACTATTTAACTGATTATGTGTACAATAAGGAAATTAACAGGTGTCAGAACTACCCACAGCTTAAAAGTAAGAATGCCTATGGATTTTTCTGTCCTTGTGGTAAGACAAAAGACACTCAGCCCTTCCATTAATACTCTGAGGAATCCCTCACTCTGCTTTCTTCAAGAAAAATCCACCATACTTAATATTGCTCAAAGGTATAGACACTGTCAGTACAATCTTTATGGCAGTTTTAGCTCAGAGGTAAGTCCCACTGTGTTCAAGAAATTGAATCTAAGACCACAGGCCAAATTTGATGGAAACCACATCCTAGGATGACAGTTATGGTACCTCTCGGAACAATGCACCGTAGAACGTGACTGTGAAGTGACAGTCTACTGTCCTCATGGAAATGTCGAGGTCCATCAACAGCCTCTTCTGTTCTTGGCTGTTCACAGTTGCTCGGATTCTCTGGAAGACATATTAATCTTCATGACTCTATTTCCCAACCGTCATTTCATCTGAGAAACTTATCCAAAATAACAGAAACTACAAGAACGTCACTCAGGTCAACTCATTTTACCAAGTAAGACAGCACCGTCTCCACCTTTCTGAGGCAGCTTCACCTCTTTCCTGCCTTTCTTAACCAACAGGCAAGATCAAAACCAACGTTAGCTAACAGTTCAAGCAGGAAAACTCAAACCTGAGGTAAATCTCAAGATCTAAAAAAAACCTGATAGCCACAGATGTTTAAGCCAGCAGAGACAGCAACGTGAAAATCCCTAACTCTTGAGTGTTAGTCCCTTCCGACAAACTAGAGCTTTGTGGCATTGGGCAATAAACTTAGCTGCATGGTATGCACCATTGAAATCAGTGTCCCTTACTTTTGAGTAAATATGCATAGGCTTACGCTGCAAGTGTCACCCCAAAAACAGAGGCCACATGGCTTAAGCCTCTTCACGCCCCTGCAAAATGAGGATAATAATGCTTACCTACCTCACAGGCGTAATTTATGTCTGGGAAACATTGTGAGATCCTCGGATGTGAGGTGCTATAGAAGGGCAAAGGATGATTGTTATTACAGGAGTGCTTTCTCTACGGCCGTTTTCACACTGCTTACCGGCCATAGAACGTCGCGCCGAGCTCCCGGAATGACAGCGTCTTCCTGGCGCAATTTCGTGCGAGAACGGCAGAAATTGCGCAAGGAAGGCGCTGTCGTTCCGGGAGCTCAGAGCAATGTTCCGTGGCCAGTAAGCAGTCTGAAAATGGCCTACCTCTTTCTCTTTTCCTCTCTCTGTTCCACCATCATTATCCAGGCTACAATGGCAGAACATTTCATGTAAGGCGATGACGAAAAGAGATGTCCATGTTCGGCAACACACACTTCTGCTTCAATCCAGCAGCTCTTCGCGTGGGCAGCATCTCAAGTACACAAAGCAAGGACTTTCCCGTTCATTGTCTTGGGTTCGTGTGTGAACATGTGAGTGCACAAAAACACATCTACTGCATTCACACTGAGCTGAACAGGAAGGCCCTTGATCATGTTGGAGAGGAGTATGTGCATTGATGCTTCTGTGGAGCTTTAGATCAGACTGACTGGATCTATACAGGCATAATGCTCAGCCGTGGCTCTTTTCTTAGCCGCACTTAAGTCTTAAATCCTGTTTCGAGATTAGTGACAAATCAGAATGCGAAAGAAAGGTCTGAAGAGTGTTTGAAAAGCATGATATGTAGTCTGCTGGTGCGGGGAGGGCGGAATACAAATCGAATAAAATAAATAAATGAATGAATGAATGAATGAATGAATGAATAGCCATTGTTAACTATTGTATCTGTCCCACCAATAGTTTCCCCGGCTTCCTGCTTCCAGTAAGAAGCAGGTTTTATTGGTAGTTCACTAGACATATTCTCTAAGGCGGAGCTTAGTCCAGGAAGTTAAACCGTGGTTTCACTGTATGTTTGGGATCTCAGGTAGGGTTAAGCCATGATTGGAGCTGGCCATGTGTCAAAGACACTGGAAACTAGTACAAATGTGCTAGAATTTAAACAGCTGAGCATGGTGGGTAGATGGGAGGAGAGTTGGTAATAGCTTCTTGTTTGTTCTTTGAAGAGGGCTAGCCCTTCTTACTTACTTCACCAAAGGGGTTTTGTATTAGGGGTTGTATTATATACGGAGACAACAATATGTCCTTGGTCTCATTTTCAGAAAGTAAATGAGCGAACCAATTATCATTTGCATTCCATAGGCAAATAGACTCCAGTGGGACAACACTGATAGAAGCCAATTCTTTCTCAAGAACTGGGAATATGAAAAGGTTTCAAAGAAACCTTTTTTTCTCTTTCTGATTGGAAGAGTTCGAAATGAAATATTGTATACTCAAAACAATAATTTTCATTGTGTGACACTTATGTAAAATAATCCGCTCTGGATAGAACACCTCTTTATCCAAACATTTATTAACTGGACATGTTTGAGAAAAAAAAATCATTACAGAAAATCTTTATGGGAAAACATGGAATACTGATACGAAGTCAGAAACATCAACCAATTATAAAACTCAAATAAACCTGGCTGATTATATGAGGGTAACTAACATGAAAATAAAGCTGGTTGTACTATTTTAGAAAACACTTGCTAACATTAAACCATGTATATTTCTGACCAGGTGTCTTGTCCGAAACTCCCCTAATTTCCCATATTACTTATTCTCTCTTTGTTTCATAGATGCGAGAGAGAGAGAAACAGTTTCGTGTAGTTACATGGATAATGCTGACTTATTATATAGAAAGGTCATAATAGGCACTTTCACATGCACTGAATAAAGCACTTTCAACCCACTTTCAATGCACTTTAGCGATCATCTACAAGTGGTTTTCCCATTCCACACAGTATAATCCAGCAGCACAGGGCATTGAAAGTGGATTGAAAGTGCTTTATTCAGTGTGTGTGAAAGAGATTAATATCAAACATATTGGGAGTGTTAGCAAATTGGATTAAACACACAGAACAAGACTGCACTCAGGATGTATCTGGAGTTCATGCCTGAAGGCTCCAAAGATTAAGAATACCTGTCACTAAGGAGAAGACAAGAAGAGACATACAAACAGGATGTATTCAAATACTCATCTGCATATACCATCTCTCTTCTAATCTCACCTTGCATGATCAGAAGTGTATCAGCAAATACAAACAGCCTATTCGTAAGTTAATAAGCTCAGTATATTAAAACTTCGCTCTGCGATGAAAGGGTGCTGCTTATCCATTAGGAAATCAGAATTTAAGAGTCAA
The DNA here is from genome assembly GCF_028583425.1 of Eublepharis macularius. Taxonomy (NCBI): domain Eukaryota; kingdom Metazoa; phylum Chordata; class Lepidosauria; order Squamata; family Eublepharidae; genus Eublepharis; species Eublepharis macularius. Next base: position 17,198,061 of record NC_072793.1, on the reverse strand, counting down.
CACATTTTGTGAAAAGTCAAAATGACCAAGTTAAAACTATACGAATCATTGGCCGTCGTCACACGGCCATAAATTTAGCGCCAAACTAGCGCCATCTCCCACTGAATGCTCACCTTATTCCGGCTCTCTTGTGATTTCGCCATTCTCCCCAATTCATGCTTTGTGACTCTTTATGTCATCTTTATCCGCTTCCACGTGAATGCGCCGGATCAACTATGAATGCTTTGCAACACAAAAACGCTCACTCTCCCCGATCATCTGCCTCACCTAACACTGATTCTCCTGCCCTACACTCCCACAAGCCCCAACGCGACCCGCAATTAAGCCTCAAAGTAATTTTTTTTTAAAAAAACGTCAGCCTTATAGCGGTATAACGATATTCTGCCATGGGCGGGAAACCTCTGCTACCTACCACAGTTGGCTTTTGGGTTGGCCCAGCACAACATTGGTATAATAGAAGAGCGATATAGCGCAAATATGCAGGGGGGGGGATTTTTTTTTAAAGGGCGGGATTTTTAGGGCCCCATTTCCGGAGGCACTTTGACTGACCGTTGAATTGCGCTTCTTCCTTTTAATGTGACTGACTGGAAGTGCAAGCAGTCATCAAAAGATGGGAGAATCTGTTCTAATAATGATAACAGAAGAAACAATTTCTAGTGCAAAACTGACAAAATAAGGGCCCGTGTGACGACGTCCATTGTATCAGACCAAAGGTCTTTTTAGCCCAGCATCCTGTTTTCCAATGGTGGCCAGACAGATGCTTTCAAGAAGACCACAAACAAGGCACGACAGCAATCGAGTGATTTGAATCATCATAGCCACATAATTCAACCCACCGTTGCTTGAAAATCCAGTCTAAATGGAAATAATGAAAAGTTGGATTCTTATAGGAAGATAGGATTTGTAGAAATCAGGGACAATCTGATACGTATTTTTGTTCAGTCAGAATATACCTGTCCTATATCTCAGTACTCAAAACGTTCTAGCTAATTGCTTTGAAACTGGTTCATGCTCTTTTGCAACACACCGCACTTAATTAATGTTGACAGTTCAAGCTTCCTACATACAGCTCTCCAAATTAAATCAAATATATTCATCCTTGGGTCAGCACCTTAGTAACTATAGCTTTTCCCATGGTAAAACATAACTTGAATGCTTCTGGAATACATAGAGCAGATCTGAAAAAGAGCATAATTGCAAAGCAGAGTTCAGAACGTCAACGCACACACATACTATGAACAGCCAAGGATTCTCACTCTACCTTTACTGCCATAATCTGCCCGCTGGGCATGTGCCGCATCTTCTCTACCACTCCATAGGCACCACGTCCAAGTTCTGAGATTGGCTCCAGGTCATCGGCCTTTACTTCAAAGTTCTGTCAAGGAAGAGAAAGCATATGTATTCAAGGTGAATAGACACTTGTGTCACTTTCGGACATTATAGCATACAGCATTACAGCTTACTTCTTATTTCCCAAGTATTTCTATACAAATGTAAGCGGTTTCTATAAGAGATACAATGGAAGAAAAACCAATCCCCTGTCTCTTCCCTCTATCCTGTCCCCCAAATATTTATTTTGATCAATAAATCAAACCTCTAGTTGCCTAATCCAGATCAGGGAGCCTTCTGGCACTCCTGTCCACAGGTGCCACCTGCTTTTCCCACAGTAGGCCTGGTTCTGTGAATATCCCCATATTATGGATCTGTTCCTTCAAGGGAAGTGTAACCTCATCTAGAACAAATGTCACCTTAAGACCGAGGGGGAAGCATGCCCCCTGCCAGCCAGGTAAGCAGGGTGGGGGGTGGAAGGTGGGAGCACAGGATCCCTGCCCGGGGGGAGCGGAAAGGCACCCCTAACTCCAGAAGGGACTGGAGTCACTGCAAAGCAGTGCCTTCCAATCCCAGCTCAAAAACAGAAGTCCAAAAGGATACCATGAGAGGTCCAGGAGAATCAACAGAATCATACTCCCTCTGTCAATCTCCCAGTGCAGGCCATGCACCAAGATGAACGAAGGCTGTTTCAGTCCCATCGTGAGGCCTGAAACAAGACTGGAAAGGTTCCAAATAATCCATTTCATCCGGGAGTGCTTGAAGTTGTCCAGCTAACAACCACTGAATCCTCAGCAATGGAACATGTGAGACTGATAAAGAGTGATTGAAATCTCTTTGGTCCAGGGTTGGTTCCTTCAAAAGCGGGTGCACCACAACCTGTTTCAAGGATGGAACAACCAAACCCTTCCTCAAGGAGGCCTTAACTACCTCTTGGACTCAGTCATATAGCCTAAGTTTGCCAGGTCCCCCTGTCCTCAAGGCAGGAGGTGGGGGATCTGGCCCCCACCTCCCCCCCCCCCGTGCATGCTCCCAGCTCTATGTGATGATGTTACTTCCAGGAAGTGATATCATCGTACGGGGCACAGTTGCCCCAGGAGTGCTCCCACGCTCTACGGGGTGGGGGGGGCTGAATCAGGCCTGAATCAGGCCAGATCCAGGCCAATTCATCTTAAATCGAGCCACTGTGGAGCAGGGGAATGCTGCCTCGCTCTGCAGTGGCCAGATCCAGGATGATTCAGCACCCCACCCCCATGGCCTGGATCGGGCTGCTGCAAAATGCAGCAGTGCTCTCCCGCTGTGCAGCAGCCCAATCCAGGCCATTTCAGGCCCGAATCTGCCTGGATTTGATCACTGTGGAGCATGAAAGCGCTGCCGCACTCTGCAGCGACCTGATCTGGGCCGATTCAGGCCCAATCTGAGCAAATTCGGGCCCAATTTGGGCTGATTCTGGGCCAGATCATGCCCGTGGGAGTGCGCCAACCTTCTCAACAGGAAAATCCCAGAGAGAAATCAAAGAACCATTGGAATCTATCTGTTTCTAGGGGCCGATCATTTTAACAGATCTTCTACACCTGCAGAATCTCTGTATCATCCCTGTAAGTCTAAAGGTGCGCAGTTGGGAGAGGTCAACCCCCCTCCCCCAGCCAAGTCTCAGTGACACATGACCAGTTGGCCGTCTCATCCAGGATGATATGGCTTTAATTGGGCAAGGGGAAAAGGAGGAAGTAATGCATATAAATTACAGCCTTGACAGAGGATCATCAAGGGAGTTGGAAATACAGAATAGTATAGTCTGGTAGCATTCACATATCTAGGAATGCATATATTGGTTTATTTAGTTAGTTACTGTCTCCCTTTCTCACTGAGACCCAAGGAGGATTACACAGTGCGAGTGAAAGACAATATAATTAACAGCTAGCACATTCACTGAGCAAAATACAGTAAGGATGAGCAGTTATGACATTCAGTGAGTAGGTACAACAGGGTATGGTAGGATAACATTTGAAAACAAGTATAAAGCTGAGCACAGAGATGGAATCTTTCTGAAAAAAGTGTAACTAATTAACATGACATGTTCAGCAACATGGAAACTCCCCAGTAGGTGCATATCTGTATCAGCAGACAGTACCCAATAATATAGTCTACAGTATAACCAAGGCATTTCTCTGATCTATGACGCAGCCCTATAATCTGAGTAGAAAGTCCACTTGAACGATTCAGTTTTGCATAGTTTGTGGAAAGCCAGGAGAGTGGGTGATCTCCTGACCTCCTCAGGCAGGCCACCCCGTAAGGTGGAGGCTACAACAGGCTGTTGATTTTTCCCAACTGAAGGGTCATATGTGCAGAAGGCCTTGACCAGATGAGTGAAGCTGCTGTGGCTGAACATAGGGGGAGAGGCGGTCATACACATACAAGGGTCCAAGGCCATGAAGGGCTTTGAATGTGATAGTCATGACCTTGAATTGAGCCCGATAACTGATGGGCAGCCAATGAAGTGACTTCAGAATGGGCGTGATAAACATGCTCCATCAGACTTTTGATAGCTGCAGCGTTCTGCACCAGCTGGAGTCAACTTTGAGGGGGGACCTATGTAGAGTGCCTTACAGCAGTCTAGCCTGGATGTGGCATGAATCCAGGTGGCCAGACTGGCAGTGTCAAAGTAGGGGTCCATCTTCCAGGTTAGTCGGAGTTGGGAGCAGGCCTTTTTTGCAGCTGCATTCGCTTGCTCCTGTAGCAGCAGTTCTGGCTTCAGTATAGCCTCTAGGCTCTATGGTCTGCTCACATGCAGCCTATTTTACAGCAGCTGCACTGCTTTCCAATCGGTTTCCGGATCAAATTCAAGGTGTCGGTTTTAACGTTTAAAGTCCTACACAGCCTGGGACTATCAGACCTGCAGGACTGACTCTCCCAATATCATCCCTCACAAAGTCCGCATTCTTCATCTTGTGTCTACTAGTGTTGCCCAGACCCCAAGGGGCTCGTTTTTCTTCTACCAAGTCGAGGGCTTTCTCTGTGGTGGCCCCATTCCTGGTGGAATGCTCTATATGACAATATGTGTGTCCTGCAGGACATATCCCCAGGGCATGCAAGGCGGATCTGTTTCAGCAGGCCTTTAATCAGCTATGATGCCTCATGGAATCTTTGCCACCTGCTTGCGTTTTTTTTTACTTTTGGCTGTATTATTCTTGTGGATCAGATCAGATTCGTTTTATTGTATATGGCCATTGGCCTTCACAATATCAAAACACTCTCGAATGTCAGTATAATACATAATCAAAATGATCAGGTAATCAAACACTTCGAAACCACATAAAATGCCCTACTAAAAAAACCTTTAAAATTGGATGTGAGGGCGATCTGGCTGCGACATCTGTCACCCCATTGATCGCCAGTGTTGATTTGGCTGATCTGGCCGGCTAGGCGGGTGTCCCCTTCCTCCCTCTCCGCTCCATGTGCGTCCCTCCCGAAGCTGCGTGCTCGGTGGAAGAGGATGACCATCCCAGATAGAAGGAGTGTACCATTCTTCGGTCAAGGGTATTATTCTTGTGGGACTGCTCAATTGTGGTGATATATTTTTAGTTTTAACATATAATATTTATTGTTGTTTTTAGTGTTGTAAACTGCTTTGGGCCTCGTTCAAGGAAGAGGCGGTATAAAAGTCTTTAAAAATATTTTAAAAATTTAAAAATGCCGTTTGCCAGGGTCAACTGAGCCCCATCCAAGGTCAGAACAGACATGACTTATAAAAAGATCATAGCAATCATAGCAGAAGCTGTGGCTTGGACCTCAGTACCCACAATGGCAAGGCAGGCAACTAAATCCACGTAAGCCGGGCTGTCTCAGACAAGAAAAGCTTCTCCTTTCATGGACTTAGCAAAAGCAGCAGGCCAAAAGCCAGCCTTCTCCTCTGCATGGTTATCCATAAGGCAGACTAAGCTGGGTAGTTTATGAGGACAACTCTATGCTTTCCGGACCTGAGCTGCTGCCTCCTTTTCGAACATTTCACTCTCCCCGCCCTCCCCCTTCGGACTAAAGGGAAGCTGCTTTTCTTGGAACAAAGGCACTCTAGCATCGGGCATTTCTTTGATTCAGTACTAGGTCATTGTGTTCCAGGTGGCTCTCGCCCTTCTTGCCTCTAGACACAGGGAAAATAAAAATTCTGAAAGACAGAGCTGTAAAACGCTAATGAATTTACAACATTGCCTGTAAATCAGTACATAAAAAGAGCCCTGCGGGATGAAGCCAGTAGCCCATATAGTCAACCATCCTCTTCACCCAGCAGCCAACCAGCTAACAGTCTTAGCTGTGCTCAGCAAGGCAGCTCTCCAGATATATTGTAATCCACTATCATATTTCCTCTAATTAACAGAATTCTTACATGATGCCTAGGGCTCTGGAGAGGCATCAAAGCAATGCACTGCCTCAAAAGGGGGGGGGAGGTCCTGCGGAATTCGAGATCAAGAGGATAGAGTCAATCATCCTCCAGTCCAATCATCTGCCTTGAGACAAGAAACTTCACCTTTGAATCTTTCAACAGTTTGGTCCCACAGCATTCAGAGCTAAACCACACGAGACGAATTACACGAGGATGCTCAAGTGAAGGGAAATGCAATGTTAGCTGGGAAGCGTAGTTTGAATTTCTCTACAGGGCAGGCTAGATTGCTCCTCAGAGGGTTTGTTAATTTCACCTCTCTACAGAGCTGGCAAAGATTGCTCTTCAAAGTTGCCTCCTCCAAGGCTCTGTTAATTATTAACCAACTCTCTGAGAAGCGATCTAGCAGCTGTTTAGAGAGAGGTGAAATTCAAATTATGCTTCCTGGCTAACGTTGCACCTCCTTTTAATAATAATGACAACAACAACATTTGATTTATATACTGCCCTTCAGGACAACTGAATGCCCACTCAGAGTGGTTTACAAAGTATGCCATTATTATCCCCACAACAAAACACCCTGTGAGGTGGGTGGGGCAGAGAGAGCTCTGAGAGAGCTGTGAGTGACCCAAGGTCACCCAGCTGGCTTCAAGTGGAGGAGTAGGGAATCAAACCCAGCTCTCCAGATTAAAGTCCTGCACTCTTAACCACTACACCAAACTGGCTCTCGTCCTCGTGTAATTTGTCTCGTGTGGTTTAGTTCTCAGATTGCAAACATGCCCCAGACAGACAGCAAGAACGAACAAGCCGATCCTGACAAGGATACCCAAAAGCCCAAAATACCTGCCCAATAAACCAACCCTGCTGTTAGTAGGTCAAAAAGAAAAGATAAAAACATATTGCTGTCAATAACTAAACTGCTGTCAATAACTAAACTACATATAGGTCCCTATACTCTGCTGGTGGGGGGGGGGGCTGGCATTTACCTCATGCCTTCCACATGTGTATTTTCATGCGCACTTGCGTGATGATGCCACTTTAGGAACTGGCACTTCATTGTGGGGCCAATTCTTTGAGAATCAGCCCGTTTAGGGCCAAAATCAGCTCCAAACGAAGCGGGAGCATTCCCACAGCCGGCAGAACAACATCACTTCTGGATGTGATGTCTGGCAGGAGTGCTCACACCGCACGTGTTCCTGGGGTGCCTGCTGGTGGCGAGCGATCTCCGGGCAGCCCAGAACTTCCTGCCGCAGGCACCTGGGATCCTTACTCAGGCCTTTCCAAGCTGCTTGAACACAAGACAAATCCTCTCCGCCTTAACAAGACAAATATTTATGGGCCACCTAAGCATACATCCAGTTCTGTTCTCCTCCAACACCTCTCATATCTCTTAGGGGAATGCTGCACACTAGGATCACTGCAGAAAACACCAGCATTTTCCACAGCAAGCGAGCCAAACGTGGAAGCAATGCACACATGGAGCCATATTTGACGGCTTCCTGTGGGGAATAAGCAGGTCTTCCATGCAGCAAACGCACTGCTGGCCTAATTGTAGCATTTCCTCTCTGACAGCTCCTGCACCGTCTACCTGCCACAGAACTCCGATCAGGGGACAAACAGCTGTTGGTGGTCCCTGGCCCCAAGGAGGCCCGCCTAGCCTCAACTAGAGCCAGGGCCTTTTCGGTCCTGGCTCCCACCTGGTGGAACACTCTATCTGCTGAAATCGGGGCCCAGCAGGACCTACTACATTTTCGCCGGGCCTGCAAGACAGAGTTGTTCCGCCAGGCATATGGCTGAGGATGGGCCTCCGCCGGCCTGGAAAAAGGGATGTATAAATTGTAACCCTCCCTGTGAAGGCTGTCCACCATCCTGTTTTAAATGTGTGGTTTTTAATGTACATGAATTTTTAAATTGTATTTTTAATAGGTTGTTATCTGTCCTGAGCCCGCCCACGGGGAGGGCGGAATACAAATCTGAAATAAATAAATAAACTATTAACATTCAACATGAGATTCTAACTTCACCACCTCATCTGCATTACCTGATGAATTTCTACTCGTGCACTCACACAACTATTCACACGTTACATTTTGCATGTACGGCAGTCACGCGTGACTTTAAATCCAAGAAAACGGATTGTGCGAAATTAGCAACGGACGTATCTCGTGACCTACCTATTTCTACTACCTAGTCCATCATATGTGCATGTGGCCAACGGAGGCTCTATGGAAGCTGCTGCAATCTAGACACTGAGAGTAACTCCTCCAACTGGCTCAGTTTGTTTTACCTTCGAAAGTAACAGTGCTTGAGGAAAGTTGCTAACATTACTTAGAGCTTAGCAAAACGTATCCTGCCACCGAGCAACCATTGCTATTAATATCAGTAAGCAGGTGTCACTGAAGAAGTGTTACATAAAAAACTGCAGAGGGGGTTTAAGGTCTGCAACCGTCTTCCAGAGAAATGTAACTGGGCCTATTAAGTCGAGTCAGTCCTCGGAGGAAAAGCACACAAAGCTCTTTGCAGGAGGATTTGTATGGAGGCTTCTCCTTTTACTATGGCGGGGGATACGTTTTTCCTACTTGATCACCAGGACACTTCTGCAGCCAGCTATGCTCGTTCTCTAATCTCACGAACACACAATCTGGACCAAACCATTCTTAGAATTTTTATTTAGAAGACACGAAGTTTCTCAGTTGGGGCGCTATATAGACTATTCGTGAGTTTTAAATGCTATACTGATCAGAGGGGCCAGTTCATACAGTGAAATTTTTCTAAGCCTAATTCATCTCATTCATTCCCTGGACAAACATTTGTACAGGGAATATAATATGCAATTTGGTCCATCCAACCAAGGAATGGTTTTGCAAGCTCAGTGAGGAATGCAAACTACTTCCAGGATTCTTTCTTTCTTTCTTTCTTTCTTTCTTTCTTTCTTTCTTTCTTTCTTTCTTTCTTTCTTTCTTTCTTTCTTTCTTTCTTTCTTTCTTCCTCCCTCCCTCCCTCCCTCCCTCTCCCCTCCCCTCCCCTCCCATTCATTCATTCATTCATTCATTCATTCATTTACAGCCCGCCATTATCACTGAGACTCAATGTGAATTACATAGCCTGAGATTAGTGCAGTCAATATCAAGCACATTTCAATAAACAATGCCATAGCATAAATCAATGCAAGCTTACAAAAATATAACATTAGCAAAAACCCAATACAGAATTGAAAAAATGCTGGAACAGAGCATAAGCAATTCTAGGACTGACATTAGACAATACAGAACTGCCCAGTAGGATCGTACTTAAAAGCAACAGGTAAGTACATAGGAGCATATACTTAAAGCAACAGATATTATGTAAGGTAACATAGAGCCAAAACACACGTTAAGAAATACCTAGGTTCAGCACGTGTTCTCTTACCTCAAGGTTTGCCGGGATCTGTAGGCGTCCTGGAAGCTTAAAGTTTAGCATTTACAGAGCAGCAAAAAGGGGAAGGGAAATACAGGCGCCTGTATTTTAAGCTTTAAGCTTCCAGGACGCCTTTAAGCTTCCAGGACGCCTACAGATCCTTTAAGCTTCCAGGACTTTAAGCTTCCAGGACGCCTACAGATCTTTAAGCTTCCAGGACGCCTACTTTAAGCTTCCAGGACGCCTACAGATCCCAGCAAACCTTGAGGTAAGAGAACACGTGCTGAACCTAGGTATTTCTTAACGTGTGTTTTGGCTCATAGTGGTGAAGTCTAAGGTCTCTATCTCATTAGCGAAGCATCTCTTTGAGACCACCTTCCTATAGTACAACCCTTCTATCAAGCCCTTTATATATTAAAAAATAAGTCACTATGCCCTCCAAAAACTGTGAGTAGGTACATAACTCAGGGTGGTTCCTGACACATACACAGGTTTTTGACAGTGCATATCAACCAAAGAAGCATGATACACCTGTGATTAATTTCTGGTTGAGTCCTATACACCTTTAAGATATGGGCCGTTTCCACACACGTTGAATAATGCACTTTCAATGCACTTTAGCAATCCTTTAGGAGTGGATTTTTTGTTCCACACATGGAAAAGCAGTTACAAATGTTCACTAAAGCGTACTGAAAGTGGATTATCCAACGTGTGTGGAAGCAGCCATGGTAAACAAGTAAAACGGAATCAAGAGGCACCAAATGAATTCACATGCCTACAAACTTAAAACAACAACAGAATACAAGTGGTTATGAGTGTTTATTGATCACTTTTAGAATGCTGGACTGAGTATATGACAGCGTGAATACTGATGTTAAGCAAGAAAGAATGGTTTTTACATCCATGAACAGAACTGACAAGCAACTCTCAATCCAGTATCATAATCCACTTCCTTCCCAGCCATATTTACGGTAGGTTCCTTAGAAATTGCACCTCACTGACACCTTACCTTGTCACCAATATTGATGCAAGCTTTGGAATCCAAATCTCTTGGTGGCCTGAGAAATTTAAAAAAAAAACAGTTGGAGAGAGAATAAAACTGGTACAAGTACTTTAGAGCTCAGTTTGGTGTAGTGGTTAAGAGTGGAAGGACTCTAATCTGGAGAATCGGGTTTGATTCCCCATTCCTCCACTTGAAGCCAGCTGGGTGACTTGGGGTCATTCACAGTTCTCTCGGAGCTCTCTCAGCCCCATCCTCTTAACAGGGTGATTGTCATGAGGATAATAACACACTTTGTAAACAGCTCTGAGTGGGCGTTATCCTGAAGGGTGGTATATAAATTGAATAAATCAAATGTTATTATTATTATTATATGACACAAGCTATCAACTCATTCATGAAAGGACAAGGTTTAGGATTTTTTTAAAGCCTGCAAACCTAGGGGCCCACCAGGTTTGTAGAAAAATACCTTTATCTGTACATGACCCCACTATGTATATTTTTGATCCATACTTTGAGTTTGTATTCAGAATTAACTATAAAGATGCTCTGTGATTTCAAGTATAAACAATCAGTAAAGTTTTCTACAAGGATCCCACGAAAGGAAAACAGGACTCTGAAATGTCATGAAGCAGCAAGACCGGAGTTTAAAAACAAGTAAACTAAAAAGGGTCCTATATTTTCCCATAAATAAAAGAATGTTATATTTATAGGCAGCCTGGAATAGATGTTATTTTTCTTGAATTAATCCTCGGCAGAAATAGCTAACACTAAGGTGGGCAAGACAAGCTTTGCTATAAATCCCCTCTTTATGGTGGAACATAAAGGATCAATCACGCTTTTTTTAAAGGAGTTCTAATGTATATTAAAATATCAATGGCACAGGGGAAAAAAACAGGTGTTTAAATTGCCCAGGCAAATCCAAAACTTGTCTTTGTATGTGTGCGTGTGCGTGTGTGTGCACGCACATGAGCACGTCTGTGCGATGCATGATGATAACTGACAGTGCTTTCTGCATCTCCTAAGGGTGCCAAATATTGTCTGAACGGACATTTTATATATTATTTATTTATTTATTTTGTTGTATTTTTGTCCCGCCCTCCCTTCAAACAGGTTCAGGGTGGCTCACACAACCATCAAAATAATTACAATTTAAAACATTGTGAAAACACCACCCAGAAGTTAAAAGTCATAATATCCCTAAGTTAAAGGTGTTAAACATCAGATAATAAAACTGCAATAAGGAAACCACAGTTGCGGCCAGGCTTTTTTTCAGTGGGAAGGTGGTGGAACAGAGTTCCGGAACCTCTTGAAAATGGTCACATGGCTGGTGGCCCCGCCCCCTGATCTCCAGACAGCAGGGAGTTTAGATTGCCCTCCGTGCCGCTCAGCGGCATGGAGGGCGATCTAAACTCCCCTCTGCCTGGAGATCAGGGGGCGGGGCCACCAGCCATGTGACCATTTTCTCCGAGGGCAACCCACTGAGTTCCACCACCTCTTTCCCCAGAAAAAAAGCCCTGGTTGCGGCCAATACTGAGGTGGCTCCTACTCCTATCCTACCACTACCTCCACTGCTTAAGTGACTCTTCTACTGGAGGAAGACCCATTTAAGTCGGAGGGAGGCTTCTTGGGCTAGAGAAAGGTTCCCTCAAGGATGGTTAGATTTACCCCTCTGGATAAACTTCTCTCTTGGAAAGATTTAATTGTGGCTTTAATTTGAAAATGGCACACCCTTAAGTTATCTCAGGATCAAACTAGACATTACAATAAGCTTGTGTTTGCCACTGAAAATGGCCAGAACAGGTTTAGTTCCTCGTCAACAGCCGATGACGTGGCGCTGTGGAGCCAATGACAAACGTGAACGCCGCTATCCCAACATAAGGCAAACACTTTTTCTGTATAATATTGCAGGAAAGGGAGTAACTAGACATTTTTGGCAGCAACCACACACAGTGTTGTGAATGTCACATTTGGGCCTCAAAAAGTTACATAATGTTGAGGCTTTGGCAATATAGTCAGTAGGTTAAAAGACAGGATTCAACAGTTAACAGCCCTAATTTTAACCTTTGTCCGTTCTCCAGAAGCTGGCTCTAAAAATCCATTCCGGTCAGATAATTTTACAGACCTCTGCTCTTGGCACCTCCATGTCCTGAGTCAACCCCTTCTGTACTCAAGAAACACTTTAGCTCTTCCAGATATTCTTATATTACGGGCATATCTAATGTCCCCACTGGACATGGGGGCTTATAATGCTGCAGCCTCTAACTATACTTATGATATGGGGGCCCTTTAAAAAGGTCAAAGAGAAATTTGCTGTACCAACAAAAAGTTTAGAAACTCAGTGTAATGGAAACTTCACCCTCAACAAGTACTTCCATTAACTGAAACGTTAGCATCTAATTTCTGGTGAAGATTAAGAGCTTCATTTCACTGCTTTGGGTATTGTGTTGTCTGTCGAGGACAAGAAGAAAGGTAGGGGAAGGGTCATAACAGCTTAGCCTTGCCGTTGATGAGTGCATTCAGAGAATAACCAAAAGTTAAACAGACTACTATTTAAGAGAAGGGAATGTAACGAACACCGTATATGAAAGAGAAAATAATGGTGCATTTGACCTCAGGAGGTGCATTTGACCTCAGGAGTCAGGACACATTCAAGTCTAACACCAGACAAGACAACAAATTGTTGAAGGATCCTCAATAACAAGTAAGCTAGCAAGCTTCAAGGACTCAAAATACTCTTCCCTAGGATGCAACACAAATACATTTAACTGAAAAAAATGCGATTTGCCTCCATGTATTCACAGATACTCCCTTTTATCCTATGTCAAGAACAGCCTGAGAAATCAGTGCATTTATACTAGACTAGCTTGATACCCATGCTTCACTACAGTATTTAACCACTTTCCTTTACCTGATTTTTACGTTCACAACTGACCAATCAGAGAGAGGGGGGTACAAGCAGGCAGGATCCTGCCAGCCACACAGGAAAGTGGTATGACTTGATACATATTTGACTATATATGAAGGTATATTTTGTATTTAATATATGCCTTTAACTTCTTAAATTTGTTAATTGGCTATTGCTTCCTACTCATGTATTTCATTTTCTAGCTGTTGATTTTGAATAGGTACCTCCCTTTGTTGTTTGTTAGACACACCGGAAAGCCAGGCCCCACAGGGAGATTGGCAACCCAATTGAACTTTGAGGGGAAGACTGGGAGGTGCATTTGACCTCAGGACACATTCAATGACTCTCAATAGCAACTTGCAGACTGTTTAGAATGTGGGGGTGAGGACCAATCAGACTGCATAGGCAAATGACCTTGAAAGGCTAGTCCAATCAGGGAAGAGTGGCTGAGCCGGCAGTGGGTGGGGGGGTGAGGAGGCAGCAGCCTGCCAGTCACACAGGGAAACTGTATTCCTTTGGGAAAATACATTTTACCCCTTTTACCCCCTTAGGGGGAGAATTTCTTAAAATCTCTTCTTAGTGAGTGTTTACATCATGAAAGGAATGTTCTCCCCAAATTTCATGTTTCTAGGTCCAGGAATTCGGGCTGGGCGTTGATGAGTCAGTCAGGACACTTGTCTTTATATATATAGATAGATGCCAAATAAGCAAACAAGGCAATAATCAGGAACTGAGTGGTCAGTGTTACTCTTGAGGAATTTTACAGTGCCCCTGCCCTTTTTAATCACTGCCATTATCACAAGGGTTGTGTCAGGAACGTATCTCCTGAGAACACAATACGGCATCAGAGTGAGTGATCACTTCTTTAAGGTGGTATTTCTATGGCTACGATCCACAGGGCTGCTTTCATTATTTCCAAACCAGGCACTGTGACGGTTTTCCTGCTAAAATGCTGCCAACTTCCTCGAATATCATCTGGAATTACTTCTGAAACATCCTGTTTGCAGTTTAAAGAAGTTAGACAAAATCTCAGCAGTAGCTGTAGAGTCAATTCTATGGAGTACAGCCATTATCAGAGAACTGTCATTATTTCCAAATCTCCAGGGAATGAAAGCCTTGCCAAATCATTTTTTTCTTCATCATCATCACCACCACCATAAACTTTATATGCTCAAAAAACACATTCGAAACATTACTTAATTCTGACCCGGAGCATTCTTTAAATACTGTACAGCCAATGGTATATAAACTGCAACCCAGTGTGGCATCATAGTTAGAGCGAGTGGCTTGGATTGGGGAGACCCAGTGTCAAATTCCCACTCTGTCATGAAGCTCACTGGCTGAGCTTGAGTCTCTCTCAGTCTGACACACTTCACAGAATTATTGGAAGAACACAATGGATGTGGGGGAAATTACATATACTATCATGAGCTCCTTGGAAGAAGCTTGAAATCAAATTGTTACCCCCCCCCCCCAAAAGAGTGAAAGGCTATCCCCCCCTTTACTTATAGGGAAAAATAGGTGGACTATCAAAATCAGGTCTTAAGTAGGGATGTGCACCCAAAAAAGATTTGGGTGTCAAAAACAATTCAGGATCACCCAAATCCCGAAGCGGCAAGTTTCCTCCCCCTCTCATTGGGGACAAAAGCAGCAGGGCGGGAAGTTTGAAAGCAAGCAGCACTTTTCTTGCTGTTTGCAATGCAAACAGCTAGAAAAGTGTTGCAGGAGCGGCGGCTGCCGCTTTGCCCAAAGCTTCCTGATACAAATTGCTTCAGAAAGCTTTGCTTCGGGATTCCCAAATCAGCTCAGCAATGCTAGGGCCGATTCGGGAATCCCGAATCTTTACAAATTGGGCCTGATTCAGGTTAAAAACCGAAATCGGAAACCTGAAGTGCACATCCCTAGTCTTAACTAATTTGGAGGGGCTGAACAATTAGCATCTGTGATTAAAATCACTACTCCCTCTTGTTAAACACTAGGAGGAACAGAAAAAATCCATCGTTTCTCTACTATGTATCATCCAAGAATGTGTGGATCGAACTAGTGATCGAGCTACATAATGAGGCAAGCTAGTTCAATGAACAATTCTTTCCTTTGTACAGCTGCTTCAATTCTTCTCCCCACCCCTCAATGCTACCACAGTGTGATCTCAAGACATACGTGGAGCTCGTCTGTGGTTGTTCAAATGCTTCTTTAGGAATTTTCAGCCCTGGATTTTTCTTTCTGCCTGTGAAATAAGAGGGGAGAGAGAAACATTTTATTGGAGTTCAGTCATATCTTGTAACAAAGTTTGTCTGCAGCGTCTGAGTTACTTTGACGTAAACTCCAGCCAGGATTAAATGTAAACATTCAGTTTATGGAGTTCAAAATATAAGGTTCCTTTGCTGAAATTCAGTTTCATAGCCAGAGGTTTCCAGACCTCTCCCCAAAATTCTGTCAGCCTTTCCTGTGTTTCCTAACAATTTTACTGCTGTGCTGGTCAGTTTTATTTAATAAGACATTAAGTGCTGTTTATTTTTTAAAAAAAGAATTCATATTTTACACATCTGCATTTGCTCAGTACTGTACTCAACATGGCATAACAAATGGGGGGGCAAGATGGCACACCCGGCTGCATGTGAAACATGCTTAGGCTGGGTGCCACTTTTTGCCTCACTGCACAGACGGAGAGACAGCCTTACATTCCTGGGCATCCAGGCTTTGGGAGGTGGGGCCTGGCCCTATTAAGGGCGGCTCCGCCTCTGTAGGGCTCAGTCAGCTTTGAAAGCTCGGCCCACTCACCACACCCTATGGCAGTACAGGATTAGCTGGTTGCTGGTTACCAGAGCCAGGTAGGAATTTTTTCTCCTTTTCCCAAATTGGCACAGGGAAGAGGTGTTTTTCGCCTGCCTTGTACGGTCTTGTAGGAGTGGTATTTGGAGTGGTGGAACTATAACCTAGGTCCCTGGCAGGTTAGATTTGGGTAGACAGAGCGGGCCGGTGAGCACCCGGTGGCACCACCCCATTGGTGGGGAATAGGGGTCTGTCAGGGATTGGCTGGCGGGCTGTACGGCTGCCAGCTGAGAGGGCAGACTGCCTGTGGGACCCCCTGTACAAGTCCTTCCCTCGGGCTTCACGGCTAAGGTGTATGGAGCTTTAAGGAGGGAAAGAAAAAATTGAAAATGTGAAGGCCATCTAAGTGGGAAACTTGGAAGCCAAAAAGTCCAGGCAGAAGGACTTTTTGTGTGAAACTGTGTCATTTCTAATGTCTCAGTCCCTTGCCCTGTCCCTTCCTTACCCTTTTGGTCCATAAGAATTTTAAAGTCCATGACACCACAAATGAAGCAACACAACACTATGGCTGCTTTCACACATGCAGGATAATGTTCTCTCAGCGTACTGCAGCTGTTTGCAACTGCTGATCATGTGCAAATAATGCTATAGTGCATTGAAAATGCTTTGTCCAATAATACGTGAAAGCAGCCACATTTTATTCAAAATTTCATGAATTAAATAATTGATTCCAAGGGCTTTGTTGGTACAGAATGTTGGTGATTTGTGTAGACAGCACTAGCCTACCCCTAACAGCCTCCAAAGGTATATGGATCACACGGTACTGCTTATCTTTGTTTATGCACTGACCTGCCAACCTCTCCTTTAAATCCATTTACCTTAAATTATGCTACAACAGGCAACAAAGTCAGCACAAACTATATTAAGCTTTAGGAGAGATCAGGCATAGGCCAAAGCAAGCAAAGTGTCCTAAGATATACAAGTCAAACTGTGTTGCCGATGACTCACTTTTTATCCCTGCGCAGGTGCACTTGTGGGGATAAAAAGCGAATGGTCAGCAACTGATTTATTTGGCCATGAGAGCCCAGAGACGGAGTCCATGCTAATAGACTAAGCTGGGGTGCAGGCCACCCCGAGGAAAGCAGCAGCCGAGGGAACAGCAAACCATGCCGTCAGCTTCAGAGCCGCAGACACTGGCCCGAGCAGCGGCAGGGGCAGCGAGAGCCTTGGCATGGAGGGCCAAGCATGCAGCCAGGGCACCAGGTTTTCTAGAGCCCATTGTTTATACAATGTTCTTGGTGGCTAGTGTGGCAAATCGGGGCCTTTCCTCCCACTGGTAGACCCCGCTCTGCCTACCCCTCCCTTTTTGCCTCTGGCCAGGCACCTGAAGGGGCTGTCTCCTGTCTCCGGGTAGTTGCTGCCACAACTGTTCCTGTAGTGGGTCCTGGTTAGGCGGGACAGCCTCCTAACCTCCCTTTTCTACTAGTGGACCCAAGTGGTTGGGGGACCACGTGGAACAGAAGATCTTTCTTCCTTCATAAATTCTGAGAATCATTTATTTAACTTCTAAGTATATACAGGCAAATATACAGTGAACAGAAGGAATAATACAACATAAAAAGAAACCCCTGCTCTCTCTCCCTCTGCTTCTCTATACTCATGCCCTAATTAGATGTTGTATAGGGCAGGCACGATCCTTTGATACCTGGGGTTACGTTAGATCTACCTCTCCCCTCAGAGCCATCGCTCCCTCCACTCTCCGGCCACCAGCTGTCCACTCCCAACTCCCCTCCACCAACTGACTTGCTCTCCCTCCAATCACATTCCACTCCAGAACTGGCCCCTCCCCTCTTAAGCCCATAGAAAGTTAACTCCACCAACAGAATGGAGTTTCCCCACAGCTAGTAACAGCATCATTCTGGTCCAATAGCGCCTTAAATACATTAGCATTAAATTCAGAAAAGCAACATAAAGCAGGCGAGACAGTGAATCCTCAGGATAAATGCAGGTGCTGCTGGAGTTAGTCTTGTTAGTCTGTTAGAGCAGCATGGGCGCACCATGGGCGCACCTTCTCATAGCACCGTCAAGAGTAATGAGTGCATTGTGGCATATCCTTTGTGACCTAAAGTCACTTTGCGACATGCTGCTCGTTCATCAATTTCTTGGGAAACCAGAAGGAATTCAGCAAGTTAAGTATGTTTTAAGTCTCATGTATTTCAACATGAAACACATGAAGAAAGCATTTTATCATCTTTGCTAAGGTATGGCTGTGCCCAGGGAAAGCAACAGGACATAAAACACCAAACTTTAGCTGAATCATGGACATTATTTTTACATCCAGATATTGCACACACTTGCACAGATAGAGGGGTGGTGTCTTACAATGCAATGGATTATTACCAGTATTAACTGGTGTTATGGGCTGTTGCTAAAACTTACTGCTATATAACTGCTGTGCTTTAAGAAACAGTACCCTGCTAAAATTGGTGTTCCTGTACACTCTACCATTTATTGTTAAAATGTAAATAATTACTGATGTAGACTAGGGTTGCCAGATCCAAACTGGAACATTCCTGGAGATTTGAGGATGAAGACTGGAGAACACGGTAAGAGTGTTCACCCAAAAAAAATGCCGGGTAACCCAAGTCTGGATTTCAAGGTTTAAAAAAAAAATCTGAGATCCCTGAAATCTGGGTCAGAGTCTCTGATCTGGGTTAGAGAATCCCAGATTTAACCAGTGTTTATTCCCTATGGGGGGAAATGTCAATGTGTGTGGATGGGGGGGCATTTTTTAAGCAATCTCCACCAAATTTGCAGGAAACCTACTCCTGACTGTCTAATAAAGTCTCTCTACATTTCAGGAGAACTGGACAACAAGGTCCAATTCTGTGAGCCTCTGAACAAGCTACCTCCAGAGACTCTCCATCGTTTCCTATGGAGGAAACATATCCAAGGCTTTTAATCTCTGCAGCTCCTGCCCTTGCGTAGGATTCTCTGGTTTGACATTAATCTCTTGCAAGCTTTTGTCAAACCAGGGAATCCTATGAAGAATCTCTTTAGTGAAGTGTGTGTGGGAGGGGGAGGAAGCTTGCCAAGTCGTGGAGTTTAAAAGGTGGCTGGCAGCAGTGGCTTGAAGGGCCTGTTTTGGAACTCAGATGGTGGAGTGGGGCAAAATTGGATGTGAATCCACTCTGCCTCCTGTCTCTTTCCCCATCCCCAACAGCCTTGCACCACTCTCCCACAGTGGTGCAGAGCTTGGTTCCATTCGGGCCACTGCCCTCTTGCCACGACCGTCCTCTCGCTCATGCTGCTGCCTGAACCTGGATCACACACCCCTAGAAGGTGGTGTTTGGGGAGGGGAGGGACATCAGCACAGCATAATTCCACGGAGTCTTTAGAACCTCTTCTGCAAAATCATGAAGGACTATCTGGTGTCAGTAAGACTTTCCTCCTATTATTCACCCCAATCCATGAGGCCATTGAGTCCGTGGCTAAATTCCTCTGTCATGCATCCAAGAGGAGAGGATCGGTTTAAATATTCAGGTAACGGTGGTCTTGTCTTACTGCTGACTGTGCATGTTCATGTTGTTATGCCAATTTCATGGGGTCCACCTTCTAGGGAGCCATTTTCTCCAAGGGTACTGATCTCTGTGGTCTGGAGATCAATTGTGATTCCAGGAGATCTTCAGGCCCCACCTGGAGGTTGGCAACCTGACATACAGCAAGGTTTTTCACGGTATAAGCTTTCAAAAGTCAAAGCTCCCTTCTCAAATCCTGCCATTTTACCGCAGATCAACACAGCTACCTACCTGAAACCTTGATGCTACATTCTAAGAGAGTGTTATCTTAAATGTTGCTGATTCTGTTCACTTTTGTTGTTGTTAAAACATACTGTCATACTCCACAGAATTACTATTACTCTTTACAGATCAAAAAACGTTGCTTGAACTTTGCTGTTAAATTCTGCTGCTGCATCTGACATGCTCGACTCGTAGTTATCTGTGGACGAAGCTGCTATTGCCATATTTTACTGTTACGAAATGACTGAACCCCAAGAATTATCCCCACTAGATGTCAAAAAGGCATTGTTGTGGATTTTGTTGTCAAACTTTGCTGTTATGGTATTGCTGCATTTTAAAAGTGTAAGTAAGAAAATGGTTAAGAACGTGGATGAAGTAGAAAGGAAAACTGACCAACACTTTAGCGAATTTAGAACAAAAACTACATGATATGGATAACAAACTT
The DNA here is from genome assembly GCF_028583425.1 of Eublepharis macularius. Lineage (NCBI taxonomy): Eukaryota > Metazoa > Chordata > Lepidosauria > Squamata > Eublepharidae > Eublepharis > Eublepharis macularius. Next base: position 17,178,036 of record NC_072793.1, on the reverse strand, counting down.
TCAGTAACTACAAAGTGATTAGAAAAAGTTAAGCTGCGATTACTAAAAACAGATGAGAAACTGGAAAAACTAAAAAGTGCTTCTGTATTCTGCAGAAGGATTTTAATACTGAGGAGGAAGAGACAAAGATTCTGTCATAAATTGGAAAGGATGGAAAATTTGGTAAGGAGAGCTAACTTGTGAATCAGAGAGCTAAATCAGAAGGGGCAGATTTCAGAACTCATTTGGAATAACTATCCTCAGGTTGGTTCGGATCAGATCTTGAAGATGAGGCGCAGTTAGATTCAGCATTCAGAATTAATAGCAAATATGCAGCCGCATATAAAGTACCAAGAGATCGCACTGTTACACTTTCTGACATCTCTATTAGAAATAAGGTTGATGTTTTCACAGGCAATCAGACTTCGTGGTTCAAAGCAGTGAGGTTTTACTTCCGTTGGATTCATCATCAATAATTATTAAACTTGGAATTGAGGTATTTCCTATTCTGGATGGGTCTACTCTGTACTCCCCCCAAAGGAGCAGGTTCATAGTGCCACTGGACCTGGGTCTCCTGTTTGATAAGAAGACTGAGGCAGTGGCCAAAAGAGCCTTTCACTAGCTTTGGATGGCAAGCCACCTGTGACCTTTCCTGGATAAAAAAGATCTTGCCACTGGTGGTACATCAGTAACACCTAGCTTAGACTGCTGCAATGTGTTCTGTGTGGGACAGCCCTTGAATACTGTCCAAAAACTACAATCGGTACAGAATGCAATTGACAGAACCCTTAATTGGAGTGGGTTATAGGGACCATATTGCCCCAGTGTTGTTCCGTCTACATTGACTTCCATTTATTTTCCAGGCACAGTTCAAGGTGCTGGTACCTTCTTTTAAGCCCTTTAAAGGTACAAATCTTTAAGGCCTGATACTTGAGACCAAGATACCTTAAGGATACTCCCATATGTTCACTATGGTTATCTTCAGGGACTCTGCTTCAGGTGCCCCCACCATTTGAGACTAGATGGGTGGCGAACCAAGAAAGGGCCTTCTTGAGTTTTGCACCAAAATTATGGTGCCCCCCGTCACCCCTATCACTCTTCCACCAGCAAATGAAGACTTTTCTCAGCCACAAATTCAGGAAACGGGACAGTACAGTAATAATGGTCCACATTACAGAGCTATTGCTTGGACTGTTGTGATAATATATATGAAGCATTATGGAAAAGTACTAGAAAAAAGCTTAACTATTACGACAATTTCTCTAACATTGGCTATCATATGTATCATTTACTTACTTTTCTGTGTGGTGTGCATGTGTGTCTTTTTTAATTTGAAAAATGAGATTTTTTTCTTAAACAAGATAAGCAGGTTTTTATAAAAAATGGGTGAGATACAAGTCTAAGGATGTACCATAAATTCAAGTACATCCTTGGATAACTACCACGCTTTCCATTTTGAACAAACTAAAAAAGAAAAACATCATCATTTTTTTCAAATTATAAATTTCAAGGGTTTTATTCCGTGACCTCAAAATTACAGAATATCCATTGCCTTCTTACACTTCTTTCACAATATGAGTTCATTAACGCTGTGTGTTAAGTTTGTACCTTCTAGGTACTGAAATACGTGTGAGCTGGGAAAGGTGAAGATACCCTTCTATAAATACATACCTTCATTTGCCCAAATAACTGTGAATTACTTGTTGCCGGGGGCACTAGTTCAGAGTGCTCACAGAAGAGATTTCTCCCTGAGATAGCTAAACAATCGACATTTGAAGGCATTTGTTTAAAAAATGCAGGGAAGTATGTTCTTAACAGGCCCCATAAGGTGATAAAAGAAAATTAAGAGAAGCCGAATTTAAGTTCCCTCGTCCTCAGGATTGCATATAAAGGTTTAGTTAAAAACGGTAGCTAGAATATTATGAGAATAAATATTGAAAGGGGATATAAAAGAATTCTTCACTCTCCCAGTTTAGTGATTTCTTACTGGATGTACTGTCTCCACTGAAATAGAGAAGAAGTTGCTCATGCAAAGGTAAGAGTGCAAGAGGGGCTGTACATCAAGGTATATGTTTTAACCTGGGCTCATTTCGAGGGGGAACGCGCAGAAACACAGTTCCAGCAGTTCCCCAAAGAGGTCACGTCAGGTGGCCCCACCCACCAGACTCTCAACAATTTTGGGCCTATTTTGTCCCGGATTGGGGCTGAAACAGCCCTGATCGTGCCTCTGATGGGTGGTGGATCACTCTCCTGTTCAGCAGCGGCCCAATCCTGACTATTTGGGGCCCCTTTTTGGCCATTTTCAGCCCCCTTTTGCCATTTTGGGCCCAATTTTGGCCCTGAATGGCCAGGATTGGGTTCAAAGCAGCCAGGATAGGTGACGTCAGGAGGTGTGGCATATGCAAATCAGTTATGCTAATGACACATTTCTGGTGCAGTCAAGGGGGCGTGGCATATGCTAATGAGTTCCTCCAGCTCTTTTTCTACGAAATGACCCCTGGTTTTAACTCTCATTATTTGTAAATCAAATTCCAAGAGCAATTCAACTTCAAAAAGCCAATGGCCACTCTGGAGAGACGGTGGGAGGCTTTCCAATAATAGTACCATAACCCTATGGACACGTATCTATTTTGGCATAAGATATCCTGTCAAGGTGTGTACACATTACCTATGGGGTACTTTCCACCTCTGACTTTACAGAGACCATCAGGGGCTGCACAAATTGCTCTTCCACTGAGGAAATTGGCAGAACTACGCAAGGCTAGAGGAGGTTCTTTTCCCCTAGGAGGCATCCAGGATAATTACAAGACATATGATATCACCTAATAAGCATTCTGTCATGTCCCAATTTGCACGACTGATCCAAGTCCATCACGCACGTCTCAAAGAAATCCCTTTGTTCTGGCAAACAGTCTTCACACCTGCATACGTGCCTCGGGGCAACCCTAATAACCTCTTTTCAAACATCTGTCTCACACTGAATCAATGCCTGTTACGAAATACACACATCTCTTTACGCACGTCTCTCATCTGCAATCACGCATGGCCCACCTTGCTACGCAGAATGGATTCAGTGAGAGATGGCCGTGGCAACTTCCAGCCCAGCCGATAGTGATGAGGCCACCAGATAGGGTTGCCAGCTCCAGGTTGGGAAATTCCTGGAGATTGGGGGGGGGGAGCCTACAGAGGGTGGGGTTTGGGGAGGGGAGAGACCTCAGCATGGTATAACACCACAGAGTCCAGGGGATCATTTTCTCCAGGGGAGCTGATCTCTGTGGCCTGGAGATCAGTTGTAATTCTGGGAGCTCTCCAGCTACCACCTGGAGGCTGGCAACCCTGCCACCCGACAAGCACGGCGTTGCAGCCTCACAAGAGCAGGGAACATTCCTGAAGACTATCCAAGCTGATCTTGGTTCCATCATTCATTGGAATAACTATTAAAACAGGTATGCGAGGAAGACGCGCACCAATCACAAGAGAGCTGCTTCACGCACTACTTTGTCCTATAGGCATTCACCACCATTACTTGCCACTGCTTGGTATCAACTGCCTACACTCTCTTTCTCTTTGCGGGGGCTTTTAATATGTTTGTACCATCCTTCACACACCATACTATAAATGCTGTTTCTGGCATGGAGGAGAACGTTAACCTATGAAGCAGCCCTAACTAAGGGCCAAGCTACAAGTGACGAATGACACTTGAACGGCAAGTGGATCGAGCGGAGGGCAAGTGAACAGGGAGAAATACACTTGCCGTTCAAGTGTCATTCGTCACTTGTAGTTTGGCCCTAAGACAGCAAATTCAGAAGTGACAGGCGATCAAGTAAATGTATCTGGAAGAATACCTCAAAAATCAAGCAACCTCAAAAAAACCCAAGCAACAAGGCCGGAGGGTTTTTTTCCCTTTATTTATCCATCCAAGGCACACAGCTGAAACTCAGCTATCTTTCATGCTAAGTTCTGTCACCAGACCTGCAAAAAACAGCTGGCTACACCCCCCCGCCCCCCACAAACCTGGGTTCTGTCCCCAGGCTCAGCCATTAGGCCTGCTCCAGCTCCCGACCAAAACGAGTTTACCGCCAGGACCTATCTGTGCGTGCGTCCAATTTTTATTTCAAAAACTGGTAATTCAGCCTCCAGGGATTATTTATTATCGGCTGATTCCGCACACGTTGGATAATGCACTTTCAATGCACTTTATCAATCGTTTGAGGTGGATTTTTTGTTCCACACACAAAACAATCCGTTCCAAATGATCTATAAAGAGGATTGGAAGTGCATTATCCAATGTGTGCGGAATCATTCATCATATAACAGAGGGAGAATCAGAAGCTTTTTAATACAACAATGCCAAAAACTAACATCCATAGGGTTGCCAGGCACCCTTCACCTCCCGTCGGGAGGGTGGAGTCCCTGGCACTAACTTTGTGGGGAGCATGAGGTCTTCTTTCCCCAGAGCTGGCATGATGACATCACTTCCGGAAGTTACATCACTATGCCGGCTGCGGAAACACTCCTGCACTCCATATGGAGCCGATTCAGCTCATTTGGGGCCCAAATTGGCCCCAAATGAAGCACAGAAATGCTCTCGTGAGTGACACAATGATGTCACTTCCAGAAGTGACATCACCGCACCAGCTGGGAGCGGGCGTGCTCTCAACCGGCGTGCCCCCTCCCACCGATCGCTGGGCGATCAGCGGATGATGGGGCAAATCCCTGGGAGTTTGCTTGCCATCGGCGGGCACCTGGGAACCCTAAATCCAGCTAACGAAACACTTCACCTACCCATCCCCAAACGATGCCCTCTCCCCAGCTGCAATCCCAAAGCTCCAGGAATCTCCTAATCCACAGTTGGCACTCCTACCTGCTATGCTCTGTTGTAACAGCTTCTGAAGGTGAAGGAGAGCCGTGTGTCCTCTGCTTTTCCAACCCTACGGCACAGCTACATTTAGGAGGCAGTAGCTCTCTCATTTCTACAGCTGTTGACTTTTTAGAAAAGCTGGTGTGGTTCTGCTGGAAAAAATGGACTTGACTTCAAAGCCCCTTTGCAGAATTCGAGGCCATATGGTGAACCCCTCAGACTTTCATCTAGACAGCCGAGGACTTTGCATTCTGCTTTGGTTGTGCAGACTTGAAGGCGCTTGGTGTTTAGGCAATGAGTGATAGAACTAATAACATGTGTTTTCACAAAGAGAAGGGTTGGAGAGTTCCTAAACCTCGGGGGCCCCCAAAGGCACGAGTGCTATCTCCCAAACAAGATCATTACAGATCATTTTTTCCAGGAGCATTATTTAATGATTCTAGCACAGTGAAGGCAGGTATTAACTTGCTTGTACAGAAATTATTTAATAGAAGTCCTGCAAAATTATCGATAGTCTTATTTGCTTAGGTTCCTATTATTTTACCGGATGCTGTATGGATGTCTCCATGGCACAGCCGCATATTGGTTATTCTCCAGTAAGCAGAAATTCCATAACCGCTTTTTAAAAGAGTGTTAAGCACGTAGATAGGAGTGAACGTGTAAGACATTATTTAGTCCAAGGATTTGCACTGGAAGAATTTTATCTTGTTTCTCTTATTCAGTTCGAGTCAAGGATGAGTAATGAAAAGGTCAACCCTACAGACAACACAACATTATTCAAGACGGTGAACAACCAGCAGCCTTCAAAGAGCTCCACAAAGTTCCCTGCAAAGTGGGTCAATGGTCAACAAAGTGGCAAACTGAGTCGCTTTAATGCAAAATCACACACAATGGGGCAAAAAAAATCAGCTGCAACTATTCATGAATGAGACATTACGGATATTGTAGGGGGATAATACAACACAAACATCCATTCAATCTGCAGTGGCAGCAAGAAAAGACAATTTTACACTAAGAATAATTAGGAGAGGGATTGAAAACAAAACAATATCATATTGCTGTGGCATAGATTTATGCTGTGTGGCTGCATTTAAGATACGGTGACTCCAGTCCGGGTTGTTCATTTTGAAAAGAATACCACAGAGCTAGAAGAGTGACAGAAAGGGGAAACCAAACAACCCAAGGGTCTGCACAACCTTTTGTCGAAGAAAACGCTAAACCATTTGGAACTTTTGGTTATCGGAGGCGGGCCATGACTAAAGGGGAGATATTTATCTCTCTACTGCATTTTTATTCCCCCCCCCCCACACACACACATACATACTCCAAAAAGCTCAGGGCTTTCCCTTCTTCTTCTATTTTATCCTCATGAACAACCCTGTGAGATAGGTTAGGCTGGGCCACTGAATTTAATAGTAGGGTAGGGATTTGAAGGTCTCCCAGTCCCAGTGTAGTAAAGAGTCCAGTAGCACCTTTAAGACTAGCCAACTTTGTCCCACTATAGAAAAGGCTAACCGTGTTCCAGACAACTCACTTCCTACCCTGGTGTGCCTCCAGAGGGCGCTGCTGTGGAGGAAAGCCCAGAAAAGGCAGCCCGTCCCTCCAAGTGCATGCCACAGCGGGAAGCCCAGGCTGGGATCAGGCATGAAGCAGGTGGCAATGCCTGCTGCCCGACTTCACCCAGCTGGGAACAGGAGGGAAAGAGGTGGCAATGCCCACCTTCACCAAGCTGGGATCAGGAGCGGAGCAGGTGGCAATGACCATCCCCCGCCTTCACCCAGCTGGGATCAGGAGCAAAGCAGGTGGCAATATCCACTCCCCCCGTTTCACCCAGTCGGGATCAGGCACAGAGCAGGAGGTAATGCCCTTTCCCCCCCTTCACCTAACTGGGATCAGAAGTGGAGCAGGTGGCAATGCCTACTCCCCCCTCACCCGGCTGGTATCAGACATGGAGCAGGCAGGAATGCCCATCCCCCTTCAACCAGATGGGATCAGGCGCACAGCAGGAGGCAATGCCTGTCGGCCAGGATCAAGAGCAGAGCAGGTAGCAATATCTTCCCCCTGCCTTCACCCAGCCAGGATCAGTCACAGAGGAGGAGGTAATGCCCGCCTGCCTGCCCTCCCCTTTCTAGAGCCCGTTGTATTTTTTCCCACAACGGGCTTTGTTACTAGTTGTAGCATAAGCTTTTGAGAACCACAGCTCTCTCCGTCAGATCTGACAAAGAGAGCTGTGATTCTCGAAAGCTTATGCTACAATAAAGTTGGCTAGTCTTAAAGGTGCTACTGGACTCTTTACTATTTTGCAACTACAAACTAACACGGCTAACTCCTCTGGATTCAGACCCAATGTGACACTGCCCACTACAGCTCACTGGCACCAGTGTGAGGTGATACAGGTTTTACATGACATTCAGAAACTGCTTAAAGAAATCCACTCGCTAATGACTCCATACAATTTTACAAATACCAATACCTTTTAAACCAGAATTGTTCCTATTGAACTGCATCCCAGATGGATTCAACAAAGATCAAAAACATTTTTTAATACATGCAGGGACCGCAGCTAGAATTTTATTAGCATTTCGTTGGAAACAGCAAATAACACCAACTCAAGAAGAATTAGTGGAAAAGATTATGGAAACAGCGGAAAGGGACAAATTGACAATGCTATTAAAAGGGAAAACGGAAAAGGAGTTTGCCGGACCTTGGATACCATTTTATAATTGGATTAAAAATAAGCATAAAGATTTGAACTTGCCAAGAATGTAAAAGGACTTAAATGTTTCACTATTAATAGTCTAACTTATTTACCAAGAATGTTTAATGATACACTAAGTATTGCTGTAAGCAGGCTATTACGGATACTTTTTTTTCTTTTTTCCTAACTTCTCTTTCTTTTCTTGCTTCTTTATATTCCTTCTTGCCCTTCTATTTACTCTTTATTTGAAAAAACTAATAAACTATTTTTTTTAAAAGAAAAGAAATCCACTCGCTCCCCCTTTCATGTAAACTTTGCATCAACCTAATGAAACTGATCAGTGGTAGATTTAGGAGAGACAAGGGGGAAATCAGTTTGTGCAATGTACTGCCACAAAATGAAGGGATGGCCACAGTCTTAGAAGGGAGCTGGGCAAATTCACAGAGATTCTGGCTGGTCTCTACTAGGAATAGCATACTGTATTAGATGAACTCTGAATCCATCAATCAGGAGGACTCTTCGGGACACAGGAGCCAAGACTGCAGGGCCTGTTGCCTTCCCTCAGTTCCCCTTTGCAAACATTTACCACCCTTAGACTAAACAGTAGTCATTGCGGGAAGGCTCTTTCTGGCCAAATCTGCAGATTACAGACACACATAAAATAAACTGAGAAACAAAACAGCCATTTGTCTTTCAGAGGAACCTGGCACAGGGAAAGCAGCTTTGGGGGTTGAGAACGTGCTTCGTTTCTGCAGTTCTTTGGGAAAGTGAGGCAGTTATTTCAGCCTCACTTTCAAAACAAAACAGCAGAACAGGCAAAATTAGTTTACAGAACTCTCTGGGACCGCTTCAGACTCAGTTTGCCAGGCCTCTCAGAGCCAAGCTACAAGAGAGAAATGACACGAGGAAGAGCCCGTAAAAGGAGTCGCAAGGTTAGTCGGGAAGCTGAGCTTTAAAAGAGATCAGAAGGCTTTGTCAATTTCCCTTTCTACAGAGCAAGGTAGATCACTGCTCAGAGGGTTGGTTAATTTCCTCTTTGCCTCCAGAAGGCTCTGTCAGTTTCACCTCCCCTTCTAAGAGGTGAAGAGGAAATAAACTCTCTGAGCAGGGAATCTCCCTGGCTCTGTAGAGAGGGGAAATTGACAAAGCCTTCCGATCTCTTTTAAAGCTCAGCGTTACGACTCCCTTCACGTGCTCCTCCTTGTGTAATTCGTCTCTTGTAGCTTAGGTCTCAGAAGGGCAGGTGGCTCCTACTGACCGACAAAAAGCAACATCACTGACTCATCCTATTTCCCGGCCCCCAGTCCTACCACCAGTTACCCAGCAACCAGACATTTGAGATAAATTCAAGTATGCAGGAACTGATATGGTACGATCCTCTCTATAGCTCCTTGTTTTCATGCGGCAAGTTGCTTTGTCCATCCTAGATTCTGAAGCATGGAGGCATTTTCAAACCTCAAACCTACTCAGGCCCATGTGAGATGGTACATTTACACTGGAGGTCTATATACGACAGTTCTTCCTGAACATTTGAATCAGCTCCGTGATCTCCAAAGCAGAGGCTTCTTCCAGAGGCCACATTGGGTCCCCAGGACACCCATGGTGATCATCACCCCAGGTTCTAGCGATTGCTCTAGCAAAAAAAGATCCTCTCCCCGCAAGCCCTTTAGAACTGCAGACTGGAAGAATCTTTTCCCTCTGTGCTTGGCTTTTGCAAAAGCTGCACAAGCATCTCTTGATGTTTCTGCCTTCTGCAAAAGCCCAGAGTGAAATGACAGCAAATTTACCTTTACCATCAAGCCACGCGAAGCCCCAGTTCTTGAGCAGCAAGTTAGGGGGACTGCTGAATTAAACCCAATGCCCCCATCTTCTTGCTCCTTTTGCACAAAAACAAACTTCAGCTTTAGAGGGAGAGGAAGTGGCTGGCGAGGGCCTGAGAGCTAATAAAGCGTGCTGGCAGGGATTCAACCTCGCCAGCTTGTTGCCAGAGCGGTTCTGATGAGTACACAGCTGTGGAGAGAAATCCCTGCACTTCTCCTCTGTTGCACTCAACAGATCAACATTTGTCACTACTGGTAATCCGACACGTGCATTTATAGATCCCCAGCTGCAGACACTGAGAAGAGGCTGTAGACTTCGGAGTGGAGAAATAGGAGGGTTAACTGTCCTACAGGGATGAAGAGAAAACGAGCCCGCTGAACATCTAGAAAACGCAGAAGGGAAAGCCTTTAAAATGCTGAGATGGCACTAACGTTTCAGAACACGTAGCAAAATTTGCAGCTTTTAGAGTCACTTTCTGTAATCCCAGCTGTTTAGAGTAAGCCCTTCGATGCAGAAGAATACAGTCTGTTGTCTATATAAACTGTCTGGTACATGAACTCTACGCCCTGCATTGAGTGGTATTATTGCTGTTAGCAACTTTCAGGATGCAGGATTGCTATGTTCTTGTACCTGCACACGGCTACACTGTACACTGACTAATGGTCACTCTCTTTCTCATACCACTCGCTTTTGTTATTACAGGCCTGCTGGATGAAGGGCACTGAATGGACTGCTGCTTTCATGTACAGGCTGATATGCCAATTGTTACAGGCTGTAAGATCCTGCCTCTAAATCGGCCATATCCCTGGCTGCTCTATCACCAGCACCATTTATCCCGCCTTACCATACGGTCAGGAAGAAGTCTGCTATCGAGACCAAGTGATGTAGCAGTTAGAGTGCTGGACCAGAATGAGGAAAGCTTGAGTTCAAATTCCCAACCCAGCCATCAACTTCACCAGGTGACCTTGGGCCAGTAACCATCTCGCAGCCTAACCTACCTCAGTGCCCTGACCTGGATAGCCCAGGAGAGACCAATCTCGTCAGATTTCAGAAGCTAAGCAGGATTGGCCTTGGTTAGGAACTGGATGGGAGACTTCCAACAAAGACCCAGGGGTGCAAAGGCAGGCAATGGCAAACCGCCTCTGATAATCTCTTGCAGGGGCACCGTAAGTCAGCTATGACTTTTGATAATAACAACATTCAATTTATATACCGCCCTTAACACCCACTCAGAGCAGTTTATAAAGTACGTTATTATTATCCTCACAACAATAATGACCCTGAGAGAGCTTCTAGAAGCTGTGACGGACCCAAGGTCACCCAACTGGCTTCAAGTGGAGGAGTGGGGAATCAAACCCAGTTCTCCAGATTAAAGTCCCACGCTCTTAACAGCTACCCCAAACTGACTTGAGAGCACCACACATGCAACCTACCTCAGGGATAAAAATAAAGGGATACAAATAAAGGAGAAGAAAATGACACAGGTTGTCCTGTGCACCTGAGATTAACAAATGGAATAAAAATGTGAGAGAGAAACAGTTGGAGGTTCAGAGCTTGAACCTAGGCCCTTATCAACACAAACACAAGAGACCCAATCCTTCCTAGACTATAGGGCCAGTGGGGAAAATCCGGTTGAAAGTTCTGCAAAAAGATGGTAGCTTTCTACCAGTTTGGTGTAGTGGTTAAGAGCACGGGGCTCTAATCTGGAGAGCCGGGTTTGATTCCCCACTCCTCCGCTTGAAGCCAGCTGGGTGACCTTGGGCTAGTCACAGCTCTCTGGAGCTCTCTCAGCCCCACCCACCTCACAGGGTGTTTTGTTGTGGGGATAATAATGACATACTTTGTATCCTGCTCTGAGTGGACATTCAGTTGTCCTGAAGGGCAGTATATAAATCGAATGTTGTTACTTTTGTTGTTATTGTTACAAGCTCAGGCAGGAGGTTACAAAGCAGGGATTTGTTCAAAGATGCCACCTGCCTCTTCTCTGCTTGCTGAGGTGGTCCACAATATCTGTTCACACATACATTTCACAAACAGAAACTGAGATACTTGACTTTGGTTAAAGTTTCCAATTAATTGGACAAAAACAGACAGTATGGTTTTATGTTTCCCTTCAGACTCAACCCAGACAGTCAAGCCAGTCTTTACTCCACAATCTTCTCCACAGGAAACACTGAAGCCAGAGTACATCATGTTAGCAAATTAAGTTTTCTCCTTTTCCCAGGGTCGACCACATTCCATGCCTTGCTTTCCGCTGGTTTCGAGCACAGCTCTACCAGACAACAGACACCCAGACTGAAAACTATACAGCAAATAATTACGATGTAAAACGTTTCAGTAAATTCACTGCTGTCTCTAAAGACAACAGCACTGAATTTATCAGTGTAACTGCAAACGGCTGCCCTACAGGGCTTTCACAGCGGCGATGTTCCACAATTCGCAGCTAACGTTCATGTCTATATTCTAGAAAGTATATCAGTTTTAAAGACTGGGAGGTAAACGACATTAAAATTGGGAGATTGCTGCTGCTGAGGGCTGAGGTGCAGCGGATGGACAATGAAGAATGAAGCGTTGTTGTACAATTTTCCCACAGATCACTCAGCTATTTGTCGAAGACCATAAGTTTCTGGCACTAGGAAAATTATGCATTAGTGGCGAGAAATGCAATTCTGTTCCATAGGATCTAAGTTGTGTGTAAAACTGCAGCCAAGTAGCGCTGTGAAGCTATTAATCAAAATCCCTTCTTAGTACAGAACACAGTTTTACAAGTCTCTGTTCAGGTATAATTTTTTTAGGGAGAAACAACTTTATTCATCTGCATTCATAAGCTTTTTTATTTTCTTAAAGTATATATGCTACCTTACAGATGCATACTGACCATTTATCATGCACTGAATGGTTCAAGTCCACCTAGTCTAAAAGAACCACGGCAAAGGCAAGAGACAAGGGTACGTCTGAAAGTTACATCTGATTTCCTGGGCTTACAGTGCAATCCTATGGAGAGTTACTCCAGTCTAAGCCCATTGACTTCAATGGGCTTAGACTGGAGTAACTCTCCATAGGATTGCACTGTTAGACAATTTTAATACCAAAGAAGAAACCTCCAAGGTCAAAAGGAATAAATTGACATTAAGAATTTTTAAAATTTTTAACTGTATTTTTGAATTTCAAAGTGCAAAGTGCTAAAGAGTCAACATGCAATTTCTAATAATTAATACACATCAATATCAATAGATCATCCCATAAATATCCCATAAATATCCAAATACACAATTATGTACAAATACAATCAGGAGTCCAACCGGTAAAGTTCCATCCTGTGACAATAATGCAAGTCTTCCAGAGATGTACTCCGTGATGTAATTCTATTTGCGTGTTCCTTTATAGGTGTTCAAATGGAGTTTTCTTCAAAGGACAATGCAGCCCAATGGTTATAGTAGATGGCTAAGCATGAGCTCAAGAGCCTGACAGGTACTGCCAGCTTGTTAGTCTACTTTTAGACACTTTTAAACAATCCATGGTTATCATTACCAATCTTCAAGTGGGGCCTGGAGTTCTCATGATCTCCATACTACAGAGGTAGTTCCCCAGAGGGCAAATTCTATGGCATCTCTACTGATCTCCCTCCGCAAGCTAGTGTTGGCATGTGGCTATTATCCAGGATAGTATCCACAGTTGCTTCTTCAGGAGGACTGAGCCTTACTGCCTCCAAAAACAATGCAGCAGCTATGATCAAGTGCATTGTAGGAGTCACTTACCTTCAGGGCACAGGTTATTGTTTATAGGCTTCTGATTGGACAGAAAGGTTGGGTGTGTGTTCAGTAAATGGGATGGGGAACACAAATGCAACTAGGTGGAACTCAACTGGAAGATTGAAGATAAGAAGCAGTACACCCGCTAATGCTACTATTTCTTCATAAGTGTTCTGACTGACTCATCAACGCCCAGCCCAAATCCCTGGCCCTAGAAACATGACATTTGGGGAGAACATTCCTTTCATGATGTAAACACCCACTAAGAAGGGATTTTAAGAAATTCGCCCCCTAAGGGGGTAAAAAGGGGTCAAATGTGTTTTCCTAAAGAGATACAGCTTCCCTGTGTGGCTGGCAGGCTGCTGCCTGCTTGCGCCCCCGCCCACTGCCAGCTCAGCCACTCTTCCCTGATTGGGCCAGCCTTTCAAGGTCATTTGCATATGCAGGCTGATTAGGGCTCACAACATTCCACACCTCATTCGAGGTCATTTGCATATGCAGCCTGACTGGTCCTCAACCCCCAACTTCTCAACAATATGCAATTGCTATTGGGAGTCATCGAATGTGTCCTGCGGTAAAATGCACCTCCCAGTCTTCCCCTCAAAGTTCACTAGGGTTGCCAATTCAAAAAAAAAAAACACAACCCACAAACCAAAAAATGTTACATACCCATAAGTAACTGGATTTAAAGTAGTTAAATACCATAGCAAAGCACGGGTATCAAGCTAGTCCTTAATATTCAAAGAGAGATCATTTCATCTTGTACTGCAAGTGGGCAATCTTTTCAATCATTGGAATTCGAGCCCACTCTCTCCATCTGCCAGTGTTTGTGCAAGTGCAATACAAAAATCTATTTCTATTAAACGGGCAGACGCTTGTTTCCTCTGTGACAGTTTATTATTTGTTTTAAAGCTCTCTGCAATTGTGTTCCAGGGTACTCCAAAGCCCAATGGCAAAAGATGGCTGTATAAATGAATCGATGTCAAGGTGCATATGTGTCAACAAGTATAGGTCAGATTATCAGTCTACAAGAATGTCAAGTCTCAATTGCGTCTTCCTGAAATCCAGATAATCTTACTCAAACACATGTTATAAAAAGGCCTCTAAAAACCAACAGTCTTTCAAAAGCTGGCAAAACTGAAGTGGCTATATATATATATATATCAAAATCTGCACCCCTCCAATGCAAGCCAGGAAATCCTGCACAGATAGCTCACTCTATTAATCATTCAGTCTCACAGAAAGGATGGGTTACCGCCAAAGAACACAAATCCTGGCACATCTTTTCCTCCCCTTCAACTGGCCTCATATCCCGGTAATTCCACTCAATTTCCTGATGCTATCAAGTCGCACTCAGAACTGTTACATCATCCTGGTGTTTAATACACGCACTTCGCCCATGGTTTGACATGAGATGTCACTCATCTATCAGAACAGAATCCGGTCAGACTTACCAGCTAACACACAAGTCATAATTTAACGTCCTTCCCCTCCCAACCCAAACAAACACTTTATATGCATTTCTGTGGAAAGTCCTATGTTCACTTTTTAGAAATCTGTTGAAGCTTCGAACCGGTGTAAATAAAAGTAGCCAGGGGTCATTTCATAGAAAAAGAGCTGGAGGGACTCATTAGCATAACTCACTCGCAGAACTCATTAGCATATGCCACGCCCCTTGACATCACCAGAAGTGTGTCATAAGCATAACGGATTTGCGTATGCCACACCCCCTGACATCACCTATCTTGGCTGTTTTGGACCCAATCCTGGCCATTCAGGGCCGAAACTGGGCCCAAAATGGCAAAAAGGGGCTGAAAGTGGCTGAAAAGGGGCCCAAAATGGTCAGGATCAGGCCACTACTGAGTGAGAAAGTGATCCACTACCTATCAGAGGCCTGATCCGGGCCATTTCGGCCCCAATCCAAGCTGAAACGGGCACAAAATGGGCGAGAGTCAGATGGGCGGGGCCACCTAACATGTGACCTCTTTGGGGAACTGCTGGAACTGTGTTCCTGCACATTTGCCCTCAAAATGAGCCCTGGAAGTAGTGTTTAAATAAACAAAAATCTGTGATGGTACCAAGACAATGACATCTATTTCTTTTACTCTCATGACCTGGATGGTCTTACAATGCTGAGTTTTATTTGCTCAGCGGTACAAATTCTTGATGCAACAGATAACATTAGGATTATACACAAGCATTTTGCATAGCAAAATTGAGCATCCAACAGCACAGAATTGTCTTTTAAAACAAAATCAATGGTAACTGAGGAAGAAGGAAATGGACAAGATGTTTTACGATCAGGGCTTGTTTGATGAGAACAGTGCCTTGCTGTAGCTGCCCTCTCCGATCCTAAATCAGAGAGATTCTTTTGCCTTCAGCCATTCCACAACTTGGGGATAAGATTGATGCAATACTGTAAGGCTGCCAAATCATACACGTGTTTAACTACACAATTCTGGCACCCAAGTATACATGGATTTTATACATCTGACGGAGAGAACTGTGATTCTCGAAAGCATATGCTACAGTAAAGTTGGTTAGTCTTAAAGGTGCTACTAGACTCTTTTCAATTTTGCTACTACAGACTAACAAGGATAACTCCTCTGGATCTATGGATTTTATACTGCTGTATAGGGCTGGGCTGGGCTCATTTCAAGGGGGAATGGACAGGAACGCAGTTCTGGCAGATCCCCAAAGAGTTCACGTCAGGTGGCCTTGCCCACCTGACTCTCACCCATTTTGGGCCCGTTTTGGCCTGGATTGGGGCCAAAACAGCCCAGATCAGGCCTTTGATGGGTGGTGGATCACTCTCCTGCTCATCAGTGGCCCGATCCTGACCATTTTGGGCCCAATTTTGGCCCTGAATGGCCAGGATTGGGTCCAAAACAGCCAGGATAGGTGATGTCAGGGGGTGTGGCATATGCAAATCAGTTATACCAATGATACGCTTCCAGTGATGGCAAGAGACATGGCATATGCTAATGAGTTCTGCGAATGAGTTATGCTAATGATTTCCTCCAGCTCTTTTTTCTAGGAAATGACCCCTGGGCCTGGGTATGAAATATTTCACGCTGGCACTCACAAATATATTTTTTCTCAGACCTGTATATTTGCATAAAGTGATCTGAATACAAAAACTCTTTTTGGGGGGTGAAATGGGAGGAGGGGACACAAGATGTTCTGTGTGTGTATCTATTTTTATATCAGCAAAACTTTGTAGAGCAGTAGAGCCTTCTTTGCTTTCATTTGAATACAAAGAGCACTTAAACACTAAACCAACCAGGAAGCAGATCCAGTTCCTAGAGAAATGAGTGACCCTGCGTCCTCCCAGTCAATTGTCAGCTTGTCTTGAAATAGTACCGGTCACCCTAGCACAGCTTATTCTCAGGGCCGGATCGACGGGGGGGGGGGGTGTAGTCTGCCCCCGGCACCGCCAAAGAGGGGGCGCTGGGTGCAGCTGCTGGCCGCTGTGAGCATGCCGGCGGCAGTGTCGGCAGCTGAGTAGCCACCCGCACCATTCGCCTTCCCCATAGGACAGGGAGCGCACAGCAAGCCAGCCGCCCCCTCAGTGGGGCAGGCGAGTGACACGGAGGGCTGGGAGGCTGCCTGCGCCATTCACCTGCCCCACAGGACAGGGAGCATGCGGCAAGCTGGCCGCCCCCTCAGTGGGGCAGGTGAATGGCACGGGCAGCATCCCAGCCGCCCGCACTACTGCCGCTCCGCTGGCAGCACGCTCCGCCCCTGCATGATGACGTCACGGAAGTGACATCATCACGCAGCTGGACTTGGGTTGCCCTGGGCGCCGGCAACCCTAGATCCGGCCCTGCTTATTCTCACTTCTCTGTGGCCCATTTTGTGGAGATACAGCGATAACAGGGGCTCATCCTGCAATGACTGTAGTATAAAGTAACAATTGGAGTGTTAGAATGCACAATCGCAGACAGAACTTTTTCACTGCTTTATGTCACCTCAAAAATGACAACTCATTGATCACTGAGAAGATAATGGGGGGTATAAAACTAATAGAAGAGAGGCAGTAGTGGAAAAGAAAATTTTGAAGAGATTGTAACTTTGTTAAAGTAAGACAAATGTTGTAGAGAAGAATGGAAATGAAATACGTATTATTGTTCTTTTTCTTTTCTAAGTGACGAGTTCTGTTTTCTTTTTCTCTTCTTTTTTCTTGATTGTAATCTTTCTTTACTTTTAAAAAAACCTTTTATTTATTCTTGTTTTCTTCCCTTTCTATGGGCTTTTATTTCTATTAATAAAATAAAAATAACTTTGAAAAGAAAAAGAAAATGACAACTCATTCATGCGCCACTTAAAGTTCTCACCTCAGAGGAAGCAGTTTATGGTCTTCTAAGTGTAAGGAAATCATGTGACTACATGCACGTCCAAATCCAGCTGCAGGAAAGTTATCAAAATATTATTATGATGTCAATTACACAAACATACACTTCTGTGTCCTGACATCCAGCATGTGTGATGCTAAGAAGCCTGAATAAAGACTGTACTTAGAATAAAGTTCTAAGTAAATACAATATATATCAGCTGTCGCCACAAGGGGGCAATTTCATAAGAAATACTTAGTTTGAAGACTGCTTACCATATCAAGAGTGAACAAATCTGGAGTCTCTAATATCATTATTACAAACTTTAACTCACTGGTATTCTAACTGTATCTGAAGAAGTGAGCTGTGGTTCACTAAAGCTCCTACCCTACCACAAATTTTGTTAGTCTTTTAGGTGCTACTGGACTCTTGCTCTTTTCTACTACTACAGACAGTCTAACAGGGCTACCCATCTTGATCTATCATGGGGATTACACAGTGGAAGATTTAGTATTTAAGTGATATCACAGCAAAGGTACCGCAACAGTGCTGAAAAGTTAAATGCCTCCAATATGAAGGGGTCAGTATAAAAATTTTAGTCCACAAAAAGAAATACTACAAACTTCCCCATTAAAAATGTATGTGTTTCATTTAATAGATTCCTAGTTCTTACAGAGGTTTCAGGTAGCTGTTTTTGTGTAAGGCAAAATCTAAACATAAAAACTAGTACTTTTTATTAAGACTAATCCAAACAACACAGAACTATGTTTGCGGTGCCAGCTTACGACGGCTAGGAACGCTGTGCAGGAATAAACACGCAACGCTTTGTTGGAGAAAAAACAGGACACAACTTTTATTGGTTACCGACCATAAGGAGCGATGGCTGCAAAGGGCACGGATCCCGGCATTGGCTGACCCGCCTGCCAGCCAATGACCCCTCACCCCGCCTGCTGAAAGGGGAAACCGCGAGATGACGGATGTGGGAGCCATACTGGTCGGTAGCCTCCAGGGTGGATTTGATTTAAATCAAACTGATTTAAATCACGATTTAAATCACTAGTCATTAAGGCTTGATTTAAATCATAGTTTTCTACATAAAGACTAATTCTTGCTGGTATAACTTTAATATGCAAGTAGATGCCTGCCTTACCGATAGGTAAAGGAACTTCATTAAAGTATTCCCAAACTAGGTCTCTTTTACGGCCTGCTGCCATTATAGGTTTTTTCCTCCAAGGAAAGAATGTGATAAACCTCAGGTCATACACACAAAAGATCCAAAGACTTGTGCAGTATTGTGCTCAAAAAGTTTCACTTTCATTTTGTACTGCTTGCCCCTCCCTCCTCATACTTAGTTTCTTCTTGTGCAGATCTATTCCACTCCAAACAATCAGAAAAATATTGTTTCTATTCACTGAACTTCTTGAAACTTAGCACTGGAGGGGTTGATTCTGTCTTCATAGGTTTGTAGAACAATAGGATTAAGGTCTTTTTCTCAACTCTGTTCATGTTATAACATTTTTGCTGTGAAGAAGAGGCATGTGATCTCTGCTGAGCTGACACAAATTCAGTTTTGAGAACTGCAAAACCAAGCATCTGTGATAATATCTTGTAGGCAGAGAAACTGCCCAATAATCTTACAAAAACCTCTGGAAGAGCACAACATTGTGAATGGATTAATGGAATTTATTTACCAAAAAAAATAAACATATACAGCCTTATTCTACATAATTAAAAACTAATCTTTATTTCATGATGGAATAACCTTTGGATGGTAATATATTTTCCTCAAAAAGCATTTTATTTAAAAAAATCCAATTTAAATAAAAAAAATCCGATAAATCAAAAAAATCCGATTTAAATGTAAAAAATCCGATTTTTTTATTTTTTTAAAAAAATCATTGATTTTTATCCACCCTGGTAGCCTCTGTGTGGCTCCCCCGTCACCTGGACATAGGCATGCTCCGTCAGCCCCTGAGTTGGACTTGTCGCTGCCATGCCTGGTCCAAGACCCCTTTCGGGGATCCCCATCTGTGAGGGAACAGTGCATGCAGGCCCTGTTTCCCCTCCAAGGGATCGGTGTCCAACGCCCAAACCGTCAACACAAGTTGTGACAGGCTAACTCACTAAAACTTGAACAAGGAACCTTCTCCCGTGCTGAACCACTTACATAGGCATTCTAACATGATTGAAACAACCTAACAGCCCGTATCTAATACAGAACCAAAACTACGCTAATTTGAACACGAACCTCCAGATGAACACAATAACAAAGCAGAGGGTGGGTGGGGGTCGCTGTTCTGGAGCTGACTGCCGAGTCCTAGTCCGGACCTAAATATATAGGGGTTGGGAGGACCTGAGGGAAAACTTCTCCCCTCAGGTCCAGCAACGGCTCCCACCCCTTTTCAAACCCAGCCGGCAGCCCCGATTGGCCAGCTGGGTCATTTTAAAATACGCGGCGCGGCCCGCTTCCGCGTGCGTCGCTTGACCAGGGGCCGGCCGGGGAGGAAGACACCGTTCCTGCTCCTCTCCCTGCCACGCAGCTTCGCAATGTCAGCCCCGGTAAGTTCATAGCCACGGCTTTTGATTCTCCAGAACTCTTCATTAGTTGAATATTAGAAATAAGGGAGAGGAAAAGGGGGGAAAGATATTTCTTAACGTTGCAGGCTTTTTCTTATCAGCATCTTGCGCAAAATGTAAAGCAAATTCAGAAATATGAAGTGGTATGGGCAGAGCAAGTGTCAGGTTGCATCTTTGGTCTTGCAGGAAGAAGAAGGGGGGATGGAAATATCTACCTGAAAATATGAAAAACAGTAGCTGATCAAAGGCCTTTCTAACACCAACTCCTCTTACAGTTTCCTCAGGTGTGTCGCTTCAGTTAATTCTCTACTCTGCTTGTAAAACGGGCCCTTAAACTCTAATCAGGGAACGTGCAGAACGTTCTACCTTCTGGGGAAATACTAAGACATAAATTTAAGAGTGTCATGATGTAAGCATGAACTTACTCATGGGATGTTCCAAACAGCCGACTTCATGTTTAAACAGGCTTTCTGCTGCTTAACGCTACAATGTTAGACGACCAGTGCAGGGCTCATCAGGCCGCTCGTATGCCAACCCCTCAGTGTGCAGCGCTCTCAGTCGCCACACATTCATCTGGAGATTGGAGTACCACACACACACCCCTCCCCTCTATATGCATATGCACCACCGGGAACAGTGAAAGACCAGGTTTACTTTTCACACAAAAAGAGTGGCATCACTTGGCACGATGACACCACTTCTGGCTCAGCCCAGAAGTGACATTATTGTGCTGGGGCTGACACTCTAGGTTTGCCCCAAACTCTATGGTTTAATTGCAGAGTTTGGGGAGAATGCTAGAACGTTGCCTATCATTATGACATCACTTCTGGATCATGCCAGAAGCAGCGTCATTGCACTGGGTGATATTGACCGCCCCATTTTGGTAACCATTTTCTTCCTGCCGCCCAGCTGTGAGGTGGTGGGCAGCAGTGACAGGAGGTGGGATATCTCTTCCACAGCCAGCAGGTAGCTAGCAACCCTACATGGGAGTGTAAAAATTTGGATTTTCCTGCCCACATGGCTGCCATTTTCCTTGATACAGTCCTCTCAGGACTAGGGGTGTGCGCGTCGGGTTTCCAATTTGGGTAAATTACCCAATTCGGACCCAAACTGTAAAGATTGGAGATATCCCTAATCAAAGCTTTCCGAAGCATTCGGAAAGCTTCGGGGCTGAGTTTAAAGGGCCCCGCCGCTGCTTGCAAGCAGCAGTGGGGCCCTTTAAACATTATCCTACCCCCACCCCCAGCCCCCCACCCCCACCTACCTTGTCGGCGGCAGTGGTGGCTCCGTCTCCTCTGCTGCCGCGCTGCCACACCGCCGTCTGAGCCTGTGGGGTGGTGGGGAAGGCTGGAGCCACTGCCGCCGCCACCTCCAGCCCTTCCTGCCCCTCAATTGGCCGCAGCACGCCGGTGGCCATTTGAGAGGCAGGAAGGGCTGGAGGAGGTGGAGAAAACCCTTCCTGCCCCTCAAATGGCTGCTGTGGTGCCACCGCAGCACGACCAATTGAGGGGCAGGAAGGGCTGGAGGCGGAGGCGGCTCCAGCCTTCCCCATTGCCGTGCAGGCTCAGGCAGCGGCGTGGCGGCAGAGGAGCCAAACTGGCTGGCTCCAGACCATCGCAGCCTCGTGCTGCTGCCACCGCCACTGCGGTGGCAGCCCACCACCCGGCTCTCAAATACCCTCCCGCCAGGTAAGTGAGTGGGGGGTGGAGGGGTTGCCCCAGAGGGATGGAGAGGTTGCCCCAGAGGGGTGGGAGGTGGGGGGGAGTTTCCCCCCTCACTTCAGTATGCTCCGAATATTTACGGAGCATACCGAAGCGAGTAAAATACCTTAATTCCGAAGCGGCTTGCCACTTCAGAATTAAGATATTTCCAGATTTTTTCCCGCTTCAGGTAAACCCGAAGTGGAAAACCCGAAGCGACCTAGCCCTGCACACCCCTACTCAGGACCATAGCCTTCCTCCCCACCACTGAGGGGGATTCTTTTTTTAAAACTGTCAATTGGATTTTGTTATATTGATGTAAAGCTATATCTTACTTTAATGATACTGCTCATTTGGCCAACAGGCCTTGAGCAATGCCCCACTAAACATTATTATGACAAACAGATAATTTTAGGTAAAGCTATATGAACATTTGTACCATGTTCTCTGAATTCCCAGCTTTTTTAAAAAAAAAGTAAGCTTGTAGCCCTTTGTGTTGTGGGGCTATAAAGAGAAAGGCATATCTTCGCAAGGAAAAAGTCTAGAGTTATTCTTTTTTAAATGAAAGCGGAGAGTTCTGAGAACCTGGTAGATATATTGTTATAATAAATATTATGTTAAGATAATGATATTCAACTGCTGATTTTTAAAACAAAAAATAAAAAGCTTCAGTGGCCTGGGGGAGGCAGGTGGCTGCTTTTGGAGTGAGGCAGTGAAACCAGCCAGGTGGAAGCCCCACTGCTGCTGTGCTAAATTGGCAGCCACAGTAGTAATGAGGAAACCACAAGCGTCTCCACGTGGGAAGCAACAGAGATTGCAAATATACCAACCCAACAGTATTCATCATTCTCTCCAGTGGAGAATGTATGTGCCCTGCTATCATAAGAACACTTCTCAAACTATACCGATAAACCAATGGGAAGATTTATGGACTAAGGATATTAAATTTACAGAACGTCAGTTATGAAGAGAGAACCGGTACAAAATGTTCTATAGATGGTATATTACTCCCAAAGACATTGCGAGAATCATTAAGGATTACAGTAGACAATGTTGGAAATGTCAATGCATGGATGCAACGTTTTATCATATGTGATGGACATGTAAGAAAGCGCAAAAATATTGGATAAAGATACATGAAGAGATGCAGAAGATTTTCAAGCTCAAGTTTGAGCTAAACCCCAAAAACATGCTATTAAACATTCTACAAAATAATGTTACAAAAGAACAGGGAGACCTCTTTCTTTACATAGTGACAGCAGCAAAAGTGTTATATGCAGCGAAATGGAAAACAGATGCATGCCATGATGTGTCAGAGTGGACAGATAAGATCTATGAATAGGCATCAATGGCCAAATTAACTACCTATGTACATAATAGACCAATAGCCGAATTTCAGAAACAATGGAAGGATTTCTTTGACTACTTAGGCTAAAATTAAGATTAATTAAGGTAACTTGATGCACAGATAAGATAAAACACAGGGAAACGATTAATTACAACAGCTGAAATCAAAGTTTGAGTGTAAGTAGCCAAGGAGAGGGAAAGAGAGTTCTTATATAATTAAGTTTGTTGTTATCTATTCTGATTGCATTTCTCTATCAATTTAATCTAATTTTAAATGAAGTGCTTGTATAAGTGTTTTTACGCACTTTCTACTGTTACATCTTTTCTTTTAAAATAAAAATTTTAGACAGACAGACAGACAGACAGACAGACAGACAGACAGATAGGAAGGAAGGAGAAAGAAAGAAAGAAAGAAAGAAAGAAAGAAAGAAAGAAAGAAAGAAAGAAAGAAAGAAAGAAAGAAAGAAAGAACGAACGAACGAACGAACGAACGAACGAACGAACGAACGAACGAACGAACGAACGAACGCTTCTGGAAGTAAACTCCATTGAATAGACCTGAGAGGGATTCTTACTAGACCTGCTTTCTTGATTTACTTTAAGACACAGGCCGTTCATAAAAGAAGCTGGAGAACTTTCACTATTGGATGGTCACAAAAGGTTGGAATTGGAGAATCCTTGTATATGCATAAAAGTTAAGGTTAAGTCATATCATAATTGCGACTGGAAAGGGAGAGGGAGATCAGAGAACCTCCCAAACTGTGTTCTGATGTGGAAATGTGACAAATGAAGTACAGAACAGAATTAGATTTTTGTAGGAAGGAGACAAGGGCTACTTCATTCCCTCCTTAAAAAGTCTGGAAAACATTGGAGGATGCAAAAACGTCCTCCGGTTCAAGACATCTCTACAATGCAGTCTTCAGGTAAGTTCACAGCTTATGTTACTTCTATAACAACAAGTATCATTGAGTCATTTGATTACAACATCAATTACGAAGGGACTACAGCTTAGCATCTCTTCCAGTCAGTTTCCTGAGGTAATCGGGAGAAACAACAATCATTAAAACAAAACAAAAAAAGATGACCTCATCCATTGGACAAAGGCAAAGATGATTATTTTTAAAATTTAAAAAATTTAATAAAAGTAGCCTCCACACAAGTACCACCATGTCAAAATATGAAAAGCTGTGCATATGTCTAACACTTATTTCATATCCCGAAGCCATATTTATTATATTTTATGAGCTACAATATACAGAGTCAATGGGGTAGATCCAACTATTCTCTAAGTAGCCTTCCTCCAAATTTAGCTGCTTATCCTCCAATGAAAAAGACCCACAGATTGGAGGGAGCCAAAAGGAAAGAGGGAGTATAAATATTTTAACAAATAAACTTTGTCCAATGGAATGGTAGGATCCACCCACAATGAAAATAAGGGATCTCCAATTGTCATGTATGGCAATCCCTCATGTGAGTTCAGGGAAAGGGGCTAGATCAAGGGACTAAAGCGAGAAAAATGACTACAACTACCTTATCCTAAGCCAGGGGTGGGCAAATTGCGGCCCGCGGGCCACATGCGGCCCGCTACAGAGCCACATGCGGCCCGCCAAGACAGTCACCTACCAGGCGCCTGGCACCGAAAGTTAACTAATGAATGCAATCATTTTAAAAGGTGCAGCCCTCCGCTAACCTCCGCTCCCACAAAGTGGCCCCCGAGCCAAAACAATTGCCCACCCCTGTCCTAAGCTATGCTGTTATGTTTTCTCACCCTAAAGGTTAATAACAACAACAACAACAACATTCGATTTATATTCCGCCCTTCAGGATGACTTCACACCCACTCAGAGTGGTTTACAAAGTATGTTATTACTATCCCCACAACAAAACACCCTGTGAGGTGGTGGAGCTGAGAGAGCTCCAAGAAGCTGAGACTGACCCAAGGTCACCCAGCTGGCTTCAAGCGGAGGAGTGGGGAATCAAACTCAGCTCTCCAGATTAGAGTCCCACGCTCTTAACCACTGCACCAAATTGGCATGGAAGAGAAAGGGGGACAGAGTAAGATGCTACAGTGGCTACACATAAGCTCGATTCCAGTATCTGAAGCAACTGAAGCTGGCCACTCACCATTAAAGACATCAAGTTCATTCATAGTCCAAACAGCACACGCATTCTATCCACTAGGAACCTATACACAGTAGGGAGTCCAGTAGCACCTTTAAGACTAACCAACTTTACTGTAGCATAAGCTTTAGAGAATCACAGCTCTCTTCGTCAGATGCAGAACTGTGATTCTCGAAAGCTGATGCTACACTAAAGTTGGTTAGTCTTAAAGGTGCTACTGGACTCTTTTCGATTTTGCTACTACAGACTAACACGACTAACTCCTCTGGATCTATACACAGTAGGGTTACCAGTCCCCTGTTGGGGATGGGGATTCCCTGCCCCCACCAATGCTCACCTGGCCACCCAGAAGGAAAAGGCTGAGGGAAGCAACTAGCGTTACTAGTCCTCCAGTGGAGGCAGGGATCTCCTGAATCCAGCTTCTGCCCTGTGCCACCTCTCATCTAGCCGTTGGGAGTAAAACGCATGGAGAATGGCCCGAGGAGCCCCACAGCCCACTCTTGTGTGCTCCAGAAAACTTCCTTCTCTAAAAACGTTTAGAGAAGCAGCTCCTGGTGCACCCCAGCACATTAGGTTTGCTAGGTGCCCTTAGTCCCAGCGTGAGGCTGGGGACTTGGCGCTTATCTTTCCTGCCCGTCCCCCCAGCATGCTTCACTCTTCACACACAAAGCGTGTGCAGGCCCGCAATGACATCACTTATGGTGATATCACCTCGGGTGATGTTATCATGCAGGTGCAGGATCACGTGGGCACTTCTCAACGGGACAATTTGGGCCGTCTGAGGCCCAAATCGGTCCAGGCAAAATGTGCATGTGCTCTCGGGGTGATGCAATGACATCATTCCTGGAAGTGACATCGTCGTGCCACCACTGGGAGCATACCCAGGAGGCCCATTCCCACACCTATCTCCCCCACCAGCCAGGTGAGTGGTAATGGGGGGGGTGGAAAGTGAAAGCAGGGGGATCCCTCACCCTCACCAGAAGAATGGGATCTCTACAGCACGTCTACATTGTGCCAGAAATGATGTCATTTTCTGGTGGCACAGAAGCTTGCACACATGCCGGTTACGTTCTCCCCATGCCTGCACCACCCCTATCCCCTAGTTTGGCCCTCAGGAGACTTTGCAACCCTGATACACAACCAGAACCAAAACGAAATCCCTTCTTCACCTCAGAGAGAAGTTAAGTGGCACCAGGGCTTTTTTTCTGGGAAAAGAGGTGGTGGAACTCAGTGGTGGAACTCAGGACCGCACAATGACATCACTTTGGGTCAGTTGGAACAAGGGGGAAGTTTTTTAAAGTTTAAATCGCCCTCAGCAAAAATGGTCACATGGCCAGTGGCCCCACCCCCTGATCTCCAGACAGAGGGGAGTGTAGATTGCCCTCTATGCCGCTCCAGCAATCTAAACTCCCCTCTGTCTGGAGATCAGGGGGTGGGGCCACCAGCCATGTGACCATTTTCAAGAGGTGCTGGAATGCCGTTCCACCGCGTTCCCGCTGAAAAAAAGCCCTGCGTGGCACCGAACTTAACAAACATTTCACAAGCTCTCCAAATCTCCATCATTTAGTTATCTCTAGAAATAATACTAACATAAATCCAGTGACATGGGCAGCTGGGAAGGCACTGTTCGTATTCCCCTCTGGAGCATAAATCACACTTATATTTCCATTCTGCCAAAATCTATTGGTTACTCTGCCTTCTCTCATCCCCAAAATAGTGCTTTCCTTGATTGTTATCATAAACTAGGAAAACCACAGGAATTCCAAGCCATAAAATCTGCTTGTGAGGGGATTTGAGACCGTTCAGTTTCATTGGAGACCTTTTTGTTCAGCTGTCTCTTTGTTTTCTGTCCTTGTGAACAAACTTCTCAGGTTGCTCGTTTCCTGGGGGAATTCTTCTTTTGCCTGTCACCATTTGAACCAATTTTTAAAACACACATTGCTACCACCACTTAGGTTCTTCAAGGGAAAAATGTTTAATGTCTTGTGTATGTGAATAAACCTGTTTTTAAACATAAATGTGCAGGCTACCATACATAAACTTACAAGACATTATAAATTTCGGACTGGAAAAAATGTTAACTGTGAGTAAACTGAGACCTTTATTTAGTTTAACCAACTTGAAGACTTAGGTGCCAGAAGAGAATTTGGTACACATGTTCAATTCACAATTCTACATGTCAAGTTTGAACAGAGGGAAGAGGAAAACACAAAGCTATACGGAGATGTATCACACTCAAAAAATGGAATAAAAGATTTATTTCATTCCACACACTATATTAAAATGGGAGGAGAATGCATTTACTGCTTTTACCTTATTTTTACAACAACAAAAGTCTGCAGAGCCAGCATGATGCTTATTTATTTACGTTATTTATAGTCTGGCTTTCTCACGGAGACTCAAGACGGATTAAACAGTGTGACTCAGTACACTCAGTTTCAAAGATATTTCAATAAACAACATGATAGGGTATATAAATGCAAAAGTGCAAAGATTTAAAACCAGCAGAAATCTAATACAGAGTTGAAGAAACGCTGAAACAGAGCATGAGCAATTCTAATACCGACATATTAAACAACACAGAAACTACCAAGTAGGATTGTACTTACAGCAACAAATTATACATAATAGTAAAGTCGATAGTCCCTGTCCCTTTAACTGAGGCATCTCTTTGAGAACACTTCCTTACAGCACCGCCCTATTACCTGAGTGCTGCACCAACTGGAGTCTTTGAGTTAACTAAAAGGGGAGAACTATGTAGAGTAGGGTTGCCAGGCCCCCTCAATCTCCTGGTGGGGGAAAGGGGTCTGGCACTTACCTTTTGGGAGAGGGGGGTGCGCGCATGCTCCGTGCACACGCACACGTGCCCACACAGGCACGATGACATCACTTTGGGGTAACGTCATCACACGGCCGGGTGCTGCAGAATGCACCCGAAACAGGCCGTTCTGCCGTGGATCAGGCCTGGTTTTGAGGTGGTGCGGGCCCGGAACGGGGCCATTTTGGGCGCTGCAGCTCCACAGCTGCTGAAAACGGGCCCGATTTGTGGCAGAACGAGCCCGTTTTAAGCACTGTGGAGCTCCACAGCGGCCCCAATCCGGGCCAAAACAGGCCCGATCCTGGCAGCTGTGGTGCACGGAAGCGCGCTGCGCAGCGGGGGGGGCCACAAGGATGGTGCGCCCCCCCTGCTGCTCAGGTAAGTGAGGGCGGTGTGTGGGGAGCGGGGGTCTGGGATCCCTAATGTAGAGTGCATTACAATAGTCAAGTCTCGATGTGACCATGGCATGGATACAGATGTGTCCAGGATGGGCCATTTTCCAGGCTGGACTGAGTTTGCAGAAAGTATTTTTTGCAGCTGCCTTAACTTGCTTTTCTAGATGTAGTGTTGGATCCAGCTCTTGTATGCAAGGGTCAGACAAACGTCATCAAAAGTGGAGAGTACAATGTTCTTCAGGATCTTTGCCTGCCCAACCAGCATGACTTCCATCTTGTCTAGGTTCAATTTCAATTTATATGCTTTCAGCCATTTCACCACAGCTGTCAGGCAGCAACCCAAGATCTCTACTGCATCCCTTAGTGATTTGGACAGTGAGATATAGAGCTGGGTGTCATCTGCATATTGATGGCATCCAGTTCCATAGTTACAAATGCGTTCTCCTAAAACTTTACATAGAGGTTGAATAACATGGGAGATAAGACTGTGCCCTGTGGCACAGATAAGTCCCACTCTGTAGATAGCTAGTCTCCAACTGCAACCCTTTGAGTGTTCCAAGAAGAACGATTTAAACCACATGTCTTGATACCAACTTCTACCTCTGAACACCTCAACAGGATGGCATGGTCTACTGTATTGAGGGCTGCAGACAGATCTAGGAAGAGCAATAAAGAAGCATGGTCTTATAGTCAGACGGAGATCATCAACTAAAGCCACTAGAGCCACCTCTATCCTGTAGCTTAGCCTGAATTCCGACAGAAAAGGATCAAAAGCACCAGTTATCCAAGAAGGCCTGGAGTTGGTCAGGTACTGCTCTCTCAATTACTTTGCTCAGAAAGGGCAGATAAGAGACTCAGCAATAATTGGCCACATCATTTTTGTCCGTTTTAATTAACATTAACATTTTGTCCTGTTTAATTAACAGGCAGACAACTGCCTGTTTGAGTGGCTGAAGGAAGGTGCCCTGAGTTAGTGACTGATTTATGATAGACCTCAAGGGCTTATTTATGGGGTCCTTACTAGACATAGGCATGAACAGAAAAAAAAACCCCACGAACATGGTGTTCATTGTTCGTTGCCATCCACGAACAACAAACAACAAACACTGACGAATATAACCTGATCACGAACATGTTAGTTATTCATGGGGGCCAGTTGGCTCTCCTCCAGCTATCAAGATCCCTACCATACCACTCCCAGAAACCCTACCTGAGCAGACAGCAGGAAATGTACCAATAATAAATAATAGCTTGGCCCAGAGCCTGGCAGCAGCCCTGGAACGTGAAGGGGTAGATCCCTACCGCACCACTCCCAGAAACTCTACCTGAGCAGGCAGCAGGAAAGGTACCAATAATAAATAATAGCTTGGCCTAGAGCCGGTAAATCCCTACCGCACCACTTTCAGAAACCCTACCTGAGCAGGCAGCAGGAAAGGTACCAATAATAAGTAATAGCTTGGCTCAGAGCCTGGCAGCAGCCCTGGAACTTGAAGAGCTAGATCCCTATCCCACCACACACAAAGAAAATTCAAGCTCCAATGCACTCTCCCTGTCTCTCTCTCAAAATGCCAACAGTAACTCTCTCTCTCCCCCACTGTCTGCAAAACCAGAGCTGGGAGCCCCCCTCCCCCCTGCTCTTTGCTTCCTTGTAACAAATTTGGAGCTCCACACTCCAAAGGAAGGCCTGCCTATCAAGCTAAATTGGGCTTTGATTGGGGTTTCCAGGGCAACAGCAGGAGTTCAGACAGAGTTCATACAATCCCTGCCTACGTTGCCATGGGAATTGATTGCAGGTGTCAGACTTTGGCTTGACGAACAGCAACGAATGAGGCTTGCAACGACCACCTGTTCATTTAGAATGGGGCCTCCCGAACAGCTTGTTCGCGAACAGCTGATTGGGTGTCCGTGGCTTTTTTTAGTTCATATTGCTGTTCGTGCCCAGCTCTAGTCCTTACATGATTTTTACAGCCAAGATGAGCAAGGATCCTCAGCGTGTCGGACTAGGATCTGGGAGACCCAGGTTCAAATCCCCACTCGGCCATGGAAGCTTGCTGGGTGACTCTGGGCCAGCCATACACTCTCAGCCTAACCTACCGCACACCGTTGTTATCAGGATAAATGGAAGAGAAGATAAAAGAGGTAAGCTGCTTTGGGCCCTCATTGGAGAGAATGGCAGTACATAAATGAAGAAAATAAATAAATGAACCATCGTTTTTATTTTCATCACCTATGTGTAATTGTTCTAGAATTTATTGCCATGTTTCTTTTTAAGCATTATGATCACCATGCCCTGGTGCCAAGATACAAGCGTCCCATGTCCTGATCGAGAGCAACACACGCTGCTTCTCACCCTTACTCACTATTCATTATCTAACTGGCACCAACTTTGGCTGTTCTAAGCACTGGTTTGCAGGGAGCAGAGACTGTTTCCTGTCCTTCCACTCTGCCTTCAGCATTGTCAAAGCTGACCATCTGACCTGGACTTTAAATACAGTTCCTGTTCCAACAGAGTTCCTGATCCAAGTGCCCACAAACATAGCGATTCAGCATGATACTGTTTTGCGTACACAGCATCTACCAGGAGACCCCTGACAGATCAGGGTGTGTCAGTGTTTAAGTTTCCAGAGAAAATCTGGGGAAAGGCTCTCCCCTTATATGCTAAAATTTTAATAAACATCACAATATACTGCCCTGAAATTGTACCAATTTTTGTAAATTGGACCTGGTGTGTAGAAGCTTATAGCTGAACACAAGCACGCTCGTTCCTTTGTGGGAGACTGTGATAAAGGGTAAAGTTCTTGATTCATCTTTAGATTACCCGGTTATAACCATGTGAGCTTTTGTTACTCTGCAGAAAAGAGAATTAACTAATCATGTCAGTATATACAGTTTTCACAAATTCTGCAGGCATGAAGAAAGATTTTGCAAGAAACCAAAAAGGCACGTTAACACTGGTTTTCAGTAGTCCACCACTTTTATAATTAAACTTTTGATGTCTTCTTTAATTTGAGCTTGTCACCACACCAATAAAATATATATACGGATATATATTTAAAGTTTGATTCTATGTTGGGATATGATAGGATATGTTTGTATCTTATGATATTTGTTGCTTAAACATTTACTGTTTCTATTATCCACTAAAACATTTTACCTTCCATTTTCTTGTGGTTCAAGGAGGCTTAGAAAAATAGATTAAAAACATTTACAGTTAAAACCAAAATAAAGTAACAAAAACCCTCCCTCCCCTCTTAAAATACTACTGTGTAATCTGTTAGAAACACTCCACTTTTCTAATGGAGAGAGCTACATGTAAAATACGTGAGGTAAAGAACAGCCAACAACACTGTTTGGTATACTTATTTTTTAAAACATCTTCTTATCCACAATGGTTTTATAAATACCCAGGGCTCATTTCGAGGGGGAATTCGCAGGAACACAGTTCCGGCAGTTCCCCAAAGAGGTTTCATGTCAGGTGGCCCCGCCCACCTGATTCTTGGCCATTTTGGGCCCGTTTCAGCCTGGATTGGGGCCGAAACAGCCCAGATCGGACCTCTGATTGGTGGTGGATCACTCTCCCACTCAGCAGCGGCCCGATCGTGACCATTCTGGGCCCCTTTTTGGCCATTTTCAGCCCCTTTTTGCCATTTTGGGCCCAATTTCGGCCCTGAGTGGCCAGGATTGGGTCCAAAACAGCCAGGATAGGTGATGTCAGGGGGTGTGGCATACGCAAATCAGTCATGCTAATGACACACTTCCGGTGATGCCAAGGGGCGTGGCATATGCTAATGAGTTATGCTAATAGATTATGCTGAGTTCCTCCAGCTCTTTTTTCTATGAAATGACCCCTGTAAATACCTAATATTCAGAAGAAATGCAGCACATTCACCACAATCTTAGGGTCAGGGCACTGGCCTGTGGTACAGATTAAGATGCACGATCCCAGTTCTCATGATCACACTTTGAAAGCTCTGCAGAGACTGGGCAAAGAGATTCTACAAAAGTAATATGGCCAGCCAGGAAACTGACCTTTGTTGTTCCCCAGCAGGCACACATCAATCTACTCCTCGGCTTCCAGCTCACATGTTGCCTCCCTTCCAAGCTTCACTACTAGGACAGAAGTCAGCGGGGGGGGGGAGCGTTCTGCAACGGGTACCTTGCAATTTTCTAGTTAAGTAGACTTTGCTATCTTTTGGCAATTGCTTATTATATTAGTTCATGGACTTTACACCGATACACACGCATATGCCGAAAGCATACAGTAATTGACACAACATTGCACGCATTTAAAGATACTAACATGCTTTAAATAACGGTTGATGCATTAACAAACATTTTAAGAAAGTAACAGCCTTCTTGCAAAAACAGATTCCACTGATTTTTCCCCAGTCATGTATGGGGTCTATTGATTGCCCTTTTCTCCCTTCTGAGGGAACCTGAACATGTTGGTCACACGGGGGGGGGGGGGGCAGGGCCGGCGGGCCTATTGAGGCCAAGTAGGCAGTGGCCGCAGGCGCGGGGTGCCGGAGGGAGCACCGTAGGAGGCGTGGCGGGCAGGAGCGCTCGCCACAAAGCACCAGCCTCCTATCCTTCCCACCCCGCGCCGCTGCTGCCGCCAGCACAAGCCCCCGGCCAGGCGCAGCCACCGCAGGCAGGCAACTGCGGCGGCGCAGGCAACCGAGCGGGAGAGCTCGGAGGCCACCCGCCACAGCAATCGGGCCGGCGGCGGCGCGTGCGCTCCCGTGATGATGTCACACGTGACGTCATCACGCAGGTCGGTGCGCGCGCGCGCTCGTGTGCGCGTGGGGGCGCCCGGCTGGCCGCGAGCGTGGTAAACCCTTGCGCCGCCCCTGGGGGGGAGACAGAATCAAATGCATAGTTGGACAGAGAATATATAAACTTTTTATCAATTATACAAGAATTGCAAACCAGGTACAAAATCTATTTATAATACCCCATATTGTAAGGGGGGGGATACCATGAGCTATAAAACCATACTAAATCTTTCCCAGTGTAATGTTATACAAACACGCCCTATTTTCACAACTTTCCGCAATCTAATCTACCATTTAAATTCTGTTACTATCGAACATCAGTCACTAGCATCAAGTTGAAAACAAAAATTACTAGCAATATTTTCTGCTGATATATTTTGAAGTTTGACATTACCAATGCACCCCTAAACATCTAAGTGGCCCCGTCAAAATATTGATATAAAATCTACAGCCTATTTGTATAGAAAAGGCCATCTATACAATCCATTGGGATGCGAGTTATGCTTGAATCTCTCACCTTTGATTTTTTTTAATGAAGTTGAAGCAAAATGAAAAAGCACAACAGCCTTTGTCAGCCCAGGATATCTAAAGTGATCCAAGGAGCTCAGGGCACATACACAGTTCTCTTCTCTGCCATTTTATGAGCCCACAACCATGTGAAATAGGCTAGGGTGAGCCACTGGTTCAAGGTCAATCAAGGAGCTTTATGACAGACTACCAATTCCATTATTCTAGACCGAAATTCCAGCCCAAGGACTCAACACGCAGACACTTTCAGAATTTCGAGAAAGGTTGATGAGCACCACCCCAAAGGGTTGTCAGGTCCCCCTACCTCCCGGGTGGAAGGTTGAAGGCCCCGGCACCTACCCTTTCTTGTTCCTCTCGTAAGCGCGTGCTCTCGGCCTGCACGATGACATCACTTCTGGGAAGTGACATCATCATGCAGGTCATGTGCCGCCATGAGAGCGCTCCTGTACTCCATAGGGGGCCAAATTGGCTCGAATCGGGCCCCTGTGGAGCGTGGGAATGCTCCTATGCTCCTCAGCAGCCCAATCCAGGCCAAATCGGGCCACTGTAGAACATTAGAGCGTGCCCCAAGAGGCGCATATCCCCGCCCACACACACTGGCCATGTAGGTGGGGTAGGGGGTAGAAGCAGGGGACTCCCCACTGCTAGTGGGGGACTGGCAACCCTACCACCACAAAATGGTTATGATGGAGTCAGAGACTATCTCAAAATGGCTGCCAATCAGGTGTTAGAAGGATACTTGATTTAGAAACACTTGTGACTGAAGCAGCTGCTTCCCAATGGTCCCTCCTAGCAGACGCAGAGACAATGTCACCCGGACTCTTATAAAGTACCTCCTGCACCAGGGAGGCAGAGAAAAACCAGGATCAGCCTTTTATTTTAAGGAAAAGCTGCTATTTGTTTTTGGCTTCCAAAGAAATGGGTACTGCCTGCATGGCCACAGAGAGAGCTCAAAGGCTCACAGATGAACTGTGCACCTATGGCCCAGCCAAGGTCACATGGCTATGATATACCTGTCTGGAATGAGTTCATTGCTCTACTAGTCAGTCAGCTGGTAGGGTGTAACCTGAAGCTCCTTGTTTTTAATTCTTATATCAAATACACTTCAGATTGTATCCTTAAGACTCAAGAAACAAGCAGGCACTGGGAAACACATCAACAGATTCCAGGGTGCCCCTGAGCGCAAGGGAATGCTGCTCTATCCACTTTTATGCCGGCTCTTATCTAAGGTTGCCAACTCCAGGTTGGGGAATTCTTGGAGATTTTAGGGGTGAACCCTGGGGAAGGTGGGGTTTGGGAAGAGGAGGAACCTCATCAAGGTATAATGTCACAGAGGCAGCCATTTTCTCCAAGGGAACTGATCTCTGAGCGGAACTACAAGTGACAAAAGGCACAGGATGGACACTTTGTCAGCTTCCCTCAAGTTTTGATGGGAAATGTAGGCATCCTGGTCTCGCAGCTTTGCTCTCTAACTGCTGTCCAATGGACTTTTCAACTGTCACTTGTCCAACATTCCGCCAAGCTGCCTACATTTCCCATCAAAACTTGAGGGAAGCTGACAAGTGTCCAATCTGTGCCTTTTGTCACTTGTAGTTCCGCTCTCTGTCATCTAGAGATCGGTTGAAATTCCTGATGTCGAGATGCTACCTGGAAACTAACAACCCAACTTACCGAATACAGTTAAATACAAAACAGCATGGCTGTTTTCTCCCATGGGCAATATTCAATGCTGTACAGAGAAACTCGTCTATTTTGGGTCAGCTGGAAGTTCACTGGGCATATGGCTGAAACACCCTGACATCTTGGCTTAGAGCCATTTTGGTGTAGTGGTTAAGAGCAGCGGGACTCTAATCTGGTGAACGGGGTTTGATTCCCCACTCCTCCGCTTGAAGCCAGCTGGGGGACCTTGGGTCAGTCACAGCTCTTTCAGAGCTCTCTCAGCCCTACCCACCTCACAGGATGATTGTTAATAACATACTTTGTAAACCACTCTGAGTGGGCGTTAAGTTGTCCTGAAGGGCAGTATATAAATTGAATGTTATTATTGTTGTTGTTGTTTTTAATGTTGTTGTTATACAGAGAAGGGCAGCAAGAAGATAATGATGCTGAGGTGGCAACCTTCAAAATCCCCAATTTTATAAAACAAGCCAGATGTCAGATATTCCAACAAGTGAAAAAGTGCATGAGATGCTATTTGATGGTACTTGGGAGAAGTGATTCAAATGTTCCACACAGAGCTTGGCATGGTTCAGTTAAAATATTGTATCAGAATCACAGGAAAAGCACAACTGAACAGAGTTTCTGCTCTCCAATTTAAATGTCCCAAACCACCTCACTGAAGCAGTAGAAAGAGCAAGAGTCCAGTAGCACCTATAAGACGAACAAAATCTGCGGTAGGGGATGAGTTTTTGTGATTTACAGCTGTGACTCACAAAAGCTCATACCCTACCACACATTTTATAATTCTTTTTTTATTGCTCTCCTCCCCTCTGTTTTTTTAATTATTATTTTATTTAAGAATTTTATTTAAAGAAAATAGAATAAAGTGCATAGTATAAAAGTTAAACATATTCTAAATTAAATAATAATTTGAGAGTTATACATCTTATACAACCAATAAGTATATAAACAATACATTTATAAAGGTCTTGGGAATAAAACAAGCAGTACCTTTACATTTCTTTAAGCTAATAAAGTAATTATTACATATTGGGCTTCCCTGAGCCTAGATATATGACATTTCTCCTTCACTTTTCTTCGCTTCACTCCCTCTAAGCTACTGTATCAATTAATTTAGCCTAATTAATCAAAGAAATCCTTCCATTTTTTCCAGAAGTTGATTATATGCCTATTTTGTAGGTAAGTAGTTAGTTTGGCCATTGAAGCATATTCATAAACATCTCTTCACTATGGGAGACCAGGACAAGCATTGGTTTTTGCTATTTAACTATATAATATACCCTTCACTATTTTGCCAAGTATTTTCAATTATCAGACTAGGTGGTATAAAGATTTAGCATTCTCTTCTTCTGCTGTCAAGGCAGTAGAGCACAAAATTCTAACAGATCTTATGGAGCGAGGCAAGGTAGAGAGCAAGCAGCCTCATGTCCCAGCCAAACAAGTGGAATTACACCCTTATCAAATTCTGTCTTACTACTGCCATCACATTATAACAGAGGATAATTATCACCAAAACATTCCAATTTCTAATGTTGTGGACTGTAGCCTATTGCTGGAAACTGGAGTCATTCATCACAGTGTGCCTCCCCCATTTTCAGTCACAGGTGACATGGGGAGGGGGTCTGGATAGAGTTGTCAGGCCCCTGAAGCCCAAAACGGGGGGTTAGGGGGTCATGGGGGGACACACTCTGGGGCCTCCAGTTTGTCATCATGCCGAGAATGATGTTATTCCCAGCATGACAAGGAAGAGCTCTGGAGTGTGTTCCTGCATGCTCCGGAGCTCCTGGGCCCATTCCCTGTACTTTCTCCCCCTGCCAGCCAGCTGAGTGGGGGTGGGGGCACACCACTCTCACCAGGGGACAGCAGGGCTGGATCGACGGGGGGCAAGGGGGTAGTCTGCCCCCAGCGCCACCAAAGACGGGTGCCGGGCGCAGTTGCCAGCTGCCAGGAGCGCGCAGGAGCTGGCGGCAGCAGCGCAGGCGGCTGCACGGAGGGCTGGGAGGCTGCCCGCACCATTCGCCTGCCCCATGGATGGGGCGGCTGGCTTGCAGTGCGCGCAGGACAGGGAGCGCACGGCATGCCGGCTGCCCCATCAGCAGGGCAGGCGAATGGTGCGAACAGCCTTCCAGCCCTCCGCTCAGCCGCCCGCATTGCTGCCACCAGCTCTGCCGTGCACCGATTGCTGGGACGGCCAGCTTGCCGAGGGAGCAGCACGCCCAGCCCTGCGTGATGACATCACGGAAGTGATGTCACACAGCGCCGGGAGCATGAGCACACTGTGCGCGCGCAGGGGGGAAGGCCACACTTGGGTTGCCCTGGGCACCGACACCCCTAGATCTGGCCGTGGGGGACTGGTAACCCTAGGTCTAGAGGAGAGTTGGGAATTCATCCAATTTAAGCACAACATGACAGATTGCAACACTGGCATACTAAAATCCTCTTGCAGTTGTGGGATGAGTACTTTAATAACACCTCAAAATGAGTTTTTTTGTCATACAAATCATATAATGGTACAGTAGCCACCCTCTGTATCGATAGCAAATGAGGCACAAAGCCACCCACCAACAAGGCAGAGGTCGCTACAGATTCAGAGAATGTAACTCAGGGGACACCCCAAATATTCAGATAAGTACAATGACTTAGCCAAAAAAAAAAAAATTAAAATCGCAAAACTGGCCTGATAAGAGATAAGTATGTTCTAGGAAGGACAGAATATTAATGGCGGCTGATTTAAAAGGAAAGAGGGGGGGGTCAAATCAGCCTGCTCAAGCCTCTGAGAATTTAAAGAATCCCGGAGGGGAAAATTTAGAGGAGACAAAAGAATGTGGTGTAACCATTTCTGAAGGAGGGACCTAAACAAAAATTAGAATGGAAATAACTGGCTGTGGCCAGATCTAAGATCAAGTTGTGGAAGTGGGGAAAGAATTTTTATGGTATATAAAAGATCATTTAGAAGATAAGCTGTCCGTTCAGTCATTAAAGGCAAGGAACGCAAAGCAGCAGAAAGAGTATTTATGGGAAAAGCTTAACGAGATAAACGGTTACCTTCTTAAAAAGCTAAAAAAACAAGATTTCTGCTCCCCCCAGGATTATCAACATTTTGCCACTCCTAGCTCTCAGAGATGCAGAATATCAAAATCTCCACCAAGGGTTACAAGAGCAGCAGTCAATCCTTCAAAGATCTCTTAGGTTGATCTCTCCACGTGGAACAACAGGGAACCAGTTCCAGCACCAGTCGAAGCTAAGAAGGGCACAACCCAAGATGGACTCGGCTGGGCTTTTACAGGGAGCATTTGGCTGAATCCACATGTACCGGCATAGCGCTAAACTGTCGGGAGGCCAGCGTCTTCCTAGAGTGATTTCTGACGTCATCGCGCCACGATGCTGCTCTCGTGGTGCGATGTCAGAAATCGTGCCAGGAAGACACTGCCATTCTGACAATTAGTGATTCCGCACACGTTGGATAATGCACTTCCAATCTTCTTTATAGATCATTTGGAACGGATTTTTTTTGTGCGCGGAACAAAAAATCCACCTCGAACGATTGATAAAGTGCATTGAAAGTGCATTATCCAACGTGTGCGGAATCAGCCAGTTCAGTGCTATGCAGGTACGTGTGGATTCGGCCTTTCTCTCTTGTTCTTTCTTCCTCTTGCCACTGCCACCTGTGAAGAGCACCAGCTAGCCTACTCTTGTTATGTACGGGTTTCAGTAGAGGAAGCTCATGTAACTCCATCGGGGTGCAGCATGAGGTAAAATAGCTGGATCCAATCGACTGGATCTTCCCACCCTTTCCTTTTTCCTGAGTACTGCCAAGGTTTAAAGAACCCACACAATTAAAACACTCCATGGCACAAGAGTCTTCAATGAGGGGGAAACAGTGAAATTGCCCCTCTTCTCTCTCCTGTCACCAGAGCTTCCCACTGAAGCAAATCTCTGTTAGGGATGAAAAAAAGCAACTTTGCTCCGTTTCCTCACCGCAGCCCCCACATGCATGATATGTGACTTTTCTTCACATGGGTCTCCAACCATCAGCAATGCCTTTCTGATTGCCAAAGGGGGCTGCTGGGGAAAGAGAAAAGTGGGGGTTACCTGCTGCTACAAGCCCCAAACCAAAGAATTTTCCCTTCCAAGATCACTTTCCACAGTTGCTATACTTCCATGCATTCTCAAGCTTAGTACGTCCAAATTCCACACAGGCAACCGCCACCCATGAGTGAGTCATTGAGCCAAGCTACAAGTGACGCCTGACACAGGTTGGACACTTGTCAGCTTCCCTCAAGTTTTGATGGGAAATGTAGGCGTCCTGGTCTCGCAGCTTGGCTCTCCAACTGCTGTCCAATTGACTTTTCAACTGTCACTTGTCCAACATTCCGCCAAGCTGCCTACATTTCCCATCAAAACTTGAGGGAAGCTGACAAGGCGTCACTTGTAGTTTGGCTCAGAAATGACTCAGTGCTTGCACCTTTACCTTTAACCTACAGGCAGAAGATCCCTTGACAGGAATTAGATGATTCAGAATCACATATCCAGTCTAAAGCAGGGGTCCCCAATGTGGTGCCCGTGGGCACTATTGCACCCACTAACACTTTTCCTGGTGCCCTCCAAGGGTTTTTAGAAAGTGGGTGAGGCCAGGTAAGGCTTTTGCCAGGCATGGCTTCTGATTGGCCATTGGAGATTTGATTGGCTGTGGAGATTTTTAAAAACAATGCTTTGGCAGAAGCTGCTTCCACAACACAATAATCTTCACTGCATAACTGAAGGTTATTCTGTGGCTGGCTCTGCCTCCTGCAGCAGCCATTTTGTGACTCTGCTCACCACACTGTGCCAGAATTCCCAATGTACCCACAAGGTCAAAAAAGGTTGGGGATCCCTGGTCTAAAGTAATCCCTGACCAAGCCCACGTGTTGTCTCTCTAGATATCAGAGATACGCTGCATCAAAGGGGTGTGGTAGCTCCTACCAGAGGGAAATCCCTTCGTCATCACATGAATTTCCAATAAGAATTCACTGTGAAGATGAAATTATTTATTGATTGATTTGATTTGATTTGATTTGATTTATACCCCACCCTCCCCACAGATGGGCTCAGGGCGGCTAACAACATTCAAAAAATACATTAAAATCACAAAAACATAAAATCAATAATAATTTTTTTAAGGTCATTAAAATAGTCCAGGAGCAGGCTATTTAAACAAATATTGGGAGTCCGTATACAGGCATAGCTGATGGCCGAATGCAGCCCCAGAAAAAATGGTGGTCTTAGATGGAGGAAGGAGGACATCCGCTGGCACTCAGCCAAAGGCCCGGCGGAACATCTTCGTTTTACAGGCCCTGTAGAATTGTAATAGGTCCCGCAGGGCCCGGATCTCCAGCAGGAGAGCGTTCCACCATGCCGGGGCAAGGGCAGAAAAAGCCCTGGCCCTGGTGGAGGCCAGCCGGATGTCCCTCGGGCCAGGGACCACCAGGAGTTGTTTATCTGTGGAGCGGAGAGCCCTGCAAGGGACGTAATGGAAGACGCGGTCCCGCAGGTATGCAGGTCCCAGTCCATGAAGGGCTTTAAATACCAAGCAAGAAAAAGGAATGAAGTTCTATGCTGCGGTATATCGTATCTGGCCTCTTATTAGTGTCCCACGACTTCTAAAGCACTTTAAGTACCAAATTGCAAACATTACTCTCTTGGGAGCTGGGGAGTACAATCCTGAGAGCTGCTGTGATAGACAGCAGCCAACATGGTGCTGCCACTCTGTTCCCTATGGGCGCTCCCCAGAGGAAAAGAACAACACACGCCCCTCTGCAGGGCCCTCTGCAGGTGGCATAGCAAGCACACTGGTGACCCAGCAATCCCACAAACACCCACTGATCAGAAAATGGCAGTTGACGACAGCTCACTGGACATCACACCCAGGAAGAGCCAATCATCGCCTGCCAACTGGGCCACTGCCCATTGATACCACCCCCTTCTCCCTCTCTGGAGAGTCAACAGACAGCAGGGTGTTGCAGCTGAACAAAGCAGAAGTCTAGAGAAACTAGAAAGACAAGAAACAGCAATCCCAACATGATATGGTTGCCAGCTCCACGTTGGGAAATTCCTGGAGATCTGGAGGGTGAAACCTGGAGAAAGTGGGGTTTGGGGAGGGAAAGGACCTTGGCATGACATAATTCCATACAGTCCACCCCTAAAAGTAGCCATTTTCTCCAGGTGAACTGATCTCTGTTGCCTAGAGACTAGTTGTAATTCCGGGAGATCTCCAGCCACTACCTGGAGGCTGG
Organism: Eublepharis macularius; assembly: GCF_028583425.1. NCBI lineage: Eukaryota > Metazoa > Chordata > Lepidosauria > Squamata > Eublepharidae > Eublepharis > Eublepharis macularius. Next base: position 17,136,378 of record NC_072793.1, on the reverse strand, counting down.
CAACCCTAGCATATCGGGCCTTTTGGAACACACATGTAAGAACAGATGATAATCTTGCTGGAGGGAGAATTTCCTCAGTGGCAAAGCGGTATGGTGTGGGGTTTAGCAACAGACGGAAATGAATTCAAGACAGAAAAATTTATTTATGCAGCATTTTAAAAGTGGCAAATAGCTTAGAAGACACTTTCTCCATTCTAATCTTCAATTTAATGCTCTGGTTTTTAAAATGCTGGACTTTCCCTCCCCCCTTCTGCTTATGAGAGGAAATCTTATTCTTTTATTATGCATGATGTTTAACTCTTCTTAATACAAAGTTTTTCTGTGATTTTAGTACTGCTCTGAACTTGAGGGAGAAACCACAGTATTTATGTGGTAGGATTAAAAATAACGTTCAGCATCAGCCATGGAGGCTGCAGAATAATACGATGGAGAATTACAACTGCTTTTTTGGATTTTGGTGTATATAAAAATGTGTGATCAAGACAGCCACTAGCCTTGGGATAGCTTGGGCCAAATCCAGCTCTTTAAGTGGTGCCATGCCGCCTCTCAATTACCAAGCCTCAGAGACAGAAGAGAGGAACGGGCGAATCCACTACTTTGGGGCTTGAAGCAGCAGGGTGTTGAATGGCACAAGGTTGTTCCCCTCTCTAACAGACTTTCGAGCAAAGCTAGTTGCCGGGCAAGACACTAGGACTTTGTTAGTGGATCTGTTGCACTTTTTCTGCCATACATGTATACATTTTCCAAGGCAAGGCTTGCATAGAATCACAGAGTTGGAAGGGGCCATACAGACCTTCTAGTCCAACCCCCTGCCCAATGCAGGATGAGCCTAAAACATCCCTGACAAATATTCATCCAGCCTCTTCTTGAAAACTGCTAGTGAAGGGGAGCTCAGCACCTCCCTAGGCAGCTGATTCCACTTTTGAACTACTCTGACCATGAAAAAGTTTTTCCTAATATCCAGCCGGTACCTTTGTGCATGTAATTTAAGCCCATTGCTTCGGGTCCTATCCTCTGCGGCCAACTGGAGCAGCTCCTTGCCCTCCTCCAAATGACAGCCTTTCAAATATTTAAAGAGAGCAATCATGTTCCCCCTCAACCTCCTCTTCTCCAAACTAAACATTCCCAAGGCCCTCAGCTTTTCCTCATAGGGCTCGGTCTCCAGACCCCTGATCATCCTCGTCGCTCTCCTCTGCACCCTCTCGATTTTGGCCACATCCTTTTTGAAGTGAGGCCTCCAGAACTGCACACAATACTCCAGGTGCAGCCTGACCAAGGCAGTATCGAGAGGGACTATGACCACCTGCGATTTTGATGCAATGGCCCTTTGGATACAACCCAAGACTGAGTTTGCCTTTTTTGCCACCACATCACGCTGACTGCTCATATTTAGTTTACAGTCCACTCTTACCCCAAGATCTCTTTCGCATACACTACTACCCAGAAGTGTATCCCCCCATCTAGTATTTGTGCTTCACATTTTTGTGGCCCAGATGTAATGCTGTGCACTTACCTATGTTGAATTGCATCCTGCTCACAACTGCTCACTTCTCCAGAGTATTCAGGTCGTGTTGAATTTTAATTCTATCTTCTTGGGTGTTTGCCACTCCTCCCAATTTGGTATCATCAGCAAATTTAATGAGTAGCCCTTCCACTCCTTCATCCAGATCAGATAAAAATATTGAAAAGTACCGGGCCCAAAACCAAGCCCTGCGGCACCCCACTGGACACCTCCCTCCAATCTGATGAAAAGCCATTGACCACCACTCTTTGGATGCGGTCCTCTAGCCAGTTCCCTATCCATTCCTGATTAATGATTTCAAATGAGACACGCTTCTAAGTATGCATCATAATTACTTGGAAACAGCATGTCCAGCCAACAGAATTAGGCTCCACGAGAGACAATTCTCAGTAAAATCGAGAGTGAACTGAAATCTTATTTTACACATTTTTTTAAGCTAAAGACAGGCATTGTGCCAGAAGGAGAGTGCAGGCCATGTAGTAAATAGTTTTCGTGCTGAAGAATGCGATTTCATCAATTAAGGCTTCACACCCTAGCGCCATACCAAATATTCAGTATCAAAATCACAAGAATGCTTGGGAGAAATTCATGTTATTTGAAGGGGGGCGCAAGTTTAAATATCTTTTCTTTGCCTTTGGGATTATTACAATTTTCTATAAGTCATGAGGACTAGAAACCTAAAAAGCAAAGTTCTTAACATTCCGCTGATAGTACAAAGTGCATGGGATGTACAAAAGGATGCCCTGTTTCAGAGATACATTTTGCACCAGCAAGTAATCCTGGCTAGGGCCCTTATTCTTACATTTTTTTTCGTCCTTTCTTCCATGAGTTCAGGATGATATACGTATTCTCATAGTCTTCGCAACAAAATTACAAAGTAGGTTGGACAAAGAGAAAGACTGAACCAAGGCTATTCAATAAGCTTCATGGAAAATAAGCCACAGCTGAAAAGACTGTGGATGCCACTGAAGTGAATGGGTCAGTCTTTGGAGACAGGGGAGATCTATAAATGAAGACTCTGCACACAGACCCAAGTCTAATTTATAATTCTAAGCTGATTCAGTTCCAGTTTTGGCCCTCATGTCTTATGTAGCCAACTTTTTTCAATAGAGAAGATGCGAATGGTAAGATGTTCAGAAGCTGCACTGATTAGGCAAACCTCCCAGGGCTTTTTTTCCGCGGAATCTCCCGGGATCCGAGATCCAGCACCTCTGAAAAAAGATCACGTGACTGGTGGCCCTGCCCCTGGCACTCAAAGACCCGTGGGTTGCCTCCTGGGTGGAGCTTCTCCTGGGCCACCTGCTTCCTCAGCCTCTTCCACGGCCTTTTCCTTCTTCCCACTGCCACTCATGATACGGAATAGACTTTTCATCCACATATAACTGTGAATAGACCTTTCATCCACACATTTCTCTAATCATTTTAAAAGTCCCTAATACCCTCTAGCCAGGGCTTTTTTTCATCAGGAACACAGTGGAACGGAGTTCTGGAACCTCTTGAAAATGGACACATGACTGGTGGCCCCGCCCCCTGATCTCCAGACAGAGGGGAGTATAGATTGCCTTCCGCGCCACAGGGCCACCAGTCATGTGACCATTTTCTCCGAGGGCCACCCATTGAGTTCCACCCAGAAAAAAAGCCCTGCCTCTAGCAGTTCCCACTTCATGTGGCAGTGGCAGTAAAGAGGAAGAAATGTCACTTCCAGGAAGCAGTGTCACTTCCTGGAAGTGACATTACTCCCCAGAAGTGATGTCATCGCGCATTTTCGGTGGCGCACATGCTTCACACGTGCACATAAGGTGATAGAGAGATCCACCACCTCTTTTCCCAGAAAAAAAGCCCCGAAACCACCTATTATATAACTGAAAGTCTGCCCTGCTTGCACAACAGCAGATACTTATATAGGTGCTGGACAACATCAATAATACAAATAAACACAGACAACCTACACCCTGTTTTGCCAACACCACCACCCCCGCAACAAAACTGATGAATATGACGCAAGTGTTATACAAATATGCCATAAATTGCATAGTTTTAGACCTACCATCATAGCATATAATGTTCCGTATTTTTAAAACTGGTAAGCAATTAAGGCTTGAAATTTAACTACTGGTTAGTACGTGAACGTCATGCAGAATGCATGAAGCTATCCTACACTAGCCCTGTTTGTGTTACAGCAAACATGCATACATCCCGCATGTATACATCCCTTTGTTAACAGCCAACATGCATTCACTTTACAAATGAAATTGAAGGCCAATACCTGGATAAATGAGGAGTTTAAATCACTCATCATACAAGCACTGAATGTAACACGAGAATTATTCGACACAAGTATAACTACTCTAGTGTACACTATATACGGATTGTATGTACATTCACTTTAACTTGTGGATAGAGCTAGAGAGTAGAGATGGGCACGATCCGCATTATGATTGAAAAAAATCCACTATAATGGCGATCGCGACCCGGCGAATCGTGATCGTCCACGGCCAACGATCCAGCGATCGGGAGAGGCCTGGATCGTTGCGTTCAGGCTCGGATTAGGGATCCAGACACTCAGGCGCCAGCAATCTATTCCCCTGGCAACAGAGCCATGGGAAAGCCTGAGCTCTGTTTGCCCTCCTTCTGTCACCCTGGAAACCTGAATGGAAGCCCAGCTTTCCTTGATCAGCAGGGCTTCCTTCCAACCACGGAGCAGCAAAGCAGTCACAAGTTGGGAGAAGACACCCAGGGGAGGGGGAAGGGGGTGTTCTGTAGCCATGAGCACTCCAATCTCATCCCTGCAAACCCTGATAGGCAGCTCTGACGGCCAAAACGGGACCTCCTGTGTTGCTGACCTCCACGATCCACGATCCACGGATCAGGAACGGGAGATGATCGGTGTGGATCGTTAATTCGGGATCGTCGCCGGCACCAATCCACGATCAGCTGGATCGTTAATTTTTTTGGGATCGTGCCCATCTCTACTAGTGAGTCAGGCCATTGCTTCGTCTCTCCGAAAAGTGTTTGACTGACAGCAGCTCTCCAGGATCTCAGGACGAAATCTTTCATATCACCTGTTACCTGATACTTAAAGATGCAAGGAAAGGAACTCAGGAACTTTTTTATTCACCACACTTAAAAAAGCTGCACTCTGTTCCCATTTGTTCAGGAAGACTCATTCTAAAACACGTAAGCACCTGTAAAGTGCAATTACGATATAGGGAAAGATTTGAGGGCTCCAATAATCATTTACAGCAAACCCATGATGTTCAAATCTCTGCAAAACCTATTCGCTAAGATTACTTGCTAAACACATGGAAGTCAAAAGCTACAAATTTAATATAGGGATTTCCCTTTTTCTGCTTGGTTATCCTAAAAAATTGTATTTTGCATGTCATATCCCCCAAAATACAAAAATAGATGTACAAACTATATTCCAGTTTAAAGACACGCAATCCATGGCCTGTTAAAACTGATGACTGAAAAGCAATACTTCTGTAGGTAAAGGTAAAGGTAGTCCCCTGTGCAAGCACCGAGTCATTACTGACCCATGGGGGGATGTCGCATCACGATGTTTTCTTGGCAGACTTTTTACGGGGTGGTTTGCCATTGCCTTCCCCAGTCATCTACACTTTACCCCCAGGAAACTGGGTACTCATTTGACCAACCTCGGAAGGATGGAAGGCTGAGTCAACCTTGAGCTGGCTACCTGAACCCAGCTTCCGCCAGGATCGAACTCAGGTCATGAGCAGAGCTTGGGCTGCAGTACTGCCGCTTACCACTCTGCACCACGGGGCCCCTTGATACTTCTGCAGCCTTATGAAAATCACACTGCCCTCCCCCTCCCAGTTTTTACACATTAAACATACAAAATCATTTAAATCTCACTGAGTTAAACTTGTGTTGCACTTCCATATAAACTCTTTCCCTAAAATACATTTTGTCTTCTGCCTAATGCAACTTAACACACAGCAGCCAGGAACCTCCTTTCAATAATCCTAGCGGGGCTGCATCATGTTGGAAACACAACGTCTAGTGTTCAGAGAAGGCAGAAGACACAGATTACCTGCAGGGGGCAGCAGATCTGACAGATAGATAGGCTACTTCCTGCTTCTTCCCGGAAGTCTCCTCTCTCCCTGTTTAGTGAGGCCCTCAGGGCCAAACTACAAGTGACGAATGACACAGGTTGGACACTTGTCAGCTTCCCTCAAGTTTTGATGGGAAATGTAGGCGTCCTGGTCTTGCAGCTTGGCTCTCCGACGGCTGTCCAATGGACTTTTCAACTGTCACTTGTTCAACATTCCGCCAGGCTGCCTACATTTCCCGCCAAAACTTGAGGGAAGCTGACAAGTGTCCAACCTGTGTCAGGCGTCACTTGTAGTTTGGCTCTTAGATGATCCCTCGTCTTTACACCACAGAAATGGCACCAGAGGCATTTTTAAAATTCCAAAAATAAGTAGTTTATTTACATTAGAGGGGAAAGGTCAGGTGAAGTCAGGGGTTGAGCATTTCTTAGGTAAAATTCAGAACATGCACAGACTTCAGTTCTTATGCTCTACACATACACTTAAAGGTTTCTGTTTTGAGGCTTTGGCTCCTCTGTTTTCCCACAAGCTCTCTAACAACAACAACAACATATCTAATCTTTCTCTCAGCTTTCTATCAAAGTTGTAGTTCCTGAATAAACTCTCTTCCTTCTCTCTTTAATCAGACTCAAGATCATTCCTAAGATATATCATACCCTACACATCATACATACCAAATCTTGACCAGTTACATCTATGGTTGCCAGCTCCTGATTGGGAAATCCCTGGAGATTTGGGGGGGGGGGGTGGAGCCTGGAGAGAACAGAGTTTGGGGAGAGGCAGGACTTCAGTTGGCTATAATGCCATCGAGTCCACCTTCCAAGGCAGCCATTTTCTCCGAGGGAACTGATCTTTGTCACTTGGAGATGAGTTGCAATTCCAGGAGATCTCCAGCTACCACCTGGAGGCTGGTAGCCCTAGTTACATCTCAAGCCTTGACCAGGGCAAAAACAGATTGATGCTTAAGAACACTGTCTGCTAGGATTGCCAGTCTCCAGGTGGTATCTGGAGATCTCCCAGAAATATAACAGATCTCCAAGCCACAGAAAATAGTTCGCCTGGAGAAAATGGCTGCTCTGAAGGTTGAACTGAATGGCATCATACCCCACTGAGTCTCCTCCTTTCCCCAACCCCACCCTCTCCAGGCTCCACCCCCAAAATCTCCAGGAATTTCCCAACATGGGCCTGGCAACCCTGTTGTGTGTGGTAGTTCATGTGTGGGATCAACCATGTGATAATACCTCTCCGCCTCTGTTAGGAACTCCAGGCTTAGGAACTTCATAGCCTGGAACCAAGAGTTTGTCAAGTCAGTTACCATGGAAAATGTGCACTCAGGTATCAGAGTCCATGTTTAGAGACAGAAGCCTCTCAGATGGGCAGACAGTATGAAGCATCCGGCTGCCTGCAACTCTGGCCCAGTTAAGGGCGCAGCATTTTCTGCAGTTACAGCCTTCAGGTTCCAGACTCCAGCAGTGGAGAGCAAGGACTCGGGGATAAAAATTCTGATCTGGATTCCTGTATGGCTGTCCTTGGCCTTGATCTGAGTATGACAGGGCACAACAACATTCAATTTATATGCCACCCTTCAGGACAACTTAAAGCCCACTCAGAGCGGTTTACAAAGGATGTTATTATCCCCACAACAATCTCCCTGTGAGGTGGGTGGAGCTGAGAAGCTATGACTGACCCAAGGTCACCCAGTTGGCTTTAGGCGGAGGAATGGGGAATCAAACCTGGTTCTTCAGATTAGAGTCCCATCACTCTTAACCACTACACCAAACTGGCCCAGATGAGCAAAGCTGCGGTGGCGGAGTATCGGGGGAGAGGAAGTCCTGCAGATACGAGGAGCCAAGGTAGGAAGGGTTTTGTATGTGATAGCCAAAACCTTGAATTCAGCCCAGTCCCTGACAAATAGCCGATGGAGTGACAGCAGAATGGGAGCTTCTGCTAATAAATGAGCGGTGGTGTTCTGCGCCAGCTGGAGTCTCCAAATTGACCTGGAGGTAAAACCTAAATTGAGTGCATTATAGTATTCTTGTCTCACCGTTACCATGGTGTGAATCTGGTTGACCAGATCGGCCATGTCAAGGAAAAGAGGCATATTCTAGGCTAGTCTGAGTTGGGAGAAAGCCTTTTTTTGCAGCTGCATTAATTCACTTCTCTAACCGCAATGCTGGGTCTAGTATAACCCCGAGGCTCCTAACCGAGTCTGCAAGGGGCAACTGAACCCTGTCAAAAGTGGGAAGCACAACGTCCTTCAAGATCTCTGCCTTGTCAACCAGCATCACTTCTGTCTTGTCAGGGTCAATTTCAATTTGTTTCCTTTCTGCCCTTTGACCATAATTGTAAGGCAGTAGCTCAAGACTTCTGCAGCATCACCAGGGAATTTGGACAGAGGTATAAAGCTGGATGTCATCTGCATATTGATGCCATCCAGCACAGAAATATTTTAAATAGATAAATAAAAATTCCTGATTTTTTTAAAAAAAGAGCATGAAAATACAGCCATGTACTTTGTAAACTGAAAAATCTGCAACTGTTCTGCAATGTGCATAATCTGCATGTCTTCTAGCTCTGCTGCACAGTCAGTTTATATTTAGTTTGCTTTCAAATTTTAACCTGAAATTCAGTGCCGTTCTGGAACAATAATAGAAATACATGAATTGACACTTTTAGATCTGTGAAAAAAAGAACAACTTTTAATTAGTAAAGAAACTTTATCTAGCAGGTGTTTCTTGCCTCTACATTCTATGGTTGTAAGGGGCTCGTGCCAAATTAAACTTTTTACTGTGGCTCTTAGCCCACCAAAGCTGTATCTGAAGGTTAGCAAAATAGCAAAGAGTTCAGTAGCACCTTTAAGACTTATCAACTTTATTGTGGCATAAACTTTCGAGAACCACAGCTCTCTTCGTCAGCTGTGGCTCTCGAAAGCTTATGCTACAATAAAGTTGGATAGTCTTAAAGGTGCTACTGGACTCCTTGCTGTTTTGCTACTGCAGACTAACATGGCTAACTCCTCTGGCTCTGAAGGTAAGGACACTCTCTGAAATGGGATTTAATGTAAACGGCTGCAAATGGAAAGGAAAAATTGCCGCACCACCCTGGAACACTTCACAGGTTGCCAGCTCCATAGATTTGGGAGTGGAGCTGGGGAAGAGCAAGGTATAATATCACAGATTCCACCCTCCAAAGCAGCCCTTTTCTCCAGGGAAAATTATTTCTGTTGTCTGGAGATCAATTGCAATTCAGGGAGATCTCCAGACCCCATCTGGAGATTCAACCCTACTTTGCATTCTTGTATAGGTTTCTTCAGATCATGTCCTTTATTCAAATATTTGTACCCCACTTTTCCCCAGCATAAAGGGGGGGAAAGTCAGCTCACATAATTACTTTTATTTTCCAATGGTGCATCACACCTAAGTGTCGACTTGCTAGCACCTAAAGTTAATTATCCTTTGGTTAAACAATAGAAAGTATTACTTTAGCATTTATCCTGTTTCGACCAGCTCTGTAAATAATAAATTACATAGCAGTACACGGTACGATCAAGATCACACGCAAAAGCAAATCAAACATAATCATTTCCAACTTCTTCGAACAGAGCAAGCTGCAAAAGTGACTCACTCCCATTGCAAAGCTCTCCCAGTATTTTAGAAGCATTATATCATAACCTGACTTGGTAGCTCTCAGTGACTACCAAATATCTATTTAATTAATTCGGAAGCACTGCAGTTTCAACAAGGCTATTAAAAAATGCTGGGACAGCTGAGCATGGCTCCAAGTCAATACAATGAAAATACTGTAAACTAGCTAAATCAGCCCTAGCTCGGATGGCCTACACTAACTAGAGTTGCCAGCTGCAAGTTGGAAAATTCCTGGAGATCTGGGGAGTGAAACCTGGAGAAACCTGGAGAAAGTGGGGTTTGGGGAGGGAAAGGACCTTGGCATGGCATCATTCCAGAGTCCACCTGCCAGAGTAGCCATTTTCTCCAGGTGAACTGATCTCTGTGGCCTGCAGATAGGGTTGTCAGCTCCAAGTTGGGAAATTCCTGGAGATCTGGAGGGTGAAACCTGGAGAAACCTGGAGAAAGTGGGGTTTGGGGAGGGAAAGGACCTTGGCATGGCATAACTCCATAGAGTCCATAGAGTCCATCCCCCAAAGTAGCCATTTTCTCCAGGTGAACTGATCTCTGTGGCCTGGAGACTAGTTGTAATTCCGGGAGATCTCCAGCCACTACCTGGAAGCTGGCAACCGTAACACTAACCCAACCTCATCAGATCTCAGAAGCAAAGGGGGGTCAGCAAAGGAGAGGCAGGCAATGGTAAACCACCTCTTTCAGTTTCTTGCCTTGAAAACCACAGCAGGGATCACAGGCCATACATCCGCTGTGACTTGATAGCACTTTACACACACACACGCATGCACGCACACAGCTAGATCAAACAACTGCAAAGCTAAGACACTACCAGAATACCTCTGTGCTTCATCATTACCACCCCCGTGTGCTAAACACGATGCAGACTGGTAAAGTACCGTAGTGACTTTCCACATGTGTGAAAAATTAGTTACAAGTTTTCCTGCAATACGACCCCCTGCAGCTAACGGGTCTTCTTTCCAAGTAAGTGTGCTCAGCCTCCGCGGCTGAAGACCTGCACACACAGGAACAAGGTCTCTATACAATCCCATCCTGGCTCTTCAAAGGTTAGATACCGAATGGAGAAAGATGTTATGCAAAGTGGCAATCCACATATAAACTCCCACTGTAATGTCATTGATTGGACGGAGCACCTCTCTAAACGGAAGAAATAATAGGACATGAAATGAGACTCTCAGAGCGGGACCACAAGTGACACCTGACACAGGTTGGACACTTGTCAGCTTCCCTCAAGTTTTGATGGGAAATGTAGGCAGCTTGGCGGAATGTTGGACAAGTGACAGCTGAAAAGTGCCTTGGACAGCAGTCAGAGAGCGAATCTGCGAGACCAGGACGCCTACATTCCCCATCAAAACTTGAGGGAAGCGGACAAGTGTCCAACCTGTGTCAGGCGTCACTTGTGGTCCCGCTCTCAACCTATCTGTGCAGTATTCTTTATGCAGCCCCGGACCCAGGCCCAATTACGAGAGACTACACAGACAGTTCGCACACACAACCTGACTCTAAAACTGCAGCCCGCCCCTAACATATTTTTACAATCAGTTCATCCACGTTTATTTACAGTCCAATTCGAAATTTACAGTCTAATTCTAAAAACACTTACCTGGAAGTAAGTTCAACTGAATAGACCCAAGAAGGATACCGAGTACGCTGGAGATCCTAGGTGGAAATCTACTCAGGTCTATTCAAGGGGGGGGGGTTATTCCCGCGATTCCCAAGTGTTTTTAGGATTTCACCGTTAGTCTCTTATCGCTTGCTTCCTCAAAACTTTCAGCTGAGTGTGTGAATTATCTCCGCTGGGCAAAGGTCTATTAATGGGGACAAATCGGCAACACATTTTTATTTAAAAGTTTGATAGGCCTCTTGTCCCCTAAGAAGTACTGTGAGTGGCTTAAAAATTAAAATAAAACCTAAATCGAGCAGCTAAATCAACTCAGCCACAACACCAAGTCTCCTAAACAGCAGTGCAGTGATTAAAAGCAGCCAAGCCTTGTTCAAGTGCAGCTGGAGCACATGGACCTACGATTTCTGGCTATGAAACGTAAGGGCCGCAATTCTGATCCAAAAGACAGAAGGAAAGCATCACAGTTGCCAGGTCCAGACTGGGAAAATCCTGGAGATTTGGGGGGTGGAGCCTGGAGAAGGCGGGGTTTGGGGAGAAGAGGGGCCTCAGTGGGGTATAATACCATAGAGTTGCCCTTCAGAGCAGCCATTTTCTCCAGGGGAACAGATCCCTGTTGCCTGGAGATCAGTTATAATTCCAGGAGATCTCCAGCTACCACCTGGAGGCTGGCAACCCAAGAAATGCCTCACCCTCTTCGATTTATGTAATAACAACGCACAAGGCAATGTACAGAACAAATGCCTTGACTAGTATTGTGGGGGGGAGTACATTCTCTTTTTATTACAAACCTTTGATAAAAGGGAAGAACGCATTGACAGAAGAAAATGGTCCCAGCACAGTCCCAAAGAGGATGCCCACAAAACCCCTTCGTCCTTGTCCTCAACGTGAAATAAGGGCTACACCATTGTTCACATTCACTCCTATTTCCACTCTCTGTTGTTCACCCCCTCCCCTCAATCTAAATTTAGACTGCAAGGTCCTTGGGGCAGGGACTGTCTTGTGCTTACGTTGACCAAAAGTGTTCTATACAGACTGTGCTTGTTCAGTAATACAAAATTATATGACAGTCGTCACAAAAATGGCACGTGGCTTTTATTTTCTGCAGTTTTAATCTGGCATCAAGACTTCCTACACATCTCTTTATTTATTTATTTTTTAAAAATACATCTCTCTGTAGGGTTGCCAGCTCCAAGTTAAGAAATTCCTGGAGATATGGGGAATGAAACCTGGAGCAAGTGGGGTTTGGGGAGGGAAAGGACCTTGGCATGGCATAGTTCCATAGAATCTACCCCCAAAGTAGCCATTTTCTCCTGGTGAACTGATCTCTGTGGCCTGGAGACCAGCTGTAATTCCGGGAGATCTCCAGCCATTACGTGGAGGTTGGCAACCTTATCTCTCTGCTTTTAGAATTCACCCTGGCCTGTGCTCTGAAACACCCCCCAAAAACAACCTCCCATATTTAAACATCTATTGTAACATATATCATATTAGCCATTTTTATTGCAAAAATACAATTTGATGTAAAACCTTTAATAAGCACCTAACTCCAACAGTTTAATAAGCAGTGTGGGCAAACAAGATCACGAATGGACAGGAAGCGAGAAAGGAACGCGCACTGAAATTCAGAGGTCGCTACATTTTTGTTTTCTTCCTATCTGGAGCAGTGCCGGGAGGTAAACAAAACTGGATTTGACACAGGAGCAAAATACAACCTGAACACTGGGGGTACTTTTCCTTTGATCGAGGCAAATCCTATAGAGAAAAGCAACCTTTTTGCTTAAGAGGCCCTGGTCAATAATTTTTCTAGGGCTCCTTCTTGCACCCTTTACTCTTTTACCAAATGACGGATTCCCCTCTTGGCTGCTTATTAGACCAACATGTTGGATGAAAAACCTCAGCTGACTGCCAGATTCCGTAGGCATCCTTTTAGAGGCTGGCAAACCCGACTGGACTCTTCCTGCTGGGAGCTTCCAAGCCTCTTCCATTTGGCTGGGAGAAATGACTGCAGCAAATGGGGAATAAATTATGCAATTCGATTGCCACAACGCGCGGATGTGCGTTTGCAGGGACTCGCATTCGTGCGCTCTCTTCCAGGGGACGTTGGATCGCTTCGCCCGTCCCCCTTTTTGCCTTTGCACGACTGCAGATCTATCCCTATACTCCTAATTTCTGGGCTGAAACTCCTACAAGTGGTTTCCCTGAATGCATGCTGCAGCACCATGCCCAGAATCCAAGCACTTCCTACCACCGCTGCCCTGCAGCCTAACCCTTGCATAATGCAAGAATTTACATGTGTAATGAAAATTGCAAATTCACAAAGTTGCGTCCGGATCCGGGATGCGCCATCGATCCACCCCTCCCACACAGAGACACACAGGCGAGTGATCGCTCTAAAAGTTTGAATGGGACGCTCTTCAGTTTTGGGGACTCCAAATAATATCCTTTTCCGTTTGACAGCGTTACAGCGAAACAGAATGCTCTCCACGGCTCTTTCCTGACTCCATTCAAAACACACCACAAAGTTAATAAATCTCTGCCCCTGCGTGCAACTCACTTCCTTGCATAACTTTCGCAAAGCTAGCCGTAAAAGCTACACTCACTGCCTGCGACGGAGGGGGGGGGGGGGGGTCTGTGGAAAATGAGCTCAGCACTGGCACCAGAACAATGCTTTCCCATGGAAACAGAGGCATATGTTTAATTCTTAGTAACTCCTCTCAAGTTTCTTCTATTTTCACCAGAGACTTTTTAGTATAAACTTTGGTGTGAATTTGCACTATTAACTGTCCGCTGTTTCTTCTGCATTTCACCATTTGTATGCCCCCCCCTCCCACCAAATGTATGCACGTATATATGCACGTATATACTCATGCACAGGCTTTCCAATACCCTTTATCTGTCCTGACTGTGCAAAAGGCAAAAAGACCTCAGCAATCGCAGCAGAAGAATGCAAATAACGTCAACGCACAGCTGAACTGCAAGCCCTGCCTTACAGGAACTGTGTGTGCGTTCGTGTGCGCGCGCGAGTGTGTGTGTGCGTGTGTGCCTGGAAGAAGAAAAAAAGGCACATACTAAACAGGAAATGCAACTGAGAGCTATTCAAAGCCTCAAACTTCAAAATGCAATTGCATCCCGAAATTTGCATGCATGCAATTCTAAAATGCATGGACGACTTTTTGCATATTTGCAACGAACATAAGTCGGAGCCTTACCTCTCTGCTGAGACATTTTCCCCTCTGCTTTGATGGGGGAGGGGAGCACAAAAGACTTTGCCTTCTCTCTTCAGTAGCTAGTTTTGCAACAAAGATGCAAACTGCAAGCGCTCAATCTTCATGCAACTGGAGTTTTTCTTACTTCCTACAGCAGATCTCTTTGCAGAGGAAAGGGCTGCAATTGCACACCTTGCAAAACAGATTGCAAAGTGGGTTTTTCCCCCCCTATTGCAATGGTAAGGAAGGCTCTGCTGCACCTACATGATGGGCCAGGGCTGGCAGCTCAAAGCTCCAAACTTGGATCCGAGTGTCTCAGTGCGCAGACGTTCTTTCTACGACTAGAGCTTTGATTTCTGGGTAATGTAGTTCCTCCGAATATTCCACGGAGTGTTTCCTTAAGGAGACTCTCTAATCTTCAAGCTCTGAAAAACAAAGCAATTTTTTAAAATTATGATACGGGGGCCATCGATTTTAAGGTAACGGGGGGCGGAGGGAAATCTTAGATTTTATTGAAAAGGAAAGTGGGGAATGTAAACGGCAACTCACCGTTTAATACTTTGTAGTCCAGGGCTGCAGAGAAGCAATAGGTAGCATGTAATTGTAACCACGTTGCAAGACATCATTTCTACCTATTTACAGTTTCATAACAACATATAAATTGCCATGCTGGAAGGTCGTCTCTGTAGTCCAGCTTCCTACATCCAACAATGGCCAGGTCTTCTCGCAAGTAGGAAATGTTGGCGATGTAGTCAAATCCACCCTTTCCCCCAGTCCTTTGTAATCAGAAGCATATTAATTTGCCACTGAACATGGAGACTAGATTTATTTCAGATAGCCATTGGACTCTACATTCGTTTGGCATACTTCTTTTTAAAAACAATTATCCAATCAATTACAATACTACGTGGGTCAATGAATAATAATTTATCAATTTCTCACTGCATATTAAATACACTCCAAGTTTCTTAAAATGACACAATCTATAATGATTATCGCAATATATACTGTTTTAAAATCACAAAGATTCAGGGCTTTTTTTCTGGGAAAAGAGGTGGTGGAACTCAGCAGGTTGCCCTCGGAGAAAATGGTCACGGCTGGTGGCCCCGCCCCCTGATCTCCAGACAGAGGGGAGTTGAGATTGCCCTCCGTGCTGCTCCAGTAGTGCGGAGGGCAATCTAAACTCCCCTCTATCTGGAGATCAGGGGGTGGGGCCACCAGCCATGTGACCATTTTCAAGAGGTTTCAGAACTCCGTTCCACCGCGTTCCAGCTGAAAAAAAAGTCCTGCAAAGATTGTGATGTTCCATCTCAATATTTAGTACTGTGAGTTCCTTTTAGCAGGGCTTTTTTTCAGCTGGAATGCAGTGGAAGGGCATTCCGGAACCTCTTGAAAATGGTCATATGGCCGGTGGCCCCACCCCTGATCTCCAGACAGAGGGGAGTTTAGCTCACCCTCAGTGCCACGTGGAGGGCAATCTCAACTCCCCTCTGTCTGGAGATCAGGGGGCGGGGCCACCAGCCATGTGACCATTTTCTCCGAGGGCAACCCACTGAGTTCCACCACCTCTTTTCCCAGAAAAAGGCCCTTCCTTTTAGTATGCTATCAACCAGGATTTCTTGATTCGGTGTGTAACGGAAGGAAGGTCATTTCATTTTCAGGGTTTTGCCTCAGTATGGTGTAGCGGCTAGAGAGCTGGACTAGGATGTGGGCGCCCCAGGCTCTGCCGTGGAAGCTCACCAGGTGACTTTGGGCTTGTCGCTCGCTTGCAGCCTAACCTACCTCAGAATGTTTGTTGTGGAGATAAAATGGAGGAGAGAATTATGTATGCCACCTTGGGTTCCCATTGGGGTATTTAAAAAGTTAAATAAATATATAAATAAAATAATTCTATATAGCTAGAAGCTTTCCATGAACAGTGATATACCCCTAGAGAACCACCCTTTAGTGGACTGATTAACAAACTTCCTAAATAGTTTCACTTATTTCTTCCTGATTTACAGTTCTCTACTTTCTTAATTCAAAAACTTGAAATAACAGAGGATTCTTATTATTACCCTATTGCACAATTTTATCCATAGAAATGATCTCACCTCACTAAACTAATACGTTGGCGATGCAATCCTAAAAAGAGTTATTCCAGTCTAAGCCCATTGAAATCAATGGGCTTAGACTGGAGTAACACTTTTTAGGATTGCGCTGTTAGGATGTCAAAACAATGTATCTCGTTATACTGTTTTTCCTAATTTGAATATTCAAAAATACTCCTAAAATAAAGTTGTTTGGCTTTAGAAGCAATCCTGTCTTCAAATTATGATGGTCCAGCATAGAGAATCTATGCCAACATAACATCACCATTGTAGCAGTAGTAAACTGCTCCCTTTGTGGGATATGCAGCATGATGGGGGGGGGTGAGTAGGGCTCCCCCCCCCACATCTACATTAGTGTAACATGACTATAAAATAGCTACTGCAAATTGGTGTCAATGGAAAGCCCCAAGATAACTCCCCTTCCCATAATAAAGTAAATTGCACATGCGTACATTCCCATTGGAGCTACGCAGGGAGAGGAGAGGGGATTTAGCTGTTCAACCCCCCCATTCAATTTCACTAATTGAAACTGAGCTCTGTTTACTGTGATTCGCATTTTAAAGGAAAATAAAGGTCTTTTTTAAAATGCTGATAAAAGCTTGGTGGGGCCAGTTTTGATTAGCAACACCGAGTGACGGTTGAATGGTAAATCCCTTCTCCCCTTCCTCCATGGCCCCAATCTGAACCAAGCTTTCAGTTCTCTTTTTATGGACAGGTCTGTGATCTAGAGGGAGGCAGCTGTGCCTCTTACCCAGCCCGATGGAATTGCCCCCGAGAGGTCCCCTGGCAAGGCAAAAAGAGATCAACACCCGCCCCACCTTATCCTCTGCGAGGCTATCAAAGCTCACTCCGCCCCTGTTGCTGATCAATAAAAGCGGTGACTCTTCTGGACGGGTCTCTGTTCTGTTGGTGGCTGGCAGACAGAGTCCCTCTTTGTTTTATTAGTACAGAGGACTTTGTAATGGGAAGCACATAATGGAAGGGGAGTTCTCTGACACATCAGCCTGCCTCTCACCCCATCAGTAGATTTACAGGAGCACAGCAAGTTCAAAGTTCTCCTCAGAGAGTAACAGTGCAATCCTAAGCAGAGTTACGCCAGCCTATGTCCATTAAAATCAATGGGCTTAGACTGGAGTAACTCTGCCTAGGATTGCATTGTAAGAGTCATCACTGGTATGATAAACCAAACAGTGGAGTTATATGTGGAGTCGGGGGCAAGGGTGGGGGGAGAGTTATTAGCAAGGTATGCTGACCATGGTGTTCCCAACCTTTTCTCCCAGAAAGCATTAGCTTGAGACTCTTGTATGTGAAACCTGTAATGTTCCTCTTATTTAAAGCCCCACGTTTAGCGCTCGGCTAACTTGCAGAGAGCCCTACTCCTGGGCAATAAGGGACTGTATCACAGAGCCAAGCTACAAGTGACGCCTGACACAGGTTGGACACTTGTCAGCTTCCCTCGAGTTCTGATGGGAAGTGTAGGTGTCCTGGTCTTGCAGCTTGGCTCTCCATTTAATTGAAGTTTACAGAGCGGCAGTCTATGGGAGGGAGAATATGCGGTCGGGAGGGGAGTACAGACGTCGGGCTCTTCCCAGGAGCCCCCCTTCCCCTCCGCTGGGTATGGGGGGGGGATGGTTCTGTAAATTTCAATTAAATGGAGAGCCAAGCTGTCTCCAGGGAACTCTTGCAGCTGTAATGCTGCCTATGTGATCCAAACTACAAGTGACGCCTGACACAGGTTGGACACTTGTCAGCTTCCCTCAAGTTTTGGCGGGAAATGTAGGCAGCTTGGCGGAATGTTGGACAAGTGACAGTTGAAAAGTCCATTGGACAGCAGTTGGAGAGCCAAGCTGCAAGACCAGGACACCTACATTTCCCATCAAAACCTGAGGGAAGCTGACAAGTGTCCAAACTGTGTCATTCATCACTTGTAGCTCGGCCCTCAGATTATCTCCCAGACACGCCAATCATGTTACTCCTCTGTCTGCTCCTGTGGCTGTGACATTACAGTGTTGTTTCGTGGTACAGGCAACAGTAGCACAGTGGTTTGATGCCTAGGACTCTCATCAAACCACATTTCCCAGGAGACATCCATGGGCCAGCTACATTATTCAAACAGCCTGCTCCTATGGTGCTTTCTCTTAGAACTGTGTGCATGGCAAAGCCAATCTGAGAGTTAAGCTACAAGAGACGAATTACACGAGCATGCACATGTGAACGGAGTCACAATGTTAGCCGGGAAGCTGCGTTTTAAAAGAGATCAGAAGGTTTTGTCAGTTTCCCCTCTCTATAGAGGCAGCAAAGATCTCTCCTCAGAAGGTTTATTTCCTCTTTGCCTCCGAGAAGGGAAGGTGAAACTGACAGAGCCTTCCAAAGGCAAAGGGGAAATTAGCAAACCCTTTGAGGAGTGATCTTTGCTGGCTCTGTAGGGAAGGGAAATTGACAAAGCCTTCTGATCTCTTTTAAAACTCAGTTTCCCAGCTAACATTGCGACTCCCTTCAGATGAGCACCCCCGTATAATTTGCCTCTTGTAGTTTAGCTCTAAGTCATGGTCTTTTTCTGTGGTGGCAGATCTGGTCCTTTAGAATGGCCTACAAGAGTGGGTGCAGAAGGCACGTTCACTTAACTACAGTTAGTAAGGTCAGGTGTGTAAAAAGTTTTATTCCAGATGATATTTGGTAGTGGGTGAACTGTTTCAGCAGACTTGGCTGTATTATATTTTTTAAAAAATTCTGTGTGTTTTTAATTTTTCTGCTTTTGTAAATTGGGGGGGGTGTTGTTGTGTGACTTTAATTATGTGTCTTGTAATTCTCTTGTAAGTCTTTAATTATGCACGTCTGGTATCTGAAGAAGGGAGCTCTGTCTCTTGAAAGCTTATACCCTGAAAATCTTGTTGGTCAAACCTTACTGTTCCACTGCAGCCCAAGATAGCTACCTACCTGATATGTGTAATTTTTCGTGCTTTTAAATCTGTAATTTGTGCGTTTTATTCATTCTCTGTGTTTTAATTATGCATTTTAAAAATCTCCTTACCTGGAATGTTATCTTTTGTGTCCATGGAACTAGCTGGTTCATTGTTAGCAACCTTGAATCTGAGGATATGGAGGGGGATGCACAGGTTTTAAATCAATAAATAAAACAGTCAAGGCCATCTTGCTAAAAATCAGAATGTGCAGTTAGTCCAATTTTTGATGGTATATTTAGTTTGCTCTTTACATTTTGGAGGATTTTTTGCTTAACCAAGGCTGTATTACTAAAAATTTTAACAATATCTATGATTGTATTGTCGAAGGCTTTCACGGCCGGAGAACGATGGTTGTTGGGGGTTTTCCGGGCTGTATTGCCGTGGTCTTGGCATTGTAGTTCCTGACGTTTCGCCAGCAGCTGTGGCTGGCATCTTCAGAGGTGTAGCACCAAAAGACAGAGAACTGTCTCTGTCTTTTGGTGCTACACCTCTGAAGATGCCAGCCACAGCTGCTGGCGAAACGTCAGGAACTACAATGCCAAGACCACGGCAATACAGCCCAGAAAACCCCCAACAACCATCAATATCTATGATTATTGTTTTTTTATTTCCTTTTATTACCTAACCGAGACCTTCCCCATAAAATGTTTTGCACATTTTCTGAGAAACTATTGCAAAGAAGTTTTTGATTAAATGAAGATGATTTCAAAATAAATCCTGTCACATATATCATGGTCTTGTGAGGAACTTTTAAATGGAGACAGTTTTTCTTTGCTTTTTGAAGTAGATGGGAACAAAAAAAAATGCCACTGAGCCTGGATGGTTTTTTTTGCTATGTATGCTCTAAGGTGATTTTTTAGAAGATCAACCACAGACAGTGGGATTTCATTTAAATCAGTAAATCATATATATTATGAAAAAATGTTTTAACATTTTAAAATAGCTTCTCTACATCATAGAGTACATAAGTAACTTGATGTGAGCTGGTGATTTAATAATTAATTTATCTGTTTCATCCTTAAATTTTAAACAAATAGTGTTTGGTACTAAAGGTGCTTTAATTTGATCAGTTTGCTTTGGCATGATGGTACTTTCACATCAATCCAGCAAGACTTTATCACATATGGTAGGAAAGTGTATGTGGGGCAGTTGTGCTTCATGTGCAACCCCCCCCCCCCAATATGTCCCACTTGTAAACAAGAGCTGATCCACAATTCTTACAACAGCAAACAACTTCACACATCCCATTGCTTTAGATAACAAAGGTATCCCTCGTGAATTGCCAAAGTTGATCCAAAGGTCTATTTCTGCTTGTACAATTTGTTTGTTTTAAGCATTTATAATCTGGTTTACCAAAACAGTTCAAAACAGCATTAGACATGGGCATGAAACGGAAAAAGCCTGAAATGAGAGTTTCATGTTTCGTCGCAATCCACGAATTGCAAATCACGAAACTTCACAAAATTGACACGTTTGCCGAAACGATTCATTAGTTTCATGATTCATCAGAACCCGGGGCATTTCAATGGCCCCCTTCATACCCAGAGATTCCAAACTCACAGGGAGACTTCAGAAGGCTCTCCTCCACCCACCCTCCCAGTTTGCAATGCATTGATCAGGAAGGGTGGGAAGGGAAGTGCTGCCAGAGTGCTGGATCAGAAGACGAAGGACCGGCTGTGGTGGAGTTGAGCCAGGAAGACAGAGTGAGGGGGGGGGATGGAGGAAAAAAGGCACCCTTGCCCAAAAACTTTCCCACAGCAAGGCCAAGAGCTGGAAATAAGTGGCTTCTTATACTTACGGTCTCTTTAAAGCAGCAGCAGCCAAAAGCTCAATCCCAAATTCTTCCACACACTCTCCCACTCCAGTCCCTGCAAAACGCTGACATAGATCAGAACAGGAGGTCTGTGGTTGGCTGACAGACCTGCCTAACAGGATTTGGAGGGGTGAGATTGGTGTGCCCATGGCTACAAAAGGCCCACCTCCTTGGTTGTCTAGGGGATTGACCCCCAAGTTCTGGCTGTATAGGGCAGAATGGAAGCTCTCCAGATGGCTAGGAGAGCTGCCAATCAAGAGTAAGTGGGCTGGGACTTCCGGTTTGGGATTCATGGAGGTCTAACGCAGCTCCATTTGCGGAGCTGACCGGACTGCCGTTTTAACCGGCCGGAGGGGTGAAAATAACCCGCGGCCGACTGCTCTCAGGCGGGGAGCAGGCAAAGAACGCTCAAGACCCTAGGGTGAGCTAGATCTCGGATGAGGGGGGGCTCTACTCAAGGAGTCTCCCCCCCAATCCTTGAGGTCCCACCTTGCGACGGGTCGGCTATAATCTCTGCGGCAGTTCTGGGGCCAATTCGGCTGGCATAAGACCTACATACCCAAGCTTCGATCGGGGAGGGAAGTCGAGAGGAGAATTTAAGATCGAAACAGCGATTACAACCCGAGAAAGTTGAAGAGAAGGTAAAGATCGCTATCTCTTGAAACGGGACAGATTGATAAAAACAGAGAGGAAAGAAAGTAGATTTTTAAACTGCAACAGACTAGTGAAAAGGAGGTGAAGACTCGGCAGGAGTTGTATTTTAAAAGAGACTAAATTTAAAGAAGTTATTGCAAAAATCGGATTATTGTTTTGAATACCTGTGGTTTTGGAGCTGTGGGAAAAAGACACCATCGCGAGACCTGCTGTGGGAAGACGGGAGACAGGAAGTGCGTAACAACAATAGAGTGGCTGGAGGGAAGCGGCCCTTGCCGACGGACAGGAAGTAGGGAATCGCCATTTTTGAAAAGGGAAGGGTCGCGGCTTCAGCGGAAGAGGAAGTAGGCCATCTTGGATTACAATAACATAGAGAAACCATAGAGAAAAGACGCCCGACATTTTGGATACAAAAAATTAATTTTGGCAAAGATTGGGACATTTGAAAAAAAGGAAAACGTTTAAACATACGCCACGGAGCTAAGGAAGAGAGCAGATTCGTGGGAGCGAGCTAAAGCAAGCCCCACGATGTCGAAAAAAGAGTGGCAATCGGCAATAGAAAATTTGGACAAAAAGCTTATAGACATGATGAAAGAACTTAAGGACACGAAATTGGAGCTTATTAAAGAGGTCAAAGAAGTTACACAGACAGTAAAGTCGGAGCTGTCAGAAGTGAAAAAAGGCGTGGAAACGATTAGTAGTGAATTACAAGGAACGCAGCAGAGAGTTAAAACAGTAGAAGACGCGATGGAGAATTTAATAGAAACGCAACAAACAGAGATGAGACTGGTGAAGGGGAGGATGTCAGTTGCAGAAACTAAACACATGGAGAAGCAGCTTCGTTTTCGTGGTCTGCCAGAAGTGGAAGGGAAGTCAGCGCAAGAACAGATGACTGAGGTGTTGGCTGATTACCTGGGGAAGGAGGAGGAGGAAATTGTGGCTATCCTAGATGTGGCGTACCGTGTGAACTCGAGAATTGCAACCCAGAGGAAACTACCAAGGGATGTGATTGTGCAGTTTACAACTAGAAACATGAAAGAGAGGATTGTGACAAAACAATTTCAAGATCCATTGGAGATTGATGGCAAGACGATTATCATAATGAAGGAACTGCCCAGATCAGTGTTACTGGACAGGAAAAAATATAGAGTGCTAATTCAAACTTTGAAGGACATGAATATCAGATACAGATGGGAGTTACCGGAAGGAGTGTCCTTTGAGTTTGGAGGGGCAAAAAAACGCATCAGATCTGAGCGGGAGATGGAGAGATTTATCAAGGACAATGAAAAAGACTTACCAACAAAACCATGAATATGGAGTGTAATGTATTATCTTGGAATGTAAATGGACTAAACTCACCGAATAAGAGGAAAAATATTTTTCATTGGCTACTAAAACAAAAATGTGATATTGTTTGTTTGCAGGAGACCCATATTAGAAAACAGGATGTAAAATATTTAAAATCTGGAAAATTGGGCAAAGAATTTGTAGCGGCCTCTAACAAGAAAAAAAGAGGAGTGGTGTTGTACATAAAAGAGGAGCTGCAGCCAAAATTTGTTATGAGAGATGTGGAAGCTAGATTTGTAGCGGTGGAATGTAATTGGAATTTAAAGAGAGTGTTGGTAGTCGGACTTTATGCACCTAACGGTGCAAAGGAAAGCTTCTTTGAGGATTTAAGGAAGCATTTAGACGATCTTGTATATGACCAGATAATTCTTGCTGGAGATTTTAATGGAGTGACAGATTTGGAACTAGATAAAAAGACTACAACAGCACAAAAGAAAAGAGGACTATTGCCAAAGCTTTTTTTTGAGTTGATTCAACAAGAGACTCTCGAAGATGTATGGAGGAGAGAATATCCTAAAACCAAACAGTTTACTTTTTATTCTGCAAGGCATCTTACATTATCAAGAATTGATATGATCTGGGCCTCAAAGGACTTAGCGTTATGGACTAAGGAGGTAGAAATAATGCCGATGGTAGGCTCAGATCACAATCCAATTATGTGGAAATTTGGAAAAAGGAGAAAAAGGAAAGCCTGGAGAATAAATGAGGACTTGCTACAGGAAAGTGAAAATATGGAAATATTGAGAAGAGAGACAAAGTTTTTTATACAATATAACGTGAATAAAGAAGTACCAACCAGTAAAGTTTGGGACGCGTACAAGGCGGTTGTAAGGGGCATACTAATGGACTTAAATGGCAGAGCAAGGAAAAAGAAAGAGGAGAAAAGACAAGAGATTGAGGAGAAAATAAAGGCCAAAGAAATACAGTTAAAAAAGAGACCAGGGAAAAAGAAAATACATCAGGAAATTAAAATTCTTCAAGAACAGTTAACAGCAATGAGTAATAAAGAATTGGAGTGGAACCTTAAAAGACTGAATCAAAAAGCTTTTGAGGGTGCTAATAAACCTGGGAAATATTTGGCATGGCAATTGAAGAAGAAAAGGGAAAAGAAAATAATAAATAAAATCTGTGAAGAAAATAAAACGTACCTGGAGCAGACTACCATTAGTAGAGCCTTTTATAAATTTTATGCTAAGCTGTATAATAAAAAAGAAGTAACCAAAGAATCAATAGCATCATATTTGGAGAAAACCAAACTTCCAGAGATCTCGGAAGCTTGGAGAAATAAGTTGAATAGTGAAGTAACTGATGAGGAAATAAGTAAGGCAATACAATCTGCAAATCTAGGAAAGGCGCCAGGGCCAGATGGACTTACGGCTAAATTTTATAAGACAATGGCCAACGAACTGGCACCATTCCTAAAAGAGGTGATGAACGGAGTTTTTAGGGATCAAAGAATTCCAGACACTTGGAGCGAAGCGAATATATCATTGATCCCAAAAGAGGGCCAAGATTTGACTAACGTGAAAAATTACAGACCTATATCACTACTTAACAATGATTATAAAATTTTTACGAAGATATTGGCGGAGAGACTGAAGGGGTGGCTCTCGGAAGTCATAGAGGAGGAACAAGCAGGCTTTTTGCCAGACAGACAAAGAAGAGACAATTTAAGGACAGTGATCAATGCTATTGAATATTATGATAAGCGTTGTGACAAAGAGGTTGGTTTCTTCTTTGTAGACGCTGAAAAAGCGTTTGACAATTTAAACTGGGATTTTTTGTTTGCCACTATGGAAAAGCTACAATTGGGAGAAAGATTCATCAGAGCAATTAAAGAAATTTATAGAGACCAGACTGCAGCAATTGTAGTGAATGATGAACTGACCAAGAAATTGACGATTAGTAAAGGAACAAGACAAGGTTGCCCGTTATCTCCATTGTTGTTCATTTTAGTATTGGAGATTCTGATGATACAAATACGACAAGACGAGGAAATACGAGGAATAAAAATAAAGGACTATTCATACAAGGTTAGAGCATTTGCAGATGACATAATGTTAATTGTAGAAGATCCATTGGAGAACATGCCAAAAGTGATAGACAAGATCAAGGAGTTTGGTGACTTGGCAGGTTTCTTCATTAACAAAAAGAAGTCAAAGATATTATGTAAAAACATGACTAAGCAGAAACAACAATTGTTAATGGAAACAACGGACTGTGAAGTAACTAGTAAGGTGAAATATTTGGGAGTTGAGCTGACTGCAAAAAATATAGATTTGTTCAAGAATAATTATGAAAAATTATGGACTCAGATAGAGAGAGACTTGATCAAATGGAATAGACTGAATTTGTCATGGTTGGGCAGGATTGCAGCAGTTAAGATGAATGTGTTACCAAGAGTAATGTTTTTGCTACAGACAATACCAATCATCAGAGACTCTAAACAATTTGAAAAATGGCAGAGGAAAATATCAGATTTTGTTTGGGCAGGCAAGAAGCCTCGAGTGAAAGTAAAAGTTCTACAAGATGCAAAGGAAAGAGGCGGAATGCAACTGCCCAACCTGAGACTTTACCATGATGCAATCTGCCTAGTTTGGTTAAAAGAGTGGATGACATTAAAGAATAAGAAACTATTAGCCCTAGAGGGATATAAAAAAATTTTTGGATGGCACGCATACCTATGGCATGACAAAGTAAAGGTCAACTCGATGTTCCTGCATCATTTTGTAAGGAGAAGTTTATATACAATCTGGAAGAAGTACAGAATTTACCTACAAGAAGGAACCCCTTTGTGGGTGGTTCCATACGAGGTGATAGATCCGAGAGCTGTTGATAATGAACAACAATGTTTAACGTACAAAGAAATAACTAAAACTGAAGTGTCTAAACTTAGAATAAAGACGCAAGAGGAACTATCACCGAACTACGATTGGTTCCAGTATAGACAGATCAGAGATTTGTATAACTCGGACTCTGTAAAGGGAGGTATACGAACAGAGAATTCGGAACTAGAGCAGACCCTTTTTAAAGAGGACAAGAAAAGAATATCCAAGGTATACCAAGTACTGTTGAAATGGTATACCGAGGATGAGACAGTTAAAACACAAATGGTGAAATGGGCTATAAATTTTAATAAAGAAATAACAATGGAGGCATGGGAATACTTGTGGAAAACTACAATGAAGACAACGACATGTATTAATATTAAAGAGAACATTTTCAAAATGATCTATCGTTGGTACATGACACCAAAGAAGATTGCGCTAGGAAACTTGAACACTTCTAATAAATGCTGGAAATGTAGAAAGCATGAGGGCTCCCTCTATCATATGTGGTGGTCGTGTGAGGTAGCTAGGCAGTTCTGGGGGGAAATAATAAGAGAAATGAGTGAAATTTTACAGTTTCAAATAAATAAGAACCCAGAACTCCTGCTGCTAAACTTGGGAATGGAGGGAATCCCAGCCCACCATAGGACGTTGATATTTTATATGACTGCAGCAGCTAGACTTTTGTATGCGCAGAAATGGAAAGTACAAGAAGTGCCAACTATTGAAGATTGGATCTACAAATTGCTGTATATGGCTGAAATGGACAAGATGACAAGAAAACTGAGAGATCTGGACTCAGGGCAGTTTAACACAGACTGGGAGAAGCTGAAACAATATCTGGAGAAGAAGTGGGAGGTGGGAGGAAAACTGTGGCAGTTTGAGAACTACTGAAGTACAATAAAAGTATAAAAGAGAGGGGTGACTTTACCGGGGGAGGAAGAGAAATGTGAATTTATAAGCAGTTAGATTAATTAATTGATTGATATATATATAGATATGTAAAGGTTAATTGATAGAATATTGATAGAGAATAATTAACGGTTTAAACATGAGGATTGAGTAGTTAACAATATTTTTTTTTTACTTGATAAGACTTATATGCACCAAACTGAATGTATAGAAGAGTTAAAATGACTGACTATGTGATGAGTTATATAGAAATACTATAAAAAGAAGAAATGATTAATATAGAGAGAACAAATCAAATTGTTTGATTTAAATGTGGGAAATTTTTATGGTTTATGACATACAGAAATATTCAAAACTGGAAAATGGGATAAATTGTTTATCTAAAGAAGTATAGTTTGGATGTTTAGTAAGTAAAAGAGTTAAAGATGTACTGCTTAATATAATGGAGAATATATATTTGTTTTAGATAGAGGAAATTAATAGAAGTAAGGGAAAAGGGACAGAGGGTGGGAAAGCTGTTGGAAGTCAACAAAAGGGGGGGAAAGGGAGGGGGTTAGAAACGAAAAATTAGGGGATAATTGAATGCAATGTAATGTAAAAATATTAATGTTCTAACCCAATAAAAATTTTACAAAAAAAAAAAAGAGTAAGTGGGCTGTGATTGGGGTTTCCAATGGCAATGAAAGGTCTGGGCCCATTGTTGCCTAGAGAATCAATGGATCGGTTCCAGCCTGTCTGCGATTACGAATAGTTCACAAAGCTAACGAAACAGGCCCCAAAGTTGTGAATTTCATGATAATTTCATGATAACCACAACCCCACAAAACACTGTTTTGCGACACACAAAATGGCCCGTTTTGTGACAAAATTTGCTTCGTATTTCGATTTGTGCCCATGTCTAAACAGCATACAATACGCAATAAAATCACAATCATATAAAATCAGCAATATCGTTAGCTTAAAAAATTTTAAAAATGGTTCTTATGTAACAACTGGAGAGGGGCTGTGGCTCAATGATAGAGCATCTGCTTTACAAACAGAAAGTCCCAGGTTCAGTTGCTGGCATCGCCAGTTAAATGGGTTAGGTGGAAGGTGATGTGGAAGACCTGCATCTAAGACCCTTGAAAGTTACTGCCAGTCTGAGTAAGCAAAACTAACCTTGACGGGAAAATGTGTTACACTAATGGAGGGATCTTCTTGTGAGTTGGAGGAATTACAATGAAATCCTAAAAAGATTTACTCCAGTATAAACCCACTGAAATGATTGGTCTTAGACTCTGCTTAGGACCTCACTGTTCATGCAGTGAGAGGGGGAACTGGGATCTCCCCTAATGTATACCGAGATTGTCCCCTTAACTCTCAAATAAATTGGCAGATGTTCTACAGGAAAGGTTTCTTTTTTAAAAAAGATTTTTTATTCTTTTTATTAACTACATTAACTAACGATACAGAGGGAAGGAAAGGGGACAAGGGAAGGAAAGAAAAAAAACAGCAACAAATAACACTACACTACACATAATGCTTTCCCTTCATACTGCCATTATTAAAAAAAATTACAGCTTTGTATGATATTGGTGGAGTGGCTGACCTTGCCAAATACAAACTACAATTCAAATTAAGTCTTCCTCCCCCTCCTGGGCCCCGGATGTAATTCTCTCTGAGCAACTGCAGCCGCAGTGCTCGTTTCCTCCCCCCCCCCCTTCAGACTTCGCCTTTTCTTCTTGCTTGGTGTCTTGCTGAAATTCCAGATTTTTGTCCTCAAAATCCCTTAGTTGATCTTCTGATGTTATCTTGTAAGCTTGATCTTTGAAACTGAACCAAATACCTTCCGGAAATAGCCATTTGTATTTTATTCCACGTTCCCTCAGAAGAGCTGCGAGCTTTTTATACTTAAATCTTCTTTTCCGAACTAAAAATGGGACGTCTTTCAGTATCTTGACTTTATTGCCCAAAAAGTCCAGATCCGCATTGTATGAGTTGTATAGGATAGTGTCTCGGATCCTTTTAGATGAAAGATCGATGATGATCTCGCGAGGCAGCTGACGCTTCGTTGCATATTTTGAAGAAACCCGAAGGACTTCCAAAATGGCACTTTTTACCTCTTCTTTAGTTGCCTTCGCGGGTGTCGCCAATAGTTCCGAGACCAGACCCCATAAATCCTCATTTTCCTCCTCTTTCACGTTCTGGAGGCGCAAAATTGTCTGTGTTCGTTCCACCTGTAGCCCGATCAGCTGGTTTTCCACCAGCTTTAACTCTTTATTCGTTGCCCTCACGAGTGACGCATTTTCCCGAGCAGACTTCTCTGCCCCCCCCCGCTACTTCCTTAATGGTTTTCACTTCACTCTCAATTAAGCCCACCCTTTGATCTGTTTCATTCAGCTTTCTTTTATTAACAGAACTAAAAGGCAAGCATACAGAAAATCACACGCAGTATACATACAGAGCTAACTAAGAAACAGTGAGGAAATGGGAAAGCCATTTCAGGGAGGGCTGTAGTTACCAGTCTTGAAGAGGAAGTTTCCATGGAGGCAGCAGCGAAGATGAGCAGCACTTCACGGAGAGAAGAGGGGAGGGCTGAGACGTATCTGGGGGTGCATGCGTGGGTTCAGAACACACACACTGCTATAGCTGCGGGCAGCCCAGTTATAGTGTAAAATATACCCTGGGGCAGGATTGTGTCTTCTGCCCCCAAAACAATAGCTTAATGGCTGTCTCCGGAAGTAGACAATGAGTTGGGAAAGGTATGATTGTGCATGTCTGGGAGGAACTATAGGTGAAAATAGCAATTGATGCCCTGCAATTACCAGAAGGGAAGAGTTATCAGGTTCATGAACAACTCTGATTAGGAAGGGGGATTAGAGAAGAAGGATGTGGGTAAGATAAACTCAGGAACTCCTGGAAGACCTCTTTTGTTTTAAATCTTTGCACACCTCCGGAGTGTGGGGCTGCTAGTCAGTCTTGCCTATGACTCGCGTTCCAGTAGTTTTCCAACTCCAGCTGGGTTGAGAAGTGTTCTTCCTAGGCAGGCGGCATGTCTTCTTTTCAGAGCGCATAAACTTCATAAACTTCCCTTTCAGTGTGAGGGAAGGTCTAACTGCTAACAAATGGTTTGGTTCCGTATAAAGCAGCTTCATGTGAAACCATCAACAATTAAATGTTTGGATGGGGAGACAAAAGTGGAATGAAAGATTAAGATTGCACAACTTTTTCTTTAACAGAACCAAGAGAAACAATTTCTAAGCTCTACCAAGTGGTCAAACTATGGCCTTAGGATTGCATCTGTAAAGGCGGATGTTCATATTGCATGCACTGTTACTGTGTGTGGGACATGTGCACCATAGACACCTGTCTATGTGTATATGGCCCACTTACCAACTGGAGCTCACTAAAATACCCTGGATGCAAAAAAGCTACTGTCTTTCCACTGTCTCACACTCTAATCTTAAGAAGCTGCTAGCTTAGGTTCTACACTCACTCTCAGATTTAGTTTTAGATGAGTAGCCGTGTTGGTCTGCAGTAGAAGAGCAGGATTTGTGTCCAGTGGTACCTTGAGCCCAACAAGATTTTCAAGGTATGAGTTTTTTGAGAGTCAGAGCTCCCTACCTGGGAGCTTTGACTCTCGAAAACTCATACCCTGAAAATCTTGTTGGGCTCTAAGTTATCTCAAGTTTCCAAGGAATCGCCACCACAAGTTTGGAAAAAGTACCGAGCACCAGTGTAGAAAGTGTGCATTTGAGAAAAGTAAACAAATATTTGGGCTGGGAAATTAGCATGACTCAAACAGTCAAAATAGTAGCTAGCAAGTACTCGGTTTTGGCAGTGGAGCAGACTCCAGTTGTGGACTCCCACGGGGGGGAGGAAAGGAATCTGCCATGAGTGGCCCCTGTAAAAACCCACTGCCTGGCCAACAGTTGATTAGCAGCAGCACAGCCAAGGTTGCTGAGTGGGGCACAGATGTGCCAGCAGGCATGCCTGCTCCCCACCTTTTGCAAAGTGAACATTCCTTCTTGCGAGAGCTGGGAAGCCACAATGGGGCATGCACCAAAGACAGTACTGCCTTTAAAAGGGAGGAGCGAGGCGACCAAGGAAGATTTTCCAGCATACTGCTCCAGGATGTGCAAGAAAGGAATTGAAGAAAAAAGGAGGGCCTGTCTGAGGCCACGGGATAGGAGGGCGGACAGCTCATGGGCTGAGGTGATCCAGTGGGTGGGGCAGAAGCATGGCCAGTGACACAACATTAATACCAAATGCTGCAGGTCCACTCAAAGCCTTTTCTTCCATGCATCCAAAGAAAGTCAAGAAGGGAGACAAGGTGCCAGAAAGAAGAAAAATGCGCAGAGACAGCAAGAATAGCAACTGATCTTGAAATCCAGTGAGGTTTAACACTGTGGCAGGAGTCCAAGCAAATAATCCAAAAAGGGGGGATGAAGTGTGGCCACATCTCGATGCAATCTAAACAGGAAGCTCTGCTTTAACACAATCTGTGTGGAGTTGAGCCAGCAAAAATTACTATATTGTCGAAGGCTTTCACAGCCGGAGAATGTTAGTTGTTGTAGATTTTCTGGGCTGTATGGCCGTGGTCTTGGCTTTGTAGTTCCTGATGTTTCGCCAGCAGCTGTGACTGGCATCTTCAGAGATGTAGCACCGAAAGACAGAAATCTCTCAGTGTCAATGTGTGGAGAAAATGTTAGCAGGTAATTTATATCTACTCAGGAAGGTGGGTTTGGGCTGAGTCATCCTGTAAGAGTTTCCCAGTCAGGCTGATTTGAGCCCATTGGGGGCCTAAATTGGCCTGCTTTGAAGTGCATGAGTTCTCCAGGGCTCTCCTGGCAGCAATCCCGCACTCCATGGTGGGCTGAATTGGGCCTGTTTGGGGCCAAAATCGGCCTGCCGTAGAGCATGGGAGCACTGCTGGGGCAGCACGTCATCATTGTGCAGGGTCCTGGAGCACTCCAATGTTTTGCAGTGCGCTGATTTGAACCCCAAATGGTCCCAATTCAGCACATTGCAGAGCGCGGGACCTCTAATGGAAGGGGCCTGGGGAGCTCCTGCTCTTCACCGTGGGCCAATTTAGGCCCCAAATCAGCCCACTGCGGAGCGTGGGAGCCCTCCCAGGGACAGCACAAGGCCCTGCATGATGACATCACTTCCTGGAAGTAACATCATTTCACTACCTTGGAGGACCACACCACAGGTGAGTGCTGGGTTTCCCTGCTGGGAGAGTAAGGGGACTTGGCAACCCTATCAGGTAATGGAAACACTTCAAAATAACAACAATAAGATCATCATCATCCAAAATATGGAGAAAAACAACTCTCAATGTAATCAGGAGAAAGCCTTTTCCGCTCAGGGTGTTTTCAGCAGGTTTTCTGGATATTTGGCCCTCAAGGATCAGATCCACTCTGGGCTTCTATACTTCCACACTTCAGAGAGTCAACCTGAAATGGTGTCTGGTTTTTATTACTGCATTTAGAAAAATGCCCTTTTTCCCTCTGTGAGCTTCCTGGGGGAAAACTACATCAGTGCTTTTTGCCACTGTGGGGTTTTTGTGTTGTGCGCATGTGCTGCTATTTGGCCATTACAGTGGATTGTAATTAACCTCTACCTCACCCTTCTTGTGCCTTAATTTTTTTAAAAAAAAGATTGTCCATTGAGGCATTTGGGAGGGAAAGTTTAAAATACTGAGCCAGGTTTTTTAACTTTTTTAAAAAGCTGCAACATTCTTTGTTTTTAAAAAAATTAAAAATGAGAAACAATTCTGGACTAAAAATACAGGAAACACAATACACACAAGCTTGTGTTGGCGAAAAGACTGCTGAGGTTAGCATGGATGCAAAATGCATAACAAAGAATGATTACTTTTTTAAAACAATGAGGGCTCAATAGCCAAGGAGCCTATTAGGTGTGAAATATGCAAATAAGGACGGAGTCTGCCCTGTCACTGCGTGGCCAGAACTGCCCCCTATCACGTTGGCACAGAAGCTCTGATGAGATGAGAATTTTGCTTCCCTGCAGCCCGACTCGGCCCTTGCCCCATTTCACAGCTGAGCCACATATTCAAAGCTCCACAGCTCAGCTGTGAACTTAAAAAGCCTATTAAAGTGCTGAAATGTGCGGTGGGATGGAACAAGAGCTTGCTGCTGACTGCCCTGTAGTTCCCTGGATCATCCTATTTCCCTTTCTCGAAGACATTTGCCCTCCTCCAGTCTTCCAGAACATCACTTATCCTCCAAGAGTAATACAGGAAGAGGCGGTTCTTCGGGTTTATTTTATTTATTTATTTTTGACATTTATAGTCCGCCTTTCTCACTGAGACTCAAGGCAGATTACACAGTGTGAGATTAGTACAGTCAATATCAAGGACATTTCCATAAACCATGCCATAGAGCCGGAGTGGCCAAAATTGCTTAATGTAAGAGCCACATAGAATAAATGTCAGATGGTTGAGAGCCACAAGGCATGATGCATTGAAGTGACTTCAGATGAAGAGGTGGTTTGGGGGCAGTGTCCTGGAAGTGACATCGCAAGAAGGGGTGGGGTTTTGCTGCAGCATGCTGGTAGTGACATCATTGGAAGGGATGGAACTTGGGAAGAGCCATCACCTGACCTTTGACTTGGAAGAGACATCACAAAAGTGATGTCACATCCTTGCTCGGCTTTACCCCCAAAGTCCCCAGGTATTTTCTGAGCCAGACCTGGCAACTCCAACATTTTTATTGAAAATATGAAAGACATGGAAAGAAAGAAGGAAGGAAGGAAAAAAGGGAAAGGGAGGGAAAGACATGGAAAGAAAGATGGAAAGGGAGGGAAAGGAGGGAAATAAACTAAATTAAACTAAACTAAAATGTATGGCCACGGCGATACTCAGAGACCTCTGGGAGTCACACAATATGTCTAGAAGAGCCACATGTGGCTCCCAAGCCACAGTTTGGCCTCCCCTGCTGTAGGATAAATAAACACAATTTTACAAAGACATAGCATTAGTAAGAATCCAATATAGAGTTGAAGAAATGCTGAAACAAAACATAAGCAATGCTAGGGCTGACATTAGACCACATGAAGCACAAGTAGCTCATAGAAGCACATATTTAAGACAACAGGTAGTACGTAAGGCAACACAGTGGTGAAGTCTATGGTCCTTAACTCATTAGCATAGCATCTGAGGGCCCCTCCCTACAATACAAAAGCCTTTTTGCATAATTCGGTTTTGCATCGTTTGCAGAAAACTAGGAGAGCTGGGGCTCTCCTAATCTCATCAGGCAGGCCATTCTACAGGGTAGGGGCCACCACAGAGAACGCCCATGTGTGGGCTGCTGTTGATTTCGCCCCTGTGCAGGGTGGCACCTGTAGGAGACCCTATTCAGATGAGCGAAGTTGCCATGGAGGAACATAGGGAGGGAGGCAGTCCCGTAGGCTCCCCTGATCCCCAACTATTCAGTGTCTTAAAGGTAAGAATCAACATATTGAATTGTGCCCAGGAAAAGATGGGTAGTTAGTTTATATTGCAAATCCTCCGCCTTTTGTGCTATGCAACAACTTTGTGCAAAAAAGGGGGGGAATGAGAGAAAGGACCTTTCCTATCGACAAGAATACAGAAGGAAAAGTTTGTGCCTATTTATCTTCTCTTGAAGTAGCAAGCAACCTGCGCCTGAGATGAACATGCAAATAATCAAAATGCAAGTACAGAATTTTATGGCAGTCTATTGGAGATTAAGGATTTAAAACACACACACACACCTGGAAGGGAAAACACCACAAAAGAGCCTCTAGGAAAGGAAGGAAAACCAGCAACTTAACTGAAAATCATTCTTGTATTATTTTAGGGAAAAAACAATACAAACAATGAGCTTCAAGCAGAAAAAAATCATAGTCTTTGCATTTCTTATAATAGAGAAAAATGATGTCATGTACTCAATTGTTTTCCATTTTGGAAGTAAACACACACGTACCAGTATTACTGCTTTCCATTAACTGAATAGGAAATGCTGTTGAGGATTAAGCTGTCGTATTTGTTACGAGCCCCCTAGCACCTAATGTTTATTTCTCCGTCATTCAACAGGACTGCATTTTCCTTCTTTTGTGTGTGTATACTACTGTGGATGTGCTAGAATTGGCCACCTGGCAAAAATAGAAAGGTGCTGAGTTGCTCCTGGGATTTTTCAAATTTCTGCTATGCATACCATGTTGTATTTGTGATGCTTTCCCAAGGCCTCCGAGCTACTGCGGCTGTGCTAAAACGGCAGGCGCCTCTTGTGGTTCACCCCTGCCCATATTCCCAAGCTCACCGTACTGAAACTCTCCCTGTGAGTCTCGATTGGCTGGAGTGCGTCCTTCCCTAGGGCCCTCTTCAGCTTCCCTTAGTATTCCAGGGACAAGGGGTTGAAGGGAGAAAATGCCTCCCACTTTGCCTGCCTCACACTGAGCCCCCCCCGGCTGGTTGTGTCATCTCAACCTCCATAGGTGCCCATCTCCTGTTGGCCTACTGCTGTTTCCCTGCCCTGATCCTGAACAACAGCCTTCTGCACCATTTGCTGGGCACACCCACTACTGCCCTGTCTCTTCAGCCTTCTCTTTTACACTGCCGAGGAGTTTCTCCATCTTTCAGCTTCCCACCCTTCTGTCGGTAGCAGGCCCCTTTTGAGATGCACACCTCCCCCTATGAGCCCTGCCCTTCAAGTAGCAGGGGTCATTTTGTAGAAAAAGAGCTGGAGGAACTCATTAGCATAACCATTAGCATAACTCATTAGCATATGCCACGCCACTTGCCACCACTGGAAGTGTGTCATTAGCATAATTGATTTGCATGTGCCACACCCCCTGATATCACCTATCCTGGCTGTTTTGGACCCAATCCTGGCCATTCAGGACCAAAATTGGGCCCAAAAAGGCAAAAAGGGGCTGAAAATGGCCGAAAAGGGGCCCGAAATGGTCAGGATTGGGCCGCTGCTGAGTGGGAGAGTGATCCACCACCCGTCAGAGGCCCGATCCAGGCTGAAATGGGCCCAAAATGGCCGAGAGTCAGGTGGGTGGGGCCACGTGACATGTGACCTCTTTGGGGAACTGCTGGAACTGCGTTCCTGTGCATTCCCCCTCAAAATGAACCCTGCTGAGTAGCGTCCCCACACCTCTTCCGACCAGGCCGTCACAGGCAAGGTGACACCACCCAGGCCCTTCAGACTTGCTTCTTGGTGGAGAACCACAGCGCCCAGAGCCTTGCGGCTGCCGGGAATTACACCGCCACAGTATTGTTTATTGAATGCCCCAACTGTTGATCTTACTGACTTATAATGTGTAAATAAAATACTTATTAGTGAACCTGAAGCTTGGGAAGGGTGTCATTGCTTTGATCCACTTTTGGCTTTATAATGTGATCACCGAAGGATTTTAGTGAAGGGTAGGACAAGGCGACAGGGACCCAATAAAGGAAGTCCATTCATATCTAAAATCACCATGATACAGTTTTAGAGTGTGTGTGTGAAGAGAGTGGTAGGTTGCATAAGAAATATTTTGCATCGATAGAATAAGGTGTAGGAGACATTTCTTATCCTAACTGACACAAGAGGGCTAAAGATGTGCGTTGTCAGGTATAAATAGAACCTTGACTTGCCATTACACACAAACACACAGGTTCAAGATATAACAGCCTGTGAAAGATTTACTAGAACCACTAGAGGGTTCCACCAGGCAAACAAACAAAAAGGCTTTATCAGACTTGTGAAGCTTGTATTTATTTTAATATGATGTATTTTGTAAAGCATATGGTTCTTTTTGTGACTTTGAATCTGCCAGGGTAGACATGACTAGTACCACTGACATTTTTGTCTTCTTAAGAGACTTAATTCTTCATTTATTTAAAACGAGTAAGCCCGTAAGCAGTGTAATAATTCCACAGCACCTAGTACCGAAACAGTTCAGAACTTTATTGGAACATAAGCAAGAAGGCCTAGTCTGGGCCCTGCTAGGCCATAACTAGCCACAAGAAATAACAATATAACAAGGGAATGGTCTTCAAAGTGCAATAACCAAAAGGGGGACCAATCAGTCCAAGAAGACCATATGAGGTTCTTATGACAACCAATATGCAATTAAAGAATCCAGTCCATCACACAATAAATTGCAACACTTATAGTCACATTATTTTCTATTAATTTCTGTGAAAAGTGACACTCAAGCAAAGGCCTTTTCCTTACAGGTTCGTCTTAAAATAACTACAGAGTACAGTAAGGGAACGTCACCAAATTCACAGCTTCCCACAATATAACACAACCCTTCTTCTAAGACTCAACTATAATGTTTATAGATTAGGGTTGCCAGTCCCCCACTGAGGGCCAGCGGGGGAGGCATGGACCTCAGGGAAGCGCTCCCGGGTGCACAGCGCTCTCCTGGGTGGCATCATGCACTCCCACGGGCCTAAATGGGCCCGAAACAGCCAGGATTGGGCCACAGCTGGGCGGGGGAGTGCTCCCCCACCCGACAGCGGCCCATTCCAGGCTGTTGCAGGCCCAATCCAGGCTGTTTGGGGCTCATTTTGGCTGTCTTGGGTCCATTTTGGCCCACATCCCACCCACCCCCACCCCCGTGGAGTGCTAGAGCACTCCCTGGGTGGCCACAGCCTACGC
Organism: Eublepharis macularius; assembly: GCF_028583425.1. Taxonomy (NCBI): domain Eukaryota; kingdom Metazoa; phylum Chordata; class Lepidosauria; order Squamata; family Eublepharidae; genus Eublepharis; species Eublepharis macularius. Next base: position 17,099,071 of record NC_072793.1, on the reverse strand, counting down.
GATTACATCACTTCCCGGAAGGGTAAAAAGGCAAGGTAGGTGCCAGGCCTCCAATCTCCCGCTGAGGTGGTGGGGGGACCTGGCAACCCTATTAATCTATCTGGTGATTTTAAGGTGGTTAGCTATCTACCCTGCCCCCAGCTGGCTCCCTCCGCCACAGCTCAGCTGGCCAGCAGGGGAAATGGCAGGAAATGGAAGAGGGACTTAACTGACATGCAGGCTGACTTCACTTCCTGTATACCCAGATAAAGCCCTGGCATTTGGTCAAAAACGATAGAGTTTTTCTCCAAATACCAGAATAGTTCTGGCAGGATGGTGATGTGATAACATCACTTTTAGAAATAATATAGATGTCACCAGCAACATCATTAAGATGGTGGTGGCTTCCCTTGCAGCCAGTAAATTTCATCCCCTTCCCCCTGTGGTCCCCCTGCTGGTTGCCAGGAGGGACATGGCAACCCTTGGTGGTTTTATTTTCCTCAGTCTCCAGAAGCCAATAATGTCACAGCTTCCCACAATATAACAAGCACACTACCAGAAATACTTAATAGAAAACATCAGTGTCTTCAAATGTAGATCCAGACAAATGCATTTTTACTGCATGTTCCGTTTTGGCTCTCTTAAGGGGCATTGCTCATTATTAGAGCATGGGTTGTAAGACATTATTAATCTTCCAGGACCAAATAGATATAAAACATCTGCTGTATGTGTTCAGCATTCATTTATTCATTTCCGAGACAAAGGTTGTCATGCCCTTTGGACAAAGTTCACACCCTTGTTGATAGCAGGCAAAACGCAATTAATTTGCTGAGTTAGTTATGCGAAGAACTGGGTCTAGCTAACCCTTATCACTCTTAACCAATCACCTTTACCAGCAGGCAGGCTGACAGCAGGCCCTGTCTGGATGAGCCGCAATTTCTGATTCTGATTGTGCTTTGATAATTGCCAACGGTTCCTCCACAATAAACCACAGTATACTTAAAGGTGGAGAGCTTTTGTGCTACTACTACTTATTGGTTGCTTCCACACACATTGGATAATGCACTTTCAATGCTCTTTAGTGATCATTTGGAACTGAGTTTTCGAGTGATTCCGCACACGTTGGATAATGTACTTCCAATCCTCTTTATAGATCATTTAGAAAGGATTTTTTTCGTTTGCAGAACAAAAAATCCACCTCCAACGATTGATAAAGTGCATTGAAAGTGCGTTATCCAATGTGTGTGGAATCAGCCTTCATGTGTGAAACAAAAAATCCACTTCCAAAGCATTCCTAAAGTGCATTATTCAAGGTGTGTGGAAATGGCCTATGTTAGATGCATAACAGTGCATATGTGACAATGGCTGGTAGTAGTATATTATGCATATATATGGGGCGAACATGTGTTTTTGCATGCCTGTTTGAAAACGTGCTGTTACGTGCAACCTTTTGCATATGTATTGTGTATTAGGAATCACCAACAGAAGGTTTTAAGGTCAGATCCAACCTCATGGTTGCCAATACAGAAGCAAAAGAAGTATGCAGAGGCAGTGTTGCCGTGGCTAATGGAATTTGCTGGCAGTCCATTTTGAGGGGTACTGACCAAAGTTGGACTCTCCCCCCCCCCCCCATTCTCTACTGCAGTGCATACAGTGGACTGTACAACTCGTTGCTGATTACATTATTTTTTATTTATCCATGTGTGTTTGCTTTTGTAGGGTGTAAGCGTGGACACATTTAGGATTTCCATGTGAGCATGCATCTGGATATTATATTATTTATTTATTTATTTAGATTTCTATTCCGCCCCCTCCACGAAGGGCTCGGGGCAGATTACAGGATGTTAAAACACATTAAAGTTAATTTATACAATTAAAACCATAATAGATTGATAAAAAATATAATATAATATACTCACATATAGGTAAAGGTAAAGGTAAAGGTAAAGGTAGTCCCCTGTGCAAGCACCAAGTCATTACTGACCCATGGGGGGATATTGCATCACAACATTTTCTTAGCAGACTTTTTACGGGGTGGTTTGCCATTGCCTTCCCCAGTCATCTACACTTTTACCCCCAGGAAACTGGGTACTCATTTTACTGACCTCGGAAGGATGGAAGGCTGAGTCAACCTTGAGCCGGCTACCTGAACCCGGATTCCTCCGGGATCGAACTCAGGTCGTGAGCAGAGCATGGGCTGCAGCACTGCAGCTTACCACTCTGCGCCACGGGGCTCTTCTCATACTCACATATAAAAATATAAAAATATATATGACCTTAGTAAAGTGTGAAAAGTGTGATACAGGCTGCTAGAATTGCTTATGTTCTGTTTCAGCGTATCTTCAACTCTGTATTGGATTCTTACGAAGACTATGTCTTTGTAAACTTGTGTCTATTTACTCTATGGCACTGTTTATATCCTTGAAATTGACTGTCCTAATCTCACACTGTGTAATCCGCCTTGAGTCTCAGTGAGAAAGGCGGACTATAAATAACATAAATAAAATACAGAGTGATTCCGCACACGTTGGATAATGAACTTGCAATCCTCTCTATAGATAATTTGGAACAGATTTTTTTGTGCGCGGAACAAAAAATCCACCTCGAACGATTGATAAAGTGCATTGAAAGTGCATTATCCAACGTGTGCGGAATCAGCCATAATGTAATGAGTTCACGTATATTTCCTGCAATAGGAATACCATGTGACAATGAACGGCTGATTCTGCACACATTGGATAATGCACTTCCAATCCTCTTTATAGATAATTTGGAATGGATTTTTTCTTGTGCGGAACAAAAAATCCACCTCAAACGATTGATAAAGTGCATTGAAAGTGCATTATCCAACGTGTGCGGAATCAGCCAACTACTACCATGCGCTACAACTGGCTAGAACTGGCCACACAGCGGAAGTGGAAAGGTGTTGAGTCGATGCTAGGATTATATTTGGGGGGACCTAAATAGATATCTATTTAAAAAGCCACCTGTGCGTAACTAACTGCATACTTTTTGTGTGTGGAATGGAGAAGAAAACCCAGTTTCATTATACTGAATTTTCACTAGACATTAAAATATTGTAGAAACATTTGGGATCGAAAATATAAATGGCAGTGCGACGTTTTGCAAAAGAGAATTTGTGCTGCCATGGCAAAACTGCTCTTTGCTCTCTTTGCTCCGGAACATCCCAAAGTGGTAGGATGTTCAGAAGCCAAATTTCTTTTCTTTATTAGGAGACAGGGTGAACCCTGGGGACTTGTGGTGTCGTTTTATTTTTAAAATGTGCAGGTTGAGAAATGCATGGGTTGAAGGCGTTCACAAGCAAGCAGACGTGCCAAGTAGTTTCATAGCAACGTCAATGGTCTTCTCCAGTTGACTCATTCTGCCAAGGATGCTCAGACCAGTGTTCCTGTACAGAGCAGTCTCTGAGCCAAGCTACAAGTGACGCCTGACACAGGTTGGACACTTGTCAGCTTCCCTCAAGTTTTGGCGGGAAATGTAGGCATCCTGGTCTTGCAGCTGTAATGGAGAGCCATGCTGCAAGACCAGGACGCCTACATTTCCCATCAAAACTTGAGGTAAGCTGACAAGTGTCCAACCTTGTGTAAGGCATCACTTGTAGCTTGGCTCTAAGTCTGTGTGGGTGTAGTTTGGTGTAGTGGTTAAGAGCATGGGACTCTAATCTGGAGAGCCGGGTTTGATTCCCCACTCCTCCGCTTGAAGCCAGCTGGGTGACCTTGGGCTAGTCATGGCTCTCTGGAGCTCTCTCAGCCCCACCCACCTCACAGGGTGATTGTTGTGGGGATAATAATGACATACTTTGTAAACCACTCTGAGTGGGCATTAAGTTGTCCTGAAGGACGGTATATAAATCGAATGTTGCTATTATTTATCAGTGATTTCCTCTTCTGAAATCAAAATGTGCCTGTGATGGAATTTTGGGGTTAATTTCTCTTTCCTAAAACACAACACAGTAACTGGTCACCATCTATAACTGAAGAGGGAAGGTGGCATGGTGTAGCCTGATCTCAGCAGATCTCAGAAGCTAACCGAGGTCAGTAGTTGGATGGGCCACCAAGGAAGACTCTGCAGTGGCAAACCACCTTTGCTCCTCACTTGCCTTGAAAGCCCCTTGCTGGAGTCACCGTAAGTTGGCATCTGACGAAGAGACCTGTGATTCTCGAAAGCTTATGCTACAGTAAAGTGGGTTAGTCTTAAAGGTGCTACTGGACTCTTTTCTATTTTGCTACTACAGACTAACATGGCTAACTCCTCTGGACATAAGTTGATTGTGACTTGATGCCATGCATCCATGCATACAACTGACTCAACCTCACTTTTTTCTCACACCAAATACCAACTCCCACTCAAGACCAATTCCAGATCCCGTATCCTGCTTTATCTTGCTGCATGGTTTCTTTCAATACAACAATGTTTCAAGGTCTGGAGGAATAGACAGGAGAGGGGAGGATTAGTTCCATTTGACCAGGTACTCCAGTTGGGTTTAAAATCTGACATCCTTCATCTCATACAAAAGGAGGGCTGCCTGTCTTTTTTCTCTTCAGGGGCTAATAGTAGATAGAGGGTGATTTGTTTTTGGGGGAAGGGGCAACTGCTTAGTGTTTTACATGAAATTAAAGACATGTAGAAGGGTTAGATCCTGAATCACCAGTTCTTCCTCAAAGCTGAACTCTGACATCTCATTTGGTTTGGTATATATTCTTACTGTTGTGTTGAACACCTTTAGTCCTCTATGTCCCGTACCCCCCGCCTCTCCAGTGGGAAAGTTGCGTATTAGATGTATGTGTTTCCCCCCTTTATTAATCCTTTCCTTTCCAGCTCCTTTGATCCAATAATCTTGAGCAGTGGATACGGAGTCTTTATTTCTTTAAGGAAAATATGGAGGAGAGATACTCGGCCAAAGCCGGCATGATCCTTGGGTCTCCCATGTAAAACTGTTGACGGAGCCTCGTTCTGACGTGCGATTATGGGTTGAGCGTAGTCTTCGAGTGTGTATAACTGAGCTAGATCCTTCATTCATTTCTTGATGGTTGATAGAGATTCACTCTTCCCAAGTCTCAGTATATCATCCTTTACTAACCCGAGGCTAGGTAGTTTCTTACCTATTTCTTGCATCCACTAGGAGACCCCTTTATTAATTATAATTATGAAAATGAGGTGTTTTAGCATTATCATAATTAATATGAAAATGAAACAAATTCCCCAGCTAAACAGCCTATGGAGGGCAGACATTATTTTCTTTCGATTTGTTCTGGCTTCTTTCCTTATCGCAATCTCTGCCTGTATCGGCTTCACTTTTACAAGGCAGCCATCATTAAGGGCATAGAGAGAGTACGGGCAGCAAGAGGGGAAAAAGAGGCTCCAGGTTTACTTGATCGACTGCAAACTGTACCTACTAGAATTGCATTCATGTGTGAGATATTTGCCTCTCTCTTCCCAAGGCCTGCCCTGCTGAGTCCAGTTTTTCCTTACAGTTTTCCTTACCTCTCCTGCATGGCTGCTGCTTTCCAAACCTTACTCCTCCCCTCATCAAAGCAAATGTACCTTAAGGTTTTCCTGCTTCTACCTGCCTATGCTGGTGCCTTACCCTCCTTCTGTTTCCAAATGACTTTGCCTTGTCCTCGTACTACTGTGCTTCAAGTTCAAGAGCTGCTGTAGCACAGTGATTAAGTGATCAGGATGCAAATCAGCACTCCGCTAGATCGAATCCCACTACTGCCATGAGCTTAATAGGTGGCCTTGGGTAAGCCACACCTCTCAGCCCCAGCTCTCCAGCTGCATTGTTAATAATAACATTGACCTTGTTCACTTCTCTGAGGGCCAAGCTACACATGACGAATGACACTTGAACGGCAAGTGGATTGAGTGGAGGGCAAGTGAACAGGGAGAAATACACTTGCTGTTCAAGTGTCATTCGTCATGTGTAGCTTGGCCCTCAGTGGGGCACTAATCTGTCTAAAAGAGAGCTATATAAGTGCAGTCGTTATCCGTGGCTGCAGTGCTGATTCGTTACCCTTTGCCATATTTCCTATCAATTCTCCCGTAAACTTTAATGTTGAGCAGGGGTGCATTTCATTGCTGAAAAAAGGAGGGGCCCTTTATTTACCTGTCAGAAAGGTGTCCTCAGGGAGTACTACCCCCTTGGGTTTTTTCCACTTTGGATGGAAAACCATAAATGTTTTCCAAGAAAAGTGTGTGTGTGTGGGCGGCCGTATGTGTGCATGCATGTGTGTGAATGGGGGGGGGAGGGTCCCATTGAAAGCAATGGGAAATAATAACAAAATAGAACTATGGAAACAAATCAATAACAAAAGAAACAACAAGGAAACGAAACAAGGAACACTGGCAAACTTTACCAGTGATGACAACGTTCTCCATCAAGCCAGTTTGGTGTAGTGGTTAAGAGAGTGGGACTCTAATCTGGAGAACTGGGTTTGAGTCCCCACTCCTCCGCTTGAAGCCAGCTGGGTGACCTTGGGTCAGTCTCTCCAAGATCTCTCAGCCCCACCCACCTCACAAGGTGATTGTTGTTGTGGGGATAATAATAACATACTTTGTAAACTGCTCTGAGTGGGTGTCAAGTCATCCTGAGGGGTGGTATATAAAGCAAATATTATTATTCAGATTATTTACAGGATGAAACATAGTCCTTTTGTTAATGTAATCTGACCTCCATCATTATCTCATCACAACGCTAAAAAAGAGTGTGCTAGAGTATTTGGTGTAGTGGTTAAGAGCACGGGACTCTAATCTGGAGAGCCAGGTTTGATTCCCCACTCTTCTGCTTGAAACCAACAGGGTGACCCTGGGCCAGTCACAGCTCTCTGGAGCTCTCTCAACCTCACCCACTTCACAGGGTGTTTTGTTGTGGGGATAATAATGACATACTTTGTAAACCGCTCTGAGTGAACATTAAGTTGTCCTGAAGAGCAGTATATAAACAGAATGTTATCCTTATCCTTATATAATAGTAATAATATATAATAATATATTATTATTGATTCCCCACTCTTCCGCTTGAAGCCAGCTAGACTATACGGAGGATATATAGTCCTCCCTCCTGGTTTATGAATGTTGCCAATTTTCCTATTTGGGTTGCTTATGATAATTGTATTAACAAACAAGACACATTCAAGTAGGGCCTTGATTATGCACACACATATACCCTTCCGCTTGCATTAATGTGAGCAAGAAGCTCCACGTCCTTCTGTTCTGGCATCTGGCTGGGAGGATGAAATTCTGGCAAGGTTACAATCTTGGATTTTACAAATGTTGAAAGCCTATCGGAATCTTACTCAGCATGATGCATTTCTTGTTTCGTTCATTTAAATACTCCGTTTTCTCCAGGGGACAGGCCGTATGCCAGAGCAGTCTCATCAAAGCCAATATTGGGTAAGTATTTATATAACTCTGCAACGGAGAGACAAAAGAATCCCTTATTTTTAAAGTTTAGGGTGCTTTTATGCTTCATTAAGAGAGCATGGCCTTTGCAGCGCTAATATCCTTCCAGCAGGGCAATTGTTTCTTGCAATAAAATGCCTCTCAGTAATGATTTACAAACACCTTCTGTTTTTCAAATACTTGATGTAATTCAAAAGCACACACTGTTGAATTCAGCTGCGGCAAGGAACATTGCATTTGGGCAGGAATCTGTACCACTCAGAGTGAGTTTGGACATTATACAGAAGCAAAAAATAATGGATCATGTCTATCTAGCTTATGCATTTCCCAAAGTGTTTCTCACAAGAGGAGCTCTTGCATTTCCTCTGTGGTCAGATGAATGAACTAGAAATATATCTTTAAGGTGCCACTGGATCCCTGTTTTAAATAACTACGTCAAGAGCTTGGACATCTTGCAGGTGTTGCCAGGTTACACCCCAGAGATCTGCACTGCTTGTTTACATTCACTGAAGATTCATGTATAGAAACAGCAGGAGCTCCCTCCCGTTTGTCCTCTGGCTCTCTAATCTCTCACGTCTTATGCAACATACCTGGAGTCCTGTTCATTACAGTCGGCAATGGAGGGGGGTAGCGAGTGACAGAAACAAGCAGAGGAAACTTCATCTCCTTTCTCTCCAACTACACTGGAGTATGTAAATGGGCAGTGCAAGCCTTTTGACTGTAACCTGGCAACACTACAATTTCCCAGGTAGGGAGATGCTAGAGTTTCGTCCATTGAAACCTGAAAACCGGCTGCACACATTATGCATCCGCGGCCATAATCTTTGTCTAAGATTCATAGGATTTCTTAGCCACACCTTCTCTCTCACTACAAATATGCTTCCTAGGCCCAAGGGACTTCAACAGCCTCTTCCCTTGCTTTGCTGTTTCCTTGTACAATTACCATAATAGAGCCAAGCTACAAGTGACGCCTGACACAGGTTGGACACTTGTCAGCTTCCCTCAAGTTTTGATGGGAAATGTAGGCGTCCTGGTCTTGCAGCTTGACTCTCCATTTAATTGAAGTTTACAGAGCGGCAGTCTATGGGAGGGAGAACGTGTGGTTGGGAATGCAGACGTCGGGCTCTTTCCAGGAGCCCCCCTTCCCCTCCGCTGGGTGGGGGGGGCGGTTTCTGTAAATTTCAATTAAATGAAGAGCTAAGCTTTAAGACCAGGACGCCTACATTTCCCATCAAAACCTGAGGGAAGCTGACAAGTGTCCAACATGTGTCAGGCATCACTTGTAGCTTGGCTACATCAAGTGTTCTTAACCTGTGGTCCATAGACAGTCTTCGGTGGCTCCATGAACCAGGCAAAAAAATGATTTCCCCTTCCATTTCCTTCCTATTTTGTGAACAAAACACTCTTTTCATGTCACATCTTGTTATTAAAGTATTGTTCACTCCCAACAAGTGTAGGGTAGCATGAGATGCTACTGAACGTGATCAGGTGAGGCATAATTGTCATAATTGCTGCCATGTTATGATGCTTTGCTGGGGAGGGAGTCCATAATTGTCATCATATCCTCAAATGGGTTCAAGATTCCCCAAAAGGTTAAGAACCCTGGTTCTGTATCGCTTGCTGGCCACCAGGGCTTTTTTTCAGCTGGAACGCGGTGGAATGGAGTTCCGGAACCTCTTGAAAATGGTCACATGGCTGCTGGCCCCGCCCCCTGATCTCCAGACAGTGGGGAGTTTAGATTGCCCTCCGTGCCGCCGAATGGCGCGGAGGGCAATCTAAACTCTCCTCTATCTGGAGATCAGGGGGCAGGGCCACCAGCCACGCGACCATTTTCTCCAAGGGCAACCCACTGAGTTCCACCACCTCTTTCCCCAGAAAAAAAGCCCTGCTGGCCACACAGCCTTTGTCGGTACAAAAAGCTCACTCAACATGCCATTTCCCAGACCCCATCTCTCCTCTGAACATGCTTGCAGTTCTGTTGTTATTCCTCTTGCTCCAGCATCAGCCTTCTTTGGCTCCATTTCCCCCTTGTTTTTCCATCTGCGTTAGCTTTATGTGTTGGGATGGGGAACCTCAGCTTGAATCTTGCAGGCCTGCTCTTATTTGAAAGTTGCTGCCACCTGAATAGTTATTCTGGAATCCACCCTTGGCTCATTAAGCACATGACCCCCCATAAGATCAGACTCTGAAAAGACTTTTAAATCCTGCTGGGGTTGTGATCCTGTGAAGAGATACATTGCCAGTTTGATGCATGGCACATGGGAGAAATACGTGACAACACTCTGTCGTCCATTTTTTCCTCCACCTCTCATACAGATCCGAGCAACACCATCAGTGGACCCAACAACATCAGCCATATCATCTCGGGTTGATTCTCCTGCTCATCCTCCAATGTGATTTACACCATTACGTGTCAGCAATGCCCCTCCATTCTCTACATTGGACAAACTGGCCAGTCCCTTTAACAAAGAATTAATGGACATAAGTCTGACATCAGAAACCAAAACATTCAAAAACCAGTGGGGGAACATTTTAACCTTCCAGGACATTCAGTTGCTGACCTAAAAGTAGCAGTTATCCTGCAGAGGAATTTCAAAGGGAGATTAGAAAGAGGGACTGCTAAATAGCAACTGATAATGAAGCTCAAGACAATGTATCCACCTGGACTGAATCGAGACATTGGCTTCCTGTCTCATTACCGATGCTGATTTGTCCACACCCACTACCCCTCTGCATACCCTACCCTATTCAATCACGCCTGCCATTGTCATTCACGGGCCATTATCATTCAGCTTCTGTAATTACTCCATTCTCCAAGATATAAGGACAGACGGACTCACATTCTAGCTGTATCTGCAGAAGTGAGCTGTGTCTCACGAAAGCTCCTACCCTACCACAAATTTTGTTAGTCTTATAGGTGCTACTGGACTCTTGCTCTTTTTTATTCCTCCACTTGTTGCATCTGTTATTTGTTTTAGGATTCAGGCTCTATATACTTGGGCCGTCATCACACGGCCCCTTATTTCGTCAGTTTTGCACTAGAAATCGTTTCCTCTGTTATCGTTATTAGAATGGATTCTCCCATCTTTTGACGACTGCTTGTGCTTCCAGTCGGTCACATTAACAGGGAAAAGTGCAATTTGACGGGCAGTCAAAGTGCATCCGGAAACGGGGCCAAAAAATCCCGCCCCCCTTTAAAAAAAATAATTCGCATATTTGCACTATATTGAACTTCTGTTATACCAATGTTGTGCTGGGCCAATATTGAAATACATTTAAAGGTGGGGGCAAGATGGGCAGCGAAGCGGAGAATCCACGGCTACTTGGCACTAAAATTTTAGAGGAAATGTCAGTGTATTCAATCGGTGTAAACTGCTTCAGTTGTTCTTGCATGGCAGAATATCGCAATAGCGCTATAAGGCTTACCTTTAAAAAAATTACTTTGAGGCTTAATTGTGGGTGGCGCTGGGGTTTGTGGGAGTGTGGGGCGGGAGAATCAGCGTTAGGTGGGACAGATGATCGGGGAAGTGAGCGCTTTGGCGTTGCAAAGCTTTCACAGTCGATCCAGGGCATTCACATGGAAAAGGATGAGGACGACATAAAGAGTCACAAAGCATAATTTGGGGAGAATGGCAAAATCGCAACAGAACTGGAATAAGGTGATCATTCAGTGGGAGATGGCGCTAGTTTGGTGCTAAATTTATGGCTGTGTGACGACGGCCTTGAACAGACATGGCATCATCCAATTGAAGTAAAAAAAGTCTGCCTTAACTGTCCCAGGAAAAAAAATCAGTAGTCTTTCAGCTGAAGGGGGAGACATCACTGGGACACAAGAGAATGAGTAGCTAGCTTTCAGCATGACAGGCTCAGACATCAGGGGAGTTGTAGAACACCTGGACCGCCAGGCTATAACACTGAATGAGCGGCATTCCAACCTGCCTCATCAGAGCTATTCCTGTCTTCAATAGACCAAAGGGAAAAACTGTCCAAGGTATAAACTTTGTAAGCATAACATACACTATAGTAACACCCAGTCCTACTTCAGATTTTATTTATGGCCTACTTGCCAAGACTATTTATATACCACTACAGCACATGACTGCTATAGTTTTCACACACTGCTAGTTTCGGTGAAACAAGTTACTGTTAAATATCCTTTCTTCGCATGTATATCCCACTCTTCGTCAAAGGAGCTTTGGATGGCATGCAGACCTTTACAGCAACCCTTAAGATAAGTTATGTTGGAGTACGTGTGTGTGTTATATGCTATCCAGTTGCCTCTGACCTATGGCGACCCTATGAAGGAAAAACCTCCAAATTGTCCTATCATTAACAGACTTGCTCAGATCCTGCAAACGGGAAGATGTGGCTTCTTTTATTGAATCAAGCCATCTCATTTTAGGTCTTCCTCTTTTCCTACCGCCTTCCACTTTTTCCAGCATTATAGCAATGTCTTATGTACAAGGAAGAAGATTAGACGCTCCTCCAGGGGGCAGCAAGCTTCAGTTAGGACTGTAAGGGGAGTTTCTTTTTTCTAATATGGGGGTTTCTCCTTTCCTGTCTGCAGTATGCTACTATCATGGTAATCTTTCTTCTCAGAACTCTAGAGAACTCTCTCAGATATCAAGAGAGCTAAGTTTATTTCCATTACTAAAACTTTTGTTATTAATCAGTTCACTGCCCTGACTACTGCGTAGGCACTCCACCTGCAAAGTATGTTGAGAGAGGAAAGGTGTCTGGTTCAGGGTTTCTCAACAGATGTACTGAGTGCGTTAATGGTTACCTGGCCTATATGAATCTTTGGAACACCAGATCTCCTAAAATCAAATCCCTGGTCCAGGGATTTGATTATCTGCAGCACATTTTGTAAAGCCCCTCTCCCTTTAAAATATTTAGCAAACATTGATATTTGCAGGGTGGGATGATTTCAACCAGGGTTCCCCTACGTGGTGCCCGTGGGCACCATTGCACCCACCGACACCTTCTTTGGCACCCACCAAGTATTTTTAGAAAGTAGGTGGCACCAGGTGAGGCTTTTGCCAAACATGGCTTCTGATTGGCCATTAGAGATTCGATTGGCTGTGCAGACTTTTAAAAACATTGCTTTAGCAGAAGCTGTTTTTCCCAGCACAAGGATCTCCACTTTGTGACTGGAGATAAGTTGCAGCAGCCATTTTGTGGCTGGCTCCACCTCCTGCAGCAGCCATTTTGTTGCTGCATCTACCACACTGTGTCCAAAGTTCAAATGTGCCCATAAGCTCAGGGTCTCTGATTTAAATCACCAAGGGCACATTTGAGAAAATAATCCCGTGAAGAGTTCTGCCAGTCTAAGCCCACTAATTTATCTGCATAAGATTGCACTGTAAACTGATTATTTATTTATTTAGGCAGGTTGTATAGCTAAGTTAGAGAACTGATCAAGTCAGCACATAACATATCCATAATTCTAAAATATCAAAGGGCAGAAAGTTAAGGACAGTTTGCAACACTCACATCTAGCATTTAAAACAAAATTAGGAGTTTAATTTCGAAAGTCCTTCTGAAATTTATATATATATATATAGTTTATATATATAAACTATAATTGGAAAGTTCATAATGCAAGGCCCAGTCACAACTCATGGACAAGTTCCAAATATTTGGAGTGGCATCTTAGATGGCCCATATTTATCTCTCCATCAAATGGGCTCCCTATCAAATGGGCTCTCCTTCTTTGGAGATTTTTAAGCAGAGGCTAGATGGCCATCTGACAGCAATGCTGTTTCTGTGAACCAGGGCAGATCATAAGGGGGAGGGTAGTAGGGATACCATACCCCTGGTGGGGGTGGGGAATCCCCTGCCCCAGCCCCCGCCCCTCACACCCCGCCCCCACTTACCTGGCCAGTGGGGGCACCTTCTGTGTGTGCTCCCTTGCAGTGCTGTGCACTCCTGTGCGCAGCAGCCACCTGGATCGGCCCAGTTTGGCCCAGATCGGGGCCATTGCAGAGCACGGGAGTGCTCCTGCGCTCTGCAGCAGCTCAACATGGGCCCGATCCATGCCCAAATGGGGCTGTTTTTGGCGCTGTGGAGTGCAGGAGCGCTCCTGTGTTCCGCAGCGGCTCAAAATGGGCCCAATCTGCACCAAAACAGGCCCAAAACGAGCCTGTTTTGGCACGGATCAGGCCCGTTTGGGGCCACTGCGGAGGGCAGGAGTGCGCCTGCCCTCCGCAGTGGCCCTGATCCAAGCCCCTGCAGAGCATGGGCGTGCTCCAGGGGAGTGCGCCGCATGATAACATCATGCAGGTGAGTGCCAGGCCCCAATCCCCCCCCACCTGGAGGTTGAGGGGGGCCTGGCAACCCTAGAGGGAAGAATGGGTAACATCAGTGCTTAGTTCTCCTGGCCTCTTCTTACATGGCCAGGGTAAGGCCGATTGCAACCTTGGGGTCAGGTAGCAATTTCCCCCAGGCCGGTTTGGCTAGAGATCCTGATGGAGTTTTGCCATCTTCTGGGCATGGAGTAAAGGTCACTGTGTGTAAGGGGATGGTATTTGGGAATTTCCTGCATTTTGCAAGGGGTTGGACTAGATGACCCTAGAGATCCCTTCCAACCTTGTGATTCTATGATTCTATGAAATGAAGCTCTGTCACTGCATTCCCACAATAGGGCCCCCTTGGACAACTTCAGAGTACAGGCAGAAATCTAGGTACAGAAGTGGCCCTTCAAATACTACAGTCGGGGAGGGGGAAGGAGTAGGTGAGACAGGAAGGCAGGCTGCCCAAGAGCACTACCTCATCTCACCCCATTATGGAACTGTTTCTTATAAAACTAATTTTTATAAAATGCACAAAGCACCCGCTTTCTCCACCCCACCCCCCACCCCAAGTACAGAAGTATGTTGGAAAGTTTATGCAGAAATGTAGCTATAATTACAGAGTATGGTGTACATTGCATACAATGTATATATTACAGTGGTACCACTGGCGCCACTGTCGTTAAGGGCTCTGGTTTTTCTTTTATAAGATCCAACGTACTAAATAGATTTGTTTTTCAGGAACTCCCATCTTTCCTATAAAAGTTGATTCTAGATTAAAATTAACTCTGCAAGGTAGTAGAGTCGGGAACAACTTTTATCTTGACATAAGAAAGTTTGGTCCCAGCTGCTTTGCAATTTGTATTTGCTTATAGTTTAACAACTGTCAGACTTATTTGTGGCCTTTTATCCTAAGCAGTGGTTTACATTATTGAAAACAAGGTGAAAATATGTGAATCGTAGTCACTGTCTGTCATAACTATAAAAGAAGAATGCCTTTGCAAGTAATCCCATCGACACTGATTTTACAGCTCAGTCCCAAATATAGTTACTCAGAAGTAAACACTATTCATTTCAATGGGATGCAACTGTGAAAATCAGAAATAATTGCATAATTGTAATGCAACTTATAATTATGTGGAACAACAGGGAACTAATTGCTAGTCCATCTCCCATCTACTTTTAAAAGTGGTATCTAAGGGGAAGTGACATCTAAGGGGAAGTGACATATACGGGGAAATTTGCTTCACGAATTTCCGTAACACTGTTTAAAATCTAAGACTGAATAATACAGAGTGCGGTTGCCTCTTGACAGTAATAGAACTTGCTTATGAGTAACCATGCTTACACAGTTCTAATGGCACAACAAATACATGTATTTAGTATGAGCATTGTGTAGTTGTAATTGCACGTGTAGGATACTCACATGAGCCATCAATACCAAATTATTGGTGGAACGCCAGTCAGATATTATAAATTAAGCACTCAATAGATGGGTCAAATGTCAATTACTTGGCCATTTGACCAAAGTATTATATTTCACAAAGCGAAGAACAGAGTGGTGCCTAATAGCAACATAAAGCATTTCCTTCCTATTTCTTTTTTCTTATATTGAATAAAGCCACTGTCTACCAAACGTCCATGGTTCTTATTTATTTATTTATTTATATTTATTTATTTATTGGATTTTTAGCCTGCCTTCCCCTCAAGCAGGCTCAGGGCGGGTCACAAACATAAATAAGATACAGTAAGTAAAGCAGGGCAGGAAGTTTGAAAGCAACATTTTTCTTGCTGCTTGCTGAAGAATTCTGAAGAATTCTGTTATAACGTGCAACCCGAGTAATAACTTTTTGCAATAAACTAAGACATTGCATTGCTAGCTGACTGATTAGAGTTCTCTTCTGTTTGTTTGGGTAGTTAATTAGGCAACGTGGATACAAGCCCTGACTGAGGGAAAGCCAAGTTCAGGTGGGAGAAGGGCAGATGGAATAGTAGGAGGTAGAACTAAAAAAAAATTGAATAGTCTCCATTCCAGTCTTCTACACCTTATAGAATTGGGGCTATCACCTTGCTCTGAAAAGGTGTCAGGGCAGAGTCAATCAGAAAACCACAAAATCTATACAATAAAACTTTGGTATGGTCCTTATAGTTTGAAAAGATACTGATTTCCAAATGGGCCTTCTAAGAGAGGATATGCCAAGGTATTTAGAATGCCTGCATTTGTGAGTTAAGATAATATCTATAGACGATTGAAATTTATAGGACTGTTTCTCAAAGATCATCGCACTGGTCTCAGCATAATTTATACTTAGAGTTTCTTCTTTAAAATATTCACAACGTTGGTGTAACATCCTCATAAGGACAACACAAGCGACGAGGAACAAACTCATATCATCGACATAGAAAAGAACCAAGAGAAGGTAACGTGATTATATAAAATTCAAACGTAATGAAGAAAAAATGCATAGAATGTGTTCTTCCCCCCCCCCCTTAGGTCCAGGTTCCATATGACTAGACCACCAAAAAGAGGCTGGCTTGGGAGATATATTCAGAAACACACAAGCAAAATCTCCTACTTGAATACAAATAGGAAATGGTAGCAAATATATTATATTTCTATGTGCATGAAATGAAATGCACATGAAATGCACGTGTATGTGCTCAGTGAATATAATGAATATGATTAAACACATTCAAGTCAATGGAATAAATGTACATAAGTAAATAGAATAAATAGAATAAATACAATGAATACATAGCTATGTGACAAAATGCAACCGACTACTAAATATACATTACTGTCAGTAATTCTTACATAACTAGTCCTTAGTACGTTCCATGTTAATTACACTCCGTCAGAAAGGTTCTTCCCATTCATCTATTTCTTTTTTCTTATATTGAATAAAGCCACCGTCTACCAAACGTCCATGGTTCTTATTTATTTATTTTTATTTATTTATTTATTGGATTTTTAGCCCGCCTTCCCCTCAAGCAGGCTCAGGGCGGGTCACAAACATAAATAAGATACAGTAAGTAAAACCAATAAAATAACATCTCATGGATATCCACATTCCAAATGGGACACCTTTCCCCCTTTCCCTGCCCACCATACTCAAGGGAAGAAAAGGGTGGAGGTGTGGGTTGGTGAACCTCTAGCTCTTCAAGCATGGGGAGGCAGATGGACTGTATGCTCCCCCCCACTGACAGGAGACCGGCAGGGAGGCTAATTAGATGGATCCAGTGCTGGCCTCAACCATATGCCTGGTGGAACATCTCTGTCTTACAGGCCTGCCAAAAAGATACAACATCTTGGCGGGCCCAAGTGTCTTCCGACAGAGAGTTCCACCAGGTTGGGGCCAGGACAGAAAATGCCCTGGCCCTGGTCGAGGCCAGCCGATCCTCCCTGGGGCCAGGGACCACCAGTAGGTATTTCTTGCTGTTTCAAATGTTGCAGTTTTGACACTGACACTGAGAGATCTCTGTCTTTCGGTGCTACACCTCTGAAGATGCCAGTCACAGCTGCTGGCGAAATGTCAGGAACTACAATGCCAAGACCATGGTCATACAGCTAGCTGCATTTGTTTCACTCGTGGAGCTTTTTCAAGGGTTATAATAAACACATCAGAGTTCTTTTACGGACCGGAAGTACCTCTTTCATTGACAGATACCATTAATGCCATCATCTGCATAGAAAAGAACCAAGAGAAGGTACCATGATTATATAAAATTCAAATGTAATGAAGAAAAAAAGCACAGAATGTGTTCTCCCCCCCCTCCCTTAGGTCCAGGTTCCATATGGCTAGAAACACAACAGAGAAGACTGGATGTTGTAAATAATCTTTAGTTTTCAGAGAGTAAAGAAAAGGGGGGGTTGAAGATCAGAATAAAGAAATTAGTAAGATAAATAACTTAAGTACAAACAATTCCATTTCACTGTGCAAGCTGGATGAGATTACCTAGGCTTTCCATCTAGCGTCCACTTTCCCGTGACACGACCCAACTAATCTACTAATGGCAAATACTGCAGTTAAAACTGAGCAAACAGAATATTTCCAATGCTCTTGTTTTGCTCCAGTTGAAATGGGGGGGAAAAAACAGTACATGGAATTCATTTAGAAGACAGCACTTTCTAATGACACCTCTATTGGACTCAAGCAATCCTGTTGTTTGTAATAATGCACCCATACCTCATACTGATTTTCAACTGAACGTAAAAAAACACTAACAATAGCAGCAAACAACAAAAAAAAGCAAAATATATTACTCAAGTTCAATTTAGCCAGCTCTGTTGTGTTAAATCCTGCAGTACACCGCAGATTCTGGCTGCAAATGAAAAGGGAACTGGGGCACAAGGGGAAATATCCTTTTAATTTAAGGGGGGAAATGCTTTTTTTGTCTAACACAAGGGTTTATAATGTTTCTTGGTCAGAACAGGGAACGGATCCTTTTACTGCCATGCTTGGATACCAGCTGCTATCAGAAGAGTTTTGTACCTCAACAAGAATAAGTGCAAATTTGCCTAGGTAAGATAATTTCTTATCCATTGAATAATCAGATACCATTTGAGTTGTTTGTTTTCACATTATTCATAGCCTGCCTTTCTCACTAAGATCCAAAGCAGATTACAAAATAAAGAAAACAATTCAGACAGCCAATAAACAATGCAATGGTATTAGGATTACAGAATTAGAGAGCAATGCAAACAATAAATTGCCTGAGGCAGGACACACCGTAATACAGAAAGTGGGTTACAAAGACAGAAGATAATACAGTAAAAGCTGTTCCATGAACGCATGTGAACAGGCAGTTGCCAATCTTTCCCTCTGAAGGTTCTGCTCAGATGAGTGAAGCCTCATTTGGTAGACCAGACGGGAGAGGCAGTCCTGCCAGTATGTGGGTCCATGACCATGATAGGCCTTATACGGCATGAACCGTACTTGAACTGAACCTGGTAAGTGATCAGTTACCAATGGGGTGATTGCAGAATGGGTGCACGCTCTGCCAAGCTCCTGATGGCAATCAAGAGGCAGCATTTTGTACCAATTGGAGTTTCCAAGTTAACTTGAAGGGCAGACCCAAGTAGATGGTAGGTAAGTTTATAGTTTGTGGCCAAAGGCCATCACAACCCATACAAATAAAACACATAAAGCACTCTACCATGTAAACATATGTACAAATATTAAAAGATTAAAATGATCTAGGCAGGAAATACCAGTCAGATAAAACCATTGCTGTCTCTGGAAACAACTCTAGCCCGGATTTTCTTGGCTGCTAAGGCGAACAGAGAGACTCTGTAAGATTCCATTGCAATAGTCTAGCCTTGAGGTTCTTGTGCCTGGAAACAGATTGGAAGTCAGTGCAGACAGGCGAAGACTGGCATGATCACTCCCTACAACCATGTGAACTCCCGTTAACATCCTGGCTGCAGCATTCTGCAACCATTGAAATTTACGAACACTTTTCAAGGGAAGCCCTGCAGAGCGCATTGCAGTAGTCTAATCTAGGTGTAACCAGGGCATGCACAACTGTGGCCAGATCTTCTCTTCCCGGGAAGAAAAGGTCGAAGTTGATGAAATGCACTCCTGGTCACAGCTACCACTTGCCTATCCGGTGGTATGCCCAAGCACCCACAAACTATGGACCTGTTCCTTCAAGGGGATTGCAACCCCATCCAGAACAGTGGTTGCTGGGGGTTTTCCGGGCTGTATTGCCGTGGTCTTGGCATTGTAGTTCCTGACGTTTCGCCAGCAGCTGTGGCTGGCATCTTCAGAGATGTAGCACCAAAAGACAGAGATCTCTCAGTGACACTGAGTGATCTGAGTGACACTGAGTGACACTGAGAGATCTCTGTCTTTTGGTGCTACACCTCTGAAGATGCCAGCCACAGCTGCTGGCGAAACGTCAGGAACTACAATGCCAAGACCACGGCAATACAGCCCGGAAAACCCCTAACAACCATCGTTCTCCGGCCGTGAAAGCCTTCGACCATCCAGAACAGGTGATTTATACCCAGTCTTTCTCCCCAATGAAGACCCAAGAAGGCTTACATCATTCTCCTCTCCTCCATTTTATCCTCACGACAACCCTGTGAGGTGGGTTAGGCTGTGAATGTGTGACTGGCCCAAGGTCACCCAGTGAGCTTCCATGACAGAGTGAGGATTCAAACCTGGACTTCCCAGAGCCTAGTCCGATACTCTAACCAATACACCATGCTGGCTCTCCAGCATGACACTCCATGGGCTACTTCAGCTCTATTCATGGTTTTAAAGTTCATTTTGTGTTCCACCCTGATAAGCAGTTATAATTTTGGCTTTTTAGCCCAGCCCAGAAACTTGATGGGGGGAAAAGCAGTAGCCCACTTCCTCTTTGTTGGAAATGGCACTGGAGACTATATAATGTTCAAAAGAAACAACGACTTTATTGAACAGGCAGGGATGGAATAAGGGCAGTCGGGGAATGAAAGAGCTGAGGTAAAATTTGTTGGTAGAACAGAATACTCTTTAAGTTACAGGCAAAATAGTTTTCTTGCAACTTAGTTTCTATGTTCTTAATACTTGACAGTGAGAGGTATTTTGTTTAATACCGTGGATACAGCAACAATGTTTCTTCACAGAGTTCCCTTTTACCTGACGTTTCCTGACGTTAGCTCACAACTGTTTTCCCTTCCCAACAGACCCGGGGTCCTCCTCGAAGCCAATCCTCTTTTAGACACTGGGCAGGAATTAATCTTCTTCTCCTAAGAAGAGTGAACCCTTCTTCATTTGGTTTGAATGGGAGTTTCCACTTACTAAACACGTTTGCCAAAAACACACACCCAGTTCTATCACAGCTGTGTAAATGGGTTTCAGCTTCTGCTGCCTTGGCATAATTTGCTTATCTTAAGACATTCCAACTGCATTCACAAGAAATGAAGAAAACAGGAGATGTTAAACAAAAAAAATAGAATAATTTGCCAAGATCTCATACGATTCGGTCTTCTATTAAGGCAGGGTTTTTGACAGCTGAGGGGCCTAGCAACAGTCAGTGGAATTCTAACATGGCTGCAATAACTGCCATTAATGCTGTCTCCTCACCAGTCACCACAGCCATTACAAAAAAAGATCTTTCCGAGGCTTTCAGAGTCTTTGAGACTGGGATTTTTGACAAGCTCTCTGCATTTTAAAAACCACTTTCTGATCAACTGGAAGAGATTAAAGAAAAACTGAACTTAAAGCCAGTCAGTCATGGCTGAAAATGCAATTGAAATGGGTATCACAAAACACATTATCTTTAATTCTTGTTATCTGACAAAAGTTGAAAGTTGAAAACAAATTTTGTAGAAAACAAAAGGAACTATATTATTTGGACAGAAATTCTCTCACGGAGTTAAGCAGTTCTGGTAGTTCTCCGAAAAGGTCACGTGTCAGGTGGCCCCGCCCACCTGATTTTTGGCCATTTGGGGCCCATTTCACCTAATTCAGGCCCAAAATGATCAGGCAGTTACAGGAGACAGAACTAAGTCTGTCTGAAAAGGTGATGACTCTAGAAAAGAGGCCAGACAGAGGTCCATCTGGCCTCTACCAGAGCCAGGGCCTTTTTGGTCCTGGCTCCGACCTGATGGAACTCTCTGTCTGAGGAAACTAGGGCCCGGCGGGAATTGTTATTTTTTCCACCAGGCCTGCAAGACAGAGATGTTCTGCCAGGCATTTGGTGGGGGCTAGGCTGTCCTCTCGCCGGCCATACCACTGAAGATCATCCACCACCCATGCAGGAGCTCATAAGTGTGGCGCATGATGCAACAGCCAAGCCCTGCTCCTAAAATGCTGTATGTTAATATTTATATCCGCCAATTGAGAAATTTTATTGTATATGGAATAGTGTCTTAATGTTTATTTATAATGTTTTTATTGTTTTTAAACAGCATGTTACAAATTATATGCTGTTACACCGCCCTGAGCCCGTCTGATGGGGAGGGCAGTCTAGAAATGCAATAAATAAATAATATAACAAAATAAAATAAAAGATCCTAATTCGAAATTCAGAGGTTTTAATGAGGGGGAAGGAAGAAAAAAACCGACTTGTCTATTTTCCCAGCATCATGGTTTTCCACAATTCTAGATCTAGAAAAAGGGGTTGCCCCACGAATCAACAAAGCTTATCAGCTTGGCAAGATAAGCAAACTTCAGCTCACTAGATCTAGGGATATACTAGCTGGATTCCCAGATGCTAGGACAAAGAGGAAAATATTGCAGCTCCCGTGGTTTCCTTCCATTCAAAGAATTCAGAATGTTTTTATTATTTCTGAATTTTTTATACTATGACCATACATTCAGTTTAGAATTTGTATGTGCTGAGCTGTGGAAAGATCATTTATCTGTTCCACTTAGTTGTTTATTTTGTTCATATTATTAGCGGATAGTGTACCTTGCACTTGCACTACTTGAGTAATTTCACTCTGGTGGTTGACTTATCTTTATTATTCCATGGTATTATGTTATCTTGGACTATGTATTCCAAATACAGTTTATTATTATTATGCCTTTCATACCTATTAGGTTGTGGCTTTGCCTCTGTTGTCTTGCAGCTTTCATTTCCACCAAGTGTTTTCAAATACTTCAATAGAGCAAATTTAAACGTCTGAGTGTGTTTGAAATAAGTATAAATGTTCTTTAGTTTCTGTCATCACATTCCGTTTGTTCTTTTACAGTTACACCCTTGTCTGTTCTTGAGCAGGGGCCATTACTAAGTGGTAGAGCATCAGTTTTGCATACAGAAGGTCTCTTGGTTAATCTTTGTTATAGTCAGGGCTCATTTTGAGGGGGAACGTGCTGGAACGCAGTTCCGGTAGTTCTCCAAAAAGGTCACATGTCAGGTGGCCCCGCCCACCTGATTTTTGGTCATTTGGGGCCTGTTTCGCCCAATTTGGGCCCAAAATGGCCAGGATCAGGCCCAAAACAGCCAGGATTGGTCCCAAAACAGCCAGGATCGGGCCTCTGACAGGTGGTGGATCACTCTCTTGACCATTTTGGGCCCATTTTCAGCCATTTCAGCCCCTTTTTGCCATTTTGGGCCCAATTTTGTCCCTGAATGGCCAGGATTGGGTCCAAAACAGCCAGGATAGGTGATGTCAGGGGGTGTGGCATATGCAAATCAGTTATGCTAATGACACACTTCCAGCAATGGCAAGGGGCGTGGCATATGCAAATGAGTTGTGCTAATGAGTTCCTGCAGCTCTTTTTCTACGAAATGACCCCTGGTTATAGTAGATAATATGAAATACCTCTACCCGAGTCCCTGGAGAACTCCTGCCAACCAGAATGGACAGTGATCTGGCCCAGTATGAGCCAGTTTTATGTGTTCCTCCACCAGAGCTCAAAGTGCCTGTGTCTGGAGGAGCAGGGAGGTATTTGTATCAGAGAAAAGAAATGGCCGTGTCCTATTACATAGTTACAGATATTAAGAGATCTCAAATTCTGAATAAGAACTTCTTTTTCAAATAGAACGATGGTCTAATATTTTCCTCATTACTACTCTCTTTAGAGCCCATGGCCCAGAGTGGCAAGTTGCAGTACTGCAGCCCAAGCTCTGCTCACGACCTGAGTTCGATCCTGGCGGAAGCTGGGTTCAACTAGCCGGCTCAAGGTTGACTCAGCCTTCCATCCTTCCGAGGTTGGTCAAATGAGTACCCAGTTTCCTGGGGGTAAAGTGTAGATAACTGGAGAAGGTAATGGCAAACTACCCTGTAACAAAAAGTCTCCAAGTAAACGTTGTGATGCAACGTCCCCCCAGGAGTCAGTAATGACTCGGTGCTTGCCTTTACCTTTACCTACTATTCTTTAATCTTATCGAGTTTGGTGTGGATGTGTGTGCATTTACCAATGGAGAAGCAAGACTTAACCTCTGCCTCTATTCCACCTCTAGTCTATCTGCAGGACAGACTGCTTACTGCTAGTTTTTCTTTCTTCTTCCCCCCCCCCCGGTCCGTTCCTTCCATCTCTCTTGCCCTACTTGTTTACCAGTTCATACACACAAAACATTTCCATCTGGCCCCTGTAGAACAGCTGGGCTGGTAAGCACTACATGATGGAAGGGCTTGCCTTTCTCTACCTCTGTCCTCATCTGCCTAGCCTTATAGTGAATCTCTAACCCATTTTTATCAATCATGCATCAGTATGTCTAATTCTCAATGTGGCCCCATCTGTGGATACTTAAATCCAGAGACTGGCGCCATGAACAGACAAGGCAGATCTTTTTACAATTCCTAAATGCTGCAGCAGATAGAAACTGGGCAGATGTCTGCGGCACTAAAAGAACAGGGGAGACTGCACTTGCCTGCTTCTTTGGTAGAACACTTCGTGACTCAGATGTATCTTTGGTTTATGGCACGGAATTGCACCTTCTATGTACTTTGGGGGAGTCTGTGAGCTAAGCTACAAGAGACAAATTACATGAGGCAGAGCACATGAAGGGAGTCGCAAATGTTAGCCAGGAAGCTGAGTTTTGAAAGAGACTGGAAAGCTTTGTCAATTTCCCTTCTCTACAGGGCCAGCAAAGATCACTCCTAATTTCCTCTTTGCCTCCCAAGGCTCTGTCAGTTTCATCTCCCCTTTTAGGAGGCAAAGAGGAAATTAACAAACCCTCTGACCTATGATCTTCCTGGCTCTGGGGAGAGAGGAAATTGACAAAGCCTTCTGATCTCTTTTAAAGCTCAGCTTGCCAGCTAACATTACGACTCCCTTCACGTGCTCCTCCTTGTGTGATTCATCTCTTGTAGCTTGGCTCTGTGTCATTCTGCCCTATCCCGGAGTCTCAGAAAGTGAAGAGTGAAAACGGCACTTTTCAGATGCTATAGTAACATGTACTATAACATCTACAGGAGCTTATCAACCTTGCATAATGGGAGCATGCACTACCCAGATCCTCCTGATATGTGTGAATAGGACAAATGTGCATATTTACCATGAAGCTTTGATATGCCCTGACCTGGATAGCCCAGGAAAGCCTGATCCCGTCAGATCTCAGAAGCTAAGCAGGGTCAGCCTTGGTTAGTAATTGGATGGGGGACCTCCAACAAAGACCAGGGTTGCAGAGGCAGGCAATGGCAAACCACCTCTGTTAGTCTCTTGCCATGAGAACCCCACCAGAGGTTGCCATAAGTCAGCTATGACTCGAGGCAGGATTTCATTTTTCATTCACAGCTTTGATATGAGTGAGCTAACCACTGGATTTTTCATAATTCTCATTCATGCGCACCAAGGCTGTAATGGTAAACACATGTGTTGCCCCATTCTTACAACATGATGACCACATGTATCAGGAGGACTGAAGTTAGTACACACTCCCAATATATTTGGTTGGTAGGCTTATGATATGCATCGTTGTATCATCTGATGAAAAGCACTAAAGTAAATCTTAATTCCAGCTGCATAATGTATGTGAGGCTGCATGCTTTTTTCCAAATGTGCAAATGTTTCAGATCGTTAGACAACTTTGAAGCTATTATCTTTACCTCTGATTGCTTAAAATTCCTGATCTTGGCCCTGAAAACAACTGCACAGAATGTTCCACCAGGCTCCGAATGTTTATCTATCTTCACTCTTAGAGAAAGAACATCCCCTGGTACTCTTAAGGCCTCACATGCACTGTGCATAATTCCATATGGTTTGGGAGTTCCCAGAGCAGTTCAAAACCACACGGCAGGCGAAAAAATGTCGCACAACCTGCAGATCTTCTTTAACCTTCCTTGCAAACAAACATGCTAAAGCGAGAGTTATGAACAGTGTCTATGATTTCCGCACAATAGTTTGAGAATGGATGACTTTCACCTCTCTTTAATACAATGTACCGGAGATATTTGCATAAGCTGTTTGCATATACTACAGATATTTGTATAAGGTTCACTGAATCCCAGAATCTCCTGCTGTTTTATGATTTTACAGGACGGATTATTCAAAAGAAATGATTGTACCATATCCAGGGCCCAAGCATGGGGAGAAAATGGTACTGTTTACAAGGGCCAGGCAGTTCAGAGGTGGCCTGATCCAGGCCTCGAGCTTGTTTTTGTTATTCATATTTATGCACATTGTATATTCAGCCCTGTGTTTCGTATTTTATGGGTAGGTAAAAGGTAGATGGAAGCAAAAACCAATGAAGGGTGTTTCATGGAATTACTGAAGGAAAGATACAATCTGATGGCACACCAACAAATCTATTAAAACCAGGGCTTTTTTTCAGATGGAACGTGGTGGAATGGAGTTCCGGAACCTCTTGAAAATGGTCATATGGCTGGTGGCCCCGCCCCCTGATCTCCAGACAGGGGGGAGTTTAGATTGCCCTCCGTGCTGCTCCAGCGGCGCGGAGGGCGATCTTAACTCCCCCCTGTCTGGAGATCAGGGGGCGGGGCCACCAGCCATGTGACCATTTTCTCCAAGGGCAACCCACTGAGTTCCACCACCTCTTTTCCCAGAAAAAAAGCCCTGATTAAAACTCTTCGGGCCCCCTCCCACAGCTACTGCCAATCTCAAATTGGTTACAAATAACAAATAATTATCTCACCCTAGGAGAAAGAATTTCTGATATCTGAAGAACCACCTTTATCTGTATGAGCCCACACACCACATAAGAGCAGCTCAGCAAATTCTGCTTCTGATGCTCTCACATCAGTCTTGGGTTGTATCCAAAGGGCCATTGCATCGAAATTGCAGGAGGTCATAGCCCCTCTCTATACTGCCTTGGTCAGGCCATACCTGGAGTACTGTGTGCAGTTCTGGAGGCTTCACTTCAAAAAGGATGTGGACAAAATCGAGAGGGTGCAGAGGAGAGCGACGAGGATGATCAGGGGTCTGGAGACTGAGCCCTACGAGGAAAGGCTGAGGGCCTTGGGAATGTTTAGTTTGGAGAAGAGGAGGTTGAGGGGGGACAGGATTGCTCTCTTTAAATATTTGAAAGGCTGTCATTTGGAGGAGGGCAAGGAGCTGCTCCAGTTGGCCGCAGAGGATAGGACCCGAAGCAACGGGCTTAAATTACATGCAGAAAAGTACCAGCTGGATATTAGGAAAAACTCTTTTATGGTCAGAGTAGTTCAAAAGTAGAATCAGCTGCCTGGGGGTGGGGGGTGAGCTCCCCTTCACTGACAGTTTTCAAGAAGAGGCTGGATGAATGTTTGTCAGGGATGCTTTAGGCTCATCCTGCATTGGGCGGGGGGTTGGACTAGAAAGTCTGTATGGCCCCTTCCAACTCTGTGATTCTGTAATGAGATAGTAGGGGTAATTTATAAAGCTTCTTTGTTGGTGGCCCTTAACTGCACAGAATTTTCTTCTAGAGGATATGCTATGTTACTCTAGAGTTTACATAGTGGATAGAATATATTTGAAAAGGTGTTCTGATTTATTTACTGAGCTCTGATTGGAACTTTAGTGTTGGATATGATGTTATATGGTATTGAATGTTTTGATGCATTTATGAATCACTTTTCAATAAAATACAGAGCAAGAAAATATTTCAGACGGATGGACAAGCGGGCAGGCAGACACCCAATTTTTGTTTGGGTGTGATTGTGTTTACTGGGTAGCTGATGATACAAGTTATAGTCATAGTAAAAAATGCTACTGGAATGGTGTGGGGATGAAGTCCCAGGCATACAAATACTATCTCAGAGCCAAGCTACAAGTGACACCTTACAAAGGTTGGACACTTGTCAGCTT
Organism: Eublepharis macularius; assembly: GCF_028583425.1. NCBI lineage: Eukaryota > Metazoa > Chordata > Lepidosauria > Squamata > Eublepharidae > Eublepharis > Eublepharis macularius. The sequence continues at coordinate 17,071,698 of NC_072793.1, read as the reverse complement.
ACCTCAAGTTTTGATGGGAAATGTAGGCGTCCTAGATTTACAGCTTGGCTTTCCATTACAGCTGCAAGACCAGGATGCCTACATTTCCCATCAAAACTTGAGGGAAGCTGACAAGTGTCCAACCTGTGTCAGGCGTCACTTGTAGCTTGGCTCTCATTGCTATCCCTTGGAACCAGCAATAGCAATGCTTGTCTCATCCAAACAGTGAAGTTAATTTTCTTGTTGACTGGGCTAAAGTAATTCAACTTCTTTAACGTCATTTGTAACTCACGGAGAAGTCCTTGTACGCGGAGCAAGTTTTTTGATGGTGAGAAGCACCACGTGCCTTAAATACTAATTGCTGCTATTACATGCAGATGTTATCTTTTCCGTATGATTCCCAAGATGTTTTGAATTCACCTGTTGTGCTGAAGTACAGCAGCACATTCTATATGATATGATGTCTTGTGTAAGGACCTGTTGTGAAAGCGCCGCAATACCTGACACTCAGGGTGACTGAGAACGTCTTCCTTTGTCACATCAGTCGCTTTGCCCTTCAATATTCCCAGAAGCAATTTTGTCGTTTTTAGAGTATTACCAAAGCTATTTTCCCACAACATACACCCAGAAACTATAGTATGTTCATGAAATGACCTTTAATAATAATAAAGAAAACCTGAAGTTGCTCTTGTTATGTATTTATTGTAGGCAATAGGGTATGTTGCAGCCAGGGCTCATTTTGAGGGGGAACACGCAGGAACGCAGTTCCAGCAGTTCTCCGAAGAGGTCACATGACAGGTAGCCCCACCCACCTGACTCTCAGCCATTTTGAGCCCATTTCGGCCTGGATTGGGGCTGAAACGGCCCGGATCGGGGCTCTAATGGGTGGTGGATCACTCTCCTGCTCAGCAGCGGCCAGATCCTGACCATTTTGGGCCCCCTTTTGGCCATTTTCAGCCCCTTTTTGCCATTTTGGGCCCAATTTCGGCCCTGAATGGCCAGGATTGGGTCCAAAACAGCCAGGATAGGTAATGTCAGGGGGTGTGGCATATGCAAATCAGTTATGCTAATGACACACTTCCAGTGGTATCAAGGGGTGTGGCATATGCTAATGAGTTATGCTAATGAGTTCCTCCAGCTCTTTTTCTACGAAATGACCCCTGGTTGCAGTTCTAACAACTGACCTTTGCATTTATCTCCTGCAAATGAACGCTAATATTCGACATAATAGGCTGACTTTTTAAGTAAGCGATAAAAATTAACAAGGATGCCCCAAGAATGCAAGTTTCAGAGGGGGAGGAAGGAGTTCTTCAGAGCTTAGCACATGTGCGCAAGTGCCCTAAGAAATATACAGTGCAATCCTAAATAGGGTTAACCTTACAAACTAATTGACCCTTCTTAGGATTGTACTAGCATAGACACCTTATTCATTTATTCATTCATTTATTTATTTATTATCATATACACCTTATGTATGTGATGATCAAGTAGGATAATTTTCCAAAAAAAAAACCCTAGGAACATCTGAAGCAGATATGTACTTCTAGGTTCAATAAAACTTTGTTTGTTTGTTTGTTTAATGGCCTACTTTTCTTTCAGGGTATTCAAGACAGCATTAATAAAATTACTCATCAGTTTCCCATTCTCTTCCAGACATGATCCAGACCAAGACTTGTTTTGCTTCAGTGCAGTAGTCCTGGTATTTACCTTCAGCCCCTGTGGCCCTTCTTCCATGCAGCCGTTTTGGACTGGCTGGTCCTCCACCAGTGGCTCCCATACGGCACCTCCGTGGCCCAGTCTGCTGGCACCAGGAAGTGGCCTGGTGTCCATGGGCCTGGGGCTTGCAGTTTTCCCTGTCCAGCTAGATGAACTTCACCCATTCCTGCTCCTCTAGCCTGACAGGCAGGCAGCCCTTTACTTGCTCAAGGGATTTCCCCATGGGTTCCTTATCCCCTTCACTGGCTTTTAAATCCCCACCACCTCTGGGAACCTCAGGTCTGCCAGGGAGTTGCCAGAGGTTGTGGCAGAAAAAATCGATAAGGAGGTTTCCGCCGGTTGCGTCGCCAGCCCATTCAAGCCCCCTCCCCTTCCCTAACTTGCAGGTCTCCTCTTTTGGAGTTGTTCCTAAGAAGGTCTAATGGGAGTTCCACCTTATTCATCATCTGTCCTACCCATGGGGCTTGTTGCTTGATGTGGCCATCCCCCTGAACTCTGCTCAGTCAAATATGCATCTTTTGATCACGCTGTATGCCTGGTCTGGACCTGCAGCCCGGGGCCTTATGACCAAGTGTGACATGAAGTCTGTATTCTGCCTGCTGCCTGTCCATCCCAATTACTTCTGCCTGCTGAGGTTTAAATTCAGGGACAAATAGAATGTGGACAAAGCCATGCCAATGGGGTGTAGCACCTAGGCCCCCTTTTGATCCGCGCCAATTTGTCTGCAGTGATGTGGTACCAGTTTGCTTGCCTCCTCCGATCCCGTTTGGCAGCAGCCGGCAGAATTTGAAACCCATTCCTTGGCAAAGGGCGGTTCATCTGCTGGCAGGAGGGTCAACTGATGCTCAGGATCCAACCCCTATGGATTGCCAATGCTCAGCGGCAGGCACCCCAGGAACTCACGCCATGCGTGCACTCCCAGCAGGCACGACGACGTCACTCCCGGAAGTAACATCATCGTGCCAGCCGTGGGAGTACCCTTGTGCTTCATTTGGGGTCAATTTTTGTCCCAAACAGGCAGAATTGGCCCTGCATGGAGCGCGGGACCGCTCATGTGGCCGGTGCAACGATATCACTTCTGGGAGTGTCGTCACGTGCAGGCGCCAGGGCGCATGCACTCTCTGCGTGCATGCAAAGAAGCACTACACGGCTGGCATGAGGTAAGTGCCGGGTCCCACCCCCTCCCAGTGGGAGGATATAGGAACCTGGCAAGCCTAGGTCCAAAGTTTCCCAGTGAGCTTCCATGGCAGAGGTGGGGGGTTGGTTAATAGTTATTTCTTTTCACACTGTGGCAAAGATTGGCTTAGATACGTCTTTTGGAGACATCAGGAAATGTATTTGCTTATTTCCAGTTCTTTTTTTTAAAAAAGAAATTTTTATTGGGTGAGTAAAGATTAATATTACAGATTTTCAATTGAAACCCTCATTTCCATATTCTCCCACCCTTCTCCCCCTTAATCTAAGACTTCCAACAGTTTTCCAACCCGCTGTCTAAACCTACTACTTATATCTCCTTTTCTATTCTTAACTGTCTTAATACGCTACTAAGATAGATAATATACATTATATTAATATTACATTATATTTCTAACTTATCTCCTCTCTTCTCCTGTAAAGATCAGTATCTCTTCCTTTCTGTAAGCTTAATAGTTATCTAACAACCATAATTCTCCCTTTACGTCCCACTTCTTTTCCAAATACTGTTTTAACTTCCCCCAGTCATTAAAAAATTCTTCTGGATTCTGTTCTCTCAACTTTCTCGTCATTTTGTCCATTTCTGCCATGTACAGCAATTTTTATATCCAATTTTCAGTAGATGGTACTTCTTGCTTCTTCCATTTCTGAGCAAAAAAAATTCTTGCCGCTGTTGTCATATAGAATAATAAAGTTCTTTGTTGCCTGGGAATCTCTTCTAATTTCAGATTTAACAACAGCAGTTCTGGGTTCTTATTTATTGGGATTTGTAAAATTTCAGTCATAGCTTCTATAATATCTCCCCACTTATTTCCAGTTCTAATAGTGTACAGAATATCATTATATCTAAATCTGAACTCAGCCACTGAGGAGGGATCAAAATATCCACACGATGGAGTTGGAGACGGACAGGATTGATTTTTCTATCAGCCTGGGGGAAGCCCCAGGTTTCCAGGAGGGGGAAATGACATGTGCATTGGGTAGTTAAGAAAATTCAAAGATTATAGTCCACAATCTTTGAGAAATATGTGCCACTGAGATTTTGCAAAACTACTTTGTGATATCACAGCAGCCATTTTGCGGGTTGCTAGGCAACCTGCAGCCAGGTTGGATCAACGGGGGGGGCAGTCTGCTCCGGCACCACCAAAGAGGGGGCGCTGGGCACAGCTGCCAGCCGCCAAGAGTACGCCGGCGGCAGCGCAGGCAGCTGAGTGGAGGGGGGAGGCCACCCGTGCCATTCGCCTGCCCCACAGGACAGGGAGCGTGCGGCAAGCCGGCCGCCCCCTCAGCGAGGAAGGCAAATGGCACAGGCGGCCGGCGCTGCTGCTGCCAGCTCCACAGAACACTGTGCGCCGGGGCAGCCGGCTTGCCGCGCTGGTGGCATGCTCCACCCCAGCCCGATGACATCACAGAAATGACATCATCATGCAGCGGCTGGGTTGCCCTGTGCTCAGGCAACCCTAGATCCGGCCCTGCTTGCAGCCAACTTTGCTGAGGATTCCAAGCTTAATTTAGTGTCACAGTGGTGGGGGGGGGAGGCAGATTTAAAAAGGTAGAAGTTAAGAGGGAGAGAAAGTAAAGTTGAATGGGGGAGGAGCAGAAAAGGTAAAAAGAGAAAGCTAAAAAGGGGAAGGAGAACAAAAAAGGTGGGCAGGTGGGTGTGAGAGGAAAGGGGAGAGGCTGCAAACATTTGCCATGGAGAGGCAAAGAGGAAAACAAGAGCGAGTGGGGGAAATTGGATTCCTTCTGTGAGTACTTGTACAGAGATCTGCTATGTCCAGCTTTATAAAGAGAAAATAAGCTCATACCAAGTGTGTATGGTATATTTTGTACCATTTTATGGGAACACTTTGCCACAGGAGAAAAATAAAAGATACATGGTAATTTAGTCAGTTTTGTATGTGCCGACTGAAAGGCCTTATAGTTTTGGAAGAGTTCCTCATGACAGCTTTACATTTTTACTCTCTGAGGACATCTTGTGGATTCACAGAGTTATTGCAATACTATATCAAGGAGTAATATAAGGAGTCTCTAATTCAAGGGTCCAGAGGAGTTAGCCGTGTTAGTCTGTAGCAGCAAAATCGAAAAGAGTCCAGTAGCACCTTTAAGACTAACCAACTTTACTGTAGCATAAGCTTTCGAGAATCACAGTTCTGCATCTGACAAAGAGAACTGGGATTCTTGAAAGCTTATGTTACAGTAAAGTTGGTTAGTCTTAAAGGTGCTACTGGACTCTTTTCGATTTCTCTAATTCAAGACACCTCTCATTCAGCAATTGTTAAAAGATATCCTACTCCTCGGCTCAATCATCAACCAAAAGGAGGACTGCAACTAAGAAATAAGAAGGAGATTGTGACTTGGAAGGGTGGCCATGAAGGAACTAGAAAAGGTCCTTGAGTGTGTGTGTTCTGTACCATCAAGACACTTCTGAGTTATGGCAACCTTATGAATGAAAGACCTCCAAAAACATCCTTTTATTAACAGCCTTGCTCTTATCCTGCAAACTGGAGGCTGTGGCTTCCTTTATTGAGTCAAGCCATCTCATTTTGAGTCTTCCTCTTTTCCTACTGCCTTCCACTTTTCCTAGCATTTTTGTTTTTTTCCATTCAGTCTTGTCTCCTCAGGATTTGACCAAAGTACAATAGCCTCAGTTTTGTCATTTTTGCTTCTAGGGAGAATTCAGGCTTGATTTGATCTAGAACCCACGTATTTGTCTTTTTGGCCATCCACAGTATCTGTAAAATTCTCCTCAAGCACGACATTTGAATACTACATATGAACCAATTTTATCCCTGTCAACTTTCTTCTCTGTCCAACTTCAACCTACCACAGTATGGATTATCTTGATCTTGGTCTTCAGCGACACAGCCTTGTCCTGAAGGACAAATATTATTTCTGTGCATTGCATCATTTGGTTCTCATCCATGCCCATACCAATTGTTTAAGACATCTTGACAACTTTTCATTCCTAAATCCAGGGCTTTTTTTCAGCTGGAACGCGGTGGAATGGAGTTCCAGAACCTCTTGAAAAGGGTCACATGGCTGGTGGCCCCGCCCCCTGATCTCCAGACAGAGGGGAGTTTAGATTGCCCTACATCCTACATGGTGCTCAAAGATAGCGGATAAAATTAAACTGATTGGCTTGGACCCGGTAGCCCTGTTTGATATGAGACTCAACAAAGCAAAAGCTTTAATCACCCAAAGACTAATTAATATAGAGTCCCAAAATGATGAGGCAATGCTTCCTCTAAGCTATAAGAGCTTTAAAAAAGGACTGGGTTACACCATATCCCCATATCTTTCGGACATTACCAACGAAAGATGTAGATGGGCCTTCTCTAGAGCAGGATTTGATGCATTCCCCTCTGCGGTTTTGTATGGGAGATTCTCCCGCCTGCCTTTGCAGCAGCGCTGTTGTCCCTGTTCAAATAAAGTGGTCGAAAATATCACACACATACTTTTGCACTGCAAATTCTATCAAGAAGAAAGGATACAATTAATTATCCCACTACTCTATAGATTTAAACCATTAGAGTATTACATGGATTTTAGTCCCGAAACCCTTCGGGTATACCTTTTAGAGGATAGCCGGAGAACGGTATCTTACGCAGTTGCAAAATTCTGTGTGACAGCACTCAGAAAGCAGAATCACTTGATGAAGGAAATGTCAATTGCTGGGAAGTGAATTAACCAAGTGAGTGAGTTTTTACTGCTAGATATATATACATATATATGATTTTATCTTTTACGTATTTACCCATTTTAAGTATTTAAAAACTGTTCTTTTAATCTGTATTTTACTTGGCTGGTCTTGTGACCATAATAAACCCTTTGATTTGATTTGATTTGATTTGATTTGATTTGATTTGATTTGATTTGATTTGATTTGATTTGATTTGATTTGATTTGATTTGATTTGATTGTCCTACGTGCCACTGAGCGGTGTGGAGGGCAATCTAAACTCCCCTCTGTCTGGAGATCAGGGGGCGGGGCCACCATCCATGTGACCATTTTCTCCGAGGGCAACCCACTGAGTTCCACCACCTCTTTCCCCAAAAAAAGCGCCCTGCCTAAATCTGAACCTTTACTGGCTATTAGCGGTGACCTTTGCAAAATTTGTTGCCGATAAAATAGTAGGAATATGGTCTGATCTGGATGCCAGCTATATTATAGGCAAGGCAGAAGAAATGCTTAACACACCACCATTTTGACCGGTTACAGTGACTGATATCGAGAAGATCCCAGCATCTGTGAAGGCCGCTACTTGTGCACTGGATCCGTGCCCATCCTGGCTGCCAAAATCTTGTAAAGGCCACATAAATAAGCCCTTGATGTCTATCATCAATCAGTCACCAATTCAAGGTACCTTCCCTTGACCACACAAAGAGGCACCAGCTACTTAAAAAACATCCCTAGACAAAAATGACAAAGCTAATTATCACCCAATCTCTAATTTGTCCTATCTGGGCAAAGTGATCAAGAGAGCAGTAGCTGATGAACTCCACGCATTCTTAGATAACTCTTGTGTTCTAGACCCTTTTCAATCTGGTTTTAGGCCAGACTATGGGATGAAGATGGCTCTGGTGGCTTTAGCCGATGATCTGCGCCTGAATATATACACATGCATCTTTGTTTCTTCTTCTATCTGCAGCTTTTGGTACCGTGAGTAGACCACGCAATTCTGTTGGGGCATTTCGTGACAGACGTAAGTATCGTGGGATGTGACCTGGACTGGTTCAAATCATTCTTCACAGAACAGACTCGGGTTGCTGTTGGAGACCAGCTATCTTCACCTTGTGAATTATCTTGTGGGGTTCCATAATCTTATACCCCATGTTATTCAACCTCTATATTCAACCTCCGCTCAACCTTATTCAACCTCTACTCAACCTTTTATAGCTACGGAATTGGATGTCATCAATATGCAGATGATACCCAGCTCTGTATCCATTATCCATATCCCGAGATGATGCAATAGACATCCTGGGTCACTGCTTGACAGCTGTCGGCAATTGACTGAAAGGAAACAAGTTGAAATTGAAGCCAGCCAGACAAGATGGAAGTGATGCTGGTCAGGAAGGCAGAGATCTTGAAGGACGTCATGCTTCCTCCTTCGACAGGGTTCAGTTGCCCCTTTCAGACTCCGTTAAGAGCCTCGGGATTATATTGGATCCATCACTGCTGCTAGAGAAGCAAGTTAATGCAACTACAAAAAAGGTTTTCTCCCGACTCAGACTAGCCTGGAAGGTGGCCTCCTACTGTGACATGGCCAATCTGGCCACCTGGACTCATTAGGGTTGGCAGCCTCCAGGTGGTGGCTGTTTAGTTTTAGTTTAGTTTATTCGGTGTTTAACCCGCCCTCCCCACAAGTGGGCTCAGGACAGGGTACAACAGTCATAAAATACAATTGCATAGCAGATTCTACAATAAAATTCAGCAATTAAAATCATACATATACAAAAACCTCTGATGGTTGGCTACACATTCCTGCCCCCAGCATACAAAGACGAGACAGACAGACAGACAGACGAGCTGTACTCAAATACCGGAGACCGGTGGGAGGCTCAATGATGGCCCTGACGCTGGCCTCAACCGTAAACCTGGTGGAACATTTCCGTCTTGCAGGCCCGCCAAAATGATACAAGATCCTGGTGGGCCCGAGTGTCCTCAGACAGAGAGTTCCACCAGGTTGGGGCCAGGACCGAAAAGGCCCTGGCCCTGGTCGAGGCCAAACGAGCCTCCCTAGCACTAGGGATCACCAATAAGTTCTTACCCGCTGAACAAAGTGCTCTCCGGGGCTGGAGATCTCCCAGAATTACAACTGATCTCCAGGTCACATAGATCAATTCCCCTGGAGAAAATGGCTGCTCTGGTAGGTGGACTCTATGGCATTATACCTTGCTGAAGCCCTTCCCCTCTCCAAACCCTGCCCTCTCCAGACTCTACTCCCCAAATCTCCAGGAATTTCCCAACCTGGAGCTGGCAACCCTGGGATTCATGCTACGATAACACTTAGACTAGATGACTGTAATGTAATAAATGATCTGGATGAGGGTGTGAAGGGATTACTCATTAAATTTGCAGATGACACCAAACTGGAAGGAGTAGCAAACACCCTTGAAGCCAGGGATTGAATTCAGTAAGATCGGAACACACTGGGAAAGTGGACAGATTTAAATAAGATGCAATTTAACATGGATAAGTTCCAGATTCTCCATCTGAGTAACAAAAATGCAAAGCATGCATACTAGATGAAGGATACACTTCTGGATAGTAGGGTGTGTGTGAACATGATCTTGAGATATGGGTGGATAGAAAGCTAAATATAGGCAGTCAGTGTGATGCAGCAGCAAAAAGGGCAAACACAATCTTGGGGAGTATTAACAAACATCCCAATCACAGGATGTCATTGTCCCACTTTATACTGCGTTGGTCAGGCCCCACCTGGAGTATTGTGCACAGTTCTGGAGGCCTCACTCCAAAAAGGATGTGGACAAATTGGAGCGGGTGCAGAGGAGAGCAACCAGGATGATCAGGGGGCTGAAGACCGAGCCCTACCAGGAAAGACTGAGGGGCCTGGGAATGTTCCATTTGGAGAAGCAGAGGTTGAGGGGAGACATGATTGCCCTCTTTAAGTATTTAAAAGGCTGTCACTTGGAGGGAAGGGGGCTGTTTTTGTTGGCAGCGAAGGATAGGACTCAAAACAATGGGTGTAAACTACAGGAGGGAATGTGCCGGGTGGACATTAGGAAAAGCTTCAGCAGTGGAATTGGCTCCCTAGGGATGTGGTGGGCTCTCCCTCATTGGCAGTCTTCAGGGAGCGGCTGGACTGCCCTGCTGTGTGTGTGTGTGTATCCTGCGATCCTATGCACACCCTCAGACTGTCTGAGCCTTCTCCTTTCCACGAAGCTCCGGTTGCTCAGCAACTACTCTCTACGGACGTCCTCTGCCTCCTAGACCAGTAAATATCACCCAGCCCTGTCCTCCCCTCTCTTTTCCTCCTTATTTTCTAGTTAGCTCTGTGTGTAGGCTGTGTGTAATTTTCCTGTATGTTTGCTTTTACTGCCCCTTTAATAAAACCATTCCTGTTGTTGTACAAATCTTGGTACCTTGAATGTCTCTCTAGCCAATCATGATAAGAGAGATACACACATGGAGTCCTGTAGAGGAAGCAATCTATAATTGTTTATTAAACAATGGAGGAGCTATTTTTACACTGAGGATGAAAGGTCTCCTCATGCCCAAAGCTTGTCAGAGCTACAATAGCAGTGCAAAGCACTTAATACCTTTTGGTTAATTGTAATATCTGTTATCTTATTGGCTCAAAGAATACAGTGGCCATCTTTGACTTGATGGTAGCCACCTATAGATGTCCAGGGGTATCCGCATTGGAGGAAGCAACTTAGGTCAGTAGCACTAATTGTAATATTACCTGACACTCATTCCTTATCTCATATGTCCTTGGCATATTTCAAAAAGGGTACATCTAATTTCCTTTCTCACACATCTCTTTCATAGATTTCTTCATTCGTGTCCATTCCTTTGGTCAATGTAACTTTTAACAATGGCGCCCCAGTGTCGCTTCTTGCAACCTTGAGGCTTCAAGCAAGCTGGGTTCCATGGGTGGAAAGCTGCTAGAATGCGCTTGTGGTTACTTAAAGTCCCCATCTCATTTTTGTGGTTTCTCTGTCTCAGCCTTGAGAGATGTTGCTAATCTTAGCTTGCTTTCATTGCAACATTTTGCATAGACAGTTCTACAAAGGGGATTTCTTTATCAAGTAAGTAACAGGTGTCAGGAATCAAACAGGTGCTCATCAAATGTATTGAGCGCAATCTACTGATAGGAAGCGCCACAGTGCTTTGATCTTACATTTCACAGTGATTTACATACATTCTGCTTTGGTCTTTTGTTTCAAGTTTTATTTTCTTGCAAGTTGTGTTACACGTTCTAGTTTAACTCCTGAGAATAATAAAAGTGCATAATACTGAAAGGCACAGAAAAGGTATATAAAATCTCTTCCATTAAATCCATTTCCCACACTGTTGAACACCTGCCTGGTTCTTTCAATGAGTTCTCTAAGGAAGCGATCCTGGTGTACATTGGTGGACATCTTGCTAGTTATCCCCTCTCGCTTGCTTCTCCTTGTATGCTAATTCCCCCAACTCACAAGGAGAGCCCCATTTGGGTAACATAGTGAGAACTGAAAATGGAATTTGTGATGATATGTCCTTAGATGGTTGCTATTTTCACCAGAAAGATGATTTCAAAGTACTAGAGCTTACCCTTCCATATTGCTAACCTGTACATGGATAAGAATTAATCAGCCCAATCCCCCTTCATGAGTACTCTGTGTTCCAAACTGTATGTTGTGATTCCTAACAAGATGTGTCTGAACTCCCTGGACCCAGCTCCCTTTCTGTGCAGTCACACAGCAGCTATGGGGGGAAAGTGTTTTAAAAGTGCAGGAGTTCAGTTTGTCTCAGGAGTGGCTCCTGCCTTCTCTTCATGTTGGTTTCCCCAGCCAAAACTGCCCTCCCCTCAGGGGAAATTATTTGCCCCATTGTGGAGCTGAAGAAAACCCCTGTGCATATGAAAAGTCAACCTGCCATACACAGAGAAACAGCATAACATACGCTGGCTTATTTTCTTGGTAAAATATATTTTTCCATACAGGGGTACACTTGCAAGAAGGCATAGCCAGATCAGGAATTCCCTGCAATCCATGTCCAAATTCCACACTTTTAAACATTTTAATTTAAAGTATAATAATGTTAACCATATAATGTATCCAGTGACCCAAATGGCATACAAAATAATGATGATGATGATGATGATAACAACATTTAATTTATATACTGCCCTTCAAGATGACTTAACATCCTCTCAGAGCGGTTTACAAAGTATGTTATTATCCCCGCAACAATAATCACCCTGTGAGGTGGGTGGGGCTGAGAGAGCTCTGGAAGAGCTGTGACTCGCCCAAGGTCACCCAGCCAGCTTCAAGTGGAGGAGTGGGGAATCAAACCTGGCTCTCCAGATTAGAGTCCCCCGCTCTTAACCACTACACCAAACTGGCTCTCAATAGGATCTTCAAGGTCAGACAATAATTGAAATAGGTGTGTGTGTTTTAGAGATGTATTTTCCTTTGGAAGAGAGAAAACAGAGGAAGTGCCAAGAACCCTGCTTATTAAATCAGCAATTAATGTACAGAGCATACTTGGGAGTCAAAATGAAGCCAAAGACAAAATCTTCCTTTATAATTTCCGTGAGAGTGCATTGACAGATCCGGTACTATAGTACTAGGGTGGCCAGGCCTGGCCTGGCAGCCAACAGGCAACTGGGAGACGGGGACACAGGGGCTTGCTATTGGCAGCAATGTGATTTCACTTCCAGGAAAATACCAGAAGTGATGTCACACCTTTCTAAGACTCTCTGGAAAATGTATTCTAAAACTATAAGTTTTTGGTGATTCCTTCAGAGAACTGATGGCACTCTTCGGTGGGAAACAGGAGCTCAGGGCAGAGCATTCTCCATCCTCACCAGGGAATTGGCAACCCAACATAGTACTGATTATTCCCTGACCTGAATAGCCAGGTGAGCCTGATCTCGTCAGATCTCAGAAGCTAAGCAGGGTCTGTCTTGGTTAGTAATTGGATGCGAGGTCTTCAATGAAGACCAGGGTTGCAGAGACAGGCAATGGCAAACCACCTCTGTTAGCGTCTTGCCATGAAAACCGCACCAGGGATCGCCATAAGTCAACTCTGACTTGAGGGCCAGATTTCATTTTCATAGTACTGATTACAGTACTTGCAGAAGTTTGGTGGCGTGGTGGCAAAGGATGTGTGGAATCGTCAACAGTTCCTGTTTGCTGATTGTATGTAGGCTTATAACTCATCGCTGTCTTCCACATTACCGTCCATTGTTTTTGGACAGTAGAGTCATTAGGACTGGACTTTGAGGAAGGAGGCCAGGACCCAAGATCATGGGCTCAGCAGTGGAGGGTGGGGGGTGGGGGGAGAACAGATCATGTCTGTGCATTTCAAGCATACAGAACCTTCTCAACAGGGCCTCCTGTTAATTTGAGAGACAAAAGTGACCTACTTCCTTTCCGATACAACTTCTTTCTGATGTGTTAGAATGTTTAAGGCGGCATGAAATTCTCAGTGACATTGTTCTGCCTAAAATGTACCAGTAGACAACTTCTTACCACAGGACACATGAGCATAGAGAAATCTTCTTTTACAGTAACATTGCACCTTTCATTTATTTGAAAAACTACTGATGGACTTATATTTGTTCTTGAGAACATAAATCTTATTTTTGCTGGAAGAATGGCCTGTTGAAAGAAAGCCTTTTCCACTTTCCCCAGTATTGTAGATATGGAGAAGGAGAGACCTAGCTGGATTCATAACTTGCCACTCACGTTCTTGAAGTTAATCTGTATGGCAGCCAGGGCTCATTTTGAGAGGGAGTGCACAGGAATGCAGTTCTGGCAGTTCCCCAAAGAGGTCACATGTCAGGTGCCCCCACCCACCTGACTCTCGGCCATTTTGGGCCCGTTTCAGCCTGGATTGGGGCCAAAAAGGCCCAGATCAGGCCTCTGACGGGTGATGGATCACTCTCCGACTCAGCAGCAGCCCGCTCCTGACCATTTGGGGCCCCTTTTCAGCCATTTTCAGCCCCTTTCTGCCATTTTGAGCCCAATTTCGGTCCTGAATGGCCGGGATTGGGTCCAAAACAGCCAGGATAGGTGATGTCAGGGAGTGTGGCATATGCAAATCAGTTATGCTAATGACACACTTCTGAGGATGGCAAGGGGTGTGGCACATGCTAATGAGTTATGCTAATGAGTTCCTCCAGCTCTTTTTCTACGAAATATCTCCTTATGGCAGCACTTGTCCCAAAACAATATAAAGTAGCCCCAGAGTCCAATGATCACAAAGCTCAACAGATTGCTTTTGCCCACTGTGAATATTTCTTGCAATGTGGCAGACCAAGATTTTCTGCAACAAGTTAGGAGTCTAGCTAGGAATCCCCCTTTTCTATAATATTAGGGAAAGTTTTCTCTCCATATGTTGCTCTTCAAAAACAAGAAAAGGGGATTAGTATTATGTTCTCCAGCCATTCAGCATATGTGCCTCCAGTGTGCATATGCTGTTGAGGAATGATTTGAACTTTATATGCCCCATATAAACTGTACTTTGCATAGACAGTTCCATGTGCTAAGATACCATTTTAAAGCCCCTCCCCACATAACATTGGACCAATAACATATTGCTCTCCATGCTTGTACCTGCTGTCATGAATGGTAGCACGGGTATAGGTAGAAGTGTTGCATCATGGGGGAGGGGGGCTTTGTTTTCTTTTTTGAAAATAAAAGTTTTTTGTTTTCCTTTTCCACCATTCCCCTCATGTATTATATCATTTATTTCTTTTACCTCTCCCTCCTCATCTCATTTATTTTAAGGGCCAGCTTGATAATGGGCACAGAAACTGACCTAGCCAGACCAGACAGAGGGGTGGGCAGGCCAAGTATCTGTCTCTCACCAGCTTTCTCCTGGCTTCTTATATGCTCTTTCTGATACAGATGACGTTCTTTGTCCCATGAACATATCAGAAGGAACATCCTGTTGGGATGTAGGCTGCAAGGTCTGACATTGTTTACTGGTGGTCCCCAGCCCTAAAAAAGCCCGCCTCGCTTCAACCAGGGCCAGGGCCTTTTCAGTCCTGGCCCCAGCCTGGTGGAACGCTCTGTCAATGGAGATCCGGGCCCAGCGGGACATATTATCGTTCTGCTGGGCCTGTAAGACAGAGCTGTTCCGCCAGGCATTCAGGGCTTGATGGTGGCAGTGTCAAGTTGGCCTCCCACCTTTGGGGTGGGGGGTTCTCCCCACCATTGCACTTTAATGTATTTGGTTAATTTATTTTATTATTGCTTATTGTATGTTGATTTTGATTTTAGAATTATTGTTTTCTTGTTTTTATTGATTTTAACTGTTCACCACCCAGAGCCCCTGAGGATGGGTGGTTTATAAATCGAAATAATAAATAAATAAATAAAATTCAGTCATTATGGCGTTAATGTGTTTACCCAGCATGCTATTGTTTTGCATTGACCTGGAAGGGAAACCTGGCAGAGAGCCAACAGCCTAATCTAACTCAAAGCCTGGGAAACTAAGATGTGTTTGTAAACTACTACTGGTCAATAGATCAGGCAACTTCCTTTCTAGGGTCAAGAAGAAGACAATCTCCATTACTGGTGTGGTCTAAGTTTATACTTTGCAGTAGCAGGGTGTAGCTGATAAGTATCTTTGTTTCGTAGGAACCCTGTGCACCTTTTTCCTTCAGAAGTAAATGTTTCTTAAAAGCAAACAAAGCGTCTTACTCTCTATTGATTCAAGATTCTTTGCAACTCTGAATTTAAACCATTTTTAACCCTTTCCCCAACAAATCCAAAGGGAGCTTCTTGGCTGTCAAATGGTGGGAGAAACAACGTTTGCTTTTCTCCTACATTATCTTCTTCCTCCACCCCAACCCCCATGAAATTTTGATAGCCAGCAGCCAAAGTAACAGATGTATCCTAGTGCTAAATAATATGGATTGAAAAATGTTCTATTTGTTTTTGTTGCATCTCCCAAGTACAGGTACACTGTCATATTTTGAAGTGAATAAAATTGTTATTAGTTATTAAAAATATATAATGAATGATTCCGCACACGCTGGATAATGCACTTCCAATCCTCTTTATAGATCGTTTGGAGTGGATTTTTTTGTGTGCGGAACAAAAAATCCACCTCAAATGATTGATAAAGTGCATTGAAAGCGCATGGAAAGTGCATTATCCAACGTGTGCGGAATCAGCCATTGTATGGATAATTGTTTGAATATAAGAGACAATTTGTTTCACTTTAATAAGGAAACAGTTAATTATCTTATTAATAGAGGTTATATAAGAGAATCAATGGATTGTGATTTATGTGGGGGTTGCGCCTCAGCAAAAAAAATTGATGAGCCCCTAGTCCCTGCGAGGCCCCTAGGCTTCGGCCTAGTCAGCCTTATGAATAATGCAGCGGATGAAATTGTCAACAGTACTTTTTTAGCTTCTTGCATTTGCTTCTGTGTCCCTTTTTGAGCAAATGGTATGCCCATTTTCCTCACCTTTGAGATCCACAATAGTCCGAACAGCTGTGCCGTGAACATTTCATTTTTGATAGTTCCGAAATCTTTCTAATGCTTTCTTACAGTTAGAGAAAGCTTTCTTGACAAAAGCTTTATATGCATCTCTGTCTCTTTTGTTATTTGGGACAGGGGCATTCATTTCATTGGCTGTGCCACAGATTCTCCAATATGCTTTGACTGCTTCATAAGAGCCAATCGCAGGTTTTCTTCCAAGTGATTTTGTGGTGGTTTTCTTTTCACAACTGTAACACTGTTCTTTGAGGGCACGTCCTTGCACATTAATGTTTCTTCAACCTGGGACAGGTTTTCTGTTGTAAATCCAGTGGAGCTGACAGCAAAACTTTCACTAATGGTATCTATTGTATATTGAGATCAACAGCTCTTTATTATGATAAACATCTTTATTGAAAACTGGAAGCAGACAGACTGAAGCCTCAGGCTCAACAGTAACCAATTTATACTTGTAGAAACCACACCCTCTTGTACAACAACCAATACAATGTAAGCAGCTAGAATCCTTCCTTTGCATGAACTATATACAAGTATCTATTTTTCAGCACAGCGATTGGCTACAAGGCAACGGTTCTGATTGGCCGTGCCAGCACCCAAACACCAATAGCTTTGTAGGCCTCTGCCTTCATTCAGCCAGTTTGGTGTAGTGGTTAAGAGCACGGGACTCTAATCTGGAGAGCCGGGTTTGATTCCCCACTCCTCCACTTGAAGCCAGCTGGGTGACCTTGGGTCAGTCACAGCTCTCTCAGAGCTCTCTCAGCCCCACCCACCTCACAGGGTGTTTTGTCGTGGTGATAATAATGGCATACTTTGTAAACTGCTCTGAGTGGGCATTAAGTTGTCCTGAAGGGCGGTATATAAATCGAATGTTATTATTATTATTATTATTACTCCAGCAATACATAACAGTATCAGCAGCAAAAACATCAGTACTTTTTTTTTGCTGCTTTTATTAGAAAACTTTCTATTCTGGTGGTAATCTAAATCAAAGTTGAGAGGAAAGATGTCAGAAACTCCTTCACTGTGAATTTTTGAATGAAAGGAAATACTTTCCCCCCTTCTGTCTTTTCTTTATAATTTCCCTATGAGGTAGGTTAGGCTGAGACTGTGTGACTGGCCAAAAGCTAAATAGGGAATTTCATGGATAAGTAGGGATTTGAACTCTGGCCTCTCCAATCTTAGACCAACATTGTACCGACTACACTGCTGACATACTGAATGCTCAATAGGAATCTCCCACGTGAATCTCATAATCCAGAGTAAATACCGGCTTCTCAGATACCCTGGCCTGAAAATATGGGGGTATTTGTTTGGTCGAAGCAGGGTTCTGGACAGCAGAATTTCCTCATTTTCCATATTTGGGGAACAAACTTTCTGCCACCACCACCCCTGATGCAGATGCACAGAGACAAAAATGGCTGGAGACAGAACTATTCCCATTTCCTCCATTTCTTTTTCTCTAAAGCAGGCCTCAGTATAACCTAGGTTTGCCAGTCCCCCACTGGGGGGGGGATACCTCGCTCCCACCCTCGACCCCCACCCCCACTTATCTGGCCGGTGTGGGGAACGCGCCTCCTGGGGTGCGCTCCCGCATTCTGCAGCAGTCCAAGTGCTCCCAGGGTGGCCTGTGGCCCATGCGATGACATCACTTCCCAGAAGTGACGTCATCACTCAGCCCAGGACCACTGAGGAAAAGGTAAGTGCCAGGCCGCCCACCTCCCGCCCAGGGGGTAGGGGAATCTGGCAACCCTAGTATAGCCCAGGTGCTGGAGCCAAGGGCAAGTTCAAGGTCTAGAGTCTCCTTTCTTTTAAAAAAAACCCATACACCTTGGTTAAAGCAAAACAACTGTATTTATTGTGACAGAGGGCATTGCTGAATGGAGGCATGGGGATTTGCCACAGACAGAATGTCCCTTTCTGGCATCTCTCCCTCCCTACATACTCCTTCAGGCCCGGAGCAGGCAAGGGCTTTAATTGATCGCCACCACTCCAGTTCTAGGGCTTTACTAGAGGGCCCAGATCTCCCTCCCTACCCCTAGACAACCCCCCCTTTTAGTCAGGGTGGGCCTTGATGGCGTCAAGAACCCAGGAAAAATGGTTTATTAAACAAATATTACAGCCAGTAAGTGAACAGGAAAAAAAGCAAAAAAAATGAAGCAGAAGCAATACTCGGCAAAACTCACAAACAAAGCAGTGCCATCCCCACTGGGAAATCCCAGAAGGAACTCAAGCCCTGAGGACCCCTTGAATTTTACGCTTCTGCTTGCATCCTGTGAATGAATTCTGAGCATGCTAGAAACCACACTAGAAACCATGCTAGAAAGCCAGTTTGGTGTAGTGGTTAAGAGCGCAGGACTCTAAGCTGGAGAGCAGGGTTTGATTCCCCACTCCTCCACTTGAAGCCAGCTGGGTGACCTTGGGCTAGTCACAGCTCTCTGGAGCTCTCTCAGCCCCACCCACCTCACAGGGTGATTGTTGTGGGGATAATAATGACATACTCTGTAAACTGCTCTAAGTGGGCATTAAGTTGTCCTGAAGGGTGGTATATAAATCGAATGTTATTATTATTATTATTATAGGTTTTTTCCACACAGTGTAATTCCTCCTCTTCTAACCTTTCCATTTGTGAAAGACCCCATTGAAAACCGTTGATCTTGCAAGAACTGTAGTTTTAGCAGAAGAGGGAGTGCCCGGTGGCAAAGATTGTCTGCCATGCACAGAAATCATTTATAGCACAAAACCATTTATAAAGCAACCGCTATCAGGCAACTGTAATGTTTAAAACAAGCTTGAGCACTCCTTCATTGAAAATCTATGTCACAAGCAGGCATCTGGGGTCCAGCATGAAGTGACTTGCATTCTGTGCTTCTCTTTCTCAAAGTCAAGGATAGCACTTGCATACACTTTGGCACGGATGGTTCAAGCACTTACGGACAAAATTAAGACTCGAGGTAAATCTCCTGAGCTTTGTTGGCTATTATGCTGATAATTTCTGTTTTGCAAAGAAGGTCCTTTCTGTTGGCAGTCTTCTAGCCTTCTGCTCTGCCTCCCCCAAATTAAATGGCTTTGAAGCACTTAGATTGGAAGTGCTTAAGCTTGCTGAACTTTAAAAACCTTAAAAGCTTTAAGAGATGTTTTACCTAGACAACGATTGATCGTCTGCAAGTTCGAAGTGAGAAATTCTTCGGCTTCAGATTTTGAACTTGGCTTGACTGGAAATCATGGGAGACTTTTTTGCTTTGACTGTAAGCTCACAGCTTTCCCTTGGCAGTATCATAGAGAAAACCAGTGTTCTGCAGTGTTGTTGGACATGAACTGGGGCAACCCAACTGCAAGTCCTTGCAGTTGGGTTGCCCAACTACAAGGACAGTTGGGGCTGAGAGTGACACTCTGCCCCAAGTGTCACTCTCTCTTATGACACATTGTGACATAAGAGAGAGCCAGTTTGGTGTAGTGGTTAAGAGCACGGGACTCTAATCTGGAGAGCTGGGTTTGATTCCCCACTCATCTCCTTGAAGTCAGCTGGGTAACCTTGGGTCAGTCACAGCTTCTCGGAGCTCTCTCAGCCCCATTCGCCTCACAGGGCGATTGTTGTGGGGATAATAACAACATACTTTGTAAACCTGAGTGGGTATTAAGGTGTCCTGAAGGGCGGTGTATAAATCGAACATTATTAATTATATTATTATTATAAAGGACATGAATAGGTTGCTTTCAAAGGGCCTGGTATGTTGTGGATCCCACAAGAAGAAATTTGCAAACACCAAGTATACAAATTCCTCTAATCCATAAGGCCAAGTTTGGTCCAGAAATTGCAACTGGTACAAAATGCAGCAACGGATATCCTTATGGGAACTCCCTTACAGTCACATAGAACATCTGTCTTGCGCCAGCTGTATTGGCTTCCAGTGGAATTCCAGATCAGGTTCAAGGTTGGGTTTTAACCTATTCAACCCTTAGCAGACTGGGACCAATATATCTGTGGGACCGCCTCTCGCCATATGCTCCCTGGAGAGTGCTCTGTTCAGCCAACAAACATCTGGTGATCTCTGGCTTTTTTGGCCCTGGCACCAGACTGGTGGAACTCTCTTCTCTGCCAAGCTAAAAGTGATGCCTGACACAGATTGGACACTTGTCAGCTTCCCTCAAGTTTTGATGGGAAATGTGGGCGTCCTGGTCTTGCAGCTTGGCTCTCCGACTGCTGTCCAATGGACTTTTCAACTGTCACTTGTCCAATATTCCGCCAAGCTGCCTACATTTCCCATCAGAACTTGAGGGAAGCTGACAAGTGTCCAACCTGTGTCAGGCGTCACTTGTAGTTTGGCCCTTAGTCACAGCGGGACCTGTTATCATTCCACTGGGCCTGTTCGAAGGAGATGGTGAGGAGGGCAAACTATGCAGCCAGCCTCCTGCGGGGGGAGAGGGGAAAGCATTTGAGCTCCTCTCCTGTCTACTGTCTGTTTTAAGTAGCTTGCCACCCACACCTCACGGGTCTGGATGTTTTTGAAGCTGCAATATCAAGTGCTACATCTTAATCTTTCAAACTGTTTTATTGTAATTGTATCAGTTAGACATTAAATTATGACAGTTTTTATATGTTTGATTATATGCTGTTATCTGCTCTGAGACTGCTTGCAAGAAGAGTGGGCTATACATTTAAATAAATAAAAAAAATCTCCCCCCCTTGCAGAACTTTCTCAGATATTCACTGGTATGGACAAACATAGTATGTAAACTGGGTTGTCATTTATACATTTAGTATACAGCTGTACTGCTTTTCATGTTTGTGTTATCTATGACACAAAATATTATGTAATTGCACTCATCTATACAAGACCCACAGAAGATGTTCAGGAATAATAGTATGAAGACAAGATAAATGGTATACATTTTACTCCTACAAAATATAGTTTTCGAAGGCATGGATCCTCATAGATGCTCAGGATTTTTACATGAGGTTACCCAAAACTCATCGTACAATCATATATTTAACAACAAAATCATTCTGGTGCTGCCACAATGGAAAAACATGGATTCAAGGCACAGATCCTCATGAATCTTCAGGATTTTTACATGGGGTGACCCAAGCTCACCATACAACCACATACCATGGCCACAGCAACAGACTGCACCACAAAAATCATGCATTCACTGCTTCGTAGGGCTTCCATGATATGTGTTTGTTTATATTTTACATTTAAGCTGCCTTGAGCTCCTTTGATGGAAAGGCAGTGAACGAACGAACGAACGAATGAACGAACAAGTGAGTGAATGAGTGAGTGAATGAATGAATGAATGAAGCCAAATTATTCAGGATGGTGAAAACCAAGGGCAATTGTGTTTTGGATAGTTTGATGAAAACGTCAATTCTGTTTGTAGCAGCAGTTAACAAAGCAATCTCTGTTGCAGATTATTAGGAAAGGAGCTGAAAATGAAACTGTCAATATTATAATAGCCCTGTGGATCTATAGTATGGTTTTATTTGGGATAATGTGTACAGTTTTTAGATGAAAAAAGATAACAAAGCGGGAGAGGACATGACAGAGATTTTAAAAATTATGTAAGGTGTGGAGAACCTGGATAGAAAATTTTTCTCCCTCTCCTGTAATACTAGGCCATAGCCCCAAGATAGGCAAAAGGAAGTACTTATGTCCTCCATAAGTAATTACATTGTGGGATTTCCTGTCAGTGGCAGTGGTGACGGCCATGAGTATAGTTTGCATCACAAGAGGATTAGGCACATTCATGGAGGAAAGGTGCCTAAAGGGAGCCTCCATATTCAGAGGCAGCAAACATCTGAAGGCTCCCCCCAAATAAACTCTGCCCTGCTCAGGCTCCACCCCCACCCCAACTTTCAAGGAATTTCCCAGCCCAGAGCTGGCAACCCTAAAAGAGATGGATTTATCGGGATCTCTCCCTACAGAGCTGGCTGTACAATTCTAGGCCTTGTTTAATAAACCTATCTAGTACATTCTGTTTTATCCTCACAGCAACCCTGTAAGGTAGGTTAGGTTGATATTGTGTGACTGGCCCAGCATCACCAAGCAAGCTTCCCTGGCAGACCAGGGATTTGAACCCAGGTATCCTAGATCCCATCCCAACACTACTATACCACAGTGGCTCTAGTGCGGGATTGGTGTGGAAGTGAATTTTGTTGGGAGTCCATGAAAAAATCATGAAAACCCATGAATTTTAATGCAGTATTGTGGAACCATAAAACAACATCTGTTGTTCTTGTGGGTCACTCCATGGACAAGGGTTGCCAGCCCCCAGGTAGCGGCTGGAGATCTCCCGGAATTACAACTGTTCTCCAAGCCACAGAGATCAGTTCACCTGGAGAAAATGGCTACTTTGGGGGGTGGACTCTATGGAATTATGCCATGCCAAGGTCCTTTCCCTCCCCAAATCCCACTTTCTCCAGGTTTCTCCAGGTTTCACCCCTTCGATCTCCAGGAATTTCCCAAGTTGGAGTTGGCAACCCTACCATAGACACTGATGAAATGTGAGATTTTACAATGTATTTTGGTGGTCCATTCAACAATCATAATGATCCAAGAAGATCTACATATTTAATGCAGGTTTTGAACAATGGCGGTGCCACAATGGCTCAGATCTGTGGCTTTTGGAGGTTCATTCTGTGGCCATGGATATGATGTATCCTTTCATTTTGTGTTTTGAGTGACCCCCTGTGTAAAAATGCTTTAGGGCTACTGCTCATATTTTAGGGCTATGGTGGATCCCTTTTTAGTGGTGCAGTCTGTAGCCATAGATGTGAGGAGGAGTTATTTGCTGGTGGGTTTTGAAAAATCTCATTAAAAATCCTGGTGAATCCATGAGTATCCATGCTTTGCAGTCACATTTTTGTACCGTTGTGTCACCTAGAAGCGATGGGTGCATGGTTTTTTAAAAATATATATTTTATTTTTAGAAACAAAGTTATAGAATAGAGAGAATAAAGAAAGGAAAAAAGAATTATATAACATGAGTGTATAGATTAAAAAAATTATATATAACAGAGCATTGATAATGATAATGATAATGATAATGATAATGATAATGTATTGTCGAAGGCTTTCACGGCCGGAGAACGATGGTTGTTGGGGGTTTTCCGGGCTGTATTGCCGTGGTCTTGGCATTGTAGTTCCTGACGTTTCGCCAGCAGCTGTGGCTGGCATCTTCAGAGGTGTAGCACCAAAAGACAGAGATCTCTCAGTGTCACAGCCTCAGTGACTGTGACACTGAGAGATCTCTGTCTTTTGGTGCTACACCTCTGAAGATGCCAGCCACAGCTGCTGGCGAAACATCAGGAACTACAATGCCAAGACCACAGCAATACAGCCCGGAAAACCCCCAACAACCATCGATAATGATAATGATAATGATAATAATGATAATGATGATAATAAACCTGCTTATATACTTCTCTTCTAGACAGATTAGTGCCTCACCCAGAACAGTGAACAAGTCAGTGTTATTATTATCCCCACAATACAGCTGGGGAGCTGGGGCTGAGAGGAGTGGCTGACCCAAGGCCATCTACTGAGTTCAGGGCAATAGTGGGATTCGAACCAGTAGAGTGCTGATTCGCAACCAAACCACTAAACCACTCTACTAAAGCACCTCTTGGAAAAGTTTTTCTCCAACATCTCCTTCATTAAAAATTTTATGACAGTATCTATAGAATACAATGATACGTACTTATATATTGGTACACTTATATTAAACATTTTAAACTTCAAATTTCATAACTAATCGGTTTTGCAAATGCAAATATTCAATATTACATACTTTCGCCACTTCTGCATAACCGCTATAACTTTTAACAAAGAGAAAATATATTGGATTACAACAGTAACATCTATTATATATCTCATGACAAGAAAATAAAGGATATTTCTGCTCAAAATTGACTTCTCTATACATATGTATTCAAGATGTTACATTTAAATCTTATTCTCATTCTGCTTCTACATTACAATGCTTTTATATACAATAAAAATGTTCCTCATTCGAGATTTGTCTCCTGCTTGCATAGTACACATTCCATCTCTTCTCAAATTTCAGGATTGATTTGCTTCTCAAATAAGTTGTTAGTTTCACCATTACTGCATCTTCAGCAAATGTATTTTCCCATTCTTCTAAGCTTGGACAGACGTCTGATTTCCATCTTGCTGCATAAATGATTCTAGCTGCTGTCACCATATATTCAAATATCTCTTCCAAGACTTTTGATAATTTATTGGGCAATATTCCTAATAGCATATTCTTAGCTTCCATGGGGAATCTAAATTTTAATGTATTCTGCATTTTCCCATGTATTTCCTTCCTGTATCTTTTTGCTTTTTTGCAAGTCCACCAGATATGGTAAAAGGTTCCATCAATATCTTGACATTTCCAACATTTTCCATTATAGTTTTTGTTTACTTTCTCAATATCCTTTGGAGTAACATACCATCTGAAAAAACATTTTATATCAATTTCTCTTAATGCAGCTGGCTGGCTGTGAACAATTTCTTTTCTCCATAAACAGGGCTTTTTTCCAGCTGGAACACGGTTGAACGGAGTTCTGGAACTGCTTAAAAATGGTCACATGGTGGGTGGCCCCGCCCCCTGATCTCCAGACAGAGGGAAGTTTAGATTGCCCTCCACACCATGGGCCACAGCATGGAGGACAATCTCAACTCCCCTCTGTCTGGAGATCAGGGGGCAGGGCCACCAGCCATGTGACCATTTTCTCCAGAGGCAACCCACTGAGTTCCACCACCTCTTTCCCCAGAAAAAAAGCCCTGCCCATAACCGTTCCCATTTGTACATAGGTATTTGCTCTCTAAAGTTCTGCATCCATTTAATCATACATTTTCCCAGTTGTTCTTCTTGGATACATGATTTTTGTAGATCAAGATGGGTAGCCGTGTTAGTCTGTCTGTAGCAGTAGAAAAGAGCAAGTGTCCAGTAGCACCTATAAGACTAACAAAATATGTGGCAGGGTATGAGCTTTCGCGAGTCACAGTTCTTTTCTTCAGATACAGCTAGAATGTGGGTCCATCTGTCCTTATATCTTGGAGAGGGGAGTAATTACAAAAGTCAAAAGATAATAGCTGGTGAATGATGATGGTAGGCGTGATTAACTAGGGTGGGGTATGCAGAGGGCAGGGGTCATTTTGTAGAAAAAGAGCTGGAAGAACTCATTAGCATATGTCACGCCCTTGCCATCTCCGGCAAGGGCGTGACATATGTGTCATTAGTATAACTGATTTGCATGTGCCACACCCCCTGGCATCACCTATTCTGGCTGTTTGGGACCCAATCCTGGCCATTCAGGGCTAAGATTGGGCCCAAAATGGCAAAAGGGGGCTGAAAAGGGGCCCAAAATGGTCAGGATCGGGCCGCTGATGAGCGGGAGAGTGATCCACCACCCATCAGAGGTCCGATCCAGGCCGTTTCAGCCCCAATCCAGGCCAAAACGGGCCCAAAATGGCTGAGAGTCAGGTGGGTGGGGCCACCTGACATGTAACCTCTTTGGGGAACTGCCAGAACTGCGTTCCTGTGCGTTCCCCCTTGAAATGAGCCCTGGCAGAGGGGTAGTGAGTGTGGAGAAATCAGCATTGGTAATCAGACAGGAAATCTATGTCTCAATTTTTGTAATTCACTCTATGGCTATGGACATGATATATGATTGGATGGTGAGTTTTGTGTGACCCCATATAAAAATTCAGGACCCATGAGGATCCATACCTTGGAACCCTGTTCTTGCGCAGAGGTGGCACCACAAAACAGTGGATGAGTGCTTGTTTTGTTTATAATACATGATCTATAATATGATGGTGATTTTTGTTAGAGAAATTTAGACATCATCTAGAAATCTTGGTATAGCAACACTGTCTTTGAATCTTTCTGCAAAGGTTTCTGGGAAAGCCCTAGGCTGGCTCCACTGACCCCTATCACCGCTAGTAAGAGACCTCTTTGAATGCATATCAGCGATAACAACAAAAACAGGAGATGTTCCATATGGCCTGTACTTTATGGCAGAAGAAAACAGAGGATGTTCTTTTACAACTGAAGACATCTCCCCTTTTGTGATTCTTTATCTCTTGTGCAGAGTACTTTATCTCATGAAGAGTACTGTGCCTAGTGTTACAACTGACACTTCATTGAAAGCAAAACATTGATAAGCACAGGGCTTTTTTTCAGCAGGAACGTGGTGGAACGGAGTTCCGGCACCTCTTGAAAATACTCGACAATAGCACGTGAAAATAATATTATTTCAAAGAATCCCGTGTGTTTCTCCCTCGTTTCCCTCTTGAGAGTTCTGCCATCTCTGTTCCCAGAAAAAAAAAACCCTGGATAAGCACGCATGGGAAGAACGCAAGTTATGTCTTTAATAACTTCAAACAAGTTGGGTATCTCCTCTGGAGACTGTTTGTTACACTGTATATAAGCAAGGACCCAACTAATTGATGGCATGCATTTAGGCTTTGTCTGAATTGCATCTTGGGTGATTATTCCCATAAACGTTGCCGTCTTTGCCAACTCCTTTCCTTGGTTGTTTCTTGAGCTGCAAGATACCAACCATAACCTCCCTAATTGGGTTAGTGGGAAATTCCCTGACAGTTTTGTTTCAATGTAAAAATCACATGAATTCATAGGGATATGTTTAAAATCACTGGATGTGACTTTTACCTATGCCCAGGGCTCATTTTGAGGGGGAACATGCAGGAACGCAGTTCCTCAAAGAGGTCACGTCAGGTGGCCCCACCCACCTGACTCTTGGCCATTTTGGGCCCGTTTCAGCCTGGATTGGGGCTGAAACGGCCCGGATCGGGCCTCTGACGGGTGGTGGATCACTCTCCCACTCAGCAGTGGCCCGATCCTGACCATTTTGGGCCCCTTTTTGGCCATTTTCAGCCCCTTTTTGCCATTTTGGGCTCAATTTCGGTCCTGAATGGCCAAGATTGGGTCCAAAACAGCCAGGAGTCAGGGTGTGTGGCATATGCAAATCAGTTATGCCAATGAAACACTTCTGGTGGTGGCAAGGGGCGTGGCATATGCTAATGAGTTATGCTAATGAGTTCCTCCAGCTCTTTTTCTACGAAATGACCCCTGCCTACTCCCTGTTTTATGGAGTGAAAATGAGCCAGAGTCCAGTAGCACCTACAAGACTAACAAAATTAGTGGTAGGGTGTGAGATTTAATGTGCCACAGCTCCCTTCTTCAGATACAACCATCTTGATCTATCTCCATTTTATCTTTTTGCCTTGGATGACAAGGTGATAGCGTTGCTTAGTTGGTTATTCTACTGTATTAGAGGAGGTCAGGAGAGCCCCCGCTCTCCTAGCTTTCTGCAAAGGATCAAAAACTGAATTACTCAAAAAGGCTTTTGTATTGTAGGGAGGGGCTCTCAGATGCTTTGCTAATAAGTTAAGGACCATAGACTTTATCACTATGTTGTCTTACGTACTACCTGTTGTCTTAAATATGTGCTCCTATGAGCTACTTGTGCTTCATGTGGTCTAATGTCAGCCCTAAAATTACTTATGTTCTGTTTCAGCATTTCTTCAACTCTGTATTGGATTCTTACTAATACTACGACTTTGTAAAATTGGGTTTATTTACCCTATGGCACGGTTTATGGAAATATCCTTGAAATCGACTACTAATCTCATACTGTGTAATCCGCCTTGCGTCTCAGTGAGAAAGGCGGACTATAAATGACATAAATAAAATAAAGGTTAAGAATCAGCGGGTTGAAGATGGGTCCGGATTATAAACTGGTGGATGTAGCTATGTGATTAGGCAGAGACTAGGATGAAGGCGGCAGGATATGGATGGTCTCTCCTTCTGACTCCAGGATTCTGGGAGAAATGGACGTTCTGTTTCAAAGAAAATCACATCTCTGACTAGCTTTGCCAGCTCCAAGTTGGGAAATTTCTGGAGATTTGGGGGTAAAGCCTGGAGAAGGAAGGATTTTGGAAAAGAAAGGACTTCAGCATGGTATAATTCCATACAGTCCACCTTCCAAAGAAGCCATTGTCTCCAGGTGAACTGATCTCTGTGACCTGGAGATCAGTTGTAATTTGGGAGATCTCCAGCCACCCACTGGAGGCTGGCAAACCTGCATTTTTAATGTAACGCAGCTCACTTTCCTAGCTTACTTCATAGATCCAGAGGAGTTAGCCATGTTAGTCTGCAGTAGCAAAATAGCAAAGAGTCCAGTAGCACCGTTAAGACTCACCAACTTTATAGTAGCATAAGCTTTCGAGAGCCACAGCTCTCTTCGTCAGATGCAACTTTATAGTAGCATAAGCTTTCGAGAACCACAGCTCTCTTCGTCAGATGAATCTCATAAGCAACTCTTAAGCTTTCGAGAGCCACAGCTCTCTTCGTCAGATGCATCTGACAATAAGCATAAGCTTTCGAGAGCAACAGCTGTCAGATGCAAATTTATAGTAGCATAAGCTTTTGAGAACCACAGCTCTCTTTGTCAGATGCATCTGACAATAAGCATAAGCTTTCGAGAGCCACAGCTCTGTCAGATGCAACTTTATAGTAGCATAAGCTTTTGAGAACCACAGCTCTCTTTGTCAGATGCATCTGACAATAAGCATAAGCTTTCGAGAGCAACAGCTCTGTCAGATGCAACTTTATAGTAGCATAAGCTTTTGAGAACCACAGCTCTCTTTGTCAGATGCATCTGACAATAAGCATAAGCTTTCGAGAGCCACAGCTCTGTCAGATGCAACTTTATAGTGGCATAAGCTTTCAAGAAGCACAGCTCTCTTTGTCAGATGCATCTCATAAGCAACTCATAAGCTTTCCAGAGCCACAGCTCTGTTTGTCAGCTCTATTGTAGCATAAGCTTTCAAGAAGCACAGTTCTCTTTGTCAGATGCATCTCATAAGCAACTCATAAGCTATCGAGAGCCACAGCTCTCTTCATCAGATGCAACTTTATTGTAGCATAAGCTTTCGAGAGCCACAGCTCTCTTCGTCAGATGCATCTGACAATAAGCATAAGCTTTCGAGAGCCACAGCTCTGTCAGATGCAACTTTATAGTAGCATAAGCTTTTGAGAACCACAGCTCTCTCCGTCAGACAGTTAGTCTTGTCGGCGCTACTGGACTCTGCTTTTTTTGGCGGTCCAGGCTATTAGCAGCCGGTTGGGGCTGCCGCGCAGGGGACGTGGGAACGTCGCTCCCGGCCTGGGTCCTCAAGGGGCCCGCCGGAGCCGAGGGCGAGGAGGAGGCGGGAGGGAGGGCGGGCGGCGGCGGCTCCTTCTCCCCCGCCGGCTCAGGGCCTGCCTCCCGTCCGCGCGGCAGGCGCTCCTCCCTCCCTCCCTCCCTCCGGCAGGTGGGCGTTCAAGCCAGCCACTGGCCCGCCTCGCCCGGCGTCTCCCTCCGCCCGCCACAGCTCGGCAGGCCTGAGGAGGATTGGCCGCCGCCGCCGCCGCCTGCGGAGACTTGGCCGCCCCGGTAGGCTCTGGCGCCGCTGGCTTCTCTCCCCGTGGCGGGCCCTGAGGCGGAGGAAGAGGGCAGCGGAAGGGAAGGGGAGGCGGGGAGGCGAAGCTGAGGGGCCGCAGGAGGCGAGACGAGGGCTCCCGGCCCCTCTGGCTGGGGCAGCCCCTCGGAGGGCACGAAAGCCGCGGCCCTGAGGAGGCTGGGCGGCAGGTGGAGGCGGCGGGAATGGAGGGGGGGGGTCCATTTTCTTGGCCCCAAACTGCGCGCGCGTGTCGCAGGCCGGTCGGGGGCGAAGCTCGTCGCGGTGTCTCCCCCAAAGCCCGCATCGTTGGGGCGGCGTGCCCGTCCAGTAATCTCTCCTCGGGCTGCACGGGAGGCTGGTCGCGTAGCAATCCTGCAGATGATGAAATGTACGCAGGGGAGCGGGCTGGGAGGAGAGGAAGGAGCGAGCAAAACACATTCCGCCCCGTGCGTAATGCCTGCTGCTTGAATACACGGCTTAAGTAAGGGATATCCACCCCCACCAACATCATTTATTCTGTTTATGTGGCCATAGGTAAGGTTGCCAGGTCCAGGCTGGGAAATTCCTGGAGATTTGGGGGGGGGGGGGAGCCTGGAAAGGGTGGGATTTGGGGAGGGGCCTCAGAACGGTATAATTAGCCTCCCTGCCTGTCTCCTGCCAGTGGTGGGGAGCATATGGTTCATCTGCCTCCCCATGCCTGAGGAGTTAGAGGTTCATCAACCCACACCTCCACCCTTATCTTCCTTTGTGTATGGTGGGCAGGGAAAGGGGGAAGGGTGCACCACCCGGGATGTTGAAATCCATGCTGGTACTGAGTTGTATTTTACTGGTTTTATTTGTTGTAATTTATCTATGATTGTAACCTGCCCTGAGCCTGCTTGCGGAGAGGGTGGGCTAAACATCCAATAAGTAAATCAATCAATCAATCAATCATAATGCCATAGAGTTCGCCCCTCCAAAGCAGCCATTCTCCCCAGGGGAACTGATCTCTGTCACCTGGAGATCAGTTGTAATTCCGGGAGATCTCCAGCTGCCACCTGGAGGCTGGCAACCCTAGCCATAGGCCTTGAGCATAAATTAATACAGTTAAAATCAAGTACAGAGATGCAGTTACTAAATAACAATGGGTTAGAAGCACAAGATCTATAAGATAAAAATATATGATAAATAGGGTATTTTATGAAATGGATAAAAACAGGCCATATAATTAAAGATCAGCATTTAAATATAAGAAAGATAAAACTTGGGTATACTTAAATGCAGATGACAGTGCCGAGTCTCTCCTAAAACTTATTTAAAACTGGCTTTGCGTTTCAGTGAATATCTATTATTATACGAGTAGAAAAGAGCAAGAGTCCAGTAGCACCTAGAAGACTAACAAAATCCTACCACAAATGTTGTTAGTCTTATAGGCGCTACTGGACTCTTGCTCCTTTTCTACTACAGACAGACTAACACAGCTACTCGTCTTGATCTATCTCTATTATTATTGCATCACTGATTATGAGATAACAGTCTTGTTGACGATGCATTGCTTTGCTGGGAATGAATGGTAAGGGAGTTCGACTTAGGAGAACCACAGCAAGAATGACGGTTTGCCAAATATGAATAGAGCAGTATTTGGTGATCCCTGTGTATATTAATGCTTCGATAGCTCAGATTATCTGAACAAATAGGCATCTATCGTTAGTAGCAGACAAGGAAAATCATGTCATGGAATGTGAGTATGGCTACAGTGTATATTTCATTATCTATTGTATGTAAATAAAAAGTGTTTATGCAAATATTTCAGCTCAGATAGGGTTTCGGAGTAACGTTAAAGAAGCTATGGAAAAGCTGGGTGTTAAAAAATTATCTGAATCAGGTTATAAAGTAAAAGTGAATGATGACTCTAGAAAGCAAAGAACTCCAGAATCGGTACAAGCCTGACTGTACTACTGCTGTATTTCAGCTGTTTTATTCTTAAAATGAACTATTCTTGTTACCTGGTTGTACTCATGTGAAGTAGAGAAAAGGTGCTATATGACTTATTCCATACGAGCTGTGTAATGGTAAAAAAAGGGGCTTTATGAGATCATCATTTTTCTTCTGCTGTTGCAAATATTCCATGTTCTGATTAATATGAAAACGATGTGATTCTTGAAAGTTTCCTCTTTTAGCACGCTCATGCAAGTAGACCACTCACATAAGTTATACTTTGCAAGAATGAACCAGTTCAGATAGGCTTAACTGATTGTGCATCTGTTTGTTTACAGTTAAAATTAGAAAACTCGCTCTACTCATTGGTACCTGCTTCAAAATTAAGTATATATAAACTGACAACCCGAATTACAATTTTGGATCATTGTTTTATTAATGTAAATAGTTGTTCATGCTGTGGTTTAATTAGTTATTAGAATTTTTCCAAGTCAGGAGTCAGCTTGTACATGACTGAAAGCTAGAAGGATGTTCTTGAGAAGATAGTTGGAGAACCAAATATAAAACAAAGGTTAGAGTTGAGTCCACAGCAGGTATCAAACCTTAGCTACAGTCAGAAGTGACAGCAAAGAAACAGGAGGTCTTGTTTTAGTTCGTTAATTGTTGGCTGCTTCAGAGTGGTGGTGACATAATCTGACACATCGTTTGCAGTGGCTCTAATTCATAGGAGGGGATGCTCCAAGATGAAAAGGCAATTTTTCAGTCTATTCACCTAGCAAATCAAGTTTAGTCCTCCTCCTTAGACCTTCAGGTCAGAGTAGTTCCTAACTCGTCTCCAATATTGCTAGCGGTTGCAGCAAACCTTATAAATCTGTCATTATAAAAATCTTTACGCACAGACATAGGTGGAAGTATCTGCTGTTCATAAATCCATAGACTCCCGGAATCAGAAGAATCCCATTGTCGTTCCTGACCTTAAAAATAATCTACCTTACTTTAAAAGCATCTTGTTAAAACAGGCCCTATGATAAATTTTAATCTAGGAGCGGAACTACAAGTGACAAAAGGCACAGGTTGGACACTAGTCAGCTTCCCTCAAGTTTTGATGGGAAATGTAGGCGTCCTGGTCTTGTAGCTTGGCCCTCTGACTGCTGTCCAATGGACTTTTCAACGGTCACTTGTCCAACATTCCGCCAAGCTGCCTACATTTCCCGCCAAAACCTGAGGGAAGCTGACAAGTGTCCAACCTGTGCCTTTCGTCACTTGTGGTTCCGCTGTAGGGCAGAGATTCTACAATATGATAATCATCATAGCTGGGACTGCCTTTCAAAGGCCATCTCACTCTGCAGCGCCTCCTCAGCAAATAGCCATTTTGGAGACGGCTGCTTGGAGGGGGGGGAAAGCCCTTTTTATGCATGTTGCGATTGGTTATGTGCCGTGTGCTATGGGCGTTTAGATTTTTTAGAAAAAAATATTTTGTGAAGGGTACTGCAAAACTCTGGAGGAGGTAGGGTATTTCATTATATGAGCTGAAGGGAGCTGGACTAAACACTTTCTGCTGCATTTGTATTATCCATCTTATGTTTCATTTTATACGACGAAAACGGAGACAGACTGAAATAGGCTGGTTTGACCCTTTACATTTTGCTGGCATAAAATGTAATTTTTAATTTATTCGGCTATTGTGATGCACTCAATGTAAAAATGTAATTTTTAATTTATTCGGCTATTGTGATGCACTAGAGTGCACTCAAGTCAGTTCTTATGGTGATCCCTGGTGGGTTTTTCATGGTAAGAGACGAACAGGGGTGGTTTGCCATTTTCTGCCTCTGCAACCCTGGTCGTCTTCGTTGGAGGTCTCCCATCCAATTACTAACCGAAGCCGACCCTGCTTAGCTTCGGAATGCCTCAAAATTCCCAATTTTTCATTGAAAAAAATAAAGACTTCAGACTTCTTTGTGCTGTAAATTTGGTATGTGCAAGATGATTTGTAAGACAGTGTTTCTCATCAAAAAAGAAACTATTTCATAGGGTTTCCCCTCCAGTATTTAGTATTTCTATCGGAAAAACTGAAAAAGTCAGGACTTTTTCATGCTGTACATTTAAAGAATGAAAAACCTTGCCTTCAAAAGCATTTATTCATTCTAAACAGGAACTATTCCATTGGAGATTTTTTTCCAGTGTGTGCCCAAATTTTCCAAATTTTCTATCAGAGAAACTGGAAAAAATCAAGGAAAGAAAGTCCCCCCTCCACAAACGTTCCATTCCACCCACCAATATATTTTCCTCAAAATACAGCATCCATTTTATATATGATACTATTATCGCCCAGAAAAAAACTTCCTTGAAGTACAATTTTACCTACCCAATATTACCTAGATACATATCTGCACAAAAGCTATAGTGTGCAAAGAACCCTTTATATATGTGTGGCCCAGTATACAATCACCTGGACAATTAACTTTGAAATCTTCTGTCTGTGTATACCAGGATCCTAGTTTGGGGAAGTACTCCAAAAGAATGAGGTAGAAAATAGCCCTTAAATACGGAAGATCTTTATTCCCTAACAAGTTATAGAATGAAAAAATGGAATTGCAAGAATGGCAGAATGAGACAGTACAGTAAACAAACTTACTGCCTATGAGCTGTTGTTTATTGGGGAAAAACCTGAAATAGGGGACTGGCCAGCAGTTAGGCAAGCCAATGATGCTTTGGGGGAATAAAGGGGAGAAAGAAAACATATAAGAGTAGTCCTGAAAAGAGAACCTGGGTGAGAGTCCAGTCTAGGAGAGGGTGATGAAAAGCAGGTCCAGGGTTCAAAGGAGGGGAAAGCTCAGTGATTTCAGCTAAAGAGGGGGGGTCCAGAAAATGAACCAACTGTAAGGTTAGGGGAAGCAGTTTTGGATCCAGAAAACCAGCTATGAGATATGCGCAAGGTCAAAGGCTGGGAATTTCAGTCATTTCAGCAAGAGTAAGGAAATAGACCAGCTGTGAGGTTGGGCTAATGGGTAGGATCCAGAAAGCAGCTATGAAGATAGGAGATCTTGGGGGGGGGGGGCGTGATTTCTATACACCTTTAGTTACATCAGCAGGGAGGCAGTGGCTTTGCTGAGACAGGATTGGAATTAGAGCTGAAACTATAGATCTGTCGGAGAGTTTGAAAATAACTGCTCAAGTTTTCTCACGAGGGAACCTTGGACGACAAGACTAGTGAGAGTTCTAAAAAGAAGCTGGGATGTCAGCGAGATGTACCAGGCTGGCAATGACTGGGGCAGGAATGGATGTTCTGTTTATTAAAATCATGTAAACACTGCATAAATGAGCACTTGATGGCTATCATAAGTCGGTCACTAACTCAAGGCACCTTCCCCCAGCGACTCAAAGAAGCAGTTATCTGCAAAAACGATGTGGCCAATTATCACTCAGTCTCTAATCTACCCTTTCTGGGCAAAGTGATTGAAAGAGCAGTAGCAGACCAGCTATAGGTTTTCTTGGATAACTTTTGTGTTCTGGACACTTTTCAGTCTGGTTTCAGGCCAGGCTATGGGATGGAGACAGGTCTGGAGGCTTTAGTGGATGAACTCCGTCTGAATGTGGACAAAGGCCATGCTTCTTCCCTGCTCCTCCATCCTGTCCAGAAATACCAAGGGCAACCCCGGCACAAGGGAAACGGAAACAACAGACCAGGGCTCAAACAATCAAAAACCAAAGTATGAATCCAATTTCATATATTACAAAGTGCAGAAGTGCTATAAATACATGCATAAGTACATAATAGATTATACAATATCATTCAAAAGTGCATAAATACAGAGTCCAATCATTAGCAAATATAAGGTGATTACAAATCTTCACTGTCCGGAACAAATCCACCAGTTAAAGTGCGAATGCCAAAATTAACAGAGAAGAATCGGCAGGTGGGGGCTTGTGCCAAATATTATTCATTAACAGTCCATGAAGTCAAAAACATGTAGAAAACAACGCCGACGGGGGTTTGCAGGCAAATAACATTAACCCGTTTCGTGAGTACTCCTCACTTCCTCCAGGGCGTAATACCGTTCGGACTGAACATAAGTATGTAACCAGCACAAAAACAAGCTCTCCCACCGTTCCTCCGAAAACGTAATTCACGGACATGTCCGTAAATTATGTTTTCGGAGGAACAGTGGGAGAGCTTGTTTTTGTGCTGGTTACGTTCAGTCCGAACTGTATTACGTCCTGGAGGAAGTGAGGAGTACTCACGAAACGGGTTAATGTTATTTGC
Organism: Eublepharis macularius; assembly: GCF_028583425.1. Taxonomy (NCBI): domain Eukaryota; kingdom Metazoa; phylum Chordata; class Lepidosauria; order Squamata; family Eublepharidae; genus Eublepharis; species Eublepharis macularius. The sequence goes on along the minus strand of NC_072793.1, from coordinate 17,035,961 downwards.
CTGCAAACCCCCGTCGGCGTTGTTTTCTACATGTTTTTGACTTCATGGACTGTTAATGAATAATATTTGGCACAAGCCCCCACCTGCCGATTCTCCCCCTCCATCCTGTCCAGGCATTTGGAGACAGAAGTGGCTATCAGGGCATGTTCCCTGGTTAAAATTGTTCCTCACGGAATGGACTCAAAAGGGTGGGAGTTATCTTGTGGGGTTCCACAGAGAGCAATCTTATCCCCCATATTTTTCAACCGTTAGGGGAAATCATTTGTTGCTATGAAATTGGATCCAAATCCCGTGGTGATGCGGTAGAAGTCTTGAGTTGCTGCATGACAGCCGTGGTCAGCAGGATGAAAACGAGAAGACAGAAGTGATGCTGGTTGGGAAGGCCGAGCTCTTGAAAGAGATTGCGCTCTCCACTTTCAGTGAGGTTCAGCTGACCCTTTCAGATTCAGTTAAGAGACTCGGTGTTATGCTGGACCCAGAACTGCTGCTACAGAAGCAAGTTAATGCAGTTGCAAAAAAATGCCTCCTGCAAATTCAGTCTAGCCTGAAAGATGGCCCCGTACTCTGACACAGCTGATCTGGCCACCTGAATCCTTGGTATGGTAACTGCAATGCATGCTATATACATGTCCCTCAAAGTCAGCTCAGAGCCCGCAGTTGGTGCAGAATGACACAGCTTGGTTATTACCAGGAGCTAGGCATAGCATGTAGATTACTCCCATTCTGTAGTCACTGCATTGACTGACCATCAGTTACCAAGCTCAGTTCACGATATTGGCTATCCCATCCCATGGCCTTGGTCTCTCGTTACTGCAGGACCTCCTCTCTCTCTGTGCTATGCCACGGCCACTTTGCTCATCTGAGTGGACCTTCTGCAGGTGCTACCCTGCAAATGGGCAAAAATAGTGGCCACATCTTAGGGAATAGCTTGCCTGAAAAGGTGATGAAAGCTCTCGCTCACCTGGCTTTTCGCAAACTGTGCAAAATAGAATTAATCAGGAGGGCTTTCATATGCAAGTAATCCGCCTGTGCTATAAGGAAATATTTCAAAGAGTTGTTTCAGTGAAGGCATAGGGACTGTAGACTATACTAATGTGCACTGTCTATTACTGTTGCTTTTTATGTCATGTTGAATTGCTTGTTTTATTTCAACATTGTTTCAGCTATGTATCAGATTTCTGCATCTATTCTGCACACATATACCCCAAGATGTGTTAATTACTAAAAAAAATTGATCTGTACCCTGTTGTTTGTTGAACGCCTCAGCTGTTGATTTTATTGAACTTCACTGTGTAATCCACCTATGTAATCTCACTGAGAAGGGTGGGCTGTAAATAATGTAAAGAAATTCATTGTACTCCATAGAGTATTCCCACAGGTGGGCTGCTCCCTTTGTAGAGTGTCCAAGGGGTGTCAGCCCCCCCCCCCAATTCAGTACCGAGCTGGATATTTTATGCAGGCCTCTGGCAATCTAGCCAGAAGATCTTTAGGAGTTAATAACTATGGGGGCACCCATGTGTTGAGTCTTGTACGTATCACCCTGTATCGTGTTGCAGATATTGTCTCATACTGAGTCGAGGTTTTAAAAAGCACCAATTGCAGTGCTGCATCCCCGTGGGAAATTCCAGAAAGCCTTTTGTGTTCTCTGTGTACAGCCAGCTCTTTCTGTGAGAGCCATTTCACACAGCTAATGCTGTCTGTTTTGGCATGGAGAAGATTCTTGGGATCTTGTGACAGGCTAGATGATTAAAGATTGGAAATGCCTATCAAAGTATTCATTTGGTGTGAACATCTTTGGGAGCAAGACTGAAATAGTGTAAAACATCCACCTCCCCTGCAAAAAGAAAAAGAAAAAGCCTGTTCAAAGAAGGGAATTAAGATTAAAAGTGGAAATCAGTATTAAACTGAAATAGCAAAATTGCCTTCTCTGTGCAGATGTGGCTCTTTTCTGGTCAAGTTTTCTATCATCTTTATTTTGGGGGAGTGAAAGAAAAATTTGCCAGCTTTAGAAAATGTTAAATTGATATTTATCCTGAATTTTTATTTTTGGGGGAAAAAATCCAAAACCCAGTCCAGATAAAGAGATATGTGCATGGGACTATCCTGTGTTCATGGATTGTCTCTGAACTGACATCCAGAGGAGTATTGGATTCACTAGAGATGGGCATGAACCGGAAAAAAACGTAGTTCGTCAAATTTCACGAACCACAAACTTTCATGAATCTGTCACCAGTTTGCGAACTGGTTCGTTTGGTTCATGAAAACGTCACATCCAGGTCAGAAAATCATCACTTCCAGGCCAGCAGAAGGTCACTTCTGGGTCAGCAGAAGGTCTGCAGGAAGTCCATCCCCTGTTGCCTAGGAAACTGATTGATTGGCACCAGGCTGTCTGCAGTGACAAACCAAAAAACGAACCAAATGAACCAGCCTAAAGTTCGTGCTGGTTCGTCAGAAATGGGATCTGACAAACTGCTGGTTCACGAACCATGAACTGGCCTGGTTCATTATGAATTTTGGTTCGTATTTTGGTTCATGCCCATCTCTAGGATTCACGTTCAAATCTAAATGTGGATTTTGTCCATCCAAATTGCACTGATTTCAATGGGAAGTCCATTCAAATTCAAACTGGTGCATCTATGTATAACTATGCATGAATAGAGCTATAGTGAGGTAGAAGTGTTGATCTACTAGTTTTCTTAAAGATATGAGTTGTTCAGAAAGTTGATGAGAGGAGACTTTTATGAAGGAAAATGATCCCTCTTTGTTTAAACCTTTCTTCTGTTTTAGTATAGTCGCAGTCATTGAGTTGAACTAAAATCATCATTTACGTTTTTCATGGGAAAATAATGCAAGAAAAACAGTAATTTTCCTGACAGCACTGAGATTGAAACACCCACAGATATGCACTTGCTGCATCAGGGCTGATTGTAGAGAATTGGCTGCGGTTGTTAAGGGTGCTTCTAATCTGGATAGGCCAGGTACAGAATGGGGAAATGTTTCTACAAATCTGGGGGGAAAGCCAGGTTTGCAGAAAAGTTTTACATTTTTTTTTAAAGGAGAGGATTAATTAAAACCTTAAGGTTTAAAATGTTGGAATCTCATGAGACCATGTCACTAGATCTTAGCTGCCATTTTGGATTTTTTTTCCTAATTTTTTTTATTAATGCATCACATATTATTACATTTCAATACAGTCACAGTTCTCCTATGATACATCTTTTACCCCTTTTGTAACCCTCCCCCCCGCAAGGTGGCCATCCTATAACTACAAATTAAATTTTTAGCCACGAGCACATTTTTTCCAATTTTCCAAATATAGTTGTATTGGCTTCTCCATTATATACCCATTGAAAATATACAGCTGCCATTTTGGATTGTATCGGTAGCTGCAGACAGCATCACTGACATCTGTGGTTTCCTGAGCAATCGGAAACGGCTGCTGCAGTTCCCTTTTGAAACTTCAGCTGAGTTGCAGGAGCAGCCAGCCCTTTCTGCCAGCGCCATTTCACGCAGCTAATGCTGTCTGTTTTGGCATGGAGATTCTTGGGGTCCTGTGACAGGCTATATGACTAAGAATTGGAAATGCTTATCAAAATATTCACTTGGTGTGAACATCTTTGGGAGCAAGACTAAAATGGTGTAAAGCAGGCAGGAAAGAGATGAAATACGGAGAGTGGGAAGAAAGAAAACTGAAGCAAAGGTGAGGAATGCAGGTTGAAGGGAGAAAGGAAAAGGGGAGGAGAAACTGAAGGAAGGAAAAGAAGGAAGGACTGGAGGGAGAGTGGGAGGTGGGGGAAGTGAGACAGGATGTGTGTGGGGGGGGAGAAAGGAAGCAGTAGAAAAGGAAGACCGTGCAAGGGCTGTGAGGGAGAGGCAAAGGGAGAAAGCTGTATGAGGAGAACAATCGACTTCTCTCCATGGAGAGCCCTTATGTTTCCCCCTCTTGTAGTTACACAGTGGTCATCATCATCATCATCATCATCGTCGGTCTGTCTCGTACACACACTTTCTTGCTCCATCCCCCAATGCCATGTATCTGACACACACACACACACACACACACACACACACACACACACACACACACTTTTTCTTTCTTGCTTTGTCCCCCACTGCCACCATCTCTCTGTCATACACAAACTCATCCTCATCACTTTGCCAGCGCTGCTGCAGAATGGGGAGGAGGCAGCCGCTGTGTCAGCGCTGGAAGTTGTCTGCTTCCTGGGAAAACGACTGTGCAATGCTGAAGGAGGCTCCCTACTTGCACCCCCCCCAGTCTTCAGTGCTCTGCCCCCACCATTCCATTCTGCCCACCGTGGCTGCTTAGCTCCCCTGCCCTCCGCATGGCCTGCTCTCCGCTGCTTTGAGGGGAACGATGATGGCACTGGGTGGCTCCTGCCCTCCCGCTCTCGCGTGTACCCTTCCAGCTCAAGCAGTGGCTCACCCTTGTCCAACGCCTGCTGCACACAGCGAGGAAGGTGGACTTAGCCAGGCCAGCAGAGGCACATTGTGTGCATGCGGGGACAATTCACCTCAGCTTGGGAGTGGATTTAAACTCCCTGTCCATTTTTAAAAACTTTACAGATTTTTCTTCAAACCTGGGGGGTTCCGAAGCTTATAGATAAGGCTTCCTCTAAAGCAAGTGGCTGCCTCCTGCCTGTTCCAAGTAAGGGCAGAGTGTGTGTGTGGGGGGGGGGGGGCAAGAGACAGTTGCTGCACTCATAGCCTGGCGCGTCAGAGGCTGCCCCATGGTTCTGCAGGCTGATTTAAGTAGGGGTAGGCGGGAGAAGCTCAGCAGCTGCCCTGTTCCAAGGCGACTGTGCCAGAGGCTTCCCCATCAGCTGACTCCTGCTGATTTTGAGTATGGGTGGAGTCTGGGGGAAGAGAGGGGTGGCATTTTGAGTGCTCCTGGTGGCCCAGCCCAAAGAGAAGACAGCTGGGCTGAGGGAGTGGCAGGGACTGCTCTGGCCACCCATGGGCCAGGAGAAGGCTGTGTGGGGCTTGGTCAGCTCTCATCATTGCTGCTACCACCCCTGGCCAGGATGCTGGTGGGGTAGTGGAGCCTGCTTCATGCTGCGCCATCAAAAGACGGCTGTGGGCCACAGGGAATAGACTAGCAGGCAGAGGAAGCAGGGTTGTGAAATGTTAAATTTGAGGGGGGCGAGGGGGTTGGACAAGCAGGGCAGGGAAGGACTCTTCTCTGTGAATCTACTCCACAGAATGAGTGGAGGGGAGAGAGGGAAAGAGAGAAGGGGTAGGTGGTCAAGGTGGGAGGAGATCCAGAAAATGGGTTGGTGGGAAGAGATACAGAGAATGGGTTGGGGTATAAGGAGGGAAGAAAGAGACTGGATTTGGGGGGTTAAGTGGGGAAAAGAGACAATGAGTGGGAGAAGGGGGAATGGGTTAGGCGGGAGTGGGGAGGAGAGATGGAAAATGAGTTGGGAGTTAAGGGGAGGAAGAGAGAATGGTTTGGGGGAAAGCAGGTAATAATGACACATAAGATATGGGGGAGTGGAGAGGAAGAAAAGGCAGGGGAATGAGATTCTTCCTCCCTGCAAGTTCCCTGACTTCCCCCACTATTGCTGCAGCCTTCCTCCAGGCCTGGCACAGCTCCCTGCCTCCCCCCCTCCACCATTGCCAACACTTCTCTGGTCCTGTATGTTCCTCGCCCGTGACTCCATTTGTGGATACTGAAATCCATGGATCATTGCCACATCGACAGAAGGTAGGATTTTTAAGCAAACTTTCAGCAAAACAGGCTTGTAAGCATGTGCAGATAAAGTTTGCCACAGGTGTTGGTTATAGGGACAGAAAGGCATTCCCCTAAATGATAACTAAAACAGGAGAATGGAACAATTGCATCTCAGTTAGGCTGGGAGGAGCCATTGAAAAGCGCTCTCTCACACACCCTCAGAATCCATGCACACCAAAGAAAATTTAATTGGCAACTCATGACAGCTTTCGTTTCAAAGAGGCTGAGGGTGGTGGTAGCAAATGAAAATCCAAAGTGCACTATCCCAATATTTATTTATTTACTAGAAACAAAGCCCGTTGTGGGAAAAAATACAACGGGCTCTAGAAAGGGGACAGCGGGCAGGCAGGCATTCCTTCCTCCTTAGTCACTGATCCCGGCCGGTGAAGGAGTGGGGTGGGCATCGCCATCTGTTCCAGTCCTGATCCCAGCTGGGTGAAGGGAAAATGGGCATTGCCTTCTGCTCTGTACCTGATTATGGCTAGGTGAAAGGGGGGGGGCAGACATTGCTGCCTGCTCCAAGCCTGATCCCAGTTGGGTGAAGGGGGGGGGCATTACCACCTGTTCCTTGCTGGGTGAAGGAAGGAGCGAGCACTACCTTCTGCTCCTCACCTGATCCCGACAGGTGAAGGTGGACGGTGGGCTTTGCTACGCGCTCCACTCCTGATGCCAACTGGGTGAGGGGGGTGAGGGCATTGCTACCTTCTCTGCTCCTGATTCCGGCAGGTTGAAGGGGGGGGGTAGAGATTGCTGCCTGCTTGGCTCCTGATTCCAACAGGGTGAAGATGGGGTGGGCAATGCTGCCTGCTCAGTACTTTATTCCAGTAGGTAGAAGGAGGCGGGCATTTCCACCTGCTCCACTTCTTGTCCTGGCTGAGTGAATGGAAGAAGGGAATTGCTTGATCCCGCCCAGGTGAAGGCACTGGGCGGGCACTGGCACCTGCTCCAGTCCTGATCCCAGCTGGGTGGGGTGGGCATTGCCATCTGCTCTGCTCCTGATCCCACATGAGTGAAGAGGGGTTGGCATTGCCACCTGCTCCACTCCTAATACCAGCTGGGTTAAGGTGGGGCGGGCATTGTCACCTGCTCCGCTCCTGATCCCAGCTGGCTTAATGGGGGCAGGCATTACCACCTGCTCCACTCCTAATACCAGCTGGGTTAAGGAAGGGGGCGGGCATTGCCACCTTCTCCGCTCCTAATACCAGCTGTGTTAAGGTGGGGGTGGGCATTGCCACCTGCTCTGCTCCTATTACCGGCTGTGTTAAGGAAGGGGGCGGGCATTGCCACCTGCTCTGCTCCTAGTATCAGCTGGGTTAAGGTGGTGGGCCAGCACCGCCACCTTCTCTGCCCGCTGGTTAAGGCAGAGAATGGGCATTGCTACCTGCTCCGTTCCAAATACTGGGTGGGTTAAGGTGGAGAGTGGGCATATTTACCTGCTCTGCTCCTGATCCCAGCTGTGTGAAGGGGGCATTGCCACCTTCTCCACTCCTAATATCAACTGGGTTAAGGTGGGGGGCCAGCACTGCCACCTGCACCACTCCTAATAACAGCTGGGTTAAGGCAGAAAGTGGGCATTGCCACCTGCTCCACTCCTGATCCCAGCTGGCTGAAGGAGGGGCGGGTATTGCCACCTGCTCTGCTTCTAATATCTGCTGGGTTAACATAGGGGGTGGGCATTGCTACCTTCTTCACTCCTAATATCAGCTGGATTAAGGCAGGGGGCGGGCATTGCTACGTGCTCTTCTCCTAATACCAGCTGCCTGAAGGGAGTGGGCATTGCCACCTGCTCTGCACCTAATACTAGCTGGTTTAAGGCGTAGGGAGGGCATTGCCACCTGCTCCGCTCTTGTTCTCTGCCTGAGCTTCCCACCATGGCATGTTTTCTGGAGCGATATGGTGAGCTACCTGGGCTTTCCTCTGTGGCAGCACCCTTGGTGGTGCACCAGGGTATAAAATGAGTTGTCTGAAACACGCTTACTCAATTATATAGTAAGATACGTGAAATGTTAAAACGCAAATTTACTTCTGTCTGGTGGTCTTCTCTGAAGTTAACCTCGTATAATTAATTTACTTGTTATGAAGCTTATGTAGGAACTGTTTGCTCGTTATTAAATTCTTAAAACAATATTAGTGTTTGACACGTTACAAATTTGTTTTCTCATTAAATAAGCTATGCATGAAAAAATGTCCGTGGAGGCGCCAAGAGAAGTAGGAGTATGGAGGCAAACCCGAGCTCTTTTGTATAAGAACTGCCTTGTTAAATGGAGGACTAAGAAGAGCAGCGCTCAGGTGAGTTAATCCTCACTCTGCTAGTATTTATGAGTGTGTGAGCAAGTAGGAGGGGAGTCTACATCTGCCTTCGTGGAGAAGGCTGCCTAATTGAAGGAGGAGATTCAAGCAGATTCTCTTTCAATATTTGAAAGGCTGTCATTTGGAGGAGGGCAAGGAGGTGTTCCAGTTGGCAGCAGAGGATAAGACTCGAAGCAACGGGCTTAAATTACATGCAGAAAGGTACTGGCTGGATATTAGGAAAAATTGTTTCATGGTCAGAGTAGTTCAAACGTGGAATCAGCCGCCTAGGGAGGTGGTGAGCTCCCCTTCACTGGCAGTTTTCAAGAAGAGGCTGGATGAATACTTGTCAGAGATGCTTTAGGCTCATCCTGCATTGGGTGGGAGGTTGGACTAGGTCTGTCTGGCCCCTTCCAACTCTCTGATTCTGTGAAGACTGTTGCAGTTATCTGATTTATTCTTTATCATGCCATTAAGTGCTAGCAAAGGACAGGAAAAAGATGTACCCTGATCTCTTACCTTATCTCCTCAGTGTTCAGTTACCTGTGGGCAGATCAATAAATGATGCTGTGAATTCTGTAAATTCAGGCATCTGGGGTCCTGAGTTTGATTTGGACTATTAGCATAAATTATTCATAGCTGCAGAGGCCAGTTTTCAGCTTGCCTGGAGGGGAAAAAAATGTCCTGTCCTTTTAACAGAGTGTTGCTGTATGGAAGTGAGCAGTTGAAATTTTGCATGGCATGGAGGAAAATAACCTCACCTGGTAAATAACATCCCATTAAAGGGACAGGACATTTTTTCCCTCCAAGCTGGTTGGCAACCCTAGAGCCAGCAGAATCAGAGTAGTGAACCTCTTTGTGGCGGGGAGGGGAGAGAATTAATTTGCCCTAGTTTTAGGCCAGATGTTTAACAGTTTACAGTACAAAGTCCATCCTAATACCATTAAAGGAAATATTAGGAAAATATTAGGAAATGTTTTTTCACAGTCAGAGTAGTTCAAAGGTGGAATCAGCTGCCTAGGGAGGCGGTGAGCTCCCCCTCACTGGCAGTTTTCAAGAAGAGGCTGGATGAATATTGTCAGAGATGCTTTAGGCTGATCCTGCACTGGGCAGGGGGTTGGACTAGAAGGTCTGTATGCCCCCTTCCAACTCTATGATTCTATGATTCTAAAGCCCTATTGTCTACCATAGATTTTATTTATTTATTATTTGATTTGATTTATAATCCACTTTCCCCACAAGCAGGCTCAGAGCGGATGACAACACAATATATAGAATAAAAACATACAATAAAAACACTAATATCAACATATAAAGGGGAAAAGCAGGAAGCTGGCCTTGGGGCGGTTTCAAAGTATAGTATAGATTTCCAGGAACCCTCCCCGGCATGTTGCAGGCATTTCGATACAAACTCATCTTGTTATAAAAGAGGGACTGTGTAAAGAGTAACCACTTTCTTGCTATATCCCATACATAATTTGAATCGTAAGCACGTCAACTCAGAATCCTACTAAGGCCTATTCTGTGGGACTTTTCCCCAGGAAAATGTTTTTAGGGTTGCATTGCACCCATTTTAGTATAATCTGCATGATTATACAATCTCAAACAGTGTGTGCATGACTCTCCCAGGCAGGTTATTCTTCCTGAGTTACTGTGGTCAACTCTTTGTGTTCGACAGATGTACACAGGGAACGATGAAAATACTGCAGTGCATTGAAGAAGAGCTTCCATGCACATGCGGGGGGTTTTTTTGTGTACATTGAACTTCTTTGTGTGCAAAAACATCGAGATGCATTGTGGGCATATACATGCAATACAGTGTAATGATTTTAGTCAAATGTGGTTTAATGCCAGAGAAAAAAAGAGGAATAAATCCAGAATAAGGACCGTAAAATGGAGGCTGCCTTCCTCTCTTAATTTAATGTCATAATAGATTTGCATATTAATGAGTATGGTGTTAAAACAGTGTAAAAATATTTATGCGGCTTTAATATAGTGACTTTTAGTGCAATCCTGTGCAGTTACTCTGGTCAAAGTCCATTGAAATCAATGGATGGAGATTGTAATAATTCAACATAAGACTGGACTGGAAAATGTTTAAATGGATAGGAAAGGCTCAGCACACAGTTTGATTAATATTGTGAGGGTCTGGCAATAAAAAATAGGCTGTATCCAAAGATTCTGATGTATGTTTAAAAGGATTTCTGATCATTGCTGGAAGTATGTTTACCAACTTTCTTCCTAGGGTAAAATGGTGACATCCTCCTGTGTAAGCAGAAGTGCCTTTTGTGTAGTTTATGTAGAAATGTGCTTTAGTAACACTAATAGAACTTATTTATTTATGCCTTACTGTTATGCTATCAACCTGTTCCTCGCGTATTTCAAGCCCACTGTCTTTAGTGGGGCGAGCTGTAAAAGTGCAGCTTTAGATGGCTCTTTCTTACTGTTACCCATGCTAACTTGTATATTTCCTTTGCAGGAAGTTCTGCTTCCTATCTTCTTTTTATTTTGGCTAATATTGATGAGTATGATGTATCCAAGCAAGAAATATGATGAAGTTACAGATAATAATCTTGGTTCTGTGGCTAACTCAAAAATCTCTCAGTTTGTCATCGGCTACACTCCGGTGACAGAATTCACAAGAAAAATCATGACCAAAATGTCTTCAGAATACTTCCCAGAAGGTATGCGAACCTTCCTGCTTCTAGTCTTGTTTTTTACTTCTATTTATCTAGAAGATACAGACATCAGACTGGCTAAGCATACTTAGTGTCTTCTTTTTATAAAGACTAACATTTTAAATGTTAGTATTCAGATTTCGGCTATATTGTCCACGTATCTAATAATAACAGGACACTGAATCCCTTTTATACCTTAATCCGTAAAATTACATTGTTTAACGGTGCAGTCCTAAACAGAGTTACCTTAGTCTAAGCCCATTGATTTCAATGGGCTTAGACTGGAATAACTCTATTTAGGATTGCACTGTAAGAAAAGGGAGAGAAATTTTTGTTTTATTTTGTCTTGCAAAATATAACAAAAGCTGTATCCGTTAGTAGAACACAATACTTTTCACATAGGTATCACGTGTTGTTGTCAATGCAGCGTTTCCCAAACAGCTGCGGAACTGAAGATGTTCAGTCCTGCATATGCATATGAATAGAGAAGTGCTCTAGTTTGGGCCCGCAGTCAAGGAGGGCAGCTAAATCTAGTATTGCACCACTGTTGACAGAGATAAGAGTAATTGAGGTAAATTGAATCTTTTTCAGGAATCATTACAGAAGAATTTTTCACCGAGGAAGAAATGCAAAAGGCTAGTCGTCACAGACTCCCAAACTTTGTGGGGGTAGTTTTCAAAGATTCCATGTCCTACTGTCTCAGATTTCCTCCTACTGTGATTCCATTATCTGCAAGTTATATAGAATCAAGAGGTAAGAATACAAGTGTGTATGTGCTAAAACAGGGCTCCCTAACGTTTTTGAGCTAGCAGGAAGCTTTAGAATTCTGACAGAGGTTGGTGGTCACAGCCACAAAATTGCAGCCACAGGAGGCAGAGCCAACTACAAAATGTCAGAGAGTGAGGTTATGCATAACAGTAACTCTTCAACGTTTCCGCAGACAATCTGTTTAACAGGTTGCCTTTAAAATAAACATACTGTTTTAAAATATTTTCTTATATATGAACAATATATGAATTATATATTTTCTTATATATGAAGTTTCAAGTAGAGGGTGGCATTCCCCCACCCAGGGCAGGGGACCCCTTGCTCCCCTCCCCCCCCCCCGCACTCACTTCCTTGGCCGGTGGGGGGCCATGCTCCCCAGGGCAGCATGGAGCACTCCCACACCCACACCAGCCCGATCCGGGCCAAATCACACTGAGCAGCAGGCCTGTTTTGGGCCGAATTGTGTCCTCCAGCGGGCCGATCCAGCCCCTTGGTGAGCACAAGAGCGCTCCCAGGCCGCCCTTTGACCTGCACGATGACTTTACTTCCTATAAGTGATGTCATCGCACAAGCTGGGAGAGTCAAGGGACCTGGCAAACCTGGTTTCAAGCCACCTGGTGATTGGCACATTCTCAGTGCACATGCACCCGGGCAGATGCAACAACGTTACTTCCAGAAGTGAAGCCCTTGCATTGGCAGCAAGAGTGCTTCCGCGCTTTGCACAGGGCTGATTTGGGCCCCTAAGTGATCTCATGGTGCTGACTGCGGGAAGGGTCCTGGTCAGTACTGGGTGTCCCCCCCCCACTGGGAGGGTATAGGGACCTGGCAACCCTACGGGTGCCATGGTGCTCAAGGGAACCACACTGGGTATCCCTGTGGTAAGAATTTAGAAAGTTGAGCTTGTTTTGCCCCATGTCACCAAGTTCGCGCTGAAGACTTGGAAGAATTCATGACCAAAATAAAAACAGTTTAATAGAAATAGACAGGACTGTTTTCTATATTCCTTAAGGCCATGCACGTGCTTGCAAGCTGCGTTCAGAGTTTAAGCACACCTGACTGTAGTTTGAACAAATTAGTATTAAAAACTCTGTGATTTTAGGGCCAGGTTAGACAAAATTCCTGTTAGCAATTTAGGAAAATGTGTGGGACTCTGATGCTGAAGGAAGGAATACAACCCTTTCCTCCCATGCTGTTTTCCCAGTGCAATCCCCTCCCTGCCGCATTGCTGTTTGCCCTGATTGGGAAGCCTGATGTCTGATCACAGACTGCCAAGATCTGGATTAGTTGTACCCCACAGTTTCAGTCATAGGAGTGACTTGCAGTAGCAAGCTTTTAAAAATTTCAGCATGTGTCTGCTGTTTATTTTTGGTTTCTTTGCTGATCGAATGAAGCTGCTTTGAGTGCCTTTTAGGTAGGAGAGTAGATTATATTATCAGTACAAAATAAACAATCTAATCACAGTGCCATCTTCCAGCATCAAAAGACATCAGCAAATACACAATTCATCCATACTCCCCAGAATTTCTTCTATTGGATTTTTGGCCCAACTCTGTGTTAGATAGGAATACCAGAACTCTTGTCTCAATATTAGTTGCCTCTGCTCGTCTGGTCATTGCTGGGAATTGGAAATCCCTCAAAGGCCCATTGCTAAAAAAATGGTATCAGAAAATTTGGGAGCAATATCTGATGGGTAGGATTATGCATAATCCGTTTTTGGGGAACTTGCATATGGCAGTCCCTTTATTTGAATACGATGAGATCTGGAAACCAATTTTAGATGTTTTAAATGCCAAAGAAGTAATTCCCCCCTTGCAACAAAGTTAAAATGCTCATTTATTGTAATTCTTGGGTTTTTAACAATTTGCCAAGAGTGGTTTTGATAATGTCTTTTATGGCTTAAATCCCTTTCTTGTTTGTACAGTATGGGTTTATCATTTCTTGTATTAAATTTGGATTAAAAAAAAAAGCAAATACACAATTCATAAAGTTCCAACTGGCACCCAATCCTTTTTTGATGTTACTCAGGCTTCCCAAGCTCACCTGAAAACTGCAAAAAAAGTTCAAGAGTCAGCAGTTGATCCTGGGGAAAGATACTACACCCCCCCCCCCAAAAAAAGCACATAGCAAGTGAAAGCCCAATGAAACAATCAAGAGGTACTCTTCATCCCCAGACGAGGTTTGTTTTAGGGATATAGTATCATTACAAAGCAATGGAGAGATAGATAACAGAAACCTTTACCCCAAGTTGCTGATCCTGACCAGCGTTAACAGTGGGAGTGAAAAAGTGTGGGGTATTATTATTATTATTTTGCATCAGAATTTCTTATGCAGGAACTTAATGTTAACGAAACCTTGAATATATGTTAATTTTTCTTTTGTAATATTACTTCATAGCTAGTTGTTCAAGCCCTTCCAATATGTGTGAAGCTGAAAAGTACTTGCGCTCTGGATTTACTGCTCTACAGATGTGTATTGATGCAGCAATTATACAGGTAAACATCATAACCAGAATGTGAAAAAAACCTGAATAATCATTATTTGCTATGTATAGAAAATTAAAAAATGGGCTTCTGTTTTAAAAAGACCTTGCCAACAAATGGCAGTAAATGTTTGCTTCATGACCAAATGTGTGGTTTCCATAAAATTTACCCATACAGCTGTTAAGAGGATATAAAACATGTTTCTTTTCCATTTTGTGCCAATTGGGCACTGTGCATACACATCCAAAGATCTGCAGGCAATCTTTGTGGTATATCCATTGTGTAACTTCACATATCAAAACACACATTTACCAATTGTGACTTTTGTGTTCTCTATGGCAAAAAGTACCAGAAATCCTTGTAGCTATCTGAAATTTGAGCTGACTAAGTGACTATAGAAATAATTATAGCTTTCTTTGTGTTCTGGTATCTGGATTTCAAGCTATTTATCTATATTGCATTTGTATTGAACTTTTCTCACTGAGGCTCAAGGCGGATTACATAGTGTAAGCCAGTGTGGTCAAGAGGAAGTAGGATTAAGATTACAGGAATCATATTAGACATGAGATATTAAACAGTGCAGAAGATGATATTACATAAGTAGAAGACAATGGTGTGGGAGCACAATAATACATAGTGTACTCTATGTATACTATATGCAGTAATATACTCCATAGTCCTTTCTCCTTTATTAAAGCACCTTACTGAACCATTTATTCAATTATTTTAACTAGTTAATAATAATAATGAAATCAATCACTCTTTCAAACATTCCAGGATTCTAAGAAATTGAGGCTTCCAGTTGATGAGTACTTGAGTATTGTTTAATTTTGAATGGTGAACATTGCCAGTCTTATCAAGTAAAATAATTGATTGTTGAAGTGGATTTTAGGATGTTGAACGGGTTTTCTGAATGCTATGACACATCTATGGATTGCAAAATCCATTTTTGGAAAATCCAGAAAGCTGGATAAAGCAAGAAATTATAAATGGCAATCTGTATGTGTGAGTCCATAAACTCAGAAATTTTGTGTAAGCCACCCATGTCTGTCACTGGGATTTAGAAATAAGGTAGGCTAAAAATAGGCGTTTGTATATTTAAGTTAATTATTTTAGAAATTAAAATGAACTAATAAAATAGCAGTAGTATGGAAACTGATTTTGTTACCTTCTTTTTATTAGTTGGAGGCTAATGATTTGAAAGTCAGAAACTCTTTAATGTTTTTGAACAAAGCCCATCACAAGTTAGCAAGTACAAGAAACAAAAAAAATAATAAAATACTGAATCCAAAGTCACAAACTCCAAAATATAAACGTTAACAGCAGTAAACAACTTTGAAACAATAGAGCAGGATTATCCTAAACTTAGGAACGCGATAGTTCAAAAATAATTGTAAAATGTTGTTATTTGGCAACTCATATTGTAGCAGTGCTTTGCCATGGCAATTTAAGGCATAATCTAGAATTGCTTTTGCTTGAATATTCTTGGCTGCCAGTGCGTTTAAAGGAATCTTTGAGAAACTGATTTTAACATTTCCCTCTTTCTCTTAGTTGAAGACTAATCGTTCGGTTTTGGAAGAACTGGATCTTACAAAAGCTGTCATGATGGGAGAGTCTGCCATTATGGAAATAGATAGCTTTCCTCGTGCAATCATTTTAATTTATCTAGTAATTGCATTTTCACCCTTTGGCTGTTATTTGGCAACTCATATTGTAGCAGAGAAGGAGAAGAAGTTGAAGGAATTTTTAATGATAATGGGTCTTCATGACACTGCTTTTTGGTATGTGAGAATGGTCTCTTTATTTCTTTGGTGTTGTAAGTAGAACAGATGGTATATTGTCTTGCTATCTAGAGAGAAGAGGTGCATAATGTTTTAGTCTTACTTTAAGGATGACTTAACATAAGATGTTTTGGCCACCAGTCTCTTGTTCGAATAGCTTTCTCCATTTAACCTAAAGTGCTCAGTTAAGTAAAGCCAGCCTATAAGTTTAGGTTCTTGTAGCTATGTCATATTTTCCTCAGTTAGTAAAATGGTGGGGGAAAGATCCTTTATAGGCTAATCCCGTCATTAAGAATGTTCAATGCAAACAGTGGACCAATGTATCCCTAGCCCAATTAAGGAACACGCAGAGAAGTCCTGTGGAGTAACTGAAATAAATGTGTATTGATAAACAGGGAGGGAGTGGGATACAGAGGATAAAGCCCCCCCCCAAGCCAAACAGTTCTTCGAGGGGTCTAGGCTTTTGACCTAGGGTCTTATACCTTTCATGACATAAGCAAGAATTATACAAAAGAGACCTTATTGGCTGAACAGGTAGTATCCATGTGATCTGGCAGAGTTCCATTGGATAATTACAGCTTTTGGGTTGTCCTTTCACAAATTAACATTTGTTTATAATATCAAAGAACACACAGTTCTCCCCTTGGCACCTTTAACAGCAGTAAAAGTAACCATTCAGCGGATATGTGCCATCTTCAAGGCCAGTGTTTACTTGTTCCCATCCTCTTGCAGATGTTAACCAAAACAAGGTCCTATTGTAAATCTGTCTGTGTGGTGATGGAGAAGACATTCTCTGATGATCCCCTGAATGGGGGTTTTAGATATCACTTCTTCTTCAACTAGAGGTACCTCATTCCTGACAGGGTATGCATTATCTATTGCTCAGGGCCTTGAAGTCAAGCCTGTTATCTTCACAGGCTAGTTGCTGCCCCGGAGCCCTAGTGCCTATTATCTTATCAATTGACACTAGCCAGGCACTTAGTAGAGCAATTACATTCTTCAAGTTAATTTCGATTTCTCAGCCAAGTCAAGCCAAAAAGGAAATAGATTTAAACTAGGGGGGACTTCTACTAACTATTAAAACATGAATCAAACATATTTATTAGTTAAAGTTTCTAAATGCATTTTAGCATTTGGCTAAGTCTACTTGAGTCTATAATGTTGTGTGCACTTCTCATAAACGGGTCACAGAGGTATGTGCTTTTGATTAAAATGTATCAGGAACTGTGTGTCCCACAGAACTTGTAATTGAAGCACAAAGTATTAGGGATGATATATCAAAGGGCAGTTAACAGCAGCCAGAAAAATAAATTCTAAGATAGCTGGTTAACGGGATGAGGGCATTTAGCACGGGGAAAGATCCTTTGTCTTTAACCAGGAAGGCACAAAGTACTGAGTTTCTTAGTAGTGAGCCCAGTGCTAACATACTCCACACACATTGGATAATGCACTTTCAATGCACTTCATCAATCGTTCAAGGTGGATTTTTTGTTCCGCGCACAAAAAAATCCGTTCCAAATGATCTATAAAGAGGATTGGAAGTGCATTATCCAACGTGTGCGGAGTCACTCATAATTACGTTTTCACACTGTGAACATCTTCTAACTCTGCTTTAAAAATGGATGGGCAAGGCTCTGTCTCTCAGCATTAAATGCCTTGAAAATGGAGCTGCTTGGCTCCCGTTTGCTGCCGAAGTTTTGAAAACGTCACCACGTATTCCGTAGTGCTTTGCGATCCATGCGTAAAATCATTTAGGCTATCACAGCTGTATATTTTTGAGTGTCTTAAATGCAATAACAAGTATATTCTAAATATGCACACCAAGTTCCCATACTAACATTATACCCTTCATAGACCATCTAACATATTTTATTTATTTATTTACTTCATTTATACCCCATTTTTCTCCTCACTGGGAACCAAGGTAGCCTGCCCACATTCTCTCCCTTCTCCATTTTAGCCAGCAATGGATCTCGCAGCATGAAGGATCGTATCTTCTGTCTGTCCCTCACTCAGTTGCTAATTTTGTAGCCTGCTGTGCCTCTGTGGATGCTTTTGGCTAAATGATGTCATTTTCTGACATGAAAGGGAGGGGGGCTACAGGTCACACTGAAATCGCCTGTTTGGAGAGCCACAGCCCCCCCCCTCCTTTTCTGGTGCATACTCCACCGCCCCTCAGCCCCCTGCACCCCCACTTTGGCCCCCCCGAGTGACCTGGTAATGCTAGGCAGATCCCCTTTGGTACTCTACTTTTTCAGAGCCTGACAATAATTAATAATAAAGACTGAGAGTGTTAGCACTGTGGAAGAAGAGAGCGAACCAGAAATGAGACCAGGAATAAGGGACTTATTCAGTCCTTTCTTGCACTGGCCTTTTATTCAGAAGGTTCCCCTTGGGATACTATGGCCTGGCCTCAACAAGGAAAAGCAGCTGAAGAGCATGTGCTTGGTGCTGCAGCTATACAGGCCCATAATCAGTGCTACAATCACATGCTGTTGCCTTGGCCATTTGCCATCAGGCCACCGGCTAGTAGAATTATCCTTAGAGGAGGCTGAAGAGAATTCCTCGCTCTTGGTTCTGATAAATGCTGTAGAGGTGACATGGCTTCTAAGGCAGGAAAGGAAATGTTTCCAGTGAAATTCAGCTTTTCCCCAACAACTCCGCTACATACAGAATGGCTCCTGGCTGTATTCTATCCATATACTGCTACTGAATTTCACTTGGAAGGGTGCACTAATGAATGTAGGTTAGCAATCACAGTAATTTTACAGTGCTTTTTGAGTAGTAAAGGAGTGTGGCACCTGTAGTTTTGGAGGCTGAACTGATTTTCTTCTAACCTATGAGAACATTTATGTCTGTAAGCTGCCAGCTGTAGGGTTAACCCTTCCAGTTGTTACAAATGTTTCTTCTTAGTTACTGTTTTCACGCAAACCATCACCTACTAAAGGGAAACCCAGAGTTCACTGCCAGAGTTACAATGCGATTTTACTACAGCTGCCAAAAATTTAGCCACACACAAAGTTACTTGTTTATCTTCATCTCTTAATAGCCTAGAAGATTAGCTTCAAGAGAAATAAAACCCTGCTTAAACAGAGGAAGAATAAGTTTAGATCTCTAATCTAAAAATTCAGAACACTCCAAAAGAATATGATCTGTAGTATCGATTTAGTTAGTTACTACATCCACAAATCTGTTAGAATATGGAACACTGCCAATGGCGAGGCGTTCAAACGCACACGCAAAAATGCCCTTCTAAACTTTGGGAGGGTTAACTCAAACAAATAATTTGGCATTTTCATTGGAGGAGGGATAACAATTGAAAGAGAAGGGTATGCTCTGAGAGCTTTAACCAACTTGCTATTATAATCAGGATTCCTCAAACATATTTTGATTAACTTACTCAATTCACTACTACTCATACAGTGCAATCCTCAGAGGAATCACTTCAGTCTAAGCCCAAATTGGCCTGTTACAAAGCCTGTGTGCTCCCAGGACGGTGCAATGCTGTTACTCATGGGAGTGATGTTGTCGTGCTGCCTCAGGAGCATCCCTGGGAGGCCTATTCCTTGCCTTCTCCCTAACCCCACCCCCACCCCCGCCAATCCCACGAGACCTGGGATCCCTAGATGGACCAGATCTTTCTTGAGCTGCAATCTGATCATGTAGTTGTTGAATCAGAAATAAATGACTCTTGTAAATAGACAATTTCTTCAGTGTGTTCCATAATCTCTGCCTAAGCACTGACTCAAAGACAGTAATGACTCGGTGCTTGCACAGGGTACTACCTTTACCTTTACCTAAGGCATGAATAAGTGACTGTAACCTCTTGAGCGTAATATCTTGCTCATAGATGGGCAGTGCTCCAAAAGAAGCTAGTAAATCCCTTTCAAAATGCTTTATAGTGCCCCTCAACGAAGAAGGGCTATTCAGCTGCTTACTTGCTACAGACTTGACTTACTTCCTTCTGTGGGGAGAGGAAGTAGTAGGATCTATCAGAGGCCTGATATCCACAGAAGGTTGACATGGTATATTATCAGCTCTAGTAGACCAAATGCTTGCGTCGTCGCCCACCTCCGTTCTCATCCGAACCATGTTCTTAACTACCAGAAGTTTTTTTCCTTTCGGCTGTATGTCTGGGCAGGGAAAATCCCAAATGATTTTAAACTCTGCTGGTTAGACAGAATCAGTGAGGGGATTCTCAGAGGGGAAAAGAACTTAGTTTTTAACCAGTGTTGTGCTTTTCTTTTATTATGTTCTGTGTTATTTAGCTAAATTTGATTAGGTCCTGTTTTTCCAGTGTTCTCCCCCATACCTTAGTGGTATGGTATACTTTTAAAAATTACCATGCCTATGGTGGTGATGAGGTCCCCCTGAGCAGCCATGATTCATGTTTACTTTTCCTGAATGAGGCCTCTCCGACCACTTTAGTGTTGATCCTGACCTTGAAATATTGGCTTCAGTACTTCATAAGTCAAACACTCTGGCACACTGGCAGAGACCAAAAACAGGGCTAAAGAGTGAGAAAATGACACATACCCTTTTCCTGAGGAGCTACCAAGAGATGAGAGCCAGTTTGGTGTAGTGGTTAAGAGCGCGGGACTCTAATCTGGAGAGCTGGGTTTAATTCCCCACTTCTCCACTTGAAGCCAGCTTGGTCAGTCCCAGCTCTTCCAGAGCTCTCTCAGCCCCACCCACCTCACAGGGTGGTGGTTGTGGGGATAATAATAACATACTTTGTAAACTGCTCTGAGTGGGCAATAAGTCGTCCTGAAGGGTGGTATATAAATCGAATGTTGTGATGATGATGATGATGATGATGATGTATCAGAAATGGCCAATATTCAAGCCTCAGAACTAGTCTCAGATGTGAACATGAATTTGCCATATGAAGAGGCACCGCCCGTACCTGCTTAGGTAAAGTCAGCTCCACGAGAGCCACACTTTGATCCTGATGTCTGCTCTCTTCTCCCCAGTAGGAGACTGATACAGTCTGAATCAGTACTCCAGAGGCTTGAGCTTATATTTATTTAAAACCTTTATACTCTCCCCCCCCCAATTTCTGCCCATGACTTTTATCAACAGATTACGAAATATTTCTCCATAATAGAAATTAACTGTCCCAAACAAATGAAAGATGGACAAATGTCCATCCAGAACATTAGACATTCACGAAAGGTTCTCAAAAGCAGAGTTGTTTCCTAAATACCGTTAGAGAAGAATCTTTACAGATATCAGACCTTTAGACACAGTTTCCTCGAGAAGCTTTAACACTAATTTTGAGGCACAAGCTTTTTATTTATTTAAAACCTTTATTTCCTACCTTTCCACCCAATTCGAGTCTTTAAGGCAGCAAACAGTTAAAAATATCTTTAAAAACAGTACATATATACAAAATAAGCAATTAAAACGAAAAGAAAGTATCAATAAAGGAACTCCAGTTGAAACAGAAAAGTCTTCACCTAGAGGGACAGACTATAATCTCCCCGGGGAGTGAATGCCACAGTTTTGACGCCACTCTGTTGTGCCATTTCTAGTACCATCAGGTAACTCTACTGATTGGGTGACGTGGTTTCTTCAGCCTCATTTTCGAGAAATGCCCCGATATGCATTGTACAAGAATGCAAGACGAGCTTTCCCCATATTTATTAAGCGAAATGTACCCATTACGAAGTTTCGTGGTGATGCTGTGTTTGGTAGAATCGTTCCACAGAGCCTCCTTGAACGATGCCTCCACCATCCAGTATCTGCTGTGTCAATTGGCCAGTCACTCAATTGTTGGACTACAGAGAAGCCGCAAAAAAGAAAAACAAGTTGCTTACTTGTATTAATATTCTTCAAGTGGTCCTCTGAGTGGTTAAACGGCACGCCCTCCCTTTCTGCTGCTGGTACCTCTGTTGTGGATCGGAAGGAACTGAATGCAAAGGTGCTCAGAGAAATCTCAGAGGGTCTTGTAGGCAGAGAGCACCAGCTTAGCTAAATATCCAGAACGGGTCCTGTGCAGACTCAGAAACCAATGGTGAGAGGGCACAGATGAACACTCAAAGAACGTTATTACAGATGATGTCATTAGTTATTAAGAATTCATGAACCTTCATTATGTTTTTTTTTCTTTTTCTAGGCTTTCTTGGGTCCTACTGTACACCAGTCTGATATTTGTCATGTCCCTTCTCATGTCGATCATTGCAACATTCTCTTCACTCTTTCCCAAAAGTAGCAGCTTTGTGATATTTCTTCTTTTTTTCCTATATGGGATATCCTCTGTAAGTGTGTGTATGTATGCGTGTGTGTACTCATTGTTTTAAGGGTAGCTGTGCTTTAGAGTCCTCCTTGCTATTTATATGCTTAGAAAATCTGTTTCCCTATGCTTTGTTTTGCTTTCTCTGAATGGTAGCTGACGCCTTACCTCAATAAATAACAAGTCCCAAATATTTACATCTGCTTACATGTTTCAGCAGACATTTTCTCATTTTATGTTGAATGTGTTGGGAGGGATACTAACTACATAACACTTCCGGCAGTAAGTATTGGCTTGTATCCTACCCCTCTGTTCAGCAAAGTTTGAATTTTTTTTAAAGTACAAGGAGACTTCCTGAGATGGAAGTGGTTCTTCTGAGGGAGAAAGAACCTTTTGTTGGAGAAAGGCTCGTAAGTCTGGAGGAAAATTTCAGACTTTGCTGAATAGTATATTACAAGTCACTAGATTAACTGCAATATTTAATAATGTATCCCTTTTTAGAAAACAGTAGTTTTTCTAAGAGGCCACCGGGGCTACACTCAGGGACGGATCGAGGGGGGGCAGGGGGGTAGTCTGCCTCCGGTGCCACCAGGGAGGGGGCGCCGGGAGCAGCTGCCAGATGGCGCAGGTAGCAGCGCAGGCAGCCTTGCAGGCCCCCCCCGCTGCCTTTCACCTGCCCTGCAGGACAGGGGGCAGCCGGCTTGCCGCGCACCCCCTGTCCTGCAGGGCAGGCAAAAGGCAGCATGGGGGCTGCAGGGCCGCCCGCACCATCGCCTGCCCCACAGGACGGGGCAGGCGGCCGCCCCCTGTCCTACTGGGCAGGCGAATGGCGCAGGTGGCCGTGCTGCCTTTTGCCTGCCCTGCAGGGCAGGGGGTGCACGGCAAGCTGGCCGCCCCCTGTCCTGTGGGGCAGGCGAATGGCGCGGGCGGCCTTGCAGCCCCCCGCGCTGCTTTTGCCTGCCCTGCAGGGCAGGGGGTGCGCAACAAGCCGGCCGCCCCCTGTCCTGCGGGGCAGGCGAATGGCGCGGGCGGCCTTGCAGCCCCCCGCGCTGCTTTTGCCTGCCCTGCAGGGCAGGGGGTGCGCAACAAGCCAGCCGCCCCCTGTCCTGCAGGGCAGGCGAAAGCAGCGGGGGGGGGGGCTGCAAGGCCGCCCGTGCCATTCGCCTTCGGGGAGGTGAATGGCGCGGGTGGCTTCCCAGCCCCGCACACTGCCTCCGTTCCGCCCTGCGTGATGATATCACCAAAGTGACATCATCACGCGGGGGGGGGTGCACACAGCATGCGCGCAAGGTGGCCGGCTGAGGGTTGCCGCAGGCACGGGCAACCCTAGATCCGGCGCTGGCTACAGTTCAGCTACCATTGATTTAAATGGACCTAAATTGTACTCAACTGACCTGGATGGTCCAGGCTAAGCCAGTCCTTTCAGCTCTTGGCAGCAAAGCAGGGTTGGCCTTGGTTAGTAATTAGATGGGAGGCCTCCAACGAAGACCAGGGTTGCTACACAGAGATAGGCAATGCAAACTACCCCTGTTAGTCTCTTGCCTTGAAAACCCTGTGGGGTTGCCATAAATCAGGTGTAACTTGACAGCACATTCCACCACCAGATTGTGCCCAATAACCTGGAACCCTGACTTATTTTCCACAGATGTCAGGATTTCTGTACACAGAAATGCAGTGTCTCTGCCGCCCCATCCCACTGCAGCCCCAAATCCCTCTCCAAATGCTGCTTTTGGGGAATGGGGATCTCTGGGAATAGCTTGGGAGAAGACAGAGGTCTGCTGTGTGGGGTGGGGATGGGGGTCAGTGAAATTGCTCAGCCCCCCTTGCATGGACATTTTAGGTGATATTCAGTCCATTATTTCTGAGATGTCTTCTGGTTTCTAGCAGTTAATGTCTACAATCATTAAGAAACCTCCATGTTAGGACTAGGGCCAGGAAGGCGATCTCGTCAGATCTTGGAAGCTAAGCAGGGTTGGCTTCATCAATACTTGGATAGGAGACCACCAAGAAAGTTCAGGGTTGCTATGCAGAGGCAAGCAATTGCAAACCACTTCTACTCCTCACTTACCATGAAAACCCTTTGACAGGGTCAATATAAGTCGATTGGGACTTTTTTTTTTTTTGAAAAATTTTTATTGGGTTAGAACATTTTTATTTTTACATTACAGTCAATTTTCCCCTAATTTTTCGTTTCTAACCCCCACCCTTTCCCCCCCTTTTGTTGACTTCCAACAGCTTTCCCACCCTCTGTCCCTTTTCCCTTACTTCTATTAAATTCCTCTGTCTAAAACAGATATACATTCTCCATTATATTAAGCAGTACATCTTTAACTCCTTTACTTATTATACACCCCAGTTATACGTCTTTAGATAAACAATTTATCCCATTTTCCAGTTTTGAATATTTCTATATTAACCTATATATCATAAACCATAAAAATTTCCCACATTTAAATCAAACAATTTGATTTGTTCTCTATATATTACTCATTTCAACTTTTTATGGTAATTCTATATAGCTCCTCGCATAATCAATCAATTTAACTCTTCTGTACATTCAGTTTGGTGCATATAAATCTTATCAAAGAAAGAAAATATTGTTAGTTACTCAATCCTCATGTTTAAACCTTATCATTAATTATTCTCTATCAATGTTCTATCAGTTAACCTATACATATCTATATATATATCAATCTATTAATCTAACTGCTTATAAATTCACATTTCTCTTCCCCCCCCGGTAAAGTCACCCCTCTCTTTTATACTTTTATTATACTTCAGTAGTTCTCAAACTGCCACAGTTTTCCTCCCACCTCCCATTTCTTCTCCAGATATTGTTTCAGCTTCTCCCAGTCTGTGTTAAACTGCCCTGAGTCCAGATCTCTCAGTTTTCTTGTCATCTTATCCATTTCAGCCATGTACAGCAATTTGTAGATCCAATCTTCCATAGTTGGCACTTCTTGTACTTTCCATTTCTGCGCATACAAAAGTCTAGCTGCTGCAGTCATATAAAAAATCAACGTCCTATGATGAGCTGGAATTCCCTCCATTCCCAAGTTTAGTAGCAGGAGTTCTGGGTTTTTATTTATTTGAAACTGTAAAATTTCACTCATTTCTCTTATTATTTCCCCCCAGAACTGCTTTGCTACCTCACACGACCACCACATATGATAGAACCCTCATGTTTCTTACATTTCCAGCATTTATTAGAAGTATTCAAGTTCCCTAGTGCAATCTTCTTTGGTGTCATGTACCAACGATAGATCATTTTGAAAATGTTCTCTTTAATATTAATACATGTCGTTGTCTTCATTGTAGTTTTCCACAAGTATTCCCATGCCTCCATTGTTATTTCTTTATTAAAATTTATAGCCCATTTCACCATCTGTGTTTTAACTATCTCATCCTCAGTATACCATTTCAACAATACTTGGTATACCTTGGATATTCTTTTCTTGTCTTCTTTAAGAAGGGTCTGCTCTAGTTCCGAGTTCTCTGTTCGTATGCCCCCTTTTGCAAAGTCCGAGTTATATAAGTCTCTAATCTGTCTATACTGGAACCAATCATAGTTAGGTGATAGTTCCTCTTGCGTCTTTATTCTAAGTTTAGATACTTCAATCTTGGTTATTTCTTTGTACGTTAAACGTTGTTGTTCATTATCCACAGCTCTTGGATCTATCACCTCATATGGAACCACCCACAGGGGGGTTCCTTCTTGTAGGTAAGTTCTGTACTTCTTCCAGATTGTATATAGACTTCTCCTTACAAAATGATGCAGGAACATCGAGTTGACCTTTACTTTGTCATGCCATAGGTATGCGTGCCATCCAAAAATTTTTTTATATCCTTCTAGGGCTAATAGTTTCTTATTCTTTAATGTCATCCACTCTTTTAGCCAAACTAGGCAGATTGCATCGTGGTAAAGTCTCAGATTGGGCAGTTGCATTCCGCCTCTCTCCTTTGCATCTTGTAAAACTTTTACTTTCACTCGAGGCTTCTTGCCTGCCCAAACAAAATCTGATATTTTCCTCTGCCATTTTTCAAATTGTTTAGAGTCTCTGATGATTGGTATTGTCTGTAGCAAAAACATTACTCTTGGTAACACATTCATCTTAACTGCTGCAATCCTGCCCAGCCATGACAGGTTCAATCTATTCCATTTAATCAAGTCTCTCTCTATCTGAGTCCATAATTTTTCATAGTTATTCTTGAACAAATCTATATTTTTTGCAGTCAGCTCAACTCCCAAGTATTTCACCTTACTAGTTACTTCACCATCCGTTGTTTCCATTAACAATTGTTGTTTCTGCTTAGTCATGTTTTTGCATAATATCTTTGACTTCTTTTTGTTAATGAAGAAACCTGCCAAGTCTCCAAACTCCTTAATCTTGTCTATCACTTTTGGCATGTTCTCCAGTGGGTCTTCTACGATTAACATTATGTCGTCTGCAAATGCTCTGACCTTATATGAATAGTCCTTTATTTTTATTCCTCGTATTTCCTCATCTTGTCGGATTTGTATCATCAGAATCTCCAATACTAAAATGAACAACAATGGAGATAACGGGCAACCTTGTCTTGTTCCTTTACTAATCGTCAATTTCTTGGTCAGTTCATCATTCACTACAATTGCTGCAGTCTGGTCTCTATAGATTTCCTTGATTGCTCTGACAAATCTTTCTCCCAATTGTAGCTTTTCCATAGTGGCAAACATAAAATCCCAGTTTAAATTGTCAAACGCTTTTTCAGCGTCTACAAAGAAGAAACCAACCTCTTTGTCACAACGCTTGTCATAGTATTCAATAGCATTGATCACTGTCCTTAAGTTGTCTCTTATTTGTCTGTCTGGCAAAAAGCCTGCTTGTTCCTCCTCTATGACTTCCGAGAGCCACCCCTTCAATCTCTCCGCCAATATCTTCGCAAAAATTTTATAGTCATTGTTAAGTAGTGATATAGGTCTGTAATTTTTCACGTTGGTCAGGTCTTGGCCCTCTTTTGGGATCAATGATATATTCGCTTCACTCCAAGTATCTGGAATCCTTTGATCCCTAAAAGCTCCATTCATCACCTCTTTTAGGAATGGTGCCAGTTCATTGGCCATTGTCTTATAAAATTTAGCCGTAAGTCCATCTGGCCCTGGCGCCTTTCCTAGATTTGCGGATTGTATTGCCTTACTTATTTCCTCGTCAGTTACTTCACTGTTCAACTTATTTCTCCACAAGCTTCCGAGATTTCTGGAAGTTTGGTTTTCTCCAGATATGATGCTATTGATTCTTTGTTTACTTCTTTTTTATTATACAGCTTAGCATAGAATTTATAAAAGGCTCTACTAATGGTAGTCTGTTCCAAGTACGTTTTATCTTCTTCACAAATTTTATTTATTATTTTCTTTTCCCTTTTCTTCTTCAATTGCCATGCCAAATATTTCCCAGGTTTATTAGCACCCTCAAACGCTTTTTGATTCAGCCTTTTAAGGTTCCACTCCAATTCTTTATTACTCATTGCTGTTAACTGTTCTTGAAGAATTTTGATTTCCTGATATATTTTCTTTTTCCCTGGTCTCTTTTTTAACTGTACTTCTTTGGCTTTTATTTTCTCCTCAATCTCTTGTCTTTTCTCCTCTTTCTTTTTTCTTGCTCTGCCATTTAAGTCCATTAGTATGCCCCTTACAACCGCCTTGTACGCATCCCAAACTTTATTGGTTGGTACTTCTTTATTCACGTTGTATTGTATAAAAAACTTAGTCTCTCTTCTCAATGTTTCCATATTCTCACTCTCCTGTAACAAGTCCTCATTTATTCTCCAGGCTTTCCTTTTTCTCCTTTTTCCAAATTTCCACATAATTGGGTTGTGATCTGAGCCTACCATCGGCATTATTTCTACCTCCTTAGTCCATAACGCTAAGTCCTTTGAGGCCCAGATCATATCAATTCTTGATAATGTAAGATGCCTTGCAGAATAAAAAGTAAACTGTCTGGTTTTAGGATATTCTCTCCTCCATACGTCTTCGAGAGTCTCTTGTTGAATCAACTCAAAAAAAGGCTTTGGCAATAATCCTCTTTTCTTTTGTGCTTTTGTAGTCTTTTTGTCTAGTTCCAAATCTGTCACTCCATTGAAATCTCCAGCAAGAATTATCTGGTCATATACAAAATCGTCTAAATGCTTCCTTAAGTCCTCAAAGAAACTTTCCTTTGCACCGTTAGGTGCATAAAGTCCGACTACCAACACTCTCTTTAAGTTCCAATTACATTCCACTGCTACGAATCTAGCTTCCGCATCTCTCATAACAAATTTTGGCTGCAGCTCCTCTTTTATATACAACACCACTCCTCTTTTTTTCTTGTTGGAAGCCGCTACAAATTCTTTGCCCAATTTTCCAGATTTTAAATATTTTACATCCTGTTTTCTAATATGGGTCTCCTGCAAACAAACAATATCACATTTTTGTTTTAGTAGCCAATGAAAAATATTTTTTCTCTTATTCGGTGAGTTTAGTCCATTTACATTCCAAGATAATACTTTACACTCCATATTCATGGTTTTGTTGGTAAGTCTTTTTCATTGTCCTTAATAAATCTCTCCATCTCCCGCTCAGATCTGATACGCTTTTTAACTCCTCCAAACTCAAAGGACACTCCTTCCGGTAACTCCCATCTGTACCTAATGTTCATGTCCTTCAAAGTCTGAATTAACACTCTATATTTTTTCCTGTCCAGTAACACTGATCTGGGCAATTCCTTCATTATGATAATCGTCTTGCCATCGATCTCCAATGGGTCTTGAAATTGTTTTGTCACAATCATCTCTTTCATATTTCTAGTTGTAAACTGCACGATCACATCCCTTGGTAGTTTCCTCTGGGTTGCAATTCTCGAGTTCACACGGTACGCCACATCTAGGATAGCCACAATTTCCTCCTCCTCCTTCCCCAGGTATTCAGCCAACACCTCAGTCATCTGTTCTTGCGCTGACTTCCCTTCAACTTCTGGCAGTCCACGAAAACGAAGCTGTTTCTCCATGTGTTTAGTTTCTGCAACTAACATCCTCCCCTTTACCGATCTCATCTCTGTTTGTTGCGTTTCTATTAAATTCTCCATCGCGTCTTCTACTGTTTTGACTCTCTGTTTCGTTCCTTGTAATTCGCTGCTAATCGTTTCCACGCCTTTTTTCACTTCTGACAGCTCCGACTTTACTGTTTGTGTAACTTCTTTGACCTCTTTAATAAGCTCCAATTTCGTGTCCTTAAGTTCTTTCATCATGTCTATAAGTTTTTTGTCCAAATTTTCTATTGCCGATTGCCACTCTTTTTTCGACATCGTGGGGCTTGCTTTAGCTCGCTCCCACGAATCTGCTCTCTTCCTCAACTCCGTGGCGTATAATTAAACGTTTTCCTTTTTTTCAAATGTCCCAATCTTTGCCAAAATTAATTTTTTATATCCAAAATGTCGGGCGTCTTTTCTCTATGGTTTCTCTATGTTATTATAATCCAAGATGGCCTACTTCCTCTTCCGCTGAAGCCACGACCCTTCCACTTTCAAAAATGGCGATTCCCCACTTCCTGTCCCTTGGCAAGGGCCGCTTCCCTCCAGCCACTCTATTGTTGTTACGCACTTCCTGTCTCCCGTCTTCCCACAGCAGGTCTCGCGATGGTGTCTTTTTCCCACAGCTCCAAAACCACAGGTATTCAAAACAATAGTCCAATTTTTGTAATAACTTCTTTAAACTTAGTCTCTTTTAAAATACAACTCCTGCCGAGTCTTCACCTCCTTTTCACTAGTCTGTTGCAGTTTAAAAATCTACTTTCTTTCCTCTCTGTTTTTGTCAATCTGTCCCGTTTCAAGAGATAGCGATCTTTACCTTCTCTTCAACTTTCTCGGGTTGTAATCGCTGTTTCGATCTTAAATTCTCCTCTCGACTTCCCTCCCCGATCGAAGCTTGGGTATGTAGGTCTTATGCCAGCCGAATTGGCCCCAAAATTGCCGCAGAGATTATAGCCGACCCATCGCAAGGTGGGACCTCAAGGATCGGGGGGGAGACTCCGTGTGTAGAGCCCCCCCTCGTCCGAGATCTAGCTCACCCTAGGGTCTTGAGCGTTCTTTGCCTGCTCCCCGCCTGAGAGCAGTCGGCCGCGGGTTATTTTCACCCCTCCGGCCGGTTAAAACGGCAATCCGGTCAGCTCCGCAAATGGAGCTGCGTTAGACCTCCATAAATCCCAAACCGGAAGTCATAAGTCGATTGGGACTTGACGGCACACACACACACATCAAGACTGAGTAGCAGCATGTAGCCTGTATGTACTGATGATCTGGTCATTCGAATATCTTGACGATACCACATGCAACTGGAGATACCATCTGTGAATGAGCACCAGCAAACTCATTACTGGTTTCTGATCTTTTTTTCTGCCTTACGTTTGGCGAGAAAATTTTACATAGGTCACAATGTAGAGTAAGGCTCCTGTTTTGTGCGAGTCTCAGTTTATACAGTAGAACAACTGCAGCAATAGCATTGTGGCCTGAATTATGTTTTGACCATTTAGATGATTTCTGCCTAAAATCCTAATTTGTAGAGATGAATGTCTGTAGCAGGTATTAAACGAGCTCTCTGTTATTTTTTCTTTAGAAGTAATTACATTTCCCACATGTAAAAATTGCTGCTTCCGTTTTTAAAGTCAAGGTTTTTAATGCATAAAATATGTTTTTAAATTTCTCTCCAGGTTTTCTTTGCATTTATGTTGACTCCTCTTTTCAAAAAGTCAAAACACGTTGGTACTGTTGAATTTTTGACAACCTTAGCGTTTGGCTTTGTGGGCCTGACCATTGTCATTTTGGAGGACTTCCCGAAGTCTTTGGTTTGGTTGCTTAGCCCTCTATGTCAGTGCACATTTTTAGTTGGCATTGCACAGGTTAGTGAAGTTTTTCTTTTACTCATATTGTTGTATGCAGTCTTATAGGAATGGTAACTTCACTGGTTCAAATACCAGATATCATAAAAACTATATATCAGAATGAAATGATCACAGTCCTCTTCGGTTCATTGTTTTGTATTTGTTACCTTTATTGATTAATTTTTCTCATCACTTAAAACATGGTTTCTGTTTTAAAACAAGAATTCTGACTTTTGCAGACATAAAATATTACTACAGATAACATTGTGCAAGTTAATTTCATCTGAAATGTATTGAGTGTAATGACTGCATAGCCTGCCTTTAGCAATGGCTACCAGTTGCAACTAGCAGCGCCTGTAGCAGGTGTTTGCACTGGAAGTGTACTTTGTTATCTCCAAGTGATACCTAATATTTTATATTTAATCACCTGTGTTTACGTAGAGTTATCTTATTTTTTCTTAGTTCTAACTCTGATATAGTGATGCTGTACTATAGTATCTTTCAGGTTTCATATCTGTTTGCAGGTTATGCACCTAGAAGATTATGAAGAAGGGGCTATTTTTTCAAATTTAACTCATGGTCCTTATCCACTGATTATTGCTTTGTTGCTATTGGCTCTGGATAGCATGCTTTACCTACTTCTAGCCATTTATCTGGATCAGGTGATTCCAGGTATGTGTATTTGAATGCAAGAAAAAATAGATGTCGTCTAACACTTGATTTGGTATTAAGGCCCAAACTCAGCATAAAGCGTTAGCATCTTGTCGGGTTTGGTGTCCTGCGTTGCTGATTCTTAATTATGTTCAACATGTATTCTTTATAAAAGAGAATGAGAATGCCTACATAGGGCTTTAGATGGCACTTTTCAATCTGAATCTGGAGATTAATCCTGGCATAGGGAAGGGAAGGCATTATGCATAACTAGAATTGCACCAGGGAGAATTGTGTCCCAAGAATTGACTGACAACACATTATTCAGTTTTACTTAGCAGATCCAACCTAGTAGTTTGCCTGGGTGGGAGAATGCCTGGGAACCATTAAAAAGCCACTTAAAGCTCATTGAAAGCCAAGTGGCATGTAAGTGATTATAAATATACTTTTTATTCCACACTGAGGTATAAGATGTTATGTTATACTGCAGAGATTATTTAGCTAGAATTAGCTACTCTGCTGTTGTACCTCTCCATCCATGCGTATTATTGAGGCCTGATTAAAGCATGGTGCTGATCCGCAAGAACTTACCTATGTGACACTGCACAGGCCCAGCACCTTGTTTAAACTTGGTTGCTCCTAGTACAAACCAGCTAGGAGTGCTTAGCATACTCGAGGTCTGTAGCCTGGGCAAATATGACACTGCTGTTGAATGTCTAAGCTCGGCATCCATCAAACTTTTCAAAAAGTAGCCAAGACCTTTGTGAGGCAGGGCTTGTTAGTGGTGACCCTCATTCAAATGAAAGGGGTTTCCATGCTATTTCAGGAGCTATAGCCACTAATGGATCAGGACAGAGCACTGGTAAGCAACTGTGCTTTCCGTAGTGTGTGGTTCCATCCCCTTCTTGAACTTTCCTTCCTTTCTTTTTATACCACTTTCTCCTTCCTCCCCTCAGGTTTTCGTTCTTTTTGTTTCCCTTCTGTCGTTCTTTTGCAAAGTGGTGAGAAAGGTATTGTGTTTGGCTAAATTCAGTCCAATATTCGAATATGTTGCTAGTCCTGCTGGGACTGTATGAGACTATTTCTATCCAAACAGTCCCATTCTCTTGTTTACTATAGAAATTGTGTTCTATTTGCAATGTTTATTTTTCCCCCCTACCTCTCAGGTATCCTAAATTAAGCTACATTGCATTTTGGGTGGTTAAAGAGGTACAATAAGTTTACGTTTGAGAAAATAATAAGGATTGAATATATGTCACTTTATCCCCAATTTTCTGTTTTTATCTGAAAAAAATAAGCGGGAATCTGTTTTTCTCATGGCTTCTTCATTTCTGAAAATTTTACACCTAATATGTAATATGTAGTTTTGCAATGGTGATCAACCAGTTGCGAAGTCTTAAAAATATGTGCTTTTGCTTCACCGGCATCACATGTCATAACTCAGGTTACTTTTATCCATAGTACATTACAGTTACAAAAATTGTAAATAAGTTGTAAATAAGTTGTATACATGTGTGAACAAATTCTTTCAGACTGGTGTTCAAAAACTTGCTGCAAAGGGTTTTTTTTTAAAAAAAAAAACACCACGTATATTCTTGCTGGATTCAGAAAAAGCAATTAAGCATCTGTGTATACCCGTATCTATTTGAGAAAGGTAATTAAACACCAGCTCTTGCTGAATATTAAAATACGTGCTTAAGAGCTTTGTAGAACTGGAGGAGAAGGATCTGGGCCCACAATGAGGGTTATAGGTTGCCCAGCAAACTAAAAACCTTGGAGTGCCATCAGAATACGTGCGCCCTATATACTAAGTCCAGCCTCATAGATCCAGAGGAGTTAGCCATGTTAGTCTGTAGTAGCCAAATCGAAAAGAGTCCAGTAGCACCTTTAAGACTAACCCACTTTACTGTAGCATACGCTTTTGAGAATCACAAGTCTCTTCGTCAGATGCCAACTTACGGTGACTCCAGCAAGGGGCTGTCAAGGCATTTGATGAAGAGAACTGTGATTCTCAAAAGCTTATGCTACAGTGAAGTGGGTTAGTCTTAAAGGTGCTACTGGACTGTAAGTCCAGCCTGCATTTAATGTTTACAAATCTATCTTCTTTTATTGCTTAGGGGAATATGGATTGCGCCGAAGTTCATTCTTCTTCCTGAAGCCTTCGTTTTGGTTAAAACGAACGAGAAATTATAAGGAATTGTATGAGGCCAGCATTAGTGGGAACTTAAATTGCAGCGACATGACTGAACCTGTATCTTCAGAATTTCAGGGAAAAGAAGCTATCAGGCATGATTTCTGCTATGTTTTGTCTTAAACAGCTATTTTCCAAAGTTTGTATGCCAGGTGGTAAATTATACTATCCTGAATGGCCCAGGTTAGCCTGATCTTGTGAGATCCTGGAAGCTAAGCAGGATGAACCCTGTTTGGTACTTAGAGGTAGGCCACCGAGGGAGTCCAGAGTTGCTATGCAGAGGCAGACAATGGCAAACCACCTCTCTTCGTCTCTTGCCTCGAAAACCCCGTGAAGGGTCACCAAAAGTCAGCCGCAACTTGAGAAGACTTTACACATAGTAAACCATAACAATGAACTGTTTAACAGTCCCATCGCACAAACCTGCTGGCTGTGGCACACCTGTACTGGCAGGGTGCCACCTAGCTCAGCCCTGCTAGTCAGCATCCTATGACTATTGCACAGAGGAAAAAGAAATGACAGACACCTCTCTGCAACGTCCAGACCACATAGCGAGCACGCCAAAGTCCCTAGCAGCCCCAGAAATGCCCATTTTTCAAGGACCAGTGCATCGCTGACATCCTGCGAGTGGCACACATGGATGCCCTTGACCACGGCCTGCTGATCTGGCAGTGGCCCCTGGATTTCACCTGGCCTCCACCCACAGGTGGAGCACCAGAAGCGAAGGAAAAAAGAGACGCCAGCCCTGCAGACCCCAAGGAGACCTCGGGTGCAAGCAGCAGTAGCCCTGGAGTGGAGAGACTCCAGGGAGTTCCATGGACATGGGTTCAGTTCCCCGCATGAAGCTGAGTTCCTTTTTGCCAAGCATGTGAATGTAAGCACCAAGGCAGCAATAGATGAAGGCACAACTACGCCCCATCCCGTCCCTCCGCCTCGCTCACAAGGCAAACTGGAGGCCTGGGTTTGAATCCCAGGAAGAGAATCAAGGCAAAGCCTGCCCGTCACCCAGCAGCACACTGAATGGCAGCAAAACTTAAGGGAGAAGCTGAGTTGGAACCCACCCACCCCTGCACTGAGAAGCAGCTTTCTAACAGCAAGCTGGGCATGCACAAAAGAGGTACTGCCTAGGGCATTAGGCACTCAACAGCAGTCCTGACATCACCGGCAGCCATATGGTACTGTGCGTTGCAACATTGCAAAGACACGATGATATAATAGGCAAGCCCCCTGGTTCTGTTCCCGCAGGGAAAGGCCTGAGCCAGCCCAGTTGTGCACAGCTAAAGTTTTGCTCCTTCAAACACCATGGGGGATGAGCTGGCAATGCTTATGGACTGCCCCACACAGGCTTGAGAAGGCTGGATCCAAGCTGCAGCCTCCCAGGTGCCCAGCTCCCAGGGTAGACCTACTGCAGCTCTGTGCTCCTGAACATAGCAAGCCAAGCCGATGGCCCTACTCCAAAGGAGTCGAGACCAGGCCTGCCTGCTGCGTGCAGGACAGAGAGATGGGTGCAGCGGTCCCTTGCTCTGGCTTACTTGTGTGGGGTGGCTTGGCCTTGCATCCCGGTTAGGAGAATGGAATCTCGACTTCAGTGTCTGTATCCAGAGATGGAATAGCTATAAAGTGTTCTGAACAGAGAGAATTGTTAGATCAATGCGACACCATTTGCTCTCTTCCTTAGGTATTTGCGCTTAGTGTGTTTCTCACCACCTGAGCGCAGGACTACGTGCTCTAAGTGTGCATGACTGATGTAGTCCCATGCTGTATGCCCCATCACCTGACCTGTGGGTGTCCTGGCTGGGGTTTGTATAGTGCTGGGGGGCTGATTCAGTGCAGGTGGATACCTGGCTGTCAGGGAGAGATGTGATTGGCAGCAGACTTAATTGGCATCCTGTGCTATGCCGGTACCTCCCATTTCTACACTGGAATAACAGTTACGTTGGACAAGCACCTGTGCCCTGCCGGTGGGGCTGCCTGAAGGTGTATCTCAGATACACCAGCATAACTCAGAGACACGATGGCATATCAGAAATATGCTGGTGTAAGGGTTAGTTGTCATTCTGAGCGATTTTGGCTCAGGGCTTTGGACTGCTATGTAACTTGTAATTAATATCTGCGCCAGTTTGGTGCTCTAAATGATCTTACTTTTCCACACAATAATCGATGCTGTGGTGCTCTGCTTCCAATTAGCATTTATCAAGATGCTGCAAGAACACGCAGCACTAAATAAATGTGTTGCTATTCCATTGGCCGTTTTGAGTTACTGAACAATACCAAACAGAGTATGGATTGAATATGCTCTTGAATACACTCCAAAGCATCCTTCCAGAATAACACAATCCCTTAACAGTTCCATCAGTTATGGATAAGTGTTCCCTTATTGTTCCATCTGCAATTCTTTTGGAAGAGCCTACTCTTACTATCCAAATATGTGTCGTCTGTCAAATAAAAACACTCTAAAGATGAATTTGTAGCATGAAAGGGCTGCATATCTGTTGCATATATCAAGCATTTCTTGGGTGGTAAGAGAAAAGAAGAAATCCTTTCTGTGCGTGTAACTCTGTAGGATAGTGATTATTCTATAGAAGTATAAAGCCGCAAATGAAATTTTTATGTCTCAAAAGCCAGACGCTCTTTCAAAGGGCAAGCTAGTGGAGGTTGTAGCTAATAAAATTAAACTTGTTTTTTTAAACATTGAATGTAATACGAAGTTCTGTATATGTGGACTAGATTTGTACCAGTGGAGAACAAAAGTCACGCAATACTTTTTATTAGGACCAAACTCGGGGCTTCTTTCTTCCAGAAGGCCAGTGGTATGAAGTCTGACCCTGGCTGGCACCGTGTTAAATACGTTTACTTGCTCTGTGTTTTACACAGAATTCTTATGGCTTGAAATCTCTCCACTGCCCCCACCCAAAGTTTTAAAATCCAGCCTGATGAAATATTGTGGGAAACTGGAAAACTTTTAACACGTTTTTGTGTTGTTTTGGTTGATCCTAATAAAAGGATGTTTGTTTTTGGATTTTGCTTTGGACTAATACATCCTGTTCTGTTTTGAGAATATCAGTGGGAAATTATGCAAATCCCACCCAACCCACATGGGGGTGATGTTAAGATAGATTTTCCGTAATTACAGGCGCTTGAACTGTGATCATCTTCTGGTCTTTCAGGATCTGTTCACTGGGTCTAAAAGTGAAGGGAGGATGTCTTTAGCTGCCCTTTTCCTGTAGAGATGCTGGTGTAACAGGCTGTATTTCACTTCAACAAGTTCAGCTCTCTGTGTAAACCCAAAGCTATAGCGTATTGGGGTGGGGGTGGTTTTTTTGGTACCTGGCTAAGAAAATTCTACCAGAATCAATAACTTTACCTCGTCTTCTTTCAGAATCAGTGGTGTTCAGAAATCTTTTGTTAAAAAGGATGAAACTGTAGAGGCTCTGAAAGGTAAGAAAGTTTAGATTTTGAATAGTTTGTCACAATTAATTTATATTAAATTAAATTATTATTGTTATTATTATTACTTCGATTTATAAACCGCCCATCCTCAGGGGCTCTGGGTGGTGATCATCAGTTAAAATCAATAAAAACAAAAAAACAATAATTCTAAAATCAACATACAATAAACAATAATAAAATAAATTAACCAAATACATTAAGGTTCAATGGTGGGCAGAACCCCCCCCCCGCCCCAAAGATGGGAGGCTGACTTGACACTGCCACCCTCAAGCCCCGAACGCCTGGCGGAACAGCTCTGTCTTACAGGCCCGGCAGAACAATAATATGTCCCGCTGGGCCCAGGTCTCCATTGGCAGAGCATTCCACCAGGCTGGGGCCAGGACTGAAAAGGCCCTGGCCCTGGTTGAAATGAAGTGGGCTTCCTTAGGGCCGGGGACCACCAGTAAACATTTATCCGCTGATTGAAGCAGTCTCCGGGGAACATACAGGGAGAGGCGATCCTGAAGATATGCCGGTCCCAACCTGCTGAGGGCTTTAAAGGTAAGAACCAACATCTTGAACCTGATTCGGAATCCAACCGGAAGCCAGTGCAGCTGGCACAGGACAGGTGTAATATGTGACTGGTAGGATATACCAGTCAGGACCTGCACTGCTGCATTCTGGACCAGTTGTAGTTTCCAGATCAGGCCCAGGGGTAGCCTGGCGTCGAGTGAGTTACAGTAACCTAGCCTGGAGGTGACCGTTGCATGGGTCACTGCATGGGACGTCAGGTAGGGCAAGTTGCCTGATCTGACGAAGATGGAAAAATGCAGACTTGGCAACCGCCGTGACCTGGGCCTCCATCGACAGGGAGGCATCCAGGAGCATGCCCAGACTCTTTACCACTGGCGAAGTTGCTAGTGGTGTCCCACCCAGGGCAGGGAGCTGGATCCCAACATCTGGCAGCCCCCGTCCCAGCTGCAGGACCTCCGTCTTCACCGGGTTCAGTTTCAGCCTGCTCTGTTTCAACCATGCCGTCACAGCCTCCAGAGCTCTGGCCAGATTGTCCGCGGCCGTGTCTGGCCGGCCGTCCATCAACAGAAAAAGCTGGGTGTCATATGAAATGTAAAGCATTTCACATGATATTAAGTGTTGGTCATTCCTTAAGAGTGAATGTGGATGGACAGTTTCTGTTAGTTTCTGTATAATATTCAGGAAGGAAAATGGTTGCAGTGTTTCTAACTCTATTATTTCATCTCTCCCCGCCCCACTTACTTTATTCATTTATTAGGTTTATCCTTTGATATTTATGAAGGTCAGATCACAGCATTACTTGGACATAGCGGAACAGGAAAAACAACATTAATGAATGTTCTCTGTGGATTGTGCCCACCTTCTGATGGTAAATACTGTCAAACCATAACGTGTGTCCAGATTGCCTCTTTGGGGTATCTTTTTCTTGCCCCCAAATCTGACCATTTTCTTTCACCTGATTTTAATCTTGAAGAATAGCCAGACAGATGCCCCGAATCAGCAAAACACGAGCGCAGTAGCAAGCGCTCTAATCTTCCTGCTGTTCTTGTGGTTCAGTAGAATGGGGCCAAACCCTGCCTGTAGCCCATGGTGTTGAGGATTGGCCTCACTTCTCCAGAGCATCTTCTTGCACATGCTTTCCAAGAACTCTGTGCATGATGAGGTGCTTCCAAATATCGTCTGTTTCTCCCTAAACCAGAGTGACTGTTTGATGTTGGTAGCTAACGCCGTAATCCGTGGTAATCTTTTCCCTTACTGTTTTTATGCATTAGGGTTTGCATCCATCTATGGATACAGAGTGTCTGAAATAGATGAAATGCTAGATGCGAGAAAAATAACAGGAGTTTGCCAACAGTTAGATATCTATTTTGACGTATTAACAGTGGAAGAGAATTTATCAATAGTTGCCTCAATTAAAGGCATACCTCCGAATTATATGATACAAGAGGTGAGTATCTGAGTTGATGCGTAGATATAATGTAGAACAATTATCTATGCAGAAGAAAAGGGTAATAGTGGCAGCATCATTAGTCTTAATATAATAATTAGAAAATGAAGAATTATACAGACTGTGTCTGGCAGGGTTCATAAGAACCTTTCTCCCCAATTTTCCCTTTCTAGATGTATCTGCTATAGAAGTTTGAAAATTTCAGAAAATGGAAAGAGAGTACATATATAATCTTTTAAATGCTCTGAAATCAAATCTTCAAACTGCTGGGGGGTGGTAGTTAAAGTAGAGTTTGGTTCTGATCCGTGACCATTTTATATCCTTTTGCTCAAGATGCACAATTTTTGCAAGCCAATTGGAACCTTGGAAATACAACATGATGAGAGTCCAAATAAATAAAAACTACATGCAGCTGTTTCTCATTTTAATTACTACTAAATACTTTTTGTGCTTTCTTTCATAAGGTGCAGAAAGTGCTATTGGATTTGGACATGCAGCCCATTAAAGATAACCAAGCTAAAAAACTTAGCGGAGGGCAGAAAAGAAAGCTGTCAATTGGATTTGCAGTTCTTGGAGATCCCAAGGTAAATACCAAAAGGAGAGAAGTAGAATTGTTAATTGGTATCTTAATACTCTAATATATGTATCTAAAATAAGTTTATTTTAAGTGAGGGTTTACAGAAAGAGTTATCTTTCAGGTTTATTCTTATTTATCGTACCCTTCTAGTTGTTGAAAATAGCGATATGTGTTCGTGACTGTTCCGATAATGGGATTTGCCCTTGTTTTGGGATTCTGACAGCGTGCCAGGTGCTCTGTACCAAACATGCTAGAAATGTAGGCAGGGACTTCAGAGTGGACGAGAGTGGCAACAGTGGGCTCTGATTCACTACACTGGGCCAGAGGCCTAATCTCCTTGAGCAATAGTGCAGATGTACTACAGATGCCATCTTTTCTGTTCAATATTGTGCGCTTCTGTATTAATCAGTTGCCCAGTTATCAGGATGTATGATTAAGCACTCTGAAGTGCTGAACTAGACTGGTAAAAAGTATCAGATGCTTTGTACTGACACTCGAATTTGTTGCAATTGGCCGAAGGCCGTAACAAACGATAAGACAAAAACAATCGTATAAACAACGGTGCAAATAAAATATGCAACCTGAGCCAAATAGGATAAAAACACTATAAAAATTACTTTGCAGAACATGCAGCCAAGAGGCAGCTGTTTGCTGTCACAGCCTTTTCTCGGATTTTTCCTGCTGCAAGAGCGACCTTGTACGAGGTCACTGCATCCTCGTCAGATAGTAAGGCTGTCCAGAGCCCAGCCTAGCTAAAATTGAGCTTAAAAATTTCATTCTGGGAGATAGGTATAGTGGGCAATATAGTAGATAATGGCACAGATCATCTGGCATGGAGCCTCCACACATGCAGAGACGCTGGGCAACTGGGGTCTTGGAATAGCGACCTTCAAGCATTGCATAGTTTGAAAGCGAATTGAAGTAAGGGCTACTTGTAACTTACTACTTTGGATCTTAACTAGGTATTGTGCCCTGGTATGGTCTGGTTTTATTAACTTAAACCAAGGCGAGGATTTGTTTTCTTGTATAACTCGCCTGTCAAGGGCAGCATCATATGAGTATATTTGCTCCCTGCTATTAAAGTCCGCCTTAAAGGTCCCAGAGATAACATCTGAGACATTATATGTTTGGAGAATACAATTATATTTCAATTGCCATTTAGGATCATTTCGACTGACTAAAAAGCAGAAGCTTGAAAGATGGTCTGCAGGGGCTCTCTTCAATTTGTGCCAATAATTAAAGAAAGCTTTATGTGCACGTGCCCGGAGAGAGGGAAGGCCCAGATGCTTTATATATAGACCATACTTTTTCAAGTGGAAGTGTCATGGGCTGGGCCAGCCCAAGCAGAGTCCAGTCCAAAGTCAAAGCATGAGTTCCAAGCCAGGGGTGAGCCTAAAATCCAAAAGCCGACGTCAGGAGTTCCATAGGTCAGTTAGTTCAAGGGCTACACAAGAGCAGAGTCAAGGCACGGTCTGAAAGTCATAGCAAGGCAAGGTTCAGCGGAGTGGTCGCAGCAGGAACAGGATTCCAACGTGTTGCTTCCACACCTCCTGGTCTTCTGTGGCTGGGCTTTATAGACAGGCTGGGCTTGCAGCCAGCTGCTTGGGAGCTATCCTGTGGTCACCCCTCATCGCTCTCAACAAGCAGCTGGCGTCTGGTCAGGAACGCCCCCTCTCCTGCAGCTCCACACGCTGCCTTTTGTCCGTGGCACTCTCTGGGTGAGGCTCAGGTTTGGACTTCCTTGGCGGCACTTCACCGGTGGTGTTGGAGCTGGACGATGTCGGTGCCTCTGGCTCAGCTGCTGGCTGTGGACTCTGATCCGCCAGCAGCTGTTCCTCCTGATCACCAGCTTCTGCTGAGTCAGGGCTGGCTACACGAGGCTCCTCTCCTCCGGAGGAGTCCTCACCATCACCAAGCCCCATGATGGGAAGTTTTACACTTGCCCTTAAATAAACATGAAGGATCTACATTTTTTTGCAACATTTCTTGTCATAGTTAAGTAACCCAGTGCTTGTTTATCTAAGGAGATGTCCAGGTCAAATCTATATTTATCTGAATGTTCCTTTTTTGTTTTGTTTTGAGAAGAGTACTATTTTCTGGTTATGGGTTCAAAAATACTATTTTATATAATAATTGTGTCTTGATAATACCATCTACTATACATTGGGGTCCACTGAGAGCTTTTTGGTAACCGTGGTGCAGGGTGTTCATCCTCCATTCTCTCTCGAAGTGATTACAGAGGGGTTGCATTGTTGAGAGGGGGAAATCACGGGAACTGGTACAGTCTGAATATGAGGGATTAAACCCACCTCCCAGTGCTGCATTGCCAGCCCGGAGCTGAACTCTGTAGACAAGGGGGTGTCTTCAAGGCTTGTCATGCAAAGAACTGTTCAGTCAGCCCTCAGCCGGAGCAATATAACAGGGTGTGTATTGGAAGGAGGGGTATTCCCCTTCATTTCTGGGACGTCCTGCTAAATACGTTCTCCTAGTTAAAAGGGAAGCCGTGGGTAATGAAATCTCTCTCTATTCATCAGTGACCGTGCCTTTACCTGTTTCCATATTTCTGTTCCTATGAGAGAGCTTCGTGCATATGCAGGCCTTGTTGAGAGATTTTTAGTCTCTTTCCCTTTTCCTGTCTACAAAATATCTTTTTTGAATATTAGTGGTATGTCCAAAATATCTAGAAACCCACAACACATGGCTGTAAAGCACTACTGGCCTTCACAAGGGTACCAAGACATGATAAGTGTATATAAAGTACCTAATACTGTCCCAGAATGTATTATACATTTATATAGAAAATGTATTGAGTGCTTTTCAACCAAAACCAGATTCTCTCAGGACGGAGGTTTGCAACATAAGATAATAACTAACAACATAAATAGCATAAAGTCAGGAGAACAATAGAACAGCTACAAAATAGCCAGGAGTGAAGTTACTCATTCATTCATTCATTCATTCATTCACTCACTCACTCACTCACTCACTCACTCACTCACTCACTCACTCACTCACTCACTCACTCACTCATTCATTCATTCATTCATTCATTCATTCATTCATTCATTCATTCATTTTCTTTGGATTTCTATTCCACCCTCTCCACGAAGGGCTCAGGGCGGATTACAACATATTAAAACACATTAAAAATTAATTTATACAGTTAAAACCATCCATATATTGTTAAAAATGTAATATAATATATTCACATATAAAATATACATTCAGGTGGCGGCAATCAATAGCAGCAGAGACAACTTGACATAATAAGGTGGTGGACAACCTTAGTAGGGAGGGATTCAGATTTTATACTTCTCCATTTTTCAGCTTTCAGAGAAAGTTACTTTCTCAAGAAAATCACCATAAAATATAAATATTTTATCTCCTCCTTTATCTAAATCAAAGTCCCTCCAGAAAAGGCAGATCTTTAAACCCATTCAGAAGGCCTTTGTGGAAAAGCTCCCTGAGTAGTGCATTCCATGGATAGGGGACAGTAGCAGAGGAGACTTTCCATTGGATGCCATCCAAGATGGTTCCCTACAGAAGGCTCTTTGTGCAGATGTCAAGAGACCCAGATCAGGCAATACAGTAGAGATGTTTTTTAGATACTTGGGGCAAAAGCTATTTGAGGCTTTGCAGATCAAAAGCAGTACTTTCTATTGGGCTGGGAAGCAAATTGGAAGCCAAGGCAGATGACGTGCTGCTGATTTAATATTGGTACCAATTTAACAATCATTCACAAAAATGAATTGAAAGTGCAAGTGCTATAGATAATTCATAAATATTTCATACAATCTCATTTCATACATATATATCAATGTACAGGGGCAGCCTTTGTTTTCACCTTGCTGATTTAATATTGGCAAGAAATTTTCATTACTTTAAAAATGAAGAATTTGCAATTCCTCTGCTTTTTCCTGTTCAATTTTTAGGTATTACTCTTAGATGAACCAACGGCTGGCATGGATCCGTGCTCACGACATACAGTTTGGAATCTTTTGAAAAGCAAAAAAGCAAATAGAGTAACTGTCTTCAGTACCCATTTCATGGATGAAGCAGACATTATAGCTGGTAAAATCTATTGCTGTACCATGTATTAAATAATACAGAGCATGAATAAAACCACTTATTATACGAACCAGCCAGTTTGTATAATAAGCTGGTTTGGTGTAGTGGTTAAGAGCAGCAGGACTCCAATCTGGAGAACTGGGTTTGATTCCCCACTCTTCCACTTGAAGCCAGCTGGGTGACCTTGGGTCAGTCACAGCTCTTCCAGAGCGCTCTCAGCTCCACCCACCTCACAGGGTGATTGTTGTTGTGGGGATAATAACACGCTTTGTAAACTGCTCTGAGTGGGCATTACATTGTCCTGAAGGACAGTATATAAATTATTGTTGTTGTTATTATTATTATTATTATTAAACAAGCTTGTTGTTTCCCTGGCTGTTTCTGTACAAAATGTACTAAGGATGCTTTTGGTTTTATTTCTAGATCGGAAAGCGGTGATTTCACAAGGAATGCTGAAATGTGTTGGCTCCTCTTTCTTCCTTAAAACAAAATGGGGAATTGGTTACCGTTTGAGGTATCGTTTTCTAGTTTACAGGCCCATTTAATTTGGTGGTCAAAATCTGAATGTTTTCTGTTAGGAGTTTAGATTGTATTTATATTTATAAATGTTTGTTCTTTTAGTTGGGTTTAGATAATATATCTTCACTTTATATTGATCTACAGTTTTTTAATCTTCTTTCTAAAAATGATGAGGCATACTTTTAAGAAAAAATAATTATACCTTGCATGTGAATTTGTGTTTTCTCATAGTATGCACATAGACAGGTACTGTAACACAGAAGGTACAGCATCATTGATCAGACAGCATATCCCTGGAGCCAGTTTGTTAAAACAGAATGAAGAGCAACTTGTGTACGCCTTACCTTTTAAAGACATGGACAAATTTTCAGGTACAGTTAATTGATGACCAGTGAAAGGAACAAT
This sequence comes from Eublepharis macularius, assembly GCF_028583425.1. Classification (NCBI taxonomy): domain Eukaryota; kingdom Metazoa; phylum Chordata; class Lepidosauria; order Squamata; family Eublepharidae; genus Eublepharis; species Eublepharis macularius. The sequence continues at coordinate 16,991,270 of NC_072793.1, read as the reverse complement.
GTAAAGAAGATGAGGGAATCAGTGAGACCTGGGGAAGAAAAAACGGAGACTTTTGTTAGCCTTCAGTCTTTAGCCTTATATAGAATGAGGCTAAATAGATGGACCCTATTCTGAAAGAGGGCAGCTAAATCAAAACTGCCCCCCCCACCCAACACTCATGTGAATAATCTTGGTTTTTTTTCTAAAGGGACTTTTTAAAAATGTGGGCGATAGGGAAAGGGTTTCCCAAACTTTAGAAAAAAAACCCCAGTTCTCTAAATAAACTGTTGTCATTATTGGAATTTAGAGGAGGCAGTCTCCCATTTTATGTGGTATTGGACTTCTAATGTTGTACATAGTTATTAAATGGTAGTAGTGATACATAAATATTTGTTGATGCTACACTAAATTTGAGGAAATGAAGCAATATGTTTGCAAGAAACTGTTTTATTTCCAAGCAGCAGATAACATCTTCCCCTTCTTCTTCTAGCATTATTTTCTGATCTAGACATTCATTCTCATTTGGGTGTTATCTCCTATGGGGTTTCCATGACAACCTTGGAAGATGTGTTTCTTAAACTGGAAGTTGAAGCTGAAATTGACCAAGCAGGTAAAAAACAACTAAAATTACCTTCTGTTATGTTTTTTTCCTAAGGTTATCAAGTTCAAATTGCTAACGTGATTTTTGCATTTATAACAATGATGCAAAATCACATTGTTTTGAGCTCATTTGAAGATCATTATATGTCATTGTGCGCTAGAGGTTTTTGTTCTGGAGCCACATTTTAAACATATTAAAATAAATAACAATACATTGATAAGTAATTATGCCAGTTTTCTCTCCCTCCTGGAAGGTACAGAAAAATGTACTGTATATCCCTGAGTATACAAGCCAAACCCTATGCTTGTTTGCTTTGAAGAAAATCCCACTGAGTTGCAAGGAAATGGCTTCCAATTTAGAGTTCATAGGATTATAGCCTTAATATGTTACAGATAAGTTCAACGAATACAGAGATTTGGACCAGCGATTTGCTCACAAGGGGTAGAATCCACATGCCTGACCAATTTTCTTTTCTAGATTTCAGTGTTTTTAACCCACAGCAAGCTGAAGATGAAATGGATGCAAAATCTGTCAATGAATTAGAGCAAAGCCTACTAATACTATCTGAAACAAAATCTTGTGCAGTGAGCAATAAGTCTCTATGGAGAAAGCAGGTCTCCACTATGGCAAAGGTTCATTTCCTCAACTTACAACGTGAAATTAAATCAGCGACAGCAGTGTAAGTCTGTCAAGTTTGTGTTTCTTTGACCAAAATATTGGGAAGTGTTGTACTGGTGTGAGACACAGAAAGGAACAGCACAGATGTTTAAAGCTTATTACTGTTTATATACCTTTCTTTTTGGTATAAGTGCTTGGTAGTTGAGGAATAGCATTGTTAATTCTTTTATGACAAATTGATTGTCATATATTCAAGGGCATAATATATAGAAGAATTGTCGCTGGGCCTGATAAAGCCCTGTTTTTAGCACGCTACAACACCATTATGAAGATCAGGAGTTATGTACATACTTCCTTATCCCCATCCAGTGCTCTACTTAGTATAGGTTATTTAAATTTAAATTAGTTTCATTGGGACAACGTGCCTCCCAATTCCAATAATGGTCAAAATGCTGGTTGCGCAATGTCAGGCTATGGATGACAGGATACTGCAGACAGATCTCCGACCCATTTGCTGTAAGACACCAGTACATAGTCAAATGGATTTTATTCAGAAATCTGTTCATTTCAATATATAGTTCCATAGGTCTACTTAGGAGTAATATAAACGCCTAAGCAGCTCGACTAGAGATTGACTGGAATGACGACACGAGAAAGAAACAGTTCTTTTCTAATTCAGTCTTCTCCTCCTCCTCCCAGTTATCAACAAAGTTTCCCTGTTCTTTCTCTGTGAGAACATTTTACGTATTTGTGCAATCATGCTTTGTTGCCAAGGAGAAAGACATATCATAGTCTGAAAGGAAGCCCAAGGTCATAACAGTGGAGTCCAGTAGATAGCCACCTGTAAAGCTTGAGAAACAGTTATAACACTAACAAAGAGCAAAGCAAAGTACATCAAGACTCTGTTTACAAATACTGGCATCAAGCACTGAGCAGTAGAATCAAAATTGGCATGGATGGCTGGGCAGAGACATGCATGACACACACACACAGATGTGTCTTATGCGCTGGGGTGAAGCCAGGAAGAAATCGGCAATTCCTTCACGGAAGACTAGGTCATGCCATATGCATTTTACTGCTTTTTAAAAATGTTGCAAATGAGTCTTCAAAGGAAGGCAAACTAAAAATCAAGATAAGCATGCCAGATCCTTTTACACTGATAGATCCCCTGGATTGCTGCCTCTGTTCTCAGGATCATATTATTAGACTAGGTGAGTAAAATAATTACATGTACTGTCAATGTGCGCAGAAGGTAGATCCTAATCCCCTGGTGTGCCACAGGCCAGTGTTTAGTAAGCCATTCTGTGCCTGTTGGTTTCTGGGCTCCTTACATAGAATGCTGGGTGGATCTTAGTCTGATCCAGCAGGACATTGAGTTGGATCCAGGGATTCACCAGTTCAGTGATCAAATCTTTCCTGTGTTTCCCCTTTCACAGACAATCTCTTTTGCCTCCAGGAAAGTTTGTTTGTGGGACTACGGGACCCACATGGACTAATAATCACAAGGACTGGAAGATTGCAATGAGAAGGGAGTGAAATCACTCCTTCCAGCGAAATCATTCTTCCTTCAGTGGAGCTGCACTGACAGGAACAATTATGTACTCTCCCTCTGCCCCGTGAAGCCTCCTGACTCACATGGCAGTTAGTCCACACAGGTCTCATCATGACCTCAGGAAGAAATTTTCCCAGGGTCAGAAAGAACCGTTGGGGATAGGCAGGGCTTTTTTTCCAGCAGGAACGCAGTGGAACGGAGTTCCGGCACCTCTTGAAAATACACGGCAATAGCACGTGAAAATAATACTATTTCAGAGAATCCCGTGTGTTTCTCCCTCATTTCCCTCTTGAGAGTTCCGCCACCTCTTTTCTCAGAAAAAAAAGCTCTGGGGATAGGAGAATGCGGGAGAGATCTATAACCATCAGTGCCTTCCACTGATGGGATTGCTAGATTCTTATGCTTGATGGGAAAAATATCCGGAGTCTGCACTTTTGCTTTGTAAATTTAAAGCTACGTTGGCAGGCCATTGGAATTCTGCTGACCTAAAGAGAAGTCAGTGATTAACTAACTTGTATATCATTTGGATCATTGTTCCTTTTTTCTCTCCCTTTCAGGTTCTTGTTATTCACCTTGTTTCTTCTTGTTCAGATTCTTTTGTTTCTTATACGTCATTACTTAAAAAATGCCGTGGTATCTGTCAAACTCTCCCCCGACTTGTACTTCCTTAAGCCCAAAGAAGTTTATCACAAGTACAAAACGAGTCTCCTCGTTCAGAATTCCACTGGTAAGAAGTAAAGGCATATTAACTACAGTTGGTTGTTTGTATATGTTTTCGTTAAAGGGCCTTGCCCCCACTACCCTAAAAGTGCAGCTCACTGGGTTGGGTGGCATAACTCAGTTTTCCCAGGCAGAGGCTACCAGGGGGAGGGATGGAGGATAAGCTGAAGACAGATAAAGGTGTGTGGTAAGGAGAGAGGCTGTGGGGGCTTTCTGGAAAAAGAGAGAGGAAATAGTGGGGGATTGGAGAATGAGATGCCCTCCCCTCAAATCCTTGTGAGTCCCCTGCTTATATATAATGAATGGACAGTGGCTTGCACCCAACTACGGTATTCCAAAGATAGAAGGGCACCTTTGTTTTCAGAAGTGGAGTTGGTGACTTCTACTTCCTCTTCCCAGTAAAGTCTTGCTCTGTGGAATCCACATAGCCATCACTCATTGGATGCAAGCCAATGAATTTTCATAATTAAACTGTTGGGGGAAGACTCTTTATGATGGATAAGGGCGTTGTCAGTTCCTGACAGGTAGATCCCTCAGCCCCTCTCCAGTGAACACACATCGGTTCCAACAGAAAAGGCTTTATTCAGGATTTTACAGTTCAGGTCTGAACTCCATCATGGAGTTTGGTAGAAGTGACAATTCAAAACAAAAGGTCAATATTATACTTGCGTTTCCCCGCGCTCCAGCAACGGTTACGTTTTGGCGCACAGAGTTACACTGGTTCTGTGAGAACCCATTATAGTTATGACTAAACAGTGAGTACACAATACTCGATTCCCAGCACCTGGGCAAAGTAACAAACGCAGGCGCCTGGAGTCTCCAAGGTTGTCTCTAGCTCGGAGATGCATAGTTCTGTGAGATAGCAGGGGGGCCCATCCTGTCTGGAGGAATAACAGTTATAATATAGAAAGAACATGGCTAAGGAGAGAATACAACAGGTTAGCATTAGACATTCAATATACTGTGGCCTCATAACAGTCATGGCAGGCTTCAAACTTTGTTCAGTTGGGCTGGTAGGAGACGTGCCAGTAAATTACAATGTTCTGATTTGCGCATTCTAAGAGTATATATGTATAAAACTTCCTTTGACATGGAGGACAATGGGAAAGCTTGTGGATATGCAGAGCTGTGTGCGCAAGGTGTCTCTGCGTGTGTGATACTTCCATATGACTTTCTTCATTGTCTTGTTAGAATCGGATATTGAGGACATAATCAGATCTCTTCGGAGCCAGAATATACTGACGGAGATCTTCAATGGCAGTGATTACGTATCATCTGAGCACCACAGTACAGCATTGAATGGAAGTGGTTATGTTTCAGTTGCCCCTCACAGTGCCGCAATAAATGTGTTTCATGCAGACAACGTGAGGAAAAATTACAAGTTTTATTTAATTATTGGTCTTGGGGAGGGGAGGGATAAGGGATTGGTGTTCATATTATTATATCTAAATTATATTTACTTATTTATGAGCTGCTCTTCTAAACAAGTAAGAGAAGAATAAGGAATAACCACTGTGATAATCTAACTACTACCACAATTTAACCCAATTGAAATACAACTATGTCTATATAGTTCTTTGTGTAAATACACAAAATTGCCTTCTCATCATATGCCTATTCAAAAGCTGCTAACATTATAATAGCTGATTGACATTCTCAAAAATTATATAAATCCAAACAATTTCTTAAAGGCTTATAGGCAGTATATAATGCACTTCAATAAACTGCTGTGTTCTGAACAAAACAACTTCCCGCAAACAGTCCATGGGTGAGTGTTTGTCAGTTGCAGATGGCTGTTACACAACAGGTAGCCAACTGATTATAAATCTTGTTTCTGCCAAGATCTTCATCTGGTGTGCAACCATACTCCAAACAAATCTCATATATTGTGATAAAATACATGCCAAAAACTCTAGTAAAATTGTTTACAAAACAACACTTAAATGTAATTGAAAAGCAATACTTAGATTGCACATAACCAGCAAAGCATCAAAAACTCATTTTCATTGAGCCTCCACTTTCAAGCAGCCGGAACGCTTGACCCAAAAATATGAAACATTGTACAAAAAACATTTACAAGGTATAACTTGCCTAAGTTTTAAAATGTACCAGCAGTCAAGTTGTAACTTGTAACCAATTCCAATCAAACTTTTTACAAGATTGTAATGCAGAAGCATACTTACATAACACATTTCCAAAATACTTTTAAACACAGATTCTCATTGAGCCTTCAAAATCAAGCAGCCTGCATAGCTGACCCCAAAATGCCAAGCATTATAAAGGAAGCTAATTGCATGCTGTTCACTTGCCTTAGTTTTAAATATGTGAGTTTAAATCTGGAGTAATTTCCTTACACTCTTTCTCAACTTGCAATACTGCAAATGTTGTTTATATAATTCACTGTCAGTGCCAATTATAGTACATTGATAGTACTTCCCACCCAGTGAAGGTACATATCATGGAGCGTTTATCCAGGATACGGTATGGGATACCTGAAGCTCCCCTAGTACATCATTTTAGAACACTATGAAAGTGCTACTGAATTCTATTTTTCTGTTTTACATGTTATTAAGGATGGTCATTAGAGGACAGTTAGGTGGAGGTCCCCGGCAATTTTTGTACAATTCAGTCCAAAGATGCCCCCTCAGGCCCCCAGAAAGCCCTGAATCGTGTTTCCTATTGGAAACAATGGCTGAATTTTGCCAAATTTGCTCTGTATTGCTGAGCCGAACTGGAGAATGAATTTGGCATTCAGGAAATGCCTTTTTTTTTTCCAGTTCAGTATACCGAACCCAAATCAGACAGGGTTTTTTTCAGTTCACATCTCTAATCCATACATCCTTTATACCATGAAAAAAGTTACATTCCAATAAACAATGCACCAAAGTCTGTCCAGTAGCACAGCCACACATTCTATCAGAATCCTTTGTATTCAACCTTGCATAACTTGAGAAGAAACAGAATTTAGTCTTGCAAACACCAATGCTCTCCTGTATCGTAGAATGGTTAAAAAATCTTAAGTATGGTAAAGGTGCCTTTGGATATCATAATCCAAGATATAAAGGAGAGCATACCCTATGGGCTGTCTGCACAGTACTCAAAAGATCCAAAGTATACACGCATTCATTCACTAAAGAGTGTGCTTCTCCCATGCTCGCTAACTCACTACTGTTGAGCCCCAACCACTGAAGTCTAGTCTCCATTAATTCCCTCCACAGAGTAACCTATAAATCAGATTTTAACAGAGACACGGCAAACAGAATTTTCAACCAGAGCCCAAAGGCCATAGCCCAAGCCTGTACTTCCAGAGATCACAGGCCCAATACCGCCCTTAGAGAGACATTAGCCGCACAATTTGGCACACCCATGATCTTCTGCAAAAATAAGAACAAAGGGGAATCTAATCTTTCTCTAGGCCTCAATCCATATTGGAGCTCCGTAAAGAAGCCAGCCACTTACTATTGCGTTAAGAACTGGAATAGCAGCAGGGACAAACTGGCGGCCACCTTTATTATAGAAAAAACTTGTTACGGCCTTTGTCGCAAGCAAGGCCCAGTTATGAGCATTTTTATGGTGGGCCCTCCAAGCCAAATTAGCTTGAAAATAAGACTCCTAAATAACAAAATCGAGTTACTTGCTTCTGGTTGCTTCAACAAAACATCTGTTGGCTAGGGTCCAACCCAGTGCAACTAGCAGTGCCTCCCGCACTTAGGGACCATTGACCTCAGTTGGCAGCCTTTCCCTTCCCATCTAAGCGCGACACAGGCACATATCTTACAGCATGAAGAAAGCAGGAGCACGAGCAACACCCCGGTGCGACTGCTTAGGACGCCATCTTCCCTCCTTCTCTCTTCCCATCCCTTCAAAGATTTCTCCCATAGTCAGGATACGTTAGATGCCTGCCGCCAGAAGGAAATCAAAGCAGCTGAACTTGCTCCTCCAAAGAAATGCAGGGTATTATTGTTCTCTGGTGTTTTTAGTAAATATTTTTGCATCATGCCACTACACATGCAGTTGTACAATGGCCTTATATAATTTATCAAGATGGAACTTTGTTGTGGGAGACAAAGAACTCCTTTACACCAACAGGCTTGTAAAGCAGTATGTGAAAGGCGCTCTTTTAGGGAAGCGCACGGGGCTTTTTTTCAGCTGGAACGTGGTGGAACAGAGTTCCGGCACCTCTTGAAAATGGTCACATGGCCGGTAGCCCCGCCCCCTGATCTCCAGACAGAGGGGAGTGTAGATCGCCCTCCGTGCTGCTTGGCACAGAGGGCAATCTAAACTCCTCTTTGTCTGGAGATCAGGGGATGGGGGCCACCGGCCATGTGACCATTTTCACCGAGGGTGACTTAAACTTTAAAAAACTCCCCCCTTGTTCCAGCTGACCAAAAGTGACGTCATTGTGCGGTCCTGAGTTCCACCACCTCTTTTCACAGAAAAAAAGCCCTGGAAGCGCATGACTAAGTATTTGTACATTGTAATATGTTTCAAACAGTCATGTTCACATCTCTGCTGAAGATCTTCATATGTGCAGTCTAATTTGTTCAATGTCTATTGTTGTTATTGTTGCAGAGCTACATCTTTACAGTTGCTTTTAATCGTACCATGGTCCATTCTTTACCTGTTATGATGAATGTCATAAGTAACCTGTATCTGCGCAGTTTGAATGTAACTGAAAGCATCCACGTCTGGAGTAGCCCTTTCTTTCAAGTAAGTAAATGCAAAACCCAAAAGATGTTGTTATAAAATTATCTAGCAAAGTAACACGAGTACAGATTTTCTTAGAGATTAGCAGATTTTCTCTGTTATGCTTCCTTATTTATCTCCGGTTCTGCTTTGCCCCGACCAGCTCCAGTTGTCTTACACCAAGCAATGAAAACTTCTCTGACAATAATTTCCAGAATTTTCTTGTGCAAAGTTGCACTTTATTTACTCCACTTTCATTGTTTATATTTATTTTAGGCTGATTCTGCATGCGTTGGCTAATGTACTTTCAATGCACTTTATTAATCATTTGAGGTGGATTTTTTGTTCCATACACAAAAAAATCCATTCCAAATGATCTATAAAGAGGATTGGAAGTGCATTATCCAATGTCTGTGGAATCACTCTTAATTTAATTTTTAAAAAATGCCCCCCCTATACAAGTGCAGGAATGCTCCTCTAAGTAAAAAAAGTGTCACATTTTCTCCACTGGTGTCCTAGAGATCTCTCATGCTGAAGCGGAGATAAAAATGAATACCAATAGAGGGAATTTCCTGTTCCCTCTGTGCTGTGTTTTCATTATTTTACTTGTCCACAGCTTCATTACTGCTCTAGCACAATAATAGCATAGAATGTGGTTTTCTCATTTCCTTCTTGATATGTCCTCAACACCCTTCTCCTGTCTCTACTGCATTCCTTGTAAATTGGGAGGAATGTGTATCTAGAACTGAAATTTATCTATTTATACCCAGGTTTTCACCCTGATGGGGACCCAAGGGAGCTTACAACATTGGCCTCCTCTCTTCTGCTTTATTCTCATAACGACAGCTCTGTGAGCTGGGTTAAGCTGAGCGTGCATGGCAGGCCCAAGTCATCCAACAAGCTGCCATGATAGAATGGGACTTCTAAACTGGATCTCCCAAATCCTAGTCTAACCCCTGCCATAGGCTCATGCAGCCTTGTCTCACTTACGCATCTCACCAAGGTGGCAGCAGCCACCTCAATCAGTGGCAATGCATAGCAGGGCCAGGATAGAGACCCTTTCCTGGTCATTTTGATCTCCCAATCCCACCCTGTCAGTGTTTCCGGATTTTGCCGTTTGTGGTGATTCTAGGAAGTATCTACCGGAAATGGTGAGGGTCTACTATACGCTATGCTGATGAGATCTTCCAGTCTGACCGCAGTAGTAAACGACGCCTTTCTATGAAACAGAACACAGATTGAGGATGTGTAGACTGGAGTTGGTCACTCCTGCCTCTTCTCTTCCCTAAGGGATGGTGCTAGCAGAAGTAAGTTCTGAAGCAAAAGCTGATGAATTAATTACTGTCTGTGACTTCACTTGGGACCATGAAAAGACAGATTTCAGGTACTCAAAGATGTTTGGCATTTATGAAAAAATGGCAACTTTTCTGTCAAGAAAAGTTAAAAGATTTCTTTTGTGAAAAGAACATAGCTCGTGTAGGCACGAATGGCTTTTTCCCTTTCTCAGCTGCAGGAATAGTATCATCTCTAGTTTTCTGTGCGTATATATTAATCCAGAAAAAAAGCCTCAAATTTCTTCACACCAAATACAGCCCGCTAGATCTGTCATAGCCTATCTTCCTGTTTTTGCTATAGGTAACCCCAAAAAAGTTTTGTCACGCCCCTAGCACGGCCCCAAAGATAAAACATTAAAATCCTGCTTCGGGGTAATTCTTTTTCTAACTCTGAAATCTGTTCTTTTGCAGGAATTTACTGATACATTTTCTACAATAGTGCTTTATTTTGGAGCTGTGTTACTAGGAATCATTGTAACTGGAATGCCACCATATTTTGCAACGGAGAATGCAGAAAATCACAAGGTAAAAAGTATTAAGATAATTTTTTTTTAAACCACTGCATGTCCTACGTATTAGCCAGACATCAAATGATATAAAGAACTTGGTATGATATGTTAAGTGATAAACAAAAGCTAACCTTACTCCCAAATGATCACTTTGTTGCAACTACGGCTCTTATTTATGGATTTCATGCAACGTGATGGAGAAAATAATGATGGATTGTATAAGAAATTTAAAAGGGTTCTATATTTAAGGAAACAGCAAGCTTCTTTCCAAGATTGTCACTAGATGGCATCATTCAGCTAATTATTATTACCCCGCCCTAACTTGTTTTCAAGCTGTATTATGATACTTACTTGTTGCACAGTACTGCTAAGGTAACCATACATAGCAGTACAGTGGGATGCATCAGAAACACATAATGAACCATCAGTTTGCATGTTTTTAAATAATATGTTTTGGGGAATTTAACTATCATAAGGGCAACATTTCAAAATTTTAAGTAGTGAATCTAATTTGCTTAGATAGTATTGCTCAGAGCCAAACTACAAGTGACGTCTTACACAGGTTGGACACTAGTCAGCTTCCCTCAAGTTTTGATGGGAAATGTAGGCATCCTGGTCTTGCAGCTGTAATGGAGAGCCAAGCTGTAAAACCAGGGCGCCTACATTTCCCATCAAAACTTGAGGGAAGCTGACAAGTGTCCAACCTGTGTAAGGCGTCACTTGGCTCTCAGTTTGGCTCTCAGTCTCATTGCCAAACAAAGGTCTGGACTTGAATCTGTTCTGTCCATGAGCTTTAAAAGAGAATGTTCATTTTACCATGCTCCTTCAGGTCTTTAGATCTATCTTACTACAATTACATCTCTCTGGCAGCATTGTACATTTCCTGGAGCTGCTCTTTAGTCGAAACTCACTAAAAATTTGATTTTTCATAGGATATATTTTTCTAGTACTAGGTGCCCCGTGGCGCAGAGTGGTAACCTGCAGTACTGCAGCCCAAGCTCTGCTCATGACCTGAGTTCGATCCTGGCAGAAGCTGGGTTCAGGTAGCTGGCTCAAGGCTGATTCAGCCTTCCTTCCTTCTGAGGTTGGTAAAATGAGTACCCATTCTTGGGGGTGAAGTGTAGATGACTGGGGAAGGCAATGGCAAACCACCCCGTAAAAAGTCTGCCAAGAAAACGTCGTGATGCGACATCCCCCCATGGGTCAGTAATGACTTGGTGCTTGCACCTTTATATTTTTCTAGTATCTTTTTACCTTTATATTTTTCTAGTATCTTTTTTTTTCTTCAAGTGTTATGGGTGTTATGGGTATCCTGTCTTAGGTCAGTGATTAGGACTAATAACACTTAATGGCCCTTCTATAATTACAGTTTTATTATCTGTTCAGTGCTATCTTTTTAAAGTTTGTATCAGCTTATATGTACAATTAAGTTTTTTTTAATGTCAAGACTTATTTCCAAACCAGCTGAAAAGAAGAGAGAGCACAGTCAAGACTATGTTTAAATAAGAGATCCATCTTCTGAGAGCTAAACTACAAGAGACGAATTACACGAAGACGCGTACATGAAGGGAGTTGCAATGTTAGGTGGGAAGCTGAGTTTTAAAAGACAGATCGGAAGGCTTTGTCAATTTCCCTCTCTACAGAGCCAGTAAAAATCGCTCCTCAGGGAGTTTGTTTATTTCCTCTTTGCTTCCTGAAGGCCCTGTCAGTTTCACCTCCCCTTCTAGGATGCGAAGAGGAAATAAACCCTCTGAGGAGTGATCTTTGTGGCTCTGTAGAGAGGGGAAATTGACAGAGCCTTCCGATCTGTCTTTTAAAACTCAGCTCCCCAGCTAACATTGCAACTCTCTTCACATGAGCGTCCTCGTGTAATTCGTCTCTTGTAGTTTAGCTCTGAGTGTCTGGTGCACGTGGAACACCACAGTGTATCCAATATCATCAGGAACGCTTTGGGGTTTATGTTCTCCACCTTGGAATGCTTCCTCTCTTCTTTCACCCCAACTAACAACCTTGCTATTAAGTGAGAGGGGTGGGGGTGGGGGTGGGGGTGGTGGGAAGCAGTTGAGAGGATGAGAAATTCTTGCACCATCTCCATTCTGTCATGTCTGGGCCCCATCCATGCCAATTTTAATTCTGTTCTGCTGAACACATTGTATCTTGTTATAGCTCAGTATAATTTTGCTAGTATCATACCTATTCTTTTCTCAGGCTTTCACAGGTGTTTATCTGTTGGACTGTAACAGCTTCCAGTGTTTATGACCTTGTGCTCATTCCCAGACAGTGCTGTGTCTTGCTTCCTAGTAACTCAGTGTGATATCACAAATATGTGAAATGTTCTCACACCAAGAGAGCGCTGAAGTATTGTTTATAGTTGGGAGGGGGGAGAAAGGAGTAAACTAGAATGTTAAAAGAGAAGTTTCTCCAACATGATGTCATTCCTGTAGACTTCCGGCTTGGGATCCATGGAGGTTTAACGCAGCTCTAAGTGCTGAGCTGTCTGTGCCACTGTTTGGAAGGCTGGAGGGGCGCAAGTTGCCCGCAGCCACCTGTTCTCAGGCAGAGAACAGGTGAGAACGCTCGAGAATCTGAGGGCGCGTTGATCTCGGGTGAGGGGGGTATTCTACACAACGAACTCCCACCCACCCTTGAGGTCCCACCCGAAGAAAGGTTGCCAAGATCTCTGCAGTGGCTTTGGAGTCAAATTCTGGCATAAGACCTACATGCCCAAGCCTCAGTAAAACAGCAAAGGGACTGGATTTGATCGGATTACAGAAGCAGCGACTACAACCCAAGAAAAACGTTTAAGAAGGTAAATATCGCTATCTCTCAGTACGGGACAGATTACAAAAAGAAATAAGTGGCTAAAGTGGATTTAAGAACTGTAACGGACTAGTTACATAAGGGGGAAGATTCCGGCAAGAAAAAATTTGAAAAAGTAATTTTGTAAAGAGAAGTTAGCGGGGAAATTGGATTATTTTTTACATACCTGTGGCGGAGAAGAGATAATGGACTGTGAGAAAGTTCAAAAATCGCGAGAACTGCTGTGCAACGTAGGGGAACAGGAAGTACGTCAGAACTACAAAGAGAGTGGAGAGAAGGGCCCTTTCCTCAAACGCCGGAAGTAGGGCGACGCCATTTTGGAACAGGGCAAGTAGTGACTTCAATGAAAACGGAAGTAGGCCGTCTTTGAAGAAGGTAAGGGCGAGTGCTTCAGTATAAAACCATAGAGAAAAAACGCCCTACATTTTGGACACTTTAAAATAGCGTTTGACAAAAACAAACTGGAATTGGACTTTTAAAAATAATAGAAAGCATTAAAAAAGCACCACGGATCTAAGGAAAAGGGCAGACTCGTGGGAGCGAAGCAGAGCCAGCCCCACGATGTCGAAGAAAGAGTGGTAAACTACGATAGAGAACTTGGACAAAAAAGTTTCAGAGGGAAATAAAGAGCTTAAGGACATGATGCAAGAGATGGCGAAAGAACTAAAAGATTTTAAAGAGACACTTAAATCAGAAATGGCAGAACTGACAAAAGGTATGGATAAAATACAAAATGACTTACAAGTTACACAGCAGAGAGTTAACGTAGTAGAGGAAACGGTAGAAACTTTAGCAGATGCGCAAAAGACTGAAATGAGAGGAATGAGAGACAGAATGGCTGTTGCAGAATGTAAACAGATGGAAAAGCAACTAAGATTTCATGCGATCCCGGAAGTAGAGGGAAAATCAGCCCAAGACCAGATTACAGAAATCTTGGCAGACTACCTGGGGAAAGAAGAGGAAGAAATTGCAGCTTTTTTGGACGTGGCGTACAGAATCAATTCCAGATTTGCAGCCCAGAGGAAACTCCCAAGGGACATGATTGTGCAATTTACGACTAGAAACACAAGAGAATTAATTGTGAGCAAACAGTTTCAGGATCCATTAGAAGTCGATGGAAAAGTGGCGAGAATTATGAAAGAGCTGCCCAGATCGGTGCTATTCGAGCGGAAGAAATACAGAGAACTGGTACAGATGATAAAGGAGCTGAAAATCAGATATAGATGGGAAATACCCAGAAGGACTGACATTTGAGTTTGGTGGAGTAAGAAAGAGCATCAGATCTGGTCACGAGATGGAGACTTTTATTAGGGAAAATGAAAAGGACTTACCAAAAAGTACAAGAAAGTGATCATGGAGTGTAAAGTTATATCTTGGAATGTTAATGGACTAAACTCACCTTGTAAACGTAAGGCTACTTTCCACTGGCTATCAAAACAAAAATGCAATATAGTCTGTCTGCAAGAGACACATATCAGAAAGCAAGATGAAAAATATTTGAAATTTGTTAAATTGGGAAAAGAATTTATTGCTGCCTCTAAAAAGAAAAAGAGGGGAGTTGTACTGTATATAAAAGATGAATTGCAGCTCAGATTAGTTTTAAAAGATGCAGAAGCCAGATATCTAGCAGTGGAAATTATTTGGAATTCTAAGAAGATATTGATGATTGGGATTTATGCACCCAATGGTGCAAAAGAAAAATTTTTTAAGGACTTAGAGAAACAACTAGATGAACTGTCCTATGATCACGTAATTTTGGCGGGTGACTTCAATGGAGTTACAAACTTGGAGGAAGACAAGCAATCTAAAGTTGCTCACAAAAAAAGAGGACTACTGCCAAAGGCGTTTTTTACGCTTAAGGAACAAGAAAGCTTAGAAGACGTGTGGAGGAGACAATACCCTAAAAACAGACAATATACATTTTACTCTGCAAGGCATTTCACACTATCAAGAATAGACATGATCTGGGCCTCTAAAGAACTGGCACTATGGACTAGAGATGTGGAGATAATGCCAAAGGTAGGCTCAGATCACAATCCAATTACGCGGAGCTTTGGGAAAAATAATAAAAGGATGGAGAATAAATGAGGATTTGTTACAAATAGAAGAAAATATTGTGTTGCTGTGAAGGGAGACCAAAATTTTTATACAATATAATCTGAACAAAGAAGTGCTGACTAATAAAGTATGGGATACATATAAGGCGGTGATAAGAGGCATAGTAATGGACTTGAATGCAAGAAGTAGGAGGAAAAAGGAGGAAAAGAGATCTGAAATTTTGGATAAAATAAAAGCCAAAGAGGTACAACTTAAGAAAAGACCGGGGAAAAAGAAAATATACCAGGATATTAAAATTCTGCAGGAGCAATTGACGGCAATGGACAATAAAGAACTAGAGTGGAATTTAAAGAGGATGAATCAGAGGTTTTTTGAAGGTGCAAATAAGCCCGGGAAATACTTGGCGTGGCAATTAAAAAAAAGGAAGGAGAAAAAAACTATAAGTAAAATTTTAGAAGATGACAAGGTGTTTATGGACCAAGCGGCCATTAGTAGAGCCTTCTTCAAGTTTTATGCAAAATTGTATCAAAAAAAAGAAGTGAGTAAAGAGTCAATAGCGGAATATTTAGAGAAGGTGAAAATCCCGACAATTTCTGAAAAATGGAAAGAGAAACTAAATAAGGAAGTGACGGAAGAAGAAATAAAGGAAGCTATACAATCAACGAAAATAGGAAAGGCGCCAGGACCAGATGGACTAACGGCAAAGTTCTACAAAGTGATGGCTAATGAACTGGCGCCCTTCCTGAAAGAGGTAATGAATGGAGTGATGCAAGATCAAAGGATTCCCGATTCATGGAATGAAGCCAACATATCGCTGATTCTGAAGGAAGGTCAAGATTTTACCAATGTTAAAAATTATAGACAAATCTCGCTGTTGAATAATGGTTATAAAATATTTCCAAAGGTGTTGGCAGAGAGGTTGAAAGGATGGATGTCGGAATTCATTGCTGAAGAGCAGGCGGGATTCTTACCTAACAGACAAATTAAAGACAATTTGAGGACAGTAATAAACGCTATTGAATATTATGACAAGCATTGTGATAGAGAGGTTGGTTTTTCTTCGTAGACGCGGAAAAAGCATTTGACAATCTGAACTGGGACTTTATGTTTGCTACCATGGAAAAGTTGCAAATGGGAGAAAAGTTCATACAAGCGGTTAAGGAAATTTATAGAGACCAAAGTGCAGCAATTATAGTGAATGAGGACTTGACTAAAAAACTGAAAATCAGCAAAGGAACTAGACAGGGTTGCCCTTTGTCTCCATTGTTCTTTATTTTGATTTTGGAAATACTGATGAGTCAAATACGTGAGGATGATACAATTCGAGGTATGAAAATAAAAGAGTTTTCCTACAAGGTCAGAGCTTTTGTGGATGATATAATGTTAATAGTAGAGGATCCAATTGAAAACATGCCAAAGGTAATAAAGAAAATAAAACTGTTCGGAGATTTGGCTGGATTTTTTGTGAATAAAAAGAAGTCAAAGATTTTATGTAAGAATATGACTAAACAGAAGCAGCAAGAGCTAATGGAGATAACAGACTGTGAGGTAACTAATAAAGTAAAATACCTTGGTATTGAACTGACTGCGAAAAATATAGACTTGTTTAAAAATAACTATGAGAAACTGTGGATACAAATAGAGAGAGACTTAATAAAATGGAACAAACTGAATTTATCATGGCTGGGAAGAATAGCAGCAGTAAAAATGAATGTCCTACCACGTGTGATGTTCTTGTTGCAAACTATTCCAATTATCCGAGACTCCAAACAATTTGATAAATGGCAAAGGAAAATCTCAGACTTTGTGTGGGCAGGCAAGAAACCACGAGTGAAAATGAAGGTCTTACAAGATGCGAAGGAAAGAGGCGGCTTGCAACTGCCCAACATAAGACTGTATCATGAGGCAGTATGTCTTGTATGGCTGAAAGATTGGATAACGTTAAAAAACCACAAGTTGCTGGCCCTGGAGGGACACAAAAAATATTTGGATGGCATGCATACATGTGGTATGATAAAGTAAAAGCGGACTCTATGTTTTTGGATCACTATATTCGGAGAAGCCTCTTCACGGTCTGGAAGAAATACAAGGTGTATATGGAAGACGGAATTCCTTCATGGGTGGTTCCGTATGAAGTAATAGATCCGAGAACTGTGGATAACGAACAGCAATGCTTAACATACAAGAAGATCACACAAATACAATATTCAAAGCTGAGAATAAAGACAGAAGAAGAATTTTTTTTTTTTTGAAAATTTTTTATTGGGTTAGAATCCATTATTTCCACATTTACATTCAATTTTCCCCAATTTTTCATCTCTAACCCCCTCCCTTCCCCCCCCCTTTTTGTTGACTTCCAACAGCTTTCCAACCCTTTGTCCCCTTTCCCTTACTTTTATTAGCTTCCTCTATCTAAAACAAATATATATTCTCCATTATTCTAAGCAGTACATCCTTAACTATTTTTAACATTATATGCCCAAACTGTAAGCCTTTGTTTCCATCTTAGATAAACAATTTATCCCAATTTTTCAATTTCAGGTATTTCTATATATCATAAACCATATAGATCATACGTTCGTTTATATCAAACAATTTGACTTATTCTCTATATATATTACTCATTCTATCTTTTTATAATAGTTCTATATATCTCTCCTCACGTAGTCAATCAATTTGACCCATCTATATCTTCAGACATTCAGTTTGGTACAAAACTTGTCAGAAAAAAAAGAAAATATTGTTAGTTAATCGCTCCTTATATTTAGTCCTTATAATTAATTATTTTCTCTATGTTCTGTTTGTTAACCTATATATATCTATATATATGTTAATCTAGTAATCTGACTGCTTATTAATTCACATTTATCTCTTCTCCCCCCGGTAAAGTCTCCCCCCTCTACTTCAATACTTCAGTAGTTCTCAAACTGCCACAGTTTTCCTCCCACCTCCCATTTCTTCTCCAGGTATTGTTTCAGCTTCTCCCAGTCTGTGTTGAACTGCCCTGAGTCCAGATCTCTCAATTTTCTTGTCATTTTGTCCATTTCAGCCATATACAGCAATTTGTAAGTCCAATCTTCAATAGTTGGCACTTCTTGTACTTTCCATTTTTGCGCATACAAAAGTCTAGCTGCTGCTGTCATATAAAATGTCAACGTCCTGTGTTGGGCTGGAATTCCCTCCATTCCCAAGTTCAGTAGCAGGAGTTCTGGGTTCTTATTAATTTGAAATTGTAAAATTTCACTCATTTCTCTTATTATTTCCCCCCAGTACTGCCTGGCTACCTCACACGACCACCACATATGATAGAGGGAGCCCTCATGCTTCTTACATTTCCAGCATTTATTAGAAGTATTCAAATTCCCTAGCGCAATCTTCTTTGGTGTCATGTACCAACGATAGATCATTTTATAAATGTTCTCTTTGATATTAATACATGTCGTTGTCTTCATTGTAGTTTTCCACAAGTATTCCCATGCCTCCATTGTTATTTCTTTATTAAAGTTTATAGCCCATTTCACCATTTGTGTTTTAACTATCTCATCCTCGGTATACCACTTCAACAGTACTTGGTATACCTTGGATATTCTTTTCTTATCTTCTTTAAGAAGGGTCTGCTCTAGTTCCGAATTCTCTATTCGTATACCTCCCTTTACAGAGTCCGAATTATATAAGTCTCTGATCTGTCTATACTGGAACCAATCGTAGTTAGGTGATAGTTCCTCTTGTGTCTTTATTCTAAGTTTGGATGCTTCAGTTTTAGTTATTTCTTTATACGTTAAACATTGTTGTTCATTATCAACAGCTCTCGGGTCTATCACCTCATATGGAACCACCCACAAAGGGGTTCCTTCTTGTAGATAAATTCTGTACTTCTTCCAGATTATGTATAGACTTCTCCGAACAAAGTGATGCAGGAACATCGAGTTGACCTTTACTTTGTCATGCCATAAATATGCATGCCATCCAAATATTTTTTTATATCCCTCTAGGGCTAATAGTTTCTTGTTCTTTAATGTCATCCATTCTTTCAACCAAACTAGGCAGATTGCATCATGATAAAGTCTCAGATTGGGCAGTTGCATTCCGCCTCTTTCCTTTGCATCTTGTAAAACTTTCACTTTCACTCGAGGCTTCTTGCCTGCCCAAACAAAATCTGATATTTTCCTCTGCCATTTTTCAAATTGTTTGGAGTCTCTGATGATTGGTATTGTCTGTAGCAAAAACATTACTCTTGGTAACACATTCATCTTAACTGCTGCAATCCTGCCCAACCATGACAAATTCAATCTATTCCATTTAATCAAGTCTCTCTCTATCTGAGTCCATAGTTTTTCATAATTGTTTTTGAATAGATCTATGTTCTTTGCAGTTAATTCGACTCCCAAATATTTCACTTTACTTGTTACTTCACAATCCGTTGTTTCCATTAACAATTGTTGTTTCTGCTTAGTCATATTTTTGCATAATATCTTTGACTTCTTTTTGTTAATGAAGAAACCTGCCAAGTCTCCAAACTCCTTGATCTTATCTATCACTCTTGGCATGTTCTCCAATGGGTCCTCTACAATTAACATTATGTCATCCTCAAATGCTCTGACCTTATATGAATAGTCCTTTATTTTTATTCCACGAATTTCATCATCTTGACGTATTTGTATCATCAGAATCTCCAATACTAAAATGAACAACAATGGAGATAACGGGCAACCTTGTCTTGTTCCTTTACTTATCGTCAATTTCTTGGTCAATTCATCATTCACCACAATTGCTGCAGTCTGGTCTCTATAAATTTCCTTAATTGCTCTGATGAATCTTTCTCCCAATTGTAGCTTTTCCATAGTGGCAAACATAAAGTCCCAGTTTAAATTGTCAAACGCTTTTTCAGCGTCAACAAAGAAGAAACCAACCTCTTTGTCACAACGCTTGTCATAATATTCAATAGCATTGATCACTGTCCTTAAGTTGTCTCTTATTTGTCTGTCTGGCAAAAAGCCTGCTTGTTCCTCCTCTATGACTTCCGAGAGCCACCCCTTCAATCTCTCCGCCAATATCTTCGCAAAAATTTTATAGTCATTGTTGAGTAGCGATATAGGTCTATAATTTTTCACATTAGTCAGGTCTTGGCCCTCTTTTGGGATCAATGATATATTCGCTTCACTCCAAGTTTCTGGAATCCTTTGATCCCTTAAAACCCCATTCATCACCTCTTTTAGGAATGGTGCCAGTTCATTAGCCATTGTCTTATAGAATTTAGCCGTAAGTCCATCTGGCCCTGGCGCCTTTCCTAGATTTGCAGATTGTATTGCCTTACTTATTTCCTCGTCAGTTACTTCACTATTCAACTTATTTCTCCAAGCTTCCGAGATTTCTGGAAGTTTGGTTTTCTCCAAATATGACGCTATTGATTCTTTGTTTACTTCTTTTTTATTATACAGCGTAGCGTAAAATTTATAAAAGGCTCTACTAATGGTAGCCTGCTCCAAATACGTTTTGTTATCTTCGCAAATTTTATTTATTATCTTCTTTTCCCTTTTCTTCTTCAATTGCCATGCCAGGTACTTCCCAGGTTTATTAGCACCCTCAAACGCTTTTTGATTCAGTCTTTTGAGATTCCACTCCAATTCTTTATTGCTCATTGCTGTTAGCTGTTCTTGAAGTATTTTAATTTCCTGGTATACCTTCTTTTTCCCTGGTCTCTTTTTTAGCTGTATTTCTTTGGCTTTTATTTTCTCCTCAATCTCTTGTCTTTTCTCCTCTTTCTTCTTTCTTGCTCTACCATTTAAGTCCATTAGTATGCCCCTTACAACCGCCTTGTAAGCATCCCAAACTTTATTGGTTGGTACTTCTTTATTCACGTTGTATTGTATAAAAAACTTTGTCTCTCTTCTCAGTATTTCCATATTCTCTCTTTCCTGTAACAAGTCCTCATTTATTCTCCATGCTTTCCTTTTTCTCTTTTTTCCAAATTTCCACATAATTGGGTTGTGATCTGAGCCTACCATAGGCATTATTTCTACCTCCTTAGTCCATAATGCTAAGTCTTTTGAGGCCCAGATCATATCAATTCTTGATAATGTAGAATGCCTTGCAGAATAAAAAGTAAACTGTCTGCTTTTAGGATATTCTCTCCTCCATACATCTTCAAGAGTCTCTTGTTGAATCAACTCAAAAAAAAGCTTTGGTAATAGTCCTCTTTTCTTTTGTGCCGTTGTAGTCTTTTTGTCTAGTTCCAAGTCTGTCACTCCATTGAAGTCTCCAGCAAGAATTATCTGGTCG
Source organism: Eublepharis macularius (assembly GCF_028583425.1). Lineage (NCBI taxonomy): Eukaryota > Metazoa > Chordata > Lepidosauria > Squamata > Eublepharidae > Eublepharis > Eublepharis macularius. The sequence continues at coordinate 16,970,114 of NC_072793.1, read as the reverse complement.
TATGCAAGATCGTCTAAATGCTTCCTTAAATCCTCAAAGAAGCTTTCTTTTGCACCGTTAGGTGCATAAAGTCCGACTACCAACACTCTCTTTAAATTCCAAATACATTCCACTGCTACAAATCTAGCTTCCACATCTCTCATAACAAATTTTGGCTGTAGCTCCTCTTTTATATACAACACCACTCCTCTTTTTTTCTTGTTGGAGGCCGCTACATATTCTTTGCCCAATTTTCCAGATTTTAAATATTTTACATCCTGCTTTCTGATATGGGTCTCTTGCAAACAAACAATGTCACATTTTTGTTTTAGTAGCCAGTGAAAAGTATTTTTCCTCTTATTCGGTGAGTTTAGTCCATTTACATTCCAAGATAATACTTTACACTCCATACTCATGATCTTGTTGGTAAGTCTTTTTCATTGTCCTTAATAAATTGCTCCATCTCTCGCTCAGATCTGATGCGTTTTTTGGCCCCTCCAAACTCAAAGGACACTCCTTCCGGTAACTCCCATCTGTACCTGATTTTCATGTCCTTCAAAATCTGAATTAGCACTTTATATTTTTTCCGGTCCAGTAACACTGATCTGGGCAGTTCCTTCATTATAATAATCGTCTTGCCATCAATCTCCAATGGATCTTGAAACTGTTTTGTCACAAAGACAGAAGAAGAATTGTCTCCTTGTTATGGATGGTTCCAGTACAGACAGATCAGAGATCTTCATAATGCGGACTGCCTGAGAGGAGGTATAAGACTGGAAAATTCGGAACTAGAGGAAGTGATACTGCAAGAAGGAAATATCTAAGATCTATAAATTACTTCTAAAATGGTTTACGGCGGACGAAACAGTAAAAGTCCAGATGGTGAAGTGGGCAATAAATTTTCATAAAGAAATAACAATGGAGGCATGGGAGTACCTATGGAAAAATACAGTGAAGATTTCAACTTGTACGAACATTAAAGAGAATGTGTACAAAATGATTTACAGATGGTATTTAACACCAAAGAAAATTGCACTAGGAAATACTAATATGTCAGACAAATGCTGGAAATGCAAAAAAACATGAAGGATCACTATATCATATGTGGTGGACATGTGAAGTAGCTAAGCAGTACTGGGGGAAAATAATCAAAGTAATTAATGAGATTTTACAAATACAAATAAATAAGAACCCAGAACTGTTGCTACTGAACTTGGGAATAGTGGATAACTTGAATTGCTGCTATATGCCAATAAAGGCTAACTTGACTTGACTTGACTTGAACTTGGGAATGGAGACTGTTCCAATGCAGCATAGAACATTGTTATTTTACATGACTGCAGCGGCAAGACTTTTGTATGCGCAGAAATGGAAGACACAAGAAATACCAACTGCAGAAGACGGGATTTATAAATTGCTGTACATGGCGGAAATGGACAAAATGACAAGGAAACTTAAAGACCTTGATCTAGGGCAATATATTGTTGATTGGGGGAAATTGAAACAATTTTTGGAAAAAAATGGGACGTAAAAGGAGAACTGTGGCAGTTTGAGAATTTTTAAAGAATAATGTTGGAAAGGGGAGAGAGAAGGGATCTTACCATTTAGGGAGAATGTAATTACAATCTAAGCTAGCACAATATCTAGGGGAACTTTACATAGAATATATGGGATAATGAGAATGGTTAAATAGATATATTATTACTATGTATGTATATTATTACTACTATATATCATAGGTATGTTATATACAATATAAAACGATGGGTTAGTGGATCAGATTTAATACAATATCAGGTTGCTGTGTTCTACTATGTTGTGTGCTGTGCCACATTGGTGGCATAGCATACAATATATGTTTTATAATATATACTATATTGATAGTATATTTGATGGAGTATATGTTTAAAAGAAATAGAACATGTTTAAAGTAAGAGACACTGTGATCCCTGCTATATACTATACTATATGGTTATGCTTTATTGACACGATATATATCATATGGATAGTATGCTTGATAGAGTCTATGTAAAAGAATCAGAATGTGCTTAGAGTAAGAGATATTATGATTTATAGAGGGTAGGGAAATGTAAATGAAATAGATTTAAGCAATAAGAAGGGTTAAGGGTTGGAAAGCTGTTGGAAGTCAATAGGGAGTGGGGAGGAAAAGGGGGGGATAGAGGGGGGGAAATGGGATTATATGTGTTAAATTTGAAAATTCTTTTCTTTTTTCCACTCACCAATAAAATTTTATTAAAAAAAAATTGTCATTCCTGTCAACTTCTGCTCATGCTGCTTAGACGTCTGTCTTGCTTCTAAGTAGACCTATGGACCTGTATATGGAAAGGATTTGATTTCTGAATAAAAGCCATTTTGACCAAGAACTTGTGTCTTGATGTCATGGTCCAGAGATCTATCTGCTGTGTTCTGTCATCCATAGCCTGACACATTCATCCGTCTTCCCACCCAAGTGCCTGGGATGGATAATGCCCACGGTGCCTAGTATATTCTAGGGACTGTAGAAACACTATTCTCAGAATGTACCAGGCGCTATGGATGCTCTCTGTAAGCTACTTAGGAGAGTGGGAAGGAAAGAAGAAGAAAAACGAAGGAAGACAGCAAGATTTGTTCCTTCTTAGATGCTTCTCCTTGCCACGATTCCTTTCTGCTCTGCAGGTTGGATAAATTAGAGGAGGGATGGGCAGTGGGAATTCTCAGGTTTACCACCAGACCCCAATGGGAAGCTCGTCTCACTTTTAGGACAGGCATTCTGTACTGCTGAAGCTTGTATTGCCAGCCAAACGAGGTTGTACTTTGTTGGCATCTCGGACACAGTCCGTTGGATCCGATGACTTCTTTCTGCTAAATAAAGACACTTCCTCCAACCGAGCAAGCCTCTCTCTGCACTAGCTGCACATTTTCTCCATATTTTATTTATTTATTTTTATTTATTATTCCGATTTATAAACCGCCCATCCTCAGGGGCTCTGGGCGGTGAACAACAGTTAAAATCAATAAAAAACAAGAAAACAATAATTCTAAATGTTAACCTTTTTTTGGTATTCTTGCAGATCAAAGCCTACACTCAGCTGAAGATTTCAGGACTTTATCCGTCGGCTTACTGGTGCGGACAAGCACTAGTTGATATTCCTTTATTTTACATTATTCTCTTTCTGATGATAGGAAGCTTGTTTATATTTCACCATGAAGTTTATTTTTTCCCCGAGAAGTTTCTTGCTGTGGTAAGGTTTCTTTTGTTTCACATAAATGTTCTGTTTTTTTCCCCTTTTTGTTTAAAAATTTCTTCCTAAATGCTAACGTGAAATAAAAATACTTTAGGCTAAATACTATAATTCATGTTAATTGCTCCACTTAGCCCCATTAACCTATTCTATCTCAGCAAGAGGTATCCAGATCAAAGGAAATTATCTTACAATAGTTCCAAAAAAATTTCAGTCTTTTTTGTAAATTTGTAAGAAAAGAGGGTTCCGTAATTGAGGGCCAGCCCTCAAAAATGTTTCTTTGCATTCATTTTTCATACATTCCTGGTGTATAGGTGCTATTGCTGTGAGAATGTATTATATTATTCTTCATATTCACAGTGGAGAAAAAAGCACATTTGCCTTCGTATAGGTTAAAACCATTTGCTGTATATATGAAAGCTTTTAAGCAGCCAGTAGCGTAACCGCTGTTGGAAATCTCTTTCCCACAGAATATAGCTTCACACAGATCCTGTGGGCCATGTTAAGTAAATCACAAGCCCTTTGTTAGAGGCAGATGGTGTTATTGATCCTTGGAGATTGCCCTTACTATCTAAAGCTTGCCAATTTTCCTTCACTTGAGAAGCACTCCGTTTCCCAAATTGACCTTGTCTCAAGGCCAGAAGAAGGTCTGAGATGAGCTTACCAGAGTTCACCATTACTACTTATAAACTGTTTACCCTTCCTTTCATCATTGATTAGTGTCATATGCCAGTGCTGTTCAGTACTGCTGCAGTGTCTGACCCGCACTTTGTTCCTTCTTAGGGACTCCAACCCCCAGGTGGGAGCGCGGGATTCCCCGTCCTCACCTTTCACTCCCAGCCCTGCTCACCTAGCCAGTGGGGGGAAAGGAGGGGGGAGGCAAGCTGGAAGCCAGCATACTACGTGGTGAAGTGGTATGCATGTGCTCCGGAGGCCCCGATGGCAAACCTCTGATTGAAAACCAGAAGCTACAGTGGGGTCAAATCAGCCCCAAACATCATGAAAATACTATGTTTGGGGCCAATTTTGGCCCCGCTAAGACCCCGTAGCTTCTGATTGTCAAACAGTGACATCATCAGGGGCCTCCAGAGTGTGTGTGAGGGGACTGCATTGAGGCCCCCCAACAGTGTAGCGACCGCATGTCCCCTGCTTTCAGGGTAAGAGGGACTGGCGACCATATTCCTTCTGTTTCCTTGTTGCACTTTTTCTTCATGCTGGTTGGGTGAAATGAATTTGTCTCGACCGTTGGCGGGTTGGCGGGCTTAATTTCAGCATGACACAATAAAACAAGCCTTGCTTTTAATGACCACATTTTCTCGTTCTGTTTCCTCTCAATTGGCAAGGGAGGGCTGGGCGGAGCTGCCTTGTTAGAAACAGGCTGTGCTTTTGATCCCTCCTTGAGTAAGAGACAGGCACAGGCAAACATCTTTGCAGATGTTTTACCTGAACAAAATAATCCTGTGGGAAGAAGCAGGTTATTAGCCTGCTTGCTCTCTCTCCAGCTTGAAGGTGAGTGAGATTGCCAAGGCGCCTAGAGCAAAGCAAGCAGGCTGTACAGAAAGGGAAATAAAACTACCACCTCCCCATTGTGTCCCGTTTGCTCTTTTTCCAGGCGGCTGCTGTAGAGGGTGGCTTTACTTTCTTCCATGCATCCAACGTGCTTCATCCCAGCACGTGCTCAGCTGCTGGAATGAGAGTGCAGAGGCTGCTCAATTGCGTGTGCAAGCGGGGTGTGTGTGTGTGTGTTCAGAGGAAGATCCTTTCCATGCCCAACATGCGGCCCATACCTCAGGGAGGCTTATCGCTTACCCATCCTCCAGTCCTTTTGGCGGCAGCAAGTTCACGGTGTGAACCACCTGCCAACCCTACTGGGCAATGGCCTTTCTCACTTTTTTGAAACATGGAAGCGTGCCACATTGCGGAACAATGTTCAGAAGAGCTACGCGTTGCTCCTGAGCCGCTGAGTATCACTGCTGTAATCTAAAAAATTGAAGGTTTTTTCCTCTAAAAGTAATTCTAAGAAATGTCTTTTGTTTCCCTTTCAGGTCTTTTGTTTTATTGGCTATGTACCTTCAGTAATTTTGTTCACTTACGTTGTGTCATTTACCTTTAAGACCATACAGAACATTAAAGAATTTTGGTCATTCATTTTTTCAGTGGTAAGTTAATGTGGTGTATTGACTTGATCTTCCCAATTTACCTAAATGTAATAATATGTTTGTTGACTTCTTTATTTTAATTTCAAATTCCTTTTTTCTTTCAGGCGGCCTTGGTTTGCTCTTTTGTAATTGAAGTCGCTTCCTTTATGTGGTGTTACACCGCTGCCGCTGTTCTTCACACTTGTTTTTCTATCTTTGTTCCCATCTATCCTCTTATTGGGTCTCTGATTTCCTTTATAAAGGTAAGCTTTCAAGGAACAAAAATACGATTTTATTTCAACTGTAACTTCAGAGTGTTTTCCGGGCTGGAGGAGGAATACACTCCTGGAGATTGTTTGTTTATTCCCCGTCGCCTAAGGCGACTTTGCCGTTTGTAAAGGCAGGCATGTGCAATCCACTGTACTCAAAAGCGCCATCGATTCTGATGGGATATTGGCTGCTGACTGTTTTTGTGAAAGTTCCAGAAAGTCGCTGAAAGCTGAGTTGGTCCTTGCCAAAACAAAAGTTGTGCAGAACCTATTACTAGAAGCACCCAAAATTACACAAAACAATTTTGCAAGCTCACGGGGGCTCCCCATCAGGCGAGAAGTTGCGGGATTAGAAAATAAATGAAGGGGGAGGGGAGCAGATATTTCAGTCCATCATCTTTAGATCCAGTTGCTTGCTATTGAAAGTTGTTTTAGATACAGCATCAGTAATCAAAGTGAACAGCATGGTTAACAATACTGGTTGGAATACTGCTATAATTCAGATGTCAGTTCATCAAAGAAGAATATTTTTAATCATAATGTGAATTTTTAAAATCATACTGTTATTTTATTTAGAATGTCATGTGAAAAATAGATTTATTTATTGAAATAAGCAAATGTTATCATCTTGTTAGATAACCCAGAAACTTGATCACAAGATGGAAAGAAATTCAGAACGACTGTTGGTCTCAGTCGCAGCGGTAAGCCCCATTTTTTTTTCCTTAAGAGTTCCAGAGATTCACTAGCTGGAGATTTTTTTAAAAAAAACAAGTAATGATGTTGTTCTTTATCTTATTATTATTACTAATTTGTACAAGAATTATTCTTGGGTCAAACATTTTACGATTTCAGTTGCATGCTGGATCCAATCTCTTGCCGCCAGCGCCAGCACAGCAATAGCCTTTGCTGGCATACCATGAGTGATCCTTCTCCCACTGTGGCACACAAATACTGTTAAATAGCCTTGAGCAGTATTACATGCTACAGTGGTAAAAAGTGCAGTCATGGTGTGCCAACAGTGGCTATTGCTGTGCTGGTGCTGGAGACAAGGGGTTGGATCCTGCATTCAACTAAACTTTTAAAACATTTAGTTGTTTTAAGCGAAGCTCCTGGACTTACTGAAGGGACAGTTTGCAGTCCGGGACATGACAGAGGAGATCAGCACCTCCTTCCTCTTTGTGCTGCCCCGGTGCATTGTGAGCAGCTCTGGCAGTCTCCTTTTCCTGAGCGTTCCCTCAACATAGGGGCGTGTTGGAGTTCTGGGGTACACTCTAAAAGCTGCCACTGGGATGCCCAATCTTGGGCTGCCCTGAAGAGTTAGGGGCAGGGCTTCCTTGGTGGACCAAAGGGGTGAAGTTCCTTCTCTGGACCACCCAGCCCCATTGAGACCAGACACGCCGTAGAGCTTGGGGCCGGTTTTCTTTGACTTTCTCACCCTCCCTCCCTCATCTGTTGTGGCATACGGTGAGGATCTTTGAGGTCTTGAACTCTTTGGTACTACGTTTTCGTCACAACTTTATGGTGGCAGTTGGGCAGTGGGCAAGACCCATTTGTGGCGGAGACAGTACCTGCTCACCTCCCCCCCCCCCGCAAGATGGGGCATACCCTTAGGGGATCCTGGAGTGGCGCCATCTGGGGATATATCAAGCTTCATCCCCAGATGGAAAGGGACCTGTGCAGAGTTCTGTGCCCATGTGGAATCCCAGTACCGCCCATCCTGCAGTTTCTCCCAGCAGGCAGGCTGAAATGGGTGCCATCAGGCGGCAGGCAGGTTTCCCGGTGCCTGGATCCGTGCCCTATGCTGCTCCCATGCTCCAGTGGCTGTGATCAATGTAGCTGTGGCCATGTTTCACTCCAGCATTGTGTTGATTGTGTTTGTCCTCCCTTGCCTTCTGCCCTCCCCTTTGCTCCTGGGCTCACAATTTGTTGCTGGGTTTAAAGTATTTCATGTCCTTGAACTTTGGAAAGGTGAGAAACAAATATTTTAAGTAAAAAATGTTTTGGCAAAGATGACACGGAGTTGCCTTTTAATAGCATAGGGTTGTAATATATATTATAACAAGAGAGGCAGAACTGGAAAGTTCTCTACTTGCCAAGCACAGGAGGCTACTTCAGCTGCCACTATACAAAACACTTTTTAAGCTACAGGAACTCAAGCAGATTTACAGAATCAAGGAAGATCCACACAAAATCGGCAAGTCTGGTAAAGAGCCAGCTAAGGAACTAGAGCTTTGTAGCAGTCCCCGACTAGATTAACATTTAATTCACTTGCATTATTACAAACACTTTGTTTTTACCGTAAATCTTTGCCCTCTCGTGTGTGCCCGGCAGTGCCATAGTATGATATCTCCACTGCTAGCATAATGGTGTCAATTGTAAATGTGGTGCCACTGCCTACTTTAAGCATCCTTTTGCTGGAATGACAAAGGAGCAAAAAGGGTTATAATTAATCTTTCTTTTCACTGTAGCCTTATTTGCAGTGTGTAATATGGCTCTTCCTTCTACGGTATCTTGAGGTGAAGTGTGGAGGCAAGTCGATAAGAGAGGATCCGTTTTTCCGGTCAGTGGTGTCCTTTCTTTGTCAGTAGTCTGTCCTGGACTTATTTAACCAAAGCAGGGCTGTCCAGCAGTGAATTGGAATGAAATATGCAGTACTGCAGCAGACTCTTTTGAAGTGCTTACAGCTATGGGCCCTTTTCACACTATTTACAAGCACGCACAACGATGCGGAACATCGTGCTACGAATGCGGAAAATCGCATTTTCTCACGCGAAATTTGCACGACATCGCGCAAATCTCACGTGATGTCATGTAAATCTCGCACGAGAAAACGCGATTTTCCGTGTTCGTAGCGCGATGTTCCGCGTCGTTGCGCATGACTGTAAGTAGTGTTATAAGGGCCCTTGTCTTTTTGTCAGTGGCGGAATGTCATTTCATTGCTTGTTTTGCTCTGGCAGGTGAGTGGGTGCGAGAGATGATTGCACAAGCAATCGAAGTGATCAGTTAGCAAGACAATATTTTTAGGGAAGCCATGGATCACATTCGCCGGATGTAAGAGAGGGTAGCAACAAGGGTCATGTTTTTTTCTGTGGTGGCACCTCAATTATGGAAGACCTTCCCCACAGTCCTCTAGCTGACTCCAAATGTGTATCTTTTGGTGCCTACTAAAAATAATTTATTCACCAGGCCCATTGTAGATCTGTTGTGCTGTGATATATTTGCCAGCTTTTGATATTTCTCTAATCTGTTGTACTTTTAGATTGCCTTAATATTTTTATTTTGCTACTGTCTTTTATTTGATGTTTTATTTTGCTGCTGCCTTTGCTTCATCTGTTCTTATAAATGAAGTAATTTTCTTTACTTCTCTTTAAGTTGGTTCTTTATTGCCCAGGGCAACCGAAGTCCGGCTCCTCGTGCGTGTCATCACGCAGGGAGGAGCGTGCCACCCGTGCGGCTCGCCAGCTGCCCCAGCGTGCCGCAGAGTTGGCGGAGGCAGCGCAGGCGACTTCCCAGCCCCCTGCGATGCCATTCACCTGTCCCGCAGGACAGGGGGCGCACAGCAAGCCACCCACCCCCTGTCCTGCAGGGCAGGTGAATGGTGTGGACGGCCTCCTAGCCCCCCACACTGCCTTTCGCCTGCCCCGCAGGACAGGGTGTGCGCAGCAAGCCGGCCGTCCCCTGTCCTGCGGGGCAGGCGAATGGCGCGGGCTGCCTCCCAGTCCCCCACACTGCCACCCATGCGCTCCTGGTGGCTGGCAGCTGCACCCGGCACCCCTTCTTTGGTAGCGCTGGGGGCAGACTACCCCCTGCCCCCCCTGTCAATTCGGCCCTGCCATCAAAGACAAAGTGGCATTGGTTGTATCTGTTTAGAGGGCCAGTGAGAAGAGATTAAATATGTATTCCTGTCTTCAGAACACCTGCAAAGGCCAAACCATGGAAATTCCCAGAGGTGCCCCATGATGAGGATGAGGATGAAGATGTTCAGGCAGAGAGGTTGAGAGTTAAAGAGATGACAACCTGCCAGAGCTGCGAGGAGGTGAATTTTATCTTTGTGTCCCTGTGAACTCATTGTCACCAGCTTTTATTGTAAATAAGCATATGATTTCCTTGGCCGCTTACGCTGATGCTGTCACAGAGAGACCTGGAAAGAACTGATGATTGATCTTTCTACTGGAGTTAGGGAAAGTAAACTGTACTAAAATAACCATGTTATCATTGCAATTTTAGTATGCGTATCCTTCATCTGATTCACAAATTTTGATCAAGCCTCTCTTTTTTGAATCCATACAATGTTTCCTCTATAAGGGATCATGTAAGATCTATCAAGGTGTATACACAGAGAAGCACTGCAGCCCTGATCACAGCAGCCGTAGCTCTCATAACCACAGAAATGGATGCAAACTTGGTGAATAGGGTGATTCTCATGGAGGGATAATGTGAGGAAAAGAAGTGGTGTCTGCATGCCCTGTCATTCACAAATGGGGAGGTATTTTGCCTCTTTGTACGAACATTTGTGCAATATATAGTCAAACAAATTCAGTATTAAGCTTCAATATGACCTTCTGTTTTTTTTTAGAAACCAGCCATTTTGGTCAGCAGTTTGCATAAAGAATATGACGAAAAGAAAGATTTTCTTCTTGGAAGGAAAATAAAGAAAGTGGCAACTAATCATGTCTCTCTTTGCGTCAAAAAAGGTTGGAGTTAGATTAGTTACTACGGAATACGCTTTTTAAAAAACTATATACAGGATCTGTTCATCAAATAAATTGTAACTTTCGAATTTTTCTTTTTTTAGGGGAAATTCTAGGATTGTTGGGTCCTAGTGGAGCTGGGAAAAGTACACTGATTAATATGTTGGTGGGGGAAGTTCAGCCAACTTCAGGCCAGGTATTTGCATGTGACCTCCCCTCTTCTCTAGTTTTAAGCGTTAACCATTACAGGAATTCTTTTCGCCCATTCTCATTTACTCACAAAGAAACTTCATTCTAAGGCTATATATTGATTCAAGCTTCGTGTACATAACAAAATAAGATGCACAAATGTATTTATTTATCATATTAGATTTTTAGTCCGCCCTCCCCACCAGGCAGGCTCAGGGCAGAGTACAGCATTTCAATTTACATAAATACAGTTAAAAACAGATAAAACAGTATACAAATAACATTAAAACAACTTTATACAATACAGTTTCTCTTCAGATGGCGATGATAAAATACTGCTTTTCAAGCCCTGGTTCATATGTAGATCTTTAGTGTGGCCAGTAGGGGCCCAACCTAGCCTCCACCAAATGCCTGGTGGAACATCTCCGTCTTACAGGCCCTGCAGAAAGGTAATAAATCCCGCCAGGCCCTGGTTTCCTCAGACAGAGAGTTCCACCAGGTCGGTGCCAGGACCGAAAAGGCCCTGGCTCTGGTCGAGGCCAGGCGAGCCTCCCTTGGGCCAGGGACCACCGACAGTTGTTTATTTGTTGAACGATGACAAACAATGACAAACCTACTGCTAGAAAAGTCAGTGCATATGAGGTTTAGGGGGGTTCTCATTCATAAAGTTTCAGGCAGATTCAGAAATATGAATTGAACAAAAGTACACATAATGACGTTTACAAAAATATATGGATATTGTGGAAAGGAATATGCAGGAAAGGTTATGATAAAAGAAAAGGGGGCGGGGCATATAGGAAAAGAAAGTTGAAAACTTCTTCCTAAGCTAATATTTCTTGTGATTTTTAAAAATCTAACTCTTCATAAATTCACTGTGAAGAATTTTGTTCCTTGCCAGCATTATTTAAAAAACACTGAGTAAAGACTGATGTGTCCACAGATGCTGATGGGAGATTATTCTTTAGGTGAGAATGCCGAGGATAATGCCACGAGATTTGTCGGCTACTGTCCCCAGACAAACCCGCTTTGGCCAGATATTACATTGCAAGAGCATTTCGAAATATACGGCGCAATCAAAGGAATGCGGGAAAGTGATATGAAACAAGTCATAAAATGGTAAATATCTCACTTTGTTTTCTTGAATGTGAATAAGGTTTTTTTTTTCCTCTGTAGGCTTCCTCTTGGTTTATTATGATGTGGTCTTTGGACATGAACAATAATGTGGGATTTTTTTAAAAAGATCAAATAATGACAATGCTTGTATGTGAGGAAGGGGTAAATTATGTGAAAATTTCAGGCATATCTATAGAGTGACCTTGATGCCCCCCCCCCAAAAATTTAGAAGACAGAGCCCTGACGAAGCCCATGTTCCAGATCCCAAACTAATAACTCAGCCTTTCTGATAGAAACTCTTGTTTTCTCCCAAAGGAGACTAAAAATGTCCCTATAAACTCCCCCTGCCACACACAAACACTCCATTTTCAAATGCCACTGAATGATGTCACAAAATTAACAAAGAGGCATTGTCTCTAGTCATTTGCAAACAGAGATCAGTTCCATAAAACTACTGTGTCAGTTCTAAAACTAAGCCTGATGCCAGATTGAAAAAGGGTCAAAGGCAGATGAATCATACCGGAATCCTTGAAATTGTGCTGTTACCACCTGCTCAGTCACCTTGCCCCCAAATGGAAGTTTTGACCTAGTTTGCAAGGTCTTCTTTGCCAGAGACAGTGTTATTCAACCATAGCTTCACAACAGCTTCTTTCAACTCTTCCAATATACTTTCTTGTGTTACAAAAATACCACCCTGTGGATTGGATTTCTGCTGACACAAAAGATTGCTATGTGGTGAATGGGATTTTCTCACAAACTCCCTTCTACTGTAGTCCAAAATCCCCCCAAAATGCTGCTCCTGGGGAAGTCAGGAAGAACAGCATGATGGGTGAATTTTGGCGGGGAGCAAGAGGGCTATCAGGTAACTCATAGTTCACTGTGTTTATGCACAGGGCTGGTGCGCCCATAGAGGCCAGGTAGGCGGTGGCCTCAGGCGTGAGGGCACTGGAGAGGCGCCAGAGGGGGTGTCGGGGGCGGAGGTGCACGCCGCGCCGCAGAGCTGGTGTGGCTGGCCCGCAGCTGCTGCAGCCAGCCAGCCCCATGCCGCCGCCACACGCCCCCAGCCGGGCGCAGCAGCCATGAGCTGCTGCCGGGGCGGAGCGCGGAGCAGCCTCTGCCCGCCACCCGCCATCCGCTGGCGAATGCCCCTGGCTTGCGTTGTGCGATGACATCATTGTGCAGTCCGTGGCGCGTGTGGGCACACGGGAGGGTTGCCGCAGGCGCCAGAAACCCTGGCACCGGCAGTGTTTATGCACTATTCTACCTTGAGCAAGGGAGGAAAGGCCCCATGGTATAGCCAATCTCATCAGATCTCGGAAGCTAAGCAGGGTCAGTACTTGGATGGGAGGCCACCAAGGAAGATTCTGCAGGGGGAGACAAGGGCAAACCACCTCTGCTTCTCACTTGCCTCGGAAGCCCTTTGCTGGGGTCCCCATAAGTCAGTTGTGACTTGACGGCACTTTACACATACACCTTAAGCAGTGATTGTTTCCTGTGACTATTTAGTCTTGTTGGTCTCATTCACAAGTCCAAATTATACATTAGCAACCAAATCCTCCTTTCACTGTGTTTTCATCATGTTTTCTACCACCTAATAATTACATGGACATAGTGGCTATTTCTCTGTTTTCCTGTTGTATTTACGTTTTCTCTTTGAGGGAATTTTGACTGTAAATGCTTCCTTGAGACATACGCCAACGAGACTGGAAGATGCATAGATGGCTAATCAATCTGATTTACCTGTCTCATTTCAGAGGCCAAAAGACAGCCCAATTGTTTACTTTCCTTGGCTCAAATCCCTATTACAAAATACTTGACGCATAACATACACTGATTTCTATGAGACTAATTGTGCCGTCTTAAGCAGAATCCCACCCTTCTAAGCCTACTCACCTCAGTGGATTCAGGAAAGTGAAACTCTGCTTAGTATTGCACTGTAAGGAGTTATTGTCACTTTATATTTTCTGCTTAGGTTGGTGTACTCAAGCAAGAAATACATGAGCTTTCTTTAAAGAGGATGGCCATATCATAATCTGATTCTTAACTCACTTGCACGTGCAAGCTTTTATACAAGTGCACCTTTCACAGCAGACAGAATGCTCACAAGAGTGGTAGATGGCTAGATTTTTTGTCCTCACAATACAAATAATTTTGGCAAAGTTGGCCATGAGTGGAACTCAGCCCTCTTCCTGTTCCACGAGTAACACGTGTCAAAAGATTATCAGCTGTGGGACATCCTTGAAATAGATATCCTTAGTTGTATAATGTAACATTTATTTTATTTGAAAAGAAAAAAAATAAAAATAAGCCTCACACACAATGAAAATGAACGTATGACAAGTATAGTGAGAAATATCTAAAAATAAGTCTATCTGCAGTTGTCGTTTATATGCCATATGCTCGAATATCAATGACATTGTAAGGGCCTCCATCCACTGAATTATGGGAGGTGAGCATTTGTCTTTCCAGTGTTGTAACCGTTAAGTGTATAGTGAAATTACTGTAGCAACTAGGATTAGTCTTAAAAAGATGAAGAACAGGTGGAACATTCACCAAAAAAACCCAGCTAATCATCTCCTCCAAAATGGATACTGTTCACAGTGTATTCCTTTTATATCCTGCAAAGGTAAATCCCAGGGATCTTTTCATTAAGTTGGAAAAGAAATAATGAGCATATGCTATCAATTTATGGTTCTCTTAAGCTGGTTTCTATGAACGCTCATACATGTACGACACAATCCCATGCAGTGTTAATCAGGAATAAGCCCCACTGTATTCAGTCGGGCTTATTCCTGGAAAAATATGTATAGAATCATACAGTTAATAATGCAATAGCGGCAGCGCTTTAGAAAGCTACATGATACAACAATGTTCTGCATTTGGTGTTCTGCAGCATTTCCAGTGCACTTGATTTCAAGGAGCATCTACAGAAAAAAACAAAGAAACTGGCAGCTGGAATCAGACGGAAGGTATTTCATTGCCAAAAGGCTGGATTTACTATTCGTCGCGTTATTTATTTATTTAAAATATCAACATATCTAACTCGATGTGGCCAAATCTATGGATATTTAAATCTAGAGACTGGATCCATGAGCAGACAAGAGAGATTTTTCTACAAACCTGAGAAACACCCCGGATTTGCAGAAAAATCTGAAATCCAGAACAAGAAAATATCAGCGGGGGTTGGGTTAAAGCCCCGCAAGCTAATAGAAGCATCGCCACAAGCTTTAAGAAACAAATGCCTTCTGTGGCTGTTGCTAAGCAACTACGCCAATATTGCCAATTGAAGCTTTGGCTTCTGTGAGTAAAAGGCAGCGGGAGGAGGCCGAGCCCTTTACAGGACTGTTTTGGGCTTGGAGGGAGATGCATGAGAGAAGGCCTAGTAACAACCATGGGTAGCTTGCACCATACAACTTCCGTAACGTATACAGGCCTGGCTGCTTACTGCTGTTCAACAGCAGCCACTGAATGAAAGCCAGTATTGTGTAGTGGTTAGAGTTTCAAACGAAGACCTGGGAGACTGGCAACAGCTGGTTTACACGTCCATATTACATCTGGGACAGCATACCTGTTGGAAGGAAGAAACTGGAGCATTACGCACTGTGGAACTTTATATATTTACTTGCATGGACTTACCTGTTCCTTCCACTTTCCACACCCATTGTACGAGTGGAGGACTACACCTGTTGCATTTAAAAGACCATAAGGAGCGGCTTACCTGCTATGAATTACCTGTAACACTGCTTTTGACTAATGGTTCATACATTTTGTGATGCGGCTGTGATATTGATTGATTGTACGTTAGAATTTTGATGTTTGTACTATTGGGTACATTGACTGTTTTCTAGCTTACACTTGCGGTTTCCGCTTTCTGACTTTGTACTGCTGTTCAGCAGCAGCCAGCGAATGAAAGCCAGTATTGTGTAGTGGTTAGAGTTTGAAGCGAAGACCTGGGAAACCCAGGCTTGGATCTGAATTTTGCCAGGGTGCTCATTGGACGGCCTTGGGCCAGTCACACGCCCTCGGCCCAACCTACCTCTCAGTGTTGTTGTGAGGATAAAATGGAGGCGAGGAGAATGACGTAAAATGTGGCGCAAGGTGGGGTATAAGCGAGGTGAACAAATAAGAAATAGAGCTGAAGATGAGAGGCAGATAAAAGGCGGGATGGTGGGTGGGTGGGGGAAAGAAAAGGAAACGGGAAAGCGAGGAGGATGTGGGAGTCGCCAGGAGGAGAGGAAGAGGTCATAATGTGGGGACAGGATACAGGGGTACGTGAGGCGCCCTCTGCAACTCCTTGCTGGTCCCCTGCGGTGCAACGGGGCCCGACCTGGCGGCAGGCATCACACAGCTGAGCCATTGTTTTCCTGGGGAGAGGCTGCCAGGGGAGGGAAGGAGGGAAAGCTGAAGACGGAGCAGATAAAGATAGGTGATCTGGTTGGCGAGAAGGAGAAAAGGAAGCAGGGAAAGGGGAGAGACTTCAACAACAACAACAACAACATTCAGTTTATATACCGCCCTTCAGGACAACTTAATGCGCACTCAGAGCAGTTTACAAAGTGTTATTATTACCCCACAACAATCACCCTGTGAGGTGGGTGGGGCTGAGAGAGCTCCAGAGAACTGTGACTCGCCCAAGGTCACGCAGCTGGCTTTGTAGAGGAGTGGGGAATCAAACCCGGCTCTCCAGATTAGAGTCCTGTGCTCTTAACCACTACACCAAACTGGCTCTCGGGTCTCCAGGGAAGAGAAAGAGGAAATCGTGGGGGAAGGGAAAGAGATGCTCTCATGCAAGTCCTCATGGGTCCCCCCTTGTTTATATCATAATTTTCAGTTTAAAAGCCGCTGGCCCCCATGTTAAAAGCACTATACTAAAGTCATAAACAAGCAGGGGAAATACCTGCATCAGTAGAACCCCCAAAGCACGCTGAAACAGCCAGGGTTTTTTCCCCTGCTTGTCAGAGGCAACGGCCATTTTCACACTGCTTACCGGCCACGGAACATCGCGCCGAGTTCCCGGAATGGCAGCGGCTTCCTGGCGTGATTTCATGCAAGAATGGAAGTTCTCGTGCGAAATCGCGCCAGGAAGACGCTGCCGTTCCGGGAACTCGGCATGATGTTCCATGGCTGGTAAGCAGTGTGAAAACGGCCAACCAGCAATGGAGCCAGACAGTCCTCCCTTTCAAGGGCATTCCACAGCCAACAAGGATAATTTTCTTAAAGCCTCAAATTCACCTTGCCTCTCCCACCCCCCTCTCTCTTTTCAGTTGTGTTTTGCCTTAAGTATGCTTGGTAATCCTTACGTTACTCTGTTAGATGAGCCCTCTACAGGCATGGACCCTAAAGCAAAACAGCACATGTGGTAAGTACCTCCAAATACCAAGGAAACAACTAGATGGAATATCACATTAATACAGCTTTTCCAGTTCTCAATTATTGTTTGTTTGGTTTAGAGTTCCCTCAAGTCATAGCTGAGTTATGGGGACCCCCGCTAGCATTCATTCATTCATTCATTCATAATCCACCTTTTTCACTGAGATCCATGGCAGATTCCAGCAGTGAGAGTGAAAATACAATATAATCAACAGCTAGGATATTCACTGAGCAAAGTACAGTAATGAACTATAGTTAGGAATCAGATAAAATAGGGAATGGTAGCAGAAAAGAGTTTAACATAAAGCCAAGCACAAAGATGAAATCTATCTGAAACAAAGTCTAATTGATTTGAATGGTATGTTTAGCAGCGTGGAAACTTGCTAGTAGGAGCATACCTATATCAGCAGACAGTACCCAATAGCGCAGCGTTGAGTGCCTGTCCCTACCAAGGCATCTGTTTGAGCTATTTCTTATGACACAGTCCTGTAATCCGAATAATTCATTTTTGCATAGTTTGCAGAAAGCCAGGAGAGTGGGGGCTTTCCTGACCACCTCTGGCAGGCCATTCTGTAAGGTAAGGGCTACCACAGAGAAAGCATGTATGTGGGCAGCTGTTGATTTTGCTCAACTGCAGAGTGGTATCTGCAGAAGGCCCTGACCAGATGAGCAAAGCTGCCATGGGGGGATATAGGAGGAGAGGCAGTCGCGCAGATATGAGGGGTCAAGGCCATGAAGGCCTTGACCCCTCATGTGATAGTCATGACCTTGAATTGAGCCTGGTAACTGATGAATAGCCAATGGAGTGACTGCAGAATGGGAGTGATATGCATGCTTCGTGTAGCTCATGAGAATAAATGAGCTGCAGCGTTCTGCTATCCGAGCCGGATTTTCAGTAAGCCGCATGCTCAGCCCATATATGATACCTCAAAAAAAGGTGGTTTGCTTACAAAATTCCAGAATTTGACAGAAGCAGTAATTTCTCAGTGGGCGACAGTCCTCCTTTCCTCAGAAGCCTGAATGGTCATTCTTCCTTTTGTCCCCAGCGCTTCCTTTCAGCTCCTCTCATGGCTATAAAGAAGCAGACTGTTCAGAATCAATTATTTCTTTAGACAGGAGGCAGACACCAATGCAGCCAACTTAATTCTCCCATTGACAGCTCCCTCTCATGCGTGCACCTGAGTGCACAGACGCACACAAAGCTCACACTGTCTTTTAACGTAACAAGAGCATGATACATTCTTCTGTTCTTTACTACATTTGCCATGACAGCTCCTAATGTGTACATCTTCACACTGTGGATTGTTTATACCATAGCCTCAGCCATCTTCCTATAAACATTTTATTTTATTAATTACTGCCATGATCCGGCTGTGCCTAGCAAGGCCTCAGAAGCCTGTGAGCAGTGGGAGTAGGCCTGCTACAATTCCCAGGAGCCCCTGGGCCGTTTTGGCGCCCTTTTTGGCCAATCAGAACACGGGGGGGCTGGTGCTATATAAGTCTGGGAGGGGGAAAGCCTTTGTTCTTTCTCCCAGGGAGCAGGCCAGGGGAGGTTTCTGCTAGGGAGAGGGGCCCTCATCCAGGTAGGGTGAGAAGACAGGCCTGGCAGACAGAGGGACAAGGAGTTCAGTTGCGCTAGGGCTTTTTGTTTATTTTGCTTTCACCCATCTATTGTTGCTAAGGCACCTTGTTTGTTTTTTTGTTGTTACTCTGCTGGGTCCTCACGCCTGTTTATCGGCCAAGCTACGGAGGTCAGAAGGGTTGGGAGGGTACTCTGGGCCTTCCCAAGGGACCCTAAATCCCAGAGTGGTGGCAGCGTAAGGGGGCTCACCCCATCTGAGGCATGACAATTGCATATAGATGTCACCTAATTACATGCAATGCAGTAGACAGCATGCAGTTTTGCAAAACTTCTGGGTAAAATTCTGCAAGGCAGTTACCTCCATGTCCTTAAAACCCTAAACCAAAATCTTTTCAACTAGCAATGGAATTTGTTTCAGTGTTTTCCTGCATGTTGAACTGTGCTATCCACAGGAGGGAAAATAAACTGTGCTCTTATTTAATTATCTGAGTAACTCTTAATATGCCTTTTTCACTCATATTTTTGGGAGGCAATACGTTTCCCTGCTACTTACAAACAAAAAAGACCAAAATGTAAGCTTGGATGTAGGGATAGCTAACAGAGAAGACATTGTCTTACATAAGTTGCCGGGGGGTAAGAAGCTTCCCAGAGCTTGGGGGTTTGCAAAATGTCTCCTCCCCCCCCCCCCCAAGGTTCTGGAGCTCCCTGGCTTGCCCTGTAGTTCCCTGTACTCTGAATATCAAAACATTGTTTGAGGGAGCTTGCTTATCAGTTTTTCTAACGTCCATGACTAGAACAAATGTGCCGACTCTCATATTATGAGCCGATTTACTTGACTCATAGTATAATAATGCAGGGGCTGTCAGCTAGTTAAATTCATCTGTACCAAGTCATTACTCACACAGTCACCACTGTGGTTTTCCCCGTGCCCAATCCCCCATGTGTGTGGCTGCTCAGAGGATCACTAAAAAACAAGTGTTGACAGACTGAATATCTGAATATTTGTTGCATTGTTCTAGGAAAGCAATACGAGCAGCCTTTAAAACGAGAGAGAGAGCAGCTATTCTGACTACTCATTACACAGAAGAAGCAGATGCCGTGTGCGATCGAGTAGCAATCTTGGTGTCTGGAAAGTTAAGGTATTTCCTCAGCAATTGTGGCATCTTGGGGTAGAGAAGTACAGATGTATGTTTTTAAAATATCACAATGTTTCCGACCTTAAATTCACTTTTGGTTGTCTGTCTCTTCGTCCCCTTGCAAACAAAATCGGTAGATGTATTGGTACAGTTCAACACCTCAAGAGTAAATTTGGTAAAGGATACTTCTTAGAAATTAAATTAAAAGAAGTGCCAGAGACAAAAGATAAGGAGCGTCTTCAAAGGGAGATTTTGTACATCTTTCCAAATGCAAGTCGTCAAGAAAGGTAAAAAGGAATTGTTATACTACATCTGTGAATTAAAAGCAAAAAATGAAGAGAAAAAATTTATTTTATACTTGAAAGCAATATTTTATAAAAGAACACAAATCTAAAATGTTTCTCATTATTTAAGTAATCAAATTAATTTTGCTAAAATGTATGTCATATTGTCTTTCTGAAATCCATCCTGTACACCGTGGGCTACAAGTAAAATTGTTCTCCCAGGACACATTTCTGTTAGTCAAAAATGTAGACATTGGCTGTCACATGTCTCAGAAAGGAGGGGGAATACATTATGCAGATGTCTTAATTCTGTGTGCACATAGTTCCAGAGCATAACTTGCTGATTTCCAACAACTCATAAAAGGAGGTTAGATGTATCTATGAAATGCAGAGATTTTCATGTTGTTTTTCTATGATGTAACAATTGAAACATTCTTAACAACAATGCTTGCATTAGCATACAATATTTGAAGTGTGTGCAATATGGTATTGATATACCAAATATATACCTCAGTCGGCATTATCCGGGTATACGGAATCAATTTAGAGAATCTCGAAGGGATACCAAATGCATGAATGCTGGATAAAATCAAACAACGCTCAGCCATTTTAAAGCTGGCTGCGGCTTCTCCAAGCTGTTTTTGTTATTTTGTTTCAGGAAGAGTGAGTGAGTGAGTGAGCGAGCGATCAGTGGATGTGCGTTGGGGAGCTTTTTTCTGGTTGCGTTAGTTTCAAGACAGGAGTTGCTTATTTTGCCGCTTGCTAGTGTTTCCTTAAATATTATTGAGAGTTGTTCTGAAGCAGGGAGGGTGGGGGAAATTGCTTAAGCAGTTGCTTTCATGCTTGCTGTTTATTTACTTGTTACACTGTCCCTTGCTTCAGTTTGGTTTTGGTGGGATTCTCTGGTTTGATGTTGGTTCCCTTGTTTCACTTGGTTCTGGTGGGCTTTGTTCGATCAGCTTGCACTGGGACTGGCTTTTGTCCAGGGGTTGCCTTTGATTAAGGTTACTTTGCCCCAAAAAGCTTGGGTGTGTTTTCCATAGGAAGCAAGGGTGAGTGGCTGGGGGCAGCTTGTTCAGGGACCCATAGAACTGGACCCCTAGGTCCAATCTTCCTGAAACTTGGGAGTCTTTAGCGGACAGGAAGTGCAAATTTGGTGGAGTTTGCTTGAAAAATGCCCAGATAGTTTCCCCATCGAGAATAACGGCCAAAAATATTCCGGATTCTCTAATTAAACCAAATCTGAGTATCAAGAATAACTGATATTCATGGTATTATACTGATATCCGGACCCAAATTATACAGATTTTTTTTTTGTGGCGCACCCCTACAATAAGATCCCTGTGGCACAGAGTGGTAAGTGGCAGTACTGCAGCCCAAGCTCTGCTCACGACCTGAGTTCGATCCCGGCGGAAGCCGGGTTCAAGTAGCCGGCTCAAGGTTGACTCCGCCTTCCATCCTTCCGAGGTCGGTAAAATGAGTACCCAGTTTCCTGGGGGTAAAGTGTAGATGACTGGGGAATGCAATGGCAAACCACCCCATAAAAAATCTTCCAAGAAAACATTGTGATGTGACGTCCCCCCGTGGGTCAGTAATGACTCGGTGCTTGCACAGGGGACTACCTTTACCTTTACCTACCCCTACAATATTGTAACAAATAACTAAATAAACTTTTTATGGGGTAAGGAAGTAAAATCAGCCATTTTCCTTTGCAGATTGTTATCCCTATCCCAGTTATATGTATATGCTTTTATAAATGCAAATAAGTAGTTATTTGTTGGGGGGGATGCAATCTTATTGAAACTCACTCTCCTCCTCTGCATCATTTGATTGAGAAATTCCATTCAGCTTGGCTGTCATTATCTTTTCTCTGAAATGAGGAAGAAGGTACTTGTGGTAGTTTAAGATTTCTTCCCCCAAAATTACAAGTGAACAAACTCTTTAAGTCACTTATATGGTGGATCAACACTTTTCCTTCTTAAAGTAGTTTGAACTTGGCATATGGATGATTTGCATTTATTTGAATAGCCACAGTGACAACAATTAGACTAACTCAGTCTGTTGCATGTCATTAGATGCGCTATTCTTCCTTAGTTGGTTTTATCATTTGAATCCCATTCTAATACCTACTCAAATCAGAAATAAGTGGGTAGAATGGATAAAACCTCTAGCGTGGTTCCAAATTTCCAAACAGTATTGCCTATTTGATGACATTCTACAAACTTTTGAAAGGTTGCTAAAGTTTAGAAGGCTTGAACGTATGTCTGTATTATGAGATGTGCACCACCGCCCTGAGAACTCTTCTTCAGCTGAGACCATAATCTTAGCTGGAGAGGAATCCTCCCGTCTGCCTCTGGTGCATGATGTAAAGAGCCCTGAGACATCAAGGCAAAGGGACGTTTAGCTTACAGGGTGCTCTGATAAAACCGTTTCCTTGGCCCCTGAAATGCTACCATTGCAGTAGTCTAGCAAGCACCAGAGACGAGGGAGGGGCTCCTTCCTGTTAATGCTGCCATCACCATGTCAGGTCACCAGGAAGAGAAGGGGGCACGATACAAGGACTTGCTGGGGAGCTGTTCAGACCCGCTTGTGCTTGCAACGATGTCATTTAGGACCTGACGAGGTTCAAAGTTTGGAATTGGGCTTGGGATAATCGAGCCGTTTTAGCTTGGATTTCCGAGAACTGTTTGTGGTTGCTTGTGCTAACAACATCTGACTCCTATAACATATCTCAAGTCACAGCTGAGCGTTGTTTCTGCTTAGTTTTTCCCATGTGCGTGTCTGTTTTGTGTGTTTCAGTTTTGCCTCCGTTTTGGCTTATAAAATACCCAAGGAAGATGTCCAGTCGCTCGCACTCTCGTTTTCTAAACTGGAGGAAGGTAAGGCAGTCATTCCTTAAGTGAATTGATACGGCAGGTGCATCATCATCTGTTTTTAAGTTACCCAAATCTTTTGACAATCTGAATTCACCCTGTTATTTTCCATACCTAGTCATCGTGCAACGCGCTCAGCATTATAACTGTTTAGAAACAGCACGTTTCTCGATTCAAACTTTTGGTTATGCAAATATGATCTCCATTGCCACTCAAGTTAACTGACATTTTACTGTGTAATTTTGCAGCATTCCTAACTTGTTTTCATTGGGCACAGTCAAGTTAACTTAACAGCATGTAGATGGGTGCAAGACTAGAGGATGCACACAGTTTTGAAAAACAAAGGAAAGCTGTGTAACTGCACCTCTGGTACAGGTGTAAATATGGGAGTCAGAACTCGCTGGAAGCTCCATAGGCCTATCATAGTGTCTGTGGAGTGCCCAATTGATCGTGCTGCTTATAATTTCAACTTGTGTCATGAAATAATGTGACATTTTTAAGTATATGTTCACATGAAGTAATTGTTATACACAGCTGCCATTGAGGAATAAATCTCTCCTGTCATTTTAACAGCAAAACATGCCTTTAATATTGAAGAGTACAGCTTCTCTCAAGCAACACTTGAACAGGTAATTAAAACAAGATTTTTCAATCCTATTTTGTCCCTTCCCTGAAGTTATTGTTGATTATCCAAAGAACTGCTTTAGACATGCCTACCTGCTTTGGTGTACACTGTGAGATGGTTTACGCTGAAGAGCAGGCTCCCATGTCATGTCACAATCTGGTAACTCACTTCATTGTCAGTTTTCTATGCAGGCCGGCCCCTTGGTGTAATGGTTAAGAGTGGCAGGACTCTAATCTGGAGAGCCGGGTTTGATTCCCCACTCCTCCCCTGAAGCCAGCTGGGTGACCTGGGGTCAGTCACAGCTCTCCGGAGCTCTCTCAGCCCCACCCACTTCACAGGGTGATTGTCATGAGGATAATAATAATAATAATAGGACGGGCAGGTGGCAATGCCTGCCCCCCACATTCACCCAGGCAGGATCAGGAGTGGACCAGATGGCACTGCCCAGCCCCCCTTCACCTAGCTGGGAACAGGAGCAGAGCAGGTGGCAATGCCCGCCCACCCTTTACCCAGCTGGGATCAGGCACGGAGTAGGGGGCAATACTCGTCCTCTGCCTTCACCTGGCTGGGATCAGGAGTGGAGCACCTAGCAATGCCCATCCCCTCTTCACTCCACTCGGATCAGGAGCAAAGAAGGTGGCAATACCCGCTCCCCCTTCACCTGGCTGAGATCAAGAGTGGAGAAGGTGGCAGTTCTCGCATCCAGCTGGGATCAGGCATGGACCAGGAGGCAATGCCCGCCCCCCTCACTCAGCTGGGATCAGGCGCAGAGCAGGTGGCAATGCCCACCCCTTCACTCGTCCGGGATCAGGCGCAGAGGAAGTGGCCAGGTCCACCCCCCAGCCTTCATCTGGCTGTTATCAGTGATGGAGGAGGAGGGAATGCCCACTTGTCCGCCCTCCCCTTTCTAGAGCCCATTGTATTTTTTCCCACAACAGGCTCTGTTGCTAGTGCTACAGTAAAGCTGGTTAGTCTTAAAGGGTGCTACTTGACTCTTTACTACTTTGTCTTAAGATTGTTACTGATTCTATAGTTTTATGATTAATTTATTGTATTTTATGGATGTTGTGAGCCCCGCTGAGCCCGTTCGTGGGGAGGGCAGGGTATAAATCAAACAAATAAAAGTAGGCAATTCTCATGGTTGAACAGAATTCATGTGGCCGTGAGCTGTAATGTATTCACACAGTTCTTCCTCGTTTTAGGTATTTGTTGAGCTTGCCAAAAAACAAGAGGAGGAAGACAGCGGCTTTGGAACCGTAAACAGCACACTTTGGTGGGAACGTTCCCAAGGAGATAAAGTAGTTTTCTGATCTATTTAACAAGATAAAATTGAATCGCTTCCATTGTCAGAGGTTTTTTTAAGTGTTGTCGCTCTTTTGGAGCTAATGCTGAGCACTATGAGTTGAGAGCGTCTTCCAAAGCCACCTGCAAGTATAAATAATACTGGGTTCCCCATCTTGAAAAACAGTTGCAGAATCGAGCCTCTTCACCTTCTTTGCCTTATAACCAATATTATAAATGTGTTGAAGTGTCTCTTTTTACTAATACGTCTCCTGTTTTTTCCATAAAAATAATCCCAATACATCTGTCCTCTTTCTGTTTTGCTTTATAGCGACGGTGATGTAAAATTTAACCATAGGGGCAATTTATTGGGTTTTTTTCCTGGAAACTCACAATGGTAAAATCTTAAGCCGTTCCCCCAATGCCTGCCTTTTTTGTGAAGTCATTGTTTAGATGGCTTGCTGCTCGAGTATACCTTAGCTTTTAATAAGCCACTTAATCTGTGTGTTTCTTCTGGAAACTGCCTCTAATAATCATTCTGGCGGAAATCGAAGTATGAATTTCCTCTTTGAGTTCAAGTCCTTAGTTGATCTTAGTTTGTTTCTTTTTTAATGAAGTCATGCACTGTTTGAGTTAGGATAAATGCTGAAGCTGTTGTCAACTTTCTGATGACAATACTTTTTCAAAGCAATTATGCTTCAGAATCAGTCAGTGGTATATTTACTGTTCTTGCCGTGCCCTCTCCCCTTTTGGACTATCAGATCTGAACATTAATCACGTGAACTGTAATACAACAAGCAAAATGGATATAGAGGTAAAGTCACATTGGTATTAGCCACTCTGATTTACAGTTTGTTACTCAATTAAGTCCAGTTATATTCCAGTGTACATTTAGTGTAGTATAAAGATACCAGTTATATACTTGTTTGTTCTGAATGTCAAGTCAGAATTGTGTCACTGTTGCAAGTTGCACAGAAAAGCCTATATTGCATGCACAGATACATTTTAAATAGAGTTTGCACTAATTTCACATTAACTAATCAAATTGTGAAAACCAAATGGCTAAGTCTCTTTCAGTGAAATCCTAAATTGTTTGTATACGTCTTATTAGCATATAGCTTATTAAATCATTGTTTCTTTTTGTTGTGTTTCACTGCAACAATATATGTCACATTTGGTAGGGTTTTTTGTGTTCAGTTTTAAGGATCTTTCCCTGACAGTGAAACTAGCTATGTGCACCAGAATGTTGTTGATATCATTGCTGTGATGTAATAATGATGATGAATCTATTCCAGTTTTACTTATATAAGAAAATATAAGGAATAAAGATTTATGTTTGATAAACTTATACTTTTACGTAATTTATTTCGGAATATGATATAAACTGGAGACTTCATTTGGTGTAGAATGCCACAGCTTGATTATTATTAGGAACCAAGACAGAGCATGCATATTACACCAATTCTGCAGTCACTTCATTGGCTACCATCAGTTACTGGACTCAATTCAAAGTTTTGGCTATCACATACAAAGTCCTTCATGGCCTTGGTCCCTTATATCTGTAGGACCACCTCTCCCCTTATGTTTTGCCACTACAGGTGCCACGCTGCAAATGGGCAAAATCATGCACATTCTCTGTAGTAGCCCTTACCATGTACCGTTCGCATGTACCATTATTCCTGGCAAAGATGGAGTAGACTCATATATATGTTTCCAATTTGGGGGGGGGGGGGTGCATGCCCACAACATGTAAAAAGTACCTTCTGCTTCTTTGCACTTCCAACATATCTCTATGTATTTCTTGCCCATTTTTTTCCAATGTCTTTCATGGTAATATACCATTGGTAAAACATATTATACAGTAAATTTTGTATCTTTCATCCATAAATTTTCCCACTGTTAAAATTTTATCTATCCTCCAAAATTCTGGATCCATTTCAACATACACATTTTAACTTGTTCTGTTTCCGTATCATATTGAAATTACAGTTTATAAATTTGTCTTAATATATCCTCTTTCCATTGGGTAATTATCTTTTCAAAATCAGTTAAGTCTGTCATTCGACATCCATAAACATGAGCAGCTTCTTTTAGTCTAAAAGTTAATTGAAGATATACCAGCCATTGTTAACTCTGCCACGTTTTGATTTTTCCTTATAGATTTATTATATCTTGATAAGTTATAAAATCATTTGTTTTCCTCACATATTTATCGCAAATTACTTTTATTGGTTCTTACAGAATCCCAAATTTTAAGCAGGCGATCTGATTTTGATGTTGAGTCGGAGTTCTTTTCTTAATAGGCATTCTTTTGGAAGATTGCTTCTCTTTGTCAGTGCAGGCAATCGTAGAATAAGTAGTTCTGCTCATCCATAACCAAAGGCAGTTCTCCCCGGTTCTGATCCTGCCTCCAGAGAAAGAGCAGAGGGTGCCCAGCAGCTTACTTTAGTGCTGGTGGCCTTAAACTACACTCTCGTCCCTTTCATTTTTTTGGCTTAACCAGATGAAACCAGATGAGGTTCAGTAAAGATCTGTATAGCTCTCGGTAATGGCTTTAAATGTGTGTATGTGTCTTTAAGTGCTTGGTGTGGTACATATGAAGAATGGGGTTGAAAGAGAGGGATGAGGGAGTGAGATGATCGGTTGATGACTGAGAGTGTGGGTAGAGTGAAGGCAGTTTTAGACCGAGAGTGGAGAGAAAAGATTCAGTCAGGGCAGAGCAGGCAAGCTGTGTGCAGCCTGAGAGTGTCTATGCATTTAACAGAGAAATATTGGGTTTGGGCAGAGCAGGCAACCTGAGTGGAAGCCTGAGGGGATTCTCATTCTAGTTCAGTTAGGCAACCTGTGTGGAAATCTGAACTGTGTGTGTGTGTCTGTGAGAGAACATTCATTCTGTCCAAAGCAGGCAAGCTGTGTGCAGCCTGAGTGTGTTTTAAGCATTTCTGAGAGAAATATTGCGTCTCAGGCTGTGTGCAGCCTGAAAGGGAGTTTATGAAGATCTGAGTGACTGCCTAAGTAAAGAAACTTTAAGAACAGATAACAGTCTTTGAAACCATCAAGCTTAAAAAATAATATGAAACTGATACATGTCTTGTAAAAATAAAAGGTTTTTTTGTTTGTTTATCCCGAGTATATGTTATTCCTATATCCCATTCCTATCCTCAGGGCCTCATAGTCCCATGAAGAAGCCTGATGCTTGGGCACGTTATTAAAGGGGAAATTTAAATTATTTTGGAATATATGATTCGTGGTGGCAGCAATCTACCCAGAGGGGGGCAAGAAGAAAAGGGTTAAAAACAAAATCTAACTAAGGACAGAAAGGGACTCATAACACTCATTTATTCCCTTTCCTCTGCATGAACAGAGAAGGGCTAGAGGGAGATCTCGACCAGTGAGGGCTGGGCAGAGAATGCATGGCCACTAGGGCTGTGCATGGGTGGGTAGATTAGGTATTCAGAGAGCCACAGTGCACGAGTGAGTAGATTCGGTATTCGGCAAGCCACTTTGGATTCAGGGTTCGGGAATCGCTTCGGTATGCTCCGTGAAGATTCGGAGCATACTGAAGCGAGGGGGGGGGACTCCACCACCACCCACACTCCCTGGGGCAACCCCCCCACCCCCACCCCCTAGGGAGACCCACCCCCAACTCCCTGGGGAGACCCCTCCACCCAACCCTGGGGAGATCCCTCCAACCCCCACCCACTTACCTGGGTTATCAGCTGGGCGGCAGCGGCAGCACACACTTTCGTTAATGGAATATTTCTACAGGATCCATCTCATTGGTGCAATGAACTGTCACTCTTTTAAATAAAAACAAGTATTACTGATTTAGCTTACAACCTTTTAATTTCAGCCTCTAAAAATGGAAACTCAAGCAGAACTGTGTTACATGAGACAATAGTTTTCAAAGTAAATAAAAGTCCAGGTTAAAAAGCCTGGGTTCCTATTGCAGTTTTAGACAGGTATGCAAATACAGAATTTTCAGACAAATATGCAAAGGTCTTAAAAAACTAGACCCTTCTAGTATTTATTCCTCTTTGTTTTGATATAGTAGCTCACTTGGCACGTTGTTCAAATAGTATATTTTTCTTTGTCCCTGGTCTTAATTATATATATATCTAGTATGGTTACTAGTATGGATAATATGCCTATAGAGAGATGTATAAATAGGTTTTTCTTGCCATAACAGGGCTCCAGTCTATAGGTAACACAATCTGAGTAAATACAAAAATACATAGGAAGAATCCAGTGGACAGTCTTTGAAATACTGGTATATAAATGGGTTCTAGCTACTGGTGCAAGCTGCTTAGTTGCACAACGTAACAAATGAGGCAGAGACTCTGCATGCTGTTCTGTCTGCCTCTCATCCTTCTCACATCAAGGGATCAAGAGAGAAAGTCTTTGGCCAACGGCAGCTTAGAAATCTTCCTGCTGCAGGTGCTTCCACTCAAAAGTTGAATCCAGAGCAGCATCAACTCGATCTCGCTCTTGGTCTTTGCAAAGTTCGAGGAAAACCTAAACGATAAAAGCAAAGCATAGCTGGACAGCAGAATGACAGAAAGGAACTGCGTGGTTTTTTGTTAGGTTATTAGCTGCTAGAGTTGCTACGAGACATTCTGTTTTATCTGAATAGGAGTAAATACAACAAACACAGCTCCATCCTTTTCCCCCTCCTCAGCGCAGCTACCCCCTACCTGTATGAATATTAGTCCACAAATGTCTTGTGATCTCGAGTATCAATTTAGCCTCACAGCCAAACTAGATATTACAGTGGACATGGTCCAATCTGTGGCCATCAACACCATTTTAGAGGAGAGTCCAGCTGTTTAAAAATTCCCATGGGGGCCCAATCCTGATCAGTGCCACAGCACAGCAGCCCTTCGTGGTCTTGTTGCATCCCCCCTCACAATTTCAAATGCCAAAATAGCTCCCCACAACTGTTTCAGCACTTAAAAAGGCACAAGGGGAGGAAACAAGATCATATGGTGCTGCCACACCACAAACACAATCAGGATTTTAAACAGCTGAATTCACTTCTAAAATGGTGTCAGAAGCCATGGGCTGGACCTGTATCCATGGCAATGTATAGTTTGGCCCTCAGAAAGACTGCTGCAGGGAGGGAAAGAAGGGAACAATCCACAGACGTGCCTATGGATCAATGGATCCAAACCTGTTTGGCAATATAGTCACAACTAGAGATGGGCACGAACAACAATACGAACTAAAACCATGCAAACAAGCTGTTCGTAAGGCCCCATTCTAAACGAAGCCAGACAATCTGGCACCTGCAATCAATTCCCTTGGCAACCAGAGGCAGGGAATGCCTGAACTCTGTCTGAACTCCTGCTGTTGCCCTGGAAACCCCAATCAGCCCAATTTAGCTTGATAGGCAGGTCTTCCTTTCAAACAAGGACTGTGGGGAGGGGGGCTCCCAGCTCTGGTTTTGCAGACAGTGGAGAGGGAGAGACAGTTGCTGTTGGCATTTTGATAGAGTGCATTGGAGCTTGAATTTTCTTTGTGTATGGTGGGGTAGGGATCTACCCTTTCAGGTTCAAGGGATGCTGCCAGGCTCCGGGGCCAAGCTAGTATTTATTATTGGTACATTTCCTGCTGCCTGCTCAGGTCAGGTTTCTGGGAGTGGTGCAGTAGGGATCTTGATGGCTGGAGGAGAGCCTGCTGGCTCCCACAAAGAACGAACATGTGGATGGCAACGAACAACGAACACCATGTTTGGGTTTTTTTTCTGTTCATGCCCATGTCTAGTCACAACTCATAGTATTGGATGTAGAGATCCAGCACTAGTTAACTATCTGCACAGATCCCTGTTGCACATCGTTCTTAATTCATCAGAGGATGAACACCTGGAGACTAGATAGTGATGAACTGGGATGTCCCCTACTTAAATTAACCCTTCCCATTCGGGGATATGATATAGCTGATTCCTACTATAAATGATGACCTGTTATTGTACTTTTAAATCATATTACCTGTTCCAAAGTGTTCAGAGAAAAGCTGTACTCCTCCAGACTGAAGGTCCGTTTAGCTGTATGGATAGAAGATTAAACTAATTAAGTTCTACAGCCAGTTGGACTATTAGTTGACGAGCAGGACTGCACCTTCCACCCGGTACGCTCAGTGAGCACGTGATGCTCAGTTGTAAACATACACTCATGTGAAGAGGATGTACACAGACAAAAGTCAATACTGCATGGACCCAAATCACACAGCTGGTTTCTGTCGTAGTTTGGGCCTGTGCATAGTGAAATTTATGTGCATAAACTTTGTTAGATCCAGACTAAATTTCCCATCAGAAGAAATGAACTTTCCTGCCTCCCCCTCCCACTGTGGCCTGCTGATATTCATAAAATGCTGCTCCTGGGGATAGGAGACCCTGAGGAATGACTTCAGGAAGATCTGTAGAAGAAAGGGAGAAATAGTAAAAACATTTAGTAGTGGTGTAGTGGTTAAGACTAATATGAAGAACTGGGTTTGATCCCCCACTCCTCCACTTGAAGCCAGCTGGGTAAGCTTGGGTCAGTCACAGCTTCTAGGAGCTCTCTCAGCCCCACCCACCTCACAGGGTGATTGTTGTGGGGAGAATAACAACATACTTTGTAAACCGCTCTGAGTGGGCATTAAGTTGTCCTGAAGGGCGGTATATAAACCGAATGTTTTTATTCTCTTGGTGGAAAATTTAGTGTAGATCCAACCTATACTCTTAAAAGCGTATGCCCATGTGTGACCTTCCAGATAGCAGTGACAAGGCAAGTTCACCCAGGGGGTGAGGAGGAAACACATGATGTCCCTCATGGTCAGGAAGGATCATTAGAACCAGGTTTCATGTATCTACCTTTCTCTAGCAGAGAGAAGGCTTTTGATAGCGGCAGTGCATCATCCATTGGTATTTTGTAGACCAACAAAGTGGGTATCCTAAGAGGAAGGAAAAAACACACTTAGCAATTAGCACTCTTATAGAAAACAGTACATGGATTACAAGGGATCTATGAACTTTCTAACTGAAGTTTGTTTACATATCCAAGCACGGAAAACATCAGAATGCTGTCATGTATGCCAGCGTACCTGCCATGATTGTATTCTGCAATGGTCAATGCTATTTTGTACTGGTCAATGTTGTTTGCCAGAATTATATGCTGTAGCTCTGTGTGATCATCTGAGAGTGTCTTACCTTCTGGTATTAATTGCAGGAGAGCCAGTGGGTCCCTCCATTATCTGTCGAAAATATGTACTTTCACTTTTTCCAGCCAGTGTCCTTGGAGAGAGCTGCTAGCAGCAAACACTGTAACTTTCCCAGAGACAGATTTCCTTTGTACTTCATGTAGTCTAAACTAATCTGTTCCCATGCAGCCTCTTTGGGGTTTTGCACCAGAATGTCAACAGACCCGGGAGGGCGGGAAGTTTCCCTATAATTAGTAATGCCTTTGTTTGAATTATCACTTCTGCCAATCGACAACTTTGGGTGAACACCTGTACTGTATGGATCTCAATAAAGCTACTTCAACTGGAACACCTGCGTGTTAACTGTGGAGGGCTTGAGGGACCTCACTGCCAGGGACTGACATCTATCGGTGTCTGCACTTCACACAACCGTGTGTATTAGTTAAACTTCAAGCATACATCGCTTCTAAATGTTCTCCTAAGTTACTATGATAAAGAGAATTAGGCAAATGAACAAAAAAAATGTGTGTTCTTTCCCAACGTTGTTCAGCACTGCTATTCAAAAAGTTTAAGAAAAGAAAATAGAAGGCAAATGGAACAAAAATATAAAACATGAGCCTATAAGAAATTGCAGGGGAGGGCAGTATTAAGGAATTCACACTTCCCATAATGCAGCACTGCTAAACTCAAACTCAGTATATAGTTTCCTGCTCATCTAGCTCTGAACCTGGGTAGTAAAATAGGAGGATGTTCAGAGGGAGAGGAGTGGTTGAGATGGAGGTGGAAAGATCACGTGCCTCGTGGCATATATCCTACCCCTTATTTCACACAGACCCATCGTAGGATACTATATGCTACCAGGAGCGCCACCCCTTCAAAGCACAGAGTCCTTTAATTAAAACCACAGAAATGCTGTTCCACTTAATTAATCCTTTCACTATATCTCTTTCATTCCTAAATAAATCAGAGTCCCGAAGAGCTGACAAGAAGCCTCCCCACACTTTCATCTAGCTGAAAGACTTCCTTCAGTACTCTGTAATTCCTACAAAGCAATAAGTATGTTTTGTATCGGTTGGGCCTTTTGGTGTTTGTTTTTAATTTACAAAATTATATTTTTCTGTTTGCCCAGGCACCCCCTCCAGGTATGCAGAATCCATACCTCGCCTGTAAATTGTCTGATTTCATTTCTGCTATCTTAGGACCATCAACTGTACTATTTGAAGGAATTCTCCTATCTAAAATAATGCAAGAAATTCTTTAGCAAGCTATAGACAAATTTGGCAAGTTACCTTTCTTGACGAGCCGCCTGTGGAAAGATCCGCAGAATTTCCGCGTTCACAAGATCCCCTTGCTCCACTCCCTTTACTTTTATTTGCAGCAAATAGTTTTTGCCAAATTTGCTCTTCAGGTACTGAATGGAGCCAAGGCACCTACAGAAAAGGAGAGTCAATATACGACAAATGGCCACAGACTGCAATGACTCGTGGTTTGTCTCACCTTGGACTTCTGCAGGCTCAAACTACTTATATAATCTGACAAGCCACAGGGTGATATTTTTTGTTGTTTGCTATTTGATAAATATTCCAAGTAGGGCTACAAGAACTTTTAGGCTCATGTGATTCATATAGCTTGCCTGACAAGTTAGAGAAGATCAGAAATAAGTTGTTTGTAAATTGTTTTGCCTCTCAAAAACATTTCATGAGATGAGAGAGTAATGGTTGACTACCAAGTTTAACTGGAGTGGCAGAAACGGTTGCCTCATGAACTCTTAATGAGGAGAAATCCTAATCAAATAACTGGAGTGGCAGGTTCTAATCCAGAACTGGGGGCACAGACGATGTAAAATGACCTGAGTAGGGATTTTGGACCCAAGTTCTGTTGTAAGTTTTGAGGAACTATCATTCAATGCTAAAGCAAAAGACCTTGGCTGGGGTGGGGAGAGTTGTATTTGTATTCTCATAATTTCAGGTGAGAGGCAGACAAGAGTGCAACCAAAGTGCCTATGTTTGAAATTTTGAGGCATTTAAATTAGATATTCATCTCATTTAGACAGGCTCAAACATGTTCCAAAACACTTTCCTACCATTCCTCTCTAAAAAAAGTGTGCCAGGCCAAATTGTTTACTCTGCTAGCTAGATAGTTGTTTCTTTCCTTCTATGGCTCCTCCTCACATATGAACACATGCACACACATCGCCTTATTTCCTCACCCTGATTCTGCTTCCTACAGCCAAGGCAGGAGTCTTAGTACACCTCACGAAAGGGCCCAGCTACATGCAACAAACGGTATCTATGACTGGATTGCCTAATATTCTAATTTTAACTTTAAAAGAGCTGCAGGCGCTCTGGGGCAGCAGCACTGGGGGCAACAATACCACCCAGGGATTGGAGCAGAACTGAGACGGAAAAGGTTTCAGTTCATTTCCTCTCTATTATTCTTGCACAATGGGAGTGGGGCAAGTTATGTTGAGAAAATTGCCTATCAATTTCTTCCTGCACTTCAGCAAGGCAAATATTGGCTTCACAGCCATGCACAGATGAAAAGGGACCTTCTTAAATGAGGGTTCCCTCTCCTGTAGCTGCCACTGCTAATGATATTTTAAAGTTTAAAATTTATTTTATAATAAATCAGCAGAAGGGAACTGAGCAAAAGGGAAACATGACAAATATACACAATTCTGGCCACCAGAACGAAATTTAGGATTACTCCTGCTCAGGGGTCATTTCAAAGAAAAAGAGCTGGAGGAACTCATTAGCATGACTTATTAGCATATGCCACACCCCTTGACATCACCAGAAGTGTGTCATTAGCATAACTGATTTGCATGTGCCACACCTCCTGACATCACCTATCCTGGCTGTTTTCGACCCAATCCTGGCCATTCAGGGCTGAAATTGGGCCCAAAATGGCAAAAAGGGGCTGAAGATGGCTGAAAAGGGGCCCAGAATGGTCAGGATCGGGCCGCTGGAGTGGGAGAGTAATCCACCACCCATCAGAGGTCTGATCTGGGCCGTTTCTGTCCCAATCCAGGCTGAAATGGGCCCAAACTGGCTGAGAGTCAGGTGGGCAGGGCCACCTGACATGTGACCTCTTTGGGGAACTGCCGGAACTGTGTTCCGGCGCATTCCCCCTCGAAATGAGCCCTGCTCCTGCTGACCATAGTTGAGGAGATTTGAGTGTACCAAAGAAACTCCTGTGGTACGCTAATCTGAAATATTTCTACTTCAGACACCTGAAACAGATTCCAGCAATGTTTTATTAAGAGATAGAAATTAAGCTGTGAAGCAGCCTTTGCCTCTCACCAGCATGTTATTTGACCCTTGGCCCCCTATCCTGTTAAATTTGATGTACGATGAAGCCTACCTGAGCAGTCCAGACACCATGATAGCTACTCGGTCACACATCGCCTCAGCTTCTTCCATATTGTGAGTTGTCAAAATGGCTCCTTGGTCTTTGCCCTTCAGTAAGGCATGGATTACTTTCCTGCAAATAACATATATTTCAATGGGCTTAGACAGGAGTAACTCTATTTAGGATGGCATAATTAATGATATGGAAGCCTTTTTAGTAAAAGTAGTACAACAAGTATCTGATTTTTCAGAAAAACACTGCACAATTCCAGTTATTTATTTAGGTGCTGGTATATAAGCACAGGTCCTGATCTAGATAACCCAGCTGAGCCTGATCTCATCAGATCTCAGAAGCTAAGTTGGGTCGGCCTTGGTTAATAATTGGATGGAAGACCCAACGAAGACCAGGGTTGCAGAGGCAGGCAACGGCAAACCACCTCAGTTAATCTTTTGCCATGAAACCCCTGCCAGGGGTTGCCTATGACTTGAAAGCAGGATTTCATTTTCATATAAGCATAGATAGGTATTGTACTAATGGAGTGCTACTCACTGTCAGTTCACTGTCACTGAATTGCCTTTGCTTTTAATTCTATGCCTATGAATTAATCCGTGTATATGAATTGCTCCTGGTTTTTAATGCTTTTAACCCATCATGAATTCCGTATGAATTACCTTCATCCATGAATTAATCAATGTACACAAATATGAATTATTGCTATTTATATGCATGAATTGCTCATTGCTGCCTATATCACTATGAAATGCTATTACCTATGAATTATTGCTATTTATTCTGACGGTTGCACTTAGCACACCCCCTGGTGGGAACCCAGAGACCTGCAGCCCATTGGCTGATCTAAATTGCACTTATTCGGTTAGGTGGTTCTCCAAACTAAATTTTTGAGTGACGCCTCCCCCTCCTTCCCTTCCCACTCCTTCTTCGCTAGAAGCTCGACCACCGGACATTGCCGACCACCTCGCCTTTGAAGTCAAGTTCGGGGACCACCGTGCCTGACGTCCCGGAGTCCCCGAGGGGGGGAATTGTTGCCAAGTAGGCCCCCTCCCCTGCTTTAAGGCCTGCCATGAACTGTGTTAAAGTTTCCTGCATTGCTGTTTCACTGCTACATCAAAGATTGCTTTACACGTGTGTGTGTTAATACACGTGTCAGTTTCCTGCCTGCGTGTCAATTGCCCTGCTGCTGTAATAGACTGTGTAGTTTACTGACTCCATGTTTGGATAACTGCACAAAGGACTCTCTTTCTGGGCAGCCCTGCCCTGACCTATATCTGGATTTCCAGTGTGTGTTTGGACTTTATTACAAGTGTGCCCCGTGCCTGCACTGCCATCTACCACGGACCGTGCCTGTTCCCTGCTTTGGACTGTGTTTTAAGTGTTGTTCCCCCTGCCTCCATGGAAGCCTGCCTCATATGGGCCCAAGCCGCTGCTAGCAGCCGGGCGCCTGCCGGGGAAACCTCCAGCGAGCCTGGCTAGGCGCTCCCTGGTCAGTTCCCGCCTGGAGCCTCCCGCGAGCCGGTCCCCGAGCTTGCCCTCGCTACCGGGCAG
Source organism: Eublepharis macularius (assembly GCF_028583425.1). Classification (NCBI taxonomy): domain Eukaryota; kingdom Metazoa; phylum Chordata; class Lepidosauria; order Squamata; family Eublepharidae; genus Eublepharis; species Eublepharis macularius. The sequence goes on along the minus strand of NC_072793.1, from coordinate 16,933,252 downwards.
CCTGCTATCCAGCCCCAGCTATGCCCAGCCGGCATCCATGTTCTTAGGCAGCCAGAAGACCCTGGGAAGAAGACTGCTTTGAGAAGCCATTTCGGCAAAGCGGGCACACCACGTCCGCAGCGAGAGCCCCTCGCCCCGCTCTGCATATCTTAGGAGCCGCCCCGGAGAAGAACTAAGTGCTGACCATCCCAAGCACTTAGAGAATGCATCTCAAAGGAACCTCCGCATTCCAGAAGCTGATGACATCAGGACAAGCCCTGTCCGCTGGAACATCCTTTCAGCCCACTTGGATTTCCCCCTCCCTCTTTTGTCCCCTCTTCCTGAGGTGTCACTTATCACAATCTGATTACCAAAGTGGCCCATCCAAGCCATTCAGTAGCCCATTAGACCCTTTGTCTTAATCTGTGAGAACCACCAAGTACAGCACCAGCCCCAGGGTACGTTTTGGGGTATTTAAGCTGGTCTCCCAGACCACTCGGTGCCTCGGCCATTCCCTATCCAGACTTCCTTGCTGTCCGTCTGTGGTTCCAGTGCTGGCATTGGACCACCACCCTCGCTGCTGTGTCTCTGCTTCGCTCCAGGATTGTGAGTATTTCCCTTACCATCGTTGGGAACCCGCTAATGCGAACGTCTCTGTATTTCCTACTCTGTATTTCCTAGATCTTGTGTGTTCCTTGTATGATTGTGCAAGTTAGGCTTACGCCACACCAAATACACGTGTTTGAACTTATTTGTTGTCTGCCTCTTTTTCACTAGAGTGTCTGGGATCGGGACCTCCGTAAACATAGGTTATGATCCGCGCTTAATTTTTAGTTACAGACTGCTATAGCTAATTCCCCATTATAATAAAGAGCAGTTCTGGTAACAGTTTACTGGTGGAGGATGCGGGCATAACCCAGTTCGTGTGAATACACGTGAGTCGACACGCGTGTCTTCGGCGAACTGACTTAGAGGAAAATTTTCCAGACCTCAGTGTAAAGAGCGCAATTTAGCTCAGGGAATTAAAAGTGTGAGTGTGTGTGGCTCTAGCGAGCATTTCCTATCTTGTGGGTTGGCTTTTCCCCATTTCCTCCTTCAGCCAGCTTTGGACTACTTGCCTTTTGTGGTGCACCGCGAGGCCCTCCAGCCGTTATAACCGGTGTACTGTGGGTGAGGACCTCTGAACTGGTGAAGTTCCTGGCCACCTTCCGGGCCGCCTAAACGCGTCTATGTGGGTGGGATCCCAGAAGTAGGCTCTATAGATTTATATATATCCTGAAGCAGCACATATAAAATTCTTTTCCGCCCTCCCCCGTCTCTCCTAAGCCCGTCCATACCCCGCTCCTGCCAGCACTTAGGCTTCAATCCCCGCTCCGGAGGAAACGTGAAGGGATTGTTAGTCCGTTTGTTTAGTTAGTTTAGCTTTGGGAATCTAAAGCCAGGTTCCTGAAGCCCCGCGGCAGCCAGCCGCACCGTGCTTGAGAGTTTTAAAGTAGACTCTTGGGCGCCTTTCCGCTTGCGAGTTTGAGGTCAGACTCGTGGGCGCACCCTGCTTGGGAGTTGTTTGAACTCTTGAGCGCTTTTTCCGCTTGGGAGTACCGTGGTTTTACTCCTGAGCACTTTTGCTTGGGGACTTGCAGAGGCAGTCCTTGAGCGCATTTAGTCTTTTGGTCGAGGCTTGGAGACAGTTTAATCGTTTGTCTCTGAGCACGAGGCCTGGGGACTTTTTGAGTTTAGTTCTTGGGCAGAGAGCTTGAGAGCATTTTGGCTTCTGAGCAGAGGCTTGGGAGCATTTCTGGTTGCCTGAGCATAGGCTTGGGAGACCCCCTTAGTTGCAGTTTCTGAGCAGAGGCTTGGGAACACTTTTTGGTTTTCTGAGCGCATAGGCTTGGGAGACCCCTGAGCTTTGGTTTTCCGAGTATAGGCTTGGGAGACCCCTGAGCTTTGGCTTCTGAGCAGAGGCTTGGGAGCACTGAGCGTTTTTGGTTCTTGGGCTTAGAGAAGCTTGAGAGCACCGTCTGTGCCAGTAAACTTTTCCTGGTCCCGTGGCTTGTAGGCAAGCTTGAAACGGGAATAGGAATTTTCCTTCTCCCCCGGTGGAGAAGAACCGAGTATAGGACCCTTAAAAATACCCTTGTGAACCTAATAGTAGGACCCTTAAAAATCACCCCTGGTAAAAACCCTGTGTAGAACCCAGTTTAAAAATCCTTGAGAACCAGAGGGAAGGATAAACCTCCCAAAGGAACATAGAGAGGAGAAAGTTGCTAAAAACCCCTAAGAATCCAGTGTAAGAATCCCCGAGGACCCGAAGGGAAATAACCTCTGAACGGCCCCTAGACGGGAAAACTTATAGGGAGCTTCAATCGCCCCACCCCTGGTGTCGCTGATCTACTCTTTAACCTCCCCCGAGGTCAGCCTTAAACGAAAGTAAAAATGTACCGGGCAAACCCCACCGTGCCCCGCCTGGAGAAGTGGCTAGTTAAGAAGGGAGATTGCCCTTGGGAAGCCGGTTCCTTCAAGGGACCCGACCCACTCCAGATAGTTAGAAGCGCCTTCCAGGATTTTTGCGAAAAGGAGAAACCCAAGTCAAGTAAGAAAGACAGATACGGAGCTTGGGCACTTTTCACTGCCTTACAGGACAGCGTGTCCCTGATAAATAAATTACAGATAGCACAGGAAGACAGTGAGCAGGAAATAGAGAGGCTTAGAATAGCCCAGGACAAAGAAAGGAAGGAGCTAGAGGAAAAAGCAAAGCGAGAACAGGACGCCCTGCATCTAGAAATCCAGAGTCTCAGGGCCAAACTAACCGAACAGGAAAGAGACCATGAGGAAAAGACAGTTGAGTGGCGCGCTGAACGCGTCAATTTCATATTAGAAAAGCAAGGATTAACTACTGCCCTCCAGGACGCCCAGCACAAGGCTGAAGCGGCCACCGCTCGTGCCGACATGGCTGAGCATGCAGTAATCGAGGGACAGGAAAGAATCGCTAAGCTAACCCATGCCGCCCAGTTCATGGCAGAGCACAATCACTCCAAGGTAGTTTCTGCGGACCACTCCGCCTGTAAGAGGGAGCTAGAGGCCCTAAAGCAGCACCTGGGGATGCAGCAGGCCGTAATCTCCGCCGTGCATCCCGCAGCCCTCTTGGCCCTCCCCGAAGGTAGTACCGACAGTTGGTCACCTCCTTCGCCCCAGCCCGAGAAAGCTCCACAGCCCCTCCATCCGATAGCCACCAAGGAAATTGTCACCACAGACGATGATGGCAGGAAGACAGACCGAATAGTTAAAGAGACCCGCAATTGGAGGCCCGATGAGCTCCAAGCCATAGCGGATCGAATGGGACCCCTGAACCGAGACTCAGCTATACAATGGTTTGCTCACGTGACCATGTCCCAGCCCTCCGCCAGTGGCTCCGATGTAGCTCAGCTGGCCCGCCATTGTGCCAGCCCCGAAATAGTCACCTCCCTCAACGCATATATTTCTAACCAGAGACTAGCCACTCGCAGTCAGTATGGTGCCATGAAAGAGTTGTGCGCCTTCCTGTGGCCCACCAAGAGTTTAAAAGCCCTGTATATTGCAGAGTCTCAAAAACCCGGAGAGGATCCAGAGGCATATTTAGCCAGGAAACAGCTCCTAGCCGAACTAGCAGACGAGGTAGATTTAGACTTGAGCGACATGCCGGACTTCGACGACTTAGAATTTAGGAGGGCAGTCATAGATGGACTCAACAGCACCACTCGCCTGGCCCTAGCAGGAGTAGAGCCCGGGAGCATTACATGGGGAGAGCTGGAATCCCGCATCAGGAGCATTGCTGGCCTGTTGCGAGAGACCGGCGCCATGCGCCATGTGAAGTCCCCGGCCTCTCGTAGAAAGGAGAGCGAGCCGATAAGTGCAGTCACCTATGCCAATCATGGCCCCCACTCTCAATACCGACCGCAGGGACGCAGCCCGTACCCGGAGGCAAGGGGAGGGATCCTGAGGGGAAGGAGCAGTAGCTTTAACCGGGGAAGAGGACCAAGGGACTACCGCCCGGGAGTTTCCTTTGCGCCCACCCCGAGTTACGGCTCTTCCTCCCAGCAGGGACCCCACGAGCCCCGATTACAGGAGGCACCCCTAGCCCCTTCTCACTCGCGAGCATCACACCCGTACAATCATCAGGTCTACCCGCCTCCAGATCAGTCTAACGCTTGGGGAGCATCGCAGGGCGACCACGAGGGCTACCGGGACCGCGGCAACACGCCCCAGTCCAGGGACCCCCTCCGTTGGGAACTATGGATGCGCCTCAAAAACATTGGAGCGAACATGGAGCTATTCGATGGAAAGCACACGTCCGTTCTAATGAAAGCGATCATGGAGTGGGAAGACCAGCAACAGCCCCCAGTACCTCCGTCAGCGCCCCCTTTACCGCCAGACCCTCCCTTCTCGAGTCCCCCGATAGCTGCGGTCCGGGAACGCCCGAGCCCCAACAACCCCTTTAGAGGAAGCGCCGCTTCCACCGACCAGTGTGCAGGATCAGAATAGGGTTGCCCCGAGTCCCAGTCTCCCTCCGTGGGCATAGTTGCCAAACTAAAGCCGGACACATGGGGGAGACCGACAGTGAAGGCAGGGATCGGGACTCCCGGGGAAAAGAAGAAGCCTGCCACCCTCCTCATAGATACCGGAGCTTCACTTAATATACTCCGGCCCACCTTAGTCACTAAGGGAACTCAGACCCCCACCACCATGCAGCTCGCCGGTTTTGGAGGCGGCATGCAGGAATCCCAGGTCTGGCAGGATATCCCCCTCTCCGTTGGGAACCTGGCCACCCGGATTTCGGCATGCGCAAACCGGGGAGAAGATGATGGACTTTTGGGCATGCCATTTTTCCGTGCCGAGGGACTGACCATTGACCTAGCAAATGGGCTCCTGTGGCGCATCCCAGGAGGCCCAGACTTTGTCAATGCAGTCCATCGATGTGCAGCCCTTAAGGCCCCCCTTCCTCTCGCCCCCATCACAGGAGACCCCTGGGTTCAGGACTTTCCCGAAGTGTGGGTGACAGACAAGGCCGAGTGTGGGATAGTGAAGGGCGCCTGCGTCCTGATTGAAGGAAAGGACCCCCCTCCCCAACGACAGTACAAGTACCCAGCGGAAGCTGAGGCAGGGATAGCCAAGACTATAGAAGGACTCCTTGAGTGGGACGTCATACTCCCGATGCAGTCCATCTGCAACGCCCCATTGTGGCCAGTTCTAAAAGCAGATGGAGTGACCTGGAGAATGACGGTCGACTTCCGTGCCCTGAATGCCACCACCCCTCCAGTTGCCCCGGTTGTGGCCAAGTACAATGAGATCCTAACGGCCATTGCCGCTGGGTCCCGGTTCTACTCGGTCATAGACCTGGCCAACGCTTTCCACTCCATCCGGTTGCATGAGTCTTGCTGGTACAAGTTCGCGTTCACTTTCCGCGGCCAGCAATACGCATTCAAACGGACACCCCAGGGATTCCACTCCAGCCCCAGTATTTGTCATGCCCATGTGGTTCAGATGTGGGAACGCCTCCAACCCTCCTCGAGGCCCCACGTACTGAGCTACGTGGATGACATTTTAGTCCACGCCCCCACGGAAGAATTAGCCAGCCAAATCACCAGGGAAGTCCTGGAACTCCTCCGCGAGACTGGGTTCAAGGCTAGCAGGGAAAAGGCCCAATTGGTTCAGACCAGCGTCAAGTACCTGGGTCTGACCCTGGGACCCGAGGGTCGCACCCCGGACGCCCAGCGAATGGAGGTCATTTCCAAGCTGCCTGCACCCACCGATGTCCCCTCCCTCAGAGCCCTTCTAGGAACTTTTAACTTTTCCCGAGACTTCATCGAGTCCTTTGCAGACAAGGCTCGCCCCCTTTATGCTCTCCTCAAGAAGAACACTCCCTGGGAGTGGGGACCGGAGCAACAGACAGCCTTAGCCGAGCTGAAGCGCAGTCTGGCCGCAGCCCCGGCCCTAGCCCATCCGGATGTCACCCAGCCATTCTTTATTCAGTTAGCCGTGTCAGACAAGAGCATAGGAGCCACGCTCACCCAGCAGCAGGCGGGAACCGCTAGAGTAGTAGCCTATGCCTCTCGCAATCTAACTTCAGTAGAGACCAAGTTCAGCCCATGCGAAAAGACTTGCCTTGCTCTAGTTTGGAGTCTGACCCATTGGGAATTTATCATAGGAGGGTCACGCACAATAGTTCAAACCACTCACGCGCCTCTCAAATATATCCTGTCGGGAAAAATACAAGATGGACAAGTCTCAAACGCCCGCATAGCGCAGTGGACCCTGGCCCTGGTCAACCGCGGAGTAGAATTCAAAAAGGAAACCACTGAGCCACCAGCCCCCTATGGCCTGTTAGTGACTGGGACCGAGCACGAGTGCCCCCTGGACCCGCCACCGCAGGTTGTTTGGCCAGTCACTTGGGGAGTCCCGCTAGAGGAAGCCCGACAGAACGGCTTCACTTGCTGGTTCTGTGACGGCTCCTCCTTTCACGTTGGAGGCTCCCCTCGGACAGGCTACGGCGCCGTGCGAGTGAGCGACGCCCATACTCTCAAAGGTCCAGCCCGCCCCCATTCCAGCCAAGCGGCTGAGGTGCAAGCGCTTCTGGCAGTGCTTGAGTTTGAGCCCCCAGAAAGCCCGCTTGCCATTTACACAGACTCGGATTGGACGGCCAAAGCCGCCATGGTCTGGCTCCCGGTGTGGCAGAATCAGGGGTGGAGAGCAAGTGATGGGAAACCCGTAGCCCACCTACAGCTATGGCAGCAAGTAGCAGCACTCCTTCAGTCCCGCTCAGGCCCAACGCAGGTTACCCATGTCAAGGGACACCAGAAGACAAACTCAGAGACCGCTTATTGGAATGACCAGGCAGACCTCGCAGCCAAGGCAGCCGCCACTGAAAATGCTCCCCTACCGGAACCAGCTACCGATTGCCCCTTACACCCTGTCACCACTCGCGCACAAGCCCGCAGCCAGGCTCAGGGAACTACGGGAACACTAGACCTAGCACAACTGCAGCTATCTGACCCAGAAATAGCCGACCTCCTAGCCGCAGGAAGAGATCAGACAGGGAGACTCATGATCAGAGAAGAAGAAGGCATAGTTTGGGCAGTAGATACAGCCGGTGAACGCCACTGGGTAGTGCCATTGGAAGTTAGGGCTGACTTAATTCAGTTTGTCCACGAGCAGGGACACCGAGGCAAGGACCTGACTCTGGAAAGGGTAAAAGAGGTTGGATGGTGGCCTGGCATGCGCACAGAAGTAGCGCAGTGGGTAGACAACTGTCTGTCCTGCGCTATGGTCAATGCAGACCCCACCGGACCTAGAGCTCCCCTCCAGCATCAGAGAATTGACGGACCCTGGGCTCGCATACAAATTGACTTTATCGGCCCCCTTCCCCCCACTCCTCGCGGCAATCGCCACTGTCTCACTGTCATAGACCCCTTTAGCAAATGGGTCGAAGCGTTTCCGTGCAAGCGCAACAATGCAGCCACCACAGCCAAACTACTGTTCAACAATGTCTTTTCAAGATGGGGCATTGTGAGAGTCATGGACTCTGATTTAGGCTCACACTTCATCGGAGAAGTCACACAGGAGCTTTGCAAGGCGCTAGGCATCCAGCAACGCTTCCACATAGCCGGCCACCCTCAAGCTTCGGGCGCCATAGAAAGAACCAACCGGACCCTCAAGGAGGCTCTCCGCAAAATGGTTCGCTCCTCCGGGAGAGACTGGGATGAAAAACTCCCCATAATCCTAATGGCCATCAGAGGCACCACCGCAGTTCACGGGCTCACACCCCATATGGTAATGACAGGGCGAAGAATGCAGCTCCCGGAGGCCTTCTGGCTAGATACGCAGCTCCCTTCTGATATGCAGCCCGTAGTGATTAATGACGCTTGGGTCCAGGATCTGCTCTCATCCATACACGCCGTCCACATGCAAGTGGCCCAGAAGTTGGGCACCGCTCAGAAAGATATGGACCGCAAATTAGGATGGGTCAGGAACCCCAGGCAGTGGGAGGAAGGACAGCTCGTTCTGTACAGGAAGTTCTCGCAAAAGGCGCATTCACTAGCAGCCAAATGGCAAGGCCCAGTCCCCATCACGAAAAGAGTCTCCCCAGCCGTCTATCAGGTAGCTATCCAGAGAAAGACAGGAGGCACTTGGCTAAAATACTTTCACGCCTCTCAATTAAAGGAATGGAAAGGGAAGCCGCTCCAAACCGCCCCTCCTGTGTATGACCCTGGGGGAGCCGCCACCAGCCCAGCCCCCCTCTGCCCAGTGATTCGCCAGATATCCCTTCACCCTGGGCCAGAGATACCCTGTGTCCCCTTAGACCAGACCTTTGTAGCCTTAGTATAAAAGAAACAGTAGAATATGTAGATATAGGTGTGAATGTCAAAAGTTTTTCCAGTTCTATTCTTTAACTTCACTAGGCGGGCCCCACAGTTGGGACCCTTGGGGAAGACACGGCAACCAAAGCCAAATAGGACCACCACCGAGAGTGATTCTTAATTGGATTGTAAGCCGCATGTTCGGAAAAAAAATTGCACAGGCAAAAGAGATTTGCTGTGTGTGAAAGTGTTTGGAGAGGCTTTAGCCCAAAAGTGAATGCAGTCTTCCAACGTTGAAACCACCAAAAAAGGTGATTTCTTTGTTTGAAAACATTTCACCCGCCGTGCTGGTGAAGATCCCGCATCTACGTAGATTCGGGGTCTCACCTGCCAGACCCACGCTTTCGCATGATGGTCGGCTTTGGCTTTGAGGGCCGTGCCTCCCCTGGGAAAGGATCCCCAAATAGCCCAACACCCCTCTTTTACTAATGTTCATATTCGTCATGGTGAGTTGCTATACGGCGCCACCAGCCAGTACGCTTTAGTGCAAAAGTAAAAGACCCGCCAGTATTTTGTAAATATGTTACCTCTGGAATATGTTATTGGGGTGCGTTCGCCACGCACAAGGGGCAGCGTGCCTCATTTACATAGCCAGGATCCCCTGCGCCAAGATGACCCCCCGAACAACCCAGACCCAGTGGCGCCGGCAGATCTCGGCCGCCTCCGCCGCTTTTCGATAAACGCCGCCGAGCGCCCTCGGCTCAACTTCGGCCCTTTCCGCCAGCAGCCGCCCGCCCCACGTAATCTTTTCCCTTGCCCGTACCGTACAAGGGAAAAGAAGGGGGGGAGACATATTGAAGTTATAATGAAGCCCTGCCAGGCACCCCAAGTAAGGGCAACCTAAAAGCACCCCACACCCGTATGCTTCTTGCTCCGTGTGTTTTCTTTTTGCTCAGTATATTTTTCTTTTTGCCCGGTGTACCTTTTTTTTTTTAAACCAGAAAACGGGGCCTCCCGAGGGAGTCCCTTCAAAAATTGGTTGTCCTGCAAACATATGACGAAGGCCTATTTTTGAAAATTAAAGCGAGGGCCCCCGTCTGCAGCAACCCTTATAGTTAATGGAAGCCGCTCTTTAGTTTTTTTCCATTTTAAAGCGGCAAGGCCAGGCCGAGCCGGACCGACAGCTCTCAGCCCGCAAAATAAAAGCAGCCCGCCACCGAGCAAGGGGCACCTGAAGGCCACATAGTCTAGGCACCCAGGGACCCCTGGGGCGAGTTTGCATAACCCCGCCTAACGCACAAACGACCCTTGCTCGACGTAAAGACGTCCCCCCCTGAAATATACACGCTTTAGAAAGAAGCCTTCACACAGGAGTTCCCCAGAGCAACAAGCTGGAAGGCTCGCTTAGTGCTCCGGGACTTCTCGTTCGAGCCCCACCTAATAGACAGCGCTGGCAGAAAAACGCTCTCCCTTTTTCTTTTTCCCCCTTTACGCCATTTATTTTGCTGCAATAAACTCAGGGAGCCTGTACTTATATCCGCAGGTCTCCCCAGGATATTTTCACCACAGAAAGAAAAGGAAGGCCAGGAGATGAGGCACCTGGCTACTCTGTGTTTGCTCGTGCTGGCAGGCACCCTAACAGAGGGACGCCCGTCCAAATTAATGCCCTACCCCCACTGGAGATGTATTAATACACTAGCAGGAAATGAAATGATGGTCTGCAAGGTTGTGCAGCAGATTAATATGACCACCCCCATGGATCGCACTAACTTCCGCAGTTGCGAAGAGCAGTGGATCCGACCCCCAGAGCTTGTTATTTTATGTGTGGGAGTGAAAACTCTGTCTCAAGAATTAGTCTGCTACTCGCCCACGGATACAGTTTCACCACTTGCTCCGATTCCATGTATGTTTCTTCCCCGTATCAGGCCAGCCCCCACCGCAGTCCCGGTGGTAGACAAATATACCACCCCTGCCAATGTCGAAACCTCGCCATTTGTCACTGAGGCTTTCGGACCATACTGTGAAGTTATTTTAGTGTCGGCCGCAGTATGGAAGGCAGGAGACCCCTTTAGAATGACCATCCTACTAGGCACTACTGCCACTGAAACTGCATCAGTCACTATCACGCCCCCTTCAGGCGCAGTTCTCTCCTTTGCTATAGAACGCTGGGAGAACCTGACCTGGATTGTAAAGGAGGAAGACCTAGCCAAACACGGCCCACCCGATTGGGTACTGGTTCAACAGACGCCCGAATGCCAAACCAAGCCCCTAGTAGAGAAATTTCACCGGCTTGGGCTGCTCTTTGTAAATTTGACTCATGAACCAGGCAATTATTCCCTGCTGATCCGGACCCAGGAGACCCACACCATCCAAATTGACCCTTTGATTGCTAGCAATAAACAATTAAGCCAAGGCGGCACGCATATAGTGGGCTCCCATGTTTTGAAAACTGACATTCGAGAGAGAGTTCTAGTCCGCCCGCAAATGTCTTTAAAAGAGATCCGCATAGACTTAGCTGAGCTAAATGTAACCCAGAGGCTGCCGCAGTGCGCTCCCTATCTGGAGGCCGGTAGCAAGGGTTGGAATGCATGGCTACAATTGTGGATCGATCCCTCTCCTTCTCTCTCGCGTGCCAGACGAAGCATTGCCGACTGGACTGCTCCTGCAGCCGGAGGCTTAGCAATCATGGATTCGGTCAACATTGAGACTCTCGCTAATAAGTTTGCCCATGTCACAACTAGCATCTCCGACTTAGGTAAACCGGTGGTGCAGTCCCTAAATTCCATTTCAAATGGGCAACACGAGATCAGCTCCATTTTAGTTAACTGGGAGAGTCAAATTGAAAGAGATTTTTCTCTGCTACTCAAAGGAACACAGTCTTTGGAACGCAACATGTCAATAGCCATGGCATGTATGCAAGCCCAACAATTAAACCAGGCTGTGGCCATGGGGCTAATTCGGCAAGCCACGGACGGGCACTTGCCCCTGGAAATTAAAAGATTGATTATGCCCAAATTGTCACCCATTGAACTGGAGCTTGAATCCTGGTGGTCTCTCGTAAATTCCTCATTCTCACCGACCACCCAGGAGCTTAAATTATTTTTATTAACGGCCAGTGCGCACGAGTCATTCTACGTGTATCCAGTCGTGCCTCTGGGACTCCAAGTCAGTGACACCGAAGTCCTCTACGCCCGCCACCCTGACCATTGGGCCCGCTTCACCCCGACTGGATGGCAGCTCGTCAGCCTCCAAGGGTGCCAGCATCGAGACCAGACCGGCTTCATTTGCCAGGACCAAGCCTTTGCACCGCATCACCCCTGTGTAGCCCCGCAAGTCGACGCCCTCAACGAGTGCTCTTTCGAGGTCGCCCGGGAGAACAGCTCCGCTGTCGTCTACATTGGGAAAGGATGTGCCTGCGTGCGAACGGCCTGCGATTTTGTGGTCCTGAACTCGTTCCAGCTGAAGCCCGTGATCCCGGGAGTCAATCGCTGCTTTTGCAACCTGTCTTCGGTGGCAGCCTGCGACTTCACCTACACGGTACCGGTCTGGACCCAAGAAGAGATCCTGGTGGCACCCTCCATCTATCGTTATGTGAAGCCCATTCCCCTTGGCATCGGTCTGGAATTAATCCACGAGCTCCTGGCCCACCCGCAGCTCCACCGCACCCTCCAGAGCATCCAGAGGGACGGGGACACTACTGCTTTGGTTGTGTCCCACAACGGCAAGGAGATTTTGGATCTTGTCCAGCGGATTAAGACCACCGGTGAGCACTCGTGGTGGGAAACCCTCTTTGGCTGGAGCCCCACCGCCACTGGAATTTACAATTTGGCTTTGCACCCGATCATCGTTATTTTGGCCTTCCAAGTTTTGTTGTGTGCCTCACTACTCTATTTGGGCTGTTGGAGCCGCCGACAGCTCCAGCAACTCCAGCTGTCTCACCGCTTGGATCACTATAACCCCGACCTTCTTCTGCCTTAAGGGTTATTCTTGGCGCCCTCCTTTAACCCTTGTTTATTTGCTTGCGTTGTTATGAACTATGACTATATTTTATTATATGTATGGATCCTGAACCAGCCCCATGGACGCTTTGCTGCCGGACACCGCTCCGAGGCCCTCTTGTGGACTAGGGGGGGACATATTACTCTGCCTCCCGGCCCACGGCCCGTCTCCAAACGACCGCCAGCAGCGCCACCTCCATGAGGACTAGAACTGTGTGTCTGAAGCCCTTCTCGCCGCCTGCCGACCCTGCCCTGCGGATTGACGCAGACAGCAAGGGGGGGGTGGAAGTGTGTTTTGGAACACATGGACTAAGCTTGCTCGTTTCTGTATATATGCAACCCAGTCTAGCAGCTATACTGCGGACTGAGCCATCTGTGATCTTTGTTGCTCTATGGTCTTATGAATTTCTTGCCATTGCTTCTTATGAATTTTACTCCCATGAATTTAGCCCCGAACTAGTCCCTCCCTCTATTTACCGCAAGTGCGCCCATGATCTTCCCATGAACTGGGACCCTTTTATCACCCCCTATTAACTTTATCCCTATGAATTTGATTTTAACCTTAGGAATTGCCTTTTTAACCTGACTCCCTCCGCCGAGGTAATTCTAGTCTATCTATCATTTTATGAATTTGGTTTTAACTGAGACCCCTCCGGTATGGTCTCTTTTAAAGGTTATTTAATTACTGATTTTAAACTCTATGAATTTGGTTTTAATCTGGCCGCATGAGTTAGCCTTTTAATAGCGAAGTTTATTTTTCTGCCCCTATGAGCCCTTCCGCCGCTTAACCCTCATGAATTGTTTCCCCGCACTTGCTTTTACCATTGCTGCTTTTATCTATGAAATTGGTTTCAACTTCCTGAATTATTGTTTTAATCCTATATATATGTATTTATGGTTTTAATCACCCATGAATTGTTCCACCCTCGATGAATTGGTCTATGCCTTGCTTGCACATTTCACTTTTATCTTGTATGAATTGCTTTTAATCCTACATTCATGAATTGTATCCATGAATTGCCTTTGCTTTTAATTCTATGCCTATGAATTAATCCGTGTATATGAATTGCTCCTGGTTTTTAATGCTTTTAACCCATCATGAATTCCGTATGAATTACCTTCATCCATGAATTAATCAATGTACACAAATATGAATTATTGCTATTTATATGCATGAATTGCTCATTGCTGCCTATATCACTATGAAATGCTATTACCTATGAATTATTGCTATTTATTCTGACGGTTGCACTTAGCACACCCCCTGGTGGGAACCCAGAGACCTGCAGCCCATTGGCTGATCTAAATTGCACTTATTCGGTTAGGTGGTTCTCCAAACTAAATTTTTGAGTGACGCCTCCCCCTCCTTCCCTTCCCACTCCTTCTTCGCTAGAAGCTCGACCACCGGACATTGCCGACCACCTCGCCTTTGAAGTCAAGTTCGGGGACCACCGTGCCTGACGTCCCGGAGTCCCCGAGGGGGGGAATTGTTGCCAAGTAGGCCCCCTCCCCTGCTTTAAGGCCTGCCATGAACTGTGTTAAAGTTTCCTGCATTGCTGTTTCACTGCTACATCAAAGATTGCTTTACACGTGTGTGTGTTAATACACGTGTCAGTTTCCTGCCTGCGTGTCAATTGCCCTGCTGCTGTAATAGACTGTGTAGTTTACTGACTCCATGTTTGGATAACTGCACAAAGGACTCTCTTTCTGGGCAGCCCTGCCCTGACCTATATCTGGATTTCCAGTGTGTGTTTGGACTTTATTACAAGTGTGCCCCGTGCCTGCACTGCCATCTACCACGGACCGTGCCTGTTCCCTGCTTTGGACTGTGTTTTAAGTGTTGTTCCCCCTGCCTCCATGGAAGCCTGCCTCATATGGGCCCAAGCCGCTGCTAGCAGCCGGGCGCCTGCCGGGGAAACCTCCAGCGAGCCTGGCTAGGCGCTCCCTGGTCAGTTCCCGCCTGGAGCCTCCCGCGAGCCGGTCCCCGAGCTTGCCCTCGCTACCGGGCAGCCTGCTATCCAGCCCCAGCTATGCCCAGCCGGCATCCATGTTCTTAGGCAGCCAGAAGACCCTGGGAAGAAGACTGCTTTGAGAAGCCATTTCGGCGAAGCGGGCACACCACGTCCGCAGCGAGAGCCCCTCGCCCCGCTCTGCATATCTTAGGAGCCGCCCCGGAGAAGAACTAAGTGCTGACCATCCCAAGCACTTAGAGAATGCATCTCAAAGGAACCTCCGCATTCCAGAAGCTGATGACATCAGGACAAGCCCTGTCCGCTGGAACATCCTTTCAGCCCACTTGGATTTCCCCCTCCCTCTTTTGTCCCCTCTTCCTGAGGTGTCACTTATCACAATCTGATTACCAAAGTGGCCCATCCAAGCCATTCAGTAGCCCATTAGACCCTTTGTCTTAATCTGTGAGAACCACCAAGTACAGCACCAGCCCCAGGGTACGTTTTGGGGTATTTAAGCTGGTCTCCCAGACCACTCGGTGCCTCGGCCATTCCCTATCCAGACTTCCTTGCTGTCCGTCTGTGGTTCCAGTGCTGGCATTGGACCACCACCCTCGCTGCTGTGTCTCTGCTTCGCTCCAGGATTGTGAGTATTTCCCTTACCATCGTTGGGAACCCGCTAATGCGAACGTCTCTGTATTTCCTACTCTGTATTTCCTAGATCTTGTGTGTTCCTTGTATGATTGTGCAAGTTAGGCTTACGCCACACCAAATACACGTGTTTGAACTTATTTGTTGTCTGCCTCTTTTTCACTAGAGTGTCTGGGATCGGGACCTCCGTAAACATAGGTTATGATCCGCGCTTAATATTTAGTTACAGACTGCTATAGCTAATTCCCCATTATAATAAAGAGCAGTTCTGGTAACAACCTTTTTAGTCAAAGTAGTAAAAGTATCTGATTTTTCAGAAAAAAACTGCACATTTCCAATTATTTATTTATGTGCTGGAATATAAGCCTAAGTATGTATTGAGCGCTAATGGTATGCTCCTCACTGACAATTTACAAAGCCAATTTTAAACACTCACCACACCTGGCGTTTTCCTCTGGGATCCATTCCTGTTGTTGGCTCATCTAACAGCATCACAGTTGGATCACCCAGCACACTCAGAGCAAAGCATAACTAAAATGGAGGAAAATAAATTTGATCTTTAAGAAAAAGAGAGAGGGGGAGGGAGAGAAAGAGGATACCCCTGGACAGAAAGTATGTCTGCAATGGCTCAGATAGAGAAGCCCTGGAAATTTATTTACCAAAGTATGGGTGAGAACATGCTAAAATACACCAACCTTAAGACAGACAAACTGGCCAGCTAGACACATTTATAATGCATTTCATTTATTATCCAACTTTCTTCCAAGTGGGTTCATGGTGGAGGAAGGAGGACTATCACATTCTGTTCACTCAACAACCCAGAGAGTGATAGTGTGGTATAGTAATTGGAGTGCTGGACTAGGATCCCAGAGACGCAGGTTCAAATCCCCACTCCACCATGGAACCTTGCTGGGTGACCATGGGCCAGTCAAACAATCTTAGCCTAACTTACTTCACAGGTTTGTTCTGAGGATAAAATGGAAGAGGATACTATGTACGCTGCTTTGGGTCCCCATTGGAGAGCAAGGCAGAGTTTAAATGAAGTAAAGAAACAAAACCTGGTGATGTAGATAAGTTTGAGACAAAATTATTTTCCCAGGGCCACCCAATAGGTTTCCAGTTTTCCAAGCCAATGCTCTACACCACACCAGTGGTGGTGGTGGAGAGTGCCCTCAAGTCATAACTGACTTATGGCGACCTCTGGTCGGGTTTTCATGGCAGGAGACCAACAGAGGTGGTTTGCCATTGCCTGCCTCTGCAACCCTGGTCTTCGTTGGAGGTCTCCCATCCAATTACTAATCAAGGCCAACCCTGCTTAGCTCCTGAAATCTGACGAGATCATGCTCACCTGGACTACACCAGACTGGCTCCCTATTATAAATGTTTCTTATAATCGGGCAGGGTGTGTTACGATCTCCTTTCTTTTTCAGTTAGTTAGAGTTTGCCTTTAACCCTCTTCTTATACCCTCTGGGTAGATAGCTGCCACCAGGAATTATATTCCAAAATAAGTAATTTAAATTTCCCTTTTAATGTATCCAAACGTCAGGCTCCTTCATGGGACTATGTGGCTATGAGGATTGGAATGAGATATATAGGAATGACAGATACCCTGGGATAAAACAAAAAACCAAAATAAACTGACTGTGACACTGAGAGATCTTTGTCTTTTGGTGCTACACCTCTGAAGATGCCAGCCACAGCTGCTGGCGAAACGTCAGGAACTACAATGCCAAGACCACGGCAATACAGCCCGGAAAACCCACAACAACCAAAATAAACTTTTATTTTTACAAGAAGTGTATCGGTTTCATAGTATTTCATAAGCTTTCAAAGAAAGTTATCAGTTCTTAAAGTTTCCTTACATAGGCTGTCACACAGATATACATAAACTTTCTCTCTCAGGCACACACAGTTTGTCAGCTTTAGAGAGAAACAGTTCGCCCACACTCTCAGTCATCAACCAATCATCTCACTCACTCATCTCTTTCTTCCACCCCCCCCTCCCCACACACTTAAAATCATTACAGGGTAGTTATACACCTGTAATTATTTAGAATTCTTCCTATATTTTGTGACACTCTTACATCAAAGAATTAGAATGTCAGGGATTTGTTTTCCTCCGCAATGTATTACTCTTTTACGGAATGTATACTAATGCTGGAAGTAATTATCAATGCAATCCTGAGCGCAGTTAAAACCTTCTAAGCCCATTAAGTTCAATGGACTTAGAGGGGTGTAACTCAAAGTAAATAGTATACTATTATAGTGTATATATACATACTATAATAGTATACTATGTAGCATACATTATACACACTTTGGGTATATAATGAAAATATTTGGAATACTCAAAGGTAATTCCCAGTCCAGTTTAGAGATTTTAGCAGACAGAGCAAAGTATGAGATAAGAACCAGCTGCATTTGCAGCAGAGTGAATATATGGTTGGAGACTTGCTGTCTTCCTTATACTTGTAATGTTTTGAGACTCCTTTATTTTCACATTCATTTAATCCCCACCATCAATCCAATGAAATCTGAAGGCTCACCTCAACGTTATCACTATGAATAGAGCCAGCATAATGTCTAGGATAGAGTTTGGACTAGAATCTCAGAGACCCAGGTTTGAATCTGCACTCTGGCATGGAAGCTTCCTAAGTGAACTTGGGCAAATTGAACACTCTCAGCCTAACCTACCTCCCAGGGTTGTTGTGAAGATAAAAAAGAGGAGAATGATGAAAGCCATTTTAGGTTTCCACTGGGGAGAAAGATGGAGTAGAAATGAAGTAAATAAATAAATATGAGGCATGGGATGGTAGTAATCTAGGCATATTGTGGGCATAGTTAACATTAAAACTTGGCTGACAGTTCCAAGATTAATGAAACATACTTTCCTACTTAATCCTGCAGCTAGTGTCTTGGTTGCCTTTTTCAAATGCTCTTGGAGTTCCAGCGCTTGCACAATTCTGAAAGAAAAAACGGCATATGGCTTATTCTGAAACTGATACTTGCCATGTGAGACTGAAAAAGAACCCACACAATCTTCCAACAAAGTTTCAGGGATGCTTCAATATCCTTGGATGCAAACTCCAAAAGAATAGGCATGTATGATAGACTCCCTCCCCTTCAGCCCCCCGCTATGAGGCAGATTTTCCCACAGTGTTTCTTCACAGAGTTCCCTTTGACAATTCAGGTTTCCTTAAGTTAGTTTATAACTGTTTCCCCTTCACAACAGACCCGGGGTCCTCCTCAGATCCAACCCTCCTTTAGAAACTAGGCAGGAATTAATCTTCTCCTAAGAAGATAGAACCCTTCTTCACTTGGCTTGACAGGGAGTCTCAACAAACTACCCTACCCCTTTTGCCAACACACTCCCAAGTTTTCTCACAGCTGTGTAAACGGGCCTCAGTTTGTACTGCCTCTTATACCTGGAATTCTTAACTAGAATTCTCCCTCAGGACAATGATGTTACAGTCAAGGCAAAAGACTTCTTTTTTCCTCAATGCAGACGGTGAACCTGTCTGACCTTCCCTGTCAGATCCTCACACACACTTTCTGAAAAACAAAATCCTGTCAGCATTCAACTGTCAACCTGAAGGCTGTTTCTTACTGGCCTATCAGAGAGGCGAGAGCAGTCTGTCAATCAAGCTCTCATTCCAGGCAACTGTTAACTTCTTCTCTTCCAGCTCTCTGATTGCTGCACATAGGAAACCTTTAAAGTGCATTCCATCACAGCATGTTAGTCTGTTGCCACAACAATAAAAAGGAATCTTATGGCATCTTAAAAACTAACAGATTTATTGTAGCATAAACTTTCATGGACTTTTCCATGGTAGAAAAATGCCTTGCTCAGTTTATGCTGTGGTCAATTCAGAAATTTCATGCTGTAGTCTCCGATTCAGCTTCTCTTGTTGAAGAATAGTCACTTTGAGGACAGCAACAGAGTGCCTTAGGAAACTGAAAGGGTCTCCCATTGTTTTCTAAATATTGCTGTTTTTAATAATAATAACGATTTATATACTGCCCTTCAGGACAACTTAACATCCACTCAGAGCAGTTTACAAAGCATATTATTATTATCCCCACAACAATCACCTCATGAGGTAGGTAGGGCTGAGAGAGCTCCGGAGAGCTTTGAGTGATCCAAGGTCACCCATCTGGCTTCAAACGGAGGAGTGGGGAGTCAAACCCGGTTCTCCAGATTAGAGTCCTTCCGCTCTTAACCACTACACCAAACTGACTCCCTTTTATGTTATGTTACAGTACTATCCAACTGAAAATGCATAAAAGCTAATGTTTAAATATGTAAGAACTTCTATGACTGGCTTTCCTAATCTAGCAAGTTTGGAAAGGGGGAAGTAAGAGATTTTATTCTCAATATCCTGTAACTCTCACATAAATCCTATAAGGAGGACCATTGGCTCCTCATACCTGTTGATGGCAACAGCAGCAGCATCTTTCCTTATCCCTTTCACAGCTGCATAAACCTCCAGATGTTCTCTCATGGTCAGGTTGGACCAAAGGGCATTCTCCTGAGGACAGTAGCCAAGAAAACCTGTACCGTTTTCTTCTTTTGCAAATGATGTAGCTGCATTGGCCTTTTTTATCAGCACCTATTCAAAATATCTGGTATTACAATCTGCTTTAAACTTATTCAGCATAATTGCAAATTTAAAAAGTTAGAAGAGCGCACAGGGAAGAATCAAATATGGGACAATTAATTTGTAAGAGCATCACATAGCCCCAGTAAAATAGAGAGGCCAAGGCTAACAGTCTTGTAATATACAAGGTTGCAATAAGCATTCCAGCTTCTAAGGGAAGGAAGTATTGTGCTCATGCATTTCCCAACACACATTACTAAATTCAGTGTTCTGAGCTTGGCTGATAAAAATAATCTTTGTCTTAATATGTGACTATTTTTCTATTTACATCATTAATTTTGGTTGGATTTGGATTCACAAGACCTTTTGGGGAAAGGGGCATTATCTAAAAGAGGTGTGGGAAAAGACCCTTAAAATTGTAAATTATAGGGAGGATTTGGCAGGTGTCAGGAGTAGAGATGGGCACGAACCGCATTACCAACTTCAAAAAAACACATGAAATTGGCAACCGCGTGATTGCGATCCGGCGGTTCGTGATTGTCCATGGCGAAAAAACCAGCATTTGGGAGACACCTGGTTTGGTGCGTTTGGCCGCGGTTCGGGAAGCCAGACAGTCAGGCGCCAACAATCAATTCTCCTGGCAACAGAGTCGGGGGAATGCCTGAACTCTGTCTGCACTCCTTCTGTCGCCCTGGAAACCTGAATGGAAGCCCAGCTTACCTTGATCGGCAGGTCTTCCTTCCAACCATGGAACTGCAAAGCGGTTACAAGTTGGGAGAAGACACCCAGGGGAGGGAGGGGGAAGGGGGTGTTCTGTAGCCATGGGCATTCCAATCTCATCCCTGCAAACCCTGATAGGCAGCTCTGACGGCCAAACACAGACCTCCTGCGTTGCTCAATGGGACCTGTGCTTATAAATAGCCGTGGACTCCCAGGCTGGGTTTCACTTTCAGTGAGCAGTGGAGTGGGACAGAGCTCTTGCTTGCCACTTGCTAGCCTTTGGGGAGAGAGACTGAGAGTATAATTGAGCTTGGAATTTTGTAGGAGTTTCCTGGGGGCCTTGGATTGGAGAGGGTATAACTCCAAGATCCCTTTTGCAATCTTGTCCAAACTTGGGTGATGGCTGTAGGAGAGCCTGCAAAAGACTCCCCAGGAATATGGGCTCTCTAAGTGCCACAGGGGCCATTCCGCACCCAGCGAACTGGTTTGGCAACAGAAAATGTTTGTTGCAGTTCACGATCTCGGGATCGTCATCAGCACCTAATCGCGAACCACTGGTTCGTTAAATTTTTTTGGTTCGCGCCCATGTCTAGTCAGGAGTAAGGCTATAGACAGAGAAAATGCCTGTATGGGTTATAATGTATTTGGGATACTAGGAAAATTTACACTGTGTGAGAATGCAGGATATGTTTACACAGAATGAAGAATAAATAGCACAAACTTTACTCTCATTTGTACCTGTCCAGCAGTCAGTTCTGTGTCTCCCGTAATCATACTAATTGTTGTACTTTTACCAGCCCCATTGGGCCCCAATAGTCCCCAGACTTCTCCTGGAACAAAGATACATGCATTTTTTCAAAAGTAAGAACTGCAGGACGCTGCACCCAAGCATGCCTGTATCCATAAATACAAAGGGAAACAAAACACAGCCTGCAATGTACGTAAAAGGATTTAGATCCTTTAAATGCTTCAGTGATTATCAATGCTTTTTTTCTTAACAAAAGGAGAGGAAACTATTGTAGGTTAAATAAAGAATAAATAAAAATCAAAAGATAATAGCAATCATAGTGCAACAGAATAAAAACAGAAAGAATACATTAAAGGCTCAATATAGAACAAGGAAAGAAACACAAAGAATGCAAGGATTCACAAAAAACTAAGAAAATTCTATAGCACTTTTATAATGCCAGTTTAGCAAACATTATTCCAATCAGGAATAGTTTAGTTCAACTCAGTTGCTGGCTTTTGAGCAAAAACCCCATCCCTGTTCTAACTCATTTCACTGCTACCATGGAATAAGGGATGCACCTATGTGATGCACCTGCATGAGCACCCTTGACCCATGTCTGGGATCTTTGAGTCTAATTGAGCATGGGATACCAAGAAAGGAGGGGGCAGTTCCTTTATCAAAAGGACAATTTTACAATAAAATGTTTCACAGGAAAAGAAAATGGGTTTACTTTGTGTTAGGAAATGGACTTTCAGTGAAAGTACCATTAGGATTCAGTGAAATGGCCAATTGGTAGCAGGGCCGACTCCCATGGGTGTGTGTGTGTGTGTGTGTGCTAAGCCCACTGCTAGGCTTCCCTCCTTGCCTTCCCACCCACATGTCTCCACCTGGCCATGCGTTCTTTTGCCCACTTGTGAGTTCTCCCACCACCTGCAGTCATAGCTGCCCACCGTGCCTGCAGACCCTTTCTCCAATGATGCTGGGTGGTGGATGTAGCCAGGAGTGCCACTGCCATGACCACCAAGAGGAGAGAATCGTGAGAGGCAATAATGTATCAAAGTATCATGATGTTCTAATGAAATAAAGTACTAATACAACAATTACAAAATACTTAACTTGTTCTTATTTCATCTGTGCACAATTTACCATCAACATAACAGTACATGCAGTCTTCCCACCTTCAGACTTATACATAAAGTGCTAGTGCATTCAATACAATTGATGAACCGTCATTTAACAACATTCAATATGACTTTTATAAACAATTCTTGATATAAGGTGCACAAAGTCCATCAATGCCAATTGTAGGTCAAGATGTGCAGGGTGGAAAGGAAACCATCTAACGGGCTGACCGGTTCGCTATAGGTCTCGTTTCAGTTCTTTGTCAAAGATGGTCAAAGAGCCGATGTCAATTTCACCATTCCTGAAATCAGCCTATTCAACCACTAGTAAGCCAGACGTCAGGTAATGCTCCTAAGGAAGGCTGCCTTAGGAGGAATAGGATGGTTTCAGGAATGGTGAAATTGACATCGGCTCTTTGACCATCTTTGACAAAGAACTGAAACGGGACCTATAGCGAACCGGTCAGCCCGTTAGACAGTTTCCTTTCCACCCTGCACACCTTGACCTACAATTGGCATTGATGGACTTTGTGCACCTTATATCAAGAATTGTTTATAAAAGCAATATTGAATGTTGTTAAATGACGGTTCATCAATTGTATTGAATGCACTAGCACTTTATGTATAGGTCTGAAGGTGGGAAGACTGCATGTACTGTTACGTTGATGGTAAATTGTGCACAGATGAAATAAGAACAAGTTAAGTATTTTGTAATTGTTGTATTAGTACTTTATTTCTTTAGAACATCACAATACTTTGATATATTATGACCATCAGGAATGCTGATGCTTTGTGCACCACCCATATAGTGTTCTCCAGCCATATGGTGTTCTCCAAATTATAATACAATAAAAACTTTTTTCAGCTAACCTTTTTTAACACAAAAAGAGACATTTCTGGTGGCTGCTTTCTTTTGCTCTTTGTTCTTCTTCAAACAGGAACAAGCCTTTTTGCTTTTGTATTCCTTGCGCAGATTGTGGACAATAATGACTGGTTTCTAAGTAAGAAGAAGAAGAAGAAGCTTGCTTAGGTTATATATACACATAAGCCTTCTTGGACACTCCTCCTCTTGTTCAAGGCACTCTGTTCAGCTGACTCATTCATGGCCCTACACTGTTTTTTTAGCAGTCAGACTCCTTTTCACGCTGGAAAGGGCAGTTTATGGATATGAAATTTCATAAACCCCTTCCTCATGTGGCACTGCCTGAGCCAGGGCAGATGCCAGCCCAGCTGGAGCTGGAAAACTACCAGAACATGAGTCACAGGCAGCTGATTGTCTGGTGGCCCCCTCCATGCCCTAGAAAAATGCAAAGAGTTAAAACAATGAGGTCTTCCAAGAGGCTCCTGAGTTTCTCATCAACGCCCTTCCATAGTCCCCCATCACCTATCTAACTTAATCAAGCTATTCAGCAAACCAGGTAGCTTCCCCACCTGGTGCTTAGAAAGTCCTCAAGGAATATTTTTACCTATAATCCATCATAGATAATCATATCATAACTTTCTAAATTTATTGTCCAACCCCCGGTGACAGCCATCAAACTATTGTTTTTGGGAGCAAGATGTCAGCACTGCCCCAGGGAACACTTTGCCCTATAATTGGACTTTCCAGCCATGTGCTCAATGTGTGTGTGTTCTGGATCCATACATTCACCCTCAGATATGTCTGAGTTGTCTCTTCTCTCTATCATTGTACTGCTGGTCACTGTATTGCTGCCTCCATAGACCTCTTCCTCTCCAAGACTGATAAATATTGCCCTTCCCCTGAAACTGCTTTCCTATTTCTCTCTGTTTTCTTAGTTAGTTGTGTGTATGCTGTGTGTGGTTTTCTGTATGCTTGCCTTTTATTCCTTTGTTAATAAAGAAACCTTTTCTGTTGAACATCTGCCTGTTTATTTGAATGTTCTCTAAGGGAACAATCCCAGTATACTTAGGTGGAGATGCCTAGTTTCCCCTTCTCAGTATGTCTCCTTCAATGCTAGTTCCCTCAACTAATTAAAGAGACCTCCTGTTTGGATAACTGTCAACATCATGTTCACAAACTTTTGCAATGAGGGCAAACAAGAGCAGGGGGCAGATGTGCTGGCCACAAGCTCTGGGTTTTCATCTGTAGCAACATTACTTTAGAGAGTCCTGTGGCGCAGAGTGGTAAGCTGCACTACTACAGCCCAAGCTCTGCTCATGACCTGAGTTCTGTTGGGGAAAAGGTTAAAAATAACTTAAAATCAGAGGTGCAATGGATCATGAATCAATAGAGAGTCAGCTCACAAGTTTAGCTTTTAAAATCATTTACTTCTAAAGGGAAAAAGGTTAACAGGATTGTTACAAAAAAATAAATGCCTGGAGCTACATTCTTACTACTGGTTACAAACAAAGATCTGGGATAACTGAATGGAGAATCTTCTTCCTCCTCCTTCTTCTTGACCCTAGAAAGAAAGTCACCTGACCTATTGACCAATAACAGTTTACAAACTCACTCCAGTTCCCGGGCTTGCAGATTATTGGCTCTGTGCCAGGTTCCCTTTCCAGGTCAATCTAAACAATAGCATGGTAGGTAAACACATTAACCCCATAATGACTGAATGTCAGACGTTGCAACACACATATATTCCAACAAGTTCTATCCTGGTGGAAGCCGGGTTCAGGTAGCCAGCTCTAGGTTGACTCAGCCTTCCACCCTCCAAGGTCAGTAAAATGAGTACCCAGTTTCCTGGGGGTAAAGATGACTGGGGAAGGCAATGGCAAACCACCCCATAAAAAGTCTGCCAAGAAAATGTTGATATGCAACATCCCCCCATGGGTCAGTAATGACTCTGTGCTTGCACAGGGGGCTATCTTCACCTTTACCTAGACATTACTTTAAGATATAGTACTAGATGTCAGGATACCATCAAGCTCCCTTGTTATTAAAATAATGAGTAGTTCTGCAATACATTTTTGGCTGTGATGGTGGTGAGGCCTTTGGTAGCAGTTGACTGATCTGATGTGATTGTGTAGAATGTGCACAAATATTTTAGCTTCAGATGGAGGCTTACTTGCAATAGAATATTTGTATCATTCTGTAAAGATGAACCAAAGGAAGAGATCACAAGAATTAGGGTAAGAAGGCAGTTGTGTGGAGGAAGGAAGTGCAGCAGGAAGCAAACTGAAAAACACAAATGTGAAAGGTCTGTAGAGAAAGACAAGCACCTAAAGACAAGAAGGGCAGAGAAGACAAACAGCTGAGAAAAGGGGATGCTGAAAGGATAGGTTTCTGTGGTAAAACCTTACATGGCTTGGAGAAAGGGGGCATGTGGAACAGACAGAAGAAGTGAGCAGGCAGGAAACATGGCAGGAGTCCAGGTGGTAAAAGAAATTGAGCCAGATTTGGAAGTTTTTTTTTTAAAGTTCCACCAAGACATTCCAATAAAAGGTAACCAATCGCCTCAATGGTCACTAGGCATTAATTGTTAAGCAAACTGCATATGAACAAAATCTTAACTCATAGTTTTGTTATTAATTTTAAAAGGGACTGTTTGGTTATTGAGTTGTTTCATATAGTATTGTTTTGTTATTTCTTTTAAGATTGTTGTTTCATTTTCATAATTCTATTTTGTTGTTTCCCATTGGTTTCACCAGAAGACCCTCCCCCTTTTCTCAGGTTTTCTCAGTCATGGTTTTTCACCCAAGCTGGACACAACTTGAGGGGACTGTAGTATTCCCCAAAGAAGCCCATTAGGAGACAGTTCAGACAGATATAATAAAGCCCCCCCCCCCAACCTTTGGAGGCAACAACAAGCACCCATCTCCAACATTAAAGTCTACTGGAGAATTCATTAGAAAGTTTCCACACAGTTACTGCAGACAGCACTGCAGCCATTTAGCTTGAAGAACAACAGCATAAGGAAGAGGCTGACTGACAAGACCTTTGGTGACAGCAGGAAGGTAAGGAATCTGGGCAGGCAGGGAGCAGGAGGAGAAACGAGGTAGATTTGCATATGTGGTGGATAATTTTGGGGAGCAAAGGTGTTAAGACTGCAAAGGAAAATACCTTGATCCAGGACAGTTCAACATGGATTGGGAAAAGTTGAAGCAATATTTGGTGAAAAAATGGGAGGTGGGAGGAGAACTGTGGCAGTTTGAAAATTACTGAAATACAACAAAAGAAGAGGGAAGTGACTTTACCGGGGGGAGGAAAGTTAAATGAGAAATTCTAAGCAACTATTTTATTTGACTACTATATATAGTATTAAGTAATAGAGGTGTTATTATAAGAATTATAAGGATAGAAACTAACTAATTTTATTTCTGGCAGATAATTGTATAATGGAGAAATTATATAACTAAAACAGAAGGAATATAAGAAAGGCGGAAAGAAATACATAGTAACATACAGAATATGAGTTAAATTGATTGACTTATGCCGAATGTATATTGAGTTTACAGAAGTACTTAGAAATATGTAAAGTATGGGTCAAATTGATTGATTATTTACGGCAGACAACTGTATAATGGAGAAATTATATAATCAAAATAGAAGGAATATAAGATAGAAGGAAGTAAAGAACAACATATAGAGTACAAGTTAAATTGATTGACTTATATTGAATGTATACAATGTTTATAGAAGTACTTAAAGTTATGCAGAATAAGGGACAAATTGTTTGTCCCATATTGACGAGACTAGAATGAATAAGATAGAATATAGAGTACAAAATTAGACAAATGATTGTTACTATTAAAGAATATACGCCAGGAATGTAATACTTAGTTGATATGTTAAGTGGGAAAGGGAATAGAGATAGCACTGTGTTATAATAGATAAGCTTAGAAGAGAGTGAAAGTATATGCTTAATAGAATAAAATAAGTTTGAAATGAGTAGGGGGAAAAATGGATAAGGGGTTGGAAAACTGTTGGAAGTCAACAAAAGGGGGGGAAAGGGAGGGGGTTAGAACTGGAATATTTAAAGGAAATTGATTGTAATGGATATTATAGTGATTTCTAATCCAATAAAAAAAAATTTTAAAAAAAGACTGCAAAGGAAAATTTGGAACATGAGGGCAGGCACTGGGAGAAAGGATAGGAATACATCGCGCATGTTTGTAATCCTAGCGGCTACAGCTTGCAGTCAATCAAAAAACCCACCCCCGATCTGCTAAGGAACACTGGGTTCTCTCTATGCCTTTGCTTTCAATAGGAAAATGCTAGCAGCCTTGTAAAAGTAAAACCAACTGAGGCTGAGACTGCGGTAACAAAATAAACCAGAACAAAACAGAAGATCACGAGATCTCCCGTCCCCCGTTGTAGTCTGCTTATATAGAGAATTTGTTTTGTTTTTATATTAATTGCCAAATAGCCCACTCGTGTAATTATTATAATCAATAACAAAAGAAACACACAAGCTCCCCCCCTCGCCGCATCACCTCACGTGGGGATCAAGTGTCCACCTCCCTCCCTCCACCTCATTCAGGGCCCAGGCAGGTGAGGCCACCTCCTTTCTCCTGCCTGGCATGGGGCACAGGAAGCATGGCCATCTCCCTTACCCCACCTGACACAGGGTTCAGGCAGTGTGGCTGCCTTCCTTCTTGCACCTGATGCAGGCTTGGGTAGGCTGGGTGTCCCCCTCCCCTGACGTGTGCAGAGTTGGGGTGGGCTGGGAACTCCTTCCTCATGCTCCTGGAACCTGAGTAAACATGGCTTGTGAACCTCACATCATCATTTTAACTAAAATTTGTGAACAGTTTTGGACCTTGCTGGGGTCATCAAACAAGATGTAAGTACTGTAATGTAACACATACAGCACTCAAACAAGAGACTGCAAATCTGCCAGCATCCAATATCAAAAGCTGACATGACAGGGTCTTAAGATCTGTGTCAGGCTCTGCCAGTGGATTTTCCTAGACTGCTTCACTTCATCAGATCAGGCTTGATGAGCTGAAGGTCTTTATTAAGAGATTGACACTAGAGGTGGGCACGGACAGCAATACGAACAAAAAAAAAAGCCACGAACAGCCCGATCAGCTGTCTGCGAGCAAGCTGCTCGTGATGCCCTGTTCGAACATGTGTTCGTTCCAAGCCCTGTTTGTGGTGTTCATCAGCCATTTGTCAAGCCAGACAGTCTGGCACCTTTCAATCAATTCCCTTGGCAACAGTAGGCATGGACTTTCTGAACTCTGTCTGAACTCCTGTTGCCCTGGA